>NC_052051.1:17603772-18803772 GCF_903992535.2 Arvicola amphibius | reverse complement strand
TAACCCCAGGACCGGAGTGAAATAAATGGCTTCCTGCAACTCAAGGTCTAGTGAACTCCAGTTTCAGTGAGAGACCCTGTCTCAAAACAATGAGGTAGAGAACAAGAGAACATGACACAATGACTCATCTACTTTCTTCTATATGAATGTGTATACATATGAATACATCTACACATGCAAGTGTACAGAAACAGTGTTGCTTACACCGTGTATATACACATAAGACAGAACAAAGCAAAAGCTGATGAAAACCATACTAGACTCTGATGCACTGACTTCTTGGGGTAGTTAGCCCAGTGCAAATGACAAAGGAAGCTGGATTTAGCAACTTTATATGAGAAAACAGGAGGTAGGGTCCTAGAAATGAAGGGTTGAATAATAAAAATGTGGAGTGTAAGATGTGTCATCATTTTCCTTCGCTGCCAGAGATAGACTTGTTTTCTTGTGGGTCCTTCAGAGATGTACAATAGTGTTAAAAGTGCACCTACTGTAGTGAAGAGGTGAGCCGGCCTGCTTTTCATCCTGCCTGGCTCCCGCATGGCTAGCTTAGCCCCAGAAATAACAACACACAAATTGTATTCTTATAAACAATGCCTGGCCCATTAGCTCTAGCCTCTTACTGGCTAACTCTCACATCTTGATTAACTCATATTTAGTAATCTGTGTAGCACCATGAGGTGGTGGCTTACCAGGAAGATTCTAGCCTGCATCCATCTCGGAGAGGAGAGTCATGGCAACTGACCTACTTCCCTTCTTCCCAGCATTCTGTTCTGTCTACTCCACCTATCTAAATCCTGCCCTATCAAAAAGCCAAGGCAGTTTCTTTATTAACCAATGAGAGTCCTCCATCACACCTACCAATCTGAACATCACCAGCTGGTAAGATCCCAGAGAGCAAGGTACTTACCCCTTTAAATGCCAGTCTTCTTCACAGTGAAATGTGATTAATATCAGCATTGATTTTATACAGTTGATCATATTCTCTTATTATTTTCATATTTAGAGCCCAGAAGAGCTTAGTAGATATCTTATGCCCGTACTGCAGTTGTCTGAAAATTTTCTTACAAAATAGAGCTCTAAGTCCTGTCAAATCATTGTACATATAATACACACACACACACACACACACACACACACACACATCTCTATCTCTCCTTATGAGTCTGTTTTTGTTGAGTGACTGTGCTTTCAGGGCTAAAAAAAACTCTGCATTGGACAACCAATAGAGGAAGAGGCTAATTCTCCTTCTTCTAGCCATAATTAGTTGCCTGTAGTTCTTTGTCTAGGAGTGGTACTCCACAAAAACTTCCCTCTTCCACATTATCATCTGTTGATGTTCCTGTTGGTTCAGTCTTGGTTATACAACCACATCTAGAAGAGGCTATTTTACAGCAGACTTCTATCTGGTACTCTGACCCTTAAAATCTTTCCCCATCCTCTTCCATGATGTCCCCCAAACCACAGATGTGGAAACTTTGACATAGCTATAGCAACCGGGGTGGGCTCCCCATTCCGTCGATCTCTGCCTTTTGTCTAGTTGTGGTTTGACATGATGCTCTCCATTTGCTATAAAGACTGGCTTCTCTGATGAGGAGTGGTAGCTACACTTATCCAGGAAATGTAGCTTGTGCCCCAAAGGTGAGATTTTGAATTTTAAAAATACCTTTATTGAGGCACAGTTGACTGAGTAAATGGTCTATGTATATTCAATATATACAACTTAATGAGGTTGGCGGTCATTATACACATGTGATATCATGACCAGAACCTATGGCATGATTTATCTATCACCCACAAAGGCCTCCTGAAATGCCTGCTTAACTGAAGCCTTGGGAAGCCTTCCATTGTTGAAGAAGACATAGTCTATGAGAAAGGCCACAGACGAGCATCTTGTTTCATCCACATCAGGATCTGATATGCCCTTTCAACGAAAACATGGATGTTGTAGGTCAGTGGATTTGTATGAGTCAGAGGTGAATCCAGGTGTGGAAGATTCCCCTGTAAAGGGTTTCCAGAGAGGAGGGGGAGGCTCATATGTCATGTGCCTCATGACTTTTAGGGTCAGATGCTTCCAGGAATGTATGCTCCTCAGTTCCTGCCCTGATTTGTATCACATTAGTGGAGGTGTGCGAGAATGCAGCCTGCCTGGTGCTACCTGTCCTATAAGTCTCCTGGAACGGACCACAGAATTCTAAAACAGATGCCGGGCCGTGGTGGCGCACGCCTTTAATCCCAGCACTCGGGAGGCAGAGGCAGGTGGATCTCTGAGTTTGAGGCCAGCCTGGTCTACAAGAGCTAGTTCCAGGACAGGCTCTAGAAACTACAGGGAAACCCTGTCTCGAAAAAAACAAACAAACAAAAAAAAAAAGAATTCTAAAACAGAGGATATCAGGAGCGGGGGGTGGGAGTGAGGGAGGCATAATTGGATACTTGCTGATGGAAATTTTTCTGAGGGTCATGACACAAGTTGACTGTGACATCCTGGAATTGGTGTTTGTCTTCATGGGGCAAAGTGCTTTAGTTTAGAGATGACACAGGAAGCCAGGACCGGACGGTGCTTCTCTGTGGCCGGCTGAGTTAGCAAGCAGTCTTTTCTCTTAGGCCAAACTTTGTCAGGTCTTCAGAGCCCACTCAGTCTTGAAGGGGCTCACATGGGTCCTGTGTCCTGCTGTCCCTAGAAAATGGTCTTTTGTATCTGGAAGCATTGTACAAATCATTATTTTCTGCCTTTTTTCTCATTTCCTGAGTTTCTGCCAAGGCAAACTGGTATAAACTGGTGCCTCCAGAAAGGCTGGACATGGATCCTGCTTCTCTCAAATATTTCATACTCAAGTGTATTTCTGCTCTAAGTTGTGCCCAACACTTGGTCAAGCTTGCACTTCTATAAAACGCTTGTGAAAAGAAGCCTGGACTAAGGTTAAGGCCAGCGTGTTGCCACGCTGCTTCTGAGAACCATATGTATGAAGAAGGCAAAACTAATGGTCAGAACTTGCCCTGAAGCCTCTAATGCTGCCCCATGAGACCCTTCCACCAAGACAACTCTAGGCTTGTGTTTGCCCATAAGAAAGGGAAAGAGGGTGCCCACCAGAGGATTTTGTCCTTGGCAGCACTCTGTGTCAGCTCAGCAACTCCAGCAAGTGTTTCCATGGGAAGGTCTTCCATCTGGAGCTTGGCACAGAGGGGGAATTTCCTTTGATGCGCTGCCACACTTTCCCCTCAGCTTGCTGTAAGGTGCAACCCCGGGGGCCTGCTCCCATTTTAAAGATGGTGCTGGTGAACTTTGTGTAGTCAGGAGCGCTAAATAGGGCATCCCTATTTTCTTCTGCTAGGCGCAGGGCAAAAGAATGTTGTTTGTTTGGCCACCACTTCCCATCTCAGTGTGCAACAGGTCACAAGATGTGACAAGTTCACGCACCAATTCCTTCCCTTTCAGTTGATAGAATAACACAGATGGGCACAGCCTGGGATCCAACATAAATTGGAGCGTGAGTCGAAGGAAAATAGGGGTGGCTTGGTTCCTTCTCAGCTCTTAACTAAACACAAATTATTTTCTGTGTGCTTGTTACCTTCAACTGTGTAGCCCTGAGAAGCTACCCTCTGGCGGGAGAGTGTAGGCCCCTGGACTGCCCCCTGCACTGGCCCCAGCACTGGCCCCTGCATTGGCTCCTGAACAGGCCCCTGCTCACTCTCCATCCTGGGAAATGCCCACAGCCTGTTGCAGCATGAGTTGAACCAGACAGCCTCTTCACTGCTTCCCAGCTGGCCATAGACAATAGTGCCCTGACAGAGGTTCCAAAACTACCCCAGATGTGGCCTAAACAATGGGAAACAATTACCAGAAAAGTAGGTTCGACCCTTGGATACACACTACCAAGGCTACCATCATTCTATTTGGCCACAGAGCACTTTGAAAGCTCATGTAAAAGTGATTTCAAATGTCTTCCAGCCTACCAGACTAGGATCTTTTCGTTAAAAGGGGACACTGCACAAGATTGGACCTATAAACATCATATCATGGAGTCAGGAGGGGACCATGCTGCTCTTTTCGAAGACCTATAGATAGTTAATGGCCACTGGTAGGGGGAGAGATATTTTCTTCAGTTGTGTAGGCACTGGCAAATTTCTCATGTTTCTGTAAACAACCTCTCAACCATTATCCTGTAAAAACAGAATGAAACTTACAGACCTTAAAAATAAGAAAGAGATCTCATGAAAGTATAAAGGGGCCTGGATAGGAAGAGGAAGTGGATCAGCAGAAATGAGAGGGAACACGAGAGACATGGCAATGGGTGCAGGGATGAGTGGGGCGGAATACATTGTGAACACATACACAAATGTCACAATGAGACTATTATAAGTCGTTAACATATGCTAATACAAATAAAACAAGTAAAAAAAAAACCTTTAAAGTGGTTTTGAATTCGGGATGATAATATGGTTGAAGTCTAAAGATATCTTCAAATCTTAGGCTACCAATGAGCTGTGAGTCCCTGATGAAACACTCAGCCCAGCCTTAGACTCTAACTTCCTCCTTTGTGAAAAAGCTGAGACATGTTCCACTCAGTAAGCTGAAGATCAAGTTAAATTTAGACAGCAGCGAGCGGAACATGAAAAGCAAGAGCTGTAATATATTGAGCTAATCAGGCTGTGCCAAGCACTGAGGTCCCAATGCTTTGTTGAGTCTCTATATGTTCCTGACTTTACTTCACTGACTTGTTCTGAGATAAAGTGTTCCTTACCACTATGATGAAGGAAGAAAAGGAGGAAGTTGGGTGCTACACCCCATAACTGCTGAGAATTAAATCTTGTTTTGATTTTAAGATTTTATTAAACCTCCAGGGACAAGTTTATAACCTCATGACAGGCGATCTGGGATCTGGTATTATTTTCCTTATGGTCACCTCCAACACCAGTCCAGCATGAGATGCCTCCATTGCCTGATGTGCATGGGTGTCAGTATTGTAGCATTGGTTGTACAAAGACAATGTTAGAATGGAGTTTCCAGAAAATTCCTGACTTGAGGAGAATAACACGGGTGTCTTACGATTTCAGTGATATTAGTTTGACATGTGTCATTTGACTGTTTATCAATTCATTTCTGCCTTGGACCTTCCCCTCCCCTTTTATGATATTGAATGTCCATCCTTAGAAGTTACCCTTCTCTCTTTCCCAATGACTCTGATGAGGATAGCAAGTCTCATTGTGTCAGACTACCAGAATGATCAACTATCCATGGACCTTATCCATAGAGGTGAACCTATGAGTCAAATGGCTCGTTGAGACTTTTCTGGAAGCTATTATGTGCTGGTAGTAGAAGAATAAAGGGGACTACCTTCTGCTGGCATGGCATAAGTGGCCTAATATGACATGAGTAGTGTGACATAGTGGTTATTGATAACTATTTCCAATTCTTTAATTCCAACTTAAGGGTGTGCATTGATATAGAAGATACAGATAATTGTGGGAGAGTATGTGGAGAGGTAAGGAGGGAAGAAGGAAGGGGAGAAGGAAGTAAAGAAAGAAGAGGGAAAGAGAGAGCATCATTTCCATCTCAGCATCATCTCATATTTAAGATAAGTTCCACTCCAAATTTGCATATTGATTTCACCTCATCTTACCCCGAATGCTACACGTGTGTGATGACTAGGTATTACATGTCAACTTGACAGGCCCTAGAATCACGTGGGATATGGGCCTCTGCACAAGCTGTCTTGACCAGGTTAATTTCTGTGTGGAGACCCATCTTAATTGTGGGTGGGGCATTCCTGAGGTGGGGTTTCTAGTCTGTAAAGATGGAGCAAGCAAGCTGAACAGCAAAGGTTCCTGGCCCTCTGCTGCTTGGCTGCAGCTTCACACTCTTGCTGACTTGACTTCCCCATCTTGACCAGCTACACCTTGAACTACAAGCTGAGAGAGACCCTCTCTCTCTTCAGTTGCCTTTGTCACAGTGTTTTATCACAGCGACAGGACAAGAACTAGATCAGCCTGCACTGAGCTCTCCAGCAGTGACATCATGAGGAGTCTGGGTGGGGCAGCTCCTACAGCCTAGGGATGTCGAGGAGTTAGACCTCTCCAATGTCTCCGTGCTCATCCGGGAACATTTGTCTCTGTCTCTGCGAAGGAACCTAACAGAATAATAGCCCAATGAACTTTCAGTCAGTACTGTTTCAGTGTCGTGGTGTGAAAGAAAGAGAAAGGGGTTTTAAGCTAAGAAACCTAATTCTAAATACCGACATCGTGAGGTTGGAAGTCTAGCGTCTAGGACAAATTACCTAAGATCTCTGATTCTCAGTTTTCTCAGCTTTGAGCCAAGTATGGGTGCTTGGGGGTTAGAACAGGGCAGTGTGACAAGAACCCTAAGGTAAAATGAAAACAAACCTCACTGTCTCTGTGCCCGCCCCCCACAACTCCTCTCTTCCCTGACGAAGAGTAGTATAGGAATTGAAGATGAATACCCAAAGCCTTTTTGGGAACATGAGAACCTGTCAGTAATTCACAATAATGACGTGACTTGGTATGATAGAAATTGTACGTGATATTGATGTATTAAAAATGTCAACAAAATCTCAGTTTCAGCTCTTAGTGTGAATTGCAAAAGGATGATAATGGAGTATCAGGAGCATCTTCCTTGCTCTGTAAATTAGTAATTGCTGCCCTGGCATTATGAATACTCTTCTCTATGGCTTTCTATCTTAGAGTGAAGGGGTTCACAGCTCCCGGTCGGTTTCCTTATTACTGGGGTTGGAGGTGTGAATAATTCCGTAGCCCTCCATGATCTCAGGGTGTATCTTGTAAGAAACAAGCCAGGCAAAGTCCAAGGGTTTTCTACTCTGCCACTCCTTATTTCTGCTGGCTTGTTTAAGTAAGGAAATCAGCACATTAGCTCACTGCAGTCTCAAGAATTTGACAGGTGAAGCTGTTTTTGCACAGTTCTAACTTCTATGCTCTCTGCAGCATAGTGCTCTGCAGGGTCTCCATCTCTGCAGGGTCTCCATCTCTGTAGGGTCTCCATCTCTGCAGCACAGTGCTCTATAAAGTCTCCATCTCTGCCTCCTGTCTCTAGACTCTTCGTTTGTGTCTTTGTTTTCTAGTTCTAGCCCATGGAAACAAAAATGTATAAGATACAACCTCTGGCCTCAAAGAGCTCAGAGTCTCTTTGAGGGCACAGACTGAGAACCGTTTATGATCCTATTTCTTTAGCAGTCAGCCAAGGAGGTGGAGTTGAGATGCCTGCCAGAGCTTCGTGCTGACTTCTCGGCCTGGGAGAGAGGTGACATTAAAGAATGTTTTTGCTTCACATGGTACCCAGATGCCTTCCTTTGTCCCCTGTGAGCCAGCGAAGAGACAGCGGTCTTCCTATAAAAACAGACAGGCTTAATGCCTGGCAGGCCGGGGATGTAAATTTCAAACGATGTGATTTAAGTAAAACTTATTTAACGTGAAAGATGTGGTCACACTGAAGATACTGCCTGTCTTTGTTTCTCGCCTTACATAAATGTATGTGAAATTCCTTTCTTTCTCTGTTCATGGTGCCCGTTGGGTATAGGTATCCCTTCTGGCTGATTCAGAACATTCATGGAGAAAATCAGAACCAGGGCTTCATCTCTTTTTCCTGGAAATGTCTTTTTTCCCCCTTTCAAATAAACCTGCTGGTAAAATGTTTACAGCGATGAGATTTCACACGAGCAAGAGAGGAGCCTATTAAATGCAAGGAAGGAAGGATCTGCCACCTCATTCCACCTCCCTTCTACTGCGCTGGAAAATACAGAACCCATGGGTCCAGAGGAGAGGAGGAGTAGATGTAGGAGTCAAAAAAAATTCTAGGAGAGAATTCTTGGATAAGCTTTTCCTCCCAGTCTTTTGTGGTGTTAACGTTTATCCAAAAGTTGCTTTGTTTTTGTTTTTGGGTTTTTTTTTTTTTTTTTGATGCAAAGCTATTGTTTCCCTTCTCATCCATCTAAGAAAATAAATCTTTGTTTCCTTACTATTTATTATGTTATATATAAAAAAGAGACGTATGGATACCGTTTATAGTGTCCACGTGGGTCTCCTAGTCCCCGTGGTAAATTTGTCATTGAGGCTCCATCTCTGTGAAGGGGTTTTCCTTACTAAGCATTTCCCCGATCTTTTTCATTCTCTGTTTTCTTAATTTCCTAATTTTACAAATTGTCCACAAGGGACAGGGACTGAGGAGACAAAACCAGCAGAGTGAGGCCATACAGAATTTGGTTGCCAAGACTCAAGAGGGTCCTGCTGTTGCTGGAGCCTCAAGTTCAACAGCAGCCTTAGTAACAAAACACAAACAGTTCCCTTGACACCCATTTGAAGGGATATGGTGGGGGGTGGCGAGCAACTGGCTTGTGCTCTAATAGTACTAAAAGCAAATCCAAGTGAAGACAATTAACTCCACAAAGAAAGTAATTCTCCCAGGACTTGCCTGGAAAAGAACAGCAGCCACACTGAAGACCAATTAGAGGAAACCGGAAGCACCTTGAACCAGACATACCAGCACTCAAGGGTAGAGGCAAGGGGGAATCCTGGGTTGAGAGGATACTAATTTCTATTAAGCACAACATTTAGTCCTTGTGAGTGTGAGGACGATGGGAGCACCTGTCCTTAAGTACAGGTGAACTTTTCCAGAAGTCTCAAAGGGGCAGCAGGGCTGAGGCTATGCTGCATTCTGGGGGACAAGAGAAAATGGATAAATCAGAAGCTTGGGCCCAAGTGGATTCCACAGAGACTCCACTCTAGTGGTCGGAGTAAGCGGAGAGAATAAATATGTAATTCAATCAGTGACTAATGGGGCCTATCTAATCTTGGCCACTGACCAAAAGTCAAGATGAACCGAATGGAGAAAGTTCTACTTGAATGACAGGTTATTCTTATGACCACAGGGAAATTGAGAGAAGGCAACAGACATTCCGGGTTAAACATCTCTGAGGCACAGGGAGCAGGAAAAGTTGGTAGAAGCGTCCAAAGGAAGGCCACAGAATCTGATGCTGTACAGAACCTCTTAATCAAGTCATCAACGTTTATTGATACTATGTGCTTGGAATTTGTGCCAGAAACATAATACTGTGAAAGAGTCAAGAGTGGGACAAGATAAGTCACAGCTCAAAATAATGTAATGATGAAACCAGGAAAATGGCAGACGATGCTAAGATCAGGTAGATCTAGTCTCTCAGTGGGCGAGGCAGTCTTCCTACTTCACTGACTCCACTCTGACTGAGGGCAGCACCAAGTGCCACAGCAGATCTGCACTTCTACTCGTTCACCTGGCCATACTGCAGGCTACATAGCTCCTTGTCCTCACACCTGGCCACATCACATGTCTACCTAAACTTCTTCAATGCTAGCTTGGTACAGTATAGATGTGGTTCACAGTCTTTACTATGGCTTTTTCTTTATTTGACATATTCCTTTTTCTCAAGTCCTTTTTCTCTAGTTTGTCAAAATAAGAACCAGTTCAAGCTAAGACACATGCAGGATATCTGGGTGAAGAAGTGCAAGAAAGCGGGAATTAGACACAAAAGAAACAAGATGAGTATAGAACACAAAAGCTTCCTTGAGTGTGTGGTGAAATAATTCTAAGGTTCTTCCATACCCTGAGATCTATAGTCCTTGGTTTATGTAGAACTTCCTCAAGTTATTAAATCAAACATTAATTAGGGGGGGATTTTACAAGTGTAATCTAAGTCCCAAATCTAATGACAAGGAAGTTAGATGAGTGATCCTGGTCCTATGACAAGTCCATTTCAAGCAGGGCATTTTCTTTAGCCTCACAGACAACGGGAAGGACTGGGGGCACTGAGGCTGGCCTGGAGTTGGAAGGGCATGCAACAATCAATGACTGCCTTGAGCAACAGAGTGGAGCTGACTGACAGCAGGGAAATAGGGATTTCAGCCCAACAGCCACAAGAAAGCTAATTCTTCCAACAACTATGGGGTGTGGAATAGAATCCCAGGCCTCAAATGAAAGTTCCAGCTCCACCAAGTGAGATCTCAAACAGAAGAATCTACTCATGCTGTGCTCACTCTTCCAACCCATCAGAACAGTGACATAAGTTCCTGTGTTATTTGGTGTGTATGTGTGTGCATACAGTGTACATACATGTGATACAAGCACATGTGTTTGATGTGTATGCCCATGCACGGGGAAGCCAGAGGGATGTCAGTTGCCTTCCTCTGTTACTGTCCACCTCAAGACAGAATGTGTCACCAAACCGAACTGTAAACTCACCTTTTCTGCTGAACTGACTGAACCAGGATCTCCTGGGATTTGGCTGTCTCTGTCCCTTCCTCCTCTGTGTTGGCATTACAGACATGCACAATTTTTAGGTATTGGGGATTTGAACTTAGGTCCTCATGCTTGCACACCATTAAGCCAGCTTCCCAGCCTCCATCAAGTTTTTTTTTAAAAAAAATATTAAATTGTGGTTACACAGGAACAGAACACCTATACTTGAAAAGAAAGTTCAGCTTTCCCAAAATACCAGGCTTAATGAGCTTCAAGCAAGCACTCCTCCTTTGTTCAACAGTGCCCCATCATGAGTCTACCAATCCAGACAGATGGCTATAGTTTATACTATACATTCCCGCCATTAGAAGCAGAACTAGCTTGCGTTCTATTCTTGACTGCAGCATAGAGTTGCAAGTCTGAATTCATAAAATATTGATGCATGACTTCTTTCTCAGATAGAAAAAAAACCAAAGATGTTGAGATCACCTTCTGATCTGTTAGGACTGGGTGTAAGGCAAGAGCAAGCTGGAAGCTGGTACTGCTGACTTGCAGAATAGATGAATAACTTCTTTAACAAGTAAACAAATATCATCTATGTTTACTCTGAAATCAACACATCTACAACTCCATGAACAGAACTTGAAGGCTTTAAATTTCACCAAGTACAAAGTACTCATAGAGAATGGGCAGATGCTAAAGAGACTTCCACAATAATCTGTAGACCAATAACACAAATAAAAGACGCCCCATTATTCTTCAGAAGAGATTGTGCAAATGGTGACATTTTACCTGTGTCATTGTCCTCCAAATATAGCCAGAGTCAAGAAAACTCTCTGCCAAGTGAGACTTCCTGGCCCCTTTGCCCAGTTATTGGGTCTTGCCTGTTGTAGAGAAATTTATTGCCATAAGAAGGAACAAATTGTGAAGCTCAGACTTTAGTGTTGAAAAATTAGTTTGGCCTCTGGCTTTCTCTGCACAGCATCTTTGGAGAACTTCCATACATACTTCACCAGTTAAGTGCTTGGGGGTTAAATGTGTGTACTCAGGAGGCTAGCACTCACACTAGAGCCTTTTCAAGAGGAAGGCTCCTAGAGGCAGGAGCCCATCTATACTTTCCAAAGGATACATCAAAAGCTGACTGGACTATACATCACCTTATTGGTTGCTGGGGATGGTTCCCTATTGTACAACATTGGCAATTGGAAAAGAATTCTTTGTACACCAGGCATAATAAATAGGAAAGAGCAAGATAAAACCTCATTTTCTGGCTTGTTAATGCCAGAATCTTAGATAAACAATAAGGTTGGGATGGGGAATATATGTAGTAGGAGGCTGCTTGTTGGTTCCTGGCCACCTGGCTAGCTTAGATCCAAAATAATCACACAGAAACTGTATTAATTAAATCACTGCTTGGCCCATCAGCTCTAGCTTCTTATTGACTAACTCTTACATATTAATTTAACCCATTTCTATTAATCTGTGTATCATCACATGGCAGTGGCTTACCTGCAAAGTAAGCCACATTTTGGCATGTCTGACTCTGGTGGTAACTCCATGGCTTCTCTCTAACTCTGCCTTCTTCCTCCCATGCTATAGGCCAAGCCAGTTTCTTTATTCATTAACCAATAAAAGCAGCACATAGACAGAAGGCCCTCCCACACCAAGTATATTTCGGCTTTTGGACACATCATATTGTGGTTGTATGACATATGTGGATGGATATGTCCTACCTCTATGACTCAGGACCTAGAACATAATTGGTGGTTCCAACTGGAGACAGTTATTCTTGGAGTGTTGTATCCATGAGTTCACCACAGAGGAGGGTAGTGGAATTATTTCCTCTATAAATATGTTTGTTCCTTTAGTCTGTTGCATTAGCCAGCTAATCTTTTTTTTTAATGAAGCCCGTCACACATTCACTCACCAAGCATCCAAAGTTTAATGAGAGTCTGTAGTGAAAGGCATTATTCAGGCAACAAGGACGATAGGATGCAAGGTGGACAAAGTCCCAAACTTGTTAACTTTAATAAACAAAGAGTGAAAGACAACTAACCAACCACTGGGCAAACAAATCTTGGAAAAAATGAATATAGGAACATGGTAAAGCTGTACAGGGAAACGGAATGGTTAGAGGTGTCAGTCATTGCCAAGGTGATAGGGCTACTTCCCTGAGAGTCTGGTCTGCGTGTTAGCTATATTCTATCACTGTGACAAAATACTTGATGAAATGCCCTAGGAGATAAAAGGGTTTATTTTTATCGCACAGTTTCAGCCAGTTTTCTCCATTATGGCAGAGAAGACATAGCAATACGCAGGGCCACATGGTGATGGACCAGGAAACAGAAAGCTAGCAAGCTAGAGCCAGCAGCAGTATGTCCTGACTCCAGTGCCTACTTGCACCTGGGCCTGCCTCCCAAAGACTCCGTATCACCCCAAAGAGAACTCAGATATGGCTTAATCAATAAATATGGGAACCTGCATGTAGTGATGAGCATACTTTATCTCATATACAAGGGTTAGCGTTAGCTAAATGTGATGAATATTGACATGTTTTCCTCATCTCAGCCAGACCTCTGGTGGACCGGCATGTGCTATTGTTTGGTTTTACTTTCATATCCCATTCTTGTCCTTTCCCTAATTATTTCTGTGAATATATATCTGTTTATATAGGTTCTTTCAAAATGCTTGTTCTAATTTTGTGGCAGCTATATCTTTCTTCCAAAACATACATTCCAAGCCCACATGTGAGAGTATAATTCATAAATTTTGTATGGAGGCCAAGAACCTGTTCTTGAGGTGGCTGCATTCTCCTGGCTCTGCTACCTCATTTGGAAACTTTTCACAGTGGGAGATAATGGTGTGCAGCCACAGCTCGCAGCCTGACTCATGTGAGGGGAGTTTCCAGAGCATCCCCACTGTTTATTTCAAGTTAATAAAGTCTCAGCAACCAGGTTGCAAAAATCACAAATATTTAGTGATTGGTCAGAGCTAGTTCAAGCCCTCTTCAGGTTGGGCATTCAGTTCCACTTGATTAATTACAGGAAAAAAGACTGCAGTCAGGACATCCAAGTTCAGTGTGTCATCCTTCTTGGGTAACAAGAACTCTGAAGATCCTCAGATAAAGACTATGAGAGAGAAAATGTTCTAGAAACCTTGATACACTAATATTGGGGTAAAGGATTTTATTTTCCGTTTTTTGCTGTTATTATATGATTATTTTAATTTTCAAGAACAGTTTAAGATTTTTGGTTAATTAGGAAACTATTGGAATACATAGTGTGCTTTCACTCTAAGATGAGGGTTCTATTCTTGATTATGACTTTCTAACCAAAAGAGAGGATGGCATATAGATATTTTAAATATTATCGGGAGGCAAAGACAGGCAGAGCTCTGTGAGTTTGAGGCCACTCTGGTCTAAAAGAGCTAGTTCTAGGACATGCTCCAAAGTCGCAGAGAAACCCTGACTTGAAAAACAAAACAAAACAAAAAAATTACTGTCTTGGAAATGTTTACAGCCCTTGGGTTACAGCGCTGAGTGGAGCGGATGTAAATGCTAATGAGCAAAGAGCAGTTTGGAGGACAATGAAGCCCAGGTGTGTAAGACATGCTTGGGCTCAGTGAAGCCATGCAGAGAGAAGCTGGACCAACAGGGAAGAAGATCCAACAGTGTCTTCTTCCGTGTTACACAGTTTTAAGGTGGACTTTTAATATCCTACAGATATAGACATACTGGACTGGGAGAAGAGAGCTCAGTGGATGTAAGTGCTTGATGTTGAGATCCCCAAAATCCACATAAAAACTGGGCACATTCACAGTGTGAGCTTCTGCAAGCCCAGCACTCCTGCAGTGAGATGGGAAGTAGATGCTGGAGGAGGAGCCCAAGCTACTTGTAAGTCAACTAGTACAGGGTATACAACAGAGAGAGGAGAGAGAGAGAGAGAGAGAGAGAGATCCCTGATTTGAACACATAGAAGGTGAAGATTGACACACAAAATTAGTCTCTGACCTACACTTACATACTGCGGCATTCTCTCTCTCTTCTCACTTCTCCATTCTCAGTGCTAGGATTACAGGAACCCATCACTCTGCCTGGCTTTTTATGTGGGTTCTGGAGTCCCGACTCGGGTTCTCGTGTTGGCACTTACAGACATGACTAATTCAGTGGCTCTCATAATCGCACCTAAGCACTTTGCACACGAACAAACTTTTCTCTAATTCTTGAAATAATTCGAGCTACTGCTCACGTTGTTCTTACCACACTTATAAGAAAGTCTGACGCAGAGATCAGTAACATATCCAAGTCCGCATGAAATGTGGCAGAACTTCAGCCCAGACCTCTTGTGCCCAGAAAGTTCCTTTTTCAGGACCACTGCACCCTGCTTCCCAGGGCTTACTACAGTAGCTGGTACATAGATGCTCAAATGTACTTGTTCATTGAGCTAAAAGGATTGAATTGTGGTTACAATTCCAAGAGGAGAAGTTGATTAAGGAACACAGAGGTTTTGTACTGTTGAGATAGAAAAACTGTATATGAAGCCACATCTTATTTTTTCTAAAATCTTGAAAGTTTAATTCTTTCTTGGAAAGCTGCAAAGAGAGAGAAAAAGTATCTGAGCCTGAGGTAATTGTCCTTTTATACTGTTACACTTGTCGTGGTGCCAACTTCCACAATTTCCCCTAGGGACGAAATTAAAATGCCAGATCTTCATGATGATGACATGATTACAGAGTAAAGGCAGAAAGAATCATAATGCAGGAAGGCGCCTACACACCTTCCCACCTAGCGAAGACAACCACAGTGCTTTCTGGTTTGGTTTTTGGTTCGTTTTTACTTCCTGAGTATCTCTGAATTCTCCGTGCGTTGACGCTTTATCTCCTGGTAATTGGACAGCCCCGTTTGGTTGGTACATGAGTTCTGTTGGGAAGGAAGGCGTTCTTGGGAATACATTATTATCATTCAAGAGGCAGTTTATCCCGGTTGGACTGACAAACAGAAACATTAGTAGAGTGTCCTGTGAAAGACCAGCTGCTTCAGGCATGCTGTGCTTTGGATAAAGATTCTCGCTGCTACCGAGAATCCTTGCTGATTAATAGACTCTGCAGGAAAACTTCGGAGCATGAAAAGATAAAACTTCCATAGCACACACCAGCCTGGCTTACTTATTTGTCCACGGGAGGTAAGCGAGAAAGCAATAATGTGACTAAAGCAAGTTCTGGTTTCATCAGTTTACTCTGGAGAGGTTGTTTCTAATTGCAAAGAAGCGCTGGTGATAAAAGAATCACAGACGGAGGCTCCATTCCTCAGCCACTAGCTTTCCAGTAAGATGCAGAGAGGTCTGTGTAGAATATTCCGAAACGCCAGCCTGAGATCCAGGGCATCCTCCTGGGGCCAGCTGTGATTAGACCCCGACTGACCACAGTTCAAGCAGATGAAAAGGATGAGTGTGTGCCAATAGAGTTCTGCTCTGGTTTCCCTCTGGGGCCGGTGGGAGGGGACAAGCCCATTTGTCCTGTCTTACAAGCGCAACATCTCTCCCCTTTAAAAGGAAGAGCTTGCCACATGCCATCTGCCCTCCTATTCGTCAAGCCGTGGAAAGAACTCAATACAGACTAAGAAGTACAAAGCCCAAAGGGACGCCATCAATCCTGAGTTACCACAACGTCCTCGCTCTCCAGTTGTTTATATTGATTTATCTTTTGCTCAGGTAGACTGACTTAGAGTAATTTTCTCAGCAAGAGACTGTGGATTGCCTGTGTTCTGAGCCCTGTCTGCCTGAGAGGCTGCTCCCTGGCCTCATACAGAATCACCAAAGAAAGAATTGGGAAGCGTCATCCTTTTCCCCCAAACTCAGTAGTTTCTGATTTTTTCAGAAGCTTGGGCTGATGTCAGTATATGAATATTCCATGGTTTGGCATCTGTCAGTCAATCTACCCTTCTTTCTGACTTCTATAGATGACTTGTGCTTTAGATTGGTTCATCACCATATCGCCTAGGGAAATTTTGGTCTTTAAGTATTTTATTCATATTCTCCAGGATGGATGAGCTCTTTTAGTTAGCAGATTAAAGGGTTTTTTTTTGTTTGTTTTATCCAGAAATGTTTACCTCTATTATTACTTTATATTATTATTTCAGATCTGTCTTTCTCTCAGATTCTCAAATGCCTCATACATGTGTGTACATGTATGTCTAGGACACACATATACACATTTATGTGCATATTCATGAGTCTTTAGGCTTCTCATTATTTGAGTCTACTGTTAAAAGTCATTTTCCATTCTCTGTTAAATTTCTTTAGACCTTCATCTTCTGATATACATATTTAAAGTATTTCTTTAGACCTTCATCTTCTGATATACATATTTAAAGTATTTTTTTGTGGAACCATACTTTACAAACCAGGACAGAGCGTCACTTCCGTCATTTCAGTTAATATCTGCCTGTTTGGCTTACACATATGCACATGTATGTGAGACAATATTACTCTCACATATGCTAAGCTATTTTAGAGGTTTTCCTCTGATTCCGGAGAACTGGCAAAGTCTTGAGACCCCTTGGAAAGCTCATCAGAAACGCTGTTTCCTTTCATTGCATGGGTTGCTTGCTACTCATCTTGAGGAACTGGGGAAGAAGAGTGACTGCTTCCTCTTGGCTTCATCTCAGCCATATTGCTTGCTCCTTGCAGTCTTTCTTAATTCTTATACAATCCACGAGCTTCTTAATTTTTTTACATAACCCCCCCAAAAAAATGTTTTTGGACAGGAGATACCAAAGCTCAAACCTTTTCCCCATCCACCACCACCAAGATTTTTAAATTATTGCAATTGTATTAAATTATTGCATTTTACTACATGCATACAGTGTGTTTTGATCATACTCAATTCTAATCCCCCTCTAACTCCTCCCGGGTTTCTCTCAACCTCCTGTTTCCTGTTCTCTTTTTAGTGTTGTTTGGTTTCCTTCTTTGCCATCACTGTCGTCTCCTTTTATTTAGCTTTTTTCTTGGAAATGTAACCTGGGACTCACTTCAGAGGATCTCAGGCCACAGGAACCCTGTTCCAGGTTATGAACTCCAGAAACAACCTCCCTGGAATGTCTCCCGTGCCCAAACACTCCTGGGTAGCAGAACCCTGAAGATGTGAGTTCTACATCCCTATCGTTATGGACACCATCTCTGCCTCAGCACATAATAAAAGTCCCTTTTGTAGACCACACCCCAGCCTGTGTCAACAGGGATGTTGCTGAGCAGTGATCCGCATTTGTTGGCAGGACTGTCTGATGTTGATTGGCATGCTGTCTACTCCTGTCTACTCCAGGTAGAAGTAGCAAGCTAGATAGAACTCAGTTTTGTGGAAGGTGTGGATTGGAGTTTGTTCTTGCTTAAGTAACTAATTACACATGGATGCTACATCTCCTTGTCCGCAAACATTTGGGAAATTTATTCCCAGTACCTTTCACCCCTGAGTCTGACTGCCTACTTCTGCCATTCTTCTTGTCCTGTCCACCCCATAGGTAGTAAATATTAATTTCATATTCAAAACCCCCATTTTTACTTTAAATCCATTTTCATAATCCTCAACTCAGAGGTTTTTTTCTTGAGGACCCACTTTGGGAAAGCTGGGAGAATTGAGTCTTTTGACATCCAACCAAGAAAGTTTTTAATATGTAATGGTTAGCAATGATCTAAGGACTTTTTGCAAGAACAAGAAATGTATTAATGCTTTCTTTCCCTGGGAGACAAGATACCATTCATCCATATACCTTTAGTTGACCTAAACTTCTTTATATAAATTTTAAAGAGTTTACATGAATGCCTACCCTACTATGAAATGTTTCATTTTCTAGAGAAAAGTCTACTTTTTCCTGAGTATATCTCCATGATGATACATCTATGGCTAGCACAGATCTGGATGCTGCCCAAAGCCACTCCTCTGACTTTCAAGTAGAGGATACACTCAACTTCCAATGGCCCATCCAACAATGATGGGACCATGGCTGACGGGAACTATCTCAGATCTGTCGGGAATCAACACACACTTGCTAATGATCCGTTTCCTTCCTCTCCATATGTCCCTGCAGAGGAAGAAAGCAGAGAGCGAGACCCTTGGCTCAGCTTAGTCCTCTCCTCCTCTTTCCTTTCCCAAGTACCCTGTCCTCTTACCCTTGTACATAGGTTTCATTCATGATTCTTGTATTACAACCAAGTTTCAGGGGAAGGGAAATACTATTTCTTGCAGATTTTGTCAGTGAAGAAACAGATGCTATCTCCCATTGTCCTCCCCATCATCCGGTTTAGACTTGATTGAGGGCAGGGATAAAGCTTTGCACCTAGCTCTAGTCTGTGTACTATAATAGCGATTGACTTAATGTCTAACAATACGGAGAGCGAAGATACTGCCTGATTGCAAGAATTCAGAGCTACCAACAACCATAACACCGAAACAACAAAAACAAAGTAAAAACAAAAGCACAGCATGGGGAAGAATGAGGTCCTCTTTATGTTGATTGCACTTAGAGATGTCCACAAAAATGGAGGAAAGAAAATCAGTGAAAAGAGAAACAGTTCCTACGGCACAATTCCCCCAGCAGTGATGATGGCTGTGCCCATTTTTTTAATGACAGCAGAGCAGAAGTCAGCTGTACACATTGGTTATACAGCTGGTGCTCAATAAATACTTGTGAGACTGTTAGCCTCCTAATGCCGAGGTCCCTGTTTCTAAGCAACTAAAGAGGGAAGCAATGAAAGTAAGTCTCCATAAAGCTGAGGTGAGGTGAGCTCTGCTCTGGATTGTAAAAAGGCCTTCGTATATTAGCTTTGTATTCTGGAATTTTTATAGATTTAACAAATAATTAGCAAAGGAATGACAGGCAGCTGGCATGTGGCTCTCAGCTCATTTTCCTTCAATCTTACTATAAATTAACACTGTTTGTCCAAAGTATGAAAACAATGCCAGCATTTATTTAAGTAAAATTTTATTTAGGAGTCACTGATTTTTTTTTTTCACTGATAGTGTTTTGTTTTTGAGGTACCAAATTCAGGAAATGAAATCCTGTTTCAGTCCCACTATCTCTATAGTCTCCAGTCAGTATTTGATTCTTTTATGACTCTGGCCCTTCTGAGGGACACTCATCAGATATTCCTACAAAATCTTAATGGTAAACATTTCCCAGTCTTGGTTTTTCAGATTTTTACTCCTGGTTTGACTCAGGTCACTGATGGGCAGCTGGGCTATCAATCTACATGGAGTCTGAATGTCATTGCTGACAATACTTTTATGAATACTTTTATGATAGTGCCTGTCAGGATTCTACAGTAACTCAAGTAGATGATAAACTTATGTTTTATTTGTCTTTGTTATAATTTAATTATCTAACACTTTGTACTTTACACTAAAAATATTTCTTTATTGTGAAATGAAAAATAAGTGGCACATAGCTTCTTACAGTCACCAGCTAACCCCGGCCTTGAGGAATTTGAGGACTTCCCATAGCAGGGCAGAGTCTGATCCATTCAGCTTCTCCCTAAGCTCTTCATGGGAATGTGGCCTGAAAACCATCTCCCAAGATTGCGCTTCAAAATCAAGCTACCATCATCCTCCCCTCTTCCATGTCTTTATCTTGATGCCTCAAAATAGACCTTCCCTGCCCACCTCGACACACTCGATTGTACCTTGTCTTGCCTTGGCCTCTGGTTATATTTTGACCAAATCTATGTCCTAAATCAGATAAAGAGTAGAAGGGAGATACATGGAGGGTGATAGCAGAAATAAAGTCTCCCTTCTGATCTCTGGATGAAGTATCCACAGCAGCCACCAGACCCCCAAAATGTGGAAATCATAGCTTCTGTTAACATGTCTCCTAGATGTAATGATGCTAAAAGAGGACTTGCCACCTTACGTACCTCAGTTACCATATAACACATTCCTATTTATTGCCACCGTGCTGATAAGTCTACCTTACAGGAATTGAATGCAGAGACTTGGGAGCTAAAATGAAATTTTGTTACCCATTGAAAACACCCCTTGGTTTAATAGCATCAACATAAGAATATATTGGATTTGTTTTTAAACATCTAGGAACAGGGGCCCCAGGGTCAACATGTTCCTGGCTTTGGCATGTCCCACATGCCTGAGTTTGTCTGTCTTCTGTGGAAGAGACTTCTTGGGGACTCTCCTTGTGTAGGAGACAATTTTCATTGTAGTTTTTGGGGAAGTTAGATCTTCATTTAAAGAGAACTTAAATCCATGATTATTGAGGCAAAAGGTAATTTAGAAGCTAATGATTTTGCAGTTTTAAAAATCAATATATAAATTATAAACCAGGATAAACTTGCCAAGATTTGAATTGATGGCTTGAACAATGGAGTTGTTGAAAGGTGTCATAAAACAGCACAGGAACACAAAGATCCATTCAGGAGAGTAGTGAGGCTTTGGAGGAACGAGCAGGAGACGTAATCGGAGTTATTGGATTAGCAGGAAGGAAGGAGGAAAGGCCTGAGGAAAGCAATAATTTAAGAGGAAACATACCATAATGTCTTTGAGCTACAGGAAGATAAATTTAGATTTAGTTTTCTCGCTGAGTCTAAGAAAAAGCTACTACACAAATACTAAATTTTTGAAATTCCTGAACCCTAAGCCACATAAAACCGCTCCAAGTTTCCACTTAGACAAAGACAATTGATTGTTTATGGGGCAAGAGGGGTCGATCAGCAATTAAAGGTGTGTATTGCCTTTGCAAAGAACCAGAGTTCAAATCCCATCATTTGTGGACTGCAGCTCACAACCTACCTGTAGTTTCAGCTCCAGAAGATTTGATGTCCTCTTCGACCTCTACAGGCATTTATACACTTGATGATGCTAAGAGGAACACACACACACACACACACACACACACACACACACACACACACACGCACGCACTACTAAATCTCTAAGAAGAAAAGAAACGATTGATTATTTACATAGCTGGCTAAAACTATGAACTATCATATTTATCTGTAATACGAGAAAGCCCTTTAGACAAACCTACAAAGTCCTGAGGGGAAATATTGCAAGTTCAGTAGCCTACATATGCACAAAGCATTCTGTACTGCTGGTGAAAGAATGAGTCTAGAAAGCTATCAAAGAAAATTTATGACCATTATCATCTAATGTCTTATTTGTGGGTTCTAAATTCCAGTTCAATAAGAGCAGCGATCTCACTATATGGAAAATAAGTGAATAATAATGCTTAAATAGTGGGTATAGATACATGAAAAGATAAAGGGGTACTATATGTGTACAGAAACATATACCATGTGTAAGTATATTTAAGTAGAGTCTGCTATTGTGAGTTTGAAACTAAGTGTTAAGTAAGTCTTTTTGGATGAAAATTCACATATAACAAGAAAAGATTTACTCAACAAAATTCAGTGTTGTGAATAACAGCCAGAAGCACAAAACAAAATATAGCAATTGTCCATGGTAAGAGTAGATAAATAGTTTGACAAAAAAATTGTGACTATTGTAAAAGGCAGGTTCATGCCATGATTAACCTAATGAAAGGTAGTATTTCACATCTGGATTCAAACTCTAGAAAAACACAGTGGAAAGTTGTCTTTTCACAAGTGACGTTCCCTGACCAGAAAAAGTCTTAAATGAGTAAGGGCTAAGCAGAGAGTCACTTCCTGTGGATAAGAGCCTTCAAATAGAAGACAGGAGCCATTCCCAAATCATACCATTTCCAAATCTCTGTTTGCAAAGGTTTGCAGCATACAATCCCATTGACCGCTCTCAGAGGAAAACCAAAGCCACTAGGAGGCATTCATCTCAGTGAATGTGTGTGTGGTAGTGGTGGGGAGGGTCGGGGGTATGCAAAATGTCAGTGGAGAAATACAGTTTGACTGCTGCTTAAGTGGGCATCACAATTAGAGTCCAAATTTATTGTCTGAAAAATAACCAAGAAAGGAAGATAACCAGAAGAGAATGAAACAGATTCCTTTTATGTCATATAACATGGTAAATGCAAATCTAATGGATGATTAGAAAATATTGATGTGAGGGCAAAGAAAATTTAAGACAATATGCATATGAGAAGATAGAGAAGGCTGTGAAATGTGTACCACCCATGAAAGAGACCTGCAAATTACATGTGTATTGTGTGTGTGTGGGTGGGTGGGGGGGAGCGCAAAATACACTGCACCAAAATGTGAGCATTGCATTAAGATTCTAGAAACACAACCACTTGTCAATTATTTCGAATATAGAATTCATGTGTATAAAATTGGAAATATTTTAACAATATGATCGATCCTATGCATAATGTCATAGATTTCTATAGAATTGGTCCTTTTAAATTATATGTAGACTGCTACAAAAATAAGTGATGTGCTTAACTTCAAAATCCCAATACATTTTTGAAGAAGAACTTTTATAGGGCTAATCTTTTTATTTTATCAGATGTGCATCCCCCAAAATAGTCTGTACTGTTTCATCATCCTTCTTTTTCTTTTTTTACATTTTTCAATTTTTGGATATTTACCTCTTGTTTTTCCTCTCCCAACCAACAACCAACACAAAGAAAATATTCTTCTTTCTTAACCTTCAGGGATCAACAGCTATGGTAACTATAGCTTTGGGTGTTCACACAGACTTATGTATTAAGTTGTGCATAAATAGCAAAGAATTTTTGTCATTATTTCATTTCTTAAACAACTACTGTGATCATGCTTTTTCTCCCCCATAACCACTGTGTGCCACCATCTTTCCTACTCATCATCTGAACGGAAGACATGTAAGTGACAACATTTCTTTTTATGGATATACTCCACAATTTCTTCATAAAAATTCTGATCATCCATTTCTTCTCTACAAAACTTTTCCTTCTGTTGAAAATCCTACAATGCATGTATCTATGGACCTATCTTTATACTTTAGAATTTTAATTTGTATATATTGAATTCCTAGACTTAAGAGAAACACATGAAGGAGTATGTCTAGTTATGAGAACATTCTCCCATTTGTAGCCATTTCTTCATACTATAGACTATGCATATATAAAAAATGGAATTGTTGCTGTCCATTTATTTTAGAGCTATTTGTTGTTTCTGTATACACATTTTTCAGTTGACCCTGGTATTTAAGCATACTGCCCATTGCAGTGGTTCGATTTTCTACATTTAAATTAGTCAAGACACATAAAAGTTTAATTGTAGATCCTGATAATCTCCCGTCTAACTTGTTGGGCCACTAAATCATTAATTTTTACTGTGATCTTATTTCAATACAAGAATAAGAGCACAGTAAATATTAGCAAGAGTTTTGAAATTTTCATTCATGTATACAATGTGTCTATATCATATCCATTCTTCCTTCCTCCAAAGCTACAACACATCTCGCTCCCAACTTCATGTCCTCTATTATTTTATAACCTACTGAGTCCAGTTTTTGCTACCCATGTGCTCACTGATGTTGAGTCATCTACAGAAGCAGGGGGAACCTACCAATGACCACCCACTAAAATACAAGTGACCCTTTCTCCTTCAGCAACCACAGACTGCCTATAGTGCCTTGGTCAGCGATGGGGCCTTGGGACTCAGATGTTCAAGCTCCAAGTGAAGTGTGCATGCAGAAGCCGCAGTGGGAACTAGAATCATGCAACACAACTAAAAACTAGAACAAGAGGGGATAGTAGAACACACATGAGATCAAAGAACATGTGGGAAGAGACTGTGAGCTAAAGGTTTAGAGAGGATGGATATGGTGGTAAGGAAAAGGAGAGACAAATGGGGGGTTAACCAAAATTTATAAAGTATGGAGAAGTCAAATTTATCAGAAAATATTTTTATACTTCCTTAGAGTTAACTGTTCTCCTGTAGTAGAAGAGGTCAGGAGTCAATTGTTCTTAGTCTCCAAGCTTTGCTTATAAATTTTGTCAGTTCCCAACTGTAACCAGGAATGTTATTTAGAGCTCCTTAAGGTTTAATCCTTAGGATAGAGAAATTAGTTTATCCTTACATTTCATATAAAGTTCAAATGGAATATTTAATGAAAAAATACTTAGTGACCTGACCCATAACTTGAGCCTGATAAACGTCAGCCTCTAATAACGATGTCTCTTGTATGGTTCCCATACGTGAGAGAATGAAAAGCTTCACATTTTTGAGCTAACTACAAAAATCACATCACACCTTTCTTCTGAGACTTCTACTTTTTCTGCCTTGTTAACATGGATCCTCATTCTTAGGACCAACGGGGGCACATCTGCAGTGGGTCTGGGCAGATCCTTGCTCCCGTCCACACACACAAACAGCTCAAGCTGCTCATAGCTACAACCTCTGAGCCTGGCTCTGCTGCCTGACTCTCCTTTCCAAAAGAGAAAAGTCCCCTGTCTTTCTAACACTCTGCTACTTCCTAGCCCTGAATTGATGTTTCATTGTTTTCTCTTGCAAAGCAGACTCTGTAGCCAGTGGGTAGGTTTAACCATTACACTGGGCTGGGTCTCAGCACTCTGGAGCAGCTCCCCATCCTGATCCTTCCCTGGTCCTAGGATGACAGTGATTTCTCCACAGAGGAAGATTTTTGGGAATGCATCATGAACCCCACCTATGCAGAAGGCCTCTGAGTTGGCAGTCAGCCAAAGGCAAACGTGGCGATACATTGTTGCAGAAGAAGTGTGCAATTGGCTACCACTCTCTGAAGCTGGGAAGTACTGTAAGCAACACAGATCAAGAGGAGGAGTGACGCTGCTAACTTTACTAGAAAATGCTCTATTTCCTGTGGATTTCTATGGCTCACCAGCATGGCCTAGTCTGTGGTCCAAGCACTGTCATGGACTGGGGAAGAAAATGCCATTAGTCTCGGTTCACCTTGCATCTGCCTCAGTCAGGCCTGAACTCTGCTCACCGCCTCTCACATTCTTCAGAAAACAGTTTCAACTGTATGTTCAATAGAGTGCATTCCGTGTTCTGACTTCTTTTCTTTTGTAGAGTAATTAAACCTATACATGACGTTACATGTGTTTATTTTACACAACACGCTGTTTGGAAGTATCTATACTCCGAGGAGGAAAGGGAATCCTCCAGCAGCTGCTGTGGAAAGCAAACAATTGAGCCGCCATATGAGACCAGCTGTCACACTACTTGGGTATGTATCCCAAGGAAATAAAGTCAACATGCTTGAGAGACAGCTGCACCGTCATCTTTACTGAAGTAAGATTCACAATAGCTAAAATACGCAATCAGTAAATGTCCTTCAACATATGAAGAGGCCTTAACATGAGGCATATATGTGGACAATGGCCTACTAGTCACCCATCCAAAGAATTAAAATCCTGTCATTCGCCACATGAATGGGTCCCAAAGACAACACATTACGGGAAGTAAGGCAAACACAAGATAATGGGTGCCCTTCCATCCAGCTCTGAAGGACTTTTCCCCCAGTCTTTCCTTCCATACCTCACATCCTAACATAGTCTCTGTGTTCAATCTCATGGTTCACACTTTCTGAAGTTTTCTTTCCCATCCGTTTTCACATTCCCCCTTTATTTCATGATTTTCAGTCTAACACTGAATTCTACATACATTTGCATGTATCTGTATGTATGTATGTTTTATTTTAATTAAAATATAATTATATAATTTTCCCTACCTTTGCTCTGTCCAATCCTTCCCATTTCTCCCTACTCTCTCTCTCTCTCTCTCTGTTTCTGTCTCTCTCTCTCTCTCTCTCTCTCTCTCTCTCTCTCAAATTAATGGCCTCTTATCTTTTGATATATATTATATATAATAAATAATGTATAATATATGACATATTATATGCACATAGATGCATAAATATATAAATATAGCCCCCTGATTCCATTTAGTATATCTTGTGTGTGTATTTCAGGACTGATAATTTTGTACTGGCTCACCAACTGTGGGGCTCATCTTTGCAAGAGGATAATTCTTCCATCTCAGTGGTCATAAGTTGTTTCTTTTCCTAGGGATAGGGACGCTGAGAGTTTCCCCTTCCACATTAGCACATCTGTTGGTGTTGTCGTTGATCAGGTTTGTTTAGGAAGCCATATTGTTGAGGTATCATGGGTGTAGTGTTTCCCTGTCATTTCTAGGAGATTCAATTTCACAGCAGTCTTCCTGGTCTGTCTCTAGCTACCTTTTTGCTCTTTCTTTCAGGATGTTCCCTGAGCCTTAGGTACAGGACTTGTATTGTAGGTGTACCTATGGTTAAAATGTGTATGCACAGCCCCAATAGAATTATACTTCTTCTTTTGCTATTATTAATTTTTTCATTTATTTTACATGCCAATCACAGCTTCCCCTCCCTCCTCTCCTCCTGTTTCATCCCCCAACTCCCATTTATCCACCCCCACCCAGTCCACTTCTCCTCCATCTCCCTTCAGAAAGGAGGAGACCTCCTATGAGCATCAACAAAGCATGACACATCAAGTTGAGACAAGACCAAGCTCCCTCCCTGCATCAAGACTGGGTGAGGCATCCCAGCACGGGGTCTAGGTCCCCAAAAGCCAGCACAAGCACCAGTGACATGTCCTGATCCCAGTGCTAAGAGCACCACAAACAGACCAAGCTAAACAACTGTCACACCTATGCAGGTCAGTCCCATGTAGGCTCCCTAGTTGTCAATCTACTTCTTAATGTCCCTGGAGATATCTATTCTTCTACCCTCCTTATGCCTATCTGCCTTTCAAAATTAAATTCTGAAGGGCTCGATTGTTATAAAAGATTATAATTTTATCTTATTGGCAATACCAAGAAAGCACTCAGAGCCTTCAAAAATTTGTCTCTTGCATAAAAAAAATTCCTAAGGGCAGACACAGAGCTGTGGTCATTTTTACATCTTTAGCACTTAGAGAGTAGAGCAAATATATATTGGCTGATTTACCCCTCTCCCTCTTTATCTCTCTCTCTCTATCTCTCTCTCCTACACACACGCGCACACACACACACACACACACACACACACACACACACACATCACACGTAGTTTGGGACAATTCTATATTTTGTCAATTATGTTTTAAATAAATGCTGATTGGCAAGTAGCCAAGCAGAAGTATAGGTGGGACTACCAGACAGGAAGTAGAGGCAGGGCAATGAGAACAGGAGAATTCTGGGAAGAGGAAAGCCCATTCCTCTGTAGTCCTGTCTAGACACAGAAGAAGCAAGATGTGACTACGCCACTGGAAAAGGTACTGAGCCATCTGGCTAACACAGATAAGAATAATGGGCTAATGTAAGTTATAAGAGTTGATAAGAAGCCTGAGCTAATGGGACAATCAGTTTATGATTCATGTAGACCTCTGTGTGATATCTTTGGGATATAATGACTGCAGGAACTGGGCAGGACAGAAACCTCAGTAAGCATATATGTTTTATATTTACTCACAGTAGGACTATGACATGAAAACACAGATCAATCATTTATTAGGAAAATACCAGTTACAAAGAAATGCCCACCAGAACAGCAAAACTGAGAAACGAGCACTCTTTAGTATTTGCAGAAAAACTCTTAATGTCCTGAGCCCCTAGTAGAAATGTAAAATAGCGGAACCTGGTAAACAGCCTCACACATTTTTATGAAGAAAGTATACTTAATGTATGACACAGAGATTCTCTCCAAAGTATTAGTACCCCCCCATAAAAGCGTATGTTCACTGAAACCACAAAGCAATCCATCCATTGTATCATGCACCTGTAATTCCAGTACATGGGAGGAAGTGGAAGAGTATAGAAGGTCAAGGCAGCCTGGGTTGCATAGAGACTGTCTCAGAAAACAAACAAATCAACGATAACCACAAAACAATGAATGTTACAATAGCTTTATTAATGATTGCTCCAAACTGGAACCAATCCAAATGACTTTCATCAGCAGATTCAGTGAATTATAGTATGCCTATTCAAAGGATTCTATTTGGCAGGGAAGTCAAAATGATACAAATAGCAACTGGATGGATCTTAAGAACATGATGCTGGCTGAGCAGGGTGGCTTGTGCCTTTAATCTCAGCACTCAGGAGCCAGGGGCAGTTGGATCTCTGAGTTCAAGGCCAGCCTGCTCCACAGAGCAAGTGTCAGGACAGCCAGGGATGTTACACACACACACACACACACACACACACACAAAAACCTGTCTTGGGGAAACAAAAGGACATAATGCCAAGTCAAAGACATGCATTCAAATCAAATAAGTTCTTCATATGTTCTCATTTACTGATATTACATTCCAGGAAAGACAAACACTAAAGAGGGAAAGGAGACCAGACTTTGTCAAGAGTTGACTGTAAGTTGGAGTTCGAGGAGTTGCTAATAATATGCAACAGTATGAAAATGGCTGGACATCCCTACATTTGCTAAAAATCCATGGAGCTACATCAAATATAGGTTTTCTGTGATGTGGGATTCCCCTCTGTATGCTGTGAATGCCATTGTTTAATAAAGAAATTATCTTAAGCCTGTGCAGGACAGTATATAGACAGTTGGAAAAAACTAAACTGAATTCTGGAGAAAGAAGGCAGAGTCAAGGAGAAGCCATGTTGCCCCACCAGAGACAGATACCAGATGAAGCCTTGCTGGTAAGCCACAGTCATGTGGTAATATACAGATTAATGGACATAGGTTGGTTCAGGATATAACAGCTAGCTAAAAATATGTTTAAGCTATTGGCCAAGCAGTGATTCAGATGATACAGTTTCTGTGTGATTATTTTGGGTCTGAGTGGCCAGGAATGAACAAGCAACCTCTTACTACAAATTGGAGTACCAACGTGGGCAACTAAATTTATGTGAAACCTGAGAAAGCTTAAAAAGTAATTCTACACACACACACAAAACCAAAGTTAAGCATTTTCTTGGGTGAGCTCTGTTTGCTAGAAGTAAGCAGAGGCACATTTTATTTTTTTTTTGCCAGCACAAACAACTCTGGACTCTTTTGGGAAGTTCAACAATGGAGCTTTTGAATGGGGTTTGTGGACCCACGCGCTTGTATGTCCACTTGGGTTTAGAATGCAAGTAGCTGAAACCATACCTGCCAATAGGCAGGGCCTTGTTGGCTATCAGCATGCCTGCTTATCCTTAAAAAAAAAGTGATTCTGGTCAAAAAAGGATTACAAATACACAATTACAGATGGAAAAACCTCTAAATAAATCACAGTGTTGGATATATGTACATAAGCTTGAGAAAGAGAAGAAAACGATATAGTTATAAAAAGAAATAAATTATTAAAAATTAAAACAAAGTCTTTAAAGAGATAGAGTGCAGACAGTCATAGATTAAAGAAATAAAGAAAAATAAGCTACATAAAGATGGAAAATACACAGAGTTTGGATTATGTATATTATTGTGTTTTCTTTGAAGTTTTTGACTATAAAGAAGTGAAGTACAGAGAGACATTTTACTGTATGGGTTGCTAAGCTAAATCAGCAAATATATTTTAAAGGTTTCTTGCCTTCAAAATTTGACTCTAAGGATATGTTTCTTTGGAAAAGAGGTTCTTCTTTTGTTTCCACAGAGGATGAAAACCTGTGGAATCCTTCCAGACTAATGTGGTTTGATTCATCAAGACCACCTGAAAGGTCTCTGTGAACATCCCAAAAATTACTTTGGCCAACAAAAAGCAGGAAGCAGTTTGGAGAGAGCTATGCCCAAATTCCCAAATATTGTTTAATAAATATTTCTTTACATTTAAAGGGGGATATGCTATAGAAATTTGCATTGGTATGGATCTTGGTTTATTGATACATATTTAAGGTCAATTTTATTATACTGAGTATATGTATTTCTCATCTTGAGGTATTATGTTTGTGAAGCTCATTTAAAAAATGTAAAGTATAATTAAGAAATATAGGTTAGTAGATAATCAACTATAATAGTCAAGTTTATAGACATGTTAGTTAGGTTTTTTAGATGTATGGAGATATATTTCAGATAGATATTCTTCAACCACTTCAAAGAGCTACAGAATATGGCATTTAAAATGTTGTAATAACTTAGGACTTTTCATGACAATGAAACACATCTGCTCCTGGCAGTACCAGTTACTTTAAGAGGAAGATGGGCACTGAAGAGGCTCCTTACGAAGTTTGCTAGCCATTTGGGCAAGAAACTGCTCTTACCTAGACTGCTTGATGTTATACTGCATGTGCTGGACATGCAGGACTCATGGAGAGATGACTGCTGAACTTACCTAAAGGTAGGACGATCCTTTGGGGTTTCTGCTTCATGAAAGAGTCTGCCAGACATTCTGCAGGATACAGAAGAAAGTGACAAACTACCAATATAGGCAGAACTGTCTTTGAAATTTCCTGCTTCATGGGAAAATCTGCTGGATACTATGGGCCAGTAGGCTGAAGATGGATCCTCCAACAATACAAAAGAACTTTGGGTGACTGTCCAGACAGCAAGATATCTCTGCCATTTCTAGAGTTTTGAAATTTGCTTCCAATGCAATTTCTGTTTACTTAGGAAATATTATATCCTTTTGGAGTCTTTGATGGAATTGAAGAATTGATAGTTATAGTTTTCTTTAGTTTATGATAAAAGATAAAGTGGATATAAATATAGTAACTGTAATTCTTGCTTGATACCTGTTTTGTTATATAAAATTTTACTATGATAAAGTTAAAACCTTCCTTTTTATTTAAACAGAAAAGGGTAGGTGATATGGGATTCCCCTATGTATGCTGTGAATTCCATTGGTTAATAAAGAAACTATCTTAGGCCTGTGTAGGACAGTATATAGATAGTTGGGGAAGACTTAACTGAATGCTGGGAGAAAGAAGGCAGAGTCAAGGAGAAGCCATGTAGCCCCACCAGAGACAGCCATGTAGCCCCACCAGAAGGAACTTTGCTGGTAATCCACAGCCAAAGGTGATACACAGATTAACGGAGATGGGTTAGTTCAGGATATAAGAGTTAGCTAAAAATATGCTTAAGCTATTGACCAAGCAGTGATCCAAATAATATAGTTTCTGTGTGATTACTTCGGGTCTGAGCAACTGGAAATGAATAAGCAGCCTCCTACTACATTTCTGTATATAATACTTCCAGTTCATTTAGGAAGAATATTATTTGGGGAGAAAGGGAATTTTGGAAATAGCATAATCTCTTTGTCATCACCAGCATTCCAAGCACAACCACCTAGTTGGTTCTACACACTCTGTCTTCTTCCCTGAAGTATCTGAGATGGTGAGGCCAAGCACCACTCACAGCCTCCTCAGCGGCGCAGTGTTGGAAGCTAAAGACCTAAACAGTTTCACAGATGTGGAAGTAATTGGGGTGAGCAGCCAAGAGTAATTGAACAATTTAGTTAAGAAGACAAATCTGATCATTTGACTGACATGAACTTTTTTGGGCTTTTTAATATTAATCTGACCCAGTAGACCAACGACTAGGTTTCAATCAAAGTAATGTCTGTCAAAAATATGACACTATTTAGTTTTGAAGCAGAATTAAGCAGTCTTCATTTGGACTCTTCCTTCCCCATGTACATTTCTTCATTATAGTAGTTAATAAAATGTATTTTAATTATTTGTTTCTATCTAAGTCTTCTCCACAAGGACTTTGGGTTCCTGAGGTCAGGGACTTTGGCTTACTTATATTTTCACTCCAAGTGAAACAGAAAAGTGAGTGCTTAGTAGAACTTGATGAAAGATGGATGAGCACAGTGGTGATCCCCAGCTCTGTGCCCGTCTCGTACATTCCCTCCTTCTTTTGTGCATTACCTCTCCATGTAACTCTTTGCCCATTCAAATCCTCTCAACATTTGGCAACACTGCCTCTCTCATGGCCAGGGCTATGCTCCCTCACTGCTGCCTGCAGCTCTACCTGTGTGCCAGACACAGTGACCTTCGTGAAACACCCATTTGACCTCATCACTGTCAAATGGATATTTATCCATGATTTCCAGTTAAACTCCTTGCTTGGGCATTTCAAACTTTATGGGTCCTGGTCCTATCTCCCCCCCAATGATCTCATATCTCACCACTCAGTGCTAGTTCGCTTCACTGCTGACCCACGGTTTTCTTTCAGTGGGTTATCCATGTTCAGTGGGGTCTGGTTTAAAATGCTCCTCACTGTGATCTTTTCCCCATTATTCCAAGGGCATCTTTGCTACAGTGGCCCTGCCTGGGAGAGGCCTTTCTTCACCACAACATTTTAGCACCACTGATTCTCATCTCTGGAGGGCATTCATCTTAGTAAGATGTTGACATTGTCCTGGGCATAGTAAATAACAGTTCTGTCCCTTCTCCTGGTGCATGTACTGTGAAGGGGGAAGGACAATACCAGTCCCTACTTTCCCTGTAGTAACTAGCAATGGGCAGTTACTTGGGGATGGGGAGGTATATGATCCCTGAATGACAGATGTCTTTCACCGAGGCATGAAGATAGCCAGTATTTTCTAACAGAAAATCCAGTCAGCCTTATCCACAGGAATTCTGCCCACTTTGTATTATGCTGATGGAGGCGGGTCTTAGCTGCTGGGTGTGATTTAGTCAAGTTCCTTGGAAAGGGACCAGAGAATCCAACACAGTATCAGCAGAGTAGGGAGGGACAAAGAGAGGTTGTGACATACGTTATAACCCTTGATGCTATGCCTGACAGGTGCCGCCTCCATCCCAGTAGAAAACAAACAGAGGTAACTTTCTGGGTGTTGTTTTGCTTTGTTTTTCTTTACAAGCTTGTTTAGAGCACAGTATCCTTGTCCCCTTTTCTAAAGGCCTTTGTCGCCTTTAGAAAAGGCTGTAAAGATTCTTGCTTCATTGCTCCCGTCTTGAAAGCTTAGTTACAATTAAACTCAACAGCAAACTGAGTAAATAGTTTCATCTAGTTTTAACGCATAATCTGCCTTTAGGAAGCCTCTGTCCTATATAATGGTAGGGATAACGTCATTAAATATTAAGAATCAGACCTTAAAAAGTTATGCTCAATAATTAAACAAGAACTACAGGCACATTTAACATAAACTACAGTTATATGCTGGTAAATTTAAAAATGTAAGATCTCTCTAAAGACAAACCACACTGAGTGGGCATCCAGGTACCAGAGGTTTCTAAAACAGTCTGTGGAGTCAGGCAAGCCATTTAATCTCTGTATCTGTTTGATGATCTATGTCTATTGCTGGGATTGCTCCCTATGGTAGGTGGGGTGAGATTACTTCTACCAGTGAATGGATACAAAGCACCTTGCATGGTGACTTCACATACTGGATACTTAGTACCTTGTATAACCCCTAAAGTTAATTGTAAGTAAAGGACTGAATAGGCTTTTTTAAAACCTTTTCACCCAGAAAGCAACACCATCATCCCTATCTAATACTTTGAAGAATCAATTACTGAGAATTACAATAGATGATTTCTGCTCCGTATCGCACCTAACCTGATCTTTCTCCAGACTCTGAAGATGGCAGGGTGTATGTAGGACAGGAGCCAACAGCTGGAATTCTAGCAGGCATTGCAGCTTTGCAGTTGGGAGGCATCCCTGGCAGGGCCCTTCAGGAAGTAAACAAATGCCACCCACTCCGACTTCCCTCTGGTCTCCATCTGCGGACTCACAGTCACACCCACACCCCAGCACATCCTCTTCTGACCCTGCATCAGTTGACAGAGTGCAGCTGCTAAGAAATGGGCTGTTTGTGGCAGACAATGGCCGGGCCCAAGTGTGAAACTTTTAACAGTGGCTCAAGGAACCAGCTCTGAAGAGCTCTCGGGAAAAGTCACTCTTTCTCAAGGGAGGGAGAGATGTAGTTATTTCCACTCACACCCACCATGGTGCTTCTGAAACTGTTGGAATTGGTTCTGGATTGCAAGCACTGTCTACAGGAGTCTCCGTTTTCCTAAAACAAGGTAGTTTAGTCAATTTGACCCCAGTCCTTCCGCACATCTTGATGATAAAGATGTTTACAGAAGTTTGCCTATCAAAGACCTTATAAAGTCCTGTCAGATCCAGCTGTGTCATGATGGAGAGCATCCCTCGTCATGATGGAGAGCATCCCTTGTTTTCCTCACTGCTGTTTGCACATACATGATTGCAATGGAATGGAGTTCAATGATGTGAACAAGCCTGTAGGAGCTACACCTTGGGCATCATGTGCCTGACCGCCTCTGCTCATTCCTCCTCTCAAACTTCTTCAGATGACGCTCTTCAATTCAAACCTAAGCTTCCCCTGACCCCAGATTAAGCCAAGAGAAATCCTTAGCCTATCTGAACCCACGGAGCTCTCATGTGCACTGTGTCCCAGTGACTGTTCAAAGTCATCAGGTTGTTCCTAAGGCAGCTGGCATGTCCCCATGGACTCTCTGCTGCAGACTCCTGAGCTCAGCTTGATGCCAGCACACAATCCATGACCTCTTCAATGGCGCTGAAGTTTAAACACTGACATCGTACTTTTGTTGAGGAAGTAAATTCCACTCCTCTATAACCCTCTGCCTAATGATGGAAGCAGATTGGAAGGGCTGTGGAATGAGGAAGGATCAAAGGATCACACACACACATACACACACACACACACACACACTCGCACAAAATCAGGTTATGAAGTGGCAGAAGATACCCAAACGTATAGCTTACTACAACTAGGCTTCCACTATAGCACAAATAATAAAAACCCAGAGACAGATATTGGGGTTCAACATGAAAATGAGAAAAGCAAAGCAGCCAGCCACTGGCTCTTACCTCTACCCCATACTGAAAGGGGGGTTCCTGCCTGCATGAATCCTCAGATTGAGACTGAGCATGAGACCTGTCTCCTCCCATTTTATATTCCTCTCTAGTGCTAAGATTAAAGACATGTACTACTACCACCAGCCGGCCTCTATAGTTAGCTAGTGTGGCTACTGGGATTAAAGGTGTGTGCCACCACTGCTTGGTCTGTACGGCTGACCAGCGGGACTGTTTTACTGTCTGATCTTCTTGCAAGCTTTGTTTATTAAAATAAAAATGAAATGTCACTGCCTGCCTGTTCTTTTAGCCACATGTGAGAGCTGAATTTGTTATTTCTGAATGTACATTAGCAGTTCCAACTCAGAAGACTTCCAATATTTGGATTCCTCGGGCCTTAAGCTCACAGTTTCAAGATGACTGTTGAAATTACAATCATTGTACCTCATTTCAAAGCAAGACAAGTATAAAATATGTGGATACTATCAAAATGATTCTTATGTATGCATGAAAATTTCAAAGAATAAACAAAATATCATATTTTTCAAAATGAGATACTTACAGTTACGTTTGTTCCCATACCAGAAAGGCAAACATTTGACCAACTTTGATATCTCTATGATCAGATGACTTCAACTTAAATATTGTTTCTCAAAGCTGACTATCATGGGTGCTTCTGCTTGGAAAAGAAACTCTCAGTGATTGAAAAGGAATTTTGTTACAGTCACTGGCTGCTGCTTCCCAAGCTCAGCAGCATTATCATTTGAGACCAGAAAATTCTTTGGTACAGAAAGATTTCCTGTGGACTCTATGGATTTTAGGAACATCCCTAGGCTTCAGTTGGATGTTCATAATATTCACCTCCAAATTTGATGACCTAAGACCAAAGATGTCAACCAATATGGTTAAATGACGTTCAGTGGAATGAAATTACTCCTGAATGTGAACGAAAAATTAAAGCAATATGACCCATTGCCTGGTATTGGATACGTGACTGTCATGAAGAAAAGAAGGATGCCAAAGGAGGCAGAACAAGGAGTTTCAGGGACCTCCATGTGTGCTACATCTCTCCAGTAAGCACACAAGTCCACGACCATATGTGGTTGGCATTGAGATAAATGATGAGAGATTGTGCATGTGTGGTCAACACTTGCCCCGCAGATTGAGTCTCTCTTTTTGAGTGAAGTTGTTTTAGCTAAATTCAGTTCCCATCAATTACATCAACTAAGTCTAGTACAGATTTATTTCTATATATGAAAAAGTTGGGCTGGGACAAACTAAATCATTAAAAACTTAGAGCAAAGAAACAAATTTGTGCTGTAGAGTGAGGTTGTATGGAATAAGAAAATGGATCAAGAAAACCAAGAAGTGTAAGAAACAGAAAGAGGCAAAAGAGTGAGTGCCATGTAGAAAAGCCAGTTACAAATTCTGTAAGGTTGGTAACAGCGCCAACATAGACTCCTCAAGACATAAGTACCATTCGATCAATAATCGGGATAATCAATGATTATAATCAGTGTAATGATCTTTGTGGATGAGGCTGGGAAGAGCTGGTGCTTTACCCCACATTGAAATCTCTGGGTGAACATTAAATGGCACCTTGCCTGAGGAATTAAGGGTCACAAGTAAAGAGGCAGCATGCCTTGTATCCATCCTCACGTGCTGCCAGAGGCTTGGAGGAGCAGGAACTCTCCCAGGGTCCATCATTAGTTAGGCTGCACATGCTAATTAGGAAAACACTTTAAACCCTTTATTCTGGGACACGAGCTGATTCATGACTCAGGAGTGTCTGAAGGGAGATGATAAAATCTGATATCAGAATGTTGTTAACCTGGTGGGTGGAGTGTCTTATCAAGGGGATGAAAGGATAATTTGGAACAAGACAATAAAAAAGGGAGCTGGATAAGGTTATGGAAGGCACGCTTACCCTCACTGTTCCTGGCCAAGGATTTCTCCACTCCCTTGTGATATATGTTTGAAGTAAACACTGGAGTATAATTATAGATGTAATTATAATTGTAGGCAATATAATTTCATATTGTAATTATAGTAGATACACTAAGACATTATATTTATTATAATTATAAATTTAAAATTAACTGGTTTAAGAATCACAGGTATATGTGTGTGTGTGAGTGTGTGTGTATGTGCAGTTAAATATCTAAACATGTATCACATTGTCTAAAGGTTTAAATTCCTCACCTGTATCTCTCATTAGGCTACAAGGGAAGGCCTATTTATGCTAATTAATTGACTCATTTATTTATGCATGTCAGTTTCAGATGTCATGTTGGGTTCTGAAGACATAAAGCCAAAAGCCACAGTGCAAACTAGACCATCATTATAGTCTTAGAAAGATTTTAATCAAAGTCAGAGACATAGAATATTTCAACCTGAAGATGAATGAAGATGCCTGACTGTATGTCTATGACTACGTGATTTCATTTAAAGGAGGGGAAAATCGAGGCAATGAAGAAAGATGAGCATCCCACTTGTCACCTGGGCTTGGGTAGGAGATGCTCAGTCCTCCAGTTGGATTCCATAGAGCAGGAGGGGGCAGGCATGTGAAGGGTCGGTAGGAAGGAGCATACCTGGTCATGACTTTTGACACAGATATCTCAGGGACTCTCAAGCTATGATTTGTCATAACATGTGGAGCAAAAAGCAAAGTATGACTCTATGCCATGACAGAGAACGCCTACCTGTGTGGGATGAGTATTATAAAGGCACCAAGAGAGGCTGTACATACTTGCATGCTACCAGCACAAAATAGTAACAATACACATAGCCAGTGTCTCCTGTGTACAACACACTGGGGTAAGGCCTCTATTCTTAGCAATACCTGAGCTGATAAAATAGAAGCACAAGCATGACCATCCCCATCCAAAAACTACAGTGAGACACAACATTTGAAAGCCCAGACTCAGAAGCCAGATTTAAGCCAGGACTCCAACTTTTGCTACCCGTGTACCAATCAACAAGGTCACAGGCCTCAGTTTTCTGACCTGTAAAATAGATCGACTGAAGTACTGCCTTCACAGCCTCTTTATGGTGATTAAAGGGGACAGTAAGAATAAAATGCTGGAGAAGTTCCTGGCTTGAAGAAACCACATAGAGTTGTCTATGAAAGAAGCTACTGTTGGCTTCCTGTCCATATATGTCTGAGCACACAGTGAACAGGCATCCACCTCTTGGTCCTAAGAGATTTCAGCATAGTCTGCTCTTGAGGCTGCTCCCTGCCCTGTTTTAGGAGTCAGTGGGTTCTTGGCTCTACACTGAGAACAGACCCCTGCAATGGAGAAACCAGACACACATGTTCACCGTTTCCTCTGTAAGGACCGAGCCCATCTGCTTGGATGCTGCTTCACTGGAAGATCTTTTGGTTTCTGAACTGAACAACAGTGGTTCTGAGAAATGATCAAGTGAAAGAATGAAGAGAACTGTGGCCCAACTGAGTCCTCCTAGACAGGGCCAAACTTAGGAGCTCCTACCTTGGATGCCTTCTGAGACCAGACACCCAATACTCTCTTCAGGCATTTATGCAACCCCCTTGTGTGGACCACTATCAGCATGATGGTGTACCCCAAACAAAACAAGGATTCTTGGTAGACATAGTTAGGGTTTTTTTTATTCTGCACTGAAAATGAAGGCTGGGAGTGTTAAATGTTTCTAGAACCCTACTACTTTTCCTTTCCATTAGACTAACAAGAAGGTCGGGTTTGCTCTATTATAATCCCCGTGTCCTTCCCATATTGTCCCTGGCACAACTTGTGCTTTGTAACAACATGAAACATCTCCCAAAGACCTCGGGTTATGTTTATTTGACTTCCCTTTAAAAAAATAAAAAGAATAAAGCCAGAAAAGAAGCAAGTCTGAAAACAGAATTATTTTCCAGACCATGTAGAAGGAGGCAGTCTGTGGTGAGGCCAGAGATGGACAGGGCTGGCTTCCAGCTGGAGCACACAGGCGATGGCTTCTCTCTGTGACTATAGGAACATAGACAGATTGGTCTGGTGTTGGGCTTGGAGCTTCTTCTCTTCCTTTCACAGAAAATGCAGGGGTTTTCTGGGACTTTGAGAACTCCCAGAGCTGTGTGGGTTTGGTGATTTTCCTGGCTTGTTTGAATGTACATTCTCCAGGGACTTTCTGAAGCCAGAGAGAATGACTGAAGTAAAAGCTAGTTTAATTTTAAAAGAAAACATTAGAAAGGATCTTTGTATGTAGTTCAGGTTGACCTCAAGTTTGTGGTGACCCCCGGTTCACTTACTGAGTGCCAGATCTTCAGAATGAACCATCCCACCTGGCTTAGCTAGTGATTGATGTTAGAGCTCAGGAAATGAAGGCAGAATGAGGAGATAGCTCTCACATCCCCTGTTGTTGATGCCAGTCTATAGGGAAAACTCACTTGTCACAACAAGCAAAAACTCAGCTTTCTTGGGTGCTAATCATAGCATAGACAGTTATGTCCTGGAAACAGATCTAAGATGCTCACAAAAGAGATTAAATAATTTGAAGTCTACCAAGCTTTGGGTTTTTAGCCTCTTCAATGTAATTCAACACAAGGGAGTTTCACATGGAAGTAAAGGAAAGAAATACTGAGGAGGAGAGTGATGTGAGCAATGATCAAAAGAAAAATTCAAGACACACCGGCCCCAGGTGTCTAGTAACCAGGAGAAATCTTTTCGGTCAAGCAGAACCAGTAATGAGTTATAGGCTCTGAAAACCAAGTGGATTTCAGTCAAATGATAAGATGGAATCAGAGTCGACCAGTTGCGAAAGAGGAAGGCGTTGTTAGCTAGTGACAGGGATTTTAAATCGAAGGCTAAAACCACATGTGGATTGCATGAAGCCAAACCATGTAAACAAGGGCTCAACTTACTGAAACTCCTAAGTACAGAATCTATGCCTGCAGGCCTCTGAATGGTAGAACTCAAAACAACCCCAGAGCATTCTCAACTCTGATTGGAAGCTCACCCTGTCCTCATCCACAATGTGGTGCTAGAATTGTTAGGGAAATAGATCACAGGATTTGGTTGACTTACATGCATAGCAGTCCATCCCAGAGCCGCTATAAATATAGACTTGACTCTCTGGCTGGGAGGATATTCTGGCCTGTCTGAGGCTAAGCAGTCTAGATGGCCTCCTCATGCATCTAGTGGTCAATGTGAAGTCATCTGAAGAAACTAGAACGACTAAGCTAGCTGTGTGTCCCTTGTTGCCTAGTGGGTTAAACACCAACACATAATGTTGGTCCCTAAGTTCCTGAGAGTAGCCACAGAGGGCCACCTTAGTATATAGTCACTGTCTGGTTATCAGCTTGGATTTCATTGGTCAAAGAGAGTCAGAAGGACAATTCAGAGATAATGCAGGAAGGCAAGGAACTGCCGTAGACTGTGGACAAAGGGAAGAAAATGGTACGAGTCTCTTTCCAACAAATCACCAAGGTCCCCGTCTTTCCTGCTGGCTGTTTGCTCCTTAAAAGACCTTTGCATCTGTCCACAATAACTTGCTGGAAAAAATAAAAAAAAAAAAAACGCTCCTTAGTGAGAATTTTTCTCTCTATGTATGATAGACATTCAGACAGTTTTTGTCTAGAATCTAAAGGGTTGTCTCAGATGTCTAAGATTAAAGTAACTTAAATAGGTTAGCATGTTCTAGGCAGTGGTCATTTAAGAAGCACTAACATACCAACTCTGCATTAAAAAGTCACAGGCACAATGCTGAATTTACTTTCCACAGTTAACTGCTGAAGCCACTACTTTCCCAAGAAGACTTTTTTTATGGAGTCTTTTGTTCTTTTGATTGAAACTTAATCAGCTTCTTGTTTGACAAAAATGACAAGCTGCGTGAAAGGGGAAACAAGAGTTTGGGTTCTGCTAATCCTAACTCCTATCAAACATCAGAAGAAAATAAGCACTGTCTACATGATGTTCTCTACTTTGTGTTTTAGACTCAAATTTATCACTTAAAGAAAGAAAGGGGGAAAATACCCTGTTTAGGCTTTGGGAAAAGAAAAAGAGTTGGGGAGGCAGCTAACTCCTTCTCTTTGGGGATTTTTGCACTAAGTTTTTTTTTTTTTAAAGCGAGACTATCTTGAGTTTGCCACTCTGTCAGGCTAGACACACAAAGGAGTAAAAGTTGGGCAGACACTTTGAGATGATGAGTCTGACATTCATCTGCCTGTGGCAGAGAGGGTCCACTTTGGAATCGAAGTTAACTGGCTCCCACGTCTCACCCAGACTTTGAATCCTGAACATATACCCTCTTGCTGAATTTCATGAAGACAGCTGACATTTCTAATTCTTTTACCAGAAGAGTATTTAATCTGGAGGTAGAAATACATTCATCTCAGCCATGTGCTCACAAACACTGAGCCATTGGGCAGATGACATCCATTCTCTTTACCCCATCTCTGCATCTACATTCATTCTCTGTTCGATGAGGCATTGGAATATTCCAATTAGAGCATGGCTATCATTGCCATAGCAGGAACCGAGTATTTAGCAAGAACTCAGCAAATACTATGGCATGTTGTCTTTCTTCCTTCCTTTATCGATTTCTATAATGGTCCAACTTTCCACCTTTGGATGAGAAAAAGTCATACTGTGTCTCTTTGTAATTGACCTATAACAGAGACTCAAGAAAGAGGCAGCTTTGAAGCAGTCTAATGGCTTTGATGGTGATTTGCCATGCGATAGGCAGTCATGTGATAGATATCCAGCTCCATTCCAGCCAGTGAGACAGATGGAAAACCCTATCTTTCCCTGATGCTACAGCTAGTAGGTGCAGAGCCAGAGTCTGAGCCCCAGAAACATGGATTTCAGAACCCATGTGCTTTCCCACTAAACAACTAATCTTTGCTAATATAAACTTATTTATTCACTCATTCATTAGCATTGCAAAATGGCTTCTTGATGGTCTATGAATGTGAAGCAAAATGGCGACAGTAGAGTTAGGGTAAAGCTGGTAAGAATCACAGATTTAAAACGACTTTTAGTTTTTTCCCATACAACGTATTTTGATTATGTTTTCCCTCCCCCAAGTCCTCGCTTATCCTTCCCACCTCTCTTTCTATCCAACCTTATGTTCTTTTTCTCTTTCTCTCAAAAAAAAGGCAAAAACAAGACAAAACAAAAAGCAACCCCCCCCCAAAAAAAACAAATGAAAATCAAAACAACAACAACAACAAAGCCATTGTTTTAAAAGTGCCGAAGCAAAACAACATACATAAAAAATCATGGAGTGTTGGTCAGCTACTCTGGGCTTATAACCTATTCTGGAGTGTGGCTGATAGACCCAATGAGATACCATTGGATAAAACTGATTTTTCCCTTTGCCAACAAGTATCAATTGCAAATAGCTTCTTGGTTACAGGTGGGACCCTATGTCTACTTCCTCCTCTCAGTGCAAGGATCCAGTCTGACTTGAATCTCTACAGCCCTTGGGAATACGGCCACAGCCTCCATAAGTTCATAGATCATATGTGCACCAGTTCTGTTGCATCTGGAAGATGGTTTCCTTGGAATCATCTATCACTTCTGACTCTTATAATCTTACCTCCTTCTCTGCTGCGTATCATGTACCAAGGGGGAAGCCTACTACTATTACTCTGATAAAGGAACATAGCAATGAAATGACTCCTAATGACCTATTGCTATACCTGTGGACCAGCACATCAATCAACCCTCATCAACAAAGCTTGTTCTTGTAGTAGATGAGGATCAGCATAGAGACCTAGAAATGGATAATGTACAGAGATTGATCCTTGTATCAAAGCCCTCTCTTCAAGATTCGGAATCACAATTTTTTTTTTCAAAGCAAGGATGAGCCAGTGTTATGGATCTCCCAGATACTAGTCCGAGATAAACAGGAGACTTTGTCCCAGCCAATGGAACAGATGGAGAAGCCTACCTGACACCCTGAGGATACAGACCTAATACAGCATATGGGCTCATCTCCCAGATAGACTTAGATCCTCAAAGACAGAATCACCCTTCTGTAAAGAATGTGTGGGCAATGCAGAGAGACAGAGCTAAGAGCCCTACAGATCTGGACACTTGCAGGGGCAGCCCTAGGTGGTAGGTCCCTAGGAAGAAAGGAGAACACTCCCATACAAGGAAATAACACTTAAAAGCCTCCAAAACAAATAAGGGCAAGTCATACTGCTCTGTTCCAACACCAAGGGGGAAGGAATGTGGGTCTTTCTAAGAAGCAGTGCTTCCAAGCATGACCAGCATTCATGTTTTCAGACTCCTCTGCCTTCCCCACCAAGCATAGAGAATCCAAGAAAGATGCCCTGGACTTCACGGAAGGAGAACTAAAAGAGGTGGCCTGTGACACCAGAAGACCAGGGACTCCTGAAACTTGTCTGACCCTCAGAAGGAACAAGACTAGGAGAGGGACTAACAGAAGAAGGATACAAGAGCAGGAGAGTTAGGTTATGACATAAATGAGCACAGGAACCTTGGGCAAATGATGCCAAATTTTTAAAGAAGGCTTTGCCACGTACCAAGAGGAGTTGGCATCATCTCTAATGAGAAATCTCAAGTCCACAGGTGAAATGAGAAGCCTTCATATTTCTGTCTCCTTAAAGAATAAAAATACAAAGATAAGGAAGGCAAGAAAAGAAAATGAGAGAAAGGGGAGAGAGAGAGAGAGAGAGAGAGAGAGAGAGAGAGAGAGAGAGAGAGAGAGAGAGAGAGAGAGAGAGAGATTCCACAAATAAAGAAAAAGGAAAGAAAACCCCCAAGAAACCAGGCAACCAAATCGCTTTCTTTCCTTTTTAATCTTGCTTTAGATGTTCTGGTAAAATCATTACAAAGGCCGTTTATTTTTAAAATTGAAAGATTGGTAAGAGTCATAATGAGATATTATGTGTAAAAGTTGCACATAAATTTCCTCTTGTCATATTTTGGGCTTCGCTAACGCATCCCCTTGGCAGGACGGAGCGAAGTTGATCGCTTTAGTATAGATTGTGCACGCCTCAGAAATATTGCCCTAGGAGAGAGCTCCTGGGCGGCTGACTTGGCTCCATGCTGATTGAGAAATTAGCTGGGCTTTTATTGGCCACACTAAATTGTTCTCAGAAAAAAAATACATTTTTATTACAGAACAAGGGGAAGATGATTGAAACAAGCCTGCCTTCTCCTCTGTCTGGAGCTGCGTTTTAGTCCCGTTAAGTATACTCTCTTCTGTGGGTTCCTTGCTGTTGTTTAATGGGGGCGTGCACTATCCACCAGTAAAGAAATGACCTCATTTTTCTCGGCATCCCCAGGGATTCCATGATCTTCCTTTAATAATGTTCTGCTTCAGTTCTCCTGTGTGTGAGAGTGGACAGGGAGAGGAAAGTGGAGACTTTGCATAATATTTTTATCCCAAGGGTCCCGAGACCGGGGATGGAGACCGAAAATTGTCCTTTAAGAAGGGCTCGGTAAAACTGTGATTCTAGCCAATGTCCTTTGGGTCCAGATCTGAAGTCCATGGTCTTGCCTTATAGACATGTTACCAAGATGTCCAACCAAAAGCAGCCATGGCAAGGAGCATGCCATGGCTGTGCCCGTGAAGCTGAGAAGGCCAGATGTGACTATGAGCCCAAAGGAATCTTTGTTTCTAGTCAATGTCTAAAGTCACCCCTGTTTGGCTTCCTTTTCTTGATGACAGCTTGATTTCTTCCTCTGAATTCTACCTATGTTTTGTCATGGAGACTTCAGGTGCTTCTTCAGCTCTGAAAATCTTCTTGTCCTTGTAGATCAGTCTACTAATGACCCAACTAACCACTCTCCTTAGCCAGGGAGGCTCTTGATCTGTCTAATAATGACCCAACTAACCACTCTCCTTAGCCAGGGAGGCTCTTACTCAGAATTTGCCTTGCTCCTTGCCTCTAACATGAGAAATACTATGTCCATTTGGATGGTGTGGTAGTTTGACTGTAATTAGCTCCCCAAATCTCATGGGGAGTGGCACTATTAGGAGGTGTGGCTTTGTTGGAGTGGGTATGGCCTTGTTGGAGGAAGTGTGTCACTGTGGAGGTGGGCTTTGAAGTTTCCTCTGCTCAGGATCCCACCCAGCATGTCAGTCAACTTCCTGTTGCCTTCTGAATAAGATGCAGCCAGCACCATGTCTGCCTGCATGCCACCATGGCAATACCATAATGACAATAGACTAAGCCTCTGAGACTGTCAGTGAGTCATCCCAGTTAAATGTTGCTGTGGTCATGGTGTCTCTTCACAGCATTACACACCCTAACTAAAACAGATGGGACCAACTGGTTGATTTTTCTGACTAACCTAAAGATTACCTGAATCTATTAAATTCTAAAAGTCAGATCGAAGGTAAATCAGTTGGGGAGATAGAGAAATAGCTTGTACAGCCAATTGACCCATTTCATTAACTTCTTCAATATCAGCCTTGAATTTTGCTAAAGATATCTAACATATATAATTTCTTACATGCAATATGATAGAGCCATTAGTATATCAAATTTGAGAATAAGTCAGACCAACTTATGATGTATATCTGCCACATTCCAGAGCTGAGCCCTTAAGAGAACCAAGTGACTTTTTTGATCCTATTTCCTCTGCTATAAAACTGAAGACAACCCCACACTAATGATGAGGATTTTGCATACGTTATATTTAATTATTATATGTGAATTAAGTAAAATATATTTAAATTAAACATTAAGTTTATAACTCTATTAATATAGTAAAGTATGCACAGTATATATTCAGTATATTTTAAATCATACTTAATGTAAATAAATCATTACCAAGCCTGGGGTACAATAGAAACTCATGAAATGTTAGCAATTATTATTGCCCACTATTGACACTCCTTGGCTGAAAGGTAGACTTATTTTCCCCACAAGCTAAATCCTATGATGGAGCCAAGTCTCACAAGAAGTTAGTGGTTAAGCTAAGACAGAAAACATAACCTTTGATTACTTCTCCTCCTCCACTAAACTTTGGACCACACTGCCTCCTATTAAAATTAATTTCTGCTCTCTTGAGTGGAGATTTAAATTTGTCATGCCTTCCTAAGCCACTGGACCCCAAGCCCCCATCACTGATTGTCCCTTTGGGAAGCCAACACTACTAGTTGAGGTAATTAATCCACTGCAGGCTCCCCTACCAAGACTGGGAAGGAAACACCAAATTCTACTTGGTTTCTTTCTAATTAGGAACAGAGAGTGGGAGAGGAGAGAGAGAAAGAGAGAAATGGACTGGGGACGGGAAGGGGTTGAGCTAAGTGGGGTGTGGTTCACATGTGTTCCCAATCATGACCACACAATGAAAATGTTTTCTTTCTGGAGCAATCAGGCGAAATCTTGGAAAGATGAACTTTTTCCCCCTTGTATGTACAATAATAACAATATCCCAAATTTGAGGCTTTTTTTTTCAATCTTGACACACTTTGGCTTTGAGTAGATTGGAAAAGAGCCATACTCTGCTGGCCTGTTCATGACCCTTTTCTCCAAGGTCTCAGACATTCATTCCATAACAATAACCACATATCAGAGGCAAATCATGTGCCAATGCTTGTCCTAAAGGTTTTGCATATATTGTCTCAAGTTTGGCATCTTTCAGCAATGCCACCATTTGGCAACACTATCTCTTCAGGATATATAAGGAAACTTAGGCACAGAGAGCCCAAGGAACTTGTACACAATCAATAAGCTAGTAGGAGACAGTGATAGGAGCCACACTCAGGCTAGCTCTACCTTGATTCTGGCCTCATCAATTTGTGCACTTCTAGCCACACACTTCCATAATAGAGGCAGAAGCAGAAGCAGAAGCAGAGATGTGGACCTGATCAAAAGCCCAAAGAATGAGAAAAACACATCTAAATGAAGACTTTCAGGGAAGCGGGTGGTGTCAGTAGACTCCGTACTAGTCTGTCTTTTGTACCCATGCTCTGCCTGTCTACTCTGGTACTTTCCCAGCTCATGGACCAAACAACTGTCATCCTTGCCCCTGTGCACACTGCTGTCACCCCTCACACCCATGCCCTTCACTTTGATTGACATCCACACTTTCATTCTCTTACACTCCTGACCTTGAATTGCATTTCTAGCCTGAACTTCCCCAAGGCCCTGACCTCAATATTTCTAGTTCTGGCCAGCTACCTTCGTCCCGGCTCTTAATTGCTCCCATTGCTTAACTATCTACTCTGACAGTTCAGATCCTGAACTGGCCCTTGGCTCTGATTAACTGCAGCTTGGGACTCCGAAGCAGAGATCTGAGTTCCTTTCCTGTCACTAGAGTAGCCAGGGTAGACCTCCATGAACTAAAAAAAATGGAAGATACCACACTCACCTGTTGAGTACAGAGCTTGGTGTAAAACTTAGGTTATGAGCTGGTTCCTATGTCATAGACATGCCACTGCCAGGAGAAGATCCTCGGGGGCCGGGCCATCTGCTGAAAGAGCAAGCGTGGATGGATGGATAGATAGATGGATACGTGGTCTCTGACCTCTGATTCCTCCAGGGTTAAATTTTTGGACAGCGGTGTTCAGAGGCTTAGGGAAACCATCATTCCAGGAACAGCTGGCAGGGCAAGCAGGCCTGGAGCAATTGGTGGCCTTCGGGGGCGGAGATTATGTTTAGGCCAGTAGGACGGGCAGAGGTCTGGACACAGAGCAGGGTTTCAAAGATAATGTGTCTGAGCTGACTATGAAGGAAAAAGCTGCACATTCTGTGAAGGGCAGTGATGGTGAAAACACTTGAGCACACACTTCCCAATGAGTGTGCAGACTTCATCTCAGAGACAGTCTTTCCTGTAAGAGTAGAGAATGTTGGGAGGCACCGTAAAATCTCAGAGGATCACAAGGCAGGGTCCTTGTTCTCTGAGCTCTCTGGGCACACACTTAGGTACACATGTTAGATTTTGTAAGAAGAGAGCTCAGAGGAAGGGTAGGTATGCATATTATTCCTGCTAGCTGCCCACTGTTTGTGGTTAGATGCTTTGGGTGGATTGTTTGGCGGTTTGCCTTAGTTAGGGTTTCTATTGCTGTGATAAAATACCATGACTAAAAACAACGTGCCTGTATAGGGGCAGGGGTACTGCAAATGCTACGGCCAGGAGAGGACCAGCCTGCGTGAGGCAAGAAGAAAACATGGCTCAATACAATTTAGTTAGCCCGCATTGGTTCAAACTTCTAGAGTCTGACCCCAGGCAGTTTATTTTTTTACATATGTGAGCACGGTACAACTTTGGAAAAAGTTTCTTTGTGACAATTAGCAAAACAAATCTTAAGGCAAAACTACTTAGAAAGTCTCCTGCAAAGTACATGTCCATTGCCAGTGCCTGTGACCTCTCTTTCATAAGAATGGATTCTATTGACCAAGAAATAATGCTCAGAGTCTGGGATAAACATAATAGTTTGGGGCATTCAGTTGAGGCCTGGCCCTACAGATAGCAAAGATCACCAGGTTGTTAACAACATCCACTTCCAGCCTTCTAGATAAAAACAGGTATACACCCCTTCTTTTGAGAAAACCCTGCGTGTTTAGCATTTCTGGTTTCCCTAGTCCTACTGGGAGCAGGAAGACTGTTAATCCTGAAATTTGATAGAGGAAAACCAGTTCCACCATTTCAACTAAAATTAAGCAAGATTTTTATTAAAATATTAACTACTGAACAAGGTGGAATTTGATCAGGACAATTCCTGGAAACTTTCCAGCTGAGTGGCCCTGAGATACTTATTGGAAGGGCTATATGGACAAAATCCATAGGCAACCATAATTTCCCATGAGGCTTTGTTGTTATTTTGAAGAACTACAACTCCCAGCATTCCAACAAGTTACTTGGTTTCAGGCAGGTGGAGATTATAGGTTAATTTAGGGTCTAACAGGACCTCATGTCCTCTACAGTAATTCAAGAAGGAAAGGGTTTATTCCATCTCACTTCTAGGTAACAGTCCATTACTGAGGAAGTCAGGGCAGGAACTCAAACAGGGAAGGAATCTGGAGGCATAGACTAAAGCAGAAGACATGGAGGAGGGCTACTTACTGGCTGTCTCATTATGGTTGACTCAGTCTCCTTTCTTATATACTCCAGGGATACCTGCCCAGAGATGGCAGCATCTGCAATGGGCTAGGTCCTCCCACAATTAATCGTTAATCAAGAAAATGTACCCACAGGTTTGTCTACAATCTGGTGGGCACATATTCTCAAATGAAGTTCCCTCCTTTCAAATGACTCTAGCTCTGTTAAATTGACAAAAGAAAGAAAGAAGAAAGAAAAAAGAAAAATAAGAAAAGTAAAGAAAAAAATCTGGCTTGCACAAGGTTCAAGGCTCAAATAGACATAGATGATGGGTTGCAAGTTTTTCCTTAAAAAACTATTTTGCTAAGACCAAGGTCCTCCCAACTCCCCCCAGGTCCAGGAAGGTGATCGACCAAGCTGAGAAGGCTCCCACAGAGCCCGTCCATGAAGAAGAATCAGAGCCCAGAGCCATTGTCCTTTGCTTCTCAGTCAGCCCCCACTGTTGGCCACACTCAGAGAGACGGGTTTGGTCGCATGATCCATCAGTCCCATTCCAACTAACCCTGATGGCTCCTTGGCCTTGAGAGGGAGGGAGGGGAGGTATGGGTGGAGGGGAGGGGAGGGAAGGGGGAGAAGGAGGGGAGAGAAAGGGGAGAAGGAGGGGAGGGAGGGGGGAGGAGGAGGGAAGGAGATGGAAATTTTTAAATATAAAAAAAAAAGAAGCTTTAAAAAAAAAAAAAACTATTTTGCATGTGTCTCTGTGTATGGTATGTGTGTGTATGTGTATGATTGCTTGTTTGTAGGCTCATGTGTGTAGGAGCATGTAAGCATGTGTGCACATGCACCAGGAGGCGTGAAGCTGATGTTAGGGCCTTTCTTGATTGCTTTCCACATTATTCACTGAAGCAGATTCTGTTGATTGAACCTAGAGCTTGCCTTTATGGGAACACCAACCTAGCCAGCTTACCACAAGGATACAGTCTTGGCCCTCAAAGCACTGGCATTATAAGAAGGTTGTCACTTCTACCTGTATTTGTGTGTGCACTAAGGATCCAAATTCCAGTCCCCATGCTTATAAGGAAAGCTGCTCATGAACTGGGTCATCTCCCAACCCAGGTAGATTGCAGCTCTAATCTGAAAGGTTAATGTGCCACAGCCTTGAGGAACTAAGAAAAGAGCCATGAGGATATCTTGGCGGGATGTCCAAGCAGAGGGAACAGCATGTGCAAAGGGCCCACGACAGACTGGGTAGCACAGAGCCTAATGTGACTGGATAGAAGAACGGATGAAGAGAGCAATAACTAAGGAGCTTTGAGGAGGAGCTAGATCAGATGGCAAGAACATGAGGAACAGCATTCTGACATTTTGTTCTCAGAGAGATGGAAGTGAGACTAACAGAGAATCCCCACCACATACACAACTTCTTAGTTACATTTCGGAGGATTTCTTTGTCTCCTGGTACAAGGTGACAAGCCAAGGCTCTACCCTATAAGGTCATACGAGTAAATGGCAGAGCCAGCATTTGATCCAAATTCCCTCCTTAGTATTACCCTCTATTTCCTGTGCAATTGCATGCTCTCTAAAGCCACGAGGAGCCATTATCGTTTGTTTCAGCCTCAGGATGGGTCTGGCATTCTTCTGTCTTTGCTCTGACACGAGAAACCTCCAGTCTTCTTACCCTATTGAACTATTTCCAGCACAAGGAAGACAGCAGTGAATATTGGGTAATGTCTGTGAACTGCAAAACTTACCATTTACCCAATACCATACTAAGACCAGAAACACACAGTCTCCTTTGATCCATGGAAAATGAGACAATGGTGTGACTTTTGGTGTTATTGGGAAGAAAAGGAGCTGAGATGTGGAGTTTTCTCGCTCACCTCGGACACTGGAGGCTTTCCCTTGATCAGTTCAGAGTGTCCCATCAATTTACGAATTTCGGGTTCAGCGTCTTCTTTGCTGCACAGTGGGTTGTATTCTTACCGTGTGGGTGAGATAGATTTGTCTTCGGCTAGCAAGCAGTTATGCAGATCTGCTACCTTACATGTATTTACTTATTAAATCAATAATCACCTTTTGGGAAAGGCATGACTTTTGCTCTCATTTCATGGGTGAGGAAACTGAGAGTCAAACAGGTCAAGTAATTTCTAGGGTCCCACAGCAAGTAAACTGCTGAGATAAAATTCAAATGATGTGCCTGGCTCTGAGTCCATTTTCTTCTCCTATTTTTTGGCCAGACACAGCAGAGCACAGCCAAGTTTTCACCCAGAAAAGAAGGCCCAAGAGTCGTATTAGCCACTCTCAAACCCTAATTCTGGATTAGGGCCAGCCTAGCTAAGAGCTTTTGTGCTAAATGTTTCCTGCTTTTGTAATCCCATTCTTCCCTGAATTTACTGTATACACCAACAACATCTAAAGGAGTCTAGAGTGCTCCTTGTTTTTCCTTTATGCATCTCTGTACAAAACCATTGACCCATGGTCTGTGCTGTGACCAAATGTCCTTATTGGCCAGGACTGAGGGGCTTTCACCAGTATTGCCTTTGCATCTCTCACGGAAGGTGCAATGACCAAATCTTCCTTAGCTTGCCTTTTCCAGGCTCAGTAGCAAGACCTGATCAGGGGGGTGGGGATGAGGGTGCATTTCCCAAGGTTGTTCTGGCAGCCAGAGCACAACAGCTGCTCAGCAATGTGATGCTCCAGCAGCCCCAGAGGGGCAGGGGTGCAGCAAAGCCTGATGCTCTGTGCCAAGCCCAGCACCCACCAGCTGCTCCTCCCCCTCCCAGAGGAGCAGGGACACTGTTAACCCCATCATCACCAGGGGATGCAGAGCAGGCAAAGAACCTTTCCCCAGTGGTATCATTCGCCACCATCATCAAACCAGTAAGCCAGACTCATCTTCATCCTTCTCATTCCGCTTCATTCTGTCAGTCTTTAGTCCCGACGCCATCCGGCTCCAAGTTCTTTTCTCATCTTATTTCTACATTGTTCCTGGTTGCGTTTTAGCCAGCACCCTATGAGTGATAGTCACTTATATTATAGTCTAAGCAGGGAATTATAAAGAGAGTCTGCGCATTGCAGCAAGTCAGTCTCCAGGTCTTAGAAATCCCCTTATGACATCACTCCTCTGTCTCTGCATAGTCGCCTCAAGCTCTTCAGAATGAACAAAATGTGCTTTCTTCCCACTCTTTGACAGGAGAAAGGGCAATGCCTCCTCCGAGATTCTGATCCATACCCAAAGGAAGGAGGGGAGAGCTCTGGGGCCCTCTTTCCAGGAGGGCCTGGGTGCAGCCTAAACCATGTCTGTAGGGTGGACCCTGGAGCCTTGAGAATAAAAAGGCTTAAAACTAAGTACAAAACAAACAAAACAAAACAACTCTGCACAGACGCAGATGCAGACATGAATAAATAAGGCAGGCAAGCCCACATATGGGAAGACGCTCCTTCCTGTTCCCCTGGGAGGCAGACTCCCGAAGGCCTTACAGATGTCACTGCAGGATGGGCTTGTGTGCTCCAAGCTGTGCAAACTTGTGCCCATGGTGACTCTGGGAAACGGAGGAGAGGGAAGGAAATAACTGATTTGGAAGAGCGGGGACTTCTCAGTGCGTGCACAGCCACGTGGCTATACTTTCCTTATCATTTCATTAAGATTAGCCACATATGGGCCTTTTTTAATTTATTTTTTTATTTTTTTTCTCTTTTTTTTTTGTTAAAAATTTCCATCTCCTCCCCTCCTCCTCCCCCTTCCCTCCCTCCCTTCCACCCATACCCCCACTCCGCTCCTCTCCAAGCTAAAGAGCCATCAGGGTTCCCTTCACTATGTTAAGTCCAAGGTCCTCCCAGCTCCCCCTAAGTCCAGGAAGGTGAGCAACCAAACTGACAAGGCTCACAGTGAGCCCATCCATGCTGTAGAGTTCATGTTCATCGCCGTTGTCCTTGGTTTCTCAGTCCTCCTCCACCGTCAGCCACATTCAGAGAGTCCGGTTTGGTCCCCTGTTCCTTCAGTCCCATTCCAACTGGACTTGGGCCTTTTTTATCTTTCCTCCACACAGTGCATGAGCTGAGCATTTGCACGATTTCAATGGAGGTGGCACAGGGCTGACCTGGTCTCTGATCCAAAAAGACAAAGGATATAGGACCAAATCCCTGGGGAATATATGGGGAGTGGAAGGCAAGTCAGACCGACTCAAACAGAATCAGAGAGAGACAGAATGCCTACACAGACCCTGGACTCCGCTTATCACAGTAGCTGTGTTCACACAGACTTGGTGAACATGTGTGTATCCACAATAATCAATTATTTAACTAACTCCCAAACGGTCAGTGTTATGTTCCTAAAATGAATGACAAAGTGTAAAGTCCAAAATAAGGATTATTCAGTATTAAGTAAGATTTTTTTTTTAAAGAGAAAAATGACATCACCCGTGCTGAAATGATAATGAGTAGGGATTTCCTCTTTCTAGTCAGGCTGCTTGTATGTGAACAGGTATTTTTAATAATCACAAACACAATTAGTGTTTCACATTCTATTGGCATTTCCTTCCATCCAACTTCAAATTTTATATGTTTTTCATGAGGCACTCAGACAATTCAACGTCAGTAAAAGAATCCGATTTTAAATAGAAGCAAAACAAATGGAGGAATCTTTCTTACAAGGAGCCATGAAGTATGTGGTAACTGTAACAAGTGACCAGCGTGGGCAATCACAGTGGATTCATTATTACGGCCCCAATACCTCAGCTCAGTACAGCTGCTATCACAATGATAACCAGTGCTAAGGAGAATGAGAAGGGGCGGTATAGCCCTTGAAATCAGCTGGGAATGAATGTCATAGACAGCCATTAGGGAAAGAATTTGACAATTTCTTCAAATACTTAAATTACAAGCTACTGAATGAATCATGAGGCCCTCAGGTACATATGTTCAAAAGAGTGAAACTAATTTACTGGTGAAGTGTCTTCCTGCCCACATTTGTCACAGTATTGCTCACAGTGCCTAAGTATCCATCTAGTAGAAGAAGAGAAAAATACGTGTGGTATATCTGTGTCACATGGCAGACACTCTCACCAAAGTCTGCCAAAGAAATAACTCCAGTGCAGACACTACCCTCTGTGGGTCAGTCACATAAGTAGACATTGTTATCGTAGCTTAGTGCCGCAGTACCTATTTAACTAGTGTTTTTTGAATCACTTGGCCAAAGCATGTGAGAAAATATAGCATGGTTCAGAAAAGTTTAAAAGCATCCACCGGGTTGCGGGATGTCCTAAAGGAAGAGAGCCTGGCGTGTATTAGTCACATGATCACAAGAAACACAGGTCAACTGTGTAAAATTAGACACGTCTTTAGTTTTGTACGTCTTTCAGATGGAGGAAACTTCAGAGATTTGTGACATCAGAGCACAAATTCAAAGGACCTGTGGGAGATATTGTCATCTGCCTTTCCGTCTCTTCTTTCAGTCTAACGTACAGGGAAATTACATTGTGCCTTGAGAGACAGGAAGAGAGGGAGTAGGAATTGGTGAGAGAGAGGGAGAGCGATAGGAAGGGAGAGGGAGGGGAAAGAGGGGAATAAGAGAATGGAAGGGAAGGGAAGGGTGCAGGAGTGAAGGGAGGGGGAGAGAAAGGGAGGTAATTGATTTTCTGGAACATTTCCTGTTACTAGTATTTTTCCCCCAACTGAGACAGAGCACAGTAGAGGAGTTGGTAAAGCGCCAACCCCTCGTCCTCCTCCAGGCCTACTGAAAAAGAGATATCTGGAATGGAGTTTGGAACTACAGACTCTAAGTTACCCTTAGTTATTCTTACCCCAGCCTCTGCCCTCATGTTGCTGGTGGCAGATGAGTTGCGTGGGCTGAAAGGGCAGAAACAGTTGAAGAAGTCCTGACATTGGTTCCCCACCCGAGCGCTGCCTGCATTTCTTTCCCACCCTGGGCTTTCCTATCTTCCTTCTGCTCTTCATAAAATTCATCTGTGAGGAGAGCACTTGAACTTCCTTGTCTGAAGTTTCCACTGACTGAGAATGAGAGACTGAGAGGCATTCACGCGTCTGAATCTTCCACTAAGTAAACGTTTTATTTATTTATTTATTTATTTATTTATTTATTTATTTATTTATTTATTAGTGATTTTTATTGAGCTCTACATTTTTCTCTGCTCCCCTCCCTGCTTCTCCCCTCCCCTTCAACCCTCTCCCAAGGTCCCCATGCTCCCAATTTATCAGGAGATCTTATCTTTTTCTACTTCCCATGCAGATTAGATCTATGTATGTCTTTCTTAGTGTCCTCATTGTTGTCTCGGTTCTGTGGGATTGTGATTTGTAGGCTGGTTTTTCTTTGCTTCATGTTTAAAAACCACTTATAAGTGAGTACATGTGATAATTGTCTTTCTGGGTCTGGGTTACGTCATTCAAAATGATGCTTTCTAACTCTATTCATTTGCCTGCAAAATTCAAGATGTTGTTATTTTTTCTGCTGTGTAGTACTCCATTGTGTAAATGTACCACATTTTCCTTATCCATTCTTCGGTCAAGGGGCATTTAGGCTGTTTCCAGGTTCTGCCTATGACAAACAATGCTTCTATAAACATAGCTGAGCACATGTCCTTGTGGCACAATTGAGCTAAGTAAACATTTTTATGAATGATCTTAACATCCCCGCTGGTGTTTTCCTTTTGGGATGAAAATTACATTAACCACTGAGACCCTGGGAGACATGACCCTAACAGAAACAAAGAAGTTTGGAGAAAGTGTTAGATAAGTTTGGAAATGTAAGTCACTGCTAGTCCCTGGAGTTACGCTCCCTTCTAGAGAAGTGGAATCAGCTTTTAAGTTAAAGTTTTATAAAAGTGTCACCTTTGATCCCCAGCATCCTATACAGTGTCACCCCTCTCTCCATAATATAGATCTATTGATTCATTAGGACCAATTATTCATTTGGAAAGTATCCCCCAGTAACTTTAAGAGATTCTTGACCTAATTGACTTGTTTATCTTTTGTTTAGGTGACATGAAATACAGGACAATTTCTGAAACTCAGATTCCTGAACAAGGGAAATATTGCCTAGCTTTAAGTACCTGGCTCCCAACTCAATCAGAAAGATGCTTAATAGCCATGTTCATCAGCACCTATCCTGTGTCACTCATTCATGTTTGTATTCATTTGCCAAAATATGATCGGGTCCCTAGCATTGGAAGTATGGATGCTTTCCCATTGCTGAGAAAAATACTATCAAATTAACAAATATACTGCTGGCCTACAGAAAGCTTTGGGTTTAGTGGCTGAGTTTCTAAATACACAAGCAATTTCCGTGTCAGATGGGTGCTGTGATAGGACGATACAGTGTCTGGAGTAGGAGAGAGGAGAAACAGAAAGGCCTCCGAGGGCTCTTTGGCAAATGCCCAGGTACGTGTGGTACCAGTGAGTGTGAGGGATCATTGATCTTCTTTGATACTTTCTGCTCATTTTTCTTTCGAAGTATTGAAGGTTGGGGGTATAGCCTAATCACTCACTGCTGTTAATGGGTTCGAACCCATTAGTCAATGAACATAAGGCCAAATGTGAGGCAAAATACATTATGCTCTCGTAAAGCTGAGTCTCCCTTCACTGCAGCTTGAACTGGCCCATTGAGCTGTGAGGTAGGCTGTAGAAAACAGGAGGGCTCTCCATAGGTGGAGTCCCATGCAAACTCATGAGGCAAGGCAGTATTACAGCCACACATTTTCATAAATTCTGTGTTGATGATCATCGGTTGTGTCCTTTCGGAGACTCTAGGCTTTTCCTTCTGTTCTTCATAGCCCCATAGAATGTGGGTGTCTTAGTTAGGGTTTCTGTTGCTGTGATAAAACCCTATGGCCAAAACAATTTGGGAAGGAAAGGGTTTATGTCGTCTTACACTTCCAGGTAACAGTCCATCCCTGAAAAAAACTGAGTAGAAGCTTGAATGCAGAAGCTTACATAGAGCCATGGAGGAATGACACTTAACTGTCTTGCTACCCACGACTTGTTCAGCCTCCTTTGTTGTGGAAACTAGAACCACTAGCCCAGGAGTGGCCCCACCCACAATGGCTGGGTCCTCCCAAGTCAGTCACTAACTTAGAAAATACCCTCACAGACATGCCTTCAGACCATCTACAACGTAGAATATGTGTTGTGCCAGGGCTCAAAGCAGACTCCAAGGGACCTCATCCAAATTCTTCTCTCAGTGCTCTCACTTTGTGAAGAATTCAGGGCCATGATGCTGGAGCAGACTTTTCTTGTCACTACCGCTAGGTCCCTAATACCCATAGTTGCTTCCCAAATTGTAACACAGAGGCTTATATTAATTACAAAAATACTCAGCTGAGAGCTCAGGCTTGTTACTAACTAGCTCTTATATTTTAAGTCATCCCATATTACTTATTTATGCTCTGCCACACGGCAGTACCTTTATTAGCATGGCATGTTCATCTCTTGCTCCCTCTGCATCTGACTGACAACTCCTGACTCCGCCCTCTTCCTTCTCATCATCCTTTGTTTGGTTGTTCCATCCTTACTTCCTGTCTGGCTACTGGCCAATCATTTTACTAAACCAATTCAAGTGACAAATCTTTGCAGTGTACAGGAGAATTATTCCACAGCAATATCATGAGAAGAACCCACATGTTCTAGCCATAGGCATCCTGAATCTTCTTTAACATGTGAAACAGACTAGCCAGAAAGGCTAACCTACAGATCATCACTGATACACCAGTGAGATCAGAACCACTTGTGTGACCCATAGACTAGTGAACAAAGCATCTCATTGTGTTGTGACACACGCAATGATTTTACAGACAAGTACTGAGCTGTACACTCTGTAGGGTCTAAGAGATCAAGGAAAGTGACATCAGGAAAGACAAGTGGAGACACTGTCACCTTCATGGCCATAATTTTGTAGCTCACTTTGATGACTGGGTTCATATCAGCTTCTTTCTGGTGTAATCAAACATCAAATGTGAAAACATTTGGATCAAGGAAAGAGGTCACATATTCCCTCTGATACTTCTTGAATCCAAATCAGAGACAAACCTTACTTGTAAGAAGAAATTCTTTCTTCTGGGTACCAACTCTGATCAAACCTGTGTTCTTACTGCCGCAATATACTTACTTTTCTGGCAAATGATCAATTTTTTTAAGTGCAGTGGGTAAAACTTTAAAAAATGGCTATGAACACAGCAGTTAAAAAGCCCACATGGCAAAGGTAACTAAAGAACTTTTCATACTATTTCTTTATGTTTCCCTAAAATAGTATTCATGCTTGAATGTAACAAAATATATAGAAAAACAAGCTGTCAGGCTTCGGACACAGTTGATGTCTAGAGGCAAATATTTCTGCTAACTCTGCGATGGAGCCCTGGGGAGAGCAGGAGAAGTCCAAAGCTGAGAGGGATTGGCAGCTGGGTGAAGAAAGCAACCCGATGCTCCCTTCCCTCTTCACAAAGAGGGTTTTGTTTGGATTGTGGGGCATGGTGAGTGACTCCTCAAGGCCATGGGGTTGTGCCGTGTTCTGGGTGAACATCTGGGCTGTCAGTTGAGCCAGGCTGAAACCCTATCCTGGCCAGAGCTGCTCCAGTGAACCAGGTGGAGGTGTGTTTTTCCAGGATGTTCACAACCACAACTTACCCTGAGAAACAGTTCTGCCTGTAGAAGTTTCATCCTGAAGGGCCATAGCCCTCCTAGGTTCCCATGAAGGTGTGTTTACTGAGGCCGCATGCCCAGGGAATCAAATCCAAAAGCTGAAAGCATGACCTCTACACATCCTTCTTCAAAGTGTGTTGAGAGCCCTCACCAGCCAAATCTCCTCTCTTCAGCACTCACTCTATACCACTCCCACCTTGTATGTATAATGTTGTTTCAAGAGATTGAGCCAATATGTTGAGCAAATGGACTGAATAAAAAAAAAATCCTTCTTTCTTCTTCCAGGAATATTTCCCATAATGCTCTCTTGTACATCACATTTAACATAGGTTGGCATTGTGTGATTACTAACAGTGAGAACTGTACTCTTGATTTGCATTTATCTTATCTGCCATTGGTGAGCTATCATATGATAAATGTCAATGTCTACTCATAAAAAAAAGCCCAAATGTTTAAAGTCATTTTGCTCAGATTCCTTTATCTTGAGGCTATTGACATGGAAGGAAGGAATGGAAACATTTCTGTATCATATGGCATTCTAATGAGCTTGGCAATGGAAGTGGTATTATTTCTGACACAAATGAGGTAAGAGTTGGGGACAGGGTCTTGATGTCCATTGGGTCATTGGTGTATTGCTATGTGTGACCAAGAGGACAGGGACAAAAGTGGCTTTAGTAGTACCTCAGCAACAGGCAGGGTGGGAGAAAGCATGCAGAACAGTTGGAAGAAGGCCACTTGTTTGTCCTGGCTGCCCAGACTCGAAATAGTCACACAGAAACTGTTTTAGTTAAAACACTGCTTAGCTCATTGGCTCTAACTTCTTATTTGCTAACTCTTACATATTAATTTAACCCATCTCCATTAATCTGTGCATAACCATGAGATAGTGGGCTACCAGCAAAGTTTCAGCCTATCTGTCTCTGGCAGTGGCTCCATGGCTTCTCTCCGATTCCTTTCTCCCAGCATTCCATTTAGTTTTCCCTACCTAGCTATGTTCTGCCCTGCTATAGGTCCAAAGCAGTTTTTTTATTCATTAATGGTAATCAGAGCATACAGAGGGAAATCCCACACCACAGAACACATTCCTGAACCCACCAACAAGGAGCTGCACTCAGATCTTGGAGGACCATCACAAGTGTGAACCCATCACAAGCTCAGATGCTGTAGTCCTTCTTGCAGATAGGAATGACCAATGTAGAACTTGGTTAGGTGCAAGTGGGATACTTTGGGTAAAACACAAGAAAATGTTCCACTTTCAGTCTGGTCTCTCTGTTCTGTGCTTACAGTTGAAGATGTGAACTCTCGGCTTCCTGTCCTGCCAGACCCAGTGTCCACTGGCATTCTTTGCCACCATCATGAGCTCTTTCTGGAATGGTAAGCTCAAATAAATATGTTCTTCTGTAAGTTGTTTTTAGATATGGTGTTCTATCACAGCAACAGAAAAGTAATGAATGCATCTTTACAACAGAGAAATAATGGCTAAATGGTGGTTGTTAGACTACGGTATTTCCTTAAACTTTGTAAAATGTAACTTGGTACATAGTGGGACCTCAGTGGGAGTCGAAGGACTGAAGGTGTGACCAAATGAATTAGTGACAGAAAGGAGACAAATCAGAAAGATGATAGACCTGAGTTGATCTGTTTGTTAAAATTTTAAAGCAATTTCCCCAGTGGAAAAATATTTGGTACGTTAGAGGCTATATGTTGGCAAGAAGGCATGGCTAGATGTCTCTAAATTCATGTCACATACTTAATTACAGGTGATTCAAACTGTCTTAGAAACATTGTACTTTAAAGTTTTCACAAAACCTGATTTAAACGGTGTATCATGCAATGCTTTTTCATAAAATGAATTTATTTTTTAGAGTCTAATGGGCTCATGTCTAATTTACATATTTAGATATACATCCTAAACAATCAGAAACTGAATTACTGTACTGGTTTTTAGCTGGATAGTTTATAGCCAAATTATTTCTTCTAAGTTTGTTATTTTTTTAAACTATGAAGAGATCAGTTTGCTTACATTTTCTTTATGTTTTAAGCCAATATAGATACACCCAAACAGTACATGTATGTACATATATATATTCAATATATTATATATTATATACATAAAGTTTATGATAAGTTATAAAAACATTTTTTGTTATTTTGTTTTTAGAGACAGGGTCTCTATATGCAGTCATTCTGTCCTAAAACTTGCTATGTAGACCACACTGGCCTCAAAATCACAGAGATCAATTTACCTCTGTCTCATGAGTGCTGAAATTACAGACCTTGCACCTGGCTATAACAACATATTTTATAGTTTCTATCAAGTATATCTTTACACATACATATATATGTACAGCATATCATATTTTAATATGGCTTCTAAAATTGGTAGACATACTTTAAGAAAACATTATACACACACACACACACACACACACACACGTATTTACATAGAAGTTTTTAGCAAGTGGCCCTGATATTCCCAGTTAATATTTTAATGGCTATGATTCTCTTAAACATGTTTTTATGATAGTGCACTATTTTGATTACTCTGTAGAAATTTACATAACTCTATTATGCCATCCTTCAAATCTACAAGCCAGTTTTTGTGTTTGTTGAGGATCTGTATGAAGCACTTCGCTCTGTGGCCTAAGAAATCTTTGATTCTCAAAGTCTTTTCTGTTGCTGCTCTTTGGTTTCTTTTTAAAGCAATATCTTCCTCATAGCCCAGGGTAGCCTGAAACTCACTGTATGTATAGGTCAGTCTCTCCTTAAAATGGTAATTCTCCTGCTTCAGGCTCCCGTGTGCCTGCACTACAGGTGTGCAGCACCAAGTCTGGTGCTATAAGTTTTCTCGTACTTTCCTCAGTCTGCCTCTCCCTCAGGAGATAACAACATTCTCAGGGCCTGAACAGGACTGGGTCTCAGGTCTCAGTCTCTCTTTGTCTAGAAACAGGACATAAGAAGCCCAGCGATGTCACCCTCTCCTTTGCAATTGTCCTTTTCAAGGGAAGCTGAATCACTTTTCTCTAATGCGATGGAGAACAATGTTTTAATATAACAAGAGTTATAACCTCGAGTTCTTTCACGGAGGAAGTTGTCCTTGTGAAATTACGCTCAAGAGCCAGCATGAAGTAGATGAGGGCAGAGCATATTGAAGGCAAAAATAGCACAAAGTCCCTCTAATCCCCCGCATCTCCTTCCCTTGTAACGTGACTTCGCAGCTCCTCTCGTCAGGACACAGAGTACTTCTCTGTACTCTTGACTCAAAGGGCTTGGGCTTTGCTTTAGTGACAGAATGTGATGCACGGAGTATTTTGCCCTCCCTAGGCTCTGCACATCTCTCTTCTCTCTCTCTTGGAATTCTAGATTGCCAGGGCAATCTGCAATGTGATGTGTACCTCATGGTCCAAGCGCATGCACATCCAGAGCCACCATTTAGCCAACCATGCCACGGAGGCCATGCTAGATCACGTGACCCCGAGATGACCCAGCAGGTGACTGCAAATGCATTGAAAAGGTCAAGAGAAATCAGCAGAACCGAACCTCAGTCTACCAACCCATCCATCTCACACTCTAATGAGATGCAACAGGAAATGTTTAAGTTCTGGAATTCTGGGGTTAACTGTTACTCAGCAATAGCTAACAGATACACCCTTAAACAAAAATTGATCAACTGACTCAAGGCTATTAAAGGCTACAGGAAGCTGCTATGGTAGGAGGAAGAGTTGAACACTGCCATTCACAGTTCCAAGAGTGAGTGGCATTTTAAAAAGTGAAGCGCTAGTGAGATGGCTCAGAGGTCCTGAGTTCAATTCCCAGCAACCGCATGGTGGCTCACAGCCATCTGTAATGAGATAAGGCGCCCTCTGCTGGCCTGCAGGCATACATGCAGTCAGAACACTGCATGCATAATAAATAAATAAATCTTTTTTAAAAAGGGCAGGACTTTGTAAATTGCAAGAAGTGAGCATCCTTTCTATCCTATAAGCAAGAACACAATAGTGTGTATGTGTGTGCATATATGAATATAGATGAACTTCATCAATGCAGTGTATAGATGGGCAGAGTCCTTGTTTGCAGAAATTAATGGTAGAGCTCATCATTTCTGTTGGGGGAAGTGAGATGACACCATGCTTGGAAGTTAGAGCCCCCATCAATGAACTCTGGGAATTTGGCTCTTCATTTCTATCCCCTCATGTTAATTCACACAAAAATCGTGAAAGGGTGTTAGGACTTCTGTGTGCTATTGAGTTTGTCGGGTTGGAACGAAGGAGGCTGAGGAAAGTTTAGTTTCATTTCTGATGGAACAGAATTCTGCAGCCACTGACTGCAGAGCAATCCTTTCATGTACAAGTCAGTGAAGGGGGCACCAGCCCCCTTGGAACACCTAAGTTGTATTTCTTGCACTTCTCACAACCACAAAGCAGTCACCCATTATCTGTGTCCTGTTTACAAGTGGACCAAGATTCGGAGACACTAAAGAACATACAGAAGGTCAAACAGCTGTTGAATGATAAATGGCATTTTAAGTCCATGTTTGCTTGACCACAGTCCAACGATCGTTCAATCCCAACACAACTATCAAAACCACTCGTCCCACACATCAGGTGTACCCACCAGCTGTTTAGTTTGTGGTTGCTGAGAGTTTGTATAACACCTCTCTTAGCAACTGCAAAGGCCCTTGGTTACCTGTAATATTTGACAGCTACTCACTACATGAACAGCTATGGAATGCTCCGTCCTGCACCATCCAAGGTTCGCGATCCTTTGTATCGGGGATGATACAACAGGAAGAATACCTGGGCATTAACTTGGCAGCTCAGTGACATGGATTGGTCAGACACAATAGGACATTGAGAAATATAAGGAACGTGAATTCCGCAGGTCCTTGACTTTCACTCCATTGGTCCTCCAGGAATATTTCATGGCTAGTTTATGTTTATAGACTATGCCTTTAGGCACCATAGTGTGCTTTTCTTCAGGCAGATAATTTTTTTCATTATATACACATACACAGACCTATGTTTTGTGTAATTAACTAGACTCTCAGAATGCAATCCACAGCAGTTTAATTTCTTCCCACGTTCACCTGTAACTGGACACCTGTCCGAGACCTTAACTCTTAGAAAGACCACAGTATTTGCCAATGTTCTTTGAGATAACCAAAGTAACTCCACCTTTAGCTGCCTATATGTCTTAGGAGGGCAATGATCATAGCCTTGAAACTCTCTCATTCCAAGACCCTACAACAGGTTGGAAAGCCAATGAAAAAGGAGAAAAACCTTGATTTCTTGACCAACTCCGTCTATGTCTTCCATGTCCTGTGTTGACTTCTTGTGTCTTGGTTATACAGGAGGGAAATGACAACCGAAAGGCTTGGAAACGCTCTATCTGGCTGCCACTAATGTGGATTTGGTTTCCTTTGCCTCAGACAGACTTTTATAATCATTCTGCCTTTGCTGGGTTTTTCTTATGGGGGTTTCAGCAGAGCTCTTGGATGTAGAGGGTCTGTTCTCTCTTATAAAGGAAAACCTTGCCTTTGGCTTCTATTTATTTATTTATTTATTTATTTATTTATTTATTTATATTCGCCATCCTCTAACTTAATGGCTGCCTGTCTCTCACTTTTAAATGTGTCAATTTTAATGGAAAGGTAGCCCTGGTTTTCAATACATACACAGTTTTATTAGTGGTTGGGTCTCTGATGCCAGTGCAATCCTATGTACTGTTTCAGGCTATTTTAACTGTGACTGGATTTCTTATGCTTATTGGTGCTTCAAAATAATGAAAATTGCACTTATTGGCATTGCCCCTGGATCTGGTTATTTAATACGTTAGGAATTTTGAAATATGTTGGTAGTTTGCTTAATAGGAATTATTTGTTTTGTGATCCTATGAATTGACTTTATGTGCTACACTCAGTTACCTGAGAAGCGGTGACCACCTTATTTTGTTGAGTTAGAATTCTTCCTTAAACCATCTCTGCTATTGTCCTGTGCTCCTCCTAGGCATCTTCTTGGGCAAAGTCCCCGTAAGGAATGAAGGTCAGCTCTTTCTCTCTTGCTTATATGGCTGCTGTTTCCATGGGAAGTGTGGACCATTACCAGGGCTTGGAAAACATGTAAGAATTACCTGGCCACAACCCCTACTCAGTTTGCTGTTTGGGTTTGCTAGCCTGTTGGTGTGCAATAGCAGGGCATACTATCTGTGCATGCATTAAGGTGCTCTCAAAATAATTGGTAAACAGCATGCTGCAAGCTCTCCCGAAGCTCTCTGCCAATGCCTTTGCCTTCCCAGCCTCCTGCCAGGGCTCCAGACCTCCCACTATTCAGAAACCTAAGAGTAAATACTTGGCAAAGCAGACACTGAAGGAGCTGACTCCAGTTGCACAGTGGATTTCAGGTCTCATTTGTCAGTGCCTGGGCCTCACTGGCTGTTGGAACCCCTTGGAATATCCATCCTGTTCACAGAATCCAAAGGAAGCAATGTAGCTCCTCAATATATCTTTCCAACCTCGGTCACTAGACATGGAGCAAAGGGATACATGACCTACTCCTTCTTGAGGGACAGAAACATTCTGGTATATTTTCCTAAGTAAATCACACTTTAACCAGCTGCTTCAATATTATTATACCTTTCAGGTACTCTTTAGTACATGTGTATATTGTTCATACTAAATATATATTCACTGAATTATTTCAGGCACCCAATGATAATGTGATTTTATACACACACACACACACACACAGAGAGAGAGAGAGAGAGAGAGAGAGAGAGAGAGAGAGAGAGAGAGAGAGAGAGAGAGAGAGAGAGAGAGAGAGAGAGAGAGAGGAGAAAGAGAGAGGGGGTGAGGGAGGGAGGGAGGAAGGGAGGGAGGGAGGGAGAGGCCTGGGCTGGGCTCCAGAGAAGAATATTGAACTATAGAGATTTTAACTTTAGTGTTGGGCTTTGGAAAACCCCGAAACTGCTAATCCTGTGTTGAGGTACTTCTCTGCTTAGGAGGTGAACCTTCCCCCTTCTCAGAGTAGGGATTTTTTTTGCTACCTGCATGCCCACCCACCCAGCTGCAGAATAACCCTCAGCCCTCATGAGATCTGTGTTACCAGAGACAAAAGTAACGAGACTTGAGTGTTGCATGCTAATTTCATGGGTGGTCAGACTGTGTCCTCTGTGTCTTGCTATCATTTTGAGAAGAACCTCACACTCCTCCTCCTCCAATAAATAAATAAATACATGGGTTAAGCAGAAGGAAAGTCCTATTCATTTGTGGCGATTGTGCTAGAAAATTCTGCTTTGTGGGTTTGCCTCTTTGAGGGCAGGCCGTTGTCTCCCAGCCATGATTTTCCTTCCTCTCTGGCATTTAACAAGGTCTGGCCTGCAGTGACATAGCCAGGGTTTCTTTAGACAGTAAACAGCCACTTACTGCCTTTTACACCACCAAGCAAACGAGATTGCTCCGAGAGGAGACAGCAGCTCCGGGCTGCTGTCGAGAGGGCACTTTGACTGTTTGCTTGGCTGGAAGGCTCCACACAGCCCGGCTTGTTTAAAATTAGCCTCCCCCATAAATCACTTGCACAATGAAGCGAAGTGCCTGCCTCTGCCCTCTGACATATTTGTGTCTCTGTTTATTTTTAATGATGACATGGCTCTTTCTGTCTCCAGTTGGCTCTTTATCTTCCACGTTCCCAAACACTACATTCGGTGCCAAATGAGCAAAATCTAAGAAATGGCAGGGAAAGAGGATTTCCTTTGCGTCCAGTCCAGAAGATGGCGAACCTTGCTCAGGCCATTTTTGCCTTGACTAGATTATAATGTCCTAAAAATGCTCCTTTGTGCAAGGCGAAGGCATTCTGGCAATGGTCGCATCCTGAGAGGACTCTGAGAGACACAGGTGGCTGTGTCTGAAAAACTCAGTGAGCGTACACTTGCCTCAGATTCATATGTTTCATTGCGTGTAAATGTTTGCACGAAAACAAAAATGATGGGGCTAGAGAGACGGTTCAGTGTTGAAGAGCACTGACTGCTCCTAGGCTCAATTCACACTGCCCCCGTGGGAGCTCAATTCACACTGCCCATGTGGGAGCTCAATTCACACTGCCCATGTGGGAGCTCAATTCACACTGCCCATGTGGGAGTTCAATTCACACTGCCCCCGTGGGAGCTCATAACTATCTACACCTCCATTCCTAGCCGACATGGCATTCTCTCTGGCTCCTGTGGCTGACAGCTATGGACATTGTGCACACTCATAAGTGTAGGTAAAGCAGTCCAGATAGAATAAAATAGTAATTTTTAGAAAGAAAAATAAATGCAAACAAATACAAAATCTAATAATACATATGTAGAAGCATTGGGTAGGAGGCACACTAGTGTCCAGAATTGACTTTGCAATGCCTTCATCAGGTTGGTGAATGGAGGGACAGATGCGTGGTCCTCTGAGCAGCATAAGAGACTGGTAGAGGAACACAGTTAATAGATATAATGCAGTTCCCCAACAAAACTTTTCCTCTGTGATACACATATGGAATGTTTTTTCTTTTACAATTAGGGTCCTGGCATTTCTGCCTAAAATCTTGGGAGAACTTGAGGCTTGCTATTTCTGAATGAGTACATAGTCTCATGGCTGTATCCAATCCAAATTTTATTTTTAAGATCTATTTATGTAGCGTTAACTTCAATAATTTATAATAATGGGAAAAACACAATATTTGATCCTGTGAGAAGTACGAATTATAGAATATTCTTAGAGACAGGGCAATTTTATTAGACATGTCGGCACCTTCTTTAATTTAAAACTCTATCTGCTAGGAAAAGCTCCCAGCATGACTTTTCCACCCGCCACATAGAACACAAATAAAGAGCGATAAAGTGGGTGCCAGACAAAAACCCACACAGGAGAAGGCCAGCGCTGAGAGTCGAGTGTGTCAAGGAGGTGAATGTGCACCCTTGGTGGACCAAGTTCTTTATTAGAAATAGATCATTTACTCCCAAAGGACTGAATGGAGGTGAAAATGTGAAAGTGTGTGTGTGTGGGGGGGGGGGGCAGAGGGCTCTCTCTGTGAGCCTGTGCGTCAGGCAAGAGGATTTTTTTTATTTTCTTATCCCAACGTTTGGTCTTTGCGTCTTCTGGAAAGCAGATATGGAACTAGGAAGGAGAAATCATAGTTCATTATGCCACAGTCCACTGCAAGTCTCCACTGTGAGGCGAGCATGCAGACAGGAATGCACAGCAGCAGTGCATGCAGGAATGGCACCCTGTGTGTGCCTCTCAGGGGAGCGTTGACTGAATCCGCTACCCCTTCACATCCTTACTCTGCTTCAGGAAAGCTGAGGAGATCTTGGACCCTGTTGTGGAGGCTACACAGTTAATAGTCTTCTGAGCAAAGAAAGAAAACTTCTCCCACAGAGAAGGGGGGGATAAAGTAAGTCAACCCTGTAGCCAAACTTAAGTGTTTCTCACAAATAAAAATTATGCACTCGTTTGATGACAGACAGTAGCCTTCAATAAGCTTCTTTTATCATGGATAGATGATACTGAAAAGTATTTTCAAGAATTGAGCATAAAAATATGTAAATGAAGTAACTTAGAAGGAAAATGGCTAAAGTAATATAAGAAAAGTTAAAAAGGATGGGATATAAAAAGATTTCAAAGTAGTGAGAAACTGTCTGAAGGCAACAAGGCAGAGAGCAATGGGGGAAGATACCCAGCATCCTCCTCTGCCCTTGAAGATGTGGGCGCTCACATACTCAAGTGCAGGCAGCACACACATACAAATACATAAACAAGGTGAAGAGAATATGACCACAAAATCTAGGTCTGAGGCAAGAAATCAGCTCTGTATGGTTTGAACTTAAGGTGCAGACAGGAAGCATAGTTTGGGAAGGTCTCAGAAAATGCAGGTGAAACGGCAAAGGAAGAGAAAAGGCACAAATGAAGGTAAATTTGAAGCAATACCAAAACTGTTGGAGAAGACGAAACAAAAATACTAAATAAATAAATAAATCAAATCAGAAAAAAAAAAGATCTTACAGGAGGTTGCCAAGGAGTTCGGGACATTTCAGGGAAGTCAGTGGGAAGGAGCCAAGTGTGGTTGTGTGGAGAACCGTGTACAATAGGCTCAAAGGTTAAGAAAACGAAAATTGGAAAGTTTTGATAGTTTGGCCAAAGCTAAGAATGAGAACGAGTGGGCAGAAACTTCATTATATGAATTAAAAATTAGACTCAGCAAGCTGGTGGCGTTACCTGGAACGCTAAGCTATGCTGTGGGAGTCCAATGGGCCTCAGCTAATTTAAAGTCCCTCCATCCTTCATTGACAAAGACTAGGTATCTTCTTCACTCCATTCTTTTCTTTCTCCCGAAGAGTTTTATTAGCGTGACACTCTGCCGGCCCCACAACCCAGACTATACAAAGTCCAATAGCTCGCAGAGAGAATTTCCATCCGCGTGTGACATGTGCTGCTGAGTCATGCTGAGAGAGACTGTTAGAGACTGTTGTTTGTGTTTCCTTATATTTTCACCGTCTATTTGTCGTTTTCTGTTCCCGTTTCTCCTGGCATTTTGTACTAACCATCTGGGATCATTTTGTAATTTCTATGGGTAGCATCTGCTTATGCTAAACTCTCTCCATTGTTCTTGGCGCTAGGATGTCTTCATCTTACCTTCATTCTCAAAAGGGTGTTTTCTTCTTGGCGTACAGTGAGAGGATAAGGGTTTGGTGTGGTTTTGTTTTTATTGTTTTTCAGGAAATGGCAAACGTGCTCTTTTTTCTGATCTCTGTTGTAGCTGTTGAAAAGCCAGCAGTACCGCTTATCTGAAGAGAGCGTGTCCATTTCTCTACCTCCTTAAGCTCCTCTGTTCGCCTTCAGAGTTATTATAGTGTATCCGGAAGATTCTTTACAGATATGTATCTAATTTTATATTATGTGGCTGGGTGTTCTTCCTGAGTGTATGTCTGTGCACTGCATGCATATACTGCCCACTGACGTCAGAAGAAAGTATTGAATCCTCTGAACCTAGAGTTACATGCAGTCCTGAGGCTCTGTGTGGGTGCTGGGAACTGAACCCAGGTCCTGGGAAAGAGAAGACAGTGCTCTGGCTGTGAGCCCCCATTTTAGTCTCATGCCTAGATGAGTTTGAACTCCCACTTGAAACTTGCTTTGATTTTTGGAATGTGACGATCAGTGTCTTTCATTCTTTCCGAAGATATTTGAGCCCTCACTTCTTCTGACATCGTATATATTTTATTCTCTGTCTCCTTTGCTTCTCGTATTCCTATTACCTACATGTTAGAATTTCTCTATGTATCTAAAGCTACACTGCTTAATACATTAGCCATATATATATTTGCATAAAATTAACCATAACTAGTTAAAATAAAATGAAAAATTTGCAATCCCAACAATCACACTATTTCTATTGTATGAGTATTTGTGAGTTGTTTCCTTTTTTGTATTTTTGTTCAATTGTATTATTAGTAAGTTGTTTTGTCGTATTTTTTGTTTGTTTGTGTTTACATCTCAACTGTAGTTTCCCCTTCACCTCTCCTCCTGGTCCCTCCGCCATTTTCCCCCCTTTCACTCCTCCTCTTCCTCCTTTGTTTCTCTTGAGAAAAAGGCACAACTCCCATGGATATCAACCAGCCATAGTAGTTCAAGATGCAGGAAGACTAGGTACTTCCTCTTTTATTAAGGCTGCATGAGGCAGCCTGGTAGGAGGAAATAGGTCCCAAAAGCAGGTAACAGAGGCAGCCCCTGCTCCCTCTGTTAGGAATCCCAGAAGAAAACCAAGTACACAACTGTGACATATATGCAGAGGATCTAGGTCGGTCCCATGCAGGCTCCCTGGTTATTGATTCAGTCCCTGTGAGCCCCTATCAGTCCAGGTTAGTTGATTCTGTGGGGTTTTCTGTATTTCCTAGTGTTTTCTTTACTTCATTCTTTATTTACAAAGGTTTCTGATCTTTCTCCTTCACAAACCTCTACCGATTATTTCTGTTTCTTTTAGACTGTTTCTTCTTGTATTTATCTTCTCATTTCTGGCTATCTGATTGTCTGCTGGGCATTGCTTATGAAAACTAACTTTTCCTAAAAATTCGAGACTTGGCCGGGTGGTGGTGGCGCACGCCTTTAATCCCAGCACTCGGGAGGCAGAGGCAGGCGGATCTCTGAGTTCGAGGCCAGCCTGGTCTACAAGAGCTAGTTCCAGGACAGGCTCTAGAAACTACAGTGAAACCCTGTCTCAAAAAACCAAAAAAAAAAAAAAAAAAAAAAAAAATTGAGACTTGATTAAAATTATCTTCCTCTCATTGAGTATTTTCACCTGCCTTGCCCAGAATCTTGGCAATTGTGAACATTTTGAATTAGTATAATGTTTTAGATTGGGTGGCAGTAGTAAAATAATTCAATACCGTAATCCTTGTTACCAAGTGGCCACCAAGTGATTGTAATCTTATCAGATTGAAACTATTAAGCAATCTGCCTTCAGACTTCTGCTCACTTAACAAATCAGCTGAATGGCTAGCTCCCACTCTGCATCTCCACAGCACAAGGCCGCTAGACAGCATCCCTGGGTACCTGAAATCTTGTAGTTCACTATCAAGTACTCATGGGAGAGGTTGGAGTGAGGAAAGGGAAGGGGGAAATGATGTAGTAATATTTGAAGTAAAATAAGGATAATTTAGAAAATAAAAATGAATCTTTAATTAAAAAAAAAATAGACCCTCATTTAGATATTTCACATCTTTTTCCTAAAACCCTTCCCCTACTGGTTAAAATGCTTACTGGAGCCGGGAGGCGGTCGCACACGCCTTTAATCCCAGCACTCAGGAGGCAGAGGCAGGCAGATCTCTGTGAGTTCGAGATCAGCCTGGTCTACAAGAGCTAGTTCCAAGACAGGCTCCAAAGCTACAGAGAAACCCTGTCTCGAAAAACCAAAAAAAAAAAAAAAAAAAAAAAAAAAAAAAAAAAAAAAAAAAAAAAAAAAAACAATGCTTACTGGAATTTCTCTCTACACTTTAATGCTTCTACTGGTTAGTTGGGGACATTTTATAATTACATATGGTGTACTCTTTTATTATAAAGCACTAGGTTTCTTAAAAATTCCATCCTTTTTAGCAATATGAGAAATTTCTGCAATTTCCCAAAGTTATCTTCTCAATGTATGTACCAGGCAGAAAGACATAAATTTGCTTTAATAATGGTAGGATTTTTTTCACATTCCTCAAAGTCACATAGATTTCTAGTTCCTCCACATGCCACTGAAGTAACTGAAGAGCTGAAAATTAACACCTGCTCATTGTGAACACAAGTGGCCCACTCATTTTAGTAAAGAATAGACAATAGAAATTTCTAGCAAAATAGAAAATTATGCCTTTATTATGAACATGTGAATGATTAGACCTTACTTTGTAAAGTTGCTAACGAGGATTGAGTCAACTCAAAAGAAACAATACAGTAGGTGCTCCTATTCGTGTGGGTTCTTACAAGTGTTCCTCCCAAGATTCGGAATTTCTAGACTGCAAAGGTTGTGTGATACTTTCACCATATCTGTAATGCAGACCACAGGGGTCTGGCGCAGTAATTCGACTGACTGGGCCCACGTATCTTAGATTGCTCTCTTCGCCCACCCTCAGCCAGTAGTCTTCAGACATGTCGTGGGTGTGGGTGAGTGGAAAGGTCTGATAGCCCGGCACGAGCCACTGGTAGACATTTCAGGTCTTAGGATTTGACTCTGACAATCAGTTCCATGTGTGACCTGGTTTATGGTTTCAGGGAAAGTGATTACTCTTTAGTAAGCAGCCAGCACGTTTATATGTGTTTAGAGATTCTTGGAAAAGGGCTGATTACACAGATGCCAATTCCATTAGCATTGACTTCTCAGAGAATACAAAAAAGAGAAACCAAGAGAAATTGACTATTTGTTCTTCCTTCTGTTAGTGTAAGAATTTCTGAGGAGGGAAAAAAATGTCAAAGCTGGTTCAAAACCACAGTGTATAAAGCACTTTTCACTCTTCAGCCTTAAGGAGGAGAAATGGGTTTTGGCGGACGGCACCCGCAGGCTGAACTCCATAAATATTATAGAGTTAACACACAATCCAGGTTCTCTAACTTCACAGAGTTCAGGAAAAAAACAGCTTTTGTTTATGGTGAGTTTTCTTATGTGTTGAATATAAAGTACCAATTAAAGTGTAATCGGAATAGTTGTTTGAATTTTTGGCAGCATATCAGAAGGAGTTACGGAAAGTGGGGCCTTTCCAGTGATAGATAGGATTTTTCAGTGGTCATGTTATGGCCTGAATGGGGCACGCTTGGCTTGGTTTCAAACCAGAAACGTAAACATAAATCCTATTCCAGGGCCCCAACCGAATTGCCTTAGACATAGTTTTTCTAAGGTAAGTCTTGGTTTTAGAATACTTTGCCTGGAACCCAATCTCTACAGATGAAGAAAGTTCACTAATGTTTAAAATGCCTTCAATGATTGGATATTTTAATTTATCATTACCTCTGTCCATTTCCATGTAGATTTTAAATCTCTCTCTCTCTCTCTCTATCTCTCTCTCTGTGTGTGTGTGTGTGTGTGTGTGTGTGTGTGTGTGCGCGCACACGCGCGCACACATGCATATGCACGTGCGTGCACATATGTCATAACTCATATGTGGAGACAAGATGACTGCTTTGGGTATCAGTCCATGCCTTTCCCTTTGGGACAAAGCCTCTTGTTAAACAGTGCACCAAGGCAATAGCTGGCCTTTGAGCTCCTGAGATTATCTTGTTTCCGTCTCACCAGTGGAGAGCTCAGGTTATAAACCAGCACCAATGGACAAGCATTTTACTCCTGGAGACCTCTATGGAGATTCATTTTTATTTGAAAATGAACTAAGTCTATGGAAACCTCTTTCTCTTGGTTTCTCATTCAGTTAGTTTCTTTGAGATTTTCTTACTACATTAGTGTATTTATTTGGGGAGGATGCCTGTCAAGGTCAAAGGACAACTTACAAGAGCTGGTTTTTTAGAATGCGGGACCCGTGGATCGAACTCAGGTCATCAGACTTGGTGGCAGGCACCTTTACCCAGTGGGTCATCTCACTGGCTCTCACTTTCTTTTACAAAAGGTTTTCGCAGAATTCATTTCCTGATCTTTAGCATATTTGGGTTCATTTGCACCAAAGGAAAGCTCAACGGGGCCAGAACTGGTGATTAGAAAGGAACTCAGAGCAGCATGTAATCTAAAGACAACAAATGGCGAATACATAGAAAAAGAGCAAGAAAAAGCCAGTGAGGCAAACAGGCTTGACTGACAGATCCATAGCAGGCACCCTAGCAGTGACTTCTTGAGAGGAGTTTTTGAACTCAGCTAATAGTCACTCTGATGCCTCAATTTCACACAAAAGAGAGAAACCTGACTCGGGCTAAAAGTATATTTAGCCTGACAACTAGCTCAAGTTATAATAGCTTTCAAAGACCGAAAACATGTACTTGACCTTGCAAGTAGTATTGCATATGGCACCCAGCCAAAGCCCACCAGCCCTCTCCAGGGCAAGAGTGACAGCTTTGCTGCCCTGCAGCTGAAACAGGTTGGAGCATATACTAACGTGTGCCAAGGAGGGTCTGCCACTCAGCTGAACACCTGTAATTCACCCATCTGTATCCCTCAAGTCCTCACCCCAAAGTAAATTGACTCTGAGCTCTAACAGCTGTCTGGGAGATGCTGATGGGCTCTTCACCACGGGAAAGGCTCTGGGACACGGCAGAAGCCATGGGTGTGCTTCCAAGGTCAGAACCCAAAGAGCGAGCGAGGTTTAATTGATTCTTTTCTGTATGGAGAATGACAAAAGTAACACAGGGAGGAATCTATAATCTCATATCAGTTGTGCAACTACCGGAACCTCGTCATCTCATCATCTGATTTAAAAATCAAGAAAACAACGGCTGATGAATGGAGGATTTGAACAACAAAGTCCTTTTTACTGAGAAGTGAGCAACAAAGAGGAGGAGGGGACAGTTAAGCAAACTTGTGAAATCAAAGGTACTTGCAGAGTCTCTATGAAGGTCAAGGGTATTAGAAACAGTCACTGCGGGCTGCCACATTCATCACAACAATAGAAAAATAGATATGGACTTTTTGGAGTGGTAAATTCAAGAATATTTTGAAGACAGGGAAGGAAAACACATGGACTTCTCACCTGTTACGTGTGTGTGCAGTCGTAAACACACAGAACTCACAGCAGAGGACTCTTGCTAACATCAGCATCCACCAACAGAAATAGATTATTATAGTGAGACATTTGTATTCTATGAAGATGATATCCTAAAGAAAACAGAATCTTAAAGACAGACAGGCTGAAACTCCCTTGTGGCTTCAGTTACAATTAGATTTTTTTTCCTTTTTGCAAGATTACAGATGATTTTTCATTTCTTGCTTTTTTTTTCTTTGATACTATGAGGTAAAAGCTGTTATTTTTCAGGCATTGTTTTGTTTTCTATTTCTGTGCTAAGGGGTGGTCATTTGCTCATTCCCTACTCCCCAGTCATAGACTTAACCTGGTTAAGATAGCTATTGTCCAGTTATTGAGAATATTATAGTGATAAATAAGAGAACGACTTTCTTAGTTCAGGCTGTACTCAATGAATGGAGACTCCATACCCTTTCTGCCTTTAGGTTTATGTAAGCACTGAAAGTACTAAGCACGATATTGTCAAAAGCCAGAGGAAGTCAGCTTTCAACTGAAAGTGCAGCTTGAGGAGACATTTCACCGAGTTCAGCTTATTATTATCATCATGGTTGGTTATTAATTTAACTAGCTGTGCCTGGCCTTTGATGAACAGTAAGGAAATTGAGATTCATTTATACGGCCTCTTTCCAAATGAGATCAGCCTGGGGAGAGCTCTGCAGTGCTGTCTGCTTGAGCTATCAATTCTGTGTTCAACTGTTGACAACTGAGTCAGAGAGCCTGTGTTTTTTGAGCTCCGAGAATATATTAGAGACTGTGCCTAGCATTAGGGATCATGGGTGCTTATTGCAACTCTCCCTTCATTCTTCCAAGTCAGAACATTTAACAAATGCTAGTTGTATGTTAGATGAAAGTTCTGGGTTGTGGAGAGAAAGTGGAAAATATAGACAAGACAGGCACTGGGCTTACATTACAGAAGCATATGAAGATAAAAAATAAGATGAAGAACTAGATATACATGAACATACAAATTCTGATACTTGTGGAGATTTATATTTCTAAAACTATGAAGACAAGGAATTTTAGGAGGCCCTCTTGATGTCAGTGAGAATCCTTTCATGGTCCACAGCTTGCAGATGGTGTAAATGATACAAACATTAGAAAGACTTGAAAAGGAAGGTGTGATGGACCAGTGGGCAAAGGCTCTTTCTTTTAAACCTGATAACCTGAGACCGGTCCCAGGGATCCAAATGTTGGAAGGCGAGAACTGACACCTATGCATAACTGCCATGACATGGTATGCCATGCAAACATATATAGACACACAAAGGCATGCATATTCACACACAATAAACAAACAAATACATAAATAGATGTAGTAAAAATATTTCTGAGTCCTTCTCCCTGGCCAAGCCCCCATCTTCAAGACATGAATCAACCGACAATAATGAGAAGCAAAGTCAGTAAACAAATAAGAGCTAGTCTTCAAATAAAGTGGAAAGGGGGCAGAAAGATGAGGATGGGATATTAATATAGGAATTACTCAAATCAAAATGCTGGGAGTTCTGGTCTATCAGCATTGTCATGGAGAGACTAGGGGAGTGTAAACCTGCAGTAAGAACCATAAGGAGTCAGACTGGGAAGACAGAGAAACAGTGAGCCCAAGTGACCGCACACTGACTCAGGTTCTTGCAGCAATCTTTCCTGCAAGCATCTTAAGGAGAGAGACATTGAAGGGGGCAAGGGGAAGACATATAGGTACAGAGGCAAATAAACTCAAAGGACATTACTATCTATCTATGTATCTATCTATCTATCTATCTATAAATATATATATTAAGATTATATTTTCTGTACAATAAAAAGCAAGATAATAAAAATAAAAATTATATTTTAAGGAATAAAATGATGATGCCTATGATACAAAGCATGTATGTGCCCAATTTCTATGGAACTCATAAGTGTTATAATCATGTTAAAGAGAACCATACCTACTCATCATTTATGGTCAGTATGAGAAATGCTTAAGTAGATTTGCAATTTTATGTAAAATCTGAATGAGGTAGTCAATATCCATAGGGTGAGCATCAACTTCATCTCAAAGGAGACACTTTGCATTTCTAGCATAAGGAATAATTTGCAGAACTGTCTGGTTTCTGAAAGACAGCTCCAATCTTTTAAGCAGTCATGAAATTGCCTAATCAAAAGTAATGAACACATCCCTCATGCTTTCTAGTATGTGACCCAGCAGCCCAGTAAATGAATATATCAAGTAACCTATTGTCTACTTCAGAACCTTCCACAATATGTTCCTCTTCAGAGCCTAGCAAAGACGAGTTTTATTAAGTATAAAGTATTCACCTGAACCACAAAAAGGCTACATCTGAAGAACTATGACTTGAGATGGATCCACTTTTTATAGAGACCAATATTTGAGACTTGAATCAGTTGATCCCTGTAGTGAGGCACGGCAGGCTGCATTCCCTCTGGCTCCTGGCCGCCTGGCTAGCTTATGCCCTGAAATAACAACACACAAATTGTATTCTTTTAAACACTGCCTGAACCATTAGTTTCAGCCTCTTACTCACATCTTGACTAACTCATATCTAATAATACGTGTAACACCACAACTGGTGTCTTACCGGGAAGTTTCTAACGTACATCCATCTTGGGCCAGAGCGTCATTGAGAGGAGAGGCATGGCGATTGCCCGAGGCATCTGCCTGACTCCCAGCATCCTGTTCTGTCTACTCCACCCACCTATGTTCTGACCTATCAGGCCAAGCAGTTTCTTTATTAATTAACCAATAAAATCATCAGATAGATAGAAGACACACCTACATCAGATCCCTGCTTGGATTAAGGTGTCTTCTAAAGCTAACAGCTTACCTGGTGCACATCAAAACCTTTTAAAAATATAATATGACCAACGACTTTAATTATTACCATTTTCACACTGAATACCTATTGTTTAATAAAATATTATTCACATATGAGGGAAGAGTAAAAATTAATGAATGTGAAGATAAATGGTAGACAGAACAATAAAGAAATGTAACAAACACATCCATAGAAGGCCCACATATGACCACTAAGAGAATGAAATATAAAAGCTGCGATTAATACATATGGGCAATTAACTGATCAGACTAATGAGTTGCAATGCAGGAAATGCAAACCTGAGGAATGATGCATATGTGAGTCATTGTTGAGGAAACTCAGTTTTCACAAAAGCTAACAAGATATGTGAACATGGCAACAAGACAACGACGTCAGACTCAAGTAAAACACCAGACTCCATCACACAGGAAAGGTGATGACACGGTGAGGCAGAAGCAGAGTAAATTACACACCATCTGTAAACACAAATTATGCAAAATCCAACTGTATTGCAGCTAGGGAAGGCATCAGGAGCAGAAATTTTTCTAGAAATAAAGATACTTCTGAAGGACAAAAGAGTCAATCCAGAGAGAAGATATCACTGGCGTAAATGTGTCTTGACCTCATTCCAGATACATGAAGGAACCAGGAACAGGAGAAGCAAAAAGAAATGCCCAAGTGGGCTAATGAAGTCTAAAAGTTTCCCACTGGCTGAAAAGATAAAATAGTTAGCAGAAAACCGGTTATACGAAAGTCATAAACAATGTAACCAGCCAATCTGACCAGATTTACAGAACACCACTTGCAACAATGCCAGAAAATTCTTAGTTGCATATGGGTAGATTATTTAAAACTTTAGAGGTTCTCAAATTTTAAGAAATTAAAGTTTTACAGTATATCCTATAACTACAAAGTTGGATTAAAAAGCCCTAACAAAGTCTTCTAGGGAATGTTGAAGTTTATAATATCCTTCTAAATAATCTGTAGTATGGTTGCATATTGTAGGGGAAATGTAGGTATATCTCAAAGTGAGGGTTTATGAAGATGCACCATTCAATCCTAGAAAGTCCCCACAAATATACCCTGCTTATAATAATCGGTAACAAGTAAGGACCAAGTAATTGAGTCTTAAAAATTGGAAAATTTATGTGTGTGTGTGTGTGTGTGTGTGTGTGTGTGTGTGTGTATGTGTGTGTGTGTGTGTGTGTAGTGGGGGTGGTCTGTATGTGTGGTGGGGGTGGGGGTTATATGAAGGAAAGGTATATTTATTTCTGTGTTAATCACTTTTTTACTTTCTCCTTGCTGTGGCTGTGGAGGATTACATAACAACAGATATGGCTAATTTTAGCTCCGTCATGGTGGAGAAGACATGGTTCAGGCTGAGGATGCTGTATTCATGGCAACAGCAGCTTTGACCACAAACTTTGTTTTCTTCCTAGAAGACAGGATTCAAAGAGATCAGGTCAGAAGTAATGTGAGATAAGAACCCTCTAAGACCTTTCTCCAGGGACCAGCCTCTGCTAGCCACACCTCCTACTGAATTAGCTCACAGCTCCCAAGATAGCATCACCTGCTTGAAAGCCATGAGCCTGCAGAGGACATTTTACACTTAGTCCATAGATCTGGAGGACCAGGATTTTCCAGACATGCTTGACACATCTGCACCATGATCTGTGCTAACAACCTACTGGTCCTTAGAGAAACAGTGAGAATCTTTCATGTGTTCAGCTTTGCTTCATGGCTTTGACAGATGTATCATTCTTGGCCCTACTTAGAGTAGAAGATCAAGCTGGTCCTTCAGTGTTTGTAAATAAGACTAGGAAGGGGAGCTGGTGAGAAGACAAATGTTTTCGAGCCCTTGCAGAGAACTCAGCTTAATTTCCCAAATCTTACCTGGTGACTTTATAGCCACTGGTAAGGACAGTTCTAGGGCACCCAGTGTCCTCTTTTGGCCTCCGCAAGCAGCAGGCACGCATGTAGTGCACATACATACACAAAAGCAAAACATTAATAAACATCGAATAGTAAATAATGGTAAATAAATGTCTAAAGAAGGCTATGGGGGTTGGGATGGGTTCTGAAAATGTCTTCTGTATTAGAGAACGAAGGCCAACTTTTGCCTTTCTATGTTACTGAAGCCACAGCTCATTCCTTCTGATATCTTCTAGTACTGGCCTTAAGTTGTTAAACTAGGGTACCAGCTGAGGAAAGTATATCCAAGCCAAAACCAATCAAACCCTGACAAGAGCCAATACTCCAGTAATGGTGCTAGTTGCTACATTTCAATTCTCCCATTGTTTTCTACTTGTCCCAACCAGATCCAAGGTGTGACCCCCAGTAATAATGGGATTCCAATGTTATCCTTCCTCCTTTTTTGCCTTCTTTCTTTTTTTTATTCTTCTCTCACACAATATATCTTGACCTTCCATTCCTCTCAGTCTTCCCCTCCCTTCTCCCCCAGATCCACTGTTCCTCTGTTTTCTTTCAGAAAAAAAAAAGTAGGCCTCCCAGTGATATCAACCAAACACAGCGAAATAAGATGCAATAAGACTAGGCACAAACCCTCATATCAAGGCCAGATAAGCCAACCCAGTAGGAGTAAAAAGTCCTAAGAATAGGTAAAAGAGTCAAAGACACCCCCATTCCTACTCTTAGGAGTTCCACACAAATCCCAAGCTAAGCAACCACAGTGTATATGAAGAGGACCTAGAGCAGACCCATGCAGGCTCCATGACTGGCACCTCAGTCTCTGTGAGCTTCAGTTTCTCTATGCTCTGAATAGGCGTGTTCTCCTGGTGTCCTTGATCCCTCTGGCTCCTGTACTCCTTCCTCTCCCTCCTCCATGGGGTCCAGGAGGAGTTCTTGCTAACGTACGGCTGCGGGTCAATGCATCTGTTCTCATCAGCTGCTGGAGGAAGCCCAACTGATAACAATTAGAATAGGTGGTGATCTAGGAGCCTAGCAGAATACCATTAGGAATTGCTTCATTGACTTTCTTTTCTCTGCCAGTCATATTTAGTTCTACCTCAGGTCTCGGGTCATCAAGCTTCTGGTTCCTGATCATCCAGGCAGTGGCAAACATAGGCTTCCTCTCTTAACTTGGACCTCTCAATCTTGCAATTAAAACTATAAAGCTTGGACCAATGAAGCTGAACTCACTGGGAGGTTGTTAAACTTCTCAAGGCCCATTTGAAAACTACGATTATATCAAAGTCCTTGTTTTAATAAAGTCTCGAGTTATTCACAAACACATTAAAATTGGAGAACACTGACCTTTGGGTTTCTACTGCTGCTAACGATGATGGTATAAAAACATGTCCTAGGCATCTGGACAGTGCTGTCCCATTATGCTGGATTGGGAAAGGGTAGATGAGGCTTCTGTCATCTCTCCATCACAGTTCCTGTTCTCTCAGTTGAGAGGGTCTGTGTCCTCTTGATGGGCTTGCTGTAAGGTAATGTTCATAAAACACCCCAAACAATCGAGACTGTGCTGTCGGTTCTCATAGTATGCAGTATTTTCAAGTGGTCAATAAATAATGACTTTATTTTGCATTAAATAAATAAGAAAAAGTCAGTGCCTCAAAGCTAGCCCACACCTCTGACATTTCCCCTCACATCAGGTAGTAGGGTCGTTTACATTGCCTTTCTTTCTGAGTGGCTTATTTCTATTTTTTTTCTCTTTTTGGTTCTTGATCTAGTGGCTTCAGTCATTGGTGGGGGGCAGGCAGGACTAAAAGGAGCCATTGGCTTTAGGTGGTAGCCTCCCTCCCCATCCATGTCCCCAACAGCCTACTTAATAACGTGAGCAATAACGGGCCTCATTACACATGCAGCTCCATGATCATGGCTGAGAAGAAAATTAGTTCCATGCCCTGAGCGACAGTTGAACTCTAGCAACTAAATAAAATAAAAGGCAAGGAAAATATATACATCTACATACATATAATAAAGGGTGTGATGAGAAAAGTCATAAGGAGGCAGACTACACACATCTTTCTCTAGCGGCTTTCTGACACTTTAGGATGGTACCCAGGCACTAAGAAGTAACTTTCTCAATCAAGAGTGGCACTGTAACCAGCATTCCTTTGAACGATGGAAAGAAGTCTGAGAGACATCCAAGCACTCTCTGCAAAATCACAGTTAGAGAATAATTACAAACACAATGCCGTGCTCTGCTTTAACCTTTACTTAGCTCTGACAATGTTAGCATCTTCCATCATGTGGTGCACGTATCAAAGCCAAGAAATTAGCACCCATATGTACTATTAACTGAGCTGTAGTCTCTCTTCGGATTCATCCCTTTTCTCTCTCTGCTCCTGGATTCATTCCAGCATACCATATTGCACTGAGTCAGGATGTCTCCATAGTCTCCACCAACCTATGAGGGCTTCCTTGTCTTCCCTGACCTTGCTAACTTTTAGACGCCTTTCCTGACCTTAGTGTTTATAAAGAGTGCTAATCTAGTATTTCATATGATTTTCTATAATTTGGGTTCATTTGCTGTGTGTTTCAGGAGTTTGGGTGAGGTTAGTTAACTGGGGAAAATATTGTAAAAATGATGAGCCTTGTTTGCAAGGTACCACACTAGCATTGCACACAGGTCTAGTGATGTTGATGTTGATTTCTTTATTAATAGGTTTCTCCATGTCTTTCTAAGAGATTTCCCTTTCTGTACATGACCCTGAGGCAGATGTCACTATGTCCGTTCCACAATCAAGATGTAGTGAGACTAGATGACCTGTGTACATATTCAGTACGAAGCATGCACGGGTGACATTCCCAAATCACGAAAACATGAATGTGGGATGCAAATATATTTTCAATCCACAGTTTCTAAAAAAAAAAAACTGTGTGAAAAAAACAGATTCACAAGGACTGTCACTCTCTTCCAACTTTAATAGCTCTTTATAATAGCTTAGATTTTACAGAATGATGGTTTAACCCTTTTCTTTTCTTTTTTTCTTTTTTGTTTGTTTTGTTTTTGGAGACAGGGTTTCTCTGTAGCTTTTGGAACCTGTCCTGGAACTAGCTCTTGTAGACCAGGCTGGCCTCGAACTCACAGAGATCTGCCTGCTCCTGCCTCCTGAGTGCTGGAATTAAAGGCCTGCACCACCACCACCACCCGGCTCATTTAACCCATCTTATTCCACTGTTACTTTCGGAAAAATAGTCATCCACAGGCATCCTCCCAACTCAGTATTCATTTGCTTTATTTTTATGTCCACACACCAGTTTTTAGAGCTTGAAGATTAAACTTTAAAAACAGACTTGTGCTCTTCCACCATTAATTTTAATGTTAGATTTTCTTCTCCACAAGCGGGAAGTAATATTTATATCTTAGTCAGGTGGTACAGATTTTAAAATCTCTTAATGGTGCTCTGTTGTGAGTTTTCCAGTTTTAACCTGAAATTTTGTGCACATTTTCCGGATTTGTTTATTTACCCTTATGCTCACATTCGACCTCCTGCTGAAGACACAACAAGTCATAAAAGTTTGTATATTTTGTATTTTCTAAAGAATGGATTTTTTTCCTTTGAGTAGAAAACAGCTTAGTCGTATACCAAAATGCCACAAAATGTACCTTAACAAAAGGGCTGTTTCCATCGATGCTCTTAGGACATGATTATATCTTTTGTTCTAGAATTTCATGTTGAAATATAAAATGTCAAAGGAGGTATTATTCCTCATAAGTGCTAACATATTTATATTTGTGAGTTTTCATTTTCCTTATAAAATGCAATTACTTTAACAAAAATGATTTTAGCCTGTAAAAGTCTTTCCAGGGAGGCAGAGGCAGGCGGATCTCTGAGTTTGAGGCCAGCCTGGTCTACAAGAGCCAGGACAGGCTCTAGAAAACCCTGTCTCGAAAAATCAAAAAAAAAAAAAAAAAAAAAAGTCTTTCCAGGTTTGAAAAGAACTAAGAGGTTAAGGGTTAAGAATGTATCTCAGCAGTAGAGTTCCTGCATAGCAAACCGGAAGCCTTAGGATCGATCTCCAGCCGGTCTGCAAATGTACAGGCGTGTGTACATGCACACACAGACACACACACACATGTACACACACACATACACACAGACACTGACAAATAAAAAAAGTAGGGGGGAGAAAAAGAAGGAAAGGATGAAGGAAAGAAGGAAGGGAAAACTAGAAACATGTCCAATACCTTCACACTTACTGTGTTGGTTAGCTTAATTCTGTGAATTCTGCATCCTAGTTTTTAGTAAAACTGAGTGTCTGTGTATTTTATAGGTCTTTCTTTTATTATTAATACAGTTCATCTCTTTCTTTTCTTTTTAATATAAATTTTTATTGATGTATGTGTGGGAGGGAGTAGAGAGTGAGTGAGAGAGAGAGAAAGAGAAAGAGAAGGAGGGAGGGAGGAAGGGAAAGAATGTATGGCATATGCACACAGATATCTGAAGAAGCCAGAAGAGAACATCAGATCCCCCTGTGGTTAGAGTTGCAGAGCCCAGGTCCCCTGCGAGAGCACTAAGTCTTCTTAACCACTGATCCATCTCTCCAGCTCCTCTTGCTTCATTTCCCTGCTCTTCTGCAGACCCTTTCCTCTACAGAATCTATTAGTTCTACCTTTAGTCTCCTTTCTTTTCTCATTGCAGTTTTCTCTTGACGTATCCTTTATCTTTCCTCTCTGATGCCATGTCAGACTATCCTATATACTGATATACCTCCCTAGGACATTGGTCTCATTCTCTACAGTAACCTTTGGGGATTCTACTGGAACAAAAAAATAATTCACTAATCCTTCCTTATTAGTTTATTTTTAAAATAATATAATATATCCTATCATATATTACATTATATATATATATATATACCCAACATATGTTTCTTTAAATTTTCTCATCCCCTTAATTATTCCTTTTCCATATATTTAGGAGTCATAACTCTGCACATTTGGATATGAGAGGATACGGAATTTTCTTCTCTATACTTTCTATAAAGATTGACAGTTTTTAGTTGTTACCTTTAATTCCTGGTATGTATTGTATATTGACCATCTCTTCCATCGGTCCTCCATCTTCCCTTTTCTTGCCCCTTTTTCCTCTCATTGGACTCCTTTATTTCCCCAGACAATGCCATTTCTACTTTCATTTAAAGTAAGTAGGTATGTTTTTATATGTTTACATTTACCTGCCTCCCTTGGGATCTTTCAAGAGATGAAATGATTAAGAAAATTGCTCGTGAAGGGGGATATTGGGCACTTGTAATTTTTTTCTTTAAAATTTTACTTTGTATCCTTATAAATATTCTAAGTGAAAACCAAAAATTCAGCTAAAACAGGAATTCCTGTCATCATTACAGGTATTATTGGAATTTCTTCTTCATTCATTATGCTTCTATTGGGTATTCATAATTTTGTAGCTGACTGGCAAAGTTTCTTGTTTATCAAGAATACTTTTCATTTTTCCTCTGACTTTCATCATGAATTAATATGCTAGAGATTCTATAGGCACAAATCCATTGATCTCTCGGTTTTCTTTAGAAACTTAGTTAAGTGCTGTGAGTTGGAATGATGCCAAAGTCCTGGACCGAAACAGCAGCAGGTGGGACATTGTGGAGGCCAGCACCACAGTGAAGGAAAGCAAGACTGGCTCAACCGCATGTGGATCTGATCAGACCTAGAATATTAACAGCAGAGAGGTTGAGGTCTTGCTCTGGCTTCTGTCTTGATTGAGTAGACAGAAGGTGGCTGCTGATCTACAAAATAACTGACGTGATTTTTAAAGCCTGGAAAGACATGTTTCTTGCAGTAGAGTCTGAAAGCAAAGATGAGAGATGGAGGAAGTTTGGGACATTCGCAGGCAAACAAAACTTCAACAATGATAACAAAACTCCAAAACGGCAAAACAACAACAACAGAAGACAGTGCAGGGAAGAAGGTTGCAATGTGATCTCGAATGTTCACCCATGTTTGAGTAGGAAAAATAAAACTGGAGTCCAGATATTGTAGGAATTAGAACAAGGATGTGGTACAGAGATCAAAGAGAGGTAGAAAATGTATGAACGTGATTCAAGGGTCAGACTTCATGCTGACAAGGTATGTTCAAGTCAACCGTTTAACAAATGACAACAACAGCAAAGTTGTCACCCTCAATTTTGCAATCTGGTTTGGAGAAACTGATTCTGTTTTTCAAAGTCATACAGTCCCTTTAGACGGAAGTTTCTGTCCCGCCCAGTCCCACAGCCATTCAATCCCAAAGAAACACACAGAGGCTTATAATAATTATAAACTGTTTGGCCTATTGCTCAGGCTTATTACTAACTAGGTTTTATGACTTAAATTCACCCATAATTCTTGTCTGTGTTTAACCACGTGACTTGGTACCATCTTGCTTGCTCTGCATCTGGCTTGCAACTGTGCCTTTGTCTTTCTTTTTCCCAGAATTATTCTAGTCTGGTCACCCTACCTATACTTCCTGCCTGGCTACTGACCAATCAGCATTTTATTAAACCAATATGAGTAACAAATCTTTACAGTGTACAAGAGCACAGCTGTCCATGGTGTAGCATCTACTTATACAAACCTCTTTGAAGCTAACATTGATGCTCTTATGACTCACTGCTAAAATATCCACATGCCCATGTCAGGTAAACTTGAACATATGCAGCCTTGATGTGAGCCACCTACTCTCTGTGCAGGAAAAGCTGGCGCCACAGTATCGACAAGAAGCCTGTTATCTTTAGGTTAGAGTGGATATGTTATCATTACCCTATATAGAGGAATCTGATCATTGCCCTGAGGACACTTTTGTTATCTTGCTTTGCATATGTGATCATTACCTCAAGGCCCGAGATGCAATCGTTGTCCTATAGGAATACCTATCATTATGGCTTGGAAGTGGAAAAGCAATAATTAACTTGCACAAATAGATGGGATCATTGTATTATAGGTAGAACTGTTATTGCATTTGCCAGAGAAATGCAATCTTTAGTGTGCAAAAGACAATGTGTTAATTACATTTATGGTGGCGATATGCTCATTATATGGCCTATAATGATGATATCAATTGCAGTTCAGGTAGAAATTGGGATCATTGCACTGCTGATAAACCTCTTATAATTACATTGCTGCGAGAGGTACAATCATTCAGTTGCATATGGTGCATATGGAGATGGGATCATTATAGGACAGGAGGAGATGCAATCATTATACTCTGTGAACATGGGTTTTTAATGGCAAGGCTAGTATCTGAAGATAAGACCCTTTCCTTGCCAGAAGACTTAGGATCAGTTCAGTTGCAAAAGAAGTGATCATTTCCCTACCAAAGAATTTCGGGTCTCCCTTATGATGTAAGTGTGTTGTAAATGAAGAACGGGAACGCGACTCTGAGAACGTAGTCAGAGTGACATGCCTCAGGAGGAAATCTGGTCAGGATTCCTTAAGTGTGCAAGGTCACATGGGCAGTCAAACTTGCAGGAAGAAATACCAGCAAAGGCGAAAGAAACTCAGACAACCCATTGCCATTCCAACCAACCTAGCCAAGGTGCCACACTTGTGAATGGAGACACCTAGGATCTCGAAAGCCTTGCAGTTTCCATCTGGTTGCAAATGCATGGACCCATCCTGCTTGCACCACATGGGGCAAAGGCCAGCAGTTCAGCTGAATTCAGCCCAGATGATAGAAACTGGAGCCAATAGAGTTTCTTTTAAGCCCCTAAGTTTTGGGATGATTTGTCACATTGTAATAAATAACAGAAATAATTATGCACACTTTAATGATATATAATCAACATATAGTGTTATGATAGCCTTTTCAACAGAATGGAAATGATAACTTCTCCATTTAAAACGCAAAGCAATTTAGTGATAATAGCTACAACTGTCTTGAAATGATCTAGGACCTCATGAAGTTGATTTAATACCCAGCTATTTGAAGTGTCTAATCATATGTCCACTTGATGAATAGTGATTGCATATCCATGAACAATAGAAAGTAAACATTCTTATTCTCTCTCTCTCTTTCTCTCTCTCTCTCTCTCTCTCTCTCTCTCTCTTCCCTCTCCCTCTCTGAAGTTGGATGTTCACATTGACATAGTGAAAATCTAAATTTGCTTTGCTTGGCCTGAATCAAATTTTGTTGAAGTCTCTGCTTTTTTATGATATTCAAATGGCCTTTGTTAGGTCACTTAAACTCTAAGCCTTTTGTGGAAATTGAAGAAAACAGTTCCAAGCTATGGCTTTAGTGGGGGTGATTAAATAAAATAACAATATGAAGTTCTGCACACATAACAGCATTTAAATTATCACTCTCACCAAGTTTCTGATATAATTGACAATGATATTATTTTAGAACTGAGCTCATGGATTTTGGTTAGACACAAAGATCAGGATTAAATCTTAAGAAAACCCTAATGATGAGCCTGGAGAGATGGCTCAGTAATCAAGACCACTGGTTACACTCCCAAAGGACTGGTGTTCAATCCACAGCATCCTCGTGGAAGCTCACAACCATCTGTAACTCCAGTTCCAGGGGAATACAATGCCCTATTCTGACTTTTAAAGACATGGACACAGATATGCATATAGACAAACTATATAAAATAAATAAATTTGGGACAAAAATGATGATTCTGTGGGGTAACCAAGTTGCAAGTTGACAGAGTATATTTCTGTTTGTTTTCAAAGTCTGAGTCCATTCACTTAGTTATGCTGTGTCTTAGGTACACATAAGCATGTGATATCTCCTCTAATTTGTTATTCTGTGGTTGAAAAGATGAATAAGATATACTTGAATTAAAATCTAATTGTTTCTGCAGAAGGGAAAGATAACCAGAAAGACAGCCAGAGGAAAATAAAAGACATTTGTCAAGAAGAAATCAGGAGATCTCTTCCAGCTTTGAATGCCTTATGGTAAGCTGAAAATTTAAAAACGAGGCCGAGGCATTGGTGAGGCAGGAGGCAGTTCTAGTGCCTTTTACATTGATAAGGGGATTTACATTGACTTAGACACTTTGAGACACAGGTTAATAACAGACGGTCCTACTCCTAGGTCATATGCCCCAGAAATTACAGACTTAGATATACATAGAAAAATGAGATCAAATATCCTCTAAATATATATACATCTCACACATGCATGTGTACTTATGTATGTGTGTGTACATGTGTATTCATAATTTCTAAACCTTGAAATGCATCAAACATCTACTATCTGTGGAATATACCTAAACAACAAAATTTCTATTAAGCAGTAAGCATAAATAAGTCACTGATCCACGCCATACCATACATGAATCTCATAGACATGATGCTATATTAAATAAGAAATATGTATCACAGGATATCACTTATTGCTGATCAAGAGCTTCCATAAGGGGCTGTGGTGATAGCTCCCTGGCTAAATTGTGTGGTGCCCAGGTAAGAGGATCTGAGTTCAGATTCTCAGCACTGACTGAGATTTAAAACTTAAAAATCTGGGCATGGTAGTTTGTGCCTGTTACCCCAGTGCTAGGAGAACAAGAATATGCAGACTCTATGAGTTCTCTGACAAGCCACTCTAGCAGAAACAGGGAAGCAAACATTCAGTGAGATGTCTTGTCTCACACATGAGGGGAGAAAGATGTTGAGGGACAATATAGCAGCATCAGCATCTGGACCTCTCCTCACTGGCACTCACACTGATATGCTCGCTCACTGGCACACACGAATCAGAACTGTCCCCCAAAGGCTCATGTTTGACCACAGTCTCCAGCTGCTGCTCCTGATTTTGGAGACTCTGGAACCTTAGGAGGAAGTTCTTAGTTTGTAAGCCACTGAGGTTTCCTGTCATGGTCCCTAGATTTTCTTGTTCACCATGATGTGGGTACCCACCGTTTCCTAATCCTGCCACTGTGAACAGAGCAAATTCACTGAACTTTTCCTGCCATGGAAAATTAAACCTCCTCAAACTAGGAGCCAAAATAAATGTTTTCTCTCTTGAGGTGTCATTGTTGGGGATTGTGTCATCTCGGCATACGAAGAACTGATATAGGGAATGTATTGATATGTTCATGCACCAAGAAACCTTGTAGACTGATGAGACCCCTTCAGGTCTTAATCAGAGTGGTTAGTAAGAGACACCTCTACCTTTATATTCACCAATCACACACATAAACTTGTGTCCTTTATGGGTGTGTTTTACCTACTCCTACTTAAAAACAAGTCGGGAGATTGAAAACTATTATTTTGGAGATTTGCTATGGAGAGAGGGTAGGTGAAGGCAGTTTTAGAGGGACTGGGGAAGCGATGAAGGTAACATCCCCTAAGATAGAGAGGCCCATTGCTAGGAGACCTGAAGTACTTTTGTTTGTCCTTTTGCTAGTTAAAGGGACAAAGCCCTTCTCTGAAGGTTAGTGCCTACTGTCGAGCTGACAGAATCTAGATTCACTTGGAGATGGGTCTCCAAGCATGCCTGTGGGGAATTACCTTGATGTCGGTGTTGAGGTGAGAAGACTGTCCACTGTGAATGTCACCGTTCTGTGAATGAACACCTGGACCATGTCCACGCAGAAAGGGAGCCGAGCAACAAATTCACACTCGTTGCTCTCTCTATTCTGGATGTGATATGACCAGCTGCGACTGCCTCCCATTGCTTTGACTTCTCTGCTGCCATGGGCTGTGGGGTGAACTGAACTAAATCAATGCCTTTTCTCCTAAACCACTTTTGTCCGACTATTTCATCGCAGCCATAGGAAAACAAACTAAGTCACCTATCTTGATAACCTTCCGAGAAACTACATATCCCAGTATTCTCACTAAGAGCCAAGCTCACGCTGACCTCCCAGGTCTGGCCGTCCATCCAGTTTGTTTTGTACTCAGGCCTAGGAGGTTTTGGGGACAGAATATCCACTTAAGCCAAATGACGGGAAGCCAAGCCTGCTATTAACTGTGCCGCATTCCAGAGAGGTGCTCTGCTACTGAACCCTTGCTGTGCTTTCTCTCTGACACAGTCTGGGGCCAACCTGCGGTGGTTTGGGTTTGCAATCTGACTTTTACTGGAGCTCAGTGTTGTCTGGACAGGACATAAGAGCACCCTGAGCCCGAGGCCTCTAATCTCCAGGCCAGCACAGTCACCACGCAGATGGTTTTATGAGCTTTACAACGAAGCACTGACATGCCTGTGGCCATCTTTTTGACCCTTCCTGTCCATGTGACTTTATTTCTGGCAGGATCCTTCCTTCCTTAGATGGCTGTTGACTTCTGGTAAATTAGTAATTAAAACAAACAGGGACATTCAACGAGCCCAGTGTTTACTCATCCCTAAGCCTTCATGGCTGGGAGCCTAGTGACTCCTCCCCCCCCAAGAACTTAGCCCCGAAGAACAAAGGGCTTTCTGTTCAGAAGGGATGAAATCTCCTCCCCAGAGGGTTTCCTTCTAGTAATGACATGCTGAAAAGTGAGAAGTTTTGTTTTCAACGAGGGTGGTTGCATTTGAAGGAAGCAATGTAGTTTCGCACAATCAGATCAGTCCATTTCCGTTCCTTTAGCTACCGTGTATGGGTTTTCTGAATCTGCTCAAGGAACGTTCTGAGTCTCAGTGACATGATAAAAAGAGACAATTTGGGTAAGGCCTACGTCATGCAAAGTTCCAGTAAAGAGAAGAAAGAGCTGCAAAAGGACTAACCTTGGCCCTGAGAATTTTTCACATTTTGGAAAGAGTAGTCAAGATTTGGAAGATGGTTCAGTTAGTAAGCTGCTTGTTGTCCAACTATGAGGACCTGAGTTCAGTTTCCCAGGACCTGTGTCAAAGCCAGACAGGGTGCCTTGTGCCTGTGACACCAATGATGGGCAGGCAAAGACAAGAATAACCCTCGAGCCCACTGATCAGTCAATCAGCAATCTCCAGTCTCTAGCACCAATGAGAAGCCCTGTCTCAAACACAAAGTTGGAGAGCAATGAAAAAGACACCTGGTGGAGACCTCTGGACTCCGCACATGTGTGCCAGCCTCCCCTCCTCTCTAGTCCCCCAACTACATGCTCACCTTCATCTTCACACAAGGGGACTTTGATATACATCATGCATCTTCTTCAGTGCTGATTATTATATATCCGTCTACCTTCCCGTGTCCAAAACTCAGCTTTCAGGATATCATATTTTTAATCCACAGATGACATTTTCAGTAACATTTCACTTCTTCTAGACCTCCCTGAGAGTCTTTTCATCTTTTCTCTCAGAATGGCCCCTGTACTGTTAGTTTTTATCAACTTGACATAGGTTAGGAGATTCTGGGTAGGGGTGTTGAAAGTAAACAATGCCACCATCCCACTGGCCCAGAGGCAATCCGGTAAGCATCTTTCAAATTAATGATTGATGTAGGAGGGCACAGACCCCTGTGGGAAGGTAGTTCTAGAGTGCATAAGAAAGCAGGAAGTGAGGAGCAATTTAGTTAAGGTCACACTTCCATGGCCTTTGCTTCATTCCTGCCTCCATGTTCCTGCTTAGAGCTCCTGCCCTGGTTTCCTTTCAGAGTGAACTATAGCAGTAAACTGAAACAAACTCTTTCCTCCCCCCATTACTTCAGGCAATGTTTTATCACAGCAATAGAAACTGAACTAAGATCCCCCTTATTTCTTTTATAAGCCTACTAGCCATCTTCCACTGACATGACATGAGCATTTTCATAGTTTATTGGTTTATGAATGGGTGCCTGAAGGAGGGTAAGTCAATCAAAATCTTTCCTTGAGAACTCAAAAATATCATGAATGAAGAGCAGTATGTTTGGAATTTAGAAAAGGCAGGCCTATAGGGAAACAGCCATTATTCTGCAATGTAGACTTGGAGATATGGAAAGTTTGTATAGATTGACAGAATGATGTAGCTGGAATCCAACTGGAAGGCCTACAGATAGTGAGCTCACAGGAAGAACAAAAGACCCATCTCATCATTCCATTTATATGCTTAAATAATTTATTTGTTGTTAGCCTGCCTAAGATAAATGCACCCCACCCCTTTGCCTTAGTAATTCATTTTTTTTTTGTTTGTTTTATGTTTGGGCAGGTAAAATGGGTCACCTGTCTTGTAGGTATTTTTATTGCAATTCAATTATTTTTAAAATACATTTTTAGCTAAGAAATCTTTAGCCCAGGGCTGAGGTTCTAATTGTTATTATTATTGACCAGGATGATGTTTAACCATACATACATTTTCAACTAATTATAAAATAAAGTGATAAGTTAGAAGGAATGTGGTTAATATTCTAAGATTCTTGGAGTATTTATGGCAAAACAATTGAATTTTTCTGGATATGTTGATCTTGAACTTTCTTATGTCCCTGACCAGCAACTGATATAGGAGTGTTTCTATCTATCTATTGTTTCATTGGTTAATTAATAAAGAAACTGCTTGGGTGGGCGGAGTAGATAGAACAGAATTGTGGGAGAAAGAAAGCAGAGTCAGGCAGACACCTCAGGCAGACACCATGCCTCTCCTCTTCAAGACAGGGGCAGGTTAAGATCTCTCTTGGTAAGCCACCCCTCATGGTGCTACACAGATTACTAAATATGGGTTAAAGCAAGATGTGAGAATTAGCCAATAAGAGGCTGAAACTAATGGGCCGGGCAGTGTTTAAATGAATACAGTTTCCGTGTAATTATTTTGGGTAAAGCTAGCCGGGTGGCGGGAAGCAGCCCACCGCTCCCATCACAACAAGCAACCAATGCCTTTTCCTTTCTTTCCATTCTCTGGCCCTCCCTTCTGCACATGGGTGACTTCTAAAAGGTCCCTTAACCTCATGTATATCAGCTTGATGCCATCTCATGATTACTGCCTTTGGAGACTGTCTCATGTCTGATGGCTGTTATATCCCTGGTACTTTAGCTGCTCCATTTTCACATTGAAGCTGAACATCTTCAAATAAATTCCTTTCCTGTGCCAGGAAGCAAATTTTCAGCCAAGAGTGACTTCGTTGCTATAAGACATTTGACAATATCTGGAGACACATTTGATTGTAACAGATAGGGTAGGGTTGCTGTTAACATTTATGAGTAGAGGCTAAGGGTTTTAACACACAGAACAGTCTCTTGCAACCAAGAATTATCTGGCTGATACTGCTGGGTTTGAGAAGCCCTGCCTTGAAATAAATTAGATCACACCCTCCTTGACTGTCCTACATGGCCTAATTCTGAGTCTGTTCACCTGTTAATAACATCTCCAACGTCTAGATCACCTGGGTCATAAATCTCAATAGATCTAGGCCAACTATATGCTGTGGATGATTCATAGTTTATACCTATAGTTGGAAAAAATTACTGTTTTCTGGGTATTTCACATATATATGAACTTTTATTTATTTTTATTTTTAATTATCTCTTATTCTTTGAAACTATAAGCAATGGAAGAAATACAAGAATGTTTTATACTCTTGGTTTTCTAAAGTAAATTTTGTAAAATTAGACATTGATACATTCTAATACATGGATTCATGCACAACTTGATTCCATTGCTTTTTACTTTAAATCCTTTCCTAAATACTTCCTGGTTAGATCCGTTTCAGAAGCAAGCATACACTATCAGGAGTTCGGACAGTCTACTGATTGCTGGAGTTGACAAGTGCAAACAATTGAAATGCCCATCAGCGAGTTCAGAGCAAGATGGTGCATTTGCCCAGTATCTCCGAGATAGGAATCACATCAGTTTATAGAAATAAAGCCAATATCCAATTTCTTTGACAGATAAAGTCATTCTCTAGAGCTGATTTTTATGCATAGTATTTATCGTCCTTTGATGTTTGTTGATTTTTTTTTTCTCATTTGGACATTTACCCATTCCTTTTCTGGTGTTTCCCAGTGAGCACAATGCCCATGATGTCAGGAGTCGTATCTGGTTTGGTCAACTATTGCACTGAAGGCTTGACATCATGCTTTCCTCTAGGCAGGCCTTTTATTAAACTGACTCAGTGAACATAGGGATGCGTATGTAGAGAGGGAAGCATGTAAACTATATGGAGTCCTGGGAAAGTTTATGTAACAAGGGAGCCTGTTTTTATTTTGAATCTGTCACTAGTGAGAAAGACAATGGCTTCACCTCAGTAATTCATTCAAACTTGTTACACTTTTTAATTAGACATTTCAAAATCCCAACTTTAGGTTTTTCTTGTTAGCCTGTTATTCGAGAGCATTATTTACTTTCATTTATTTATGCAATAGTCATTGGTTGTGATCCTAATTTATGTGGAAGCTGAGGTGAGGTTTGTCAAAATTAGCAGATCCAGTCAACAAGTCTCTTCTCGTAAATACTGTCTACCTAATTAAGAGACAGGCACTAGATGCCTTCTGGGAGGAGTGAGCTTCATTGGGGGTGTGAAATAGCAAAGCAATAAGGGATTAAATGCAGGGGGAGCTACTTAGAGCTGGCGAGTTTTCTGTGTCTCTTCTTCCTAATCTACAACATAAAAGGACTCACTATTGGTGCTCTGGTAAGGAGAAAGATAAATTAGCAAGTGATCAGGATATCCTGCAGGCTACAAGGAGAGCTGGTCCAGCAGCATTGGCTCTAAACATTCTTAGTCCCCTTGAGTCCAAGAAAAGCTTCAAGGATGATGGAAAGTGCCCAGAAGCTCTTTAAACACCTCCCCAGCAACCAGAGCAGCCAGGATGGGCAGGGGAGGAGCTTATCCAGCTGAAGGCTAAGTCCTAAGATGCGGGCTTGCTCCCAGCTCTGCTCTCAACACTGTTTGGCTTCTCTTCCTGAAACTGCTTAGATAATCTTCCTATCTTCCATGGTTTAGTGTGATTGGTCCTTTTAGAGGCTATGCCCACCTTCCTGGTCTTCCACTGTCACATCATCTCTGCTTGGTGATGTCATCATCAGAGAAGAGGAGCCTCTCTAGGTTCATTCACTGAGACTGAATGAGGCAAACTCCATGGGGAAATGCTCTGGTACCACCACCCCTCAAAGACCACATAATCACCACTGTATCATATAAGGTCAGGGATCAAGCAACCACCATTTCAACCTGTCCTCTATAGATTGAATAGAAAGTAAAGAAATCAAAAGAAACATAGAAATAACAAAGAAAACAATTCTTGGTTTTGAATTTCTCTATGACCTGTCCTGGGTGAGCCGAGCAAAGGGTAAGGTTTGAAAATCTATATAGATGTGATTATCGTCATGCGAGACCAGAATGATCAGACCTTGATGTCTTAGTCTGGAAGTAAAAAAGGAGATGTGACAAAAACCGTTTTTGTAGGAAGCAGATGTGGAATAGTCGAGAGACTATGAATTCTCAGGCCACAGTTCATCTTCCCCTCTTGTGAAATAAAGATTATGATGATCCACGTGGAGGAAGCAAATATCATGTACCAACGCCATGCCAAGATCTTTACCCACGTCAACTCAGATCACTCTTCTCATTGCCCTGTGAGATAGGCAAATCCAACATCTGCATTTTAGATATGAGAAAAATGGGTGCTCATAGTTAAATGACTCTTCCAAAGTTACAGATCCAGAAACAGATGGAGTTCAGATGCCAGTCTGTCTTAGTTAGGGCTTCTTTTGCTGTAGCAAAACACCATGACCAGTAATTGAGAAATTGCTGAATCTCAGGGAAGCGCTTCCTCAACTGAGGCTCCTGCCTCTCTAATGACTCTAGCTTGTGTCAAGTTCACGTACATAGCCCATTTAATCTTGTACCAATCCCAGTCGATATGTTAATGAGTTATCCTGACCTCAGAGGGCTGATAGGAAAATTAAAGGGAATGTTCAACGTTTGTATCAAGGGGAAAAAATACAAACCTCCCTGTTCTTCATGGCTGCTGTCTCTGTCACCACCACCACCATCATTAGGCAATTGTTGGGTTATGCTTATTTAGACCAGAGTATAAAGGAATACAAAAATTAAAAACTGCCATAATTAAGTAAATGAATGGAGATCCTACCTGTCAGCAAGGATGGAGAAAGTTTCACACAGTGGCTGAGCAATTTGCCACTTCTCCGATGGGCTCGGGTCTACAATTTTCTAATCCCGAGTCATTAGGCTAAGCAAAAGAACCTCAACACACACACACACATGTGTAGTGTATTGATTCCATTTTAGGAAATACTTAGAAATGGTGACTCTATACGCAGAGAAAGCAAGTCCGTGGTAGTTGGAACTGGATTGACAGCAAGCAAACTTGCTGGAGATTGTAGATGATGGGACTGTTGAAAAGCTAATTGGTGCTGGTTGTACAAATATAAAAGCGAAATAAACTCATAGGGTTGTTGCTTTTATGCTATGTAAATTATACTTCAGCAATTCAGTTTAAACAAAAGTAGGACCTAAATAAGAACCAGATTTTCAGTCGGGATTTGTTAATGTGGCCAGAGAGGGAGTTCTTTTCCTCCACAAGCAAGTCGAAGGCAGTGCTGCTCGCATTAAGCAATGCATGCTGAATTGCTGTTCGGCCGGCTGGTTGCCTTGTTATTTTCCTTCCCTCTGCCCACTCTGCTTGCACTTTTGACTTAATATCTTTATTGTCTCCTCTTAATTAGCTTCTTTCTGTTTCCTTGAGATTATGTGTTTGATTGGTAATGTCCAGTTTAAATTTCATACTTTATTTTTATAGTGTGTGTGTGTGTGTGTGTGTGTGTGTGTGTGTGTTGTGGTATATGCACAAGCAAGTGTGCACAGGTGCAGAGGTTAAAAGAGGACATGTGGTATCCTGTTCTATCACTTTCCATCTTTTATCTCTTGAGACCGTGTTTCCCCCTGAGCCTGGATCGAGGCTAACCGCCAACAAGCCCCAGCAAGTCTCCTGTTTTCTCACCTCACAACTCTGAGGTTACAGGCAGGGATAGCCTCATCTTGCTTTTTATGTGGGTGCTGGGATTCAAACTCTGGTCCTCATGCTGTTCAACAAGCACCCCCAGTGACCGGCCCACCTTCCTGACTCCCTAAACTGAGAATTTTATGAGCCTACCGTATTTGAAGTATCTTATTGCTTATGTCTACAAAATAAAGGACACGTTTTTGGATTCCGTTTACTAACTCATCGCTGAACAAAGCAACTAGAGGGGACCCACAACTGGTTCTAGCAGACATCAATTGCCCTGGTCCCCCTCTTATAATGAGCCCTTAAACAAGGGAATCAGCCAGTGTTACATCTTCTAAGGGCAAACAGAAGCGTGCAGTAGCGTTATCACTAAGCCAATACCATTAAAGGCCAGGGTTTATTGACACTTCAGGTGACTAGATGAGGCCTCTCCACGCTGAGCTAATGAGGAGATCCTCTCCATTACCTCTTATCGAGATTAGCAGCACCCCCAGGCACTCAGTGGAGGTGGAAATTACTGGGCAAGCATTGACACGGGCCAGATGCTGTCTCTTAGTCATAATGCACGCACTTGTGGACACAACCACAGACTTAAAAGTACAGCTTCTAAACGTGTTGTTTTTCTCTGTTTCAAAAACCTGCACTCTCATACATTGTGCTGTATTTCACAGAGCGGCGCAGAACAAATATTCTATAGCAAGTCTCTATTTCTTGCTACAGGCACACACATACACACAAATATGCAAACACCCTTGCTCACACACAAATACTCATGCTCTCTTTCATACATATATGCTCACACATACATACGCTCACATATACACAATGCATTCACACGTACTTACACAGACATACACACATAGACTCTTAACACATGCACATACTTACATACACACACACATTCACTCACACATACACTGTCACACATACACATGTTCACTCAAACACATACACACATGCTCTCACACACTCACACATGCAGACATTCACACACACATATTCATGTTAACTCACATACTTTCACGTTTGCACTCACACTAACACACTTGTACATGCACACACACTCACATGAACATATGCTTGCTTTTCCTGTTCAGTCTCTCAGAATCCCACTGCAGACGTGTGCTGAGAGTCTCTGTTTTTCAGCCCTGGTCATCCAATCATCTCTGTAAGTAAGTTTGCTCCTTCTGTATACAGCCACTGGCCCTGACTAGTCTCTTTGGGAATCAATTCACACTTAAAATGTATTTGTTCATAGAAGACATATACTCTTTCATTCATTAAGGGTAAGATTTAAAGGAACATTAAAAATAAATGCATAAATCTTATGTGTCTACATTATAAGCTTTTTAACCATTTGTAATAGTAAATGAAGCATTTTGTTCCCCTCTATTTAGAAACACGGCAGGGCAGAAAAGTATATGTCTGTCATGGTGTGTTCCTGGTTCCCAATAATCCAAAACTGGACCAAAGGGATTGGAGAAGCATTTATTTAAGAGTTTATGGGAAAACATTCGTGCCTTTCTCTGGTCTCTTTTAATTTGCCCTGGAAATTAGCCGAATATGATACGGCGTGATTAGTCAAAGCAGAATGAAGGATGCTGAGAGCCACACTCAGTCTCATGCTGGACAGGCAGGCCAACTTCAGGAGCTCTTTTATGCTCCATACAAGCTATTTTTAGTAAAAATGGAGAGCATTGTTTCTTGAGACAAGGTCTCACTCTGTAGCCCAGACTGGCCAGGAACTCACCGGGTACTCCAGGATGACCTTGAACTCCTGATCCTGCTATCTTCCAAGTCCTGGTATTATAGACACATACCATCTTATCCTACCAATTGAAATCCATTTCTGACAATATCTATAAGAGTATATTTTTAACAGTTTTTACTTCAAAACATCTTATATAAAATAATACATGTGTTAATTAGGTACATTTACACATTCCACAATGTATGCACATTCCTAAACAATATGCTATATATATATGTATATATAAACTATATGATTTTTATTTGACAATTAACATAGCTAATTATTTAAAATATGGTTAAGCAGAAATCTAAACAAAAGAATGTCTCTAGTTATTACATGATAAAATTGTTTGCCTGGGAGCTTCACTCCAGCTCCTGGCATAAAACCCCTCCCCAGGGAGGGTCAAGACCATTCCCACAGGCTGTTTAAACTGCCCCTCAGAGAATGAACATGTGATCTCCAGGTTTTGAGTGGTCTCCCCTTTCCTCTCTTCCCCTCTCCATGCTTTCCCGGAGTCACCTGGGAGCATTGCATTAAACATGGGCATCTCTTAATTCAGTTTAATTCAGTCTGATTGGAATTATTTGCGTCAGCAGAGAGTCTTGTCTAAGAGAAATATCTAATATTTGGAGATGGGGGTGGGGAGGAGGACTGTTTTTCCCATAGGTCCAGGGCCATGTGTTATAAATCGCCCTTTTCTCGTGTTCTCTGCCAGGCTAAGATCAGCTTCGTCTTGGTGAGTTCCCCTTTTTTTACTTTATGCCACTGGGGCTGGGGACCCATTTGCATTTATCTTTGTTGATTTTCAGGCTTTTCCGTGGGAGTCACATTCGTGTTGAAAGCCCAATTCAAGCAGCAAGCCAGGCCTTGCTGAGGTGAGATTGCGTGGATAAGAAACATCTGCCACTCATTTCTCATGATTCCCCATTTTTGACTCAAGAGCTCTGTCCGAATGGACAGACTTGAGTCCCAGAATTTGGAGAGACTTCTAAATGGGTTCTTGCAATTCAAAGCTCAATCTCTAAATGCTTGGGTTGCCTTTTCCTTCCCCACTCCCGTCCCCACTTCTCTAGATGTTTACTGTTTGTCTCATGCTGGGACTATCTACAATTGATCTGGATCTGTTTTCTCCTGTCCTTCCACTCTAAAACCATATAGTTCTTCTGTCCTTATGTTTCTGTTTCCTCTTGCAGTGTCTGCTAATCCAGTCCTTAACGGGACCACCTATGTGCTTCCCTGGTTTCTGTTGCCTACCTACACCAGGATTTTTTTTTCTGGATTATGTATATTATTGTGGTTTTTAATTTTTTTCCTCATTTTTTTTTATTAAAGATTTCCATCTCCTCCCCTCCTCCTTCCCCTTCCCTCCCCTCCCTTCCACCATACCCCCACTCCCTCCCTCTCCAGGCCAAAGAGCCATCAGGGTTCCCTTCACTATGTTAAGTCCAAGGTCCTCCCAACTCCCCCTAAGTGCAGAAGGTGAGCAACCAAACTGACAAGGCTCACAGTGAGCCCGTCCATGCTGTAGAGTCCAAGCTCATCACCGTTGTCCTTGGTTTCTCAGTCCTCCTCCACCATCAGCCACATTCAGAGAGTCCAGTTTGGTCGCCTGTTCCATCAGACCCATTCCAACTGGACTTCGTGATCTCCCGTTAGTTCTGTCCCACCGTCTCAATGGGTGAACACACCCCTCACGGTCCTGACTTCCTTGCTCATGATCTCCCTCCTTTTGCTCCTCATCAGGATGTTGGTCAGCTGATATAGGTTCTCATCTCTCACTGTTTATTCTCTGCAATGGATCCAAATCTGTTTTTTCCCCTGTCCTTCCACTCTAAAACCATATAGTTCTTCCATCCTTATGTTTCTGTTCCCTCTTACAGCGTCTGCTAATCTGGGCCTTAACGGGACCACCTCTGTGCTTCCCTGGCTTCTGCCACCTTTCTGTGGCATTTTTAAGTTGGTCAGGTGATACAGGTTCCTAAAAGTGTTTTATTTGTCTGTCTGTTAGAATAATGTGGCCACAGTATATCTGTGTGAGTATGTGGGTGCGTTTTCATAGCATGCTTGCTTTATGTCTCTGTGTGTATGCATGCATGTTTTAAGATCTGTAAAACTTATAACTCTAGATTACAAGAGCTCTAGAAAAATACAAACACATGGGTAACCCCCATTTTGACCCCACCACCATCTTGGGTAAAAGTACCCACCTGTGCTAGTATTCTTTGACTTATTAAAATATTCCTTTTAATCTTCTTACATTTACTACCATTAATAAGCTGTAACTAATTGGGTAAAGTACATGTCTAAATTTAACTTTTATGTCTAGTTTAAATATAATTAACGGATAATGGTACCCAATTCTCAAGTGCCTTTAGAGATCTGAGAGTATGGCATTTAACAAAAGAACTTCTAACACAGAGACATGCCAGTTCTCACAATATCCTATAGCTCTTCCAGAAAGATACGTGGTTACAAAAGGCTTTCTGCCTTGAGGCATGCCTTTGGGTTTGGCAAAGCTACCCACACAGCAAAAAGTGGCCTTCCACCTCTTCAGCTTCCTGGATGCCACCTGGGGAATCTATCTTCTCATCTTGCCAAGACAGGTAGACTAAATCTTTCCCCACAGGAAAATCTTCAGGCCTCTTGTACTCAGCAGCTAATGGCAAGCACTGCTTCTAAGCTGATGTTCTCCAAGGACTAAGGAGAGACTTGGGATTGCCTGCATAGCTAAAAAGGCTGTCTCATTTCTGCTCATTTATCCCCCTTAGATCTGTTTAATGGCATTTGATGACTTAAGGTACTGGTAGCTCATTACTTCATTTGTTAAGTTTCCTGCTAAAATACAGACAGGTATGCCTCTTTAACAGGTTTTATAGTTCAGAACTGATTTCAGGTCTATCGTCAGAGGTTCAGCATCTCCAATACTCTTTGTTTTCTAAAATGTTCATACATTTTAACCTAAAGCAATAGCCTTTTGCTATAACACCTAGATATAAATCAGTTCCATTTGTTTTACAGATACCTACAGGTTCTTGGAAAAAACTTCTGCTGCTATATCAAAAATCAGGTCTGGTAAAAGCTAACAATCTCCAGAGCCTATTTTAACCTTATCCATTTTCAAGGATATTTTACAGGTTACTCTGGGTGTCTGGGCCAAGACCAACTTACAAAGTGCTCTTCAGACAGAGCCAATACTTGCAACAGTTGGCACCAACTCTCCTGGATCAAGGACACCTACCAACTAAAATCTGAGTTTATCTGCACTTGTGTCCCAATTATATATCCAAGCCTCACCTGTACCAGGACACTTCTCTGTCCCATTCTTTCTGGCAGTTAATGACTCTTCCCATGACTAGCCCTGTTCATGTGACCAATAATAACAATAAATTTTCTCCTACAGTAAACTGGATGCTGCTCCAGCCACACCTTTCACTGAATGTGAGCCAGCCAACTCCCAGCTTTCTCTGCTCCACATCATCTCATGCCCGCAGGAAGCAGCCAGATTTGAGCTGCCTTCCCTTTAACCAAGAAGTTTAAAATGTTTTGCTGACGGCCTTCACCTCAGCCCACTGGTGCCCCCTTATCCAAAAAGCCTAGAATGTTTGGTCAAAGCATCACCCCAGCCCCCTAACACACCTTTATACAAAAAGTCTGGTTGGTCTGGGAGCTTCACCCCAGCTTCTGGCATAAATCCCCAACACAGGGAGGGTCAAAAAACCTGCCAAATGGTGAGCCCTCTCCAGGGAGGGTCAAGAAAGCCGACCAAACAGTAACCCCTCCACAGGGAATGTCAAAACCACTCCCATAGTCTATTTAAACTGCTCCCAAGAGAATGAATGCGTGGTCTCTGGGTTTTGCATGGTCTCCCCTTTCCTTTCTTCCTCTCTCCATGCTTTCCTGAGGCCACCTGGGAGCATTGCATTAAATATGGGCATCTTTTAATTTGGTCTGATTGGAATTATTTGTGTCAGCAGAGAGGCTCATCTAAGAGAAAACTAACAAAAAACCTAACAAAAACTTTAAACTAAGAACTTGTCTAAATAAATTTTAAACCGGTATTTCTGATTTCTGTTACTCCAAGTCATTACAGTCCTAACAGAAACTCATCTTTACCCTACTTACAATTGTCTTATTACCACCACGCAGAGCACGGCTCCATGTGAATCGTGTTACTTGGGTGCAGGGTAGATAAATTCCCCACTGAGGACTGAAGCTGCTTTTATTGGTCAGTCTGTCCTTCAGTCAGAGCTAAGTTGAGGAATGTCCCAAGTGACGCAATTTCCTCTAAACCTGAATTATTGGTGGGTGACCACCATTCTGTCTTTTTAATAAATATGATTTTCAATGGCTATGTGTTGTGGGATATTTGTGCAGTGAGTTAAATGTATTGCAGTTATTGGTGTTAATAAAAAGCTGAAAGGCCAGTAGCTAGGCAAGGGGTATAGGCAGGACTTCAGGGAGAGAAAGAGAACCCTGGGAAGAAGAAAGCTGAGTCACCAGCTAGATGGAAAGGAAGCAGGATGTGCAATACAGAGGAAAAGTAACAGAGCCACATAAAAAACATACATTAAAAGATATGGGTCAATTTAAGTTAAAAGAAGTATTTAGGGACAAGCCTAACCTAAGGCTGAGCCTTCATAATTGATAAGTCTCCATGTCATTTTTTTCTTTTGTGTGAGCTGGAGCTGGCAGTCCCAAAACAAAATCCACCTCCAATTACGTGTGAATTCAAATTTATTCACATATCCATACAATGCAGGAGGGAAGAGCCTTGGTGATCTTATATCTTTTTTGTGTGAAAGTGGGCACAGCTGTGTCTTAGCTTGTTAGCTTGTTCTAAGTTTTAGTATCACATTCAACCTTGCTCTAACATTTAGGATAGACAAGACTGTGTTTACTCAAGCCCTTTCGTGTTTGTACACTAAGGACTGCAACTTCAATGAATGAGCCAAGAGAACAGCTATCCATAAAGCCAGAGTTTCTGAGTTTATGTTCACGTAGGATCTACATGTTATTTTACAATTCTGTACAATGAACATATTAAAATATCTAGTTTACCTCAATGATTTGTAATGTGAACTCTTTGAAAGATACTAAAAGTCGCAATATTGATACCATAGCTACTACCAGTTAATATATTTGCCTTATGGTTTAAGTGTATACTTTTTTGTTTGTTTTTTGTTGTTGTTGTTGTTATTGTTTTGTTTTGTTTTGAGATAGAGTTGCTCCATGTAGTCCTGGTTATCCTGAAACTCACTCTGTATACCAGGCTGGCCTTGAACTCACAAAGATCCACCTACCTCTGCCTCCTTAGTACTGGGATTAAAAGTGAGTGCCACCACGCCCTGGCCATGTAAGCATTCACTCTTCTATTAGAAATCTAGGCAAGCTCAACAGGTAATAAAGATTTCTTGGCTATTATTATTGAGACCTTACATTTAAGGGAATCATGTCTTTTATATATCAAACCCCTTGCCTGAGATAACACAGTAGAGCAACAGAAATAGAAATAAAATTTTTCTCTATGTGAGCTGAAAGCAAAGTTTCTATAAATAATGCTATCATGGATACATTGAAATATGGCAATATTCTAGCATCTTTGCATATTGGTTAGTTTCTATTAATTACCTGTAATTAAATTTTTGTATTGTATCAGTGTGTATTCATATTTTATATTAATTCAATAACTTCTTAATAAAATGAGTCAATTAATTGATTGACTCTGGGTAAGTTATTATTTTGTTTAGTTATACTTAATTAACACATATGGCCTTAACTTTGTGTCAGGCTTGAAGATCCCAGTTAATTTTATTATAGATCAAAGAGCCAAGCATGTTATTTATGAAAGAGGAAAGTGAGGCATAGGTCATAGAAGCTCCTTACCAAAAAAAGTCATGTAGCTTGTGGGAAAGTCAGTGCCACCTTCTGCAAGGAAGATTGCGGGGGTGGGGGGGGAACCTCTGAGCTATTGTCATCAGAGCATTCTATGAACTGTGAATTTTGAATTTATGTTTTATTAATGATGGGTTAGCTGATTATATGGGGAATAAATATAATGTTCACATGGCAGAGCTGGTTTTAGTAGTCATTTTCTGTGGTGAATATGTCTTCCTGGTTCACCCACGGACCGTGTGTGTGTGTGTGTGTGTGTGTGTGTGTGGTGTGTAAATCCTCTATACTTTTTTAACAGATGAGTTTATGATCCACATGGGTTTACCTGGTAAGGAAGCAAAGACACACACCCTGAATAATCAGGACTGATATAAAATGTTCTAGGGCATCAGAAAGCGCTCTTTCTGATGAAGTTTGGAATTTCTTTGTGATAGTCCTAACAATCACTTCCAAAACTATACAGAAGAGGCAAGGCACAATAATGGAAATCAGGGGGCCTAATATTGCTTTGGTCATGATATGGTCTAGGACCTATTTATTGTTGAGCTGTGAGAAATCGACTGTCCACTGTTCATGAGCTTGAGCCCGTCCTTTGGAAGAATAAAAAATTTCTGTGCATATGCAAAGTGACTGGGAGATCATTGGCACAAAATAACTTTCCCAGGTCCTTCCCAACGTAAAGAGATATCTTTCTCATATGGACTTCACACATCCATAGGATGTTTTTTATTGGGTAAATAGCTATTTTAGCTATTATTGATGCCTACTCAGGATTTGGTAACTCTTACCTGCTTGTGACTTTCAGAAGGCCCGATGGTTTCATCTTACTTCACTTTATGTAGGTTACTTCAGTAATATCTGTTTTGTGTCATGTGGTATTGGTTCTTTGCTTCCTCTTCGCTGGTATTTATTACTGTTGATTTACTAGGGTTTCCAAATGTTAATGCCTTTTAATAACCTCTTCTGTATGTTTTTCTGTGGTTGATAGAGGCAGTTTTGTTTAGTTGCCTCTGATTCTCCTTCCCCTGGAGGTGGCCCATTTTCAGACACTTAAACAAGACCATAATAGTGTTGCCACTTGTGCACTACGGTGATGGGTAGGGACAAGGGAGAAGCCCTGGAACGTGAGTGGTCACGAGAGGAGACTTCTGAGCCCTCTCTTCCTTTTCCTGCTTCCCTCGTTGTTGTTTCATAGGATTCTTTTGAAAGCAGCCCCTCGGTACATCACTCATGCAAGAATCTGATTCTATCGAGCCAGAGTGATGAATCTAAACTCAGTGATGAATTCAAACTCTTCATGTTCTTGGCTAACTATTAAGCCCCATTCTTTTTTTGAAGCCCATTTGAAATGACAGAATCCTAGAGAGGTTAGATATAGAGGAAGGGACTAGAGGAGACACATAAATCTTCCTGGGAGAGGGAATAGAATATATTTTATAGGTGGAGGTACAGAATCAGGTTGGGGACATGGAGTTGAGGGAGAGGATGCAGGGAGAAACAGCTAGAGTTGAGGGGCATTTGAGCAGCGGTATGGAAACCTAGTGCAGTGGAAACTTCTTAAAATATATGAAGGCAATTCCAATGAAGTCTTCAAATAATGAGGGAGACAGAGTTCCAATTGGCCATCATCTGTCACCAAAGAAGCTTCCAGTACTGGGATTGGGTTATGTCTGATTGAATTTTTGGCTAAGGTTATCACTCAGAAGTTCCCAAACAATCCTGGCTGTTGCTAAAAGAATAGGTTGCTCTCCGCAAACTGACAGCAAGGCCTAGCTGCTGAAAACAACACCCACACAACTCATTGAACATGGGAGGTAGAGCTGATGCCTGCATAGCTCCTTCCCTCCTGCGTTCTAGTGTCTTCCATTCTGTAAGATACTCTTCAGGCTATTCAAATAGAAAACACTAACACCAACCCAGCCAAAAAACCTTGGATCTACCATCTTTCCTGCCTATGAAATGTGCTAAAGCAACAATAGCTCAAAGCTTGTGGGATTAATCAACCAGTGTCTGATTTGACTTAAGGCCCACTCCATGAGACAGAACCCATTTCTATCACTGCTTGGGTGGCCAAGAACCTGAGACTAAACAGCCCAAGGACCTGCGGCAAACCAAGTACTACTGATCTAAGACAAAACAAAAACAACAACAAAAACTGAAATACTAAAATGGGTCCTAATGATATTCATCCAGAAAGCCTTCCTCCCGGAGCAGATAAGAACAGATGTGGAGACCCACAGCCAGATTATGCAGGGAGAGAGAACTTGGAGCACATAGCTCTAAATGGGATGGTTCCATCAAATCCCGCCCCCTTAAAGCATGGAAGAGGAGGTGGAAAGAGTGTAACAGCCAGAGGGGATGGGAGACAACAGGGGAACAAAACCCTCTAAATAAACTGAGCAAAGGTCATATGAACTCTCAGAGACAGGCGCAGTAGGTACAGGGGTGACTTGATTCTTCACCAGGTCCTCTGTATATGTATTACAGTGCTCAGGGTAGTATTTTTATGGACTCCTGAGTGTGTGAATGAGTGGGGCTCTGACACTTTTGTTTCCTCTTTCCCTTCTTTTGCTTTGCCTTGTGCAACTTTAATGTGATGGCTTTTGTGTTATCTTATATGTTATTTTGTTATGATTTTGTTACCTCTTCCAAGCATGTTCCTTACTAATGAAAGACAGAAAGCAAGCTAATCTGTGTGGGAGTGGGGAGAGGTGGGAATGAGAAGAGTGTGGGGGGGGAACTGTAATCAGGATCTATTATATGAGAAAAGAATCTATTTCTAATAATATGGAAAAAAGAAAGAGAGAGAAAGGTATGAATCTATTTTATTCTGAAATACTCTAGAAGTAAAAATCTGAATTCATTTCATTGCATTTAATTCTGAATTCATTTAATTGCATTAGTGACTCATTTTCTAGCATGTTGATATAAACTTACCTTTTAAAAAAGTAACAATGTATCAGAAGAGAATTTGGTTCACTGCTAAACTTAATCCTGACCTTATTTCCCACTCATGAGCTTATCCTGCTTTAATGTACAGTCCTTAACATAGAATTTTAATGGGTTTACTAAAAAACAAAATGTTTATAATCGGGACTGAATTCATGGAGTAAGAATGCATACCTTCATGTTCTGATTCTTTAATGGTACTCATTTATTTTGATACATTATTTTTGTATGGACAAATGATGGAGCCCTTTGCTTTCTGTGTGACTTGCTTCCATGTTTTGCTTTCTCCATTCAATCAGCAGAAACTCCTAATATTGGCCGTGACTGCAGCTCCCACGGGAACAGAAGGAAGAAGAATGCTAGAGCAGAGAATATTCTATATTCCCCCCCAGAACCAGTGACCAATGGACAGTTTTTAATTTTATCAGGGTCATGTGTCAGAAAATACTCCACAATATTTCACAGTAAAGACCAACTCCCAAACCAGGAAATTAAATGGGTTTTAGTTGAAGTAGTTGCTACACGTGAGGAAGAAGGTCAGATTGAAAGACAATTGATTTCTGTGATTGATAGTGTGCTTTTTCCCAGATATCCGTGAGCACAGTAATCATAATTCTTGGACAACCCAGAAACACATGGCACACAGAAAAAGGTCTTGAGGGAAGGCAGTTCAAAAGTGAAAGAGGGGCTTCCTGCCCCTAACTATCGTGGCTATCTGAGGATTGGAACACTTAGGTAAATTTTCCCGCAGATATTTTGCTACCATTTGACCACCAAGTTTGTTTCCTGCTACCTGTCAGCTTCAGTCTGTGTTTTATTTCTCGGCTACAACAGGGGTCATTAGAAGTTTGTCTATTGTAAGTGAACACAGAATGCAAACAAGCTCCTGGGGAATATGTTTGCGCATGTCACATGAAAGCAGGCTTCGCTCTGACAAAAAAAATGAAGGAAAGGATTTAATGTGCTGAGAGCTCAAAACTATCTTTTAATATAATGAAATATGATTCACCCTTGTGTGATTTTTATATTCAAATGACAGAAACTTCATATGCAATGCTAGTTCCTCTAGCAACTGGTGAGATAAAAACAAAACCTTACTGAAAATAAATGTAATTATAGCCCATTTCAACAAACATTTACCAAAAATTCATCTAGGGTGTGGTCTTTTAAAAATGGCAGTTAATACAAAGAGCGGTGTAATGGTGAGGGGCACATAGCCCTTTCTGTTAGGAAAATAGGAAAGGACTCTTGGGGAACAATAAGTGATACCAGCCATTCAGAACAGGTAAGACTTGAATCCATTGACCATTTGTTCTTCATTTGAGAAATCTCTGCTCAGTGCACTTCTTTTATTGATTGGAGAATCTGTTCTTTTATTAAATGGTTTTTATACTTAGTGTTTTCATTATTATGTGACGAGAGGAATTTCTTTTCTGGCCCCGTCTGTTTGGTGTTCTGTATGCTTCTTGTACCTTGATGGGTATCTCCTTCTTTAGGTTAGGACCTTTTTCGTCTATGATTTTGTTGGAAAACTATGTGCCTTTGACCTGGATATTTTCCTCCCTCTTTTCCTATTCTTTTCAGATTAATATTTATTTCATAATGTCCCAGATTTCCTGGGTGTTTCATGTCAGGATTATTTTTAGTTTTAACATTTTCTTTGACTGAGGTATCTATTTCTCCTATCGTGTTTTCAATGCCTGAGATTCTCCTAGATCTTGTATTGTGTTGGTGAGGCTTGCTGCTACAGTTTCTGTCAGAGTTCCTAAATTTGTCATTTCCAGAATTTCCTGTTTTTCTAAGGGATCATCCCAGGTTTCTTCACTAATTCTGTTTTCACTTTCGGGCCTTGAATGGTTTTATTCATTTCCTTCCACAATTTGTTTGTGTTTTCACATATTTTTTTAAGGGATCTGCTCATTTCCTCTTTAAGGATCTCTATCACATTCATAAAGGCTGTTTTCGGGTCTTTGTCTTGTGCTTCAGCTGTGTTGGAATACTCAGGGTCTGCTATGGTTGGGGTACTGAGCTCTAGTGGAGACATATTGGGATGGCTGTTATTTATTTTGTTTTTAATGCTGGTGTCTAGGCATCTGAGTTTGGGATGTTTGTAATTCTAGGTGCTGATATCTGTTCTTATCTTTGTTGGGTATGTGTTTCGCTCCTTGGTTTCTGTTGCCCTCTCTGGTTCTTAGAAGGGTATGGTGGATTTGTGCTGACTGGCAGGGAATTCTAGAATTTCGCTAGGTGTGACCACTGTGGGGGTTGTGCGGGACATGTGTTTCTAGATATTGGGAGCTGACACTTGGGAATGGGAACAGGCTGGGGTGGTGGTGGTAAGGGGAGGGAGAGAAGCAGGGTGTCCCACCAGAGTCTGCTTAGTTTCCTGGGAATGGGAGGAGAAAGTGAGGAAGGCCCTAAGTCTGCCAGAGAGGTGGGGGTGAGACTGGGAGCTTGAACCTGGAGAAGAAGAGGGAAAGTGAGGACCTGAAGATCCCCGGGCCAGCATACTTCTCAGGCAGGTTTGGCTGACAGAGTTTCCAGGGAATGCCTGCTGAAGCTGGGAGCTAGACGCGATGGAGGAGGGCTGGAGGAGAATGTTTGCATAATCTGCCTAGAGGAAAGGGAGGTCACAGCATGAGGTCCGCTACACATTTAGGGGGATTGAATTCAGAAAAGGAGGGAGAGGGGAAGATCCGCATTTAGGCTACTTGATGCCCTGGCTGGGGTGGCCTGGGGGCTCCTATAAAATGCCTGAGGAGTGGGGGACCGCGATAAAGCAATGAGTAGGGGAAGGAAGGTTGTCTGGAGAGATATATGTGAACCACTAGAGATAGGAGCACGGAGAGAGGGGAGGACTCCACAGGTGATCTCTTACAGACCTGGGGGATGATACTGGGACAGTGGATTTGAAGGAGAGGAGGGAGAGGTGAAGAACTCCCATTTTATCAGGTAACTAATGTCACAACCAATCATGGCATCAGAAATCAGGACCTCTAAAATTTCTGTCTGCCTGTCTATCTCGCAGGCTCTTGGGCAACTGACTTTAACTTTCTCCAGAGTGTAACGGGAGCTTCCAAATGACAGGGCCTAGACAAAACATCTCGAAATAATTCTTCTAAGCACAGCAAATAAGCTTTCTTTTCTTGTATAGTCTAGGAATTAGCAGAGAACACACACAGCTCAGTTACCTTTTAATACAATTAGAGTCATTAGCCAGGATTATGGTAATAGGAAGAATGACAGCAGCTATAAACCAAACTCAAAGCAATTGGTGGCTTGAGCAGATAACACTTCAGTTTTTTCCAGGTCGCATAGATGACAGAGTGGGCTGGGGACCCAACACTGGGTTAAGGAGAGACTTGGTATTCCTAGTGGGTAGGTTGACTGACCATAGCGGTTATTTTAAACAATAAAAAGTAAGTTCGCCTGAAAGCCTGTATTTCCTATGGGTATCATCTGTTCTAGCCTGCTGGTCTAAAGTTTTAAGAAAATGTGAAGAAAAGAGCACAGACAAAGAACCGTAATACCAAGGGATGGAACTAATAGGAATCAATACGTATTGTCTGCACAGGTAGGTACTGAGCCCCAGTCCACAGTGATCTGTGTGCTGGCTAGTTCTTCACACTAGAGATATGCGGGATGTGAGATACTGTCTGTACCCCACAGACTGGCCTGTGATAAATTTTCTTGCTTTGTGATTGATGTGGGAGGGCCCAACTCGCTGTGGATGGTACCATCCCTGTGATGGGTCCCAGGGTGCTGTATGAAAACAGGCTGAGCAAGCCACAAGGAGCAAGCAGTAAGCAGCTTCATGACCTCTGCTTCAATTCCTGGTGAACTCAGAGCAAGAAATCAAAGAAGAAGCCATAAAATGAAATAAGCCTTTTCCTCACCAAGTTGGTTTTGGCTATGGCACGTTCTCACAGCAGGAGAGCCCCTAACACAACCTGACTAAAACTTTTCACCAAACTGCATACAAAACTTTGAAGTCAGTTCCCTCCAACATGTCTCATTGTCTTGAATGAAAACCCCCAAGAATGTGTTACTGTAACAGAAACCAAATATCCATTTCCTAAACACAGCGAACACGGGCAAAGGAGTCCCGATCTACTTGCTCAAGACTGTTATCAACGTAGTGGCGTTAGTCTGGTGTCTGCAGCTCTTCATACTACAGGACAGACAAGTGAAGCCAGGACAGCAAGTCAAGGCCAGTGCTGTAGGAAATCCTACAGCCAGTAGCCTTTAAATTAACCGCCCACTTGGACGTGGCCTCTTATACTATAAATGTCAATGTAAAGAGCATGTCCTGCTTCTCTCTTCTGTGGGATTTGGTTGCTGTTCTGCATTTGAGCAGAGGACTGTGATCTTTGAGTCTACCCCTAAATAAACAACCCTTTATTATACTCAGTTCTGAGCTAGTGATTTCTTTTTAGCTCTGTCTTCAGGTCAGGACCCCTCTTCCATTCTGCCTTTCGGGTTTCTGTTCTATTATTCTGTCCTTATTTTCCTTACCCTCTCCACCTTCATGCTACTGAACTGTCACGCCCAGCCATTGTCATTGGGATATGGTTGACTTTCTCAGTCCCCCCACACCAGAGCTTCAGTCCAAACCTGCAAGGCACTGGCACCGCTGAGAACTACTTAACAGTGTCCTTTTGTTCAAACATCAGTTCCGTGAAGAGGTCTGGGATACAAACCGACTTCTCACATGGCTTCCTGTCTTTGGCTCACACATTTGCTACTGTCTCGAAGTAGAATTAGCTGTTCTCATTGTTAGTCTTTAGAACTTAGCTCTCAGAGAAATTCTAGCCGGATCTACACAAACAGGAAGGGAAATTTCAATAGGTGTAAATTTAGCCCTTATTTCTTTAGATAAAATTTATATGCTCAGTTGCCTCACTTAGTCTCTATACACCTTATTATGATGAGGTTTTTCAGGGCTCTTGAAAAGGAAACTCAGAACTTCTTCAAGTTCTTAAGACCACTACCTATAATATCGGTATGAATGTACATGCATACATGTGTGCATACATACATACATATACACACACACACATATATATATAGATACACTACCTAGTTGTAGAATTACTATGTCATTAGATGAGAAAGCATAACCATCATGGAAATTATCATACAAACAGTCACATTTGTGACTAAATAAAAATTTTAGCCAAGATATTTTTATTTTTCATAGTCCTCTTATTTCACTGTTCATATTTAATAACATTTACTTTATGGAAGCCTTGTTATGTCTTCCCCCATCTCTCTGGAAAATTTTATTTTTTCTCAACTTCCTAGGAGTCTTGGCACTATTCTTATTCATGTCACAGGTCAATATCATTTCAAAAACAAAGGTGACTTTGGTAAATAAACCCGGAACACTTTGACCAGATTCTAAGCTCTTGAAGGAGTCACATATAGCATGATATATATGAAATATGTATATTATATATTATATATATATATATATATATATATATTTCTTCTAGAGGATAGAGATCTGGTTCAATGGTTAACAGTGCTCATGGCTCTGACAGAGGCCCCAGGTTCATTTCATTTCCAGCACCCTCATGGTGGCTCACAATCACCTGTGACTTCAGTGCTGAGTGATTCAACACCCTCTTCTGGCCTTTTCAGACTTTTGCATGCATCTGCCATACATAAACTCACACAGGCACACACACATACACATAATAATAATTAACAAATGAATCATTTCAAAAAGTAAGTCTATTCAAATCACCGCCTTTGAGCAAATGGACACCATCTATGTTTGTATTTATTTCTAGCCTAAATATAGGTAAATTCAAATTTTCACAAAGTAACAGTACAGAATTGCCCTACGTCTTCGATAAACTGAATCTGAATGTGGCCCTAAAACAAAGAACTTAGAAATCCCCTTCTTTACAAAGACAGAAGTGGTTCTGGTCGGTTCTTCTTTTACTTGGTTGTTTGTCTCAGCAAACAGAACTTTTTAATTGCACCATGCAATGGACTGAGTTCATCTGTTCTCTCCAGAGAGAACAAATGAGGAATAGGGTACTTACTTCATGGTAGAAGAGGAAATTTCCAGCCGCTTCTTTAGTGAGGAAGCAACTTGGGCAGAGATATAAATATGCCACCAGCAAGTCATATTTCTGCTATGAAAGATTGGCTTTGCATTGGAATTGTTATTACAGATGATTTTTGTGAGTTTTCTTGTTGACCCATTTATTCATAAATGTTATTTTGAAGATGGGTCACACATTCTGTAGGCTCTGAGCAGCTCAGAAGGAATTAACAGGCTGAGGAGTTCCTAAAGCCCTGCTGAAACTGCCCAGTGAAGCTCTTGGTCAAAGGACAGTGGGCATGGGCAAAGAGACAAAAGTCTGAACCCACAATTATTGAAAGACTGAAAATAATACCTCCTCCCAAAACAAAGAAAACCATCACCAAATTTGTTAAGTAATAGACTGGAGAAAGGCAAATTAAATATGCCAGTAGACATTGTACAAAATGAGCAGAAAATTTATGAAATAAACCAAAAACAAATAAGTTCTCAGGAATCTAAGAGACAATTTCAGGCAGACAACACATTATACTGGAAGGCCTGACACAGAAATAAAAGAAAAATAAGAGTCCAAATACCTGAGCCAAAGTTCTGTATTTGGCGGAAATCATTAACTTATAGATCAATAATTCCCAATGGTCCCCAAATAATATGAATATAAATAAAATTCACTAAGGTCAAATTGCTTAAACCCAAAGTAAGTGTGTGTGTGTGTGTGTGTGTGTGTGTGTGTTTGAGAGAGAGAGAGAGAGACAGAGAGAGAGAGAGAGAGAGAGAGAGAGCGAGAGAGAGAGAGAGAGCGAGAGTCTAGTGAAAGGAGCAATTTGATGATCAATGGGTCCTTTCTCTTTGGAAACAAGAAAAAGTAAGATAATACAAGGAGATATCAGGAGGCTAAGTGCATACTTTCAATAATCTTATACCCCGTGAAACCGTTCTTGTATAGTAGAGATAAAATAAAGGTGGCTTTGGGTTAGCATTTATTTTGTAATTCATCACCAGCAGAAGGAATCAACATTTTCCAATTCAACACAAACATTATGATGCTACTATACACATAAAGAGCAAGTAAAACTATAAATAATTATCTCTTAAGAAAACAAGTTCATCAATTCTTTTACAAATAATCAAGTAAGACAGTGAGATGTTCTACTGAGAAAAGAACTTGTGACATAAGTGAGGACCAGAGTTTGAATCCCCAGAATCTATGTAAAACTAAGCCCAGCAGCATGTGTTTATGATCTCAGCACTCTTATAGCAAGAGGGGAGATTGATGGAATCCACATGCTGCGGGATGCTCCCCTCGGGTCCCCGGATTGGGCACAGACCACAGCCAAACACCAGTTTCCAAGCACAAACCAAGCACAAACAGATCCTTTATTAAGCAAAACAAAGAGACAAGGTGGCTGGATCTGAAATGGCCTGAAACAGCAGCAAACAGCTTTGCCAAGTGTTAATTTTAAGAGGAAAAAGGGAGAGGTCTGTATTGGAATGAGCTAGGATGTGTTGATAAGCTCTGATTGGGTATTTTAATTAGGTCGGTCAAAATATTAAATTTTGAATATTGAATCTTGATATTTTGATAGTCGGACCTTGATGGTCAGGCTCAGGAATGAGTCAGTAGCCAAATAATAGAATAGACCTTGACGGCTAGTTTTAGGCAGGCAATCTAACAGTTTAGCAAGGGGGCAAAATGTAAAACTCATCAGTACGTGTTTGCCAGGCTTGGGCCTGTGTTTGCCATGCTCAGGCCGGCTAGAGCCTTTCAGAGCTAAAGACTCTTCAAAGGCTCACCAACCAGATGGGTTGGTCCACGCAATCACAGCCATCGAGATACTGCGTTTCAAACAGGGTAGAAGAAGGTGGTGGTCAATACATAGGTTGTCTTCTGACTTTCAGGTGCTGCTGTGGTCCACATGTGCCCACACTCACACATATAAACACACATACACACACACACACACACACACACACACACACACACACACACATGCACTTACAGACACACATCATACACATATATGTACACCCAAATCTAATTTAGTTAAGATGTAAATTCAGTATCAGGCAGGTCGGTTTATACAAAAGATGTAATATTCATTTAAAATTTTAAAAGTGAACAATAGAAACTAAAATATGATGACTATTATCTCAATGTAGGAAGAAAAACCCACCAGCAAAACTAGCAGCATTTCAAGGATAATAAAAATCTTTGAAAATTAAGAACAGGAAACAAAACTTTAAATTTTGGTATATGTTATTAAATACTTTTTTATTAATTAAAATTAATTCATTAAATACTTTCTCCTAAAATTGAAAACAAGACAAAGAACTTCATCCCCACTACTTCTATTAAATATTGTGCTAGAATAAAGAGCATTAAAGCAGAAGTATTGAAGAAATAAACACACTAGCAAATTAACTAACTTACAATAGAATAAAAATGTACACAGAAAATAACAGGAAAAATATTCCTTTTAATCCTTTAAATCTATATGTAAAAAATGAGATACCTAACATAATTTGAGAATTTAAAAAAATAAAAACTAGTTACTATTCATTTAAATATTGTGTTGACTTACAATAGTTAATTGATAATGACATGTGAAAAATAAAGTAACTTAAATTGCATACAGAAAAATGAAATATTAGTAGTCCTATGAAAAAATGTAAGTGTTAGTTATATGCAGATCCCTTAAATAAACTCAACAGAGGTCGAGAGCTTAAATAAATAATGAGCTACAGCAGGCTCAATAACGTGAACAGAACATGGTGAAGATGTCAGTTCCCCTCAACTACTCTACAAATTCCGAGTGATTCCTAATCAAATTCTGAAAGGGTTTCTTGTAAATAATGACAAACTATTTTGAAATTTTGCAGAATGCCACATGATCTGAAATGGCCAAAGAATAGTGTGGAGTAACTTGGTATTCATTTTGAAAAATTAATGCACCTCACTTTTTATCTTGTGCACAGAAAATAATCCAAAATAAACCATAGATCTGTTAACACCAATAAAATACAGGTAGAAGAACCTGACAGAGATTAATTGGCTGGTAGAGGAGCAGCCAAAGAAAGGACGCAAATGCGGCCTTATAGAAGTGAGTAGGTTGGACACAAGCTAGCAAAGATGTTGACATATTTATCTGTCACAAATTGGCATCTAGAACTTAGGAAGAACTCCTGAAACTCATTAAGAAGAAGAATGAAAATCAACTTTTTAAAAACTGGGACAGTACTTGGACAGATACCTCGACAACAAAAAAACACAAATTGCCAAGAGCACATTAAAATTATTCAAGATTCTCGGTCATCAGGGAAACAAAAATTAAAGCCCCTGTAAGACTCCACTACACGTTCATCAGGGCAACTGTAATTTAAAAAGAGTAACAGTGTTTAAATAAACCATCTTGGTGAGGATGAGAGGCAATTGGATCCATCCTGCATTGCCTGTGGGAATTTTAAATAGGCTGACAATTTCAGAAGACAGTTTGGCAGCCCCTTCTGAAGTTAAATATACATTGACCAGATGACCTTGTAATTCCATTCTAGATGTTTATCCAAACAAACTGAATATATATGCCTAAATAAACACCTCCAGTACTTTCTATTGTAATTTTATTGTTACTGGGCAAAGTTGAGACACAGTTCAAATTTTCTAGTAGAAAGGTAGATAAATAAATTGTGCTGTGTTAATATGATATAATAATGATCATAAAAATAAAATATTATTGATAAAATAAAATATTATTGATATATGAAGCAATATATAAACACTTAGCCAAGAGAATGAAACAAACACAAATCTTGCACACCATATAGTTCAATGTATGTTTAAGTCTAAAAACAGTAAAGCTATTTTAAAGTAAATAAAGACAGATTCAATTTTTGCCTGGTTCTGGGGCAAGATAGGGAGGCTGACCTAAAAGAAGGCTTAAACGAACTTGATTGGTTAGGGACACAGCTCAGTTGGCAAACTGTTTGCCTAGAGGGTGCAAGTCCTACATTCATTCTCAAAAATCACACAAATCTAGAATGGCAGCTCATGCCTATAATCTCAGCATTTGGGAGGTGGAGGCAGGAGGATTTGAAGGATAAGGTCATCACCTACTCTGGTAACATAGTGAGTTGAAAGCTATCCTGGAATAAATGGAACCTGGTTTTTTAAGAAAGGGAGGAAGGGAGGGAGGGAGGGAAGGAGGGAGGGAGGGAGGGGGAGAGAGAAGAGAAGAGAAGAGAAGAGAAGAGAAGAGAAGAGAAGAGAAGAGAAGAGAAGAGAAGAGAAGAGAAGAGAAGAGAAGAGAAGGAATGAACAGAGGGAGGAAGGGAGGGAAGGAGAAAAAAAAATAAAATGTGAGGGGAGAAGTGAGGGAGAGAGAAGAGGGAAGGATGGAGCAAAACTTTTGGTATAAATCAAACAAAGAGCAAATCTTGTATTTTAGTTGTCGTGGTTGCCTCACAAGACCTACCCTAAAAATGGGAATCTTTACTTTCATGCAAATCAAACTCAGTGGAGTTCTTAAGGGGGAGAACTCTCACAGACAATAATTTCCTTTTAAATTAGGGTCAAGACAAGATTCCCTGCTGCTGTCACTCTTTGCTGCAGTGTGGGGGAGCCTTAGAAATGGTAGGTAGGAAACAATTTAGGCCCAGATTTGAGACTTTAAAAGCAGAAACAAATAAGGTTATTCAACAGACTGGATGATTTAATTAGAGTAATCTAAAGGGGGCTGTAGAGGAATGTAACAAAGCATAAAGGAACTGAGCTTCAAGGTCAAAAAGAAAAGGTTAATAGCATTCCTAAGTTAAAATCAAAAATGAGCTATAAAAAATACATGAAGTTGAAAAGTTTAAAAAGAAAAAAGTCACTTATAGTTACCATTTTCTATGAAAAAAAGCACACATTTGAACCAGTGACAAAAATGTTATCAACTGAACATGAGCAAGAGTTTCAAAGATCTTAATCTTACAAGAGAAACTTCAGCAACTTTGTCACGGTTCGCTGAGGTCCAGCATGAAGAGAGGTGGCCCTTTACAAATCAGTAGGAAAATACAGTTTTTTTTTTAAAGTAGTTTTGTTATTTCTATGTGATAACAAACAACAAAAGAAATCAGTTTTACAAATTCCTAAGGTGGAAAATGAGTAATTTTAGAACTGTGGGGAAACGTCTTGGTAGAATTATTACTGCTCTTTGAGCAGGCCAATGGTATTGGGGCCACAGGGCTTCTGCACTTGCTCCCTCAGCCTGAGCAGCTCTGTCTCAGAGAGTGTGGGTGCTCTTTTTCCTCTGAAGGGCTCTGCTGCTGTGTCAGGTTTGCAACATGTGCCTCTGAAACCATGAGGGAATTCTCTACCCTGCTCAGAAGCGGATAGACAGAGACAAGGAGAGGGCCAGACAAAGGGGGAAGAGAGAGAGAGACGGAGAGACACAGGGGAAACACTCGCATGTGTGGCAAGAGATGAGGGCATACAGGAGTAGAATCTCTCCTTCCTTGTGGGAGCCAGTGACCAAAAGCAGGCTGTCAGTCTAGGCTGCAAGCACCTTTAAGTGCTGGGCCATGTCACTGGCCCCGGCAGCAGATTTCTTAATGACTTTACCTGTCTTCTCACATTCTGTCATCATTCATAAATTTTATAGTGCGGGAGGCTTGCTTGATTCTCAGTTGCTTCCTGTAAATCTAAAGAGGGCATTTTGCCTAAATACAAAGAAAAGCAAAAGACGTAGGCATCAATTCTCGTGAAATTAGAGTTACAAATGTTAGTATTTCCTGACTAGTTTGATGATATGTTGTTGCTGTTGCTTTCGGTTTTCAATGTTTATAATTTTAATTTAAACAAAGGATAGAATGAAAGATGAGAAAGCCGTTTTCTATTGGGAAACATATTACTGTTGTCTGTCTGGTGCTATCCAGCACATTAAAACATGATACCAGGGAACTGCATGGATATTTTGACAACTGACAAAGAAGAAGTTACTAGATAAAGTTTAGGGAAATGTACTTGTAGGGAAATAGAAGGCAAAATGCAACTTAGGAACATATCTTTTATTAAAATTGCAATACCCAAAAGTTAGAAACTTAATGTAAAGTCAACCAAAGAAGTAACTTGAAAGTTTGCAGCTCTCACCCCCATTTGCCCCCAAAATTCTGTAAAGCTAAACTTTGGAAAAACTGTTATTTTCAGATTCTAACGATGCAATAAAATAAAATGAAAGGATAAATACTTGTCATGCAGGCATAACTCCAGTTCTCTTGGGAAATAAAATACATTTTCAAGTCACTTCCAAGGAAACCCACCGGGGGGAAACTGTCAGAAAACTACTTGATATGTAGCTAGACCAAGACCAACCACTTTTTCCAAATGGCAGAGACGATCGAATTTTCAAAAAACCAACAATACATATATTCACACACACAGAGCAAATCCATCAAAACTCTGAGCACAATAGCAAGCCTCAAGGCTTAAGATGAGAAACTTCCAGCGAGGGCTTGGTGAGCAAAGACTACCGCCATGAATGGGTACGCCTCTGGACAAGATATCTAATTGTTCCATCAATGGACAATCGGATCACACACAGTTTATATGGCTAGCAAAATTGTGCGGTGTACTGGACTTGGCTTTTAATCTGTGGGCTATCTAAAGCTAAATATGTTGTAGAACAGCACTGGAAAGCTTTTGACAATGCATTAATATTTCAGTTAATCATTTGGAAAAGTTATCTTTTAATTAAATCCAATCAACTATTAGTGATGTTTTTGAGCCTCACAGTCATTAGAATTAAAAACACAACTTAAATTACAAAACATCTAATAATTAGAAGATAATTAGGATGCCCTGTGTTTGTTTGTTTTTTTATCTAAATAGGAAACTCTACTGCAAATTTCAACTTTGACTCTGACAGTGAGCAACGTAAGAAAAGCATGTTTGGTGCTATTAATCATGTCTCTACTACAGTAGAGTTTTATCATTGCTTATTAGAAAAAGTAGACCTCTTTTCCTCACATATATCTGTGGATTTCCCCCTAATAAGATATTTCTCTTTTAATAGCCAAAGTATCTTAGATTTATGTTAACTGTTGGTGCTTAAATCATAATTATACCAGCTCATTAAATTAACTAGAAAATTCATTTTGTATTGTTGATGTAATTTATATAATTTAGAAATTAGCTTCACTTCAAGGCTAAGGTTCTCTGTTAAGAGATTATGGAGCAAGCCTGATGCTGAATTCAGGTGCAATTCAGTTGGAAGCAATTGAGTCGTTAGAGAGGGAAAAATATTCTTGGCTTTATAGGAATAAATACAATTCATAATGTTGATATAATAGTTGTGAAATTTTATGTGCCAAATAACATAATTTCAAACTATGCAAAGCAAAACTATATGCAATAAAATAATATAATGGGAAATAAAATTATGCTAACAACTTTAAATACAATATTCTATGTATAAAAATTATCATGTGGATGAAAATAATATTCACTTCTAGAAATTCTAACAACACTGTTTATAGTAGTGGTAAATATAAAAGGGATGACAATAGAAGAGTTATTAAATCATTATAAAATCAAAAATATAGAATATTAGGCAGTCTTTAAAAATGTATTCTGGATGACATTTAGAGGTGTGAAATATATCATTTAGAGAAGTATCAGGATGATTTTTAATCACAGCCTTTGGAAATAATTTAAAACTATAGTAAACTAAGAATAAACTAAACAGCATCAAAACACCCAGAAAAGATAGCATGTAATAACCATACTTCTGCATGAACAAAACCAAACTGTCTCTCTCTCCCTTCTAACCTCTGTCTCCCTCTCTCTTCCTCCCACCCCTCTCTGCATCTGTCTCTTACATACATTCACTATACTGACTCCATCTCTTTTTTTGCTCTCCTGTTGACAAAATACATCACCAAATATATACATTATATATATATATGTATATGTATATACACACATACATACATTATATATACATAGTCTGTTGTACCTTTTCAAGGGAAACCCAACTCAAAATAATTTATGTGGTTGTTTTGTGGGTTTTGTTCACATCCATAACATACTATATTATAGTGAATGATGATTACTTTGTTAATTTTTTGTTCAAGATTATCATTCTATATTCATTGGACACAGTACTGGGTCACATAAAGACCTTTCTATACAGGCATAGTGTATACTTTGGTTATATTCGTCTCATGGTTTCCTCTTTATCTCCCTATCCAATTTGCCCTCTCTGTTTCCTGGAAAGTTTTGTTTCTATTCTCACATCGTATGTACATAAATTATTTTCTGTATTCTCATGAAAATCTATAAACCACAAATGAGAGAAATGGGATATTTGTCTTTCTGAAATTAACTTGTTTACTATGCTTCTGACCAGTTCATTCACTTCAACAAACTTCAGCTGAAAACAATTTCTTTCTCTTGAGTTCCCAAAGCCAGGTGTGAGGAAGAGGGATGCACTGATGTGTGAACATCTGTGAGGTGTGACTTGGAGTCCTTGGGGTAAGTACCAGAGTCGCACAGCTGGGTTGTGCGGTAGATTTTTGTCTAGTTTTGTGAAGCACTTCCACAATGGTTTCGTCCGTGTCAGGACTAGCATGCATTCCCAGCAGCAGTGTATAAGGGATCCAGTTTGTTCTCATCCTGGCCAGCACTTACTGTCTGTCCTCTTAGCATCTCTGATTGGGCTGAGTTATAATCTAAACATACTTTTAATTTGCATTTTTCATTGATAGTTATGTCATGTCTATTAGCCATTCACAGTTCATCTTTTGAGAACCATCTCTTCATTATTCCATGTATTGATTTGTTTGATTTCTTGTACTTTAGGGTTTGAGCTCTTTACATATTTTAAAAATTAACCCTCTGTCGGATGTGGATTAGTAGAGATTGTCCCCCACTCTTCGGGCTGTCTCTTCACTTAATTAGTTGCTCCTCTGCTATGAAAATGCTTTTGAATTTTGTGAGAACACACTTGTCAATTTGGGGCACTGTTCCTGATTGGCAGGAGTCTTATGTAGGAATTCCTTGCCCCTACTTGTGTGGTCAATGATTTTTTTCTCCACCTTTTGCTTGAAGACATTCAGAATTTCTAGTTTTGCTTTAAGGTCTTTGATCTAGAGTTGTTTTGAACAGGGTGAGAAGTAGTGACTAAGTTTTACTTTGTTACCTGTGGCTATCCAGTCTTCTCAACACTGTTGAAGAGCCATACAGACGGCTGCAGTAGTGTGGGTTATGTGGGTTATAGACGAGTCTTCAGTTCTATTTCACTGATCAAGGTGCCTGTTTTGTTTCTTAGTAGCCATTTTTCTGTTTGACAAAATGACGTTTCTGATATCCAGTCCCATTGGATTCTTTTAAAAAAAAATTATTTATTTATTTATTATGTATACAATATTCTGTCAGTGAGTATGCCTGCAGGCCAGAAGAGGGCACCAGACCTCACTACAGATGGTTGTGAGCCACCATGTGGTTGCTGGGAATTGAACTCAGGACCTTTGGAAGAGCAGGCGATGCTCTTAACCTCTGAGCCGTCTCTCCAGCCCTCCCATTGGATTCTTAACTGTAGATGTAAACACAGGTGAGAATGCTTAGTAGTTGGTTCCTGCGCATGGTCTTTTCGCCCCCCCCACTTTCTACCCTCAGCCTAAACTGCAGAATTTTATTCCTATTATTTCTTAAAAGAATTTTCTAAGATGTCTACTTTGAATCAAAACTACTCAGCCTTAAGGGATGGGTCTATTTTACTCTCCATATTCTCAGTTTTCTGGGTCAGGCAAACCATTTGCCAACATGGCTGGGCTACCCCAGTAGAGCGTGGAGTGTCTTTCCCTCACATCATCACGTGTCTTGTTGCGTCACCCCTCACTCCTTTTCTCCATCCCAACAACAAAGTACAGACGCTAATACCATGTCACTTTTCCTTTAACTAGCGGGGCTGAATCGCTGGAGAAAACTGATGCTCCTCCTGCCCCACTAGAATTTGTCAGCTCAACACCTTATCAGCTTCGTATTCCTCTCCTCTATCCATACTGGAATGACGACTGCTTTGATCTCATGCAGGTCTTGCGCAGGCCATCACAGCCTCCGTGAGTTCTTGTGTGCAGAGGGCCTGTCATGTCTGGACAACCTCATTTCTGCACTTATTCATGACCTCTGGAATTTATAGTCTTTCTGCCCCTTTTCTTAAATGACCCTGAACCTTGGTTGAGGGATGAGGTGTGATGCAGATGTTCCATTTATTGCGGGGCACTCCGCTGTCTCTTTTTCCTCTGTGCTTTGACCAGTGGGGGGTCTGTGTATTAAGCAACACCGACTGCAAAAAGAAACTCCTCCACTGAAGGCTGAGAGCTGTGCCAATCCACGGCTATAGAGGTAAGTATTTAGGAAGCAGATTAATGCTATCTATGTACTATATTTAGCAGAATAGTGGTAATAGATTTTCCCCTAGGACTTATTACTAGACAGCTACGGGGTCTTGTTTCAGTTAACAGCACTTTTGAACTGTCTTGCGTAGGTCTGACATTAGAACTTTATTATATTTTAAAATAGAATAGAAAAGCCTTTCTTAATCTTCTATTTTCTAAAGCTAGTTGTAAGAGAAAAATTCTGCTTTTCTTCATTTGCCGAAATCAGAAATCTCCTAATGTAATACCTGGAATGCTGATCTTTCTACAGCGACTTCCTTTTCTCTTTGGTGGAATACTGGAATTTTTCTACAGATTCAATGTTTTAATTAGTTTTCCCCCGTTTATATATATACACACACACAAACACACTTGGCGTTTTGTGTATATGCTATCTATACTTCCACATTACCTTACATTACCTTTCTGTATCCTGCTTCTCATTAGTTCTGTTTATCCCATTTTTCTCAACTTGCCATTAAATGATCCTAAAAAGTTTGCAATGAGAATTTCATTTTTAGTTTAGATTTTTATTTTTAATTTTATTTTGCTTCAACCCCTCAGTTATTAACTAATTGGTTGATTTTAAGGCTGTACCCACGTAGCCCAGGCTAGCCTAGAACTTGCTCTCCTCCCTGTCAGCCTCTCGTGTGTTGAGGTTGCAGGCATTGTCACCACATGGTTTTTCTGACCCATTAATCTCCTACGTTTCTTTTACTAACTTATTTATAAATTTCCCAGATTCTTAGGGCCCAGCTGAGGCTGGTTAGCTGGAGCTGAGAAGAGAGCTCCGCTCCACGGGTGCTGCTGTTGTTGGCGGTGTCTTCTTAAGCTCTGCTGAGTTCTCAGTTCCACTAACCAGCATCAGTTGTCCCAGCAAAGCAACGTTTTGCAGCAGTGGTTCTGGTATCTTGTTAATCAAAGCTGACTCTTCAGCAGCCCAGCTAACCGGAATCACAGATTCTTAACCCCAAATTCCAAATGGCACGGATGGAGTCCTTAACGGATTCCCAAACAGCTTCCCAAGACAGACCTCCTTCATCGGCACAACACTCAACATTTTTATCTTCAAAGCTCTGACAGAACCGCTTGCTGAGCTCTCAACACTCAATGGCTCTTCTAGCCCAAAGTTCTAAAGCCCTTCCACAGATATCCCCAAAATATGGTCAGGTCTGTCTCAGTGATACCCCATTTTCCTGGTACCAGTGTCTGCCCTAGTTAGGGTTAATATGGCTGCGCTGAAACAAAAGCAAGTTGAGATGCAAAGAGTTTATTTGGCCTGTACTTCCACATCACTGAAAGAAGTAACAGCAGCAACGAAAAAACGAGGAAATGCCATTTCCTGGCTCCACGTGGCTTGCTCAGCCTGCTTTCTTATAGAACCCAGGAAAACCAGTCCGGTGTAGCCTCACCCAAAATGGGATGGGCCTCCCTTAGCAATCACCAATTAAGAAAATGCTTTCCATGCTTGACTACAGCCAGATCATATGGAGGCATTTTCTTAATTGAGGTTTCCTCCTCTGAGATGACCTTAGCTTGTTGACAGAAAACTAGCCAACACAGCCACATTGCCCAATTTTGACATATAATTTCCCCTTCTTTAATTTCTAAGTACTTAATTATGGTCTCTCCCTTTATTTGGTTTGTAATGTTCACCAAGTTTAGCAAAGTTGATGAGGTTCAGAGCTTTGCAATTATTTCAGAGCTGTCAATCAACTGATTCCTTTCTGCTCCCAGAACCTGTGATTCCACCAAAGGGTAGAAATGATCATTACAGGCTCTGCCACGGCAGACCCTGCTACAGTCCTGGTAAACAGAGTCATCAAATTGTCAGATCAATTTATATGTCAATTCATTAATAAATCCATCCATTAATTTGAAGTCATTTAACAACTACACCCCAGCCTTCTGAAGAAAAAACAAGGAATGTTCTAGGTGCTTTGGTTGGCATACTGGATAATGTTGGGCCCTAATGATCGGGAAATCCTATCTATTTAATGGCAGTTCGAATGTAAACCACTATGTAGTTGATACCTTTCTCTAAAATAGTTTCCTGTAAACTTTTTCTTCTCATCATTTTTTTTCTTCTTGGCAACACCTGGGAGCCCCCTATAAATGAATGAAGCAGCATCATCTGGAGCAGTTAACAGAATGGACTGTGGATGCTTTCAGCCTTTCTCTTTGCATGGAAGTACCTGTCCGATGGTTTCATTCATAAGGGGTCTGTCTTCTGCTCTGCTATCATTGTAACCATCTAGGCATTCAGATTGGTGCCATCTGGATACAATCTTAGATTAAAAGAGATGAAGGTCGAATAGAGATGAGGTGGGGGGGCAGGGCTCTGATATTTTGTTCAGAATTATCAAATGATGAGAAAATATTCTGTTTAAACAACATCTTGCTGCCTCTTTCAGTGCTTCCTGTGGGATTTTGTTGACTGTTTTCCATGTGGTTTCTGGTAGATTCAAATAGGGTAAAGATTGGAAGGTAGACACATGTAATATACCATTGTTGGTGAAAGATTTCCAGTTGCTTTAAAAGAAGAATGACTGGTGAATGAGAAGACCTTGATTCAAGTCTGAGATGAAGAAGTAGTCAGTCCCAGGCTGTCCCTTATCTGGAAATGAAGAAGGAATATGTCAGAACCTGTTGACATCCTTCCCTGATGGGAGCTGTGATCCATCACTGTGGATCTCATGAAAGCTTTAGTGATCTCAGAGACCTAAACTAGATCCTCAGAGCCTCCTCTGGGCACCGGGGGTCTTGCTTGTGCAGGCAAACAATGAGAATGAATATAAGAAGAGCTAACTGCACATCTCCACTGCTTCTGTTTCTTGGCTAACTTGCAAACGTTGAAGCCTTGGATATCAGTGAGTTCTCTGCTTAAGGAGAAGTGGTGAGCAAGCAGGGGTGGGCTGATCTGTCCACGCACTCTGGTCGCCAAGAGAACAAATGAACCTCTTTGGGATACAGCACCAAACCATCTCTCTTGTCTTTTAATTTTTCCAAACAATAAATCCTGCCATCCTTCCGCATCACTTTTAAAGAAAAATATTATAAAATACTATTTTGGAGAACCAAATAAGATCAATTATGCCCAGCAGGAATGATATCTAAATAAGTTGTTCTAGTTATGGTTAAAACCTTCAGTTGAGAGTTCTGTACTCTCATTAAAAGGAAAATGGCATCTTACCCTATAAACATGAAATTAGAGTAAACTGGGCCATTTAGCTGACATAAATCATTTTGTATCATTGCTGTATTTAGAAAATTGTACACTCCAAAATCTTCCTATCGTAGGAATTTATTTGGTAGGTAAAGTGCCATTCACCTTTTCCTCAGCCTCACCCAAAGAAACACACTGCCTGGGTAATTAGAGAATTCCACACTTTAAAGGATACAGTTGATTTAATGAAAGCCACTTTTTTTGAAAACCATGCTTGTTTTCTATGGATGGTTTTACAAACAGCATGCTGTCTCGGCAATTTAAGGAAACCTGCTAATTTAACCACATTTGAACTCAGCATTGTTTCTGCGGGCTTTTGTTTTATGTTTGGCATTGGTCTTACAGTGATGGCTTTATTCTGTAGCTATCTTAACTTACTCCATGCCTGTGGGTCTAAAACAGAAACTTCTGGGCCAGGTAAATAACAATGAGCAGGCAGACTCTGCATTGGTTCATAGCGCTTGAGCCTGAGTTCTCAACCTGTGGGTCACAACCCCCTTGGGGGCTGAATGACCCTTTCACAGGGGTCAAATAGCAGATAGTCTGCATATCAGATACTTACATTACTATTCAAAACAGCAGCAAAATTACATTCATGAAGTAGCAAAGAAAATAATTGTATGGATGGGGGTCACCATAACATAAGGAACAGTACAAAAGGGTCAGCCTTTGACAGGCTGAAAACCACTGATCTAGAGTCTGGGAAGCTCTAGAAAGGTCTGTGAAAGAGTCAGCATCCTGAAGCCTGTATAGTGTGCACGAAATGGCAGAAGGCACCTTGGCAAAGGAGAGAGAGAGAGAGAGAGAGAGAGAGAGAGAGAGAGAGAGAGAGAGAGAGAGAGAGAGAGAGAGAGAGAGAGAGAGAGGAGGCAGAACTGGCCTTTTTTTTCTTTTACCAAGGACCTATTCTAAAGAAAATAACCCTCTCTGAATGACAGCAGCAGTCAAGGCCTGAGGGCTGTGCTCTCATGGCCCAAGCCATCCCCAGAAAGGTCCCAACTCTTCATACTGTCACATGCTATTTACATTTCAATAGGAGTTTTTGGGGAAAAGTCAAACAATAACACAAGGCAAACAAGAAAAGGCTCAAAGGTAGAAAACTATTATTGTAGACTCATTTTGACCCTCTACCCAAGGATAGTTTGCATATGATTAATATAATATAATATAAATATAAATATAATATAATATTATAATATATAGTATTGTTGTAAGGCAGATTCCTCAAACTTTGTTAATTGGGGATATACCTTATTTATCTATTGCCAATCCAAGAGTGATTTCTACAGTTACACAGTGGAGTACTACACAGGGGTAAAAAGTAATGACATTTTGAAATCTGCAGGCAAATGGATAAATCTAGAAAAAACTTATTGAATGAGGTAACCTAGACCCATGAAGACAAATATAATATGTACTCACTCATTAGTGGCTTTTAGACATAAACCAAAAAAAAAACATATAGTCCACAACCCCAGAGACCCTAGACAACAAAGAGGACCCTAAGAGAGATATACATGAATCTACATAAGAAGGAGAAAAAGACAAGATCTCCTAAGTAAATTGGGAGTGTGGGGGTCATGGGGGAGGGTAGAATGGGAGAGGGGAGGGAGGAAGGAAGCAGAGAAAAATGTATAGCTCAATGAAAACAATAAAAAAATCAACATAAAAAGAGTGGTTTTACTTGAGGGAATTGAGTGTATTATTTTAACACTTTTTAATGAATGGGGTTTGGGGGTTTGGAATAGGAGAATGGCACTGAGCAACTTAGACACTAGCTCTGAGAACAGATACGTTTCTGGCTGAAGGCTTCCATTCCTGTCTGAAACAATTTCCTCAACTCATAATCAGTTATTTTGTTCCCATTGCATGCCCCTTTCTTGTGTGAGAGAGGCATCCAAAAACAATGTCTGTCTTATCCAAACCATAAGATGGCACATGTCTCTCCTCAATAAAGTTTGACCATTCTTACATTATTTTGAAGAGTTGTATCTTGAACTTTGAATTGTAATAGCAAGAGAAAAATACATTAAATCTGATGAAAATAATCATTCCCAGAAGAAATTGCAGAAGATTTATGACCTTTATCTTCACTGGTTATTGAAATTCATATTTATTTTGTCCTTTGGGCATAGAGTTATTTCAACTAAAATAGCTTATTAATTTAGAGGATTCCAATTACCAGCTTTTAGAACAGATCTACTTTGTAATTTACTAACTTTGATGATTGATATATCTCCCAAAAACCTTCTTTGGTAATAACTATTTAAGCTTATGGCCTGACATACTTAAAGGAAAGATTAAACTAAATTTTAAATATTAGAATTTATTTAGAGAGACCATGGTCTTCTAATGTTTTTCCTTAAAGTGTGGTGAAGAAAAACTAGAATCAAGATGTTCAGTTCAACATGGTCAAAAGCCATTGTGTTTGTGTGTGTGTATGTGGGTGAGGTTATATATGTGTTCACTCTTGGTAACTATGGAAACAAACAAAAAGGTCTGGAATTGGGGAAACATACACACAGTGGAGAAGAGAGGAGGAACTTGCCCTAAATAAGGAAGTTGCAAATGAAAATGAAGATATTTTGAAGAAATGCAAACATTGAGCCCAAAATATAACCATCTAAGACTATTATGGATGATATACATTCACACATATAATGCATATGATTATAAAACTGTGTCTTGGGTTTTCTAGGCTTTAAAGAAAACATATACCTCTATGTTTTATTCTTCAGGAATCTTACATCCAAATTTTTATATCTATTACTTCTTGCAGTTGTCAAATCCTTCAAGACACACAGTTCTAAGCATGATTCTGAACTCAACCTTCCAGTTGCTAACCTTTAGCTTCCATTTGCCCTAACTCCTTGAGTTAATCACTGCATTTAATCTCATCTTTTAAAATCACCAACACAAACTAGTTAAGGAGAAATTATGTGTTTCTATCTAAATATAGCATATAGGACTTCTAATCAGCAATAAATATCATACTTGTCTTTTCTCTGTGCATATCACATATTCTTATAATAATGCACCCTTGTCTCTTCCTACATCTGAAGAAGAGCTTGCGGTTCCAGAGGCCATTGAGGTCTTAGGAGGATGCATCACCTCCATGTATATCAATAGACTCTGAGTCTTCTTGGAAGCTACCACAAGCCAATATAGGCAAAGCCTCAGACTGAGTTTTGCAGAATAGAAACTGAGTGAAGGCTGTGCATGTCATAGCTTAGTTGGGAGATAATACCAGAAAGTAGAGGGAAGGACAGGAAGTGAGAGCACACAGCCATGGCAGAACATGGGTGTGATGGGTCATGTCATGCATCAGAAGTGACTACTTTGTACATAATTCCCACTTGTTATTAATTGAAGACTTTCAATGAACAAAGTGTTTTTAATGCTTGCAGTCTGCCCTATGGGGTTGGGGACAAGCCTGACCTCACTGCCACATCTGAGGCTAAGGCTATGGTAGGAAAAGCCAGTATTTAGGGACTATGGAAGAAGCATCAGCCATGATAGCTACCAATACCAATAAAAAGAGGAGGAATTGGAATTGGTGGAATGATTTTCTTCCTCGCATTAATTCCTAGCATGATTTGGTAGCTTACATTAGTTGTTGTTATTATTGTTATTTGTTGTTTGTTTCTGTTTTTTGAATAAGAGGCAAGAATAGAAGTTCAAGAGGACAATGACATTCCACTGTGACTTTCTTGACTGTCAATTATATTCTTAGTCTAATTAACATATTCAGATTTTCATGCAAGAATATATTTCAAAGTCAAATATAAATGGCATTTAGACTGCTGCTGTGGCATATTCCTATGGATTCCTTCTGGTCTCATGGTCTCTTGTAGACAAGGCTGGCCTCAAATTCACAATGTAGCGGAGGATGATTATCAACTTGTGATCTTCCTGTGTCTAACTCCTAATTTCTGGGATCACAGGCAACCATACCAGGTTTTTATGCAGCGCTGCGGATCAAAGGCCGGATTTCATACATGTTAGGCAAGCATTCTACCAACGGAGCTACAATCCCAGCCATATACATCACCCCCTTTTATTATTATGTCTGGAGAGGGAGGCATGGTTAAACATCTTGTAAGCCAGGAAGAAAAGAGAGAGCATGTGGGATGAATGCTGTACCTCCTACTCTGCAATTCCTTTTTTCTGTAGTTTCTGCTGGGTATAGTCAGCCCAATTCCATCTGGTTCCTGCGCCCTGTAATACTTTTAATATTTGAACCTTATCCCCTGATATAAACTTCGGGCTAACTTTCCTCCAGGCCTTCTGCCCTGATCCCTCTGTATCTCCAATACTCAGCTGCTGTCAAACTTGTGGGAAATAAAAGATTTTTTTTTTTACAGATCCTGAGCAAAGATCACAGACACAAACCTAGTTTAAAATTACAAAATCGATATTTTTAAAAAAGGAATGAAAAACCCCAGGAAACCTCCAGGTTGTCTAAAAAGTCCTGAGTTCAAAGATAGTAATTCAGGGATGAGTCTAAGGATCTGAGTGTCAATAGAATCCAGGGTTTGATAGGAAATGAACGATCTTTTTCATGGTGGTTTGGGATTCTTTGACTTTATGACCATTGTACAAGGTGAAAGTGTGAGTGGGGGTGTTGGGGCTCGAGAAAGAATGTGCAGAGGAAAGTCATTCATCTTACCTCCCTCTAATGCAGACTCCTTATTTTCTTATAACAGAAAATAAGCAAATTAACTTTATTATAAAAATCTCATCAGTTTAGTTAAAGATTCTGTTTAACACAGAGCTAAACTGGTAGGAGCTAACACAACTGGTTGAATATAGAAACCACTGGGTTATACACTATGAGGATATTAGCATGTAGTCTTCAAGATTCTGCAGAAAGAGTGTTGCTGTGGAGTTGGTGTGAACTCTTCTGGAACCGACAGGATGCAAGGCTCACCATTCTAAGAAAATACATTGATGTGTCTTTCTATAGAGTTGGCTCAATTTTGTCTCGAGCCAGATGGAATAGTATTGTTAACACAGACTACTTGTGTCAGAATATTATCTTCCTCCAGTCTTTTGAGTGAGTTCTGTGGGTCAACAGTCTACCATGCTAGCCCTACCTGGTGAATTACCTCAGACTCTGTTCTCCAGGCAAATCTTTTATTCTTGTAGAATTTGAATCCTTGTTCTGAGAAACTGTTATTTTGCTTTTAACTACCCAGAAACCCAAGTTGCAAAAACTCTCAACCCATTCCTCAATGGGAGTCTTGCCAGGAGGGCAGCACCAATATCTGGAGATTTGCTTCTACTAGGTCATCCTTGAATATGTTCTCGGGCTCCTAGCATCTTTTCCTAGGAACAGTCCTTACAAACCAGACACTCAGAATTCTTCATTACTAAATGTGCAGCCCCTGGGGAAAGTCCCTTTGTTTCTAAGCAGAGCTATAGGGCAGAGTTTTCTAATCTAACGTTTATTTTCAGACCCAGGCCAAACATAGCTACATTTGTTCTTATTTTAATATTTTTTACAGTGCATAACAAAAGATCCCACTTCAGTGAAACCCACATTTTAGCCCTAGTAGATAGGTTTTGCTAAGTGAAATCTCCATGAGGTGACCCAGCACTGTTTATAGGAAGGGGCAGCATCACTGAAGCCAAATAAGGAGAAGCAATAAGTGGGCGGAGCTAAAGGATTACTGGGAGTGGAGCCTCTACTGTGTCAGGAGCCCAGTGCTTCTCAAACTTTTGGGTATTTTGCTGTTTTCTATTCTTCAGCAATCCTGGTTCAAGAGCACAGGGTCGGGGAGACATCTAAATCTTAGAGGTACCAAGAATCTGGAGGAAGGACTCTCTCTCCATACTGTTGCCTCTGGTCCTCATGATGCGCATGCTGCCCATCTTGGTCATGATGCTGAGGTCAAGTTAGTAGGAGCTGTGATTCCCTTCAACACACTTTACTACATGACGGAAGTGGCTCTCATCCATTGTGTAAAAGAGAAACTAAAATGTTATGAACCTTCAATTGTGTTGTTTTAATGCCACCTTAAATTGTTTTTTCCTCTTTTTTAATTGATTTTATTGAGCTATATATTTTTCTCTGCTCTCCTCCTTTCCTCTGCCCTCCCCTTCAATTCTCTCCCAAGGTCCCCATGCTCTCAATTTACTCAGGAGAACTTGTGTTTTTTTTTCTATTTCCCATGTAGATTAGATCCATGTATGTCTCTCTTAGGGTCCTCATTGTTGTCTAGGTTCTCTGGGATTGTGATTTGTAGGCTGGTTTTCTTTGCTTTATGTCTAAAAACCACTTATGAGTGAGTACCTAAGATAATTGTCTTTCTGGGTCTGGGTTACCTCACTCAACACGATGTTTTCTAGCTACCATCCTTTTGCCTGCAAATGTCAAGGTGTAATTATTTTTTTCTGCATGTAGTACTCCATTGTGTAAATGTACCATATTTTCCTTATCCATTCTTCGGTCGAGAGGCATTTAGGCATTTATTTCCAGGTTCTGGCTATGACAAACAATGCTGCTATGAATAGAGTTGAGCACATTTCCTTGTGGTATGATTGAGCATCCTTTGGATATATACCCAAATGTGGTATTGCTAGGTCTTGAGGAAAGTTGTTTCCTAATTTTCTGAGAAATCACCATACTGATATTCAAAGGGGCTGTACCAGCTTGCACTCCCACCAGCAATATAGTAGTGTTCCCTTTACCCCACAACCTCTCCAGCATAAATTGTCATCAGTGCTTTTGATCTTGGCCATTCTTAGAGGTATAAGATGGAATTTCAGAGTTGTTTTGATTTGCATTTCTCTGATGGCTAAGGATGTTGAGCATTTCCTTAAGTGTCTTTCAGCCATTTTAGATTCCTCTGTTGAGAGTTCTCTGATTAGGTCTGTACTCCATTTTTTATACAGTAAGCTAACAGCCAACATCAAATTAAATGGAGAGAAACTCCCAGCGATCCCACTGAAATCAGGAACAAGACAAGGTTGTCTACTCACTCTATATCTATTCAATATAGTTCTTGAGGTCCTAGCTAGAGCAATAAGACAACAAAAGGAGATCAAGGGGATACAAATCAGAAAAGAAGAAGTCGAACTCTCATCATATTTGCTGATGATATGATCGTTTACATAAGTGACCCCAAACATTCTACCAAGGAACTTCTACAACTCATAAACACTTTCAGTAATATAGCAGGATACAAGAGTAACTCAAAAAATCAGCAGCCTTCCTGTACACAGATGATAAATGGGCTGAGAAAGAAATAAGAGATACATCACCTTTCACAATAGCCACAAATAGCATAAAATATCTCGGAGTAACTCTAACAAAACAAGTGGAAGACTTGTGTGACAAGAACTTTAAATCTTTGAAGAAAGAAATTGAAGAAGACACCAGAAAGTGGAAAGATCTCCCATGCTCTTGGGTAGGTAGAATTACCATAGTAAAACGGTGATCTTACCAAAAGCAATCTACAGACTCAATGAAATGCTCATCAAAAACCTTAAACTATTTTAATGCCACCTTAAGAACAGTAATTTGGATCTCTGGGTGAACTCCAGATTCAGTATATTTTGATCCTTTCTACATTCTACTTATCTTAGAATCTTCTGCATTCAGTTCTTTAGAACTAGGGTCCCTGATAGCCCAACCTCTAGACATCTTATAGATCTTGATCATATCCACCAGCCAGAGCTCTCATCAATAATTACAATGTTGACTTTTCGAGATACAGGCTTACACTATTTCCTCATATTCATACCTGATCTTGGAGATTGGGGTACACTTAGTAATTCTGCTCCTCAGGGAGCTCTTTACTAGCACTTGTCCCTTCCCCCAGGAAGAATAGACATTAGCCTATGCTAAACTCCAGAACAGTCTCGAAGTCTTGCTTTCAAGGTGAACCACATTGTCTCTCAAAAACACAGAGGCTAGAGAAATCTTTTTTACACCTTCACTTGGAAAGTAGACCTTAAAGGCCCTAGCATACTGTGCGCTCCTCAGGCTCTGCCACACCACGTCCCTTACAGGCCCAGTCATATCATGCCCCTCACAGGCTCTGCCACCCCATGCCCTACATGGTCACAGTCACACCATGCCCCTCACAGGCCCTGCCACATTTTGGCTTTGTCCATCATCAAGTAAAACTGACAGGACCTAGTGTCTATTTAGAATTTGGCAGAGAGAAGGAAGTAAGAGCTTCTATTTACATAGCAGTGAACAAGGAAAGTTTGTAAATTCATTTTTCACAAAGAAACGGTGCAGTTTTAGTGAGGGGGAGATTTCAGGCATTTGCCTAGCTTCTGGTAAGTGTGAATTTGGTTTCTGCTTTGTTTTGTATTCCTTTTCAAGTCTTCACTGAGGTGTCTCAGAAGAGCATGTGGCTGCCCAAGCCCATGCCCTAAGACTTGGGTGCAGAGGAGTCAGCCTTTAGCTTGGAACTCAGGAGACACAGGCAAGCAAATCTCTGTGTTTGAGGACAGCCGAATTCCCGGTGAGCTAGGGCCACGTGATGGGATCCTCCCCCAAAATGTCTTCAGATTCCATAAGCTAATATAAGCTTAACTGCTAGGATCCGTGCCATAACCATAACTTAGCTATGATCAGAGTGTTAACTCATGGCCAAGGTTATTGAACTGTTTCAGAATCTCTGGCTCACCCAAAGAGAAATCCCTTGTCAGTCTCTACCTTTGTTGCTTTCTTTATAATTATTGTTTAAATGTTTTAATACAAAGATGGTCCTGTAATATGATAATAAATTCATCTGTGAACAGAAGCAATATGTTTATTCTAATACATTAAATCCAAAGATAGTTAGTTAGTATAAGAATTGAGCTAGGAAAGAAGCTGATACCATGTAGAGGTCAAGGTAAAAGGATAATATTCCATTTATTAATTGTCAATCTTAGTATCTGTGCTACTGGTGTTGTATTCAGGAAGTGGTATCCTGTGCCAGTACCTTCAAGGCTACTTCTACTTTATCTTCTATGAAGTTCAGTGTGGCTGGATTCATGTTGAGGTCTTTGATCCATTTGGACTTGAGTTTTGTACATGGGGATAGATATGACTCTATTTGCATTCTTCTAAGCACTGGGCTGAGTTTCTGGAGTCCAGTCATAAAGAGGAAGGAACAATAATATGAGCGAAGAGGTCAAGACCATGATGGGGAAACCCACAGAATCAGCTGTCCTGAGCAGGTGGGAGCTCACTGACTCCAGATTGACAGCGGGGGAACCTACATATGACTGAACTAGGCCCGCTGAATGTGGATGACAGTTGTGTGACTTGAGCAGTTTGTGTGGCTACTGATAGTATTTATCTTTAGTGCATGAACTGGCTTTTTGGAACCCATTCCCTGTGGAGGGATACCTTGCTCAGCCTAGATACAGGGGAGGGCCTTGGTCCTGCCTCAAGTGATGTGACAGATTTTGTTGAATCCCCATGGGAGGCCTCATCCTCTCTGAAGAGTGAATGAAGGGTTGGCTATGGGGAATGTGGGGGAAGTGGGAGGGGTGCAAGGCTCCCAGCAGGAAAGTAGAGGGAACTGAAATTGGTATGTAAAATTGTTTTAAAAATTAAAAAAATAAAATAATAAAATAAAGCTTTAAACAAAGAGCAAAAAGGGGTGATATCCTTGGTGGAAGGCGTATACTATGAAACCAAGATTGGGAAATATTGTAAGTGTCAAATGTTTGCTATTTATGCCTAGGACAGAGTCAGGATAGATATCTCATGGATCCAGCTGGGCACAGATGCAGCAAGAAAGAATATGTATTCTTTTGTTTCTCAGAAAACAGAGTGATCATATGCCTCCGTTGTCCAAGACAGATGAGTTTCCACTTAGAATCTCAGGTTTTTCTGTTTTTCTTCTTCCTATCTAACATGCCTCACTTTGGCCTAAACAGGACCTGGTCAACCCTTCAAATTAGTTCAACTCAATTCTAAGCATAACCATTAAAGTCTTAGAATTAAGATAATATTCTTCCAGACCCAGACCGAACTGGCTTAGTTTTCAGTATATCAAAGTAACCAAGCCTTGTCAAAAGTTCTTGACCATGGAGGCTGGAGAGCCTACTAAGAGCACTTGCTGCCTTTGCAGAGGACCAAGTCTGATGTGGGATTTCTCTCTGTATGCTGTGATTACCATTGATTAATAAAGAAACTGCTTTGGACCTATAGCAAGGCAGAACTTAGCTAAGTGGGAAAACTAAACTGAATGCTGGGAGGAAGAAGGCAGAGTCAGAGAGAAACCATGTGGCTCCACCAGAGACAGACACCAGAACTTTACCAGGTAAGCCACAGCCTTATAAACACAGATTAATGGAGATGGGTTAGTTTAGGATATGAGTTAGCCAGAAATACGCTTAAGATATTAGCCAAATAGTATTGCAAATAGTATAGTTTCTGTGTGATTATTTCAGAGTCGAGCAACCGGAAACGAACAAGTGGTCTCCTACTACACAAGTTTCCAACACACACATGACAACTAACTGGAATTCCAATCGCAGAGGCTCAAAAAACCCTCTTCAAGCCTTTTTGAGAATTAAGTGGGTATATGGTACACACATATATACATGCATGCACATATACATGAACGTATTATAAAGATAGACTCTTAAAATTCTTGATTGAGAAATGAAATATAATGTATTAATGTTAAGTTTAATATATACATATACAGAATAATACTTCTAAATGTTTTAATTGTATAGTTAAAAATTCAGTTGCACTGATTGCAAGGCTATAGAATGCAGAGGAGTTTGATCTGGGCGCATGATCTGGCAAGAGAATACAAATAACTGCTTCCACAGATGTGTCTGTGGGAGCATGCCACTAAACGTAAACATAGTTTATATATAAATGTGTCAAAATATGTGCAGAAACTAGTGCAACAACACTCAGCTCAGAGTGTACATATACACATGTACAAACACATATTCTTTCCACTGCACATATTAGATTTAACATTTATATGTGAAGAAATACGGCTGGTGCATATAGGATCTATTTATGAAACCACTTCGGCAATGTCTTTTTCAAACTCCATTTTGAGATTCCAGAATAAATGCCCTTTCTTGTTAGAGCTGAAGCCCTAGCCAATTTTGCAAATGGTCTTGGAAAATTGCCCTCACAATTGACTGTCTCTGGGGAAGGCTTACTGGTAGAGAAAGCAGAGACACAGGGGAGTTTCCAAAACTCAGAAAATGGCAAAGGAGAAGGCAGAAGGCTAACGTGGAACAGGTGGCATCAATTTTTCTTTGACCAGTAATTCTATTATTATTAGCAACCGTTTCCACTCGTGTAAGGAACAATTTTGTATTAATCCAATTTAACTCACAAAAATTGACAAAAAAAATCAGGGTCTATATTCCAGGCAATCCACTGTGGGGAATTTGTTCCCACTTAGGAACAAAGATTTTCTCTTTTAGAATCTGAATGCAATTGAGTCTAACTCACCAAATATCTGGAGGTCTGTAATGTGCCATCTTCTATACTTGCCACTTTATTGTATGATTTAGAGGATGAAAAGCTACCAAGTCAAAACTATACAATAGGGTAGCCAATAAAGACCTGAGTGATTAATAATAATCTCAGATAAGAGGAAGATTTTGTTCAACTATGGCAACCAGGAAAGAATCAAAAGGGAGAAATAATTGCAAACTGACCCAAAGAAATGGCCAGATCTTCAGTGCAAAGAGAGCCTTGAAAGAACTCATCTGGTATAAAGAGATAATCAGAGACAAAGACTTGGAGGGCCTTGTTATGGGGGAGTAAGATTCCATTGCTAGATTAAAATTATCTGGGAATATATAAGGGAAATATTCAGAAGACTGGTTTGTTCAGCAGACTTCATTTCAAGCTGTTTTCAAAGAAATTTACCCAAAGTCAAGTAAGATATTTACCAATGACCCTATGATTTAAGCAGTCATTGAGTCTTATTAGCAAATAAATTTGCATGAAAAGGATCTGAATAATTCTAAGAGAAAAAGGGTAAATAACAAAAATGAGCATGCCACAAAATTAATGTTACCAGCTGAAATTGCTCTACCATCAAAGTCACACTGTGTGGTGTTAAATAGTACTGAAGGAATATGACCCAATTGTTCAAATAAGTAGTGTAAAACAACATCAATGAAACAAAAATAGAGAAAATAAGAATGAAGAGGTAGAAACAAAAGAATTAAAATAAAATTAACCCCGTGTCTACATTATGTGTTATAGAAGGAAGAAAGCAGAGGATGGATGAATGGATAGATGAGTGGATGGATGGATGGATGGATGGATGGATGAATATGGATGAAAGCCTCCTAAATTACATAGCATCAAATATTAAATAAAAACAATATTTTACTCAGCTTTGAAACCTATTAGCTACAACAATGACTATCCTGGCAAGATACACCTACTAGTTCAATAGTAGCTTGAATGTTATTGGAGCAACAAAAGATTTTCTGATTGACTCTAAGGCTGGCTTGACAAGATGAAACCCATACGCAGCACTATTATGGGAATAAAACTTGTGGTTGGATAGGCCATGGGCTCTAGAGGAAAATCCACTATTACTCTTCTGATAAATGGACACATTTAATGAGTACTAATGACTTACGGCTGTGATCAGATTAGTATGCCTCAACCCTCATCAGAGAAGCTTCTTACAGTAAATGGCAATTGACACAGATCCTTCAACTGGTCAAGATGCAGAAAATAAGAGACTATGGGAATGCTCAACCCTAGGTGGAATGTCATATCATACCCATTACACCAAAGCCAGAGATCTCCAGAGAACTTGGAGGAGGGAGTATGAGAGACAGAGGTGGGGCTGACTGAAAGAAAACTCTTTTCTGGCTCCAATATGTCAGGTGCACATATGAACTCGGAGTAATTGTGACAGCTTGCACAAGAACTGTGTGAGGTCAAGCCAAAGAAAATCCCAGCATGGACGGAGAAGTGAGAACAACATAGCCCCACCCCTAACTAAGGAGCTCTTGACTTGCATAGCTGCTAGGAGAAGGGGTGTCAGCCTCCTCACCTTCTCTAAGGGCGTGACTGCTCCTGGGGATCACCCACGTTCAAGCAGGCACTGCAGCCAAGAGTATTTGGGCAGCACAAATTGAACTTAGTGGGTGTTAAAGAAAAACAAAACAAACAAAAATGGAAACAGGAATTTGGGTGAGTGGGAAGGTAAAGGCATATCTGGGGATAATGTGGGGTAAAGTGTAAAAATCAAAATACATTGTATAAAATTCTTAAAAAATTAATAAAATATTTTAAATTATATTTAAATTTTAATTAAATAGCCACATAGAGACAATTGAAACCAATGGCTCAAGAATACATGTTTTATTTATACACACTTATTTAAAAAAAACTAATTCTGAGCTAGGTCAGCATTGGAGACTCAACAAATATCAAAGGATGAAAGGATGACATTATTTAAATTGTATTACCAGATCATTTTGTTGCTGTGTTAGAAATCAATACAAATATTAAAAAATGATAATGTCTGGAAATAGAAAGCTATGTCACTTGGGAGTCAAAGAAGAAACCATAATAAGAATCAGAAAGTACAACAAAAGAGTTAAAAACTGCTAAGACAAATGGGATTCAAAGTCAAATTTATAGGAAACCCCTGGCTTTGTATTCATGCTCTATTGCTTTCTACATGAGTCAGCATATAAATTAGAAGAATGTATGGATATTTGCAGGTTGGTGTTCAGTGTGAAAGCTCCATGTGTTAAATAAACCTAATGGAAGGAGGAAGAAAGTGATAGCAAGAGAAAAACTTAACAAAACATTTAAAGTATAAGGATAACCAACAGGTATACAATCGGATTTTCTGAAGAGTTGAAAATTAGACACAGCCTGGAGGGGTGGGCGGAGGGGCAGAATAAACAAGGTACATGGTAAAGAACAAGACTGGAGTTTGGGGAGAGAGTAAAAATGAAAGAAAAAATGTAGTAATTTTTAAAATAATTTGAGCTGTTTATTTATTTACTTACTTATTTATAATTCTTTGAAAATCCCATATATGTATACAATGTGTCTTGGTCATAGTCCCCCATCCCTCTCTTTAAAACTCTCTCTATCCCCTCATCTCCCTTCTAACTTCCTATCTACTTCTTTATCAATTACATTTCTTTATCTATTTTACATACTGACCACAGTTTCCCCTTCCTCCTCTCCTCCTGTTTCCTCCTGACTCCCATCTACCCACTTCCCCATCCACTCCTCCTCCTTAGCCATTCAGAAAGGGTCAGGCCTCCCATGGACCATGAACAAACATGGCATATCAAGTTGAGGCAGGACCAAGATCCTCCCTCTGCATCAAAGCTGGGAGAGTCATCCCAGCATGGGGAATAGATTTCAAAAAGCCAGTTCAAGTGCCAGAGACAGGCCCTGATCTCATGACTGGGAGCCCCACAAACAGACCAAGCTACACAACTGTCACACTCTGCAAAGGTCAGTCCCATGCTGTTGTTCCAGAGTTGGTGAGCTCCCAGGAACTCAGGTCAGCTGTCTCTGTAGGTTCCCCCAATCATGATTTTGGCAACACTCCCTTCTCACCCTCCACCCAACTCTGCAATTCCTCCTCCCTGTCTTCAGCAGGATTTCCAGAGCTCTGCCCAATACTTGACCATGGATCTTTCCACATTTTCTTTTGTTAATGTAACCACTGAGTACAATTAGTGTTTTGATTTGAGTTAGGGTCACACTAAATAGCCCAGGTTGGCCTCAAACTCATACAATGTGTCTGCTCAGCCCCCCAAGTGCTAATATTACAAATTGTGAACCACCATGCCCAGGAAGTTTAGAATATTTAAATATGTTTTTTTTTAAAGCAAAATATCTATTTCAAGTTACTCTAACTAACTAGAGATTGCAAAGCCTGGATGGCTCATGACAATTAGAGAATAAAGGAATGATTTATTTTTAAAACATTAATTATTTGACCAATACTAAAAGTACACAGAAATAAATAATTATAAGATGATAACATTGACTACTTAGAGGATGCAGGTCATAATGGTTAAGAAACCCAAGATGCACTTACATCATCTCATCCAGAAAGAAGAAATATAATAATAAAACCAATCATAATCAAACCTACTAAGATAACATACCTGGGGAAAGTTCTTATAAAAGATGTTTGAGAATGTTACTGAAAATGCAAACACATTTTCAAGCAACTGGGGAGAACCAAGATGAATGGAGAAAACACAGGTAGTTATAACAGCTCCACGGAAGAAATGTGTCATTCTCTTAGATGACCATAGATTGAAAAAAAAAACATATCTTAAAGTATTTTTCTATTAAATATAAGAAAACAAGACTCATTGTCTGAATATATACTTCCCTAATTATTCATTTTATCTAAAATAATCAAAGATTAGTAGAAGTGGAGAGATGACTCCTTGGTTAAGAGTGCTTGCTGCTCTTTCTTTCAAAGGACCCAGGTTCAGTTTCCTGCACTCACAAGGAAGCACAAAACCATCTGTAATTCCAGTTCCAGTGGGTCTGATGCTGTATTCTGGCCTCCATGGGCACCAGGTATGCACATAATACATATACATTCATTCTGGAAAAACACTTACACACATAGGAAAAAAGTATTAAAAAGATGGGCATAAATGAGACAAGCATATGTAAGTTCATCACAATCAGATAGAAGATGGAATGAAGTTGACCACCAAAAATTATTAAGAAACAAACCTGACCCTTTCTGTAGGAGCGAGGGTTTATTCATTGGAACATGAAAAACAAACTGTATCAGTGGCTATACCACTAAGGAAAATGACATTCCTTCCTCAGATAACCCTACAGTCAGAAGGCTGAGTCAGCAACTAGATGGCAGGAAGTTGTAGGGAGGAGCCAGGTGGAGAAGGGTTTATAATGAGGGGCAAGGTGAAGCAGGAGAACTCCTTGGGAGATGTGAGAAGGTAAGCTAGGTGAGCTGCTTGCTATTCAGCCTCTCTGGGGAGCAGGATTCTACCTTAACCTTTGAAACTTGAGTTCTTTAGAGGGACAGAGATTTAGATAAGTTCCCTTTGTAGCTTTGAAAGAGTTGGTGCCTGAAGGAACAGAGTTTCCTCTGGCTGCGGCTCATGTAGCTGAACGGCTGCTGTTAGTGGCAGAGTTGCATCTGCAGACGAGAAAAGCCTTAGCTTAATAGGCAGCAACAATTAAAAAGGAGGAAAACGCGTGTGTTTTTGTCGTTTCTTCATTCCTCCTTGCCCCAGTTAAGTCAGTCCTTGATCAGTAGAGGTTGCAGAATCGTCTTCCTTCTAAACAAAATGTCATATTTTCTCTCATATGTTAATATCCATCAGAAGAAGTATTTGAAGGAGCACAGTAAAAGGAGCCATGCAGAGAACAGGTGGAGAATGGAGTGGGGAGAGACTAAGACCAAGGAGTAATGATGAAGAACTATGACAACCTCACAATATTACCCATTAGGTTTTATCCTAACTAAATGTAAAAGTTATTTTAAGCTATCATTGTGCTTCAATTTATATATGAATTGAGATTGGAACTCATAGTTGACTTCAGAGTAGTATTTTTACTTTTCTATTAATTATAAGGAATGTCTCTTCCATTCATGATTGTTCTATTTGCCTCTTTGTCAGAAACTCTTCTGATGTCAATCAAACTGAAGAGCATATGTAGACTAGAATATCTACCATGTTTGTTGGGGGGGTCCTTCTAGAGGCATGTACCCTTCCTGGGTGCTAAATGGACAGTAGTGACATTCAGAATACAGCTGGAAGGGACAATCCCATCTCCCCTGGACCCCATTGTTATCCCTGTCAGTCTTGACACTGTTGGGAGCTCTCTTCTCCCATACCTCCCAAATTATTTCTACAGATTGGAGAGAGTGATCACAAAGATCAACAGTATATTGGCTCCATCTAATTAAAGATATGCTTTTGACATTAGCCCTGATAAACAATATCACTGTATTGAAAGCATTTCTGGATCTTAAGTGGTTTTTATACTGACTCTAAATGTGCCTCCCAGTATTTTCCACTTTAAACCTTGAGTCTGTCCTTGGAGATGGATGGGATATGGTGGCCTCCCATCTTACCTCTAGAGCTTAAACAGTGCATGTGACTCTTGGGTGCTCATTTTGTCAAACTGGGCAGATTGATTATTTTTCAGTATACAGTGCTGTCATATATTGTAACTAGGAAAAGTATCTAAATTTATATTTGAAATAGAATACAGTTATTTTTCTTTGCCTGTTGCTTGTCTTTCTTATCTTCTGAGAACTCACAATGAGGCCGACCAATACATTCAAATGATACAGTTTCTCCCAGGTGTATTCTCAAGACCCTGTTATCAGTGCAGGCAGTGAAATTTGGGTCAGCTGATAGACGATCACTTGTACCTTCTTGAATAGTAACATACACATGAAAGAGAGAGACAGAGAAGAAGAGGAAACAATGGTATTTGAGAACGGAAGCTTTTAATGTAAGTACTCATGGATATTTTGTTATCTTGTACACATCACAGGCCTTCTAGGTCAACAGAGGTGGTAAAGCGACCAAAACAAATTAACAGAAAATGGTATCAACAGGAAAGAGAATGTGTTCAGCACTGAATTGAACATTCTAAGATTAATAAATCAAGTATGACTAGAGACCAAAAAACCCTCACATATCACCACTGACTCCAGTCTCTGCCTCTTCTCTGCTCTTGTCTTTCTGGGCATCATATTGATGGTAAGATAAAAGCCATATTTTCCCAAACCACATTTGTACTCTTAGCTTCCTCAAGGGGAAATAAGCTTTCATTATTTGCAATTTCCATTGGGAGTTCCGGAAATTTGTCTCAGTTATTCTGAAAAAGAGGCAGATGGTGATCTACATCAGACAGGAAAGACTAGACCGAGGGATCATTGCTCTAACATGCCATGGTAGAACATTACTGGAATTTAGTACATTCTAATTCTGGGTAGTAACTAATTGGGACTTCTGGACTTTCAACCTAACACCTATGGTCACATTAAGTGATTGAAAACTTGGCTTATGTGAGCTACGGCTGACTCTCTGAGGAGCATTTGTTTCTGGTGTTTTTGTTTGGTTCACCCGCCCCTCCCCCAGTCAAGACCCTAGTAGATGAGGCCAATGGAGAGAGTTCATCTCCACCCTCATTGTAGACCCAAAGAAAAAGCCAAAACTGCTCTTTAAAAAATGAGTTGGATAAACTCTTAACCTTTAGCAGTGGGGTGTTGGTTTTCCTGGCCAGGCCACTGAACTCTGGTAACACTAGACTCCTGGTCCCCAGGGAAGTGCTATGCATAGCATGTCTAAAATGTGGCTTGGAGCTACAGTAACCCAAGTGGAGCCTTCTGTCTTCAGCAAAGACCAGAAAATCTCTGCTGGTCTCCTGCATTCCTTTGCTCAGTGCTAGTCCCTCCTCCCCACTAAAGTCCATGCAAGTGGCACATGTAAATCCTCTTGCCAACATTCCAAATGCTTCAGAGGAAAGGTGGTCACTCTGGGTGCCTAACTTTGTTTGGAAAGGTCATAGGCAAATGTGGGCTATAAATATCCTGGTGTTACAGCTGGTCTGGTACCCCCTTCCCAAAAATACCCAGTACTCAGCCAGCTGTACTAAACCTACACAGAGTTAGCTTTCCTGGATTTACAATTCAAGCCAGATGCTTGGAGTATAAAAAGGTATGGGGAAGGGAGATGGGGGTCATATGTAGAGAAAACAGAACAGTTAATAATACAACCACCTTGTATTCATAGAAATGCCTGTTTCAGAAGCTAAATTGCAGACTCTAAATATTAAGTGTCTATCCATGGTGGCACAGATGATCAACTTCAGATTGAGAATTTGGATCCCCTACTTTCTCTACAATGTTCTCTTCTCTGACCCATCACCCCCAGTCACTACAGAAGGACCTAGTCCTTTCCCTGTAAATACTCGAGACACATCTGCATCTATTCTTGCTGCTGGCACAGAAGGTGAAAAGCTCTCTGGGGTTGTTGCTCTAGCCCTTGACATCCATTAGTTCTACTGAGAAGGAAATATCCGAACATTAGTACAAGCTAATAATTCCTCTCCTACACTTGAACTTGATCGTATCTGTGATCATTGCTTGGCCATGGAAGGTAACTTGAGGATTCTGTTGGGAGCAAGAGGAAGCTTCCAGAGCTCGGTATTAGCAAAGAGTTGGCAAAGTGTAAATGTCATCTTGTATGTCTGCACGGGTACACATGTTTATTTCCCTAATTTGTTTGACTTCAGTGGCTTTGGATACAGTGATTGCCAGAGATGAATAACCAATAAATCTTTTAGAAAAGGCCTGGCAAGATGGCTCAGCGGGTAAGGGAACTTGCTTCTAAACCTATGACCTGAATTTGTTCCCAGGGACTCAACATATTTGGAAGGAGAAAACTGACTTATGAAGGTTGCCCTCTTACTGCCACATAGTGCTATATAAACACAGTAAACAAACAAATAAAAAACGTAAAATGAAGAAATGAAATACCTTTGAGAAAATTACTCAGTAACTTCAAACTAATTAGTTAGATCTAGGGTGAGTCAAGAAAGTTGTTTGCTAGGTCTAGAGGAAACTGCGGAGAGGCAACTAGAACCAGTTGGCAAGAAAGTCAGGTGCTATCAAGCCCATCAAGGCCACTGCATAAAGCTCTCTCCACACGTGCCACTGGCCTGTAGAAGCATTGGAAAGAGACCTGGTATTTCCCTGCAAGGTAGGTTTTTGTTGAGTGCGATCAAATCTTGTTGTACCTTCTTTGAAGAGGAACAGAGAGCTGGAAGACACTCACATTCCCCCTGGTTGGGAAAGAAGGAAGAAAATCAAGGTTTGCCCTAAAGAACAAACACCATTCACCTATGCTTGTCAGATATGAAAGCCAAGTCAAAGAAGATGACAACTGAAGCTGTTCAGGGAGCTAACACCAGCACATTCCATCCCAGTCCAATCTCATTCTCCTTGAGCGCCTTCTTCACGGCGTTTACGATAAAACAAACTTAGCAAGGTGCAATGGTGTGCTAAGTCATCAGACCATGGTGGTCACTGAGTGTGGAGCCTGCTCCGCTGCTTGTTTCTCTAAGGTCCAGGGTATCTACTTCTTCCCTCATTAGGTAACTCTCAAATTTGCGTGAAAATGTTATGATGACAAAGGTTTCCAGTGCCTAGTATGTGCTGGATTCGGTTCTGAGGGCTCTGGGTATCAAACCTCGTATGCTTTTTAAATAGTATATCCATAAAGTAGCCAACACTGCCGTCATCAGTGAACAAAGGAAGAAATGGGCACAGAGGGCTAAACAACTGACTAGCAGTTGAGATGGGAAATTGAACCCGGTGATCTGCTTTGGAGTTGGTTTTAATTCCTCTCTTGCCTTTCTAACTAGCACAGTGACATTAATGTCAGAAGGACATTAAGAGCTATCTCTTCAACACTGGTAATTGTATTCAATATTTAGAAACAACATAAAAGTACAAAGGCTCAGATGTTTAGCACATACCCCCAATTTGAATTTATGATGAAGTAGTTCCATCCATGGATCGGCTCCTCTTCCCAACACATGTGTTCCCAGATATGGCTGTTTGACTCTCTTTTGGAGATTTGACAGAGAATTTAGCAAAGCTTCAGTAGACTAAAGAAAATGCAATAGCCACAAAAATTCAGAAGCCTTTTATGTATGTTCTAAGTAGTAAGGGACACGAAATGTGTGATAAAGCCAGGTGTTTCAGGTCATATCCATTATCTCAGCAATCAGGAGGCTAAGATAGAAGAATTCCCACAAGTCTGAGGATCATCAGGAGTACTTAATGAGCACCAACCTAGTCTAGGTTACATTTAGGATCCTGTTCAAACCAACCAATAAAACCAGCACCAACAAGTAAATGCATGACAAGGTATAGAATAGACTTGCAAATGATAATAGCTAAAATCAAATTTGTCATGTCAAAAGAATTTGTATGGCTAGGTCAAGGGGAATCTTGTTTCTTCTGGGAATATTTCTTTTTAATCTCTACCCAGAAGAATTTCCCCTTTCTTTACATGATCCCCAATGGGGACATAACCCCAGAGAAGCCTGCTACCACAGACCCCATCTTAAAACACCACCATGTGGAGCTCAGTCCTATGTCAACTTGATATGCCATGCTTTATTCAAGTCCTTGGAAGGCCTGCCCCTTTCTGAACAGAGACTGGGGAGTTGATAGGGACTGGGGGAAGATGGGAGTTTGGGGGAGGGAATGGAAGGAGAGGAGGGAGGGGAAACTGTGGTCAGTATGTAAAATAAATGAAAAAATGTTAATTAAATATAATAATAATAATAATAATAATAATAATAATAATAATAACAAACCACGAATGTTTTGAAAGTTGGCACAGCACATTTGGAAAACCAACCACCATGGAGACACAGCAGCAGGGGCACTTTCCTCTGGAGTCTAGCATGTCCTGTGAGAGGATGCTTATTCCCTCCTTGGAGACATGTCTTCCTGCAAGCTCAGCTGGGTTTCAAAGCAGACAGTTTCCACCTGCTTTGATTGAGTTTTATGCTGCTCCCCCTGACATTGAGCATGGTCTACAAGAAGTCCTGTTCCATGGGCTTGCGAAATCCTCACAGTGACCTTGTATAATTAGGATGTATTAAGCTCCTGAGCTTACAAAACAGGATCCTGACACTCTGGACAATGAGCTACCTTACATGGGGTGACGCCTGGGATAAAAGATGCAGCAGGACTGTGTGTTTAGGACAATCCAAAATTGTGTCTCTTTAAGCAAGGCACTCCTGAGGTCAAGCCCTGTTGTATCTATGTGTTTTTATCTTAATCTCTTCTTCTCACCCAAAGAATCGGGAGTTGTTCATTTGCCATCTTTTCATCCTTCAGTGTTGGATTCTGAAGAAACTTGCACTTACTATTAGACGAGGAAAGAGACAGGAGCAGGAAAATGGGTAAAGAACAATAAAGACACAGAATTCCGACTGAACATCCAGAGTGCTACTGAAGCCAGTCCTGGTTATTAAGGAATAGGGCGGGTGAAGAGGGCCTGATTACCAAGGCGGGGACGCCAAGGATTACAGTCTATGCTGTTACAACAAACACCAGCCGGCCATCGGCTATGTTGTTGTTTTTGATCTGCATATGATAAATGTGGAGTACATATTTACTTGAAGTATAAATGAAGCATTCACCAAGTAGACCAGCTGCTGGGTTTCAGAAAAAAAAAGTTTCAGTAAATTGCCAAGACCTGGGATCCTATCAAGTATGTTCTCTGACTAGGAGAATTAAGCTGGAAATCAGTTTTTAAGAGAAGATAAACAAAAATCCCAGAATTCTTGGGAAGGAAATATTTATATTTTAAATATACTTTGCACACACAATGAAAGCTACCTGTTTAAGTTTGTAATTATTGACAAATACATACACTCCAGCACCTTCCAGCAAGCACTTTTCCCTAGAAATTTAGCCAAGGCGACAGCTGACCTGGTTGCTGAGACTGAGCATGCAATATAGCATCCATAAGCCTGGTGTAACGTTACATTACATTGGTCCTATTGAGGGTCATTGGCACTAGTCAGTAGTCTGAGCCTTTGCTTTGTTGAGTCCTATGCCTCTGCGTGAGTGTGTCAGCTTGTTCACCCATTCAGCAGATGAGTGAGATTTAGTTTATCTCCAGTATTTTGTAATTATGAATAAATTCAAGAGCAGGATCATAACTAAAGTTGTGTGTCTAAGTGTGGATTCAACTTAATAAACTGTGATTTGTTTCACAATGTAACTGGTGCTATTTTTTATTCTTATCATAACGTATGGAAATCCCCTTAAGTTTATACCCCCATTTCCTGCACTTAACAAAGACCATTTTCTTTCTTCCTGCTCTCTTTTCCATTCGCCTTCTAATTTTCATTTAATTTGGTTTCAGGATTCAGAATATAAAGTTTGTCATATGTCCATGCACATGTGCGGGAATGTACAAGTGTCTCATTGCTTATCCTACTTGGTGCTCTCTGAGGATTCAGGATTTCTGGGTAGTGTCTTCTGTGATTCCATTAAATCAATTACACATGTTAATAATACACTGTCTCAATCCTTAGATAATCTCTTTTCTTATTTTTCACACTTCTTATCTTTTTTCCTCATTGAATTTTCATTTTGATAACCTTCAGAAACGATTAGGTCCAGTTTTGTTATGTTCAACTTCATTTTTTTTTCATTTTTAAAATGTATTGCTTCCTGATTATATTGGAAATTGAAATACAATTTCAATTGGAAATTGAACCCAGAGCCTTGTGCATACTAGGCAAGCATTCGTTTTTAATAATTTCCTCTAACTTACTGTCTTTATATAGCTGTCAAGTGTACTCATAAACTTATTAAAGATGTTCTTGATTTATGATCTTCCAATTTTTACTTTGTAGCATTTTTAGGTTTTTTTTTTTTGCATCATATTCATCTTTGTCTCGAAACATTGGTTCCAAGTGTTCAGATGTGTTCCCCATGGTTAGCACAAGCCTCTTGGATACATCAGTAGTGTTTGTTTTATATTTTGAAGCTGTTGTAATATCTGAATGATATTTTAGTCTGCTTCTCTTGATTATGTATTGCATAAACAAAAGTAAATTAAGTGATGTGAGATTCCCGTCTGCATGCTGTGACTACTATTGGTTAATAGAGGACTGTCTTGGTCTGTATAGGGCAAAAGAGTAGAACTAGGTGGGGGAAACTAAACTGAATGCTGGGAGAAAGGAGGCAGAGTCAGTGAGAAGCCATGTAGGACTGTTGTAGCCAGACAGAACTTTACCTGGTAAGCCACAGCGATAAACAGATTACTAGAAATGGGTTAAATTAAGCTGTAAGAGTTAGCCAATAAGAAGCTAGAGCTAATGGGCCAAGCATTGACTTAAATAAATATAGTTTCTGTATGATTATTTTGGGTCTGAGCAGCTGGGAACCAACAAGCGGTCTCCCACAATAACTAAGTAGTATAAGAATTTCATAGATGAGGCTACAAGGGTTGGTATGCTCAAGACCAGACAGCTGAGGAATGATAGAATGAAGTCCAGTGAATTTCAGATGCCAATTTCTGTCCATTCAACTGTGTTTCCACTTAATAATAAACACAATGAAACACCGATGGACAGGTAATCAAAAGCCTTGGAGCTCTCAGGTTCTCAATTGTCCAGTCTTCCAGGAGATACGGCTCAGGAGAACCAAGTCTTGGGACACAACTTTGTTGGAAGCCACTTGAGAACTCCCGTGTTCTGGTGATGTTAAACTTATTACAAAACAAGATAAGATAATAAAGATTCAGACAGTCACTGTCGCTGTGATCAGACTTGCTCACCTGGGCCAGGTCGCACGGAACAAGGAGCAGTGAGAGGTCCTGCAACCTTTGGTACAATTCACAAAGACCCCTACCTCGCCCCGACTCTTCACTGGGAAAACATTTGATTTTTTGTTGTTTGTTTTTTCTCATGGAATAATCCTCTGTAACTTACAAAATAAGCTCTTTTATTTGTCTCTTTCTTTATTAACATGGACAAAATCCACAATCCCGTTCTAATGCACGGCCAAGGATAGGCTGGCTGGCAGCCAACGTCCCAGCTCTGTAGGCCTGAGCCTACAGAGCTGGGGGATATAGACTGGACTTTTTGAGCTGCAAAGGCTCAGTCTGCTGTCTAAAGATTCCTCATAGATCATGGAATTTGAAAAGAGGCTCCACATAGCCAGTGATCAGACACATTACCTGCACAACAACTCAAGTAGAGAAGAGAGAGGGTTGGACTCATGGTGTCTCCATAACACATGATTTGCACTAACCAGGGTAAGACTGCCACTCCAAGGGGCAGTGTCACTGTAGCTATGGACAGACACAGTCCCCACACTCCAGAGCATCTTCTGTTTGAAAGATGGTCTGCAAAGAAGACTCCCCTGTTAGATGTTAAAGGTCTCAAACAAATCTGTATAAAATCCTCCTGGTTTCAACTCAAAAATATTGTTCCTTAGGAAATAATTCAAAATAAGAATCCACATGAAAATATGTTACTGATGACAACCTGGGTTTATCATATTAGGGTCCTGTAGATTCTCCTGAATAAAGTGTCCCATGGCAATTAATAAAGTCTTGCCCCATATGGAAAGTAGAGAAAAAGGAGAAAAGAGGAGTGAATATACCAAAGTTATAACCGATGAGTATTTCCCAGGAAATGAAGGTCATAAGCATTCATATTGCAAAGGTAGACTAAGCATCTAATAAGACAAGACACAAATGACCAAACGTAAGTCATTCTGCAACATTTCAAGAATTAAGAGTGAAGAGGGAGCCTGAAGCTTTCCAAGGTGTGGAATAAGCAGGTAAGAAAGGACAAGAAATAAACAGACCTCATCCCTCAAACTGGTGACACAGTTTGAGCTCAGATTTTCATACTTCACGTAGGCACAGTGCATCTGAGCTTCTTAAGTTATAGGAAAATCTTTTATAGAAATAAAACTTAGCTGGGGCTTGTGGCACATGTCTTTTTATCCCAGCCCATGGGAGGCAGAGGCAGGCTGATCTCTGAGTTCAAGGCCAGCCTGGTCTATGTGCTGAGTTCCAAGCCAGTCAGGCATACACAGCAAGACTCTGTCTCAAGAAAGGTGGTAGGTACCTACTTATAAATAGAATGAATTTAGGATTCTCTACATAATATAATAGATGATACCATTCAGAGATATATACTAGGTGGCTGTGGTAGAATCAACAAATAAAGGGAGGGACTGAAAAGATGACTCGATTGATTCAGTTCTTGCCTTACCAGCAGAAGAATCTGAACCCACTTGCTTGTAATCTCAATGTTGGCTAAGTGGGCACTGGCAAATCCCAGGTCTCACTGGCCAGCCAGTCTGGCCTAAATGGTGGACTCTGGACCAAAGAAAGAACCAGTCTCAAAGGAGGTTGATGATGTACTTGAAGACAACACCTGTGATTGCCTTCCGGACCTTCATGTGCACATTCATGCACTCCTACATATGCACACACATGTGCACACACATGTGTATGCACACACCATATACAAACATAGACAGGTTAGAAAACGCATGTAATTTTCTGATCTATAGAAGTGACAAGAGCATCTTTTTTTCTTCTGTTTACCTTTGCCTCTAGTTTCTGCTGCATATCTTGCCAAACCTTTGGACTCTGCACAGTGGAAGCATTTTTTTTTGAGCATGATAATGGCCTATTCAGTGCCTGGGGAGTTCCTTGAATGCTTCTGGATAGAGGCTGGACGCCTTTATGGTTAGAATGGTGGCTCTTTTAGTGCCCTCCCTCAACCTCTGGGAACGGCATTAGAAATAGAGGAGACAGCAGACGGGTAAGAGTTTGTCTAACTATTTCTGTGTTGTAAGTCTCCCCACAAAGCCTTGTGAGTGACAGGGTTCCCATTCTTCAGTTTGTGCATTATTTACCCCGAGAAGGTGGCAACTCCCGGGGTATAGCACAGAATCTTATACACCGAGGAACATTCAGACCTTTTGTTAAGAACCTCTGTCTCTGGCTATTCACTTGCAAGTTCCTCATAATAAGCACGTGAACACAAATGGGAAGTTCTGTGAGATATTATATCCAATTATAGGTTTAAAGGAAAAAGCCTCAGAGTACCTAGCTGAACAGAAGGACAAGCAGCCGGCTGGGATTTGCAACTGTTGTTGGAGAGAGGGCATTCTGGAGGGATTAAGCCTTGATTCTGTGTGCTCTGTGCTGGCTGTGGGCTCTTAGTTGTCAAACTGCTAGATGGTGTTGGAGAACTGGTAGCTGGTGTAGAAAACAACATACACATTTAGCGTCATAAGTATGGGCTCAGGATAATATAACCTATGAATATGCTAAATCCACTCCTAATTCTAACTTCTGTGTGTATATAGGGATAGGGAGTCAGAATTTAAAAGGTTAAACTGCAAAATAGAAGTTGAGAGATTATCAAATGAAGATGTAGAGTGAGATATTGTATGGCTATGTGGTGGTGCCCTGTGGAATGTTTCATAGGACGAGAGCTGGGACTCCAACAATAAGAGTACCAAAATCTACAAGTCATGCATGGTCTCAACCTCTGGGCCCCATAACCTCATGATTACAAGGGAATCATCCCACTCTTCAAACAAACCATCAGTAAGCACAGGGATGTAGTAAAGATATTTTTAGATGTGACAGGACTTGGGAATTTGAGGTAATTTAAGTCACTATTGTGATTTGAATGGTATGAATTAAAAGAACTTTCCACCTAACCCCCAAACTGGTACCCAATTAAGAAAGAGATCAAAGAAGCTGGACGAATAAAGTTGTCTTTATTGCTGACAGAACTGAACTGAATCTTTACTAAACTCCAGATGGGGCCTAAATATAGAGCTGTGAAGAGCCTTAGAGCGGAGGTAAGTAATACTACTAGATTCACAATATGGGCTGTCTCTAGGTCTAAAGGACTCCAGCTATCTCTTCAAGGTGGGATTGGTCATGAACCATGTGTGTTTCAGGTCTGAAATAATGCAGAATGCCAACAGCTATTGTCAGCCAATTGAAAACAGAAATCCCTGAAGTGCCTGAACCAAAGGGGCTGAAAAGTTCCTTTTTTCTGTGTTATTCACTACAAAGGTGGAACCTTCTTCACTGGGAAGCAGGGAGGAAGAAGGAAGGGTAGAGCAGAAGCATTTCCCCTAGACTTCCTCCTTCCCATGTGTGCTTCATGAATCTGGGGCATCACCAGGAACTTGACAGGAGAACAAACTCTGGGGCCCCCAACTTCGAAGCCTGTCAATCAGAAAAGCAAGGGTGACCCAAACACCTGAGTTTTCATCAGCCCTCCATGTTCTCAAGTAATAACCACTGTGCTAAAATATGTGGTAAAAATTTATTTTCTTTTCTGGAAATTTGAGACTAAAGAAAGCTCGTTCTACCTACCAGCCACCACCCCATACTGAGGGTGATTTGAGATTTACTAAACACAGTCGGGACTCAGGATAGTAAGGGCGAAAGTTCCACAGGGACTGATGTTCCATAGTGAGCCCAGGGATCAGCCTGCTTAGAACAGAGTCTGGAGACTTGGAGACCTAGAAGGAAGGCTTTGATAGTGGGGTTAACACAGCTGAGAACAGTTTGTGAACTTCCAGTAAAGCACAAAGGGAGGAAAGGGGGGAATGGGAAGAGAAGGAATGACCAAGAATGAAATAGAGGGTTAACAGAATGGCTCGGTGGGTAAAGATGCTGCCTCCAAGCTAGACAGCTTGGGTTCCCTTCCTGGGACTCACATTTTCCCCCTTTTCCTCTCCCTCCCTCTCTCCCTACCTCTGTCCTTCTCTCTCTTCTTCTCTTGAAACATTCACATTTACCATTTAAAAAAACCGTAAAGGAAAATTCATTTCTTTGTGAATAGCATTTGATGTTTGGAGAGATCATTGGTACTCTTTTGTGAATTTTCACAAAATCTTCCATGTCTTGGGGCACAGAAGTTAGTGTTCTGAACACCCACAAATTTTATTCCAGCTGGTCTGTGCTGGGGGTATATTCCGGACACTCTACAGTTTCTTTGTTAAATAATAATATCTTTTGGCTATTGAGGAGAAAAGATACCAATTCTAGACTTCAACACCATCCCCAGACTAACTGCAACCAATCTTCATGTAGAACTTGGAACTTCCTTAGAATTTCAGGCAATTCAGAGCAAAGATCAGGGAAGCAACCCCACCAATCACTAGTCTTTGATAGAAGATAGAACAAAAGGAGCTATTAGATATCCTCATATTTAATGTTTTGGTTAACTCTTATTTTTATTATTTTCATTTGTTTTTATAGAGCTCAAAGATAGAACCTAGGGTCTCCTGCTTGCTAGATAAGCAGTCTAACACCCAGTTACACTCCTAACCTTTATCTTTGGAGAATAGTGGCCTCTGAACTCAAGTCTATGAAGACCTGCTCCACCCATGTGCTCAGAACACATTTCGTAAGTTCATTCCTAAGTTCTATTTGGATTCCTACATATCCAGAGTTGATATTCAAATACTTGCATCTTGCTTCTTTTTTTTTCACTTGTCCATTTCTTTTCAACATCCATAGTTTGGGTAATAATGTGTCGAGATCTGATCTGACATGAAGAAGGTAATCCTTATATTCTCTTAGGTTGTGCTGACTCTATCTAGTCTTTGTTCTACACCCTGAGTGGTAAGGGTTTGGGGTGATTGGAAGCAGTTTTAAGATATGGAGAGCTGAGGGCAAATTATCCTTTCTTCTGTCCTCTTCTAAAGTTAAGCTTAGTCAGATTTACCTTCTTGGTTTATATTGATTTTTAAAAATGGGACACACTGCCCTGTGAGACACAGACCCACTTTCTGTCTTCATGGCACAAAAGCTCAGGTGCTGGAATGCATGCTTGGAGTTACTAATAGCTTGAAGAAGTTTGTCCAGGTAAAGTGAGGGAGCGAAGAGCCCAAAGAGGCTAAGTGTGCAGAGAACAGAGAGCGTATGTGATTGGCACATAGAGAACAGAGTGAACATTGGTTAGAAAATAGAAAAGAGACTACTCAAAGCTATTGAGTTAGACTCTTACAAACAAGTAAATGTTATGGCAGAGAAATTACATCTCAATATGGCTGCTTAAAACAGAACAGATGGGCTGGGTCAAGAGGAACCCGTCTGTGCAAAAAGATTAAGGCATCAACCTTAATAAACCTTGGAACAAGTATCAGCTGCAATCAACATAGTTTTTATATCAGTAATTTTGAGAGTTCCGAAAGCCCGTGCATTGTGTTATTATCTGGGATTATTAAATTTTGGAACGGGGGAACTGTGTTTCTTCTTCATGAAGCCCTTATCTAGTACCACAAATCGAGGACGTTATCAAGGGGGAGCATAATTGCTGAAGGTTTTTGGAAAACTCGGTCAATGCTGATCCTTAAATTAGTTCCATAAAAGAGAACTAAAGGCAGATGTTTACTTTAGCAAAGAACATAGATGCTTTGCCATTGCTGAGTGGGACTCAACCTTCTCGGCCTAACTAACTAAATTGGAATGATTATCTGATGTCTTCTCAGGAATTCCCAAAACAGTATTTTCAGGGCAGGCACCTGCCTTCCATGCGGGAAAAATTATGGGATGGAATAAATCAGGGCCCTCGGGGTCAGGAGACACACAGGGAACAGTGAGTTGCCAGCTGGCCCAGTGTAGCCACAGCTTGTTAAGGTTGAAAGAAAGTGGCTCAAGGGTAAGAAATCTTCACCTCTCTTCTGAAAGAAGGCTAGCAGGAGGGTAAGGATTCACAGCCTCATTTGGGGGCAAACATATTTCGAAAACGGCATTCCAGGAGGAGGTGTGGCGTTGGACACCAGAAAGCTGTTTCACAAGGCTTTCCAACTGCTAGGTCACAGACCAGACTCTTCGTTTCCTGAGAAATTTTATGGCTCTACTGTGTCCTCAAGGGTTCATTGCTAGAGACTTAATCCCTGGCCGTTGGTGCTATTGAAGTGGCAGGGACCATGAGGACACCAACCTAATCTATGGGTTATTCTCCTGATGAGTTCATACTGAAGGGGCTGTAGGAGGTGAGGCCTGGTTGGAGGAAGTGGATCCCTAGAGGAATGTCATTGAAGGATCTCTCTCTCTCTCTCTCTCTCTCTCTCTCTCTCTCTCTCTCTCTCTCTCTCTCTCTCTCTCCTCTCTCCTTCTCTTATTCACCACACCGTGAGCAGTTTTCTTCTCCCAGAATCGTGTCTAATCAAGTCCCCAGTGGCAAAGCTTCCACAGTCCTCTGTAACTGTGAGCAGAACTCCTTGATTTTCCTCAGAGATTCCCATCACAACAACAAAAAGTTCATGAGGGAAGGCCATGTTCTCAGGTGTGACTCCAGACAGCAGAGGGAAAAACTTATCCTAGGATTGTCCTATTCGGGAAAAATATTAACAGTTCAAATGTTTGGTAATTCCCCAGAGATACTGAGGGTGCTACCATCAAACCTTTACTCAAAATCAACCTTATACACACAATACCAAATACTCAGGGACACATTTTAACACACACACACACACACACACACACACACACACGAGAGAGAGAGAGGGAGAGAGAGAGAGAGAGAGAGAGAAACAGAGACAGACAGAGACAGAGAGACAGAGAGAGAAGAGACAATAGGGGGTATTCAGTGGGTGCATAGTTACATCATTTTTTAAAAATTTAAAAGTCTGATGGAAACTCTGAAAGCAAAACCACAACCTTGTTTGTCATGTATGCAGCCCCTACCTCCTGCTCCCTCCACAGACCCTCTCTTCTTTCAGAGGTAACCCTTATCCATCTGGTGGGCATCTCCCTTACCGTTTATGTATATTCATATATATATAAATATATATATATATAAACATATATAGCAATGTAGAGTTCTCTGTGTCCTAACAGTTTTTCATAAACAGTAGATTAGAGAACACATTGTCGTGCACATTCCTTTTAAAGGTTAAAAACAATTCGTAAATCTCTTGGCCAAGTATTGAACTTATCCTCACAGTGGGTATGTCACAATTTATGTTACCATTCCCTTAATCATAAAGAAATCTGCCCGTCCCATTTTACTATCCTTTTACAATAAACAACTCTAAAGTGAAAATTCTTGGACAAACCCTTGGGCATATAGTTTTTCTAGGGAATAAATTAAGCTGTTCAGTTTCTGGGTTACAGGATAAGCACACTGTTGATTTTAATAAATACTGTTAAAATGCCATGCTAAAAGACTGTGTCAAATTAGACACCCACCACAGCCTTAACCTATTCTGGGAAAACTGTTTTGGGTGGTAGGAAATTTGAAACCTCTAGATCAGAGTTCTCGGCTTCCGAGGCTTTGTGCCACAGGCGCTCGGATGTCCACGGAAACCTTCCTCCCAGGGGGCAGGGAGTCCAGACTCAACCACACTCAATGCAGGTCAGCAAAGACCATATGGAGGACCTGATTCTCTCGCAGGACCCAAGTGAAGGAATCCTTATCCCAAGCCCTTCTTTTTCTTCTTCCTCCGTACATTATAACCAAAAGTAAAACTAAAACTTCCATTCTTGATTCTAGAAATTAAAGGTGGGGTACTAAAACCATAAGGAGGTAAATCCATCAAGATTCATTTATTTTGTGTGGATGCCCTTGCTTGTCTGCATGTGTCTGAAAGCAGACGAGGGCATCAGATCCCCGGGAACTGAAGTTGCAAGGTCATCGTGAGGCTCCTAATATGGGTGCTAACAGCCGCCCCGGGTCTTCTGTTGCAAGAGCAGTGTTCACCAGCTGCTTTATGGGAAAACAATAATTACTTCTTAGCTGGTGAGAAATGTCAGCGGGACATCTAGATGGTGATCTTTCTTCCCATGTTCCAGTAATTTGCTCTAGCTTTCTCTCTATCTTAATGACTTCTCTTCAGCCCAACCTATTCTCACTTTTTTTATGTCCCAAAAGCAAACAAGCAGGGAACAACCACAAGCAGGGAACAACCACAATAAAACCTTTTAAGTCATATGACTGTTTTAACTCTGGAATCATCTGGGAAGATCTGTAGACACTAGTTCCTGAGTCCCGACATTGTCAATACTGTTTTTTGTTTGTTTGTTTGTTTTATGGCTTTCTAGATGATTCTACAGTGCATAGCCCAGGTGGAGAGCCATTGTTTGTCTGGCTTGTGTGACGTTGCCAGTGAACTTGCTACAGGAGCAGATCGAGGCTCATTCCAAGAGTTACTGAGTGGAATGTTCTGGGCAGGTCCAGCAGTCTGTCTCAGCAGAGCTTCTATTAATATCGATGCATATTCTGGCACAGGTTCTGGGATCTACACATACAATTTGATACCCTTTACCACTAAATACTGTTCTACCATTGTGGGACACTGGCTACCATGGAAGAAGAAATGAAGGAAACTTCTCACTGGGGAAGACTAGAGGAGCTGATGATACATTTCCTACTGCCTGGAGGGATGAGAGTAGAAAACTAAAATCTACCTCTATGCAGGTCTATTTCAAGAAAGTCCATCTGCCCTTCTCAGAAAGAAACTAAACATCCACCCCAACAACGGTGTCGCTGAGAACGCAGAGACGTGAAGAGGAGTCCGTGGAAGCAGTAGGGAGTCTGGGGGAGACATGCCTTCTCAGACACAAGATGTGAGGGCTCTGTGGCAGCATTAGAGGGTGGTATCTGACAGAGCTTGCCCTCTGCAAAGTCAATTCTCCCATCTATAAATTACAAGGTAGCAGAACCTGCCTTGTTGATTTGTCTGACGAGCACAAACAGGGCTTGGCACATGAACAGGCAAGCACTGGGGCTTTCATAAATAGTAGCCTCTATATTGTACATACTACCATTATTTAGCTAGCTACTTAACAAATAGTTATTGGGTGCTTACTCTAAACCGGACACTGGTGGGCAATCCCAAAACTAGACTGGTGGAAAAATTATTAGCTTAGGAGCTAAGAGTCCTATCCAGGAGACAGGCATTATAGTTATCACACAAATAAATACAGCCTCTCGGTAGTAAATGGCATATAAAAAAGAGCACAAAGACAGACGAGAGAAAGCGGGGTGTAATTCAGGAGGAGACATGGCATGGATTTCCGGAGAAGGTGTCATTTACACAGGTGTCTTGATGGGTAAATTAAAGTTGAGGAGCCCAGGGAAAGCAAGTCAAAGGGGATTCAAATAGCTTGTGTAAAAGTCCTGTGGCAAGCAGGGCCACACACATGCACACGTGTGCAAGCAAGCGCACGCGCACACACACACACAGGAAATGGTCGATGAGCACTGAGCTCAGAAAGCAAAGGGGGGAGGTGTGATTCAAGATTCATTTTCAAAGAAGAAAGACGCAGACCTACCCAAGGCCTCATCTCCTCACCTCCTCTGTTGTGCACGGCGATGCTAATGCTAGTGGGCTGCTGCTGTGCTTTTGTATTTACTGAGTATTCCACTCCAAATCCTCAAGATGAGTGGCCTGCACATAACTCAATAAAGCAGTGAGCATAAGGCCTTGGTTTGTTCTGCTGATTGCAGTGCTGGAGACTCAGTCTGGTCTTGGAGTAAGGGGTTGTCCCTTTGGGGTTGGAGCACACAGCCATGAAACCATTCACCTCTTTCGTTGGTTCTCCCATTTGGGGTTTCAACAATGTACAGAGGTGTTTACCAGAGAATTTTTCTGGCCATTGTCATGTTCTGGGAAGTTCTGAGTCTGGTAGAAAGATGAAACGGACCATCCTTGTTTTCCATATACATTTCTCCATATTCTTACTTAGCTGGCTACTTGTTAGTCCTGCGTCAGCAGCCACTGGTACAGGCTGGCATGTTTTATCTTTATTTCCAGGGTCCACTATTGTTGGAAGACTTTCCAGCACCTGGGGTGAATACAGCTTTTGATGGAAAAATGTCTCCCTTGGTCCATCCTTGTAGGAACCGTATATTTCACAACTCAGCTCCCAGTCAAACGTGCATAAACATCCAAGAGAGGAAAGAATCATGTAGAAGGACTATAGCTCTTAATAAAATCTTGAAAGATGTCCCATTTTCTTTCTAATAAAGCCTCTGTGAGTGTCACAGAATCCTTTCTTGAGATTCACAATTGCCTCCAACTCTTTCCCTTGATTGTGACTGCAAAATCATAGTAACCAACGCATCCCAATCCATCTTTGTCTTGACAGTATGAGGCATAACTTTTATTTCATTCATTATATTACTCAAGCTAGTGTTTAATAAATAGCCTTTCACTGAACAGCTTCTTCATATTAAAGTTTGATAAAGTTTAGCATAAATGTCATAACTTGCCTTAAAGTATGTTTGTTTGAACAGTTGGTGTTCTACAATTTTAGACTCTAGATAGAGCCAAAATTTGGGGTGTGGGTGACTTGACACAGAACTATGAATAAATGTAAATTTTAGAACTAGGCCCTCTGAATGTGGGTGGCAGTTTCGTGGCTTGGGTAGTTTGTGGGGCTACTAGCAGTGGATCCAGGATTTATCCTTAGCACATGAACTGGTTCTTTGGAGCCCATGCGCTATGGAGGAATATGTCGCTCATCCTAGATAAAGGGAGAGGGCCTTGGTCCTGCCTCAAGTGATGTGACAGTCTTTGTTGACTCCTCATGGGAGGCCTCATCCTCTCTGAGAAGTGGATGGCGGGTGGGGTGGGGGGATGGGAGGAGCAGGAGGACAGGAGAGAGAGGAAACTGAGCCTGGTATATAAAATAAGATTATTTTTAAAATATAATTTTAAAAAATTACAAAAAAGAATTAAATAGCTGTCCTTGTTTCAGGCCCACCTCTTCCTGTGTTACCTAGAGGAAGTGGCTTTCCCTCTCTGAGCATGTTCTTGTTTGCACATCGTCACATGGGTAATTACAAATAATTGCACAATTCAAAAAGAATCAGACCCACAAGCTTAATACAATGCCTAACAGGTCGCATACGCCCATACAGTCGTTTCATTGTTTCTTCCAGGTTTCTAATCTAATAATGGCCTCAGGTCCTTCTCTCCAATGACAGCAATATTGCCATTGATATGTACTGTGCACTGCTGAGGACTTCATGTGAATTATCTCCTTAAACATTTCCAATAAATCTCTAAAATTGTTGAGGAAATCAAGAGGCAGAGACATTCATTTCCTGGTACAAGGTCCCATGGTTTGTGTGCTGTGGACTGACTGTGGGAATTTTGTCTTCTTTACTGTAACCCCATACTGTGGCTGACTGAATCAGAGCCTCAGGCCAGGGCCTGGACAGAATGGGGGCAGAAGAGCGCCTCTTTGCTCTGTGGGCCTCTTCAAGAACAAGCAACCCATCTCAGACACTGGTCCTCGGGGCGTGGCCACTAGACCAGAGCTGCCCCTCGAGGGTCATGTTTATAATCTAGGGAAATATTAGAAGCTGCCTGGAATTCGGGCTCTATCAACTCTCGTTCCAGTAGGCTGAAGAAGTGAGTGACCTTCCTTAGTTGTTAAGTGTTCTGACATTTAGTTTATTTGCACTAACTGGCCCCGGGGATCTTCTGGAGGCTCCTCTATGGCACTCCCTAAGCCTGCAGGTTTTGAAACCTATCTCTGTGAGTGGTCAGTGATGTGACCTTGGGGAGCCACTTGGCTTTCCAGCTCACTTATGTCAGCTTCTCTGTTACTCTCACCAGCAACATACAACAACATTGGCCAAAGAAGAAGACTGGAAGGAGACATGTTTGCATGATGTTTCTTTGTACAAAGAATCTTTTACCATAGCCCCCTTACATGTTCGAACTTTGAGAGAATCTTACTTAGGTGATCAAAATATATTAGCTCCAGGGGCCCTCAAAAAAATAATGATGTCATCCAAGGTTGCTAGCATCACCCCCAGCTGCTCATGTCACAGGATGGGGTGCGCTGGAGTAGGGTTTCAGGTTCACAAACACATATTGGCCCCCAGCATTAGGGAAACAAGAGCCGTTGGTGCTCACTTGGTCAGGAATCTCCAGCTCTTTCTGTAGAGGTAGCTCCTGGCTTCACAAGCCAAAAGCCAATGTCTTCAACACATCCAATGACTATTCTTAATAAAGGACCTTTTATATCTTACAGTTAAAATGTTTGATGAAGTCTTTTATTTCTTTCCTTATCCTTCCTAACAAAAGAAAGGAACAGCTAGCTTTGGTTATGGCTTACCTACTTGTCCAGGGCCAGAGGGTGGAGGCATGAATTCTGGAGCCAGACCACCAGGATTTACGTTATATTTGTCATATTGCAATGCCATCACCTTAGGCCAATTTCTCAGACTCTTTGTGGCTTAGTTTTCTCATCTGTATGAAGGGGATAAAGATGTCATGGGATGTGCTGGTCAACTGACTGAAACAAGGCTCCAGACAGTAAGAGCCAGTTATTGTCATTATTATCACCCCCTCCTACATTTTCTTCTTTCTCCTTATTTAGGGGAACATGTCCAGTAAGTACCACTATTCCTCAGATCCTAGTAGCGTGTGTCTCCGCAAGGATGCCTTTCTATGGGTTTCCTGAGACTTAGCGACTCGGTGATTATCTAAGGGTCTTGTCACAAATACAGATTCCTAGGACCTTCTCCCATTTTGCTGACTCATGCCCTGAGAGTAAGCATTCAATATGTTTTGCCAATAGTTTCCTGGCCCATGAAGTTTAGGGTTCACTGCCTCAAGACTTCCCCACATCCTCCCATGGGATCCAGATCTCCAGGCTGGAAGAGGGATGGTAAGGGCAGATACCAAGTACTGAACCAACCGAAAGTCTAGTCCACCCTCAATCCTGCGGAAGGTTTAAACTCCAGTGGTTAAACACACATCCCAGATTCCTCCAAGACCGGAGGAGGATTGAATGATGGCCGAGCAAACATGGTGTTCTAGTGATCCAGGGCATGCGGTTGGATTCAGAGAGGGTAATTAATTCGATGCAGAGAATGAACTCGGGTGAACTTTGTGGATTTGGAAATGAGTGTGGAAAGGCTGACCTGACAGTGCAGCCTTTTGTCCAGCGCAGTTCGGTTAGGGGGTTTACAAGCTCCTAAACCTTCACAGTGAACAGCGAGCACCCCAGGGTGCAGCCGCTTGGGAAATCCTTATATTTTCCTTTCCTTCAGCACACCAGGCTCCATTCCCGTTCTGATAGATGCACTAAGAGCAAATGTGTGAGGTAGAAATAACAGCTTAGGACGACCACTTCCAAATAGTACCGATTTATGAGGTAAAATTTAAAAGCACTTTCTCTACTGAATCCATTTCACCAAAGATAAACACAATTGTTATTTTCTTTGATGTCCTTTGAGAAGCGTCTTAAAAATATATATTAAAAATGTCTGGATGTGGGAGCTAGAAATACATTTCTTTCGCATGAATAGAGTCTACAATATTTACTTTAGGCAACCACCTCACTTGAGATAAATCATACCCTAAACCAAATGTTCTCTTTTAATTCCTAATGCACACTCCTATCATTTTATTATGTCTAAGCTGTCAAGCCCTTTTCCTTTCCATTCTGTAATGTCATCCTCTAAACCTAGAAATTAGCAGTGAATGATGTGTCATTCTCATCCGATAAGGAAGGATACTTAAAGATATAAATATCTCCCTTGTGAGGGAGATGGCTCTGTGAGCCCAGATATCTGCCTCCAAGCCTGATGATCTGATTTTGATCCCCGTGGCCCACGTGGCAGAAGGAGAGGAATGGTTCCTGGAAGTTGTCCTCTGACCTCTGAGAGCCCACTGTGGCATATGTGTGCCCACACACATACACAGACATAGTCAAACTAAATAATCAAGTGAGGACCATTTTAATAAAAAGGAATGTATTTCTTAACACACAATCAGTGGAAAGGCAACGCCCTCCACCTGCTCCCTGATGTGTCTGTGGACCCGATCAGCACACTGCATCATTGTTTCCGACCCCAACTCCCCCTTTTTCTATGGGAAGGTTCTAGAATAGGTGACACAGAAACCAAACTAAAACAGGGCAGCATGATTGCTAGAAGATGTATTGGGAATCCTGCTGTCTGGGGCTACCCCAACTCACAGCTGGATGCTCATAAGAAGGTTGGAGAACTTATTTAGGTCACATAGCCAAGCCTCAGTTTGCTCCCCAAATCTGCTCCATCCTAGATGTCACTGCTCATTTTGAGAGCGTTCGGGAGATGTCTTCAGGGGCGAGCAGGAGGGCATCCAGAAGACTGAGGGCAAGCAATGATGTCTGGGTTTATAGGAAAATGGTTAGATAGGCTCTCCAACCATAGACTAGGGGACCTGCTATCATGTGTCAGAGAATTTGACAGTGGGGGAGTGCAATGAAGCCTCATGAGTGCCCGGTGACATGGAGCCAACATGAGCTCACCAAGGTGACGCCATCGCTCAATAACCACATTTCCTTTCTCTGTGCCATTACCAGACTGGCAGACCAGGAAAATACCATAAACACAGGGGATCATGAATTCAGAAGAATATTTTGCAAAAAAAAAATCTCTTATGAACACAGGGTGGTGTTTTATTTAGTTGAGCTCATACTTAGAGGGTGCCAACAAACACATGTATGTCTGGCCTTAAGTGGGACACCTCAAGTGGCATCAGGATACTTTCAGGAAGTCCCACAGAAAGCTGATTCTCAGGGAAAGAACATCAGAGAATTTTAGTCCTGAGGAATACAGTGGTCCAAAGAAGTCTAGGCCCAGGCTGCTGGACCTGCACACTGATATTAAAACAAACCAGAAATCAATAAATATGGTCCATGGTTAGTGACAGAGAGACATGAGGGGTGTTATGAAAGGAAGGGAGGGAAGAGCTTTATGCTGGTCATGTGGCATTACAGGTCATTTCTCTCAGGGGCAACAGCTCCATCCCTATGACTACAGTTTGCAGTGAGCTTTCTGGGGTAGAAAGGAAAACTTACAGCCACTACAGAATAGCATCGCTGTGTTTTAGACATACAGCCTGTTCAATTGGAAGGAGGAAATTAGAATAATCCTCAGGAATCCTCAAAGATCAATCATTAATAATTAATTCAGTAAAGATAACCGTCACTGTAAATTCAGGGACACTTTGGTGTGTTCTGGATACTTGACAAACTTCCTTGCTTTAAAAAGTAACTGGATGAGAGACTGAGTGACAGCAATATTTATTTAACCCACTCTCACCAGATGACCATTTACGCTGGATGTAGACGTGTGACCTGACCTGGGACAAATGAAGTATATTGAGAGCCACTTCTGATCTTTAAGAACCACACCAGGAAGACAATGTTTCACAAGAGGTGTGCACAGATTTTGTAGTCAGAATCGGATGATGGCCATGTGAAAAATGCAGATTTCTGACGTACACTCTTAATTCAATATAACAGCTTAACGATTCCCACATTCCTGGATCTGAACAGAAAATAAAATTCTCAGAAAGGGATGTAATAACCCTAACCCTGAGGAGGGAAGTACTTGCATGTGTATGTTTGTCGGCAGTGTGTTCATGTGACTGGTCCAGCCTAAGGGCCTGCTGTGTGGTCCTATGTGGATGCATGTTCTGGGGAGAGCGTGCACACTGCGTCGCACAGAGTGCTATGTTGGACTCAGTTACTCCATCAGCAGAACGAAAGGTGGAGAACAGAGTTTCTCTGACACTGAAAATGTTCACAGCCCAACCAGAGCAAGCTCAAGGATCAGACAGAGGTAAGAAGCAGCTGCCATGATTGCTTTGTCTGTGATCCAGATGATATAAAAGAAACATTGATGTCTTCAGCACATATTAACTATACATAGCAATGGCTGTCAGTAGGACACTTTCATACATATTATGCTTAATGTCTTTTTATGATATTTATCCTATATGACCCTCTTCTGCTCCCTTCCCCCATCTACTACCCTCCTTCTTTCCTTCCCTTCCCCCCCCCCTCTCTCTCTCTCTCCTTACCTACCTATTTTGATGACCTAGTGAGTTTCACTAGAGTTGTTTAGAGTCTTGGATGATGGATTATTTACAGGAATAAATGCTCCCTCCTAGTGGCTATACCACTCAAGAAAATCTTGCTGTCTTAGTGAGCATTAATTGCCCATAGATCCTCCAAGGAGGGGTGAGTCTTGCCTACTCTCTTTTATTATCATCTTTTGTGTCCTCAAGAAGGTAGGCTTCATGACTTCATCCCTCCTAGTGAAGGAAGTAGCATTTTTGAGACTAAATGAGTTGGTCGGCAACAACAGTACTTGGAGTCAATGAGATATGATTTATACTTGTATCTGGGCTGCAATTCTTACACCTTTGTGATTTTGATTAACAAACATGTCTATTGAGCCCAGGTGCCTTTATCTGAAAAATGGAAGGGTCAATAACTGTCCTCTAAATACTGGAATGTTGCCTCTGATATAACTGATATGTGCCATTAAGTAGATACCAAATACTTGGGAGAGTTGGAGGTGCTGGAAGGAAAGTGTGGGATCCGGAAGTGGGAGGGTTGCCCTCTTTCTGATTGGTAGACCATATCTCAGTTATACACTCATGGGCTCCCAGTGAAGTCAACTCGTCTATGTTCCTTCCTGTGATGGTAGCTTTAGTTTGCTCCTTACAGAACTGATTTCTCACGTCATGACTCACCACAGAGATGTTGCCCTTTCAATCAGTAGATGCAGTCAAACATAAGGTTACCATGGAGATGCTGAGCCCAAGGGGTAGCAAGATTTCAAGCTGAAACAACCGTTGACTCTCAAACCCGGTATCCTTAGTTCTGAGGGCTGAATTTTTTGAGTTTATCTAGTCTCCTAGGATTTTATTTATCAGTGGAGTCGTGAGGACAGGCCTGCCTTCCCAGTGGGGTCTTAATCTCACTCACTTGCACCGCTAAGAATAGCTTTTTGGAGTCATTCAGAGGCTGCCAGGAGAAGGTCAGGCATACTAGCATGGGTTTTCACCCAGTTCCCTTCCCCTGTGAGTGTGTCACATCAGTTTGAAAAAGACACGGTCTCACAACAGGGCCTCCCCCAAATGCACCCCAGAACACGATGAGTACAGTATTCAGCTCAACTTCACATGTTCCAATGACTCCCGACCTACCAGGTTGCCATATGTTCAGGATACTTCTATTGCCAGATGTATGTCAAAGTTTTCCTTTTTAAAATGTAATTTTCTCCAGAATTTATTGGCACCCCACAATGCTGCTTCTTGGCTGCAGAAGAGGCTTTTCTGCCATTTGGGCCTAAAATAGAATCCACACACAACCTTGACAATAATCAAAACCAAGGAGAGAATATAGAACTATTTATAAGATCCCTCAAGGTGAGCTCTTCTCTGCGCTCCTGCTTGGAGAAGCCAATCCACAGAGCTGGCGAGCGTGGTGTTTACAATGTGCAACTTCCTTAAAAGCTGGCAAAAACTGAGCGTGTGTGAAATGGTCGGTCATACTGATCAAGCTGATCACATAGAGTGTCAAAGTCCCAGAGAAAAATCACAAATTGGAATTGTGTTTGCAAGTCACGTGGTGTGCCTGCTGTAATAGCCTTTATTTCTTGCTGATAGCACAGGCAACAGACACACAGCCTCTCCTGACAGCAGGCCATATGAAAGCTGATGCTGCCCGGCATGGAGTCGAAATCTCAAGAACTTATTCAACAAAAGTACAATGACTCCATAATATGGCGTTGACACCCGGATTACTCTGGGGGATTAGAGTCATGTTAATTTTCTAAAATTTGAAGCATCTTCATTGGGAGAGTTGGGACAATCAATCAACGTCTGTGTTTCCTTCTCATATCCCGGAAGACAGGACAACAGCGCTGATAAGCCAGACAGAGCCAGTCAGTCCCACTCTGAGGAGGAGAATGTCCACAGACTCTAGAAATCTGATGTCTGTTTCCATCCCACGGCTCCTCGAGGCTGATCTCTTCCTCCTTTTCCCCTGATAGACCACTCTAAGGCCGTTTCTCTGTTATCTGCTACATGTGTTACTTGTTCAAGTGGTGCCGGACAGAAGAGCACTCTGCCTGTTCAAATCTGCCGCTGGACAATTCAACGCGTTGGGACAACGGGTGCCCAAGTGAAGCTAACTGAAGAAAGTACTCGCATGCAGCCATGCTTTGGCCCTTAAGTTAATGTCAGTTTGTGCGCACGCTGTCTCTGCTGAGGATTGCACTGGAGATAAATTTAGGGGACTCTAGGGCAGGTCTGGTTGCCAGCTGGTGTTAGGATGGAGTTTTCCCTCCAGAGTAATCAATTATAGTTTCCCAAGACGAGCTCATGGACTGCTGCCAGCACAGTGGGTTGAAGAATCTGGAAGTTGGAACTCTTCCCCAGATGTAGGGGTCATTCCATGTACGTGTGGAGAAGGCAAGTCAGCCACTCAGAAGAAACACTGGCTTGATTTTACAATATCGTGGAAAAGATAGCAAAGATCATATGCATAAATGTTTGCTTGCTGGGTATTGTGGAAAAATTAGGAATCAATTAAGGATGTGGGTCCCAGATATAAGCCTGCCTAATCGCTGATTAATAAGCAGCAGTTTTAATGGAAAAATATTTGTGTTCCAAGCATGATACCACTGAAGAGTGGTCCGGAGGTTGCAACCCAGACTCTTGCTTCGAGGAGTCTGCAGATCCAAAGCCATGGTCTAAAGAAATACAGAATATTAACTATAATAACAAATGAAGCATACATGAGAATGATAATAGTTTTCTTTTCTATGCAGTGGGTCAGGTATTTGGTTAACATAGTTTCCTTTATTTTTATCCGTATAATTTTCTTTAATTGTTTTAAAAGTGCCAAGTGGATAATAAGACACCCATCCCTCCACACACACACTTATGAAGAAACAGTAATGGTGGAACTGTGTGGAAAGTCACATACTTGATTTAAAGGCAAATTGTAGGAAATACCAGCCAAGTCTCCAATGAAGATTAAAAAATAAAACATAATATGAAAATAGCACACTGAAAAAAATTACGAGAATTTTCAATTAAGACAGAATCACTATTCCTGAATTTTTTTTTTTTTTATTTCTCCTCAGGCTCCTGTCTGGCTTGGTGTGGTTATAGTTCTAGTTGGCGAAAAGGTTTGCCAAAACTCAGACGTCAGTCCATGGTGTATTTGACCTGAGAAATATGATTTTTGCGGTTAGGGTCAGTGATTGACCCTTGCTGATGTGGGTCTCGGGCAGGAGTTGTCAGGAGAAGCATCTCTTGCCCAGATCTGTAAGTGGGTTAAGGCAGAGCAGATGTGTGCAGCCAGGAGAACAGTGGCAGGGGCCAAGTCTCAGATTCTGGACAGGAAAACCCAACTGGTCTCTAGGAGCTGGTTGTGAAACTCCGAGATTGGAAGGCCATCGCAGAGAGAGAGAGAACAACAGCTGGATAGTGATGCCGGAGTCAGGATTGGCTGCATCCCTGCCTTTGGAAAGGGCTTATATGAATTCTATGAATAATGATGTTCAGATGAGCAAGCTGCTCCACGACAGGAACACAGAGTAGAGAGAGAGATCCTGGACTGCAGACCTTTGGCTAACAAGCATTCCAGCTTGACAACCAGGATAGCCAGGACTTAGAACTCACAACCGACACTTTCCTATCCCCAGAGGAAGGACAGCTGCCTTGCTCGCTTATGTAATTCTGCCCAGAGTCCTACCCCCACAAATATCTGACAGGGTGGGTTGACAGCTCCCTGAGGGCAGGATGGACTTTGGCTTCTAGACACAGAAAGATTCCCTTCTCCTGAACCTCTGGAGGTTTGGCAAGAGGCCTTCACTAATTAAACCTTTGTACATCTCCTTTTGTATTTAAGTCCCAGTCATTCACCTATGCTCAATGGATGGGTCTTGTTGGCAGGAGAGCAATGACAGAGCACAAGAGTTTCCAGGAAGTGTCGGGGGGCGGGGGGAAGTAGATTTTCAATGGGGGAAAATATGGAATTTCACTTACAACTGAGGAAATGCAAAAGCTGTTCAAATGCCATACCAGAAAGCATCCCAGTGGGTCCATCCCAAATGTCTCAACATTACAGCCTGTTACAGTGATAGCCACATAATGCAGGGGATATTTCTCCAGATACCAAGGTAATATAGAAAACATTATTCCAGCCTCGGGAACATTCAAATGACAAGCCTGGAGATTTGAGGCTTGAATGGTCTCCTACTCTCACTAGCCCATTGACCTTTACACTAGAGATGGCGTGGGGGGGTAGCAACAGTGTGTTTCTCTTGGTCCCACTACATTCACAATCCCTACCACTATTCCAAATACAGGTGGCCTCCCTTGCTCCAGCTCCACTTCCCACACGTAAAGGCTTAGGCACCGAGCCAGCTAACTTGCTTGACTATTGGCACCTTGAAATGGAAGTAAATCCCCTTCTTTCTGATTTATTATTTCCTGTTCTTCAAAGTAAAGGGAAAGCAGCAATGCTTGAAATATTTAAGCAGTTATTCACTCTACAAATCCATCTCTTGTCTCACCCCCAATTCAGGGGAATAATATTTTTCCCCAAGTTACGTAAGACATGATAGAAAGCTTTTCAGAACCTTGTCTACCTTAGAACCAATTTCTTGTGGTAAATTTCGAGAAAATCCTTCACAGCTTCTAGAGTAAGTGCCTGGGCTGTGGGAATAGGACTTAGAGTGTGAACTGCCCCTTCACTCCTGTGTGAATCTTACTAACCCCTCCTCTCTGCCCATCATTTCTTAGTCTTCAGCTACAATTTCGTCCCATCCAATGCACTGTGAACTGGTAAAAGCTGAGCCACGTTTCAAACCTTGGGATTTTTAAAACTACAAAATCTCAGTGTTAAATCAAAAATTTGAAATACTGTGGGAATGAGATTCTGTTTAGGAGGAACCAGGCAACTCCATGATTGGACAAACTACTGACCTCTGGGATTTCTGCAAAGGACACCGACTAGTTGAACAAAGCCGGTGGTGATGATGCTACCATCCTAATGTTTGTTTATGTGTCTGTTTGGGAACGAGTGTTTTGCTGTCACTAACTGGCCCAAAGATACACATAGGAACTAATATAACATGCATATGTGTAACTCCATTCTTATTGTGTGTCATAAGACCAAGGCCATCTTTCTTCTTGCAAATGACTGGAAGCTCTTGGTCTTCATCAGATGCTCCAGAAGATGAAACTGTAGACTATGACTCTGGAACAAGATTGCTGAAATTAGGCTTTTATCCTCATTGTTTACCCTGTATGCTTCTTTAATGTGTCCCTTAAACAATTTGGTTCCCATATCTGACATTAATCTATTTCCTAATACCTCATCCTTGACTTAGATCTTGTCTCTGATCTCAGATCCCCAAATACAACACATCGCTAGTGATTCACAGCTTATTTTCTGCCCTCTAACCTAAATATGACCAACTATTGGTTGCAGTCTTAGCTGGCTGCATGTGACCTCCACCCAGAGCTACATTTTGTTTCTGAGGATGCTGATTCCAATCCTAAGAGATACAGTCACTGCTATTTATGTCTCTTCATTTTATAAGCCCTTCTCTTCCCTCCCTTACCCTCCTCTTCCCTCCCTTACCCTCCCCTTCCCTCCTCTTTACCCTTCTCTTTCCTTACCTATCCTCCCTCCCACTTTTCCTTCCCTTTCCCTCCCTCTCCTCCCCTCCCCTCCCTCTTTCCCTTCCTTTCCTTTTCCTTTCATTTCCTCCCTTCCCTTCTCTTTCCTTCCTTTTCCTCTCCTTTCTTTCCTTCCTCCTTTCCTTTTGACCATTCTCCCTTCCTTTTATTCAATAGAACTAATATATTAACTATGCACATTGTACAATTTTGCTACTGTGATCAAAAGGAACTCATATGCTCACTCTCTTCTATACACAAGTTGTTAAATAAATATAACATTAAGCACAAAAATGAATGATACAATTAAAAATGATAATTTCCATGAATGCAATAAAATTGATCAATCTTAGAATTAAAGTTAATAACATTAAGAGAGACATATATAGATCTAATCTACATGGGAAGTAGAAAAAGACAAGATCTTCTGAATAAATTGGGAGCATGGGGACCTTAGAGGAAAGTTAAAGGGGAGAGTTAAAGGAGAGGGGAGAGACAGGGAGAGGGGCAGAGAAAAATGTAGAGTTCAATAAAAATCAATAAAAATAATAACAAATGATATCTACTAATTATCAGGTGCTTCATTATTCCTACAAGATCATAAAAAAGTATGTTTCTACATTGCTGCCTAAGGAATGTTTAAATCATGATTTTGTCAAACCCCTTGTGTGTTAGTGTTTGTGTGCACACACAAGTGCCTGGCGGGACTTCTTTTAGGACTTCCATACCTCTGACATCACTGTATATTGTCATACTAAATGTGTGACATTTAAAATGTATCAGTTTGAAGAGCTGCACGCTCAGGGAGGTCAAGGAACTTCTTACATAGCTAGAGAGGTAATGCAGGGCTGATTTCACCGAAGGCTAACAGCTCTCAACAAAGATTTCTATGCCTTAAACCTGACCATGCAAGAGAGCAAGAACTGAAGTTGGAGGGAGACAAAGGAAACAGAAAGCAATGGATTGAAACCTGAATTAATACAAAGCATGAGAGTAAGAAGAAATATATGAAGCATGTGGCAGGGAAAGGAGGGGGAGAGCCTCACGTACGGTAACAAGGTAGTTCAGAAGCTGCATGCGGAAGTTCATGAATGCCAAATGAAAAATTTGAGCTGTAATCAAAGGCAATAAGGACTACAGACAGTGTTTAAGGTGCAAGTAATCCTATCACATCAAGTTTGAAGATGACCCAGTCATCTAGCAGAAGATGTATTGTGATAGAGAAACCACACATAAATGTAGCGGCTGACAAACAGCATCCATTCTGCATTCTGCTATGATCCAGCCTCTATCGTTTCCATTTTTTAGCATCAGAGAACATGACTTTACCTGTCAAGGTTGGGCCCTCTGAACAAGCACGTCTAAGAAAATTTTTTTTCCACTCATGTACAATTAAGTCAGTGCTTTGTGGTATGTTGCTACCTCCTATTTTAACTACCAATGGATCCAATGCCACACACAAAGTAGAGGGAGGGGGAAAAGGAGAGAGAGAGAGAGAGAGAGAGAGAGAGAGAGAGAGAGAGAGAGAGAGAGAGAGAGAGAGAGAGAGAGAGAACTGTAGTTCTCTTCTGTTCTCACCCCATGGCTGAGCAATAGGAGTACCATGGTACAGGTTAAGGTATCAGACACTAACACACCATCAACCTCTGAAGGTGGATCTGGGCAGGAACTGATAAATCTTAGTTAATGTGCCTTAGCTCTTAATTTTTTTATGGAGAGAGTTCCAGAAAGGCTTCAACTGAACTTTCCAAAAGCCTTCCTTCTGCCCAGACTTTGTCTGAGGTCCCAGGATAGTGTGTCCAACAACAAAGGATGAGTGGGCTTCAAGAAAGGACAGAGAAGGAGTCAGGGACGGATGCACTTGCTGATGAATCTATAAAATCAGTGCCCCAGAGGGGCAGAAGTTGAATTCATTTATTTATAATTAGAGATTCAATGGACTGTGTGACTTGGAAATTTCACGATTCAATGTTCTCAGTGAAAAATACTCAATAATAATTAAGAAAACAACCCAAAGCTTGGGAGAGAGATATTTGAATAAATGACAGATACCTTCTTCCAAAAGAGCAATGCCACTCTCCTCATAGGTATACTTTCAGAACTGAAGCTAAACTTAGCTTTCTAAACCCTCTTCTTGAGATTCTACCAGCACTCATGTGGGGAGATAAGGCAGGGAGCAAGATAGAAGATCATGCTTCCCATGGCCTGCTCTGAGGACTGAGATTGTGAAACAGACACTTCATAGGAATTCTAGAATCTGAAAACAAAATCTCTTTCTCTACAAGAAGAATCAGAGACTCGCACAGTCTGTCATGAGGAAACATTCTCACACTCAGAGGTGGTGGTGCACGCCTTTAGTCCCAGCACTTGGGAGGCAGAGGCGGGCAGATCTCTGTGAGTTTGAGGCCAGCCTGGTCTACAACACTAGCTGCAGGATAGCTAGGTCTGTTACACAGAGAAATTCTGTCTCAAAAAAGAAAGCATTCTCACACTACTGCTCTGAATGTTGTTGGTTTTTTTTTGGGGGGGGGGGTTGTTTTTTTTTTTTTGTAAATGAGGAATTATGCTTTCCTTGATAAAGGAAGGGAGAATCAGAAAGTGGACCTCACAACTTTGAAAATAGATTTAATATACAGGCAAGACCTGGATGGATATTACTAAGATCAAAGCTCTTTATCCATGTCCCAGCAATTACAAACAAGCAGTTTATCTTCAGAACAGTGTCCTTCATTGTTGCTGTTCCATTGCTCTTGTACATTTATGTGACTCTCAAGACCCACCAACTGTACGGAATTGACCTGTCATCAGTTGATTGGGTTAGACATACCTGGGTGTGGTCAGTTTGGCCATTTTCCTTGGCAAAAATAAAATGTTGTGTAGAGACAACAGATGTACAACAGTTACCATAGTTACTGAGCATTATTGGGCCATCTTGTTCCCGTTCCACTGTGAGTAACAAATGTCCTTATCTTGTAGAGCTCAGCTTCACCACGTATTCTGTCTTAGTTGTATCTCCATTTTCTCTGGGAATAAAAGGCGACTTAAGGAAGGGAGAGTTTGATTTGGCTCACAGTTCTGAGACTCATTCCATTCTGACAGAGAAGTCCCAGTGGCAGCGGCGTGAGGAAGTTTCTGGCCACGTTGCAGCATTCATTGCACCTGAGGTCGGGATGCAGAGAATGATGAACCCGCTACTCAGGAAGATTCCCCCTTTCTACGTGCTTTTCTGATAAATGAAACATTACATCACCCATGTTTGTGGTGGCGATCGCTCCTTACAGAGTCGCTCGCAGAGTTCTTATGGAATGATTTACCCAGAACAGTCGTGTGTCAACACTGCTCTCCTGTCTGCGGGTCAGAGCTGCCTTTGAGAAGATTTGACAAAAACAGCACAGACCTACTTAAAAGAGTCTGATTAACACAGGCGAATCACCTCTATAGGCAAGACCTGGATGGATATTATCTTCAAAAACAGATCTATTTTCTGTTCCTTTTCCGTGCTTCCCTTTTCCTCTTTTGTCTATTCATATTCCTGGCTTTGCTACACTATTGCATGAAGGTGGAGAGATAGAGGCAATTGCATCTGTTCTTTCTCGACTTTAGTTCTCATTAACATTATCTAAAACTGGATTCTCTTCGTTGACCAACCGTCATCCCTGTCTCCATCCTTTATCTACATACTGGATGGATTTTGATATTTCTCAAAAGCAGTGTCTGTAACCACAATGAGAGGCAGTGGGCAGCAGACCCCTTCTCCACTCTCTATCCACAGATCCATGGCAATGGGGTGGGCTTTGTTTGGCTCTGTGATAAGAAGAGGGGGACCCAGGGTATCTGCAAAGTCATAGAGCTCGCAGAACTGTGAGCTGAGGGCCATCACGATCAAACTTCCCTAAGACCTCATATAATATCTCAAAGTTGTCCTCATTCATTGGCAATGGGTGGGCTTTGCCCTTATTCATTGGCAACTCCCAAGCTCTCCAGAGTTACCACAATGTACAGTTCAGTGCAACCAGAAACCATATGATTGTGAAGCTGACAAAATAGAAAATCCCCATGGATCCTAGATAATCTTCTTTTTTTTTCCCTTTCTTTCTTTCTTTTGTGTCACGTTTGAAGGTACACTGTTGAGGAGCTAGCAGTCCGTTCCCACCCAACCCAAAGAGGTGGTGATTTGGAATAGACATAATACATTGTTGCCAATGGTCTCCAAATTGAATACATCTTTATTTCCAGCTTCCTTTTTAATGTAGGCAAAGTTAGACATCCCACAGATGGAGTAGAGGAATTTGACCGGGAGAAACAGGAGGCCAATATTGAACGATGCAGCGACATCATCAGAGGGAAATGATGTTTCTCCGTTTTCCTATCAGATCCCCAGCCCACAGAAGTGGGGTTCCCCATGCTTAGGGCAGGTCTTTCTGTCACATCAAATAAGCTAGAAAAGCCACCATGACTCTAGACCCTGTCAAGTTGACAGTGTTAACCTTCACATCTCTGCCAGGTTGCCCCTAGTCACTGCTGAAGCTACATGTGGGGGTAAGGTCTAATAATGAGTAAACAGAACCTCTTATTAAATGACGCTATGAGTTTACTATAACAAGATAAATATCCTGAGAGAAGGAATTCACTCAGTGCCCACCTTTATTAGCACCTGTGTTAGAAGTAGCTGAAGAAGTTTGTGGATGTTTTCTTCCTGTGAGGTCTGGTGTCAATTAGAGTTTTCTAACCAATGAGACCACGGTCATTTTCAGTCCCCATTTGATGTTTCCTGAACTTAATTTTGGTATGTCAAAAAAGTCCTCAGTAGAACATCCAAGTTCCCTGGTAAATATCTTCTCTGAACTCCAAAACCATTCACTCTGAGGATCAGGTATTAAACAAAATTGAATATTTTATTCTCCCCTGCCTTCCCCAGAGGCCAAATGTCCCTTAAGACAGCTGTCAACTAGGAAAAGGAGCACAGAACTTGTTATCAGCAGAGAATTTCCTGTTGCTAGGTCCTATACCAGAGAAGGCTGATGTGCACTGTAGATGTGCATAGAAAGACAATTCTGGATATGATCGAGCCCTCTGGTCATTCAGGAACATGGTTCTGCCTGCAGTCAGTTTCCTCATTCTGATTCCTTATGTGGGAATCTGAGATATGAATTCCAAACAGAAACATCAATCATCATCAAGTTAACATTTATCTGTTAATCATCACTGTATTTCATGACCTTAAGATACAACTTCATCTCCTTGATTGCTTCACATTGAAATGCCCCTGGATTCCGGTGTGCAGGGAAGCCAGAGCATGGATATAGGTGGTATTACTTATGCATGGTCATCATAATTCCCATAGTGAATGTGGGTGTTTGGGGGAATCCTAGATTAGTGCTGAGCCTCCTTTGGAAATACTGTTTTGTCAGAACACTTGAAAGCCTGGCGGGCAATACTCTGTGAGGAAACTGAGCAACAGAGACTTTCAGTCACTGAATGAAACTTAGGATTAGTACAAAATGTCTTAAGAACACTTTGACCACCTAATTATGCTATTGTTTTCTTCTGTACATGTACACAAAATTGAGCTGTGGCAAAGACTAACGACTAACTGAACCTAAAAGTACTGTAACACCTATTTACTGATGCAATAAATACAAGTAGCTGTTTCTAAATAGAGCAAGGGTTTTTAAGAGAAAGAAATAGATCTAGAATAGCATTGCTTCCACGATTCTGCAATGAAATAAATATACTCTCTTCTCAGAGTTGAGGAGTTCCCAATGCAGGGCCACAGAAAGAAAAAACAATAGGCAAGCTTGGTTCATTATCTGAAGGCAACGGCTTAGGCAGTAAAGGGGGTCTTCAATAATAGACCATTCACCATCATGAATTAAAGCTGTATTTACTCAAGAAAATCAAAGGTGGATCAGGACAGGATCACGTTTGTGAGCTACACAGGGATTGCACTTAGTATTTTACATGTATTCATTTATTCCATCGTAATAGGAAATCTGTGAGGCAGATATAAATATCCTTAAATTGCAGATTCAAATGTTGGCCAGAAGATGCCTCTGCTTGATCCAAGTCACACGAAAGCAAAGCACAAATATGGGGTTTGAACTCCAAGCATTGAGCACTTTATATTTTTAATCCCAAAGTGTTGAATTATCCTTAATCAATCTTTGCCAAGAACCCATCCCACACACAAACACACAAACCAAATTGCCAACCCCCGCAAACTAAGAGCCAGTAATGAAATGTTTATACAAGTCAAAGAAATATTGAGCCAAGTAATCACTTATTTCATCAGAGAATGCATTTAAAACCTAAATGATTGATGATGATGTAAAAGAAAGTGATCAGTGGACCCCAGGATCCTGACATTGTGTGATACATGAGCCAAACTTGTTATGGAAAGTCCTGGAAATTGTTTAACCTGGTGTGAGTGAGGGCTGGGAGGTCATGCTTTTCAGGTCGGTGACAAATTTTTCCATTTAATAAAAGAAAAAGGAACACTTCCTATATGTTATACTCCCATTCCCAATGTAAGCACAAGATTCATGGGCAGGGAAGCCACATTCGTGGCGTTGCCTTCAGTTCAGTGGGAATTCATTCTGACTGCAAAGTTTCCAGACTTAAATAGGAATTCTGTAGAACGGCTCACTCTTTAAACACCAGGGACAGTTGCCTGCTGCCGGGAGAAGCTGATCTACCAGTAATGTGGAACCTAAGAGCCAAGATAAAAATCATTCAATTTTAAAATGTTATTTTAAGAGAAGTATTAAACAGGGTTGACTTGGAAAGTCATTAGTTAAGAAACTGGACTAGGGAAAAAAGAAGTTACTATACATACTAAAATGTGGTGTGGCTTATATAAGCATTATTTGAATTAGAGCAAATAAAATCACATTTTGTTTTATAAACGGTGTTTGAGTTGCGATCTAGACTTTTGTAGTGTTATTGCCTTCATCACAGCATCATATTGTCTCTCTGAAGGACCGTCTCCTGCAGATGTACCATACACAAGAATCTTACTATGTATTTTTAAAAAAGAGTTAATATATTCAGGCTTCTTACTGACATGAATTCTGTGTTTGGAGAAGACAAGCACAGAACAAAGGAACTAAAATGAATATGGTTGACATTAGCTTGTAAGAAGTCTGAGCAAGACCAGTAGATAGGTCCATGGCAACAGGGCATCTTTCTGTGGTGAGCATATAAGCGAACTTGTGAGAGCCCCGCAAATGTTGTTAAAAACCAGGTAAAGAACTAGGGTAGCTAAAGAGGACTAGCCTCCGTATCTTGGAAGGGCAATAGAATGTTGACCAGGAAACCTACTCTGAAGTCCAACTGAAGTGTTCATCCCCAAATGAGGGAGTGTTTCAGGAAAGGGTCCTACAAGCCTGTGTGTCAACTCACTCAGCACATTATGGCCTTGGTACAAACATCACCTCAGCCAGGCACTTGGTGCTGCATGCTGAGGCAGGAGGATTGTGAGTTTAAAGTCAGCCTGGACCACATAGTAAGAGTCCATCACGAAACACATATTCAAAGATGAATTACCTTCCAGTCTGATGCTGGGGTAGGGCCCTTCAACTATCCAAAAGACAGTGCCCCTTTGTTCATTTGTTCTCAGTTTATCTCTGACACACTGAAGGATGAGAAAAAAACTATATGAAAAGATTACCTGTGCCATGTATTAATGAAGGAAAGGACTCCTCCATAGAGGCCCCAAAGGACATAGAAGACTTAAGTGGCAATGAAGATGAACGACATGACCTTAGCCTCAAGAAGAAACCACTTCCTTTGGTCCTTTAAATGGGAGGGACTGACATATTTATTCATGCCTTAATTTATATACCTTGATTTTCTAAAATTTTCTTTGGGTGTTTGTGACTTTCTGATCAAGTTTTACTATGTTTTATCTATTGCTGTGCCTATTTTAATTCTTGTCAAATCATCTGTTAAAAAGGTCATCATTTTACAAATTCATGCAGTTGTCAACTTCAGCAGAGATCACATCTCAAAGGGGATAATAGAACGCATGAGACCTAGAGTGTGTGTTTGTTTTTGTTTGGATGAGAAAGTATGAGTGTTGCTATGCAATAGAGCGGGAGTCTAAGAGCACTGTTGTAATCTGCACTGCTTGGAGAAGTCTTAGAAAGAGTAGAAAAATCAGAGCAGCCTCTGCCCTCTGGCTTCGCTACCATTTATCAAGTAGCTATTACACTAGGTTCTGGGCATTGTGCCATCTGCTTTACATGTAGCCATTTTGTGAACAACTCTCTCAAAACCACAATTTTCTGCATTTTGAAGACAAGAGAAGTGAGAATTCAAAAGCCTAACTAGTTCCCTGGGTTAGCTGAAAGAAAGGTTCTAAACTGGGTCTCCCCATTCTACTCCAGCATGCTTTCTCTCTCCTTTATCTTGATCTCTCTTGCAAATGTCTCTGAAGAGCTATCTGCTTGCTGGATTCACAAATGACAGCAGTACAATAATTTATACTGTCCACTGTTGCTTCCACCCATTGGAGCCCAGGGAGGTGATTTTTGAGGTGGAGAAAGCCAGGTGCACTCCTTTCATTGTGATTTCAAAGTCTTCTATGCCCTTATTGAACCTAAATCAGTACAATTGAGAAACACCTGTAACGCCCATCTGGCTTTTGCACTCCCTCCTTCTCCTATAGATTAAACTGCCAGTTTGGTGACATTGCCTTCAAATATTTTCTAATAAATTTCTTTGACATCTCCCCTCAATTGCACTCATTGGCAGAAAATTATCATTTTCTAATTATCTTTGATTTTTTCTCTTTATACAATGCTCAATAGATGTTGATACATAAAACAAATAACCACCCCAGAGTTGTACTATCCAGAAATTATGGTCGACATGCCTCTGATGCAGTTGTCTCATGTTCTCGCTACTCAGTATTCCTAGAATCAATATGTTAGTCATTTTCAACTTTAAAAATTTGCTCGTAAGTGCCCTGAATATGTTTACTGAGGGAAATTTAAATAAAAATCATTGTTCAAATGTCATTCATATCAATCATTTTCTGCAATAACAGGAGAGGAGGAATAATTGCCATCACATGGTCTGTACTGAGGGATTGTAAGGAGAAGAAGAAAACAAAATAGATTCATAGGAATCCAAGAATGTCCAGTTTTTCTAAAGAACATTTTTTCCTACCCAAGAAATATCACATGACTCTTCCTCCAAAGGTGCTTCCCATAATTAACACCAACAGCACAAGTAAGTCTGTCTTCATGCCATCAGATAAACATTCACATAAAGCCCCAATCACAGATCATTGTTTTATTTTCTGTTCTTAGGCCAGGACACTCCTAGGTGGAAGGAACAGCTTAGAGGTGGTTACCAAAATAAACAAATTCTGAGCATCATCAAGGACATGAAACATGCAGGGTTGACTTTCATGACCCTGTCATATTTACAAGGGTCAGCCTCTGGCTTCTCTATGCAAAGACTTTGCCCATATATGAATAAGGTTATGAGAAGAAATGTGACAGTAACTAAGTGGAAAATAGGTTCTATGGGAGAAGGAAAGCCATGGAGGCTAGCCTCAGCTCCTGGAAGGATGCGCTGAGAACCTGTGTTAATGTTGGTACCTGTAACCCTATATTACCCAGGCGTTACGAATGCTGACTATGCTGACTACCATGCCGTGATGCTAGCCTATTTTCTGCTGTGCCCTATTAAACTATCAACTCAAGCCTCCAGGCACACCTGTGAAGAGTTGCTTGATAAGATTTAGCATCTTAGAATGTATCAGGGATTATATTGATAATTAATGGTGCAAGATAAGCTTTTTAGCTGCTGGGAACAAGTCCTGGATGAGAGAACTTGTACTGCTCTATGATAAAGAATGAAATGGAGAACGCATGTGTCCATTGCTCTTCTCTGGAACTCACCAAAGCTCTTCTGTCTATTAGCCTGGTTTTGAGGCTGGATGTCTGGGTTTTGGTAGATGCATCAGTTTGGTCTACAGGGATATGTCACAAGGAAGCAGATGGCACATATTTAAAAGCAAATGGGGAGAGAGAAGAAGCAAGAGGCAGGGGAAGGGCCAGTTTTTCTTGTATTAATAAACATCAAAACAGTTAGCATTGAGTCACATTAAACCCTGCTGAATGGACACTCCATGCCTAGTCACATTGATCTAGAACCTTCCTGAAGGTTCCCTCAATATTGCTTGTACTGGAAAAACCCCATATTTCCAGAATGTAGACATATGGAGGACATGCTTAAACCAGAGGTCATTTTCCCGAAACATCTGATTCACTTCTATTACCCCCTCCTCCATCTCTTAGCATCATGAAACTCAAATCTGTTTCCTTGTTATTGTGCCCCTGAAGGTCGAGGAATGGTGCATGGTATCTAAATAAGGATTTGGGCAGCTTGATGTCCAATTTTCCCTTAGAATTCACTTTCACATTTCATTATGTCCACTGGGGCAAGGTGATGTAATTGCAAGGCGATGTGATCGTCTCAGTCAGTCCACTGTTTCCAGTACTGGAACAAGGAACAGACAGAGAGTTTTTCATAAATACAGTTTTCATAACACTCCATTTTATGAATGAAGATGTTGTTTAGAAAACTTCTCAAGTCTTGCATAAAGCCTTTATCACCCCCTTCTTTGATGCTGATTATAGACATGAAAGACTCCATCCAAATCCCCACTTCAAGGAAACCCTCTATTGGCTGCGGAGAATTCAGACAGTGGAGTTCGTCTACTGTCCAGGGTCAGTCTCAGTTGCAGCCAGCAGCTCTGCCCAAGGTCACTCCTTCCGAGGGCAACCACACTCAACAGCCATTGAATAGCTATGCAGGGTTCAGCGATAAAGACTTAGCCATTGAATCCTATACACCATAGTAGTTTGACTTCTCCCTCTTCCCAGCCCACTTTTTTTTTGACAAACACTGGCCTCCAATAGCCTCTATTTTAATGATGTCTAATTCTGAATACAAAACGATATCAGCTCCACCATGCTTTGCTTTATTCAGGCCTGTCCTGGACTCCATGACTCCAGTCACAAGGACAAATGTTACATAGATAAATATTATTCCCAGCTGCAGAGGTACTGCAGCTCCAGCTCCAGCTTTTCAGTTCTGGAGCACGGCTCTCCATCCCAAAAAGCAGATGCTTTTTCTTTCAGATTTCAAGTGACCATCCTTACCAAATTTCTAACTGCTAAACTCGGGTTTTCTCCTAAATTAGTCCCTAATATCTACTCAAAAATTGCATTCAAAGTTATCCTATGTTATCAGAAGTTTTCAAACTCAAATGCCCGCTAGAGATTGCAACAATGTAATTTATTATTATTAGCTGGTGAGTTTAGGTTCCCACGACAAAGGCTACTTACTGTTGCTTTGCAACTAAGCTTAGCACTTTGCTCCTCCTCCAGGTACCGGGCTCTGATCCTTCAGTACTAATCCGTCTCTGCTTTCGTTTTTCCGTTTTCCTCACTCAGTCCTCTGCAGGGACAACGACCTTTCTACCTGCCAGTGACTTGTTCTTGTTTCTGCCTCTCTACGGTATATTCTTTCCCTGGTTATTATCCCTCAATCTAAACCACACTCCTCCAAGAACCACCTCTAGCCATCCTACTTCCTCCTCTGATGTCTTCACTGCAGTCTGCGGAGTGTCTTTAACTTTGTGATTTTCTATAATGTAAAGGTAAACCTAATTTATGTCCTTGTACTAGGCTGTGAGTCCCAGGAGGGCAGGGCAGTCTTCTCCCTATCAAATGACCTAGGGCCTAGCACACTGGCTTGCACCTTTTTGAATAGTTGGAATTTCCTCATTAGATGCACTTTTTCCTGCTTTCTTCCATGTTGCATGGTGCTACAACCATGTTCATTCCACTCTCCAGTCAAAGTGGTTCCTCCTCGTCTTCTTCCTTTTCTCTTTCCTCTTTCTTCCCCTCCTCTTTCTTCTCCTCTTCTTCCTCCTTTTCTTTCTTTTTAAGGTCAGGGTGTTGCTATGTAGTCTATGGTAGTCTAAAATTTTCTGGTCCGCCTGCATCTGACTCAGCAGGCTAGAATTACGGATGTGTGACACCAGGTCCATCACTGCAGCATAGCTGCATGCAGCCACTTCTTCCCAAACTCCTCATCTACTGTGTCAATAATGACACCCCAGCATCCCACACTTAGGACATACCTCTCCTCCCAGAGCTGCGCTCCCTGACTCTATCTCCTTTTTCCATCCTGCATCCTCTGTCAGAGTGACCTTTCCAATATGGCAAATCTCTGCCAGGTTAATGGCTCCCTGTTGCCTCCAGGATTAAATTCAACCTCTTCTGCATGAAATGGAAGGTGGTCTGTGATTTCATCCCATCTTCCTTGTGGTTCGTTCTCTGTCTTCGCCAGTGATGAAACACTGTTTCTGTGACCACTAAGCATCCTACTATATACTATAGTGACATATTATAGTGACCATAGTGTCCATATCTATAGTCACCAATTGTTCAGTTTGTTCAGCAACAAGTGAGGTTTCACCACTCCCAGATTGAACCAAGGAAACACGTGCCTTCCTCCTTCTGCTTAAAATCCCACTATTAATAGAGGTTAAGCTATCTGCATGATCTTTACTCCTCTGGGCACACTTACCAATTTCCAGTCATCTTCTCTGCCCAGGTACGTTGCCTAATTTTCTCCAGCATCTAAGATCCTGAAGAACACCTTTTCCCTATGAATTTCCATCTAATTGTCTCACAGCGCGGATTTTTCCCTAGCCTGGACCAAGAGCTCCTGAATGTCTTTGCGTGGCTCATGGCTCTCGTCTTTAGAACCCTCGTCACCTCACTGTGGAGATACAAACACAGAACAAAGGAACATACTTTCCAGAAGGATAAAACTGATATTTGGACCATTGGATCATTGTATGCAGTTGTCTTTGTCTCTTCTCTATTCCTCAATTTGTGACACTGAGTTTGTACATCATTGTTTTTCTGATAACTTTAATTTAATACAGCAGAGAAAGCTTGTGCTGCTCAATTTAAATTATGGAAATCATTTGAGTCTCAAGCTTAGAGTTAAGATTTTGTTTTATTTTTAATTTTTTGGGTAATATTGTCCCCTCTCTTTCTCTTTTTCCTAAGTATGTTCTCGTGTGTGTTTGTATGTCTCTCTCTCTCTCTCTCTCTCTCTCTCTCTCTCTCTCTCTCTCTCTCTCTCTCTGTGTGTGTGTGTGTGTGTGTGTGTGTGTGTGTGGTACTGTTAACCAAATAGATTTCTATTACTATCCCGTACTTACTCACAGATTCAATTCCTTGCAAACACTTGTCAGATGCCATCTCTTCTCTTGAGGGGGGACAAGAAAACATTTCAACATCATAGGTAAATTATGTTCTGAAGAGGATCAGATGAAGCAAACCTGTACCCACCGTCTTCAAAAAAGAAGTGGAAGCAAGTGCAGGTTGACGCTTTTAAAACCTGGTAAACAGAACCCAAAGAGACAAATCTGACAGGGAAGGCAGAGACAAGACAAGACCAAGTGCACCATAGCAGAGCCAAGAAATCAGGGAAGAGCATCGTGTAACTATTGCCACTGTGTTTATCATTATAAAATATATTTCTGAGAGCCTGGCAGAGTCACGTGAGCACAGGCACGAGAGCCAGTCTCACTACTTAGTGGCATTTGATTCCAGGTGAATTCTCTATTTCTGGTTGAACCAAGGAGAGTAACCAAGAATATTAGCACTGGGTCATGTCTAAAGGAGAATGTGGGAAGGGCTACACGAGCAGTTAGCATCCCTGTTCACTTTTAGCTATGCAAAAACCCTAAAGTGGCTGACAGAAATATTGGGGCAGTTTCTCAACCCTTTGATTTAACTAACCAGACTTCTGACTACCATTGCTATCCATCACTTGCCCCCGACTGTATTATTATCCATTCACCTAAATCTCAAACAAGCAAGCTGGTACTGTGGGTCGGATAGTTGGCTCCATCTGAACCAAGGCTAGGCGTTGGGCAGGAAAGTGAGGGAATAAGCTTTGAGACGCTCCACCACTTCCTCATTCTCTTGCCTCCCTCAGGACCCCACAGGGGACGGAAAGTCGTCTGTGTGAATCAGGGTCTCCTGCCTCAATTTGTTAAGCGCTTCCTCTGTCCTTTTTAAATATCACTGTTAAGACCCCCTTGTGGTTCCGCCTCAGTTCCTTACCCTTTCATGCAGATATTATTAAAAACTAGTGTCAAAAACGGAATTCTCCAAAGACCTTGTAAAAGTCAGCTGTGAGGCCATGTTACAGAGGAATTCAGCCCCATTGCTAGGAGCCACGTCCTGGGCATTGATTTCTCCATCTAAAACTTTGGCTTTTCAAAGAAATCCAAGTGCTTCCTGCCTTCCACCTTCAGACTTTTCACACATCCTGGGCTGGAAACCGATGGAAACCATTCTTGGAGAAACATTCCATGAGCTCCCAAATCACTCTGTGTATATTTTTGTGTAACAAATCCCTCTACCTCAACCCTGCAGAATACTCCTTTTCCACCTACATTTTTGGAACCTCAGGGACGTGGCTGTGCCCTGAGTTGCTGACAAGTGGCCCTTTTAAGTCTCACTAAAGGATTCTGGTGTACAAGTCAACAATACTTTGAAGGAGCAGTTTTGATGTGGGAGCAGAATAAATAAAATGATGTTAAGCCAGGCGTGTACTCTCTCTCTCGCGCACACACACACACACACACACACAAGCACATGCACACACCACAACACACTAATTTTTTCATGCTAAATAAAATTTACTTCCCTATGGTTACAAAACAATAATTTTTATTATAGTCAATAACCCCTCAATCTCTTTGAAGTCATAATGTTAAAACAAATTATTATCATTCCATAATAGTGGCTTTGTTTCAGATAATATCCGTGTTTCTTATTTATAAACTTACTTATCACAGTAATCTTATAAATTAAGAGTTATTATTTTATCCATTTTGCTGATGAAAACATTGAGCTATAGAAATTTTCATCCCCAACTCCCAGAGTAAATGGAGAAAGTCTTGCTTCACGTTCTGTATTCTTAACTACAGCAAACAGAAACCTCTACACTTAGAGGCAATATAGGGAAAGAGAAATGTGGCCCCATTCTCCTGTTTTTTCATTTAAAATATAATTGCATCATTCCCCCTTCCCTTTCAATCCTCAGGCTTCCCCCATGCATACACACCCTTTTGCTTTCTCCAATTCTTAATTCAATTCTGCCATTGTTAGCTAGAATCTGTTGTTCAGAGTTGATGCTAATTATGATTGAATTGATTATCATTTTTTGGCTCAAGATATTGGGTTTCCCTCCTTTCCATAAGCCCAACTTTAACATCTAGACCACTTTTCCCAAAGCTGTAGGTCTTGGTGTCCAGGGTTCCTCTTGCTTCACTGTGTTCTCTAGTCCAGAGCACTGAACTCACAGATAGAACCTGGGTCTCCAAATCTCGTGGACACTCCCAGGGATCTGTATTTCCCATGTCTACAATCCAGGGCTCAGCAGCCACCCTCAACTCAAAGCAGAGCCTCAAGCTTCTCCCTTAGTGATCATCCAAAACAACCCCCTCCCCAGAGAGACTGGACCACAGACCATTTCCTTCCTCATGACTGTAGAGCAGGATAATGAGATTCTCCTCCCTGTTTGCAGTGAGGAAAATACCTGATACAGCTAGTTTGTGGGAAATCACCATGCTCCTCATCATCTTCAACTTCCCGGATGTGGAGGACTGCTGGAACCGGAGAGCTGGTGCAGTAGTGAAGATCACACACTGCTTTTGGAGGACTCACATTCAGTTCCCAGCTCCAGTGGATCCCTGGCCTGCATGGGCACCTGAACTCATGTATACATATAAGGTTGAGAGTGACTAAGAAAGACTATAGATGTTCAACTCTGACCTCCACAAAGTGTATATGTGCATGCATATGAACATGCATGCACACACGGATGGGGGCCTAGTGTGTGTGTTCAGGCTCCAGTGACATTTCATCTTGTGAATTTCTGGTGTCTCTTTGGCATTGAATTTGTCATTGAAGCCTTGTCCTCCCACATTGCAGCTAAAATTGGGAGCACTTCCTTATCTCCACTGGAATATAACCTGGAGATTCACTCCAAGACAGCTGTAGAATTCAGAAAGGCCCAAAGAAATCCCCACTCCCCACTTGGCTTGGTCCTGGCATGTATAGTATACAGAGTTCAGAACAGATTGAAGATTTCTAGTCAGTGACTATCAGTGTGTGTGTGTGTGTGTGTGTGTGTGTGTGTGTGTGTGTGCGCGCGCGCGGCGCGCGCATATCTGTGTGTGTGAAAGAGATTAATTAAAGAGCTTCAGTAATATGTTTAAGTCTCTCCCTCCCCTTCTCTCTCTCTCTCTCTCTCTCTCTCTCTCTCTCTCTCTCTCTCTCTCTCTCACACACACACACACTTTTAATTCTTAATCAGTGTGCCACTCTATGCTGATCTTAAAGTCCCCCCCTCTCTCTATCTTCCCATATCCCACACCCTAGCTAGTCCTGATAACTGAATGTTACTATACAAGGCGAAGAGGCACTGAAGATTTGGTTAGGAATCTGGAGATGGGGACTGGGGTGGGGGTAGTTCAGTGAAGGAAGCCAAGTATGGAAAACAGAGTTTGGATCCACAGTGCCCACTTAAAAGCTGGGCAGGCTTGGAGACTACCTCTAAGGAGGAGGATCACCTTGAGGTGGGATTATTTAGATGTGCCCAATCCAATCGTGTGAATTCGTAAGCCATGACAGCTCTCACGACATGGCTGCCACCAGCGAGAGATGCACTGCTATGGGCTGGAAAGATGGAGGAGATGAGCAGGGTCCAGAACACACGGGCAGTTTCTAAACACTGCAAAAGTCCAGAAAAGAGCCTCACCCTAAAATCTGCAGAAGGTTTGCACCCTGCTCACAACAGGATTTCAGCCCAGTGGCTGCTGCCAGACTCTCAACCTCCAAGAAAATCAGTTAATTAACCCATGTTGCTTTCAGCCAGCCCAGCACGTGGAGTGCCTGTCCTCTTCCCCTCTATTCTTGCTGCCTACAGATGGCTCTTGTTTTATTCTCTGGCCTCCTAGGAATTCTCCCTTGTCTTTGTGTCAGGTGTGTGGGATAAGGACCTTCTTCCATCACATGACCCACTCCACAGAACTGAAAAGTGTCTCCCACAGACAAAATTTGCTCAGACTCCAGTTTAATTTGATAAAGAACCTTCATACTCAACCCCATTGACAAAAGCAGTTTTTGTTCAGGAGTCTGTACCCAAAATCACTAAAAAGTTTAAAGGTTCAGTCTCAAAATTTACATTTTTTTCCCGTGTGTGTATAACGGTAACTTGATTAACCTCTCTGAGCCATTATCACTTGTGCTATAACATACAAGGAACACATTTTTAATCCCTTGACAATAAATTTTATAAATATACCCATCAACTCAGTAAAAACAAACACATTATAAGAGCCTAAATTTAAACGATATTTCTTCTTTTTCCATCTATTGCTTGATTTCTCTGTCTTAAGTGTGCTTGTGAGCTCCGTGTAGAAGCTAATAGAGAGTAACTAGGGTCACCTACTACTTAGTGAGGCTCTTTTTCCTAGAAGCTCTGAGTGAGATCTAATTAAAGTTTGACACCTCGCAGTGGCGGTGACCTGAGAGTTAGAGAATGGTATGTGTGTCACCTAGTTGGTTGTAAAAATAAATGAGATAACTCATGGGAATGACAGGGTCTGTGCTACATGCTCCTAGTGACAGAATTAAAAGCCAAGGGATAAGTAGATCGTTTTGTTTTTTTTCTTTTTCAGAAACTTGGGCATATTTAAATATTTACAAAGTAACCCCCTTGCTTTCGCATTGGCAAACTGAATTATCTGAGTCTTCTTAGCGGACACTCTAAATGAGAGGCTGTATATAAAAGCACTCTGGGAAGGTAAGAAAGGCTCCATGTTACCGTAAATTCAATTTTTAAATTATGCATTCATTTTTGTAAATCTTTCATTCCCAGAAGAGAGGCGCCGTATTAGTAGGATGTGACGTGAAATGATGTGGCGTGTTAAGAAGATATATGTTGATCTTTGCTAACCAGCCCCTCCCCGTACCAACTGAAGTTACTCGTGGGTGCTTGGAGAGCTTCAGAGAATTGGCTCCCATATTTTTTTCTCCTAAATGAAGAAGATTCAGACAAGTGTGTGTGTGTGTGTGTGTGTGTGTGTGTGTGTGTTTGTATGTTGTGTGTCTGTGTGTGTGTGTGTTTGTGTGTGTGTGGTATTCACTGAAGAATCACTGACTCTTAAGGAGTTATTATAGGTAATTGTAGCTCTTGACTTCAAACCAACCTAAAATCACACCCTGAACATACCTCTTCAAAGACATGAGAATACAAACTCATGATGTTAGCCTTAAAATTGCTTTAATAAAAAAAAAGGCAGTGACATACAGAGATCTCAAACACTCTTGTGAAGCTAACAGGAAACAACTTTTTAAGATTTCTCTTTTAATTTTTCTTCATGTGTGTGCATGTGTGTGTGAAAATTTATTCCACATGTGAACAATGTCCAAGAGGTCAGAGGAAGCTAGTGGATCCCCTGGAGGTAGAGTTACAGCACTCTGGTCCTCTGGAAGAGTTGTGGAGCCATCTCCAGTTTCAAGAGGAGAAAGGTAGTGAAGTAGGTCATGGATATACTTTCTTCTTTATCTTTTTTTTTTTTTTGGTTTTTCGAGACAGGGTTTCCCTGTAGTTTCTAGAACCTGTCCTGGAACTAGCTCTTGTAGACCAGGCTAGCCTCGAACTCAGAGATCCGCCTGCCTCTGCCTCCCGAGTGCTGGGATTAAAGGTCTTCTTTATCTTTTAAAATTATCTCCTGTGTATGTGTGTGTGATGTTGTGTGTGGGTGTGAGGTGGGATAGTCTACTGTTTGTCTTGATTTCATTGGTTAATAAAGAAACTGCCTTGGCCCATTTGATAGGCCAGCCCTTAGGTGGGTGGAGTAGAAAGAACAGAATGCCGGGAAGAAGGGAAGTGAGACAGATACTTCAGGCAATCGCCATGCCTCTCCTCTCTGGGAGAGATGCCATAGAGCCAGCCGCCAGGTCATACATGCTGAATCTTTCCCGGTAAGCCACCACCTTGTGGTGCTACACACCTTACTATATATGGGTTAAAGCAAGATGTGAGAATTAGCTAATAAGAGGCTGAAACTAATGGGCCAGGCAGTGTTTAAATGAATACAGTTTGTGTGTTGTTATTTAGGGTAAAGCTAGCCGGGTGGCAGGAAGGGGCCTGCCGCCTCATCACTACATGTGTGGTATGTGTGTGTGGGCATACCGGTATATGTGTATGTGTGTACATACATGTCAAGGCCAGAAGTGGGCATCTATTGTCTCTTTTTATTGGTTCTCTATCTTTATTTTTTTAGAAAGTCTCTCTCATGGAACCTAAAGTCATGGTTCAGCTAGGCTGGCTAGCCAATGAGCTTCAAGGATCCCTTCCAAGACCGAGATTATAGACAAGAGCCACCATGCATGGTTTTTGTATGTGAATTTATGTTGATGTAAACTTGGGTCCTCAAGCTTATGTGGAAGGCACTTTCTTACCAAGAAATATCCTAGCCCCATTTTTGTCTTTAGGCATCTCTTGTCAGACTATTATATTTTTGGTTGTGAGTCTAGCCTTTAACGGCTGACTCTTTAGCCCTTGTCAGACTATTATGAACAATAAATTATCTGATGAACATTGTGGAGATGGATTGAGAAGAGTGCAGTTAGCCTCCAATGACATCAGATCTCTGGAGAATCTGATTCTCCAGCAATGAACTGGGAGTTTATCAGAGACACCATCTTTCCACTGGTTCCCTCTGCTTCAGCACTATGATCTCAGTAACTCCAAAAATTATGCAGAGCAAAGAAAGACGTCATCCTCAAAACGGACGCGTTCCCAGGCTCACAGCTTCTCCGATGACACTGTGTGCCTACCTCTCTTTAGGAGCCTTGTTACAAATGTCCCTCCCTTGGACTCCAAGGCTGATGTGCTCAGGCTCCAGTTCATGATGGTGTTTGGCACCTGCACATTTAAACCTCCAGGGTCCTAAGGCACCAGAAATCTCCAGAGCTTCTGTGACAGATTTGGCAATGCCAGTGTACAAAGTTCTTTCATAATCTTTATCTGGACAGTGATCGAATCTGTCTCCTCTGTTTGGCTGTTTGTTGTTGAGCACCACTGTGGGGCAGGACAGATTTACCTTTCCCAGGTATTAGCAGGGTTTTCCTTTGTATCTGTATTTTGAGGGGATATTTTCTTTTCTTTTTATTTTTTTAACTCTTGTTCTTAAAATTTCCCCAGCTGAGCCAACAGTTCTTCTGGCCTGTAAATGTTTTAGTTTACAACTGTTGTAACTGCTGTATGAACTAGTTGTTGGTGTTTGTTTTCATTTTTGTTTGTTTGTTTTGTTTTCATTTTGGTTTTCAAGACAGGATTTTTCTGTGTAGTCTTTGATGTCCTGGAACTTGTTCTGTAGCCCAGGCTAGTCACAAACTCAGAGATCTGCCTGCCTCTGCCTCCTGAGTGCTGGAATTAAAGGCAAGCACCACCACTGCCTGGTTGTCTGAATGTCTAGCTGATACTGGACAGCAATATGCATTTTCCTCAGTTGTAGGCAGAGTCATGAAGATGGGAGCATTTAATACCAGTTCTGGGCAAAGCTCCCGTCATTTGAAACTGCTCCCTCAGCCATCTCTTCTCACCTGGAGCTTCTTTCACTTGGATTTATGACCTCACAGGAACGGAGCTCTTTCATCTTCCGTCCTGTTATCTACATCCACACCACACCCTTCTTATGAGCGGCTGTAACTTCCCTTTCCTCAAGAATGGTGAAGTACACCCAGCAACTTGCCCGGCTTCCATTCCCAGCTTCCTTATTTTCAGATTGGTCCGTTCCAAAGCCGAAAGGGGAACCCTGAAATGATAGGCACTCTAGACAGTTCTGAAAATATTTGCGTTTGTATGAAACCATAGCTGTAAAGTCCTGACGGAACCTTGGCGACCCCTAGTCAATTATGTGTGGAGAAACAGACTATTCAACCTCTCTCTGAACTTGGGAGGGGGGGATGTATAAGATTTGAGCAGTTAGCCGGTGGTTGGAAAAGCTTATCCAGTTGGAAGCCATTTTCCTGGTTGGGAGACTGGGGGCCCGGCACGCATCACAGCAGCAATGTCAGGGCAGGCGTTTCCAAGACTTGGTTCCCGTTAGAAACTGTCTTCTCACGGGAACAGAGGAGGATTGGAAAAAAGGAAAACAATGGCAGCCAGAAGTAAAAATATCAAGCCACAACAAGAAGCAGATCTCAAGAGATGGGATCATCAGCAAAACTCACCTGACTGATGCACGGTGTCCCCTGCACTGCTGGCACCCTTAGCTCCATCGGGCCAAGGGCCTGGGGATAAGAGTTCCTGCACAGCAAGAATCCATGACTACGTTTGGTTGTTGTACACAGACTTCCACTTTCATCCCAGGATTTCAAAGCATCTCCCGAGGTTAATTAGTGTAAGCAATTCCTGCCTGTCAACTTTTCACACCTAATCAAGGGCAGATACATGCCACCCAAGGGATCCGATCATAACTCCACTGTGCGCTCTCCTTCCCCTTCTTCCAGTTCTGTTTTTATTTCAAAATCTCCTCTGCTGTGCCTCTAGAATATCTGCCTTTCTAGTCTCCTTCCTTCTCATCTTTCTTCCCTCTCCCCACTCAAGGCCTCTTTTCTTTTCTTGTTCCCCTGAAAGGGGTGGGTGAATTGACAGACCAAGGGTTTTTGAACCTCCTAACCCAAGGAGCCCCACGCTTGACAAGGGAAGACCCACGGGAGGATAGTTCATGGTTAGAGTTCCATTTCCACTGCTAGGGGTCTTTACTTGCGAGTAAATCTGTGACTACTCCGATACAGATCAGACAGACAAAACAGTGTCAATGTTGCTACTCAGATCTTTCCTCAGAAGCTAGAGATCACAGCTCTTCTGTGCCTTGAAAGTGTTCAGGCCCCTCATGCCATTCATAAGGCAAAGCTTTATTCTGTCACAATATATCACTTATATAGGTTTAATCTATCTGCCTACACACATTCTGTGACTGTTGTTTCCATGCCTTGTGCAGACATAACTAATTGAACACAGTGAGCACAGTACTTACCCCTCTGCAATCACTCAGATCCAAAGTCCTCCTAAAAGATACATGAACCATCTTTGTCATGCATAGGCAATAACGGCTCCTTCATCTACCATGACTCTCACCATGCTTAGCCCATCCTCTTTGTTTCTAAGTTCTAACTTTCTTACGTTTTGCTATATTTCATTATAGTATATGATATACTTTAATAAAGTGTTTGCAAAATAATAGTAATACTGCTGATTAATTTATTGACCTAAACTAAGAACTAAAATAAATGCTATTGACATGAATTTATGAACAAAATTCTCCACATTGGTATACCAACTATTACCGCCAACCATCAATTAACAACTATTTTGATTTTGTGTTTATAATCTCTTGATGTTATCTATGAGCATGTACATATATGATATATATTTGTGTGTATACTATCCCATGGATAGACACAGATAAACACAGACAAGTACATCATGTGTGTGCATATATGAGTACATATATAGAGAGATAGACATATCTGTATATGGCTTTTGTATAGCTTTATTATACAAATATACATTTTGCACATATATAATTATATTAATTTTACTGTTTTTGAACTAATAGCAATGATTTATCCTTTCTCACATGTAGCAATAGTTCATATACTTGTATTGAAGTAAAGCACTATGTAACTGTCACCTCGTTCTAGGCTATTTTCAGACAGTGACTGCCATTGGCCTAAACCTCACTAAGTAGGCTGGGCTGACTTGTCACTATACTCAGGATCCGCCATCCCCACCTCTCCAGTACTGGGATTACAAGCACATGCCACCATACCCAAGTTCTCTATGTGGGTCAGATCAAACTCAGGTCCTGCTGCTTACGAGACAAGCACTTCCCCGACGGCGGCAGTCCCCAGGCACCCTGTCTCTTTATTGTTTGTGACTCTTTTCCCATACAAAACTAACCTAAAATGAAGTTGTGCTATTACTTCAAAAGCGAGAACATAATTGACAGATTTTTCTCCCCAGCACTTTCCCTGACAAGCACCGTTCACACTGTTCAATGAGAAACAATCTCTCATTGGCCTGGCTTTGTAAACCAGGCCATCCAGACTGGCCAGCTAGGCCCTGGGATCCACGTCTTCTCCCATGTGCCAACCCACACCTAGGATGAAGCTCACATCCTCAAGTTTGTTCAGCAGGGACTGAGCTGCCTGAGCTAGCCTCAAAGCCCAAAGTCCCTCTCTGGATATTTTTTTATCAGTTTGTATATGAATAATTATAAAAGATAGAGGAATAACTTTAAATCTTTTCCTGTTTTCTGACCTTTTTCAATTTATGAATTTTGTATGCTTCCCCTCTCTTCTTCAAATGACCCAAGCTGGCTTCAAATTCAATTTGTAGCCAAGGATGACCACGAATTTGAAAAATTTCAAACTCCCGCTCTCGAGGGCTGGGATGACAGCATTCTACCCAATCAAATCCAGTTTCTCTGCAACCCGAGGAGCTAAGCAGGGACTCAGTGTGCAAGTAGACAGGCACTCTGCCCACCGAACTCTCAACTTAAAACAAAGTTAGATGCATAAATAGATTTAATTTTGTTAATAGTAAAAGGTATCATGTATAGTGAGCCTTGTCATTAATAAAATGATCCTGCAGCTCACAGTTTATCCATTGCCCATCAGTTAGAAGCATCTCTGGTTTACCATTTATAATCAAAATTAGATCTTGTCTTATGAGTATTATCTAGGTGTAATTAGTGCTTGGATGGACAGTCACACTTACCATTTCTTTTATTTCCTATTCTGTCTTTGCAACCATCTTGAGACAGTTTTTTGCCTTAAACTCCATTATTTCCCCCTTCCCCTTTTAAGGTAGTCCTCCCTCCATTGTATGTTATTAATATATCTGTGTTTCTGAAATTGACTTTATTTCCTATTCAGTAGTGACTGGAGGAAATGTAAACACCACACTCAAACTCTAAAAGGAAAAAAAGCAAGGCTAAGCTTGATATTTAAACAGAAGAATAAGGTGTAATAAAAAAAAATAACACAACTTTAAAACAAGGAGAGAAGGGTAAGGTGCAATTTTCTTCCTTTTAGCCCTTGGATAAATTATTCAGTATATTCATTAATTTATGTGTGAAATAAACATATGGGTATATCTGCTAATTGCTTGGCTCTGTCCTAGCTTGTTCGTGATTAAAACATAAGGCACAGTTTCTGGCTTCAGTGAGTTCAGTCTACTAGGAAGATTCAGATATATTACATCAGACAGTTAAAGAGATATGGAGTAAGAAAAGAGTATCTACTCATAGTGTCTCAAGAAGACAACCCTGGGATTAATAGGCGGAAAACATGGAAGCTTGACATCTTAGAGGTTGTGGTGAGCAGAAATGGGAAAAGACACTCCTAGAGGAAAAAATGAAAAGGGAAAAAAAGAGATAAATATGGGAGAAAAGTAACCATAACCAACACTGGAATAGCATCATGTTCAATCAGCTAGTACCGGGGGAGGGAGCCATATGATGCTGGAGGTGAGTCGCTAAACTGTCAGAGACAATGTTGGAGGTTTATAGGTGCCCTAGGCCCTTGAAGGGCCATAGATGCTGTGCTGAGTGTTGGGACGGTACTGTGTGGGTCACGAAAGCTCATCAAGAAGGCGAGACACTAATGACAAGGTCATCTTTGTGTTTCAGGTGATTGAGGCCAGTGAATGAGACCAGATGGGGGCTGGGAAGAAATGCTTGGTATTTTATCTGGCTCTAAAACCTTTTTATAGTGCAAGAGCAAGAACAGGAATACACTTAGAGGCTATGATACCAAAGAAGAAATGATGTAAAGGGAACTGGGACAGATAATTCAGTCAGTGAAGTGTTCACCATGTCGGTGCAAAGACTCAGCTGGGTCCACTGAACCCATATTGAAAGGATGCCTGGTAACCCCAATGCGGGGAAAATAGAGACTGGAAGACTCCAGCCAGCAAGCTACAAACCAACAAGAGACCCTGCCTCAACAAACGAACACATAATAATAGATGGCTCTTGAGAAATGACCCCGGAAGTTGAGGTTGACCTCTTGTCTCACAAGCACATGCTTACCCACACACACGTGCACGCACAGAAGAAAGTAAGAAAAAATAGTATTCTGAGAAATAGTCCTTTGAAGATACAAGGGCCAAAGCTGTGAGTTCTGAGAACAGGAGGGGAAAGAATGAAGAATAACTCATGCACCAGAAATTAATCTAGACCCTTTTTATATTAACCCTCTATAATATCAGACCTTAACCTAAAAGACTCCCTCCAACTAAATTACTTCCTGTAGTATTATCTAGGAATAAACTTAGGGTTCTTATTTGTTGAAGAGAGGTGACTCCCATGTCCCTTGGCTGTTCTCTACTGCTTAAGCATTATTTCTGATAAAAAATCTGTTTGTCCAAGTTCATCCATGGGAATGTTTTTGCTTTTGTTTTTAGCATAACTAGCTATGCCTTGCCCCAACCTGCTTAAAACCAGGACAGTATAACAAAAATAAACATTTTGGGTGCTGGCTTTTGTCAAGGCAGCCTTCAAGCAAGTATTTATCCACTTAAATATTCTTTGATAAAAGTTCTTTGGAGAATTTATAAATACTGGAAACTTCACAGTGTAACCTCATAAGACAATACATAAAACAAACCGATTAGCCAATATTCCCACCAGCAGGGTCACTAGATAAACTAATACTGAAAACTTCTTACATCATCAACCAATAGTCCAAAGCAGCACGTGATGCCAGCAGTCAGGGCGACTTGGAGCAAATATCAAGTCTTCACCCATCCCTGAAGATTAGTGATCACCTTTTCCTATTAATCAAATCTTTAAACCGATAACCTGGGAATCAAGGATTTTCAGGTTTGGCCTCTGCTTTGGACCCCAGTATGGAAACTGACTGGCAGGTGGAAACCCTCAGGTTCACCAATTGGTGAATACCAACAAGCCTGGATTCAGATTCTGTAAGTTCACTCCTCACCTCAGCCCTGCAGCGTGCCCGGTGTAGAAATGCTAACCGAGCCTGATGTTTGACTGGACTCTGCTTCTTCTGTGTGTGTTGATAAGTATCATATTCATTGGTGCACACCTTTAACCCCCCAGCACTTAGGAGGCAGGGGCAAGCAGTTCGAGGTCAGCCTGGTATACAGAGCAAGTTCCAGGACAGACATGGACCTTGTCCTCAGCAAAAGAAGGGGGGAAACAAAGAAGACTTGTTAAATGTGGAGCAAGGTCAGAGTTCAGCAGGTAAAAGGGGGCTAACTTGGTGGTTGTCAACCTGTGAGTCGCTACCCCGTTGGGAATGACCCTTTCACGGGGTCACCTAGACCATCAAAACAAGTATTTATGTTGTGATTCATAGCAACGAAAAAGTTATAGTTACGAAAAGAGCAGGAAAAATAATTTTATGGCTGGGAATCATCACAACAGGAGGAACTGGGTTAAAGGAAAAATAATGTTTGAAAGGTTGAGAGCCATTGGGCTAAGTGGGGGGTTACCTCCCCCAAAGAACTGCAGTGCTCGCTCCACGGCGTGAGTGACTTAAGCGACTCCTAATGTCTCTTCTTGAAGCTTTCACATTGGAAAGCAGCATGGAGAGGATTGCCTAAACTAATCTTTAACTTTACTGAAAGGGAAAATTGCTGACATTAATACCATCTGAAGGAGACTCCAGGGATAGCTCATTATGCCTGGCTACTTCTCTTTCTGTAAAATTCTTGTAAAGCAAGAATACCAAGTATCCAAGATGAATTCAAAGTCAAAGCTCCCCAAGACCCATGACCAGAGAAGAAAAACCAGGAAGGTCACACCCAGCCCAGTCACTATGCAGACAACACCGGGATTTGTTTCAGACATATCTGTTTTTGAGAATTAATCTCAGAGTATCATCACTTTTAAATATCCAATTTTAATCTGGCTCTGCATTTGTATTAAGCATGGGGTTGAAAATGCCCAAATCTCATATCCTGTCCTCACAGGACAAAAAGTTAAAATAATCACGTCCTACCATGTAACCCCAAGATAGACAAACCAAGCCTTGCAGAGGACACACAACTCCTCCTTGATAATCTAGGTCAAGTTTATAATGGGATTTTAATTCATATTTCCATCATTATAGAGCCATGCCCTCACCTCCATCTATGCCTTCCCAGGATGCAGTAGACCCTCTTTCTTGCACTGAGCCCACTGATAACAATCACACACACCAGCCCCTGGGTACCATTTCCTTGGTCTCTGCAATCTGACAACACTAGCTGATGTTCAGTTATTCCTGATCCAGTTTGACTTATTTTTAAAACAAATTTATGGCATCCCCGCTGTAAACACTGCAAATGAGCTGTCATTCAAAGGCCCTCTCTCTCTCTCTCTCTCTCCTCCTCCTCCTCTCTTCTCCTCCCTTCCTCTCTCTCTCTCGTCTCTCTCCCTCATCTCTCTCCCTCTCTCTCTCATCTCTCCTCACTCTCTCTCCGTCTCCTCCTCTCTCTCTCTCTCTCTCATCTCCGTCTCTCTCTCTCTCTCTCTCTCTCTCTCTGACACCTACCTAGCCTCTGTGAAGCCTGAGCCTTCACAGAAAACATTCTTGCTGGTTCTCTTTGTATGAAAAACTCCAAGGGTCTTATTCCTCCAATTGGACTTACTCTCCTGCATCCCCAGTCCTCCCCCCCCCCTCCCCTCCATTTCTGGCCCAGCCCCTCTTTGCAGCCCCTACCTGCCTTCATCCCTCTTTGGCTCCCACATTCCACATTCCCATTCCAGCTCAGCCTCTTTCCAGGCCTCACCACCTAACCCTCCCACACACTCAGGCTAGAGCTAAGCACTCCACCTAATGGACCTTCTTACTCAGCCTCAATATTTGCTTTCCGATACATTGGATTTATAGAGTGTTTGCCTGATTAAAATGAGAAAATTTTAGAGCAAACCAAGGCTTCTCGGCTGCTAAGCTCCACCATGTACTTTAAATAAGGAGAAGGGGGGAGTGTGTGTGGAGGGCTGCCCGATGCATCCACCCAGCCCTGAATTACCATTTTGTTCCAGGCTGCTCACCTTCCAACCCAGCTGGTGCCACCCCTGCCCTGCTTACCTCCCCCAGCTAAGTTAACAAAGCAGTTACCGCTCATCTGCAGAGCGCTTCTAATCGACTCCCGTGAAATAATATTTGCTTTCCATGCCTACTTTGAATCCCACTCACTTTGTTAAATGATTGCCTCTGGCTGCCTCCGCTAGCTAATCTAATAGTTTCTAGTTTGTACAAGCGAAGCATTTTCAACCACCTATATAAATAACTTAAGCAGGAGAGGGCACTCAAGCAGCCCCAGCACAGGGCTATAGGACATGACAGGTCCCCAAATGACATTTTGACCAAGCTCCTGGAGGATCACCTCCCACAGAGTGGAGCATTTGCTATATTGAACCAGATTGAAATGACACTCTGTCTTCCAATGGTGAGACTGATGGTGTGTGTGTGTGTGTGTGTGTGTGTGTGTGTGTGTGTGGTGGGTGGTGGGGTGGAGGTGGGCTCTGTGTTGGGGGGAAACCATCTCAGTGCCTCTCTGTCCTCCATGCTGTCTGTGTCCATAAGTAGCAAAGGGAACTTGTATAAAGCAGGGATAAAGGAGATAAATCAAGGTACAATTTTTTAATAAAAAAGTTAAACCAATCAACTTTAATGGTTTAATTATTAGATACCTACAACTTTAAAACTTACTATATAAGATACACAGCTAATATGCTAAGTATATTTTTATTATTCAACTATTGTATAGAACAATTTTCCTCCCTGAAAGCTGAAGCTTTAATAGTAAGTAGCTTGAAACAATGGCCACTTATTTTCCCTGACATGGTCCTTTGGTCAGCACCATTCTACTTCCTTTCTATGATCATATTTTGATAACGCTGGGCACCCTATAGAAAAAGGAACCCTGGAGTCCCTCTTTGTAGAGCTACTGTATTTTATTGAGTGCAATGTCCTTCCGTCCCACCCACCCGTCATCACACTGGCAGGCTTCTCTTCCCTTTTCACTTGTATTCTCTCTTCCTTCTTTCCTCAGATCAATTAATATCCCATGGTACCTGGTCATCCATTGGGAGATTGATGCTTGGATGCTTGCACCCTTTAGCGATTAAATGTGCTGCTGTGATAAACATAGATATGCTTATGTTTCTTTGAGCCCCCTGCTGTGGTTTGAGTATAAATTTCATCCCTAGCTGGTAATGCTGTTTTGAGAGGCTGCAGAAACTGGAACATCATGCTTAGGTGGAGAATGTAAGCAAAGCCAGTAGAGGCTCTGGGGGTAGGGGTTTCATCACCCAGCCTGCCTCTGATTCTGATCCCTGATTCCTGATTCATCAGAACGTGAGGAACAATCATCTACTCTCATGGATACTGCTATGCCATCTCTGCCATGACAACTGAAACCAGGGGCCAAAATAAACCTTTCTTCCTTTTAGGTTGTTGTTGCCAGGCATTCTGTGACAGTCATGACAGAAGGGACCGACACACTCTGCATTCAGTTGTTTCAGAGATATACTTAAAGTGGAATTTCTGGCCAGGCAGTGGTGGCACACGCCTTTAATCCCAGCATTTAGGAGGCAGAGGAAGGCGAATCTCTGTGAGTTCAAGGCCAGCTTTGTCTACAGAGCGAGCTCTAGAACTGGATCCATAGCTACTGAGAAACACTGTCTTGAAAGGCCCCCCCCCAAAAAAAAGTAGAATTTCTGGATCATGTGGTAATCGTCCCTCCAGGACCACTATACCGTTTCCATGGCACCAGCATCATTTCACCAACGACACACAGGGTTCCAGTTCCTCCATAATATCAGAAACACTCTTTTTGTTTTTACTTTTTTGATAATACTTTACCTAATAGACTGTCTTTTTTCATATTTGATAAGTTTATTTGGGGGATATAGTCAAACAAAACCAAAGGTTAGGATGGGAGTAGGTTCTGATGAAAAAGAGAGAACATTTCTACCTTTGGGTCAAGTCAGGTTCTAAAATGAATTGGCCAACTTCTGACTGCAGCAGACCATTGGGAAAGCTATCATCTGCCTGTGGGCCCTCCAGCTGAAAGAAGTGGACACACACCAGAAGCTGTCTCCAACTGATAGCCACTTGCAAAGGAAAACTTAGTTTTCTTCAATGGAATCTCAGTGGAGAAGCAAACCACTCTTAAGGGCAAGACCCATGCCCAGCAGGAGATGGCTAGCACAAAAAAACCTCCTTGTCTTTAGAGGTCTCTTTTATCTCATGATGTTAAGTCAGGGCATTTTGGTTTGTTTGTTTGGTTTGGTTGTTTACTTGCTTTATTTTGTTTATTTGTTGCTGTTGTTTGCTTTTATTTTCTACCTTATAGGTCCTATGCATATATATATACATATACATACATATATATATATATATATATATATATATATATATATATATATATATAAATATATATAATGGCTTCTGGCTTTGCTTTTTAATGAGATTCCTGAATAGGCAATCCTATGTATCTCAGCATATATATATATATATATATATATATATATATATATATATATATATATAGTGACTTTTCTTTTGTTCTTTTTTTTGTTGGTTTTTTTTAATCTTCCAATTGGTTTGTTTTTGATTTATCTTATTTTATTTCATTATTATTCCTTGGATGTTTGTTTGTCAGGAGGGGTGTGGATCTGGATGGGAGAGGAGGGGAGGGGAAGAACTGAGAGGATTGGGGGTGGGTAAACTGTACAGAACATATTGTATGGGGAAAAAAAATCCACTTTCAATTTTTTTTTTTAAAACAGGAACATAGATCCCATGTTGGTTTTTGCACTCTCTGTGGGAACTTTTATAGACTCAGAGCAAATACTGCTACCTGGACTGGATGCGACCCTGGAAGCCTCAAGATTTAACAAATGATCCTTTACAGGAAAAATTTACCCTTTATGTCTAGGTCATGTCAAAGGTGCCTTTATAGGAATACCAGTTTCCTACTACCAGACAACCAGGACCCAATGTAAGGAAGATGGAGCCCTCAAATTCACTCGTGGATAGGCAGGGTGCAGTAAAGGAGGAGCATCACTCACCCTGCTGAGGATGAGAGGACACAGACTCTGAGATCTTGGAAAGTTTGAGAGAGACTCGGTCTTGGGTTGGGGATATAGGAAAGCAGAGCTGGAGCTGGGGCTGGGCTGGGCGAAGTCTCAAGAGCATCCTTTCCAGGCGTGCTGGTAGAGTACTTAGACCTTAGGCACTGGGTCGCTCTGTGTGGAACTGGGGAGCTGTGGGGGCTCAGCAGGAGTGACTGCACAAGCTGGGGACACAGCACAGAAGCACTGAGTCAGACTGCTGGGGGCAGAGGCTTCAGCAAGGTATATTCGGCACCAGCCCTTCAGGTGAATGCATGGAAGCTCTTATGATTCATATGTGTGCCTATTTCAGTCCCCATCATCCTACTTTGTAACAAGAAAAAAGTATCTTGAACCATTATAGATTGGACGGACAAGAGACCCAAGGTCCCCTCCAGTGGTTGGGCGGTAAGAAGGTCTTGACTTGTCCCAGTGGCTTAGACCCTCAGTTCTTGCTTCTACTGAACTGTTTTTTTTTTATTGTCGTTCTTCTATCCTAAATGCTTAATCCAGCTTTTCATATGACAATATTTCTTATAGTACTATCTACTCCCCCCTTAATTCAGCCACTCCCCAATAATAGCATGAGTCCAACCTAAGGACGTGACAGAGGTTAAAGGTAATAATATGACTATTAATATTATTAACAGTAACAGTAAGTGCTAGTATCTGAGGATTTCACATTCTCAACAAACCTGGTGCTTATTGTACTTATTTGTGCTGCACTGAAAATTGGAAGTCGTCCAAGAGCGTTGTGTTTTCAAGGGGAAGTTTGCATGTCACACCTGGCAGGCTTCCAGACTTTTCTCTTCCCTTACACTCCCCTTGACCTGCTGCTTGGCCTCCGAAATTCCCAAGTTCAATTTAGCTTCACGTCAAAGACGTATTAACTGATTTTTCTATCACGGCCTCTACAACATCTTGACTGAGATTTTACCTTCCACTTCTAACCCTGGACCTGCCAAGTTATCTAGGCTTAATCTCCCAAAGCCTCCTCCAAAGGAAGACTCGGGGTCATCTGGGTGATGATAAGCATTTCTCTCCACTTCTTAAATAAATAATGAAAAGGGGGCTTTAGGAAGGAATATTTTCCAGGGTGTGTAATGCGCATTTGAGGCTTGAAGGAGGATTGCATGAGTTTCAGGCTTCTCAATAGAAAGCAAGCACTCTACTTCAAACAAATGGAAAGAAATCGAGTAACATAAGCCCAAGCCAATAGATATTGACCGCTTCCACTGAGTCCCAGGTAGGGCTGTGCATTGCCTGATTATCTGTCTTCAAGGAAGCCCAGTGAGGTTGATATTGCTATCCAAACAGTATAGCTGAATAACATTGAGGGTCCCACAATTAAGCAAGAGTCCCCCAAGTTACACATTTAGTGAGTGACAGTTCAGGGATTTAAGCCCTTCCCCTTTTTCTGTATCGTGTTAGGTATACAAGAAATAAAAAAAGGCTTAAAACGTGAGTCTGAATTTGGTGTGCCTGTCACTTGTGACCTTTTGGTTGCAAATGCCAAGATGGCCTGTACTCTGTGTGACTCATGGTTCCGGGCACCCCCACTCCACAGGAGTGTGTACATCAACTCTCCAATGAGACTTAATAACAATAATTTGTAATATCTTTCTTTCTCTAATTTCCTCTCTGAAAATCAATAAATGGTTAGTGATGCTATTAATAGAGGGAAAGCAGATATTTCTCTCTATTATAAGAATTGATATTTGTAGCTCCTATAAGAGAGGGGAGAGAGCGGTTGTAATAAGCACCAAGCTTATTAAATGCTAACCTGAGGTTTCAGCGGAGAAAAGCATAGAGAAATCAAAAGCTCTCATCTGGGAGTTTCAAAGCCCTGAATTCAAGTTCCTGCACCCAGTATCTCTTTCTACACCCAAGGGCGGTTGTGGTGGTTGGAGCTGCTGAGCAGTTAATAGCATATGGCACAATGCCTCCTGGTGATGGGGGATGATATTATAATAGAGCAGGTCAAAGAGCAGTGGCATCTCCTCTCTGACATTGCCCTACTGAAGTTCTCAGCATGCCTTGCTCCTTCTATACTCTCATTCTATGCCTGCCAATATAAGCTTCACCCCTCAGTAGCCAGGAGCCAGTTTGGGGCCCAGATCTTCCCCAGTTTGTTTTGCTTACCCTCAACTCACTGTGAGGTTTTAGGACAAGAAGTTAAATTCTCTACATTAATGGTCCTCTGTTTTTCATACTTATTATGTCATTGTCAAATACATCCCAGAATGTAGGAGTACAGGTGAGGACGGGCCTGATCATCCCAAAACGATTGCTAACTGAATAAAGAAGGTTCTGGTTCCAATAATAAGTAAAGAAGAGGAGGTTGTCAAAGCCTGATCCTAAGGGGTGCATGACTCTCATTGTGCCCTCAGATGTATTGAGTGCACACCAACATCAGGAGATTGTGAAGGACCACATCCTCTTTATCTTGAGAGTTCATTTGACCACACATAGAGAAGGTTGCATAGATGTTAAAATTAGGTCAAACAACAACATCATTTATGGATGATTAGATCTTCGGGGATGCTAAGCAGGAAGAACCAGGTCAGAAGCTTTGAGGGATGCTGTCCAGTTTGGGGTAGAGAAATAAGTAAGATAACGATGCTGGCTCTAGAGGAGAAAAGGGTGGCAACTGATAAATTTTCTACCTTGTGACAGTAAGGAAAACCTGATACTCTCTCTTCTTCTTAGTAATTTCTGTTTTCATATAATTAAAATCTGATAGAGTCCTAGGGCCAGATCTGAATCTGAATGGACCCCACGGCAGGATGAATGGACCACCTTTGTTGGCCTATACTCAAAGGATGGGGCTTCAAAGTTAACATTGTGCTTCCAGTTGGAAGAAAGAGTTGAGAAGATTACCTTCTTCCCCACCAACTCTTCTGTTTTGTATAAATGGAGGAAGGAAACAAGAACACCACCAAGGTCCTGGTGGAAGGAAGTCTGCATTTGCTGAACTCCTGGGCTGTGTGTGAAATAAGGTAGACTCCAGAAAAACACAACACAGAAGTTAGTAGCCCTCACACCTCCAGCAGCACCCGGTGTCAGCATTGCAGCGTCTATGGAAAGGTATCCTGGCAGTAGCAAGTCAAGGAATACCACAGCCACGGTAAGGGTTGTAGCTTACACTCCTGCTCCAAAGAAAGGCTTCCACAACGCACGTGTAACAACTCTGCTTTGGCAGGAGAGGCTACCCCGGAGAAGTCGGTGCAGCTGTGCTCTGCCCTGCTCTGGAGAAGTGTTAGAGTTCTGTTCAAGTCTGGCAAGGTGTTATAACTCTGCACCACTAGGGGAAAGTTTCCCCAGCGAAAATGTTACAGCTCTGCTCTGCTCTGGATCCTGGCAAACTGACACACTGCACAACAAACATCACTCAAGAGATCTATTGGGAAGGAAGAATCCAGGAGAGTGGTTGCCTTGGATGAGAAACAGCAGCAAACTGATCAGGGTACAGACCTTACATAGCATTTCTTGGGGGTGGGGAACAGAGCTGTTCAGGGTGGCTTGGGATTGATGAATTTTTGTGGTCTGACTCTGGGACAAGTTTGGGGATTGGTGTAATTTCAAGTCCTGATCCTAGGGTCAAGTCAGGGTGAGGATGTTTTTCTTTGGCCCATTTCACCCTACACCTTATTCCTGGAACTTAAGAAGATCTCCTTATACTATATCTTGATGTTTTAGAGCAAAGCAACACCATCAAATATGGTGTCTTTGGTTGGTGAAGGAGAGGTTCTGGGAAATGAACATAGTTAAGGCAGACCATGGTGGAACACCTTCAAGTGGAACGCAGGATGAGGAACTCCGAAGGAGGGGGCACCATTGAAGACTGCACGCTGACAAGAGTGATACCTAGACATGAAGTATGCTTTCCTTCACCGCCTAAATAAATAATTTCAACAATATTATACCCAAGAGTCACTGTGTCCTCTTGGTTACTCGTGGTTGTCAGTGTGGGAGGTCTCAATAACAGACGTATTAAAAACAGACTAGAAAAAGGAACATTTTGTTTTATTTTACTTTTACTAGCATATGTTAATTATGCATGAAAATGAGTTTTGTGTTGACATTTTCATATGTAAAAATATCAACTGTACTGTTTTGACTGTTATCCTCTCTTGACTCCTCCCAATCCTGATGAGCACTTTCCTCTTCTCTACCAGTTTCCAGTCTACTCTCTGTCATTTTGCTGTGTGATGCAATAAGCTTCAGCAGGATTATTAGCAGAAGAATGGGCTGTATGTCACTTACAGAAGCACGGATATCTTCCCAGTGAGCCCCTTTGTTTTTCTTTGGAAGAGCTGTCTTGGTGATTTGGTCAGATGGTTGTTGTTAGGAGAATCTCTTGGTCCACAGCTAACAGGGTACAAGGTACAGAGAAGTAATGTCAGACATGACTCCCTAGTTCCATTTCTTGGTGTAATAATTGGAGGGTTTTTTATTATTATTTAGCTGTTCTACCATCCTCTCTAGCCTCAGTAAAAGAGCTAGCATTGCTTGGAAGACCAGAAAGTCTACTCCACACAGAGTTGATAGGACTAACAGTTCAGTGAAAGATAAACCAGGCTTATGGACAAGGTTGTGAGGCTTGGTTTAGATGGGAACATAAAGCTGTACCCATTTTATTCCCTGGAGGTTATGGTGGTCTGGAAAGTGCAGTAGAAGGGAAGCCCAATGACTGATGGAAGTTTGAGACATGAGTGTTAGCTAGGCAGAATGTCCTGAGGAGCATGTCACAGGAAACCGTCACCAAAGGCTAACAGAACAGACCCAACCCATAACAAGAATTTTTAGAAAGTGAAGTGGCGGGATGGCAGAAACTCTAAAGGCACCAGAGAGATGAAGTTAGAGATGAAAATCTGAGCCAGATGACCCAAAGCCTTGGAGTCCCAGGAAAGGGGCCGGGTGCTGTGTGGACGAAAAAAGTGAGACGGAGAACTTTCGCAGACAACAGTAAGAGCGTTCCATGTGTAAATGAAGGGGTTGCATCTGGAAACCAGGAGAACATTTAGAAGCATCTATGTGAGTTCTAAGATGTAAGGTGCATTGCAGGGACCAAGGGAGAAGCTATGGTGTTGGGCAGAAGGGCATGGACAAAGGGGATCAGAAGAAAGAAAGAAAGAAAGAAAGAAAGAAAGAAAGAAAGAAAGAAAGAAAGAAAGAAAGAAAGAAGAGAACAGAGAGTAGAGAGCTGAGCATGAGAGAGGGAGAGAGTCAGTGGTGATACCAAAGTTCTAGCTAAAGCAAAGGAGAAGTAGGGAAGGCATGGCTGAAGATCAAGCTGGGACAGCATGGAGCCAACCAGTAAAATTCTGAGATTTCCAACTGCAGTTTCTTTCTTTCCTTGACCTCCAATGACCATTACCACACTGTCCAGAACTGTAGCCTAGACAAGGGATGCACATATTTGTCACTTACATAACTGATGCTGTCAAGTTGGAGAGAGTTAGCAGCTGGGACCATTCCAGCAGTGACAAAGGACCGAGGAGACTCCCTGAGAGGGAGGAACATTAGTGATAGAAAAGGAACCCTACACAGGGCTTCTGGGATTTTCCAAATTTTTTGACTCAGAAGTCCCTCTTCAGGGACCTTAGCCTGGGAACAATCAAGAAGGAGCATGGAGGTCCCTAGATTTCCAGAATCACAGGAATGTCTGGTGAATAGCTCCCGAGAAGCTTGTGGGTTGTTAGGCGTTTGTTTCTTCTCTGAAAATAGGGTGTAACCCAACTCTTAAAGTTGGATCCAGAAGTCGGCTAATGGAAACAAGAACAGGGTGAAAGAAAATTCCTCACATCAAATGAATGTCACGGTGGTAAGAATAAAAGTACAACAAAAAGCTACACCTTCCTCTCGGGCCCCTAAAAGCTCCCAGGACTGTAACATCTTGGTAAGAAAGAAGAAAAAGGAGTGTGGTCCTTAAAAGTAAATGAGAAGAATGAGTTTACCTACATGTGTTGACCGAGATTTCTGTCCCACCCAGTCCTAAAGTCATCCAGTACCAAAGAAACATACAGAAGCCTAAATTAAGATAAGATCTCCTGAATATATTGGGAGTATGAGGACCTTGGGAGAGGGTTGAAGAGGAAGGGAGAGGCAGGGAGAGGAGCAGAGAAAAATGTAGAGCTCAATAATAATCAATAAAAAAAGAAAAAAACTGATTGACCCATTAGCTCAGGATTCTTATTAACTCTTATATTAGCCCATTATTCTTGTTTATGTTAGCCATGTGGTTTGGTACCTTTTTCAGTGAAGCAGTTACATCTTGGTCCTCTGCAACTGGGTCACGACTGCAGCCTGCAGAATTCTCTTCCCAGAATTCTCCTCTTCTCATTGTGCCACCTCTACCTCCTGCCTGGTCATCCCACCTATATTTCCTGCCTGGTTTCTGGCCTATCAGCATTTTATTATAAATAACACAAGTGACAGGATAAATGACCATTGTTCCACAGCACTTCCCCCTTTTTATTTTAAAACAAGAACTCAGAATCTAATATCCTTTCTTTAGCTTTTCTCCTGACCATTATTCATAACAACAATCTGTTTACAGAGGAAAATAATCATTTTTGGGAATGTGGGTGTAGTTTTCCAGGCTACTTCCTGCTGATTGGGGGCACTGATAATCTTATGGGGACCTAAAAAAAATTTAGAATTATGCTCAAGTCATGATTGGAGTATTCTGTGAGACTTGATCATCTCAGGAAGCAGTCTTGAATCTGTTCAGGATGTAAAAATCAGACACCTGGGCCATCTGCTCCTATCAGAGATTTCTCAGTGGGTTTTCCTTCATCAAACCTGATTTTTCTTAACCCGGGATGAATCCTTAGCCTCTCATTTCCTGTGGAAACAAAAGCAAAACCTCTTCTCCAAAGTAACATACCTTTTTTACTTCAATTTTGAAGTCAAGATATTTTCAAAATACCTATCTTGGATTAATTCAGCAGCATTTATAAACAAATATCTTTTAGCAGCTGTTTCTCCTTCCTCAGCATTCAAACAATTTCAGAAGAACATAATACCATACAGTATCTAGATTCTCTGAGTGTTTTCCATCTTTGTATGGCTTTGTTTTAAACTCATTTCTTTTATTTTTATTTTTAATTTTTGGCTTTTTGAGACAAAGTTTCTCCGTATATCTTTGGCTGGCCTGGAACTCCCTCTGTAAACCAGGCTGTCCTTGAACTCACAGAGATCTGCCTGCCTCTGTTTCCCAACTGTTGGGATTAAAAGTGTGTGCCATCATACCCAACTGCTCTTTCTCTTTCTTATTTTAAGGACTTTATCCTCTCCCCCCCCCAAGCCTACATATGTTTTAAACACAGTGTAAACCATTTAGAGGTTTTCTTCATCTGAATTTATCTTTACTGTATATCTCTCTTTTTTCTGACCACATGAGTCTTTAATTTGCTAAGCGATATAGCTAGGATTAAAGCCATGGCTTTAATGGCTGGATCTACCCCATTCCTTAGCTTTCTGAGGACTTAGCTTCATGGTGGAGGTACTGGCCAGAGCCATATTTATTGCCACAACTCTACGGCGTTTCAAGGTCCATGCCACCACCAAGAAGCACACTGTAGGCTATTTATAAACACCATTAAAGTGTTTTGTGGCAGAGCCTCTAAAAGGGGCTGCAAAGTTTTTGCTGCAAAAGCTGAGTCAGGAAACCTCTCTTAAATGAGACCACTTGACTCCAGCAAGCAGAGCCTACCCAAGAAAGTGATGCTATCAAGAAACCATGCTTAACACTTGTATTTTGTATCTAGAATTACTTCCCAAGCTTTCTCGGGTTTTATGTGGATGCAGTTGTCCACACATTGGGCACCATTCTGTCCCACACCATACGTGCACACTAAAATGTTCAGGTAAGCATATTCGAGGGGCAAACAGTATCAAAGGATCGTGGAATGAGCTCATCCATGATGGGAAGTTTCATAAAATGGCCTGGTTGGATGGTCTACCGTCTTAAATTGTTCCTCACCTCTGAACTTCATGTCTTATCTGCAAAACAGGGTAGCAAGAATAATTTCTATTTCACAGGTCAAAGTATGTGTGAAATGCTAATCAGTGCCTGGAGGAGAAAAAATGGGTATTCAGTAATTATTCATGACAAATTCACTTAACCTCCTATGTGCCAGACTCTAGCACTGGGAAACAAATCTGAAAATGAGCCTTGTGATCAGCTAACTACCCAAAGCTGTACTTCACAGTGTGTGTGTGTGTGTGTGTGAGAGAGAGAGAGAGAGAGAGAGAGAGAGAGAGAGAGAGAGAGAGAGAGAGAGAGAGGGAATGTGGGTGTAGGCAATGATAAACGACCTACTTGGTTAGGAAATGCTAAGTGTTATGAAGAAAAGGTAAAGCAGAGGAAAGCAGAGTACAGTCAGATGACCCTGAAAGGATTGTTCTTTGCCTCAGAGTTTTGCTTAATTTAGAAATTTGAGTCCAGACAGCTACTGCCAAGAAGTGTTGTATTTAACAAATGGCTACATATCACCAAGAATTGAATCTGTACCTTCGTGAATGCTCAGTAGTTATTCTTAGTCTTCATCGTCATCATCATTATGATTTTTAATTGCTGCATCAAGACATGTAATACTCAGAAGGAGACATCTGAGCAAAGATTAAAAGGGGAAGATATTTTCCGAGTTAGAGTAAGAATGTTCAAGGCTCAGGAGCCACATGGAGACAAGTCTGTAACGCAGGAGTCATGGCCTGTGGAGTCCTGTGTTCTTAGCATAGTTTTCTACTTAGCCTAATCAAGGAGATTGGAAGGGATTCTTAAAATTAGCCACTTCAGAGGGAGCAGAGGGATGGGAAGAAATTGAAGTTAGAGGACCCTAGGAAAATAGTACCGGGACATTTGGCTGCTGTGTGACAAAGATATCCAGGAGGGGTGAATTTTCTCAGTTGTGAGGACTGAATGCTGGCAGGCCACGTGCAACACAGCTGATAGGTGCTAGTACATCCAGATTTATGCTTGGGTATACATGAGTCCACATTTGTTTGTGACACATCTCTTTATCCATGCAATTGCAAGACTGTGTAAGTGTATTTACAGTTTGTGTCAATGCGAATCACTATGCATAATGGCTACTGTTCATTGCTAAATACTCAGCATGTACCCCAGAGTATTTTTGGAAATGGAACTCATGTGGTGTGTGTGTGTGTGTGTGTGTGTGTGTGTGTGTGTGTGTGTGTGTGTGTGTGAATTGTGCTTGCCTACCATGTGCCTGGTTTGGGGTACAATCCCCAGCATCACATAAACAGAAAGTGATAATACACACTTCTGTAATCACAGCATTCAGTGGGTGGAAGCAGGGGGATCAGAGCTTCGAGATCATCCTTGGCTATATTGAGTTCAAGACTACTCTGGGTTTAATGAAATGTTGCCTAAAAATAAAAATAAAATAGTTGACAGCCTGGAGAGATGGTTCAGCCATTTAAAGTGTTTGCTGCTCTTGCATAGGACCTCGGTTTGGTTCTCAGCCTCCACACGGTGGTTCACAATCACCCATAACTTCATTCTCAGGGTATCTGGTGTCCTCATTTGTCCTTCAGAGGTGCAGCATATGCATGGTACACTTACATACATGTGAGTGAGGCACTCATACACATAAAGATAAACAAAGCAAAACAAGTGAGTATCACCATGGTATATGATCATCAATGAACTTACATTGGAGGCTTCAGGCAGGCACTGTTTCATAATACTCTCAGACATACAGTTCTGCAGAAATGCCTAGACACTTTACAGCTTTTGCTTTGGCAGAGATATAAACAATACTCCTACCCAGCATGCATGAGACATTAGGGATAATGAAATGAAACATACATACATGCATGCATGCATACATACGTACGTATGTACATACAGACAGACATGGTAATTTTAAGTGACTACAGTATCAGATGGGTAGATGCTGGAAACGCGAAGACAAGGGCCCACTGAAGGCTTTAGGTTGGGAAGGCAGGGTGGACTTTGGGTTCCTGCTAATGCCCTTCTGGCTGTATGATCTTGAGCAAGTCACTGTTTTTACAAAGGTTTTGCTCCATCCACAGATAAGATTTGGCAATAGCTGCCGCACAGGGCGACTGTGGAGGGTAAGTGACTGAGTGAGCTGACCCCTAACAGATACTCATGGATAACAACCCGTACCTTCATCAGTGTTGCCAGCAGAAGCCTCCCATTTCCTCTGACAGTGGCTTCTACCTTACTGAGGGGAACATTATAAGCAGAAGCTACATTGCTGTTTTCTGGGTTTATTTGCCTGTTTCCCAGTTTCATCCAGTCCACTGTTTATAAACTCTCTCAGCGGGGTTTTATTGACTACCCATCATCTTGCTTTCCTTTCAAATCATCACGGAATATATCATTTTATGGAACTATATCATATGCTTTTTGTTCTTCTGTACACACCCTATCTGCAGTTAATGTACACTCCCAAAGAGGACAGTGACAAAATCATTTATCTTTTGCTCTGGAACCCTTGTGAGAATGCTTTTCTCATGTCTGTGAGTGTGCCTGGCATCAGAATGTAAGTGCATGTTGAATCAAAGAACAAATGTGGTACATGACATCACAGAGCCCCGAAAAACACAGCAAACTCTGCCAAAACTGAAGCCTTAATGCTGAAGAATTTACAAAGCAGGCAGCATTTGATCAAGAAGGCCGACAAGGCTTTCCAGTCTTGTAATAAAAGAACCTGGCTAGAATGTGGTCCTTTGATTCTATCTTATAAAACAAAGCAGGATCAGGGATTGTGTTCCCAGTGTCCCTAGTGGATGCTGATGGACTTCTCATGCTTGTTCTAGTAGTGTGCAGAATAGAAGAAGTACCCCCAAATTCATGACCGAATCCTGCCCAGCCTCCAGGAGCTCAAAGAAAGCCCTCATTTACATATAAATGCTCGTAATTTTTAAATTATAGATTAGTGCCACTCTATGCCCTTGTACTTCTCTTGCTAAAGAAACAATAGTGACTTTTATTCATGAACCCCAACAATGAAAACAGATAGATATGTGCTATTTACTTCTTGAATTTCTTAAATTCTCCTTCCTCCCCTAAGTGAAAAAAGTACTACTTTGGTAGAAGTTTCAAGGAAGGACTTTAAGTTGAGTTTTATAAAAAGATGCCACTTATTGGTTCCTTTCCTGCAAATATTTTCTTGCTTTGTATCGTCCATTTTTCTCATTGCCCTGTGGAACAAGACTTGCTATTCCAATTTGCAGATGAGGATTTGAGGCTTCCCAGGGCTGTGAGACTTGCTCACAGCCAATGAACAGCAGCCAAAGTTTCAAGCCAGCTTGCTTGGATCCTGTCATTTGGTACCGTGGGTCTTGTTTTTCATGGAGACTGAGGATGTGGGACTACGTGTGAGTCCTAAATTGTGGTCACCTTTTGGCAGAAGTTACTTCATAGAACTTCTAGTTACTCTAGAAGCTTTTTTTTTTCCCATTGGATACTTCCATTTCTGTGACTTTGAGGCCCAATAGTATCATGAAATCAACACATTCTAACTAAACTCAATATCTTACTTATTCCATCGCCGGGCGGTGGTGGCGCACGCCTTTAATCCCAGCACTCGGGAGGCAGAGGCAGGAGGATCTCTGAGTTCGAGGCCAGCCTGGTCTACAAGAGCTAGTTCCAGGACAGGCTCTAGAAACTACAGGGAAACCCTGTCTCGAAAAAACCAAAAAAAAAAAAAAAAAAAAAAAAAAAAAAAAAAAAAAAAAAAAAAAAAAAAAAATCTTACTTATTCCCACAACCCCCTTGGCAAAGATCTGCTGCCTCCTTACAATGCATTGTTTGCCATGCTAAGCCATCCTTTAATCCCCTCTTCACTCACCTCCTAGCATCCCATAAGCCACTGGGTCTTGTCTTCTCTGCCTATTAAACTGTTAAACCTACAGCTGCTCTAGCTCGTCTGTTTAGCTGTATTGTCATCTCATTGGCATCCTCCTCTATGGTATCTTTGTCCCCAGTATTTTTATTTCCCAGGTCATTCCTTTTCACTCTTTCAAAGTTAGCAACATAAAAATCATTATAATTTTTTTTTTTTACTCCTCTGCTCTAAAACTTTTAAGGATGCCCCGCATGTTCACATGTCCAGGGTCAAGCACTCCAGGAGATAGCTACAATATAGCCCCACATAAGGAGGCTGGGAGAATGAATGGCTCAGTGTGCAAAGTGTCACACAAGCGTGAGGACCTGAGTCTGATCTTCAATATACACCTAAAATCTGGGTATAGCAGCAGATAACTTTAACCTCAGCCCTGGGAAGGCAGAGACCGATGGATGGCTGGAGACAGCCAGTCTAGTTGGATCAGTAAGCTCCAGATTCAACAAGAGAAACTAACTCAAAATATAGGATGGAGAGTGATACAGGAGACATCATCAACTGATACTAGATTCTGGCCTCCAGACAGGTGTACCCACACGCACATACATCTGTGCATCATGTTTATACACGCACGCACGAGCATGCACATACAATATATCCATACAAATAACTCAACATGAGGATCCAATCTCATCTCACTTCTCATAATACTTTCAATAAATTTCTAACAATTTTTGCAGAACACTGTGGTGGCTTGAAAGAAAATGGTCCTCACAGGGAGTGGCACTATTAGGAGGTATGACTTTGTGGGAGTAGGCATGGCCTTGTTGGAGGAAATATGTCACTGCGGAGGTGGACTTTGAGGTCTCCTTTGCTCAAGTTATGCTTAGTGTGGTACTCAGTTCACCTCTGCTGCCTGTAGATCAAGATGTAGAACTCTCAGCTCCTTCTCCAGCACATGTCTGCCTGCAAGCTGCCATGTCCCACTATGATGATGATGAAATAAACCTTTAAAACTATAAGCCATCACAATTAAATATTTTCCTTGATGAGAGTTACCATGGTCATGGTGTCTCTTCACAGCAACAGAAACCCTAAGACAAACACGATGTCTTTTCTTTCTCCTGCTTTTCCATTTAAGACTTACCTTTCTTCAATGTCTTAGCTTAATTAACCTTTCATCTCCAAAGTCACAGCGACTCTTGTGTCTGTGTTACCATGTCCTGCAAACAAACCCAGCCTTTCACTTGTACGTCTTCATTGGATCTTCTGCCATGATTTTTGTTATGCACCAACCACGCCAGCAGCATAAGCATCTTAGAAATCAATGTTTTTGTTTTTAATTTTTCCTTTCTTTGCTTTTTAATCGTTCTCCTTCATCTCTTTTTAGCCCGGAAATTTTTGCACAGTGAGAATGAAAACGCAGGTACTCTTTGAGTGTTAGCATAAACATGTCATAAACATACTCCATGAAGCTATGCAGTTTTCCTAATTATCCTTTTAATTGCTACATAATATTTCTTCCTGTTGATGCTCTATAATTACTTAAACATTCAATTCAAGTCATTAAATTCAAGAAGCGTTTGCCAAGCATATTCTAACATTTATAAGGTACTATGCTAGAAGGCAGGTGTATACAAAGGAGGAAGACATACCTGCTGTCTCCCAAGAGCTTGCATTCTAGAGTATGTGGTCTCCTGTAATAGGTGCTATGATTAGTCATGTGTCATCAATGAGGAACAGTGCATAAGAAATAATTTTATTCTCCCTGAAGAGGTTAGAGAAAGTAAAAGCACAAGGAATATTTTGCTTGAGGTTTAAACATAGGAACCTAAGAGAAGGGGGGAATAAAAATAGCTAGATTCTCATAGCTTGTGAAGCACAGAATGGGGATAGTTTTCAACCCAGTGATCTGACTGTAAGTCTCATTGCTACCCCTTTCTGCTGAAGAGTTCCTACTCACCCAGCAGTGCCTGTTAGACCCCGCCTCCCTCAACTTGTCTTGCTGCAACCCTCACACATACATGGAGCTAAGAAGTGCGAGAAGTGCGGACAAATTTTCTGGAACCCACCAGTTGTGCAAAGTTATAGGATGTTCTGTTTTTGAGTTTAACAAAGTAAGTTCGGGCACAGAATGCATTTCACCCTCTGTTCCCCATTTGTAAAAATTGCAATGTTACCAACAAAATGGGAATGCAGTGCAAATCGCTGGTAAATATGTGTCTCTCAAAAGTTATTAAGCGAATAAACGAGCAACCCAAGGCTAACTGCCTGAGTTTATCTATGTAGAGAATAAAAAAAAAGTATTATAACAATGAAAAGGGTAGTGGGTAATATTGTTGTTTGCAAAAAGAATTAAATTCAAATTAGTGTCTTGGTGCCTCATATGGGCATTGCTGCCTGTGGAACCAGCAAGGCTAAGAGCTGTGAAATCAATCCCACCCCATGACTCAATATTTAATCTATAAAACTCATCCAAATGAAGGAAAACAACAGATATTGTATGCACTATTTTTCATATTTGTGCAAGTCTGGAAACAATCAAAAATTCTACCAATAGGGAGTGGTTAAATAAATTACAGTATGTGAACTGGATGGAGTATTATGAAGTCATTAAAATGGTAATTAGAAAGATTATGTAGCCACGTGGAAAAACATTTACTATATAATATTAAGTGGAAAAAAGCTGAATACAAAATTGAGTCTAGGCCATCTCTGCAATTATGTAAAAATGTGCGCTTATGAATCAAGACACTAGGGAAAGAGGCAAGCACGTGACCCGCTGTTCTGAACCAGGGTGCTTTCGCTTTTCTCTCTCTCTCAAATGAAAGGAAATGTCCTTTAACAATGTAAAGATTGTAAGAGCCAGAGGCCCAGGATGGTAGCTGTGACATCGTGCCTTCTAGATCTGTCAGGAGTGCCACACCTGTGAAGTATCAGTGATGTGGTGGCCTTGACAAGACCTGCATAAAGACACCTATCAACATGCCAACATGGAGGGGGGGAGTTACATAATCCTTCCCCTATTTGAAGAGCCACAGCCTGCTGAGACAGGAAGAATCCATTTTCTCCAGGGACAAAACCCCAGATAGGTTGTCCTATCCCAAGTGGTCGGCCCTGAACACATGTATATTTAAACAACACTAACTGGACTCAGTACAGGTCGTGTGTGTGTCTGTGTGTGTTTGTGTGTGTGTGTGTGTGTGTGTGAGAGAGAGAGAGAGAGAGAGAGAGAGAGAGAGAGAGAGAGAGAGAGAGAGAGAGAGAGAGAGAGAGAGATTGAGACAGAGACAGAAACAGAAACAGAAACAGAGACACAGAGAGAAAGACATAGAAATAGAGACAGAGAGACAGGGAGGAATAATTAAAGAAGCCATATATTGAGATGGAGTCAGGAGGTATGGAAGAAGTTAGAGAAATAATGTACACAAAAATGTACTTTGTATGATTCTGAAATTTAAAAAAAAATAATTTAAAAAAGTTCTTTTGATTGTTATTTCCAGGCCTTAAGAAAAACTCAAGACCTCCCTAATCCCAGTCTCTCTGTCTATGTCTGCTGGCTATCTCACATAGAACAAGAAGATGCTATATAGATTGGTGGGGAGGTAATTAGTCAACAACAGTCTTACCTAGTTATGAACTTTGTGAGCTACAGTAATTATTGGAATGGCAAGATGTGCCCTTTGGGTTCAATGGGGGTAACATAATGAAAGTTATAGGAGTAACCAATCGCTTTCTGTTTCAATTTAAGGCTTGATCCATAAGAGACAATATATGTCTGATACTGTAAATCTGGTTGAGAATCTATTGCTGAGAGCTCACAAGCCACAGGGGTGAAGCCATTATTATGTTGTTAAATGGACATAGTATCCAACAGCCCTCACACTTTGCATCTCTGTACTCATAGATTGGTGTGCTTCACAGATAACATCAGGAAAGTTCTTCCCCCCATGTATTGGACAATGACTAATGCTAAAACTTGACCTTCATAGTTCAGATAACAGCTGTCTGTGGAGTGCATCTCTAAAGATGAATCATCTATATCTTGCTCCCTAACCCTAAGGCTCAGGAAGCATTGCTGAAGAAAGTGTGGAAAGATGGGAAGAGCCAGAGGTCAGGGAGGAGAAGGATACAGCATCTTCTAGAGATGTCAGTACCACTGTACTCTTGAACTCACAGCAGCTGTGGCTGCCTGCACACAACCTGCACAAGATCAGGCCAGTTAGCATTCTAACTGTGGGTGGGGAAGATGTCATGACCTCCCACCTTTAACTGAGGAGCTATTGGCAGCTAAAGGTGTGTGGTACTCAGTTTTTTTTTTTTAAATGTTTGACCCCTGGTAGCTTGACAGTGATCCAGTGTGTGATCCCATACCTAGGAGTTTCTGGAAAGGACAATTTGGATTTGGTGGATAATTTGAAAGAAAAGAAGAAAGAACAAAAGAACAAAAGAAAGAAGGAAGGAGGAAGGAAGGAAGGAGGAAGGAAGAAAGGAAGGAAGGAAGGAAGGAAGGAAGGAAGGAAGGGAGGGAGGGAGGGAGGGAGGGAGGGAGGGAGGGAAGGAGAGAGAGAGGGAGGGAGAGGGAGAGAGGGAGGAAAAGAATGAGAAAAAAGTTGGGATGAAATTGTGGCGTGCAGGGTGTATCTAAGAGCATTTAGGAGGAGGTCAATATGCTCAAAATACATTGTATACATGCATAAAATCCTCAAAGAATTAATAAACACATTATTTTGGTGGCAATTATTGCTATGATAATAATTTAATGCTTGATAAGTGTTTCCAGCATCATGAACAACACGACCACAAAGTCTAGTTGATCATTCTCTTTCGAAATCCATACCAAAGTTGATAGAACAACAAAACAATATACATTTGAGATAGATGTGTGGAATCCACACACTATCCAGTGCACATAGAACATTGCATGTAGTAGAGTAACTGGAACAGACTTAGTAAATATTTGTTGACAGGTTGAATAAATGATTAAGTCCAGGCATCTAATTGCTATTCTGAATTGTCTCTGGATCATCACTGATAAGCAGTTGTAAGAGTTACATTTTGCATCCCCAATCTAGGGGAACTTAAAACTCTCTCAATTGCATGCACAACAAACTTAGCGAATAATTAAGTCTCTGCCTCTATGACACACTGCATGTATATGTCAGGCAACCTGAACAGGGTCCCAGAATCCTTAGCTCCAGCTAGGTTATCAACAAACCAGAGCATCGTTCAAACTTGGAATATCAGAGAGATCAGCCTTGTAGAGAGTCATTGCTCCTTTCTACTTCTTTTTCTATTTTCCTTAAGAGCCAGAGAGAAAAATCTGCTTATTTTGCTTCACGAGGTTGCTTCAGAGATCTGTAGACCATGCTTGATAATTCAAATCTATCCTCACTGGGATATAGTCATTTGCAACTGCCACACACAGATCCTGGAAACGAGAACAAGAAATAGGGGACTTCTTCACAATTTCTCCATGAAGAGGGAAGAGAGGGGCCTTGTGGTCTCTGAGCTATTATTAAAATAAATACCATTGGCTAGGAAACCAGAAAAGTTTAGGGACCACCCAGACGAATGACAGTTTCCCAGCTCCACTGCATCACGACTAATTAGATGCTCTAACACTTTCTGGGCCATTTCATAAAAATGTTTCAGGACCAAGTGATGGAGTGTCCAAACAAGCTTGTCTCCAGATGTTCCTTCTGGCTGCTTCTGGGGAAATGCCTCCAACCAAATCCAAATTGCAAATAAAAATGGTTTCTCTCTCTCTCTTTCTCTCTCTCTCTCTCTCTCTCTGTCTCTCTCTCTCTCTCTCTCTCTCTCTTCCTCTCCCCCTTCTCTCTCCCTCCCATTCGCCCTCCCTTCTTTCTCTCTTCCTCTCTTTCTCTTTAATGAGAATACAGTGAGATTTTGCTAAACCAATATGAAGCATTTTGAAATAGCTTTTGTATTAAACAGCACAACCAAATAGGCAAAATATTCTGAAGATTTGTTTCAGACTCCATCAAAAATTTGTTGGGAAATGTGATACAAAATCATGAGTTTGAAGTTTTCAGACCTGTGGGACAGGAGGAGAAGCTTAGATTTCTAAAAGATGAGCCCTTCTGTATCTGTAGGATCACCGTTACAGAAAGAGTTCATATCTGCACCATTCCCCTAAGGGACAAAACAGCTTTTTATGAAACTACTAAATTAAAAGTAAAAGGCACCCAACCTGTGGGCTATGTCAAGCCATTCATTCTGTCCTGAAGTCTACGTGTTCCTGCCTAAGACAGACATGGTCCAGTGCTTTTGTGGTTACATCAGCCTCTTGTGAATCATTCAAGGAGTTAGACAGCCAGGGCTTGCAGCCACTCCCCACCATTTCCCAAAGCCCTTGTCCCGGCAAACATGCTCTGCTCATTTCCTGTTTGTGATGTGACAAATTAGCACAAACTATGTCCTAAAACAATTTAAATTTATTTTATTACTGACCTGGAGGTCCAGAGTCTAAGTGGATCTTGAAGGATTATATTCCTTCTGGAGACATCAGGGGCAGATTCCAATTCCTTGCCTTTTCCAACTTCAAGAAGCCTTCTACATGACCTGGCTTGTGTGCTCTTGCTTCATTTTTAAGGTCAACAGCATGACATATACAGATGCCATTACACAACTGACTGCTTTCATTTATTTTTTTAATGGCTATGAAGTATTTCATCTTTATTTACTTTTTGTGCACTATTTTTAAGCTTATTTATTTATTGTGCTCTCTCTGTGTGTGTATGTGTGTGTGTGTATCTGTGTGTGTGTGTCTGTGTGTCTCTGTGTGTGTGTGTGTGTTGATAGGTGGGTGGTGTGGTATGTATGTATGTATGTATGGGGCAGCAATATGTCCCACAGTGTTAAAGTATAGGACAAAGGACAACCCAAAGTGTTAGTCTCTACTTTCCACTTGTTTGAGACAGAGTCTCTTGTTTGCCAGTGTGTATACCAAGCTATCTGGAAGCTTCCAGGTCTCCTCCTACCTCCACCTTCCATCTCATCATCTGAACCCCAGGATTAGAGATGCATGCTACTGCATCCAGCTTCACAGGGGTCCTAGGGATTCAAACTCAGGTCATCAAGCTTACACAGAAAGTGCTTTTCTCAGTGAGAAATGTCCTTAGCCCCTGGCTGTTTTTAATTAGCATGTGTGCAAAATAATTGTACAAAATAATTGGATTCGTGGTGGTATTTTTACACAGGTATGTAAAGTATTTCAATTCCCCTCTTGAATGTACAGTGAGCCACAAGAGTACCCAGGACCCACTATGGTAACTCAGAGTGACCTTTTCATCTCGTGGTCCTTGATTTCATCGCCTCTGCTAGATTTCTTTGCCGTATAAAGTAATATTTCCTGGTTTTGAAGATTAGGACATGTGTGTCATTGAGGATCCGCTGTTCTCTTCCCAGAGATGCCAAGATGAAGTCATGAGGCAGTTCCAAGTCTTCTAAGGAAGGTAGGAGGACAGCAGGAAGAAACACATGGCAGGGAGAGGTAGCTCTGACTTTTGCTAGCCCCACTTCTTTGTCCTCGTGGACTCCAAGGATAAGGGTCAGAGGAGCGGTCAAGTTTGCCTGGTGCTTTTCAGACTTCACACGGCCATCCCAAGGAGTTCAAAACTTAGACTGTCTATGGCATTGTGCCACTGGCTTCACCAGTATCAGGTGGCATGTTTGTCAGCAAGGCTTTATGACCCAGACGGGGTGGTGCACAAATATGAGCTTGCAGTTGGTGAATTCTCCAAAGTCAAGGTTGGACTCTTTTATGTTATTCCTCAAAGGTGAAGTTCCCTTCAGGAAAAACAGCTTTCCTCTTTAGCAGGAATTAAGTAAAATCACTGTACTTTCAGCTGAAAAGAATGCTGTTTTCAGAGAAGAAGTAGCTTTCACCTGTGCATACTATATTACGTCACTACCTAAAAGGGGATTTTTTTTTTTTTTAGAGGAAGAACTCCCAAAAAGTTAAACGCAAAACATTTCTATATGAAAAACTTTTTAATAAGAGGTTAGTCTGGGGTGAGGGTGGAGAATTAATAAATGGTATCCTATTCTCCGTGTCTTGTATTCTTGAGCCAAAACTGTATTTAGTTTTAAAAGAAAATGACTTGGCATTTCCACAAAATTTGGAAGAGAGGGAAAACATCTCATAGAAATGCTGCAGGAATAACTCATGCTTTAAGACTCCTGGGCAGCGAGAACAGCCCTCTCTGTCCACCCCAAATTAGGCTAAAAGGTTTTCTTTGAAATAAAATAGACCTTTGAAATTCTGAGTTATTAGAGTAACTCACATTGCATATCCAGGGTCCTGAGCAAGGCCAAGAGGAGTTCCAAGCCTTTTCTATTTCATTGTTCTGTCATCTAAGAGGCTCTCCTACATGGTTCTGGGAAGAGGTTTGATGGACAGCATTGTTATAAAGACCCACTTTGATCTCAAAGCTTTGCAGTTGGTTTCAATGCCAGATTCTGAGGGGAAGGTCTGAGAGCAACATCTCACGTCTGAAAGTTATTGCTGATTTTACAAAGAAGTCAATAATTCACTGATTTCAATAATACGCTTAATTATCGCTTGGCCTGATTGCAACATTTACTCTAAGTATTCAGTTTAGCCAAGGGCCAAGACCAAATCACAGAGATAAAGAAAGAGCTATGTTTGCGGTGAACCGGTTTAGTTCAGAATAATCTTAGGAAGACATTAGAAAAACGAAAGCTGTAGGGATTATCCATGATGGGAAGAATAGGGAAGAAATGGAACCTGGAGAATAATATTTCCCCCACCGTGTATGTGATCCTACATTCATGCTTTTATATAGATAAGGAAACTCCCGACAAATGGAGAAAGTGGGAGCCAGGGAGTGTTTCTTAAGATATGTTATAAGAAAATGGTTGGCATGAATGACCCCCATTCCTTTCATATACAACAAGTGTTCTTGCTTGCATTATTAATAATTGAGCTATGAGGCTACAATCTGTGAGGGTACACATTGAGCTTTTCCAACTTTTTCTCATCACAAAGTACCCTACTTGAATAAGTAAACATCTCCAGGCTGAACGCAAAGACATTGCTGCATAGACAGTATGCCTTTACATGGGCTTGACAGACAGCTCAGACTTAAGTTGCAAAAACTCCGGAATCCCATGTTGCCTTTGTGCCTACACCCATGCTGTCTCCAACTTTCTCTGATACTCTAGGAACTGAATTGATAGCCTCAAATTACCTAAACACAGTGATATTCAGTATAGCTAATCTGAAGGACATCCGCTAAGAGACTAGCACAGTTCTGAGCTGGGATCTGGTTTTACATATGCCAGAAAATGCAGAGATCTTTCTTCAGAGAGAGTCGACTTGCAGGAGCTAGAAAAGGCCTTTCTCATATCTGCTACAAAGAGCTTACTTCTATTTCTTATCATATAACCAGGAATCTGTAATATGCTTGTATTAGGCTATGAGTCACAAACAAATAACAGGTTCATCAATTCAATTTTATGTAAATCTAGAGGGAGAGAAACAGACACAGAGAGACACACAGAGAGGTGGGTAGGCAGTTATAAAATATTAATCTAAAGGTGCTGCCCCAAAATACCAGGATGGGTGGCTTAAATACAGAAATGTGCAGGCTTTTGATGCCACTCAGCTGCTAGAGTGCTTGCTGCACAAACGTGAGCACCTGCATTCGGATTCTTAGCATCCAGGTAAATAGAGAAGGTCAGCAATTATCACAGAACCGAGGAGACAGGGACAGCAGGATCCCTGGGGCTGGCCGTTTAGCCAGTCTAGCTGAGCTCAAGGCTTTGTCTCCAAAAATGTAGGAAAGCGATTGAGGAAGACATCTAAAATTAATCTCTGGCCTTCATGCTAAAGCACACACATGCACATACATATCTGCACACACACATAATCGCATGCCCACATGCACACACACACACACACAAAATAAAAATAGCAATTTCTCCTTTAATATATCTGGATATCAGAAGTCTAAGATCAAAGTTGGTATGTCATGAGGGTCCCTTCCCGGCTTATCGGTGACAGCCTTATTTCTGTGCCCACAGGTCCCCTTCTCCATATGAATATGAAGAGAAAGGTTCCCAGTATATTCTTCTATTGTTCAAAAACTACCAATCTTGTTATGAAAGTCCCTCTCTCCTGACTTTAACTAAACTTTAACCACCTTCTAAAATACCCTATTGCCAATTACAGTCATTTAGAGCTAAATGATCATCATGAATTTATGTATTTAGGGGGGAAGACCCAATTCAGTTCATAGCAGACAAATCACATATAGAAATGTGATACATAGAGACAAACAGACAGACAGACAGGTAATTTTTATATGTTGGCTAATACAGATATCCTTTTATAAAAGTTGTTCATTATTTGAGTGTTTTTTTTTTTGCAAATAGTTCTGCATGGTAAGACTAATAACTCCCATTTCTTGGAATCATTTAGCAGATTAAATAACAAAGCATATTTAAATTATTTTGCTTTCCAACAGAAGGTACTCTGATGATTCAGGTGGAGGGTCACCTCTTCTGGTAAGTTGTGCTTGGCTTCTGCCCCATTCCTTCCCCAAGCCAAGGTGGACAAGGCAGTATGCCGATCCCCTCCTTGCACACACTCGAAGCGTTAGAGGTGAGCTTCTAAAGCAGGACCCTCCAGAGCATCAGTAGTCTCTGCAGCCTCGAACATTCGGCCAAGGTTGAATGAATAAATTCAAAAGGTTGGCCTAGTGCAGACCTAGAATACTCATGCTATTTTATTTCCATAAAGCATGAAATTTCAGGGAGCATTAACTAATGAAAAGGCTGTTTTGGTTGTTTTCAGTTATAGGAGACTTTCGAATGATTATAGCAGTGGGTATTAGACATCTTATGTTTCACTTTCATAATGGCTTGTTATTTTTGAAACCCGCAGCTTGGATAATACAATAAATGAGGGGTTCAGCTCCAGAACTCATACACGCCACAGCAACTTTGCCTAACACAAAAGTCGTTTCAAACACTTCTCCTCTTCAAGAGCTTTTGTTTTCATTTTTGCTTTGCTTTTAGGAAAGGAAAATAAGGAAATGTAAAGTTATGTTCCTCTGTTGCTGTTAAATTCTAACTAGTTTTGAAGAAAATTTAAACGTTATTTAAAAAATCCAGGTTGGAATATTTGGCCCACAAAACAATCCCTGTTGTCTGATATGGGTGGTTCCAGGTAAGAACCCCTGACTGTATTTGAGCCAGGAATCAAAACTCTGGAATAGTCTCGCTGAAGAGTTAGCTCTGGGCTTCTCCTTATAACAACATATTTCCTGAAAAGTTGTTCTCTTCTTTCTATTGATTTTTCTGTTTCCCCATAAAGGGCATCTGACTTTCAAATGACCTTCTATAGGATGACTTCCTATGGCTTTCTGAAAGCCCCATGAAGAGACCCTTAACTGACATGAACTGGACAGATGAAGTTACTGGCGGGTGCAGAATGTAGTCAGTGCCACGTTGTCTGCCATTCGCAAATCTAGGATCCAAAGCTGACAAAACAGGCAAAGCCATTCAGCACTGAGGACACGGGGACACACATACACACACACACACACACACACACACACACACACACACACACACCTCCTAGGGTCACGGTGGAATTCTCCAGCTTCAAAGTGCAGAAGCCAGTGGTTCCTGATCTTGGTTGTCGATTGTGGTCAGGGAAACCCTGAAGGTTCCTATTTAATGGACCTAGCATCCTGGACATCAGGACAAAAAGCTTCTTGGATGCTCTGCAGCATTTCCTGGGAATAGCTGTCTGGATGTTCATGGGTGTGGTTCTCACCTCCAGATGCAATCTGAGTATGGAGCACTATACAAACCTCCCATTAAGTTTTTAAGCTTTAGGCTTCATGGGATCATGTAGAAACGTGGCTGGATCCACCCACAGTTGCTGATCCTATGAGCCCAGGTAAGACCTAAAGGTTTGCCCATCTACCAAGGTCCCCTGTGTTGTGACCCATCCTAGGGCTCATTTTGAAGATGATTACCATTGGCACTGGATTTATTAGGTCTGGAAAGCTTCCTATTTCTTGACTGAACATATCTGGCCACACATTAGTGATCACTTTTAGATATTATCAGTCACTTATTCCTGGTATTGTAATGGAAACTCACCAGGACTCTGGTTTGAGTAGTTTCTTATTATCCCTCCCACATGGGTAGCATGCTTAGTAAACAAGAGAGGGCAGAACACAACACAAACTTGCTTTGGACACTTGACTGGGTCACTTAATAGCAAAGAATTGTGGGTTCATTATTAGCCCAATTCCCTCAGGGTTTTCTGCCATTAGCCCTGAAAGCCCCATGTTCTTAGAAACTCTCCAGTCTAGGGGAAATCAGGAAGGCCAGTTGATATTTATACATTTATACATTCTATATATTTATAGGAAGGAAGCTTACACTCTATAAGACAATGGCAAGGACAAAGCTAGCCTTGAAGTGTCCCTTCCAGTATTTGAAACAATCTTTTTAATATATATATTACATATTATATATTATTATATATTACACATATATTATTATATATTATATATTATTATATATTACATATATATTATATATTAGTATATATTATTATATTATATATATGGCAACTAGGGCTTTATGAATACTAGGCAAGCATCGTACCCACACGAACTACCTCCTTAGCCTGTCCCTGTGCTATCTTTAATGATGGGTAGTTGAAGGAAAGGAAACTCTGAGCTTAATTACCAGTAAATATTTCGAGTGAAGGTAATATAAGGATGTTGGCTTCTAACAGATATTTTTTTTTAAAAAAAAAAAATCTCAAATGTGACTGCAAATTGAGTTATACAGGGAGATTTTGTAAAGCATTCTTCACTCTCAAACCACAACTCAAGAGATGAAATCAGACTATCAGATGTTAGAACACAGGTACCAATGTTTCTATGAGTTTCTTAGGTGATTTCAAGAGGAGACAAAAGTCAAATACTAAACAAGTCCCATATGATGTTGTCTGAAGTGTCTTCCCTAGACTGGCAGCCTCTATGTGACTTGGGAATCTCTTAGACATACAAGTTTTTACTTCTCCCATCTCCACTACATCTTCATGTAGTTAAGCACTTACATTGGAAGCCAGAAATTGGAATTTATTAGCTCGATGTTGCATGCCACATACCAGTGTTGATACACCAATCTCTAGTCCTCATAGTGATTGCTTAGAGCATTTATTACTGAGAAATTCTGCATCTTTCTAATAGACCAGTAGAATATAGCACAGTGCTAGAGTTCTTGCCTAGCACATACAGGACCTTGGGTCTGATATTTTGTAATGAAAAATACAATAAATGAATAGACAAATAAATAATATCTGATGTCTAGTTTTAGATGTGAGTTTTGTGAAGTCTTTCCCAGACCTGAATGTCAACACTACTTTAATTCAGTAAGATTATTTTGTCAAGATTTTAATTACTTGGGTCTCAAAACTTTTAAAAGTTGCTGGTAAAACCATATGGCTCTACCACTGTCTTCGAAGTAGATTTTTAATGGTCTTTAACCATTATTTACAAAATTGTTTGGGGATATTTCTATTACTTAGAAAGTCATCCTTTGGAAATGTTTTTCCAAAATATTGGCTTAGAGAAAATATCATTTTCTTTAAGGCACATAAGCTTTTGATATGTGACCTATTTTGTTCAAACTCTAGAGCTGAATGCTTGCACACAAATTTAAGCTCTTTTTAGACAGTATTTAAATATTTAGCTATATGTATTTTACTTAAAAATAGCTATGGCTGATGTCCATAAATTTTACTAAATTCTATTACTATGTTATTTGTGTTATTTTGGAAATATTTTAATAGGTATAGAATTTTTTAAATTTTTGAAGAGCAAAAACTAAGACCTTTTAAAAAATGAAACTATACAGGGTAGGGGAATAGATATATAGACACATATGAGTGCATATATTTCATCACACCGTGTCTTACTTATCTGTTATGCATTCTACTAAAACAAGAAAGACTAATAAATTAAAAGAGGGGTGAAATAATCCTCTTAATAAAAAAAGTACCAATTATTTATATTGAGAAAACATTGGCTTAATCTTTTAACCAGTATCTTCCTGGCATGCTCAAATTAAACATCCTGTTGTTATTTAAAAATATTTTATCAAAAAAGCATGAATTATAATCATGGAAAAATTTTACAAATATGAGGGAAAACCCAGAGATTATACAATGTTAAAATCTCCACTCATTAATATTGTTATTATTTGAAACAAAGTGTGTACATGTTTTGTAACCAGACTTTTCCTTTCCAGTTGGAGATTCAAAAAAATATAGAACACTCAATATGTTTCGAATAGCATACTTGCAAAACTCTTGAGTATTTTCTATTATAGATGTGTACATTTTAATACTATAGAGCATAGGAATTGATTTTCATTTTTATTTTTACTGTTTTAATGCTGCAGTAAATGCTATTCTCTGTTCATATTCATGTCTGTGGTTATTTTCTTAGAAGAAATGTCCAAAGTGAAAAATCACTGAGATAATAAATATGGGAGCTACAGATAGAGTTATCTAGAGAAATATCTTTGTTTTCGCTGTGTTTCAATAGCAGAATTGAAGTTTTACATTGACCCTAACTAAAACACTTAAATAAAACCAAATAATTTACTGTGCATGCATATATTTTTCTAAATTGTTTTTCTCTTTTGTTGTTACTCATTTCTGGCTCTGGTTTGACTTTAGTGTTTGTCATTTTACATTTGTTTCCTTCTTTGTGTTTATCATTTGTTAATTAGCTCCTCCGCCCTTGTGACTCATAACAATGCCAAAGATATTTCAACTCAAATATTTATTCACTTAGATGACATCAAGTCTCCAATCCCTAATTCATAGAAAGAGCACAGCTACTCCTCATCTTCTTCTCAAGGTGGAGTCAGGAACCTCCTTCTTCAAAAATCATTTTGAGTCATTATCAGATGTACAGATTTTTGAGACCTACCATCAACTGCTGGGAACAAGAATCACTCAGGATTGGGGCCCAGAAACCTGGTGCTTTACAAGTACCCTCGGATAAATTTTGGACAAGAGAGAATTGTTTTCATCTCTGATTTCGATTTTTTTCCTAGCAGGATATGCAAAAGTCACAAGGAGAAATTAAAAATAAATCTCCCTATAACAGTAAAGGGTGTTAGCTGCGGCTTCATTGTACTCTGATTACTTATCTGAATTAAAAGGAGGCAGATATTTGGAGAATGGCTAAATGGAAACTCTGAGCACTGTTTCTTTAGTGGTTTTTAAAGATACCCTGGATCTTCTTAACGAATCCCCGTGAATGACCTCAGCCCAGAGGAGAATTAGGCAGTTTCAAACCAACCACTTTTCTGACTTTCCCTGAAGACTAAGCAGCTATTAGAGCAGACATTAAACCCTAACCACCACTCTCTGTCCAGATGACTCAACTCCAGTTATAATTAGGGGAAGAAGCGGCCAGAGGGGGAGTGCTGGGCAGGAGTGGGGGTGGGGGTAAGTCAGCTGCTGGAAGGAGGGATGTTCCTAGTCTTTCTCGATTTGGGGGGTGAGGGACAGTCACTGGTTCTCAGTGTCTACTGTGTTTTGATGTCCTTCTTAATCCAACAGGACCTTCAGGTGTCCAGAAACATGTGTGTTAGAACAGGCAAAAGACTCACACATTCCTTCTGGTAACAGGCATGCTGTTGGCCTGTGTCTTCACCCTCAACTGTTTCAGTTTGGTGACCACTGACTCCATTGTCCTGGGCAGAAGTTCCGTCACTGATGGATGTGTAAGAGTCAGTTATTCTATTTCATTTTGTAAATGACAGGTCACTAACAACAAGGAAATGGGACACAACTCATCACTTTGCTAGAGCATCAATTCCTTCAATATCCTTGGCAGCATGGATAGGGCATTATGTTAAATGTAATGAGCCAGGTACAGAAAACCAAAACCTACATTCTCACTTATATGTAGAAGCTAAAGAAATGAATCCATAGTTAAATGTATAATGACTATGACCAGAATTTTGGAAATGCATAAGTAGCTTAGTTGGTCAACATGTACTAAAATACCCCTAGATGTGATGAATTTTAGGATCCCAAACACAGCCCAGTGATAACAGGTCTATAAGATGTATGGTTGGTTTTCAAAGAAATTAGAAGGAGTTTAAAATTTCCCAGCACAAATTATTAATGATGAAAGAGCTGAAATATCAGTAGCTCTTTCTGATGTATTTATTTCATGTTGTGCATGTTTATCAAATGACCACACTGTACACCATTAACTATGTTTAATTTTCATATCTCAATTGAAATAATTCTAAAATACACGTACAAATTTTGTGCCTATATATTCTTCTTTATACCGGTGTATAAAGCCTAACAAAGATTTTGGTTCAAATAAGGCACAAAATTTGATTCTTATATTTGCCAAACATGTTTCCTGATCTTCACACACTATGATGGCTTTGAATAAATTTCCTGTGCCTTTGGGGGGGGTAATATTCGGAGAACCATATGTTCCCCCCAAAAAGCATCCCTGGACTCTGACATTGGTAACAAGGCCAGTGCCTTCCAAGGACAGTGTCTCTAGGGAAGAGCCATGGTGTGACAGAGAACTGTGGAAACGCGGGCTGCCTGCTTGGGACAGAAGCCTAGGTACAGGGCATGTCTTTGTAAGTGTGTCTTCGTATTCTCATATTCTTGTGTAAACGCCTCCCTGACCTATAAACACCCAAATAAACAAAGGAGAGATTACCACAGACTCAAACAAAGCCAACCCTGCCAGGTCTTTCCTAATCCTTGACAGAGTCTCTGCCTGTTCACACTCATTGGTCTCTGAAAACTCGCCTCCAATGCTTGCTTCTTGGGATGCAAAAATTAGCTCAATTTTCCTTTCTAAAAGACACTTGAAAACCCATATGAGCAAAGTTTCCTTTGCAGCAGCCCATTGAATTGCAAATGAAACCAACCAACGGTCCATGTCATTCATAAGCTATTCTAACCTCAAATACTTACCCCAGAAATCATGGCTGGACAAATTTGAAATACCCAAACCTGGATTAAGCCTGTAAGCTTCAATTGACTTCAATTCAAGCCCAGCTCCCTTGTTTTATCATGTATAACATTACATCACTGCCTTGCAATGAAACGTATAATCAGAAAGCCAGACTCGCCTTTCCTCTGGGGTTTTGGAAGAACAGTTCCTTTTTAGGGGTAAAGCTGTATGCTGTGACCTTCAACTTTTTATTATAAGTCCAGTATTAAACCAAACATCCATCCTTTTAAAGAGAGGTTGTCATGTAATCAACCTAAGGCTTGGCTTCTCCACCCCCCAAATAACTACTTGGGCAAGGTCACCTTTTGGACAGCTTCTTGCTGAGTCCATCCTTCGGTCCTCTCAATTGACCTTGTTGGAAAGTTCAGGCAGAAAGAGACAGATATCACAAGATCAATTTCAGGAACTATCAAGTCCAGGGTTGGCAATAAAAGTACCCAGTTTCCCAGGAACTCTGCAAGGGGGTACCAGAAGTGACATTGGTAACTCAGTTTCAGGACATTCTCGACCTGGAAACAGAAACTTGGCACAGAGGACCTTGCCACCTCAGCAGGAGGGAAGTTGGAGAAAACCAAGAGAGAGTCCGATTGGGGCAGAACAGTACAGTTTTAGGAGGGTGGTGAACCACCCGCCTGTCAGCTCCAGGCCTGAGCAGTGGGTGTGGCCCCGGGCAGGTCTGAAGCCACAGGTCAGAGCACGCAGCTCCGTGTGCTGGGAAGAGTGGACTTCACAACTTTAAGCCAGACTCCCAACACAAGCTGAGACAATGGCTCCTTTCCTTCAAGTGAGCATGGTGGAGCCTGCCACCCCAGGAGTCCGCCAAGACTCACAAAGAGAGTTCATATGAAGGGGATGTTTTTAAGATATGCAAATCATTCCCCTCACAAACAGTTAATAATTTATCATAATCATTATTTGCTGATAATTTGAATAGTGTGAACTGTGGCACGCCTCAAAGAATACTGATTCACCTCGTAGATGGTCCACTTGGGGTTTTATCCTGTTTTACGTCTTAGCAAAGGAGCAATATCACTCAGAGAAGAAAGCCAGGCTGCCCCTACTTACACACTCACAAGGAGGTGGTGGAGGTGTTACTGCATGTAGGTGTGCCATCACTCAGTGACGGGAAGTGTCTTTATTTTAGGGTTTGGGACCATGGAAATATGAGGAAGAAGGTAACCTAGTTCTCTAAGTGACCTGGAAAAATCAGGACACATTGCAAACAAGTCATTGCTAAACACCAGTGGCTTCCCGCGCCTTTGAGAAAAGTGAGCATGTTTTCTCATGTTGAGAGAGGCACTGATATGATTACTAGCTACGTGTCACGTTCATGCTAAGTGCTTTCCACACATCCAGTTTGATGTTCCCCTCTGGAAAGTGTTCCCACCACCCCTGTGTAATACACTAGGAAATCTAGGTAGAGGAAAGGGAGCTATCTTTCCCACACCTCTACTGAGCAGATGTCACAGTGTCCTGTTGCTGCAGCATCTCTATGACACTTGTAGCTTACAATAGATGCATTTACTACCATATCACTAGGTGTATCGGAGCAGGGGATATCTCCTTGGACTAAATATCCAAGCATCAACTCCACTCCAGCCCGGAGACTCTTGGGAAGGATTTGTGTGACTCTCTCTTCCAGCTTCATGGTGTTGCCTACACTTCCAGGATCCTCCTTTTTACCCATCTGCCTTCTTTTTGAGGCTCCTTATAATCCTGTTGAACTCACCTGGGTCACCCAAATAAATCTCCCTACCTCAAAACAGGTGAACTGTCAACCTCAATTCCACTTGCAAGCTTCCTTTCCGTTAAGTATGTAACTAAGATGTTCACGGTTTCCAAGAACTGGAACGTGAACATTCTGCTTGCCGTCGTCCTCCCTGATGGAGTCGGGGAGACATGGAGAAGTGAACTTCAGCCATCTAGACCCAGAACTCATGCAATCGCTCAGAAGACGAGACCAGTTACTCAGAAAAGGACTATTTTACCAAGCTGCAACATTCACCCCTGTAGTTTACACATGCTACTCCATGAAAAGTCATCCTCGGAACACAGATATTTATTCTACCACCCTATTTTCAATTAATGGGTCTCTTTCCATCCCCCTTTCCCTTTCTTATTCCAATAGCAACACCTGTGAATATGCAGTTTCTCCATCTCTCTCCTTTCGGGGCAGACAGCTTAGAAGTCGTCCTTGGCTTTTCCCTCTCTTTTGTTCACGTGAGCATCCTCTAGCAAAGCCCACTGGTCTCACTATGAAGAAGAATCTCTGTCCATTTCTCTACGTGCACCCTGCCACACCCGATCCCAACACCATCTCTCGCTGGCATGGCTGCCTCGGTCCCCACAACTTGTCTTCTACCCCCACACTCTCCCTTTTGCAATCTGCTCCCTACACAGCTTACAGCATGATTTTTCTTCCTCATATCTCCTTTCATAATCATTTCATGACCATGCTCTCCTGGCTTCTGTCTGTCTTGATAACACTACAATCATGTCCACCTCGTTGATTTCCTGCCTTCAACCTTCTCTACCAGGGGCAATCTCATATAAGCCCTACATACTCTCCACTTTGAGGAACTAATTTAAATTACTGGACACTCCATCTCTCTCTAAACACCATTTTCTTTCTTAAGTCTTTCCTTTCTTGAATCCTCACATACATCTAACATCTCTTAATTACGCTTGCCAAAAATATATTGTTTTGTTACATAAACGTGTTTCCTGTGTGAGTAGTCTCCCTCTGTGTGTCTATAAAGTCTTTGGGGGCAAGGGCCACACCCATCGTTCCTTAACTGAAGTGTTTCTGCAGCCCAGCACCTGATACACAAGTGAATGCTTTAGGGTTAATAATCTATTCCAGCTGCCTTCACATTTTCCCCATCCCCTGGCTCCAGCCCTCCGTTATCTCCTCTGCTGCCAAAGGGATCCTTGCATGTCGTCGTTTTAGTGCCATTATGTAGATTACAAAAGGAAATTCACTGCTGAATTCCACTGTATCACTTTGAAATGGGTAGACTATCTAACAGTCCATGGTTATGTGAAGAAGTAACACAGCAAGAAAGAATGTTGCTCAATATATACCTGTTTATGGCACTAGATGCTCTATCAGGAGGTTGATACCCCAAGTTTCATGCAGAAGAGAGAAACAAGGAATCTCAAGATCCTTTTGGGTTCTGAAGTCCCCAGGTTTCAGAGGGAAGAACCAAAGCTGGCTTGCTTGGAGATTTTGTTTCCCCATTCCCCTGCCATATGAAAGAGGGAGCAGGAGTGAGATGGAGGTGCAGACCAGCTTTACTCTCACTCGGGTTCGCTGTGTTATCAAAGGAATGGTGATGAACCTTGTTCTTTCTCTTCTTGAACTTCTGAGAAGACCACATGTGTGATCAGCTCTCTTCATGCACAGGTCTTATCAGCATGTAGATTATAGTTAATAGGGCAGGCATGGACAGTCTAGAGTTACCCACGCCACTGAGGGACATGAGACTGGCTTTGCTCACATGGTCCTGCATGCTCGATGACCTTCCAAGTTCTTCGTTCTCATGAGACATCATATCTGTTTTCTTCTGTTTCTTCCCCAATCCCGACATCTTCTTGTCTCCAACTGTGGCTCCCTTGGTTCCGCACTCACTGAAAGCAGTTCCTTTCACGTATTGGTGTATTTTTCTTAGTTTCCTCTTTCTAGCCTCCTGAACCAGGGACTGACAAACTATAGCCCAAAGATCAAGGCCAAACACTGTTTTTAAAATAAATATTTACTGGAAAACAATTATGCACATTCATTTTCATATTGCTCGTGGCTTTTTATAGTGTGACTGTGGAGTTAAGAGAGTGTGATGAGCGTTACGTGGCACAACGCCTCTCCTATCTGCTGGGTAGCACTTTACCTCAAAGGCTGCCTGTGGCTGAAGAGATGGCCCAGTCAAGAACTTCAAGAGGACCCAGGTCCAATTACTAACACCCACATGGTGACTCACAACTGTTTATAACTTCAGTTCTGGGTGATCAGATGCCCTCTTCTGGCTTCCATGGGCATTATGGAAACATATGGTACACAGACATACATGCAGGCAAACATATGTGTGTGTATATATATATATGTATATATATGTATATATATATAATTATTTCTTAACGGTTGCCAATCCTTGTACTGGAATCTAATGAAAGCTCTGCCTGTATCACTTTCCGTTCACCACTGGTGTTTCTGAAGCATGGCAGAAAGCCTTATCTATAAAAGAAATCAGCAAGTATTCTTGGAATAATGAATAAAAAGGAAAATCTTAGCTTTTTGATATCTTGATAGCTGCAGAGTTTAAAGGTCATTACCTTTATGCAGGAATGAGAATTTTGAGGGGAAAACATTCTCAGCAACATCATATACTCTTAGACACTAAGGGCAGAAGCCCGAGTCGGCTTTCTCTGACAGCAAATAGGGAGTTTGGCATATGTGAAGGAAGACCTAGAAGTAGAAAACTTTGGGCTTCTATTGCTATGACAAAACATGATGAAGGTGGCTTAAAAAATGAAAGGTTTATTTTGACTGATGATTTCAGTGGCTTTAGTTGACGGCCAGCTGGCTCCATCAATGTGAAGACGCAATAAACAGAACAGCAAGTCAGTGCATGTATAAAGCAGAAGAGGCTGCCCACCTCCTGGCATACAGGAAACAGACAAAGAGACCTTGGATGGGATGTACCTTCCAGGGTACATCCCTCCATGTGACCAGCTTTCTCTGACAAGCCTGCATCTTCTGTTATTACAACTTCCCAATAATGTTCTAGCAGAGTGGTCGTAAATCCATCGGTGGGTTACTCTTGACTTCTAGCACTGCCAGGATCTAGTCACCTCCCAGGAATACCACCATCTGGGAACCGTGCCCTCACCCGCGAGATGTCAGAAGAGCACTTCATAACCAAAGCATAACAACTGAACAGTCATTTGGGCTCTTCCTCCATCCAAAGCCAGCTGCATATACTTACTGTTCTGGGAATCTAGAGTTTTTCTTTTCTTTTCTTTTCTTTTCTTTTCTTTTCTTTTCTTTTCTTTTCTTTTTTCTGTTCCTTATACATCAGGAAAAAGATAAACTTCCCTTATCCCTTTTCATGAGTTTGATTATCCTTCAATCTTGTTGTCTCACAACGTTTAAAGCCAACTATATTTATTTGTTAACATTTAATTATTTTAAGTTGCATGGGTGTCCATGTGTAAAATGTGTGCACATAGATGCAGGAATCCATAGAAGCTAAAGGTCTCAGATTTCCTTGAACTGGAGTTATAGGTGACCATGAGCCTCCTAACATGAGCATTGCACTTTTAATCAGTGAGACATCTTTCCAGTCCCAGCCTTACAACTGCAAAAATATTCTTTCTAAAATACCAAGAGGATGAATCAAGAAATGCCCAGTGCAGAGCTCACACAGTTGGTCGGATGATGATGCATGCCCACAGCGGTGGATCCCAGGGAAATATAATTAGTATATGTGGGATACAGAAAATCATAGTGTGCAGTTTGCAGACCAGTCAGTGAAATGAAGAGGTATCTGCACTCACCAGCAGCCTGTGATTAGGAACACGGAGTTTGGGGACAAGCTTTGATGAGGCGAGAAGAAGAGGACACAGGATATGCTTGCAGCTGCATTTTATGAAATATAAAAATTATATTTTATCCCAGATCTCAAAGTATCCATAAGTCAGTCAGAGGGTTTTCTTGAAAATGTAGTCCATAACCTTTGTTTGTTCCACCTCTCAGGCAGGGGATAGCAAAAACCAAGCTGAAGTAATAAGAGCTGCCTAGCCTGGGTTTGGGAGGAACAAACCCAGCATATACAATTTATATGATTTAAAATAAATATTGAAAAGAATCTCTGACTTAAGTGGTTGAACAAAATGTCTTAATTATTACAGAAATTTTTATTAACAGTTTTATGTTGGCTAAAAGAGAGATTTCATCACTATTTTCTGATGAATTAAATTATAATCCATCCAACTTGTGTTTTCACAACTGTTATATGTTGGTAACAGTTATGGACTCTCTACATGCTTTGAGGTAAATGAGCGGTTTTAGATTCCTTGCATGTTCAGTTTGAAATATTTGTGAGTTCCCATGCACAGATAAACTTGGCCATTTACAAATCACTAAGAATCTAATATGAGCCGGATAATCCTTCCTGGACCCAGAATCACAGGAGAAAGAAATATACACATATCATGAGGTCATACAGTCTGGGAGACAGGGAGAGACAAGCATAACTGTGATAGCATGTGGTGAGATTATAGAATTGCCAATGATATTATCCAATGCCAATGGCAATAATAATTGTGATAATTTTCTCTGTATATTGAGGTTAGCCTTTTAGGTCAGTGAGCTTGTTAAATGCTCTTGACAACTCGACGTGGTACATATTCATAACCTCATTTTATAGATGGAGAATCAAAACTTAAATGATATGAATAACCTGTTAACAATAAAACCTCACAAGGAGTAACAGTGCTTGGATCCATGTGCCATTAGAGTTTGTCCCTCTATTTCCATCATCTATTGTTCCACTGTTCCCACTCACCTTGGGGTGTTCAGAGAAAGAGTATATAGTAAAAAGAGCACAGGAGACCTGGAAATGGAAAAATAAGGAGGAAACATTGATAAAAATATGTCTTGAATCAAGAGTTAAAAATGTAAGTTGGCATTTGCTAAGCTGTGGATAACAGGTATTGGGTGGACAGAGAGGAGTAAAATAAAGATTAGAAAAGTTTCTGCCTTGAAAGAACACAGAGCTTAGTACAAATAGGAAATAAGGGCTGTCAAGAGAGATGTGAGCAGAAGACTTCATTGGAATCAGATCGTGATGGTCCCCGAAGATTAGCTATCTGAAAGAGCAGAAACTCACCAAACTTTTTGAGCAGCAGAATAACAATGGTCCATAGAACTTAGATGATGTGAGCTACACTCACCAGGTTTCCCTGAGTACTGCATTAGTACCTCCAGTAACTGGCAGATAAATTGATACAGGATTTTAAAATAATCCATGGAAGACATACTCAAGAAAGACTGTGGCCAAAACTCAAGTCGACAGATTGCTGGGAAATTCAAGAAGGATGTTCACTGATAGTAAAGCAGTTGATGTGAGAGAGACACTTGAGTAGAGTGAACAGGGCCTTATCACCATATAACCATGCAGTCTCAGAGGAAGGGAAATTCAGGATCGCTTTTTGTATATAAGACTTAATGGAGTCCAATGTCCTTGTCATACGATTGAGTATTCTTTGGGTGTGTGCCCAAGAGTGGTATTGCTGGGTCCTGAGGTAGGTTGATTCCCAATTTTCTGAGAAAATGCCATACTGATTTCCAGAGTGCTTCTACAAGTTTATGTTCTCACCAGCAATGGAAGAGTCACAATATAAGCTATCATTGGGGTTATTCCTACTTTTTTGTATCTGCTGAGGTTTGCTTTATTACTAAATATGTGATCAATTTTAGAGAAGGTTCCATGAGGTGCTAAGAAGAAGGTATACTCTTTTGTGTTTAGGTAGAATGTTTTGTACATGTCTATTAAGTTCATTTAAGTCATGACATCTGTTAGTTTTCTTATTTCTCTGTTAAAATTCTGTCTGGTTGACCTATCCATTGTGGATATCTTAAAATTTGCACACAAATGAATGGAACTAGAAAAAACATCCTGAGTGAGGTATCCCAGACCCAGAAAAATGAACATGGGGGTATGTACTCATTCATAAGTGGATACTAGCTGTAAAGCAAAGGACAACAAGTCCATGACCCTAGAGAAGCTAAGTAACAAGGTCACCCCTAAGAAAAACATATATAGATCCACCTGGAAAGGGGAAATAGACAAGATTGCCTGACGAAATTGGGAGCATGTAGGAGGGGGGAGAGCAGAGGGCACAAGGGAAAGAGGAGGGGAAGAGGAGAAGGGGAACTTGAGGAAACGAGATAGTCAAGATGGAGGAAGGACAGAGATGAGAGCAAGGAAAGAGCACTTCACACAGGGCCTGAGCGGATTTTTTAGGCTTCTCTTGTGGAAAATTTATGAAGCCCCATTGGAGAAAATGTCCTGATAGTTTTAAGGTTGGCATTTGAAGTCAGAATGCTTTCTCCAAGTAGCACATAGCGGTACAATTCAATAACTCTGACCATTGTGGAAAAATGGCATGTGCCAACAGCGATTTTCCATAATTCTGTTCAGAAAATCTGAAAGAAGTGCAGAAAATGGATTTGCAGCCCAGGACGCAGGCAAAGAAACAGTAGCAGAGGGCTGCAGGCCAGTAATTGATGTTTCTAATATCACTGAGTGCTTTGCCTGTAATTTCAGGGGAGAATGATAATAATTAAAAGCACAAACTTACAAGCCATGTGAGAGGGGGGAAATGCCGACAGCGCGCGTAGTGAGGAGAGCCTGGTGGATTGCTTAGCATTCTTTAACAAGCTCCAGATACATATAATGATTAGTTCACAGAATGACTTTCTCCCCCAACCTTACAAAGGGCCCCCAAATGGAGGAGATGATTAACTCATTGGGATTTCCTGGGATCCAGTGATAAACTGAGGGTTTCTTGGGAAGTCCCACAATCCTAGCCTTTTCCTGATTGAACTGGATTTTCTCACAAATATACTCTGGGAAATAATGTCATTAAGCCTAGCTCTTGCCCACAATTATGAGAGCAACCATTATGGTGGTTTGTGGCAAAGGGATTTGTGATTTTTGTTGTGAGGTGTACTTGTGATTGAGTCTGCATCTGCTCTTATTGGCTCATGGCCTTAGCCAGATTGTCCAGCTTCTCTGAACCTGCTTTTTAACATGGAAAATGGGTATCATAAGAATAATCATAAGAGACTAGTAGAGAGAGCAGAACAATAAACACTGTGGGTTTGTTGTTGTTTCAATAAATATTAACTATTACTGAGATGGTTAATGCTACCAAACACTACTTCATGTAATTTGTTTATTTTGGTGACAGAATATAATTTCCTTAAGTATGGATTGAGTAAGTCATTCCAAAATTGCAAAATAACACAAATAATACATAGACAGACAGACAGAATTGTATGATGCTAAGCTGGATTTGGATAGAATTATATGATGCTAAGCTGGATTTGGATTTTTCTGAAAGGAACCTCCTTTGGTTATCAAATACAAGGACTCAGTTTTCTGTATCTCTAAATCTGTGGTCGTTGCTACAGCAAGTAGCATAAAACAGTACTCTAGAAAAGGGTGTGGTGCTTCTATATGTTTGGATAAGGGAGTGGTTTCGATTTTGTCTCCCTTGAGAGATAAAGAACACAGGCTTTGGGGTCTTTTATCAACTTCTGATGAAGAACATTATGCTTCTGTCTCTGTCATCAGTTGCAAATCCAGATTTTTTTTGTTAATAATCTCTCTTCCTTTTCAGCCCTGACTTACAATGACTCTATATAATTGGGGCTCATGGGATAGGGAGAATAATAGACATTGTCTAAAATAACAAAAACTGTGGGTTGGGTTGGGCACTGTGATTAATAGATGCAAAGAACACGTTAAAGGGTCCTAGTGGCCACTATCAGCACCACATTAAATGTAATCATTGTGGATTTTGCTTTAGCTCCACTATCCTCTTGGTTCAGCAGAGGTTCCCCCCTCATCTGGACTTCAGAGTGATTCTACCTGTAGATTCGTGATTATGAGTGAGGACCCATGCACCTCAATCCTCCTGCTCACAGGTGAACCTTCCACGCCCCTAGAAAGTAGCTTGCATGAATTCAATATGTTACTTGAAAAGAGAAAAGTGCTTGTCAGGCTAGAAGTTTGTTTTACGGGAAGGCGGCACCATTCTGCATAGCGTGGCTTAAAGGCAGAATGAGGAGTCATGTTGAAATCATAACACTATTTCTCAGATCCTCCCTAAGTAATAATTTGGCTCTGCAATCCCCACTGGATTTTCCTGCAAGGCCCAGCTTTATCCAGATGCAAGACTCAAGTTTCTCACATACCTATGGCATTTCACTAATCGAAAAGCTCTAGGCATGGAGTTTGGACAAAAAGGGGTGTATTTTCCCCCCTGGAAACTGTGCATCATGAGGCCTGCTGGGATAAATGGCAAAGTCAAGGAATTTAAAGATCAGCCAAGAAGCAGTGAGGCAAGGCGAGAAAGAGGTACCAGATAATCCTATTGATTTCGGTTGGCAACATTAAGAAAGTAGTTGAGTTTTCTAAGCCAAGTTCTTTTACATTGTAATCATAATTCGATGCCAAGGATGAAGGTGACTGAAAGCCTATAAGCTGAGAATGGGCATAGACTTAGTAGAAAAGGGGTATGGGGCTGAGCTCCAAGGGAGCTCTCAGTAAGGAGGGATGCCCTAGTCTGTCTACCCTGGTGACCGTGAATGTCCTAGGAATGGCTAGATTGAGCCTTTGCTGGCGTCTTCTGTTTAATAAGTGTAGAGAAGAACTACTCAGAATTTCCACTCACTCAAGGTGGAAGCTTAAGCAATTCTGTATTATGAAAGGATGAGCAAGTGAAAAGAATAAAGTCTCACCTACGTAGATGCCCCAAAGTCTAAGCAAGTATCCAAGAGAGCTGCAGACATGGTGAAGCAGTCTCTGAGGCTTCAGACAAAATGGGTACATAGCGCTGAGGGCTGGACCTAGGGCTGTGTCTGCATGATTACAAAGGTGATTCCGACAGCACTCTAACCTGCTGTGAGCTACCAATTCGGTATTTTGGAACCATCACCTTGTCCTATCTTCTGCCCAGGTTTACTATCTATTTTCATCATGACACACTCATTTTCACATCTTTGAAATTTATGCAGATGAAATCTTATGCACATCCTTTGTACACTTACATCTAGAACACTTTACTTACTCACGTAAGTATTGTGCATTGTACATATACATTTTAGCATGCGTTCTCAGTTCAGTCATTTTAAGGAGCATCCCATTGTATTGTGAGCACTGTTTCTTCACCCATTCAGCTGCTGGTTAACACACGAAGAATTCCTCCAAATTTGGACCGTTACAGATAAAGCGTCTGTGAATACCCTATGCATATGTCTTTGTACAAACCTGTGCTTTCATGTCCCTTGTACACTTGGGAATGGGAAGACTAAATGAGCAGCAGGACTATACTGAACTTGTAAAGAAACTGCCGCACAGTTTTACAGATTCATGGCACAAATTTTCTTCTTTTTCAGTAGGGTGTTAGCATGCTAGCCCTTACACACTGCCACCAGCACAGATCCACTGAGCCTTTCCGTTTGAGTCATCCTAACATGGCGTGTGTTTGCTGTTGTTCTTAGTTTCCTTTGTTAATAGCTTCATCTTCTTAGAGAATTTTGGTATTATATATACCCAGTGCCTTATGATCATCACAAATTTGTTGCAAGGGATGAGCCAATAAGGGCATAGTCATTATCACCCACAGGACATGGTCTACACAGGGGTCCTTTGTGCCTTTTAAGAAGTTTTGATGAATGTAAAAGAGCATTTATCTACTATTACATTATAATAAGACAAACTTTCTTTGCATTAACATTCCCATGAAGTCTGCTATCAACCCTATCTCCTCCTTAACCCTGGGAAATCACTGATCACTTTTACTGTCCACAGTTACTACTTTCCCTTTCTAGCAGAAAATATGATTGCAGCCTTTTAATGTTGGCTTATTTGGCTTGAAAATATGCTCTTAAATTTTCTCCATTCCTTTTCCTGCCTTGGTAGCTCATATCTCTTTAGCTCTGAGTGACATTCCATTATCAGATTATACAGTTTATTTTTCTGTTCATCTACTAATAGACACCCTGGTTACTTCCATTTTGGCAATCCCAGATAAAGCTGTTGTAAGCATTTGGAAGCAAATTTGTATTTAGACTTAAATTTTTTTTATCCAGTTAGGTCAATATGGAGGGATAAAACTGCTCTTTCGTATAGTGTGAAAACATTTTATTTTATGGGAAACAGTCAAATTGTCTTCCACAATGCCAGTACATTTTTGCATCCCCATTGGCAATGAATGAGAATTCTGTTTCCTGTATATATGCCAACATTTGGTGCTATTCATGTTTTGAATTTTGCCCATTTTAACAGAAGTGTGGCTATGCCTTACTATGGTTTTAACTGCAGTTTTCAATGACATTTAATGATGATCAGATTTTATGTACTTTTTGGCAAATTCTTTGGTAAAATGTCTATTCAAGTTTTTTGACTGTTTTGCCAGATCATACATCTTGTTATGGTTGTTTCTGAAAGGTTCCATGTATATTTTGGATAAAAGTCCATATATTTCTCTTGCAAACATTTAAAGAAAATTTATAAGTTCATGTACAAAGAAAGAATTTCTTTGACATTCTTCAGAACATACATGTACTTATTACTTATTCTTGTCCATTCCTTTGCTAAAGTACCATTTCCATCCTGTCTCTACTTAACTCCCTTAATCCCAAGAAGTGTCTTCTGCTTTCATGTCACATACACTTCACTATTCTCTTCCCTTCCCAAGGATCTCTTCTTCTCCTCTTTGTGTTCCCCTTTCTAGTTTCATTGCTTTCCCCACCCATACATGCACACACATTTAAATCCAGACTCCGCATATGCGAGAAGGCGTGTGGTCCAACTTTCTGGGTTGGTTTGTTTTGCTTAACATAATGACTCTGGTCCAATCCATCTTTCTACAAATGTCATGATATCCTTTTTCATTCTAGCTGAATAAAATCCCACATCTCTGCACACACTTCTGTTGATGGGCATCTAGCCTGACTCACTTTCCTTGCTATAGTGAATAGGGCAACAATAAGCATAGGTGTGCAGGTGTCACTACTGTAGAATTTAGAATCCTTTGGGTATGTGCCAGGGAATTATATGGTTCTATTTTTAGGGTTTTTTCCTTTTTTTCTTTCTTTTTTTTTAAGAAACAACAATTCTTATTCCATTAGATACACATGACTTTACATTCCCACTAGCAATGAACAAGGCTTCCTCTTTACCCTCCTCCTGATAGTTTATTATCTCGATGATAGACAATCTAATTGAGATGAAATAAAATCTCAAAGCACTTCTAATTTTTTTCCTAGAGGCTAAAAATGTTGAATATTCTAATTTATTTATTGGCCATTCTGACCTATGTAAGATGGTATCTCAGAGTAGTTTTGATTTACATTTCCCTGATGACTAAGGATGCTGAGAATTTTCTTAAGAGTCTTTCAGTCATTTGCAATTCTCTGTTGAGAATTCTGTGTTTAGATCTATACCCCATTTTTAAAATTGGGTTATTTGTTAATTGAATATCTAGTTTCTTGAGTTCTTTATATATTTTGGAGATCAATCCTCTATCCAATGTGGGGTTAGTGGAGATCTTTTCCCATTTAGTCAGTAGGCTGCCATTTTGTCTTAATGAGTCTGTCCTTAGTCTTACAGAAGCTTCTCAGTTTCAGGAGGATCCATTTATTAATTGTTGTGGATATTATGCATAAAGCAAAGGATAAGGAGCATATAGTCCATGACCCCCAAGATGCTAGGTAACAAGGAGAACACTGAGAGAAACGCACATGGGTCCTCCTGGGAAGGGGAAACAGACAAGACCATCACAGAAAATTAGGAGGGGGGAAGAAGGGAGAGTGGAAAATGAGGGGGAGGGGAGAAGTGGAGGAAGGAAGAGAACATAAGGGAACAGGATGCTCAAGAAGGGGGAAGTACAGTGAGGGAGAGAAAGAAAAGGGATATCTTTACAGAGGGAGTCATTAAAAGGCTAGTAAGAAACATGACATTAGGGAAATTCCCAGGGATCCACAAGGATGAACACAGTTAAGACTCTAAGCAACAGTGAAGAGGACGCCTAATCCGGTCTTCCCCTGTAATCAGATGAATGTGGGGGACACTTGTGAAGCTTGGTCACTGGCAGTGGGACCAGAATTTATCCTGAGTGCCTGAACTGGCATCTAGGAGCACATTCTCTTTGGAGCGATACCTTGCTCAGTCTAGATATAGGGGGGGGGAGAGCCTTGGTCTTGTCTCAAAGTAAAGTGGCAGAGTTCTTTTTTACCCATGGGAAGCCTTATGCTTTCTGAGGAGTGGATGTTGGGGGTAAAGAGAAGGGTGGAGGAGGAGGAGGGGGGAGTGGAAATGGGGATAGCTATGTAAAATGAGAAAAGATTATTAAAAGAATTCTTAATAAATAAAATAAAAAACATTTTGAAAAAAAACATGTCTGCAAATACGAATAATTTGAAGTCTTTCTTTCCTATTCATATATTTTTATTTTTTCCAATTGTCTTATACTTTTGCCTAACACTTTGAGTATTATAACTAATAAGAGCAAAGAGTGTGGGTACGCTTGTCTTCTTGATTTTAGAAGAAATTCTTTTCATGTTTCCCCACTTAGTACATTGTTGGCTATATTATATAATATAGTCCCTCTAACTGTGTTGAGATATATGAGTTTCTTTCTCTGTACATACAGCTGTTAATGGAGAACGAAAAGTAAATGATGTGATATAATACCTAAGTAGATTTAGGGACAGAAATCAAAAGACCATCTCAATAAGTGTAAAAGGGCCTTTGCAAAGAAACTCTAACATCTCTTACACATAAAAGTCCTAAAGAAACTACAAATCAAAAAAAGAATGTGTAATATGTTTTATTCAATTTTTGTGTAAAGATTTGCTTTGTGGCATTTTGGGGGGACATATGTATATCCAGTTGTCACCCAAAAATGTATTAAATAGACTAGATTTGTTTTATAAAATTACCTCTCATTTGTCAGAAATCAGCAAAAAATACTCATGTGGGCCTATTTCTGGACTCCTTATTCTCTTAAAAAAAAATATTTCGCTGGGCGGTGGTGGCGCACGCCTTTAATCCCAGCACTCGGGAGGCAGAGGCAGGCGGATCTCTGAGTTCGAGGCCAGCCTGGTCTACAAGAGCTAGCTCCAGGACAGGCTCTAGAAACTACAGGGAAACCCTGTCTCGAAAAACCAAAAAAAAAAATATATATATATATATTTCTGCCTATTCTTTGGCCAATATGACACTCTTTTAATTGCTGTAGCTTTCAAAGTCTGAAAGCTGGGCAATGGTAATCCTCTGACATTGTCATTCAGCTTAAATATTACATTGTGTATTATATTTCTTTCACCTTCTCATATCATCTTAAGAATTAATTTACTGATATGTACAAAATAAGTAGCTTAAAATTGTATTAGAGTTCCAATTGTTAAATCAACTTACAAAGCCTGAGAGTACCATATTTTTGTCATTTTCATGAATATGTATTATCTTTTTATAATATTTTGATTATATTCATTAGAATTTTATATGATATATAAAATTACATACTTGCATGCATATTTTATTTTCAGATATAAATACTTTTAAATTTTAATTATAAAATCCACTAATCTATCACTTGTATTTAGGAAAGTATCCTTTGCACATTAATCATGTTATAATTACTTGTTATTTCTAGCAGTTATTTAGGTCAAATTTTTCAGATATCCTGTATAAATAATCATATGTGAAAAACCAGTTTTATTTCTTCCTTCCCAAATCTTACGTACTGTATATCTCCTATTTCCCCCTTTTATCTTTTTTTGTTTTATCTTCTTGTTCCATTAACTAGGTCCTTAGTAGGACAAGAAAGAGCATTCTCACCTTGTTTGTGACCTCAACAAGGAAGCCACAAATTTCTCAGAACTAAGTAGATGTTTAAGTAGGGCTTTTGCAGAAGTTCTTTTACCATTTGAGAAAATTCTCATTCCAAGTTTGCTGTGAGATTTTAATCACCAATACACCCTAGATTTTAATCAAATTCTCCTTCTACATCTACTAATATTACATAGGTTTCTTTCTTCAACCTTTGGATTACATTGGATTACATTGACTAATTTTCTAATCTCAATTCAGTCACCTATATCTGAGATGAATTTCTCTGGTCTATGGTAAAAAAAAAAAAAAGTCTCCTTTGTTTTTTCTTTCTCGTTGAAACATCTTCATCTGGTTTTGCTATTAGGTACATTGATCAATATTTTGGATCTGTTGTCTGCAGCCTACTGTGCTGATTTTGTAGTTTTACAGTATATTCTGAAGCCATCACATGTTAGTACTCCAATACAATTTGTTTTTCATGTTATTTTGGAAAATAGAGAACATAGTCAATTCTGAATGAACTTTAGAATCAATTCATCAATTTCTAAAGAAAAGTCCTGCTGGAATTTTTATTGGAATTTATAAATTTTTCTCAATTTTGGGAGGGTTAAAGTTTAACAGTACTTGGTCTTCTGACATATAAGCAGAGGGTATGGTTCAATTATTTTTGTTTCAGCTATCTGGCATATTCATCGCCAAGCATTTCCTATAGTAGACGCATCATGAATGATATTATTTTATTTTACTTGTAGTTCTGATTTTTCTTTCTAGTATTTGGAAACACAGTGTATTCCAACACACTGATCTTGTTTCTGTAAACCTCAGTCCAGTTACTTCTGAGATCTAGTATGTAGAGTCATTGTATTTTTTTTGCATAAATAGTCTAACTGACTGTAGCTAAAAATTGATTGCATTTTCCTTAATAATAACCATTAGGACCAGTGAGATTTCTCAGTGGGTAAAGATTCTTGCTGCACAAGACTAACCATTTAAGACTCATCTCTGGAAGTCAGGTTTAAAAGCCAACTGCTGTAGCTGGGGCATCTGTGACTCCAGGAAAGCCCTTCAGGAAGACAGAGGCCAGTCAGCCTGGAACACATACCAGAGACAAAAAACCCTGCTCAGCAAGGTGGAAGGAGTAAGTTTTCCTCTGACCTCCTCCATATGTGATGTGTGTTACACATGCAGGAGCTTGCACAAACACACATGCACATACACAAATAAATAAAATGACTTTATGTTTCTAATTTCTATATTTATCCTGATAAAGCATGTTTGTACTTTTCAGTTTTGAACATAATTTTCTGATAGTGGGGCAATGTTGGTTCATAGATTAGGATGGGATGCATCCCGTACACTTTTAGTTTTATCAAAAATATCATGTACAATTAATATTAATGCTTTCTCAAGTATTGAATAGAGTTCACCATTTTAAAAAGTTATGGTGCTGAAGAGATGGCCCAGTGATTAATGGGCAGTTCTCCACCTGTGGATCGCAACCTCTCAGAAGTCACTTGTCAGATATCCTGCATATCAGATATTAACATTACAATTCCTAACAAAACAAAATTGCAGTTATGAAGTACCAATGAAATAGTTTTATGGTTGGGGGGTTACCATAACATGAGGCTCTGTAGTAAAAGGTCACAGCATTAAAAAGGTTGAGAACCACTGATTTAAGAGCACTTGTTGATCTTGCAGAGAGCCAATTTAGGTTCCCAGCATTCTCGTGGTGACTCACAAACACCTGCTAAGTTCAGTTCCAGGGGACCCAACGCCCTCTTATGGCCCCTGCAGGCACTGCATGCACATGGTATTCATTTATTTATATAAGCAAGACAACCACCCACATAAAATGTAAATAAATAAAATCTTAAGATAAAATGTGCAAGTAGAGTGGTGCAGGCCTTCCCTATCAGCACTCGGGAGGCAGAGGCAGGGGGATCTTTGTGAGTTCAAGGCCAGGCTGGTCTAGATGAGTTTCAAGACAGTCACAGCTACATAGCAAGAATCTGCCTCAAACAACAAAACAAAACAAACAACAAAAACCTATTGTCAAGAATTTTCTTTATGAGACTTCAACTTCAAGTCAGGTGATTTTAATGTACATAGAGATATACAGATTTTATATCTCCAAATAATTTATGTATTTTATCTAAATTATCAAACTTATTAATATAACACTATGAAAACAATTACTTATAATTCTCTTAAAATCTATAGACTTTTCAGTTACATCAACTTTTGCATTTTGTACTGATAATATAGTCTTCCATAGTTTCTTCTGAATACATTAGTAATAGATTTTAAAACATATTGATTTCATTTAAGAACCAAGATTTTATTTATTTTTCTCTATTATTTTATAGTGAAATTTATTTGCTCTTACTAGGTGTTTATTTATTTATCTACCTTTGCTAATTTCAAACATTCCATTTTATTTTCTTAAGTTGGAATCCAAACACTGACTGAAGAACTTTCTCGTTGTATAATATAGGCATTTAAAAGTTCAAGTCACCCATTTCCCAGATACTACCACAGCGCTATTCTGAAACAATTTATATGTTGTATTTTCATTTTTGCTAGATTTGAAATACATTCTAATTTTATTTATCATTTTCTGTCATCTGTGAAGTCTTTCAGAAGCGAATGATTTATTCTGCAAAATATTTGGATACTATACCGAAATCGTTGTACCAATTATAGATTTCTCATCAAAAAATTCTTAAGTCTTGAACTCATTTTTTGTGATGTCAGAGCCTGTTGTGTATAACTTACAGTATTATTGAACCTCACTTATTGGCCCAGGGTATGTTACGTCATAGTAAATATTCTGATTTTTAAAAAGAATGCATATTCTAAATCTATTAAGTAGAGTGTTCAGTAAATGCCAATTAGGTCAAGTTGCTCACTGATGTTATTAAAATCTTCTACAGATTTTCTGATTGTCTAAGTATTTTTTTCTATTAGTTTCTGAGAGAAGAAATTGAAATCCCCATTTGTAGTTGTATATTTGGTTATTATCCTGTGATGTTGTTGATTAGTTTTATTTCATATATTTTGAAGTTATAGCGAGTGCTTTTAGAATCATTGATTTTCAACAAATTCACTCAGGTGCCACTATAAATTAAAAATGTGCATTCCTGCTAATATTCTCAACTTTGAAATTGACTTTGTCTGATGCTGAAGTAGTCAACCCAGATTTCTTTTGATTAATGTTAGCTTATTTTTATGCATGCTTCTTTATGTTAACTTATTCGTGTTCTTTTGTTAAAAGTGCGTGCCGCAGCTAGCCATAGTTAGCTTCCATTGTCCACTTCAGAGCCCTGGGAAGAGGAACCCTGAGTAGAAAAAACAGTCTTCATCAGACCAGCATCCGGGCATGTCTAAGAACTTCTTTTAGTTGCTAATTGGTGTAGGATGTCCAGATCTTGTGGTTGGTACCATCCTTCAGTCGATAGACCTGATCTGTATAAGAAACATAGCTGAACAAACCAGAGGGAAAGTCAGTTAGCAGTCTTTTCTATGGTCTTTGCTTCATTTTCTGTCTTCAGGTTCCTGCCTTAGCTTCCCTTGAGGCTGGACTCTCACTGGTGAACCAAGTAAATCCTTTCTTCCCAGGTTATATTTGATCATTGTGATGATTCATTTTATGTCAGAGTGACACAGGCTAGAACAGGGAACCACCCGATTGTCCTGTGGGCTAGCCTGTGGTGCATTTTCTTGACTGATGATTGATGTGGGAAGGTCTAGTTTACTGTGGGTGGTGTCATATCTGGTAGTTTCGGGTGCTATAAGAAAGCAGGTCATGTATGCCATATGGAGCATTCTTCCATGGCCTCCTCATCAATTCCCGCCTCCAGGTTCTGCCTAGAGTTCCTTCTTTGGCTTCCTGCAGTGATGAAGAGTCCCCTAGAAGTGTAAGAAGAAACTACGGCTTTCCTCCACAGGTTACTTTTGGCCATGGCGTTTATCACAGCAACAGAAACCTCACTAGGATCGTGCGTTTCTTTCTGATCAGCTTCTACTGGGCTCTTTGTTTATTACCCATCTGACAGCTGCTGCCTCCCAATTTAAACGATTTTCTTCTCATTGATTTTTGGTGTGACAAGGCTCAAAACTATTTTCTAATTGCATGTTTACTCTACATAGTCTTCCTTCCCTTTGTTTTCTTCATTCTGCTTCCTTCAAATGAAGATTTGTCACTGCATCTCTCCTGGACACTGGGCTACTGTTGGCTGTCATTGCCTGTCTTGTTATTTAGTAATTGCTTTATGGTGTATGGCACACATCTTTACTATGATACTGTCTTTATAGTGCCACACTCTACCCTCAGATAATGTAATGCACTGTTAATGTAGTGTCAGGCATATGAGAATAAGCTGAATATTTTCCCTTCTAGTGTCTGCAATGTTATACATTTTATTTTCATATACAATGGAGTCATTTGAATGATAACGGTCCCCATAAGCTTATCTGTTGAAATACTTGGTCCTCAGTTGGTAGAACTGTTTGAGAATGATTAGGGGGTGTGGTCTTGTCTGAAGAGGTGCACTACTGGGAAGCGGCTTAGCTTTGAGGTTTCAAAAGCCCACACCATTCCCAATTAGCTCTCTCACTGCCTCAAAATGGTGGATCAAACGTGAGTTCTCATTTACTGTCATGCTTGCCTGCCTGATGCCATCTCCCCAATCCACACCATGATGGTTATGAACTAACCGTCTAAAACTGTACGCCCTAAATAAATGTCTCTATTATCTACAATATTATTATGTATCTTATTTTCACATGTAAATGAATATGACAACATGTTATTGTTTTCTTAAAAGCATTCCATGGTGATATAAGAGGTTTCAATTGTGAGAGAAAATTGTGCATTTGCTCATGGGATACTCTTTCCAGTTCCCATCATCCTTCTGGGTGCTTCCCTGTCCACTTCATGTCAGGCTCCTTTTCCACAAGAAGAGTCCTTCACCTTTGTCATTGTGATGACTTGCCAGGGGTAAATTATTTTATCTTTTCTTTGTCTTGGAAAATTTTCATTTGTTACCACTTGTGAAAATGTATTTTCAGCAGTTAGGAAATTTTCTCTGATCTCACGCCCACCCCAACATAACATCCGCACAACAGAGAGGCTCTTCCACTGCTGTCTGGCTATTGGCATCACAGTTGATAACGAGCCCGCTACCCACATTCATTTTGGTTTTGAACATATTATGTTCCTCAGCCCATCTGCTTTGCAGATTTTATCCAAAGGTGTTGAGAAAATTGATCAGAAGTTGCCTTGAGATGAATTTTGTCATGTTTATTGTGTTTGGGGGTTTTTGAATATTTTAAATTAGTGTTTATAATTTCACCAAGTTTAGACAAAAATGTGACCATTATGTCCTTAGGTTTTGCTCTTCCCCATTGCTTGTGGTGATCTTGATTACATAGACCTTAGGCCTCTCTCATTTGTCCTTCAACTCATTGATTCTCTTGCTGGTTTCTTTGTTAGTGGCTTCCTTTCTCTTTGTTGTTTGGAATGGTTTTTACTGATATGCCTTCAATATCACTAGTATTTCCTCCTTCAAATTCTAGTTAATTAATGTCATGTTGATCTATCTCCACCTCACACATAGTTGTTCTCCTCCGTAAATGTTCTGTTTGGGCCTTATTTACAATACATGTATCTGCTCTTTAGGTTTGGAATCTCTGGAACAGAATAAATGTTGCTGTTATGTCTATGCAAGCATTTGTCAGCTCTGGGTGACTTCAAATGGTGAATTGATTTTCTCGCTATTTTCCTTGCTTCTCTGGTGTTCTGTCAATTTGAATCTAGGCATTGTGTATTTTATGTGGTTGAGAGCTGTTTATCATATGCGTTCTTGTACATGTTCCTGAACTTTCTTTTGTGATGCTGTGAGTTACTTAGAGACAGTTGGAAGTGTGGGTTTGAATTTATATTTTGTAGGCGTTGAAGAATGTTCGCTGTGGAGATAATTACGTTCCATGTGTGAGGCAAGGCATTTCTGTGAGCCTTGCTTAGTTGGTGCTCTGTGGGTGTCAAGGTTTTCCCATATGATAACAGCCATTAACATCACCAGTCTTCCTACTTCTTTCCAAAGGCTCTTCTTTCTCTATCCTCAGATAATTTACACACATGCGTGCGCGTGTGCGCGCGCGCACACACAGAGAGGGGGGAGGGGGAGAGGGAGGGAGGGGTAATCATTTTTTTCCCATTTAGTTCTATAGGGAAACCTGTATAGGTCTCTAACGTTCTTGTTCTAGCAACCTTAGCAGCCCCAAGACTTTTCTGAATGCCCTTCTTCTAACCTTCTCCCTGTGTCCACCAAGCTCTGCTTGGTTCTTTCCTTCCATTAGGCTTGGATCTTCCTTGTGGCAGCAATCTAGAACTTGAAAGGGGTTTTAACAATCAGGGAAGACAACGCTTCCTTGTCTGACTGTAGTCTCCTGAAAACTCCTGTTCGATATATTATTCTTAGCTTTAAAACACACCCATTTTTGGCTGATAATGCTAGTTAATGTTTCTCTCACCTGGATGGATGTGAAAATAAGGCTAAAGACTAAATGGTTTGATACCTTCCCAAGGCCCAAAGCCTTACAATGTCAATGTATGGCAAAGCTGATGGCAGCTCTTCCTTAAGATGAGAGGAAGATGTTATTGAGTACATGTCATGAGCAGCTAATCAAAGCAAAGGAGAATACTATAATGCACACATGCTAGCCTCTTACTTCCACAACACAGATAAAAGGTCTCCATATGTTTCCACTTCTAAGGCATCCAAATCCAGAGAACACAGATTTGGTTCCTGGCTGCACAACCTAATCCTTCCTGTGTCATTATTTAATATTTTTATCTGTGTGTATTACACGTGTGTATGCAGATGTGTTCACCTGAGTGGGCATGTGTGCAAGTCAGACGCTGTTTCTTTTTTTCAATCACTTTTCTATCTTGTGTTTTTGATAGGTGGTCTTGGGGATAACGTGGAATCAGTAAGTTCTTACGATCATCCTGTCTCTTTCTGGCAGCAGAGGAGTTACAGGTGTGTGTTTTTATGGTCAGCTTTTATGTGAGTTCTGGGATCTGAAGTCAGGTTCCTGAGTTTGATTGGCAAAGCACATTACCCACCAAGTTAGCTCACCAGACAGAGCATGTCAGTCTCTCTAGGCTTCAGTTTCTCTACCTGGGAAATGGAAATAATAACAGTTTGTGCAAATTGGGTGGATAGAAGACTTAAATGCAATGCTTTGCAAAACCCTTGGCATAACAGTAAATGCTAATTTTCCATGTATGTGTTAACCAAAATGCTAAGTTAGGCATGTGCTCAATAAAATTCAGCTCTTTTCCTAAATCATTTTAAATGCTTTCTTCTTCTTTGTTCTTTTAAATTATAAAGTTGGTTTTCTCCTCTCTATATTCCTGAGATGACACACATAAAAAATGTACATCAGGCACCTCTTTTAGAAACCAACGGGTCCATCTGGTCTCCATTTACAGCGTCAATGTGAAGTGGTTTTCTCTTTGCTGGTGACATGTCTAGAGCCATTCATCCTTGTATTTGCCTTTGCTGGCCACACTGCCCACCTAATTGTTCTCAAAATTTCTTTTACTAAATGTTTGTGTTTGTTTGTCTTTCTTTTCTCAGTGAATAACTTTATCACTGCTCAAGTCCATGCTTCCAGCTACCCGACCCCCAGGGCTGCACAAATGGCATTCTACTGGCAACAGTCAGTGTGCGTCACCTCGCTGCTCACAACCAATGTAAACACGGGAAACCAACTGGTATCCTCATTTTCTAACACTGGCCACATGGCGTGAAGGGCACGTTTCCACGCGCCTTTGTTTTCTGTTTCCATTGCATCTATCCCCTGCCTGGACCTTGGAAGAAAGAATAATTATTGTTGGTACCTTTGTTTATTTGGTACATGCTGTAACATTTTAAAACACTTAGAGAAAAGGAATATAAAAAGGTAGAGATGGAGGAGTAAAGAAACAGGTCATCTCTTGGCTTTCGAGATGGTTACTCAGGTTAAGGTCCTTAAACCAAGCCTGAAGACTCAAATTCAATTCTTGATACCCATGGTAGAAGAAGAGAACTTCACACACACACACACACACACACACACACACACACACACATGCACACGCACGCACACACGCGCGCACACACACACACACTAAATAAACACATAAACAAAATTTTAACGTAAAATTAAAGAGAGGATCCCTTGTGTGGAAGCTGAGTCTTTCTTCTGGTATTATCTGATGCTCTTTGGACCTAACCCCTGCATTCTGAAACATTCCCTCTTTTTTGCATGCCTTTTTGTATCGCCTACGTCTCAGCAGTGTTCCTTTTGAAATTGGGATACTTTCTTTAGACAACAGCTTTTACTGTTGGGAAAACCAAGACACCGGGTTTAGAGATCTCCATGGTGCACAAAGACACCTTTGGTAAATGATCTCATTTAACAACTGTCCCTGAGGAATCACACCATGGTTTCACACTTCTCTCTCACCATGCACTGAGACACTGGGCCATGTAGTTATCATGTCCCCAGAGAGCAAAGACTTACATATGAAAAAAAAAAAAACTCAGCAAAGTTGCTAAAAATTAATTATATTTCCATGATAATTCTAAGCAAGAAAAGAGAGAATCCTATTTAACAAAGCTAGAAATATCAAGTAGATGGTGGAATGGAACTAAGTAAAATCTCATATAAAAATAGCATTTGGATCCCATCTGAATTTAGTGATAAGGGCTGCAACAATATGACACTAATGTACCCTGACAAGACTTGTCACCTCCCTCTGGCACTCAGCTACTCTGTCACAGCAGACCAAAGAGCAAAGGGACAAGAGCACTAAAGGGGCCATCAGGCAGGCAGAGCAGCATGTCAGGTAAGATTTAGAAGGGAACTGGAACACTGCTGAGGCCCAGGTAATGCTAAAAGGGATGTAAAAGGTGAGGAATGTGTCCAGAATGGACTAGGTCCAAAGAGCAACAGAGAAGACCAGAACTCAGCTCCCACACAAGTGATCCTCTCTCTAATCCACAGCCTACTGTGCATTCTCGTCACAGCTCTCTAGGACATAGGAGTCATCATCTTCATCCTGGAGAAAAACCAGAGCTCAGAGAGGCAAATGGGATGTCCCAAAGTCAGAAGCAAGTTTCAAGAGGCGTCTTCTCTCTCTCTCTCTCTCTCTCTCTCTCTCTCTCTCTCTCTCTCTCTCTCTCTCTCTCTCTCTCTCTCACACACACACACACACACACACACAGAGAGAGAGAGAGAGAGAGAGAGAGAGAGAGAGAGAGAGAGAGAGAGAGAGAGAGAGAGACCACCGAAGGAGCCTCATTAAGCCCACACACTCCCAGGTAGCCACCCTCACATACATTTTTACTCAGTTGCTCTGAGGTAGAGCTATGTGGGTGATTGAAATAATCTGGAAGTTAATCAAGAAAAATTACACCATGTCAGTAACACATGACAAGCTTGACTAGACAGAATCACATCAGATGGGCAAGCTCACCTCACTGGAAGACCCTGGGAGAGGGGACTGAGAGATGCACTTATCTGGGTGGCATCTCTCCCTGGGTAGCACAGTGGGGATCCAGGAGGTGAAAGGCTCTCTGAGGGCCTTGTAACTCCCAGGGCCTATTTTATCAATAGATGACGGTTGCTAGGGGAGGTTTACTGGGCTATGTGAATTAGGTAAGCTCTAATTGGCTAAAAATCTGCTGGCTTGGACAATTTTTAAAGTAATTATATGTGTAAAACTTTGGGTTTGGTCCTGGTAGGTGCTTGAGCTAATGGGCCTTGTCCTGCAGGGGGAAAAATATCAAGCAACCTGGGACCCCGCATGCAGAAGCCACCTTTGACTCATTTAGATGACAGAGTTGTGTCCCTTGGGAGATGACATCGCTGAGGCGAATCATAAACCATGTCCTGAGGAAAGCAAAGCGTGTTTCTGACTCCAGGTGTCCCACTCGCTGTCTTTACTCTCCCACAGCCAACTGGAGCAGTGAATAAACACGGCCATCGGCGGTTTCCTAGGAGACGGCGGCTTCCACGGAAAACAAGCGGAAGATGATCAGCACGGAGAGTTAGCGCCGGGTGAACACCTGCTGGATGGGTCTTGGGTTAGGATTACAAACCTGCTCTTTTGAGCTGTCTCGAAAAAAACCAAAAAAAAAAAAACAAACCTGCTCTTTTCGTCGTCGTAATGAGGACACGATTTCTTTTCCAATTTTCTTTGTGGCCAAAGCTTTGGGGCAGCTTTTCCCAGGCAAGGCCCCGACTTAGTCTTGACCCATTTGAGAGCAAGCAGGGACACTTGAGTCATGCGTGGACCTTACCTTAAGATGCAGGTCAACAATGACAAAATTACAACTCTAATCGCATTGTTGACAGGCACCATATCCCGCATCTAAAGCCAGCTCTTCCACGGAAGCGGTCATGAAATGGGTTTACGGAAAGCACATGCGAGTATCTCTAAGTAGCCCCCTGTATCAGGTGTATCAGGTTGCTACCCTGAGAAATCCACCTGGGGTCATTAACTCCAATCAGTTCTCATGCCATGGCTGTCAGACGGGTACTTCAAATCCTGCCCTTACCACAGGCTGAATCACAAACCCAGGCTGCGGGACTGAGGTGGCATTTAAGCTAGTTGTTGCCAAACTTACAGCAGGTTTTATCATAGCGGCGAGGATAAGAGAAAGGAAACTCTTGACTGGGGATAAGGGAGGCTTGAAGGCAACGCTCTGCATCCCCTCTCACAGGTAGGGCAGAAGCCATCACAACCCGCTAACAATTTGCTTGCACTTTTCTGTGCCCTCCTCATTTTTGTGACTTAGTCAAAAGCAATCTGATGTCAAAGGAATTCAGTATGGTATAGCCCTAGAATGGTTAACACCAGTGGTATCGCAACTGTTCCGTACAGCCTCCAACTCCAGAGACCAGCATGTTGGGGCTGGGCAGTGAGACCCTGGCTGCCTGGCCACCACTATCCACGGCTGCCTTTCCTCCCCATGCACCACCACTATCCACGGCTGCCTTTCCTCCCCATGCACCACCACTTGCCATCGACCGCCTGGATGGAGGCACCCTGCAAAGCTGGGCTGCTCACACTGTCTTGGGAGTAATTGGGACGTAATACTCCAGTGCCGGCTTTCAGATTAAGAAATTGATATTAATCAAGGTTGACTTGATCAAAAGGTGAAAAGGCAAAGCGTGAAATCATGAATCACGCCTGAGATCCCTACTCTTTCATTTGCAAAGACAAAGAAACAGCAAATCGCAAATGTCTTACTTTGCAGGCTACACTTCTCTAGATAGGCAGACCTTAGAGGACCCTGGTCCAGAACAACCACTCTATTTGAAAGTGATATAACTAGTTTCTATCAGACGGTATAAATGACGTTTGTCTCACTAGGATACCTCCTCACCAAGGACAATTGCTCTAGGCTGCACTCTTTGGAAGCACCAGCATTCACAAGGATCCTATAACAAGTCTGATTGCTAGAATGATTCTTCTTTTACAAGACTGCATGTCCACATTTTGCCTGCTTGCTCTCTCAAAGGGTGGGCAAAGCTCTGAAAGCCATATATACGCCCATTCCATTGTGCGTCTCCTGTCTTTCTCCTTCCCCGTCCCTCTGGCACCAACATGGCTTTTATTATTTCTTTACTCTGCCAGCTCCAGAGAGGATTTTTCCTTCTTTGAATTCGGTCACCCAGATGCCAGCTCTTTGCTCTAATGAGCTTTTCTTGGGCCCAACCCCTCTTCTCATAAACAAAGTATCCACACGTGTCAGTATGCCAACCTTTCAGTCTCATCTGGTCTGGAGAAGCAAGGGTGGGAAACCCACTGACTTTCAGTACACTGATCCCCCCCCCCCCTTTTCCCCATGCCAGGACCTGTTTCCAGTGGCTCCTTGTGTCCTGGCTAGCAAGCTGTTCATGCACCACCACCCCCTCCAAGTGAGACAACCCGATTCACAGAGCTTCTGATTCTTCACGTTCCACTAACAGGTTTGTTTTGTTTTGTTTCGTTTTTCCATCTAAGCATTTAAAGTACAGCCGAACAGATGGAACTGTCTTTAAACACAGTTGCAAATATTTTCCTCATAGACACATGTCCACACATTCTGGTAACGCTGGTTGAGTAACCTGACTAATCTGATGTGGGAGAGTCTTCTGTTTGAGTTGATTTCATTGGCTAATAAAGAAACTGCCTGGCCCATTTGATAGACCGCCCCTTAGGTGGGTGGAGTAGACAGAACAGGAAGAGGAAGTGAGGTAGAAGGATCAGTAAGATGCCACACCTCTCCTAAGTGAGACAGACCACTGTGCCTCTCCTGAGAGAGAGGCCAGACGCAATGAAGCTCCAGCCCAAGATGGATGTACGCTAGAAACTTCCTGGTAAGGCACCACTTTGTGGTGCTACACAGATTATTAGATATGGGTTAGTCAAGACGTGAGTAAGAGGCTGGAATTAATGGGCCAGGCAGTGTTTAAAAGAATATAATTTGTGTGTTGTTATTTTGGGGTATAAGCTAGTCAGGAGGCCGGGAACTGGGCCACAGGAACGCAACCTGAGGCTCCTCACTACAGAATGGTGCCCAGACATGGATAAATGAATCCACAGAAAGCTTGAGAAAGCTTGGGAAAGAATAGAATAAAGCATGGCTTCTTGGTAGCAGCAATTTTTTGGGTCTGAACTTCTGCTTGTTTGTTTTCAGTTGTAGCAGGAAAAAAGTTGTGCTGTTTTAAAAATGCCAGCTTTCTGGGCTGTCCTGCCAGGGCAAACTCTGACTCTTTCAAGCAGGCGGTCCTGACTATGGAACTTTTTAGTGTTGTTTAACACTGTTGCAGCTTGCTTGCTGGCAGGGACCTTGAACCGCCATAGAGTTGTGGTGATAAACATGGCTACAGCCAGTACCTCTGCAAGAGGCTGGAAAGCTAAGGAATGGGCTGGATCCAGCCTCCAAAGTCATGGCTTTAATCCTACCTATATTGCTTGGTAAATTAAAGACCCGTGTGGTCAGAAAAAGAGAGATATACAGTAAAGAGAGATTCAAAGACAAAGAAAACCTCTAAATGGTTTGCAGTGAGTTAAAAATACATGCAGGCTAAAAGTTAAAGTTCTTACAGTTAAAAAAAGAGAAAGAAAGAAAAAGGAATTAGTTTGTTGTGGCAGTATACACCTTTAATCCCAACACTTGGGAGGCAGAGGTAGATTGACCTCTGTGACTTCAAGGTGTGGCAGGACACACCTTTAATCCGAATGCCTGGGAGGCAGAGAAGGAAAGATTTCTGTGAGTTCAAGGTGTTGTAGCACACACCTTTAATCCCAGCACTGGGGAGGCAGAGACAGACGGATTTGTGAGAGTTCAAGGACAGCCTCTTCTACAGAGTTATTCCAGGACAAAGATATACAGAGAACCTGTCTCAAAAAATAAAAGTAAAAATAAACGAAATAGAGGTTAAAATAAAGCCGCACAAAGATGGAAAATACACAGAGAATCTTGATACTGTATGCTATTATGCTCTTTTTGAATTGTTTGAATGCTGAGGAAGGAGCAACAGCTGCTAAAAGATATTTGATTACAAATGATGCTGAACTAATCCAAGAAAGATATCTTGAAAATACCTTGACTTTAGAATTTGGATCTAAGGATATGATACTTTGGAAAAGAGATTCTTCTTTTATTTTTACGGAAAATGAGACCCGTTGGATTGCTTCTATCCCAATATGGTATGATAGACCACGCCCTCCTGAAAGGTTGCTGTGAACACCTTCAGAAAATTACTTCACCCAACTGATGACTGAGATGAACCTGGCACACAGGTTACACCATGAAAGATCTGATTAACAGCGTCCCCATTCAGCAGGAAGCAGTTTGGAGAGAAATAACTACGTCCATATTCCCAAATATTGTTTATAAATGTTCTTTTACATTTAAAGGCGGAGATGATATAGATATGAATAATTTACATTGGTATAAATTTTGCCTTATTGATAGAAATTTAAGGTCTATTTTGTTATATGTATGTGTATTTCTGATACTGATTAATGTATTGTGATTGTGTAGTTCATTTAAAAATGTAATGTATATAGATTGTTAATGGATAGTTATCAATAATATTGAAACCTGTAGTTATGTTAGTTAGATTTTCTAGCTATATAGAGATATTTTAAGTTACATAGGCATTCTTCATATCTTTCAAAGACTACAGAATATCGCATTTTAGATGTTTTAATAACTTAGGACTGTTCATGACAATGAGACATGTCTGCTCCTGGCAGCACCAATCTACTTCAAGAAGATGATGGGCATTGAAGAGGATCCTTATTGAGTTTGATAGCCATTTGGGCAAGAAACTGCTTTTGCCTGGACTATTGCATAAACTGGACATAGAGAACCCTCAGAGAGAGGACTGCTGAACTTGTCTAAAAGTGAGATGATCTTTCGGGATCCCTGATTCATGAAAGAGTCTGCAAGACATTCTGCAGGACACAGCAGAAAGTGACTGAACTGTCTTTGAAATTTCTTGCTTTATGTAAATGTCTGCTAGAAACTATGGGCCTGAAGGCCGAAGATGGATGCCCCAACGGTACAGAGGAACTTTGGGTGACTGTCCAGGCAGCGAGATGTCTCTGTCATTTCTAGAGTTTTGTAAGTTGCTTACTTCTTATTTACTTAGGTAATATTATATCCTTCTGGAGTCTTTGATGGAGTTGAAGAATGGATAGATAGTTAAAGTTTTCCTTTGTTATGATAAAGATAAAATGGATATAAGCATTGTAACTAATTCTTACTTGATAACTATTTTGTTATATGTAATTTTACTATGTTAAAGTTAAAGCCTTTCTTTTATTGTTTAAACAGAAAAAGGGGAAATGATGTGGGAGAGTCTTCTGTTTGAGTTGATTTCATTGGCTAATAAAGAAACTGCCTGGCCCATTTGATAGACCGCCCCTTAGGTGGGTGGAGTAGACAGAACAGGAAGAGGAAGTGAGGTAGAAGGATCAGTAAGATGCCACACCTCTCCTAAGTGAGACAGACCACTGTGCCTCTCCTGAGAGAGAGGCCAGACGCAATGAAGCTCCAGCCCAAGATGGATGTACGCTAGAAACTTCCTGGTAAGGCACCACTTTGTGGTGCTACACAGATTATTAGATATGGGTTAGTCAAGACGTAAGTAAGAGGCTGGAATTAATGGGCCAGGCAGTGTTTAAAAGAATATAATTTGTGTGTTGTTATTTTGGGGTATAAGCTAGTCAGGAGGCCGGGAACTGGGCCACAGGAACGCAACCTGAGGCTCCTCACTACACTAATCCATGAAAGGTTGTCTGACACCCACTTTCCAGTCCATCCAGAACTCAGATGAGCGTAGTATGGTCCTGTCTCCTGCGCACATCACTTCCTTTCTCCGAGGAAGCATTTGAGCTGCTGCCATGCCAAGCCACCAGCTACACAGATACCAGCTCTTAGAATACGTTTTTCCCACTGCCCTCTGGAAATTCTGACTAACCCCCCCACACACACACACCCATGGCAACTGACCATTTTACAGCCACTTGGGCTAAATCTCTCTCGAATTTTTAATCTTTAAATATTGTCTTTCATCTTCCAGGTGCCTCAGACATTCCCCGGGTGGTTATGGCATCCAATGACTTTAGAATACATTTCATAAGCACCCAAATGATTTAGCTGAAGCTCACGGGTGTTTATGGTTGGTAGCATGTGAGGGAAATTTCACCCACTAATATACTCTGGGAAAAGGAAAATGGGTGTCTTTCCTGGAAAGAAAGAAAGAAAGAAAGAAAGAAAGAAAGAAAGAAAGAAAGAAAGAAAGAAAGCCAGTATAGGCCACAAAGAAAAGGCAATCTAAGGAAATCCCAGACACAGATTATTCTGGAAAGAACGGTGTCTTCCACGCTTTCTGTTTCACAGAAATCCTAGAGCCAGAAAAGGCACACTATGGATGCTGCAATCAACACTAGCTTTGTGACTGGAAGTCCACTGCCCTTTTTTTCTGTGGGAAGCTTGATCCTAGCCTCAGAGCTGCTCTGGGCTCTGCTTACCCAAGTGCACCCATTTCTGCTTTCTCAAGTGCAAAAAGCTTCTCAGAATGAGTGTGAAGAGAAGAGGAAGAAGTGAAACTTGCAGCCCACAGTTTCAAGTTTTCCAAAGCCTGTTTGCTTTGGCCCGCCTCTGCCATTCCTTTCTCTCTTTTTTCAGAAGTGTGAAATGGGTTGGTTGCTGGTATTTGTTCTGTGGTCTCTGCTAATTCTTCCATCTGCATAAACTTAACTCTGCCAATCCAGCCATTCAGCAGCACTTTCCCTTCAGCTGGCTCAGAGGGACAAGCCGGTCCTATTAAGTGGTACTTCCAAGGCTTGCAAATGTGTGATCCAGGCTGTTGACTGGGAGTGCAAGGCTTAAGTGTGCTGTCCTTCCAGCTGGCTGGCCTTTATTTTAGGCCTAGGCACTAAACAGATGAAGGTACATTGGATCCAGGTCTGGATCTGACTGCCTTCCCAGGAGCAGGGGCATGGCATTAACGACCATAATGTGCCTACAAATGTGCCTTCCTGGGCCGCTGGAAGATGGAGGATTATACGTTCTGGAATTTTCCATTCTCATATGATGATATTCATTGGGAAACGAAGCACTCACAATAATCTCTCTTGGCATGTTTTCCCATTTTCTTTCCTGTTTATCTGTATCTAGGTTGATTCTCTTCAGCAAGACGCTGCCCTTTAAGATGCAGAACACCAGAATTCATTGATCTGTTCTCAACGTGTCCTCTTGGACCGTTTTCTACCAGATACCATCATACGGAAAACAGTTGTCAACTGTGGTCACGTGCCTTGGGTCGAAGGCTGAAACCGAGTGGAACTGATGGCTCTTGGTGAGCTCGACAAGTGTGTCTATGGCGTGGAAGCAGCCATTGATGAATAAATAACCACAACTGAATAAATTATGAATCGGAAGACACGCGGACCAAGGGAAGAACTATCAATCGGTGTTTGTACTGTCTGAGGAAAATCCCATCTCAATGGCATCCTCAGTGGGGGAATGACAGAAACTAAACAAGACAATTACTAACAAGAAATGACTTTAACTAGCCCCCTTGTTGCCCAGAATAACATTTAGAAGGAGTCAAATTACACCAGTAGTTAAGCTCAAAAGCTCTTTTTTTTTTTTTGGGTTTTTCGAGACAGGGTTTCTCTGTGGCTTTGGAGCCTGTCCTGGAACTAGCTCTTGTAGACCAGGCTGGTCTCAAACTCACAGAGATCCGCCTGCCTCTGCCTCCCGAGTGCTGGGATTAAAGGTGTGCGCCACCACCGCCCGGCTCAAAAGCTCTTCTTTGGCTTGGCCAAGCTAGATATGGCAACGTGTTTAGCCAGCACTTCCTGGAGGGGCGCGCGGGGGCAGGGGGGGGCGGTATTTTCTTTTGGTTACCAGGTGTTAGCATACCCAAGTTCACTAGTCTATGAACACTTAATCTTCGAGACCTGCCTCCCCTTTACACCTATGATCTAGTTCATTTACTAACCTTCCCATGATGGGACAGTGCAACCTTCCACCAAACATGTTTTCAGACTTAAAGGACCATGTTGTGATCCACAATTCCAAGAAGTGAACCTCAAGTGTAAGGAAGAGCGTTCTTCTCACGGAAAATCCTTCCTCCGAATGTCTTGCACAGACACTTAGAGGGTATTTGCACTTGGTGAGTTAAATAGCAGAAATTTACTATGATGGAAGCGATGGCAATCATTGGGAAATATGGCTGCAGGGCCAAGACACAGGAGTCAAAGCATGTAGAGTTAACAGTCAAGACCAGACCATCAGCATGAAATAAGATGTATAAAAGTAAATTAGCCCATGTGCTTCTGGCTCTCTTTGCCTATGTTGGCCCTGAGCTGCTCCGGGGGAAGAAGTTACATCATTCCCATATCTAAAACAATAAAGCATAGTGAACACTGGGTAAGCTAAGGGATTGGCTGTGGCTCAAATCTTGACTCTGCCCCTTCCTATCTGTGGTACTTCTGCCCTTCTGAGCCTTAAATCCTTCTTCCATTAAGTAAGGAAAGCTGCTTTGCAGGGTAAGACTTGAATGAAGTTACTCTGCATATTGAGATTTCAGAACAGTGCCTGAGAGAGATTCATTACGAGTAAACAATACCTCATGCCATGATCTGCTGGTTGCTAACCATCCCTGGCCACTTACTCTTCTTTCTTACTAACAGAAGAATCAAATCATTTGCAAAAAACCACATGAGGGGATCCTATCCCTCTTTTTCTGAAAATAATGAAAATAATCCAATCTGGTGTTTGGCCGCTTCTCTAAGCAGGGATTTTTTTTTTTTTTTTTTTTTTTGAGAAACCATTTTCAGGGGATTCATTTTCCTCCAAGAGGTATATGTGTGAGTGTGTATGTACTCATACGAGTCTAGTGATCAAAGCTGCAGTAATCATTTGAAAACCACTGCTGGCAGGCTGGCAGTTTGGCAGCATAAAGTCGACAAGGAGAGACCTGAATAGCACGGGGCTTGATGTGGCTACACCGAGTCTTGGACTGCCTGTCTCCAGCCTCCTGTGTGTGTGCTACTCTCGCGGTGGAACATGACCTGGTGTGGTCACTGAGTGTCCTCTACTGCATGTTCACATAAATCTGTGTGTCTGCAGTGTATCTTGTACTTTCAGTTTTCCACTCTTCTATTTAATTTTTAAATAATTCAAGTACATGGAAATTCCAGCACACTATAAAATAGTTCCCTTTGTACCTACTAGCAATATCAAACAGATATTAATATTTTGTTGCATTTGCTTTACAAATCTTTCCATCTATCATTTATGAGATGAAACATTAAAATTTCAGCTAATATATCTCAGCCATCTTTTCCGTTAATGAAATACTGCTTTAAAATTAGTCTAATGTTTATAGTTTTATTAGGTCTTTGCATATACAGAAAACGTGTTCTTGTGTAATTTTTCAGTTTTCAACAATAACTATACTCTATGTATTCAGGATTGAGTCTGATCTTTTACCCATGTCAATAGAAATAATGTTTATTCATTGAAAGTGCTGTATAATATTCCCTTAGTATTTATCCAAGAATCCTCACAGAGTCTATCGACTTATATTTCTGAAAAAGCACATCCATCCTCTTGCTATTATGCCCTCTAATTACCTTCTGTTTGATTGACCTGGTGAAACATGTTCTACATTCTAGTTTATCCTCTGTAGCCAGTGGTGTGGTTGGAAAGCAGCTACCCCTATCTTTGGCATGGCTCCTGTTTATGGTGGTGCTGCCCTTACTGGCTTTTGCTTGGACTTTAATTATATTTATTAGACCTTCCCTTCTTGGTTTGGAAACTTGGGGCTTAAGAATTTCTTCCCTAGCCTAAGTTGGAAAGAATGTCTTCAATGTTTTCTTCTAAAGTTGTGAAAATTTCCTTTCCATTTTTCTTCAACTTAAACCCTGTAGAAAGTATTTTTGTATAAGATCAACACTAGGGATCTAACGCCTGCTTTTTTCCATAGGAATAGTCTTAAGGCCTCAGAACCACGAGTGGAATGTCTGCTTTTCACCGCTCGCTTGTATTGCCACTTACTCTGCATACCAAGCTCCTCCATACCCAAGGGTCTGTGTGGTAGTCATTAGTGCTGTTTACCACACGTTCTTATTCCACAGCCTCTATGTACCCAGTAAAATTCCATCCTCTGACCCCTTTCTGTTTAGCTGGAGCTGTGTTACTGGTTCAGTACAATGTGTTACGGGCAAAAGTGACAAGCACACACAATCGCCAACATAAATGCCCGTAGAGATCTATCAGTCAGATGGGAAGAGGCGTGACTCAAGCGTAAACCTGGATACCCAAGTAGAGGGCAACTTCCAATGGACTCGGGGCAGGTCACCAAAATACCCTTACTTCACACTTCAAAATTTGGGGCCTGTTTGTTACTACACCATGACCTTAGTTACTCCAGCTGCTACTTTGAGTAGCAACAGCAACAACCACCACCAAGCACAGCAAAGGCCATAGGCCTGGGCACCAGATGGTAAGGAGTAAGAAATGAAGAAATTGGCACCTACATTGGAGGGATAGGGATCTGTGTTGTTCAGATGTTAAACATTTGGTGAAAGCAATCCCTGAAATAATTTGGAACTCAGACTCATTCTTAATGGACTTCTAACTCTAATGGAAAAAAAATGGAAATTAGAACGTAAGTGGAACATGTTGGCCAACTTTGGCTTTATCTTCCAAAGTTCTACAAGAATGAATTGGGTTCAGAAAGGACTCAAGCAGATCACAAACAGAAGTGAGAGACAACAAAGCCCCCAGACAGAGGGTTTTGCAGTACTGGAAGAGGCAATGGATTCTCGTCAGTAGCTAGTACAGGGTGGTGCTATACTTGTGAGTGTGAAGGGCTAGTTTAACATAGAAGACACAAGTATCAAATTAAGAATATAACATGAGCTTCCAAGAAATGCTTTCAGCTGCCTATTGTAAGTTTTAAAAAACGGCCTGAAAGAGAAAGACGCCATGCAACAAAACTCACGTGGAGGGTTTTTTTATTGGGGGAAAGAGAATGGAAAAAACGAGGGAGAGAAGAGGGTAGACTGACTCTGGGAATAGGAATGTGAGAAGAGGAGCAGAGGGGAGGAGAGGGGAGGGAAGGGAAGGGAAGGGGAGAGGAGGGGAGGGGAGGGGAGGGGAGGGGAGAGGAGAGGAGAGGAGAGGAGAGGAGAGGAGAGGAGAGGAGAGGAGAGGAGAGGAGAGGAGAGGAGAGGAGAGAGGGAGAGAGAGACAGAGACACAAAGACAGAGATGGGAGATGAACAGGGCCCTTTTGAAAGGGAACATAGTGAATGTGCACAGGAGGTGCTCTTAGTGGCTACAGCTAAGGACTTAGCCTTTCAGAATCACAAGGGCAGGCCAGTACAGATGCCTGAATACTAACATCTATGGTATTTCAAATGGATTAAACTAAGAAAGTAAGTTTCCAGATGAAGACATGAGAGACTTACGCTTGATGAAACTCAGAGAGAAGGAAGGAGGACAAGAAGAGGCAAGGAGAAAAAATGAAGAACAAAGGAGAAGGTGGAGGATAGGTGACAAAGAAGGAGAAAATATAAGTTATTTTCTGAGGCTGGAGAGATGGCTCAGAGGTTAAGAGCACTAGCTGTTCTTCCAGAGGTCCTGAGTTCAATTCCCAGCAACCACATGGTGACTCACAACCATCTGTAATGAAATCTAGTGCCCTCTCCTTGACTGTAGACATATAAGCAGACAGAATACTGTATACATAATAAATAAAATCTTTTTTTAAAAAGTTATTTTCTAGGTCCAAGTGAACTATCTTGAGCTTCTGTTTCTATTTTAGGTTATGTTCTTAGCTAGGATTTCTATTGCTATGAAGAGACACCATGACCACAGCAACTCATATAAAAGAAAATATTTAATTGTGGTGGCTCCCTTACAGTTCAGAGGTTTAGTCTATTATCATGGAGGGAGGGAAGGCAGCATGCAGGCAGACATGTTGCTGGAGACAGAACTGAGACTCCTACATCTTGACTTGCAGGCAACAGGATGTGAACTGAGACACTGGGTGGTATTTTAAACATAGGAGACCTCTAAGCCCCTCCCCACATAATAACACACTTTCTCCAACAAAGCTACACCTACTGCAACAAGGCCACACCTCCTAATAGTGCCACTCTCTTTAGGGACCATTTCCTTCAAACCACCACAGGTTATTTGTCTTTTTTTTTTCTTTTACAATGCTATCATCTGTTTTTAATTTAGAATTGTGTATCATATATGAAAAATTATAGAAAATTGATTCTTCAGATTAATGTTATCTTGTCCCAAGAAAAATTCTGTTTGCTCCTATTAGACAACTAGGGGGATAGTTAACCTTAACAAATCACAATCTAACTCAAGGAATTAAGACTAATCTATACAATGTTGGGATTTTTCTCATGGATTTTCTTATTGCTAGGTGTTAGTCCTTTCCAAGTCCAACCCACATCAGACTGAGGAGTTCTTAGAGCGCCCCATGTTCCACAGAAGCTGGCCATTAATGATGTTTTCTTGGTTACCTTAATCTGTAAAACCTCTGGTCAGTTTTTACCCCCAAGCTATTTATCCTGGCACCCAAAGAGTTCTAGCTCTCCGACTCCTGCCCCCTAGAATGCCAGTTTGGTGCTTTGATTTTAAATACTGTCTGTTCAGTCGTTCTGTTTGTACTTTGAGGTAGAACTGAATTTTGTTACCTGCCAATAGAAGACACAAGCTTTTAATACTTAGCAGAACTGGAGGGAGACTCCCTTATAAGTCTACATCAGAGTTCTGGAGCTGCTTTTTTGATATCAGTGCAAGAGAAGAAGTTAGGCCGTTGGTCAATAATTCCTATCACTTCCAAAACATAAGGTCACCCTGGGCTAAGGTGACCTACTTTCTGAAATCCCATTCCACTCTATGCTTCCAGTTCTCTGTTGTTCTTGGGCAGAGCCCAAGTTACACAGACATGACAGCTGAGTAGGAGACCTGCCAGAGTGAAGAATCTATACTTCAACATACCTCATGTGGAAGGAGCAGCACATTGGACCCCAGAAGAGAACATCCAAGAATTTTAAAATGTCTACACTACTTTTTAAACTTCTGGGGAAAAAATCGAGAGGCAAGCAGATGGGATGATGCCTGGACAGACCCAAATGAAGCAGTGTCTGCTGTGGGATATTTTGATCATACGCTGACACTCCCAAGACTGCCAATACAGTTTAGACTGTCAATCAGAGGGTGGAGAAGTGACCAGTGATCTCTCTCTCTCTCTCTCTCTCTCTCTCTCTCTCTCTCTCTCTCTCTGTCTCTCTCTCAATCTCTCAGTCTCTCTCAATCTCTCTCTGTTTCTCTCTGTCCCTTTCTCTCTGTCTCTCTCTCTTTCTCTGATTCAAATAGCTCATTATCCTTTCTAACTCCTCCGTTTACTTCTTGTGTCTCTCTACAGGTCCTGGTTGCTCCTAAACCTCTATGCTTGATTCTGATCAGCTGGTAGCTAGCTCCACCCTCTGATTTAAAGTAAACTTTATTGACAGTCTTGGGAGTGCCAGAGTGTCATCAAAATATCCCACAAGTATCTACCCTACCTCCCATCTCACTTAGCCTCCTCATGGCAGGGTCCAGCTAGATAGACAGCATCTTGAAAAGCATGCTATATATAGTTATATATGGTTGGTCAGCAGCTGCAACCTTTAGACTGGTTTTGTTAGGGACAAGAGGCTTCCATTTACCTTTTAGAAAATTCACAATATAATCAGATATAATAAAATCATGTCTCAGTCTAGTAATTCTCATGTCAAAGTGACTTCCCTAGATTCAATTGTCTTTGATATTTCCTTTAAAACAAAGTCTGAAGGGGTAGAGAAATGGTTCAGAGGCTGTAAGCATTTGCTGCTTTTTCAAGGGCCTGAGTTAGTACACAGCACCCACGTTAGGCAGCTCATTACACCTGTAACTCCAGCTCCAAGAGCATCTGATGGTACTTCTGGCCTCTGCAAACCCCGGAAGACACATGCACACAGACACACACAAACACATAAAATAAAAATAACAATACATTTGTATGGTGAAGCACGGGCCCATTCCTAGATGCAGACAAGACGATCTGTATGAGAAGCGCAGCTTCAGAGGGAAAATATGAGTCTTTGGGAGAGTTCATTACTGGAAAAAAAAAGACCAGGACCCTGGGTGGAAAAGCTCTGAGTCGGCATCAGAGGGGGCCAAGCAAGACTCCAGAAATGGAGAGTGGCTTCCTCCACCTCGGAGCCAAGAATCACATCTTTATGACTTTTGTCTGTTAGTGGCAGCTGTCCCCTGTGGGCTAATGTCAAACAAGGTTCTTTTTCCATAACAACCTTGCAGTTAATTGGACACAGAGCCCATGCCCTCACATCCCTCCCTGATGGTTTCTGTTCCTCGGGTGGACACTTTCCAGCCTTTCAAAGACTCCTGATACAACATTCTGGCAACAGGAAACAGACTGGGGAAAGACTGTGACTGAGTACCCCATGTACCTTCCAGTACACGGCAGATCTTGCTCTGCTCTGTAAGCCAAACATCGTGACCCAAGCAAGATCAGAGCACACGTTCAAGGCGGCATGGCAGCAGGCAGCTCTCCAAGCCTCCCGCCTGTAAAGGGAAACAAGCAAAACTGGCCAAACTATTTTTGCCATATTAATTAAGAAATGCTTTCCCTTCATTGAATCTCATAAGGGACTGCCTGAGATTTTGTCCTTTATTAGAAGTATTAAAGTTTTATATTTTAACATCCTAATGAATGTTTCCTTAAGATACGGTTGGGATTGTTTCCGCATTTCATGCACAAATCCACACACGTGCATTTCAGCCTCGTGATCTTTCAACTTATTTTATGACTAAAAATAAACAAATACCTGAATGGATGCCTCTGTTTTCTGAAATGGTACATCCAAGATAGAATTGAATAAGGCCCAAATTGATATTGCATTTGGAATTACTGAAATCAGCTCCTACTCGCTGGAATGCTTAGAGCCACCTTCTCCTCATCTTGTCTCTCTCACTTATGGAGCCAAACCACAGAAGTCAAGAAATAGACTTACCAGCAGATTCTGAGACCGCTCTTATAATCTCGGCTCTATGAGTGTGAAAGGTAAGATTCCTACCTCTGCTAATATCGCCTCTAGTTTCAACAGTAGCAAAGCTAGCCATAATGCCCTCAATTACACAAGAAGCAGCTTATGGTTCTTCGTTAAAGATGGTATCTCCTACTCAAAGACAGATTTTTAAAAATCATGGTAAAAATAACCAAGATGTTGGGACTGGAGAGATGTCTCAGTGGTTAAGGGCACTTGTTATTCTTCCAGAAGTTCAATTCTCAGCACCCATGTGGCAGATCATCACCACCTAGAAGTCTATTTCTATGGGATGTGATGCCCTCTTCTGGCTTCCAAGGGCAGCTTGGTGCACACATGGTGCACATATATTCAGTCAGGCAAAACACTAATGCACATAAGATAAATATTAAAATTAAGAAATGATCAAAATGTTTAGGAAATTTAGTGGTTTTGACATTTTAAAAATATTTTCCTATTTTATGTATTTTATTAAATAGCCTAATTAACCAGTCATTCTAATCATTGGAAATATTCATGATATATCAATTAATAAGATAACCTAGCAGATTTACATAAAATGCCTCGTTCTGAATTGTTCAGCTATGCAAGATGTTCCTTTCGTCATCACTGTGGCAGCACACCTGACAGAAGACACTCGCAGAGGCCAGGGGCTTGGTGGAGGTTACATGCTCACAGCACAAACGTGAGGATCTAAGGAAGAGAAGTGGAGACAGCAGGACTGCTGGAGCTGCCAGGGCAAGCCAGTCTAACTGACTCAGTGAGCTTCAGGGTCAGCTAGGAACCTTGTCTCAAAAAACATGGTGATAAAAACCGTTGAGGAAGAAGCCAACATGTAGGCTGTACCTAGCATTTGCCCAGTGCCAACCTCTGGTTTGGAAATGCAGACAGAGACAGAGAGTTACACCTTCAGTTTTATCTCTGCCTTTTCTGTTTGTTTCATTTTATATTTATCCCATCATTACCTGAGATTTGCTGTTGATTCTTTTGTCCAACAGGGATCAGTGAATTCTCTTTTCTCTAAATTCAATATCTGAGCGTGTATGTTTCTTTTGTTATGTTTCTTGTCTTATGTTAATCCTGATAGTCTTTGTTTTAATATCATGTCAGCAAATGTTCAACAACTAGTTTTCTGAAGGAACAAAACACAAATTGTTTCAGGACTGGAAGATTTTCCTAAAATAATCTCACCATGTCTAATGTGAAGCTGCCAGCATGATGTCATTGAATGCAGAGCTGGGAAGAGATTGTTAGGAGTGCATTACTATTTATAACATATCATTTTATATCACACACACACACACACACACACACACACACACCATGGATATTTAGAATATGCATGTAAAATAGACATAAATGACTTCAAGTTTACAGATAAACGAAAATGTAGCAAAACAAGAAGTAGTGATTCAAGAACTTTTTATTTCTGTTTTTAAATAATTTGTCTGTAATTACATATAATTTAAGTTTAGATACTGGTTTTGTTTAACTGACTAAAGTGTTCCTTGACAGCCAGCTTTGGTGAAGGCATTACAGCTAAATTCAACCCTCGGTCACACTTTATTTGCTCGAGAACAGTATGGACAGTGTTCTTTTGTTTTTCTACATTCAGTTGTATGGCAACCTCTGCAACAAACATTTTGTAACATGGAAACTAAACTTATGAACTATGTCTGATTTCATAGAATATAAGCAACCTAGAAGATGTGGCAAGTATTTAAAAATTCCTATTAAAACGAAGAAAATATTTGCACTCAAGAATGAGGGATAATTGTTGCTAGAAGAATCAAGATAACTAGATAATCTAACTATGAAACTCAGGCTTTAGGGGAGGTAGATGGTCTAGAATCTCAAGGACAATTCAATAAACACAACTATAATTTGAATATCATATGGTCATCCTGGATTATAAAAGTTCTGTTACCCAAGCCCGATGATGGTAGTTTTACCTTTAATCTCATCACTTGGGAGGCAAAAGTAAGCATATCTATGTGATTTTGAGGCTATCCTGGTCTATAGAGTGGGTTTCTGAATGGCTAGGGCTCACATAGAAACCCTGTCTAAGAAAGAAAGAAAGAAAGAAAGAAAGAAAGAAAGAAAGAAAGAAAGAAAGAAAGAAAGAAAGAAAGAAAGAAAGAGGAAAGAAGAAAGGAAAGGCAGACAGAGAGAGAGAGAGAGAGAGAGAGAGAGAGAGAGAGAGACTCTTCCCACCAAACCAACTCAGAAGTAAATCTTATGTGCTTGGTCTTAAATCAATGGAAAGCAAAAAGTCACTGACAAATTGAAACCGTTGGGGGGGGGGAATTGAAACCGTTCGGGGGGGATTTAAAACCGTTCACCCACACACACACAGGTGGAAGTGTGTTCCAGACTCAAACTAGCTATATGATGGAAAGTCAGAAATTAGCCTAAAAATCAGTTGAGGTCACTTAAACCATTGAGATTTCTACCAAAGACTCATATCACAAGACATCTTAGAATTGACTTTGCAAGGAAGGATGTGCAGGATTTCCACATGTTAATTAATTGCTTCAGAATGGCACAATTGATCTGTATCAATAAAGAAGAAGTCTATGAGACTCAGATCCAAAGATCCAGATGACCCAACAAAAGAAAAACTAATAACAAAAAATGAAAGAAGTAGTGCAATTATAGAGAAATACTTAAATGCCAACATCTGATTAACAGCATTTGTTATAACTAAAGAAACAAAATTCCATGGAAAAGAGCAGTTGAGTTGACCGAGAACCAACCGGAATTTCTGGAAATGAAGAGTCAATAGATCATTAGATGGTTTAACAGGAAAGTAGATGGAGTTTTTTAAAAGTTAGCTGCTTCTGATGATTAGGTCATTAAGGTAGAAGTAACTCAAAAAGTCATTTTAAAATCACATAAGATTCTTGCAAACATATTTTTAATAAAAGTACAAAAATGTACAGTGCCACAGACCCCCTTTCTTTGATAATGATATGAGAAATAAATATTAAAAAATAATCCACATTTTTAGAAAAATGTAAATAAAAACATGAGTAGATGAATGGAAATGAAAATTATGAAGTACTCAGACCTGACTGTCAATGAAAATACTATAGCTGAAGTTTGTGAAAATTCAAAAGTAACTGCAACAGCGTTGGAGGGACAAGGAAACTGTGATCACAAATATTTGGAAATTGGAAACGTGATGAGTTAAATGTTTAGTGCAATAAATTGCAGAATAGTATATTAAAAATGAAAAGGTGGAAAGTTAAAAATAATAAAGATCACAGAAGCTAATGAAATATAAAAATAAAACAAGACCAACAGAACTAAGAGGTAATTCTGTAGATGATCAATAAAATGTACAAAAATTGTCAAGGTTGATAAAACACAACAAAATTAAAGTCCAAATAAGCCCACTAAATTTCAAAAAGGAGACAAAAATATATCTTATATTTTAAAAACCCATAGTAAACAACTTTATTCCAAAAACATTAAAGTTATATGTTATATGAAACAATTTATTTTCACACCATAAGAAATATTAACCTCCAGTGATTTCAACTATACTTGAAATTTGTTTAAAATTTTTATTTCACGTGCATTAATTGAAATTTTAAGTGTTTTTAAAGGATAATCAATTCATATAAATTACCATCTGACAGAGCCTTGAAAAAATTTTGCAAAAAAAAGTTGGAAGTATTGTCTATATAAAATAAACTATTTTAAAAGCAAATAGTCAAGAAATTACATGAAAATAACACTATTTCAGTACTTGCAACAGGGAAACTTTGAAAATGTCAATGAATCTGTTCAAGATCACACAGAGAGGAGAATGTGGTGCATATGCGCCAAATTGAAAGAGACAGAGTGGCTTGGGCTGTTCTGCTCTTAATCATAGACTTTGTTAACAAAATATTTATAAATCAAAGGCAACCATAGATGTTAATGCTTAATGGTGGAGTGAGATCAGGAGATACAGGTCTCCAGAGGATTTCGTCTAACTCACATCTGTGTATTATTATTATGCCATCTCCAGTCACCTGTCCAGGAATCCATAACTCATTATGACTCAGAAAATATATTTTCCATCTCTAGCAAGTGTTTGAACTCAGATTTGTTCCTTTCCTTCCCTTTCCAGTCTAGCTTTATAAGCACAAAGTTGATGATTATATTAATTCCTCACCACCCAAGCACCCTCCCTGCTTAAGGGCATTTGATTATTTATAATTACTTTTAGCATAAGAAGCAAATTTCTCAGGGTGTCCTCCAAGCCACTGGGTTTTTTCTTCTAAAATTGAAGAAGGAGAGGGAAGAGGAGAAGGAGGAGAAAAAGAAGAGAAAGAAGGAGAAGAAAAAAGAAAGAAGGAGGAGGAGGAGGAGTTTAGCAAGGGTTCACGTGACAGACCAGATATAGAGGTAAGTTTCCAGAAGAAAACACAAAGGTTTGACCTCACCTCTGACAAAATGCCTTCCCATAACTGTGAGGTTCTAGCATATCTTCCAAGGAGGTATACAAGGGTTAGGTCAGTGTGATGGATAACTTTAATTAAAACTTTACCCAAGCTAGAATACCAGAAAAACGAGTCTCAGTGAGGGAGTGTATAGATTAGGTTGGTGCATGAGCGCCTATGTAGGGCGTTATCTTGATTACATTAAGTAAGTTTAGAAGACTCCCTGCTGTGGGTGGCACCATTCCCTATACAGGGGAATCGGGGATTTATCAGAGTAGAGAACGATCTGAGCACAAGCAGCCCTACATTATTTCACTGCTTTCCATTCTTCACTGTGCGTGTGCTGTGACCAGGGACTCCACGTTCCTGCTGCTTTGACCTTCCCTCCATGATGGAATCCTCTGGGATTGGGAGCCAACAAACTCATTTCCCCTTTTGTTGCTTTTGTCAGTATTTATTTTGTCAAACCAAGGGGAAAGAGGTTGGATTGTCCAGGAAGTTTCTGGGGAAGCAGTTTTTATACAGTACTCATGTTATCATCATAATCCCTTACCTGCCAGAGATGTTTTCCTTTAGACGAAACTTGAGAAGCCTGGATAATGAAACTCCAAGATCCAATCATCCAAAGTCCTTGACATTGTGCCTCACTCCTTTTGAAAAGCTAAACAAAATATAGGTAAACTGGGTAAAATGCCACATGAATCTTGATTATTATTTGACTTAAACCTTGTTCTTCATGCTGGGTTGTTACTCTAGGTCATAGAAATAAAAAGATGAAGAACCTAAAATTTAGCTAAGTTTGTTGATTTGGACACACCAAAGTAAAAATGAACAACAGATAATATTAGCAGGCACTAAACACTGGACTTCCCCTGAGCCAGCTTGCCTTCTGAGGGCTCAGTTTATTTATTCTTATGAAATACATATGAGCGGTGCACTGGGGTTATCCATCTTCGTTTCGCAGAGGAGGAAAATAAACAGGAAGGCAGGAAGCAATCCCCCCAAGTCCAGTCTAGTGCCCACTTCCTGAGCCCCTATACTTCTTCAAGTGGTTGCTCCCACCCCTTCCTCCCCAGGGCTCACACTCAGTGCTGTGGAGAGAAATTACTGCTGGTTCCCAGGCAGACTCTGCCTGCAAATGAAGAACTCCAGTCACTGGTACACACGAACCTGGATTTTCCAATTGAGCTTGGCTCCAGCTCCCTGGAGAGTTTATAGCAAATTGGGAAAGCTAGAACTGTCTCCTGCCCACTCCTGCTAATTAAACTCCTCCAACTGACACTTTTTTGGCTGGTTCCAAGAGGATATTATTTTTAGCTTGTAAGGGTTAAAGGGGAAGGGAAGTGTGCCAGATTCAGGTTGTTAGAGAGGGAGAGAGAGAACGGGGCTCAGAGAGATGCATTGTGATGGTGACTGCATTTAATAAGATGGGAAAATTGGGAGTCTGGGCCTGTCTCAGGCCATAGGAAGGTCCTAAACCCTATTGGCCTCCTAATGGCTCCACCACATTAAACTGTGGAGGATTTCTGTGCTCACGCAGTCCCGGGGGAACTGCAGTTGCAAATATTAGGATGATCCCGAATGGTTATAATGATTATGATTATTGCTATTTACTGGATAAAGGGAGAGTAGGGCTTCCTGAGCCCTCATAGTTGGAGAGCCCTTTTGCAGCAGTAACTTGGCCTGTCATCAGAGATAACCAAAGGCTGACTAACAGGACCCTGATTAGGAAAGTGGGAGATAGGCGGATCAGCAGGACTTCTGACAAAGACCAGGCTAGACCCTTTTTGGCAAACCTGGGTTCATACAGCAGCAGTAACTTATCTGAGGTGGGCAGTCGATGGCCCCGCCTTCCAGAACCCCATCTAGCGAAGCTGGCATCCCTCTTCCCCCAGCCTCTCCCTCTTGCTTCCGTTCCGGCGATTAAAGACACCAGATCCCCCCACTATTTACCAAGAGCTCTGCAAGCTATCAAAACCCGAGCGGCTCAGGCCTGTTAAGATGAGGCCTAAAACCTTGCAGCCCCATTATACAAACCATAAGACTCAATTCACAGGAAAAATAACCTTTTGGGTTTGCCTATGCTCTTCCTGTGATTAATAGCCACCATTGTTTAGTCTGACAGCAAACGCTGCATCGAACAGCAAGCTAACATTTCCACTCCCGGACAGATGAAGGAGAGAAAACACTCCTGACACTCAGTAGATCATTTTTCTCACAACTCACTCCATCGCCATTTTTCTTTAGAACACGTGGGTGGAATTTTTAGCATATACAATAAGCATCTATGATAGAGCTGAATTCATCTAAGTTTTGCTTTTGTTTTTATGACAAGGGCTCTGGTAATTTAGGCTGTCCTGGAACTTACTTAGCCGAGGCCGACCTTGAACGTCTGATCCACCTGCCTCCACATCTCAGACAGTGCCTGGGAGTCTACCCATGCCTGTCAGGCAAGCACTCTCAAATGAACTGCAGGCCCAGTCTAAAGGCACTTTTGTTTTATGCTGTTTTGTTTTGTTTGGTTTGGGACAGGGGTTTTGAAAGGCATCTATTGTAAGAGTGAGGGCTGGCTAAGTGTACTAATTGAGAATGGGCAAGGGCCAGATCTGGATTTGAATCTCCACCCACACCCCTACTACCTAAATTACCTTAGGCAAGTCATGCCACTGAGAACACTGCCCGCTCGCCGTAAAATGTTTTAATAGCAGTTACCTCATAGGGTTATGTGCAGGATACCATGAGATGATGCCACTAAATCTGAGCAAGGACCTGCTTACAGCCATCCCTTGTAGCAGCTGTGACATTAAAATATCTGACAGGAGAAGGAGCAGGGAGTGGCCTGGGGGGGGTAAGACCAAATGGACAGCATCATTTTTGGCACGAGGTAGGCTTTACTTTCCAACTTTATAAACTGTCTGGCCTCTAAGAGTCAATGAGAAACAACCAGATAATTGCCATGGGTCCAGAATGGTTGCTCATTGTTAACCTCTACCTCCTCCTACTTCCAACGAGCAAAGGCGGTAAAACGTGCTCCACCCCACAAAAGTAAACACTGTGCTCATTTAGGAGACATTTCCGAAGACGACTAGGAATTGCATTTTAATAGCGGGCAGTCAGTGGGGATGTGCTGAGCCTCATAGTAAAGCTACAGAGTTTTACTAATCTATGTCCTTCAAGGAACTGGGATCAGACTCCATGGCAAGCACTGAATCTCTCACTAAGCCTGGTTTCCCCACTTCTCAACGTGGAGCAGTTTGGGTCACCTACCTTCCCCCAAAAGATGTTGGCAGTGTCTGGAGATATTCTGGGTTATTACAACTACAGAGGGGACAGTTTCTGGCGTTACTACTGGGTAAATGCCAGAGACTCTGCTAAATGACCCCACGTGGTACCTCTTCAAACCCAGACCTTACGTTCTCACGATCATGAGTGTTGACCTTGAGAAACTCTGTCCTAACCAAACTTTCAAGTCCGCGGATTATTCTGCATATTGTAATTGAATGTGAAAACACCTGAACAGTCTGAAGAAATTTGGTTAAAATGTAAGTCACTGGCATCAAAGTGAAACAAACTCATCTCGTTTGACCGCCATTTATTAACATTACAGTTCATGATTCATTTTTCATATTTAAAAGTATCTTCTAGGCCTAGGTATGATGATGTACTGCCTACGAGCTCAGCACTAGAGAGGCAGAGGGAAGTAGATCTCTTTGAGTTCAAGGGCAGCCTGATCCACGTAGCAAGTTCCAGGCTAGCTAAAGCTAAATAGTAAGACCAAGTATTAAATGCAATGACAGTCTGTCTATATAGGCACTGCTTCAAAGCTACTGGAGGCTGATTTTATGGGTTTTGTCTGCAGAGAAAGTTTGAGAATCTGAGGCCAAGCTGATTGTGGCTGTACCATCTATGATGATATTGCTCTCCAAGAAACCTTCTCCCTGCACGCCTACAAAAAGACAAAGTAGAAAGGCAAAAAGAAGGAAGCTGCTGTGACGATCCCACTCACCTTCAATCCAGTGTAAGGATTTACCCCGTCTCAATTCACCCTGAACATGGTTGTTAGCACAGGCATAGGATTTCTCCAATGGCTGCCAAGGTGAAAATCAAAACATTGAAAGTACAAGGCACAGGGTATAGATCCCATTCGCTCTTTAGTTTTCTTCGCCTTTCCTGCCAACAGAGTATGGCTTTGCCCATCTGAGAAAGTCATTAGAGGGAGAAGAGACATTATAAGCACTTCCCCTCGAAATGGAAAGTGTTTGCTTTTTTTGGAAACTCTCAGCCTGGAAGAGATCAGATTCAGTAGAGGGCGAAACTACCAAAATAAAAATCACATGGTGCTTTGATTTCAGAGGCTTCTGATTAGAATCTGGCTCTGCAGCTCCCCTAAGCCCACCTGTATTTCCATGGGCCAACCAAAGCCGTAGTGTGGCCTTAGGAAGTTCACAACATTGGTTGGCCCGTGAAAATACAGGTCCAAAGCGGATCTAACTGGGTGTGTGAGATGTGGATCATTAGCCAGAAACTGGACACGGTGCTAGGAAGGCATCTGCTTCTCCAGAGGAATTTCAGAAGGGGCAATTAGGTTAGTGTTATAAAAGAAATTAGAGATGGTGACTAGGGGAGATTCTTATTTAAACTTGCAGTAGCCCAATTTGGATTAAAAACATATTTTAAAAAACATGTCAATGAGCTCATAGAGTAACTGCCATATTTAAACATGATCCCTCAGCCTGTGCCCTTTTATGCAAAGCTCTGGCTTCTTTGGAAGCAGGCCTCTGGAGGCAAGCAGCTCATCCACATCTACTTTTTCTTTTTACTGGGTCCTCATAGATTCTTGGTGAATTATTCCGTGTTAATCCCACTGCAGATGGGAATTTTCACAATCCCCGAAACATGGAGGGATTTTCCTACAGAATGCGTTTCAGTCTGACTTATCCACAGTTCACCAGGACTAACAACAAATCTACCAGGCGGTGTGTGTGCTCAGATGGGGTTGGACTGATTTCAGACTTAGTGCTGTCATGCAGTATTTAGTGACAAGTGAGGGCTCATTTATGTTTACTGATGTGGCCTTGGCACTGGGGCTGGCTTTGGGAAATGAAGAAGCTATGCACTTGCCCAGGAATCCAGGTGAGGTTTGCTGCCCGAGTCTCTGCCTTCAGAAGTCCTCTGCGCTAGAAATAGGATACTCACTGTGGAGTCGTGAACTCCCCTGAGCTACCTACCACTTAACCTTAACCCATCAGTACTTTGCCTGGGAGGATAACTCTAAAATGTAAGCAGCTGAACCGTCTGAAGCAGCAGGCACAAGATGAACAGCCTACAACCGAGAGGGTGGGTATCCAGAGACTGGGGGTCCCGTGAAGACACTTTGAAAGAGGAGCTTCAGATTTAAAATAGGTACATGTGATTGGCCAAGCTTACACGTGTAACTTGGTGGGGTGGCATCTAGGCATTCTTTCCATTGAATCCACTAATAGAGTCTTGAACTGGATCCCTAGAGGTATAACACAGTTGGCCTTTGCTTCCTATGGTCAATTAGTCTTTTCATTTTAGTTTAACATGGATCATGTCACTGTGTTATTTATTGGGCCAAGACATATCCTGCCCACCCCCACACTTAGAGGAACCACTTTGGGATGATGGATATTACTTACTGATATGGTTTAATAGTGGCAATAATAATAATTATTATAATTATAATAATGGCAGTAGTAACTAAGATTTATTGAGTCCCTATCAAATGTAAGGCATGGAGCTTAGAACTGCTCTTTGTACTTGATTGTACAGAACCAAAGTCCCTCCACAACCTAATAACTTTTTTTGATACCACACATCCTCACTCTATGTCTGGAGAGAACTGGACTTTTGCTCACTAGAGCAAGAAGCCTTGCTGGTAGTGTTAAATGGGTGGAGGCCAGAAACTCTGAAGTGAGATTTAGTACCAGTAAGTTAGCAGATATTTCACTAAATGGTTTTTCTTCTATACAATCTACTTCAAAACAATTTCTTAACTAATAAGGATTTAATAACGTTTCACAAAAAGGGGTAGTAACAGAGAGGTAGGGGTTAGTATTAACAGGCACTCACAGTTTGATGATTCCTAAGAGTCACCTGTATGATCTAATAGAACAGGGATGAACAAGAGTCTATTGGATTCATTTACAAAGGACAGAGGGAAGAGAGACGATATCTTAGTGGGCACAGGGATGACAATCCAGCCTGGGCAAAATCAGAGATTCTGAATGGGCAGAGAGAGGCTAGAGCCAGGCCACCCTACACCTAGAGGGTGCTGTAAGCCATGAGGTTCTTGTAAAGACTTGAGAGCAGTCCCCAACAGTGCCAACAGAATGCAGCTTGCAGGGCAGGATTCAGGGGCATCGACATTAACACTCAGGGTGCCCTTCCCCCAACCACAGCCTCTGCCCACTTCAAACACTTTCTCCCAGGGCCTGTCTCCACTGCAATCTCTCAGGAGCCTTCAGGTAGTTATCTCCTTGGGGTTTGATTAAAGCCTTTTATGTCAGGTGCTCAGATGGAGATTGAGCTGGCTGTGACTGGTCCCGCAGCTGCAGGAGGGCGCTCTCCAGGAGTCTCCCCAGTAAAGGAACACCCAGAGTACCCAGAACTTTCAGATGCTTCTAATAGGGCAGGTGCACCCAGAGTGAGCTCAAAAATCCAAAGAGGATTTAAAACTCTTCAAACTGAGCCTTGCAAAAAGAGCAAGGATGTAAGTTCTTTGGGAATCTGCATAGCTTCCCACTGTGAGCCCAAGAAAGAGAGAGTCTAATAAGACCAACTTCAGAGCTATTTGGCCCAGTTTTGGCTCTGCCATCTCCCAGGTCTCTCACACTAGGCAAGTTGCTTAACCTCTCTCTCCCTCTCAGTTCCCTCATCTTTAAATTGGTGCCAAAAATAGTATCGCGTCTGAGGTTTTTATGAGGACTCAGGAAGTTAATAAATATAAAGCCCTCAGGCCAGTGCAGGACTTGGGATGTGCTCCTTCGGTTGTCTAGAGGCGTGCAAATAAAGGCTTTTTGTGTAAATATGAGCTTGGGAATCATTCTGATTGGAGAGAGGAGCTGAAGGGTGCAAAGAGTCAAGGCTGCAGGGTCAAGAATGCTGCTTCCCTTGAACATCTGTCCTTCATCTTTCCTTAAGGCGTCCCCAGCTCTAGCCCGCTCCTGTTCTGCCATAGTTTCTGACTGCTCTCCAAATTCACATGTGGATTTTTTCTGTGGGCTTTAGGTTAGGTGAACTACTGGAGACACAGATGATAATCCCATAGGACACAGTCATGAACTTAGAATGATCCCTACCTGTGGATTCCAGACTCTTCCCAGGTGTGTGGGTTGAAGCTCCCCATTCAGCGCTTCCTCCTTCTTCCTCATCTGCACACGGAGCAACCATCACACCTGTGTCATGTGTCTTAGGTGACTGGTGAGAGAATGAATGGGACATGTAAAACTTGAAGCATCCAAGTGGCCACTGTGGCATGTCCCTTTCTTCACTGACCTCTTTTCTAGGAATGAGCAAGTTACTAAACATGGTGCCAGCCATGCCAGCTTCCTCCTCTAAACAGAGTATTTCTACGACATGTAACGCTACCTGATCCTGCAGTGAAGCCAACAGTGTGCTGTCTGGAGCCAGCTCATGCCGCCATAAATGGAGTAAGTAAGGTGCTCCAGCATCCAGCTGGTAGAGGCCAAGGCTGCTCCTAACCAGGTAAACTGAACTGGATGACAATGACGTGCCCAGCCTGAAAAATATGTCAACAATGGCAAAGCCGGACTCTGCCTACAAGACAACTCTGCTTTGCTGGGGGCAACCACAGCCTCTCTCTGCCTGTTGTAACCTAAAGAACTCAAGAAACACGATGCTCCTTCCATCATGCCCATGATTATTTCCCAAGAGTACTTTTGGGAATGATAGGGTTGCATCCTCCACCAAGATCATCTCTTGGGCCACAGTGCAGAGCTGTTATTCATTATAGTGAATTTGCCTTGTAATTTAAGTTGGGCTTTAACCTACAGATTAAACCATACAGACATCCCCACCCTTGACGTTACTCTAATCACATACCACTCTATGTATATACAACGTGCATAGGTTGTGTGGGGGCAAGGGGCTTGATTTGTGCTGATTTTAATGTCTCAAAATCCAGAGTTGAAAATGCTTGCTGCCCGTTAGTAGATTGAGACATTTTACCTGGCAGCTGCGCTTGAGAACTTGGCAATGAGGCATCTGCTACAGGGACCATTGAGAGAAAGGCCCCGAGAGAGTGCTATGGGAACTTTGTTTCTCCTGTTTGCACACATGTGAGAAGAGAACAGTAAGTGCCCACAGCGCAGCAGGCTCTGTCTACAGGGAGTGACTCAGAAAGCAAGAGGATTCTGTGTGCTGATGGCGATTATTGGTTACATGGGCACTGTCTGCTAATAGCACCATTGAAATCCAAACCTTAATCTTTCAAAGGCAGCAGGACCTCAAGGAGAAAATAACAGACTCATAACATAGTCCCCCTATTCTAGGGAAACACTGGAGTTCCTCACAGAGACTCAGAGCTCGGCTGGAGGAATACTCTCACATCCAGAAGAAGAGGAACAAGAGAATGTTGTGGGATTTGGGCATCTGGGGGATAAAGTAAAACACATACATGAGAATTAAAGGCTCAAAGAAGGAATATAGACAGGAATCATTCCAAAGGGTTTTTATCTAAATCAGGACTCCTCAATTAAGACATAAAGATCAAGAATCCCAATCCCATAGAAAGTTGGAGAGAGGTCTCCTAGTAAAATGTTTGCCTTGCAAGTCTGAGGAACTGAGTTCAGATCCCCAGCTCCCAGGTAAATAATGCTGACATTACAATGGAGAGGTGGAAGGCAGAGATAAGGGGCTCCTTGACTCTCATGGGACACACGGAGAGATGATATCTCTAAGAAAGAGAAAGTGAGGACCAACACCTGAGGTTGTTCTCTGTACTCCAGGAATGCAACATGAGCATGCCATTCACACACACACACACACACACACACACACCACAAATACCTACCTACACACATATTATATACACACACATGCACATGCATGTACCTATTTTTTAAGGCACAGCTAGGCATTAAACTTCTAACAAAAACAATAAAGCGGACACTACAGCGGTTATCTCCAGCTATTTTTTTGGTGCCCACAACCTTTTAGATTCAGGCTTTGCTTTTATTATCTCATTTAATGCAAAGGACACTATCAGCTGCATCTTCCTATTTAGAAGGACCATGAACTGGGTCCAAGAACAGAGTCAAACATTACTAGCTCAAAATATTTTGTTTGGGGGATAAAGATTGGATGTCTATTTTCCCTGAACCCAAGCCTTCTCCTGCCCATAGCTCAGCAAACTGCATTGACATCATCTTGATGTGCCTTCCAGGTTATAGAGGGAATTGATGAGCAAGAACTGGGGTGCATCCTCTCATACCTCAGCATTTTTGGGTGCAGAGCTCTAGCTGGTGTCTCTGCATTTAACTGCATCTGCAGCACTTAGCCAGCTGCCAGGCATTCACATGCAAGTGACTGGCTATATTGTCAGGATCGTCAAGAACAGAGTTAGACTAGAGACAGCCAGATGTGGAAGAGAAAACAGAGAATACAAAAGCAGAAACATATTCATTTCCCAGTGTAAAGTTTGGCTAAAACTCATCTTGAAAGACTTTCTTTTTCTGGAGATTCTTATCCTTTGTGAAAAGAGTCTTGAAATTTTCTTGGCCAGGAAGGGAAACAAGACTGAGAGTTAGTTTTTCTTTATTTGTAATCAAGGCTACTACTTTATTGTCTTTCTAGATACAACCTCCAGTTTGGAAATGTCAGGCCAGTGGCTCCTAACTTCCAGTTGATGGTGAGAGCACACAGCAAACCTTATACTACATTTCATTAACTCGATGCAAATCTACAGAAAGCCACCTTCCTATATAACCAGGCATTAATGCTTAAGCTCATGGATGCCTGGTACTCCAAGCATATCTAATCCAAGAGAACCTTTTCTATATGCTTGAAACATATATATTGTGTATGAATATATATATATTTATGTTTTTCTATCTCATTCAACTTGATTATTAAAATATAACACATACCATATATTAGAACACATCAAACTACATTGAATTATTACAATTAAAATGATGTCAAACATAGGCTGAATATTGGGAGGCATTATAACGGTTGAGAAATTATGGACCACAAGCCAAGTTCATCTTACCATATTTTTTTACAAATAACATTTTATTGAAACACACTCTGTACTCTTTGTGCACACATACCCATCAGCACACTCTGCACTCTGTGCACACATACCCATCTGCACACTCTGTGCCCACATACCCATCTGCACACTCTGTGCACACATACCCATCTGCACACTCTGTGCACACATACCCATCTGCACACTCTGTGCACACATACCCATCTGCACACTCTGCACTCTGTGCACACATACCCATCTGCACACTCTGCACTCTGTGCACACATACCCATCTGCACACTCTGTGCACTCATACCCATCTGCACTCTGTGCACACATACCCATCTGCACACTCTGCACTCTGTGAACACATACCCATCTTCACACTCTGTGCACTCATCCCATCTGCACTCTGTGCACACACACTCATCTTCACACTCTGTGCACACATACCCATCTGCACACTCTGCACTCTGTGCACACATATCCATCTGCACACTCTGTGCACACATACCCATCCGCACACTCTGCACTCTGTGCACACATACCCATCTGCACACTGAATGCTAAACATAGAGCTCACCTTCAACTCCAGAACCTTTGCTCACCGCATGCTCACCATGTCCTACCCACTGTTTCTCTTACAGTCATGAGTGAGTTAGCATTCCTGAGGGGCTGAAATGGTTACCTAAAGAGTAGGTAATAAAGCATGTGTACCCATCATGCTATCTCTTTCACATACACACTTGCCCTTCCACTTCCCACCATAAATGGAAAGTGTCTCATGAAAAGCCAAGATCTGGCACTGTGCCCTTGGGTGTCCAAGTCTCTGGAACCAAGAGCCCAAATAGAACTCTTCCCTTAATAGACTATCATTCTTGGGCATAGCTTTTCTGTGACAGCAGCAGAAAACAGACTAACACAGGCGGAAGCTACACAGGAAAGGAACGAATCCAGCATGTATGGCAGGGATGGCTGGGACCTCTCTATGCCCACAACTTAACATGAGTCGTCTCCAGAGGCTGTTCTACGAGCCTTCCATTCTCCCACATCTGATGATCTGAGGCTGCGTGATGAATCCTTTGGTCATAAGACTGCCTCTCTGACCTGTGATTTGACTTTGATCATCTCAAGTCTTAGACTGGTCCCATGGAAGACCTAGCGTGTGGCCTCATCTAACCAGGACTGCCTTCACTAGAGCGCTGGTTCCAGTTAGTCTATAGTAAGCAGTCCCAGCCATTGGGAGACTGCTGGTGTCAAGAAAATTTTAGAAATAATTTCACAGACTTAGATGTGAAGGCCACAAGTATTTGGAATGTCTTAAATATATTCAGCTGAAACTTAGCTTCAAAAAGGATAGATCTGTGTGGGTTTTAAAAAGTGTTTGAAAATGTGTTTGTAAACAACTAAGCACTTAGGGCAGGTTCTCCTAAGGCATCTCAGTGGGATAAGAGTGACCTGACAGATTAAGGTAGAATGATAGAAGCTTAAAATGCCAGACGAAGGCATTCCTGACATTTTTGGCTAACTTGAATGATGAGCATTTGATCTTAAACTTTTAGATTACAAAAGAGCCCAGCCCCCCTACTTTAATGCTTTACTTGAGAAGTGACACATCTTAGAGTTAGGAAAATGGATGATGGAGACAAATGATTGGCTTGTTTCAAATGCAGTCTACATCTCTTCCCTGGTACAGAAACTTACAAGTTTATTCGACTTGACTGTAGCTCTGTTTTCTGTTTGGCAAAGCAGGAATTATATCAGAAACCATAGCCTCATGTATCCAGGCACAGCACTGGCTGATTTTTATCTGCCTTGTGCAAGGACTACCCAAGACCATTCTTGTCACTGATTTGATAGCAAATAGGAATAAGTACTAGTCTTGCTAAGTAGATCAGGAAACAGGCACAAAGAACATAAGTAACTACACAAAGCCTCAAACCCAAAGAAGCAGCAGGACCTAGCAGCAAATACAGATCTTTCTGACTTCAAAATTATGCTTTATAGTATTGCTAATTGCTATAGTATAGGTGTGTGTGTGTGCGTGTGCGTGCACACATTTGGTGCATGTGCACGTGTGTGAAGCTAGCCTGGAAATCACTCTCCATGGCTTGAGACCCAGAGGCAGCCGGTGGAGGTAAGGGCTGGTTTGCACTCAGCAGACACTCTGCTCCTGATGGAATCAGCCACATGCAACAAACAAACAAACAAACAGAAATTGTGGCAAAGTTTTTGGGTTTTGTTTTTGATTTTTAGATTTCATATTAGGCATTTATCATCATGTATGTTTTGCTGATTTCTCTTATTACCCTTTCATTTTTCCCTTCATCCTCTCACTACTTTTCTTTAGTACACACACATACACACACACATACACACACACACATACACACACACACAACACACACAGAGAGAGGTAGTGTGTGCATTTTCAGAAAACTTTGATGCATGTTTCACGAAAAAAATCTAAATAGTTGTTATTAGCTGTAAATTCTAAAAACTCTCTCACATTCAGAATGCAACTATTACAGCTACATAATTTATTGAAAAAGCTCATTGATCTTCAGTGGAAAAGAAATTACATGTCATAAAAACATGTGTGTCCATAGGGAATAATATATAAGCATTTGTAAATTATGTTATACCATATGCATATATGTGCACACGTAATATATTCAATGAGCATATGTGCGTGCATACGTGTATGTGGTTGAAAGACTAGTGTGCCATGAACACATTATCCACTGAAAGTGTTCATTGGGAGCAGGTTCACACTGGAAAGATTCCGCTGCTGGATGTATTGAGAGGAAGCAACAAAACTATCAATTTGCAAATATATAAATCTTATGCTGATACCAGTGAGAAGAACAAGGGCTTGAGTTATAACCTCTGAAATCCATCGGAACACATTAAAGAGAGTGAGGCTGGGAAGGGAACAAGGACCAAGAGGCAGGAAGAAGAAAAAACCCTTCTGCTTGAGTTCCTTTGGGAAAACAGAATCAATTGAGCTCTCCTTCTATGATTGGCTCTCATGGTTTATATTGACAAATATGCTGTCAATCCCTTGGCATAGTTATTGTTATTTTTATTTTCCAGAAAGACAAGTTGAGACTGAGAGAGCTTCAGTACCTACTCAGAAACATGCTGTTCATTCTCAGTAGAGTTTATCTGCCTAATACAAGCCCACTCGGTTAATAAGACTGTTGCTAGAATGGGGGTCCTCAAAAGTACAGATATATGCTTATTGGAGGCTTGGCTTAATAAGGATCAGGTGTGGAGTGAGACAGGTTGGAGGCTAGAAGGACCACACAGGAATGTCATGTCAGGCTGGGTAGCAACAGCATGGGAGTCAATGTCGAGCTACATCTGGATACCAAAGAACGAGAAAGGAGAGAGGAAAGGGACCTGGAAGCCAGGGACTGAAAGGAGAGAAAGCAATGATGGGCTAGGTTGCGTCTGAGTTTTAAGGACACCTTCAGTTGCAGGTATGAAAAGCCAAAGGTAAAAAGTGAGTAATCCAGATACAGGAGGAAACTAATTTAAGTTCGTCAAAAGACTCAGCTACTTCATCAAAGACTCAAGTTCTTTTCACTCTCCTGCTTTTCTACCTTCATCTCACTGGGAAATACACAAATTTATATCCAGACGTGAAGACAGAGGGCTTTCTGTTCTGATGTATCTTTCTCATGGTGAGGAAGGATTAGAATGTTTTATGGAATCTACCGGCTATTCTCTGATTAAAGCAAACCAACTACACTCGTCTAAATTAGTCCACAGTAAGGAAAAAAGACGTGTGTGCCATTTTATTTAAAGGATTTGAGCATTTATAGATTTGGGTATCCGGGGGCTGGAGGAACCAACCCCCTCAGATTCTGAGATAACACACACTCTCTCTCCTTCTCTCTCTCTCTCTCTCTCTCTCTCTCTCTCTCTCTCTCTCTCTCTCTCTCTCTCTCTCTCTCTCTCTCTCTCTCTCTCTCTCTCCGTTCTCTCCTCTCCCCTCTCTCTCTTTCTCTCTCTCTCTCCTCACTGTCTCTGTCTGTGTGTGTGTGTGTGTGTGTGTGTGTTCAGACAAGAGAGAGCCATCCTACACAAAATGTCAATGTGTCTTCATTTCTTTATCCCCTAAAGTGTCTCCAATAAAGATGCAGAATGGATGAAGCAAGCCATGTAAGTTTCTGGCTTTATCTTCTCACTCAAAACAAGTACAGAAAAGACTTGGGGCAAATCCCTGTGTTTCAATCATCCAGGAAGCAATTCTAAACAATAATAAGAGAGGATAGCAAAGGAGGAGGAGAGGGAGAAATTACTGGCTTGGTCAAAGCTTGCAAAATGGTACCAGTGATTAAAACATCTTATGCTGTCCTCCGGCTGCAGAAGCTATCACTGACAAAAGATCTCATACACACACACATATACACGCACACACATGCATGCACAAAAGGAAAGAAATTAGCCATTAAGAAATATTTCAGCATAATGCAATTATTACAGCTGTATAATTGAATGGGGAAACCATTGATCTGTAGTAGAAAGGAAATTGCTCTTCTCATTGTGTTCCTATGAATATGTGAACATTAATCTCCATCTATAATCAACGTTCATTTCAAATCTGATTGCGTGCTACTAAACACCCGTAGCTATGCTAACATTATGTTAATATGGTTCAACATCATAGCTCCCAGCTTCACAGCACAAATATTTTTCTTTGGCAATCAATAGTAATTTCAGCTGAGTGGATGGAAGTCACGTTTTAATGGTAATCTTTCCTCCAAGCCTCCGAGTGGAAACTCAGTTGGTGTCTTAACAGGGCTGCAGTGCATTGCATATAATCAAATAAATTAACCTGAGTAGAAATGGAGAAAGAGGAAGGAAGGGAGAACGAGGGCAAGAAATCAGGAGCCACCTTGGCCCAACATGAAATGTAGCTATCAGCTGGAAGTATATATTGTGTAGGAGAAAAAAAATGTGTGGAATAATGAAGTAGATGTATCAGAGGAGTCTGTGTTGGTGAAGGTTTGCAGGAAGAGGGTTATGTTGGTCTGAACTGAAGCTGTTCCTTCTGATTTCTAGGTAAAGGGACAGAGAAGCTAAGATTCTGAGTAAGCTAGATTTTGGCAAAGCCACCAAGCCAAATAAAGATGGGCCAAGAAGCTTGACATGTCAAGATGGGTGGTACATAGGACTTCAGCTTTGAAAAGCCCTTCTATCATTCATTCATTCATTTATTGAAAGCAATAAGAAATATAGAACTTTAAAAAAAATCTCTATTTTAAAAAAGTCACAGAAAATGTAGGAAATGAAGAAATGGGAAAGAAGAAGCCTTCATTGGCAGCACAGCTGTTGGAAGGCAATCAGCACAGAGAACTGACGGCCCAAAGAGACCCAGGTGGCCCCCATCAGCAGCGTACGCTGCTCTTGAGTCTCCCGCTCCACCTTCCATGTGTGTTGGTAGAAGTGAGAAAGAGGCACAGACAGAAATGAAATGAGGAATTTGGGTTATATTACTTGCCCAGTATCTTTTTCACTCCCCATATTCCTAACTGATGAAGTAGAGAGATCATGGTCAGATCCTATGTCCAAGGCCAATGCCTTCAATGGCTTTTCTTCAACCACATACACATGTTTTCTTGAAAGAATTAAAGCTTGTTGTGTGTCCCTGTTGTTATTGTTTTTTGTGATGATGATGATGATGATGATAATTATGTTCCTTCTGTTGTTTATTATACCACAAAGGAAAATGAAACAATTCAAGAGGATCCTCCATTCTCCCTCAGCACAAAGAATTTAAAATGTTGTCATTTTCTCCGGTTCCCACGCTGTCTTACTTGGGCTCTAGTTTGAAGATCAAAAGAAGAAAGAACTCAATTATATCTTAAAGATGCCTGATATTATAAGTGAGACCCAGAAATGATAACACACTAATGAGAAAAGACAAGGATGCCACTGGAGAGTGACGGCCATCAGTGCTAAGTTCTGATTGTTTTGAGGAATTCGAAAGCAGAGAGTTGTGGAAGAGAGACTTCCAAGGCTGTGGCTAATACTGAAAAAGAGAACCTAGAGGAACAGCAAGGTTATCCTACTTAACCCCCACCGTGCTCCACCCCTCCCTGCTCTGCCCCACCCCGCCCCACCCTGCCCTACCCTGTGCTCTGTCTTTCTCTAAAGAGACCTACCTCAGCAATGATTAATAAATATCCTTAGCTTATTTGTTTTCTTCCTTATAAAGTGAACAAACCTTGTTCTGCTTTTTCTTTAAGATGAAAAGAAATACTGCTATCAGGTGTAATCTGTACAACAGCACAGGATTCATTGAGGGCCTTCTCTCAAACCTGCCCTCACTCTGCTTCCCTAACACGCTTGCCCAACTTTAACCTCAGTGCCCCTGTGGTGTTGCCCTGCCTTCATTCCTTTCCTATTGACTGCCCTAAACTGCACATTGTCATCTCTTGATCTGTCATCAACAACCTTGTCAACAAAATCCACATAAGGAGGTTGGAGAGATGGTTCAGCAGGTGAGAGCACTTGCTGCTCTTGGAGAAGAACCAGGTTCAACCCCCAGCACCCACATTGTCGCTAAAAATCTGTTCCGGGGATCCAGTGCCCCCTTCTGGGCTTCCTGGGTACCAGACACACACACTACACAGATATACATGCAAGCAAAACACCCATATATACAAAGATAAAAAATAAATAAATCTTAAAAAAAAACTTCCACACAATTAAGCCCTATTCAAGACATTTGTAAGTGAAGCTTCCAGGATACCATGTACAGGACCCTGTTTGTTTTTTCCAGCCATGTTTTAAATCGCACAATGCTCAATGAAGTGCTGGACAAAACTTTACTAAACTTACGGTTATATTTGGCAGTCTATTTTGAGTTTTCATGCCTATTAACAAAGCTGGAAAGAGATGTCACTGGGGAAACAGTCAATCTTCCTATCACAAGAAGAAACCTGAAAACTGCGCAGGAACAACGTGGAAGGAAGGAAGAACATATTCCTTTCTCAGCAGATTGTGTTAGGAGACACAGAGGAGACCTTGCTGAGGATGCGAAGTCGGTGCTAAGAGGCATGATTTGGTGGGTGAGGGTTTCCACACAGCCCAGATGTTCCTAGCAGCTCTTCCCTTCTGGAATTTACTGCATGAAATACAGATAAAACTGTTTTTATTCACTAACAATAGCATGCAATAGAAACGAAATACTCTGAGCAAATGGCAAGTTCCTTGTGGAACCAATACCTTGTGAATAATTTTAAATCAAAGTACTGATAAATTGGAATTATTCAAAATTACAAAGCCAGTCCCAGATATAAAACTTGTGTGCCTTTCGATCAAGACTACAACAAAAAAGGAAAAAAAAAACAAAAAAAAAAACAACAAAAACTAGGGAACAAACATGTTTACAAGCCATTATCCATGTGCTTAATTTTAAAAGAATTGTGAAGTGCTAAAGAATTGTTGCTTTTAAAATGAGATAATGACTATAAAAATTTCATTATGTAACAAAGATTTTAAAGTTTTAAGTTATCTGTTTTCTTTTATGAAGTTGAAAATGTTCAGGATTACTGAACACCCAGCATACCCTCCCCCCTGCTCACACACACATCCCCGCAAACACACCTGCACATATACATGCTACAGCGCTGACTTGCAGGAAAAATGTCACCTGGCAAAGAATTAAGGAAAAAATTCTGATGTTTCAATAGTGAATAATAACTAATAATAATAATAACAAACCCAATCTTTTGCTTCAAACTTAAGATGGCATTTTAAAACTGAGGAACAAACTATCTGCCAAACGAATGGCACAGGCTATGTAAATACAAATACCTTTGAAATGAATGCATGAGGTCTGTGAAGATGGCTCAGCTTGGAAAGTGCCTGTTGCACAATTGGCTTCTTGGAATCTAAGTAAAAAGCCAGGCAAGGTGGATTGTGAGCTTATGGTCTCAGTGCTGGGGCACTGGGGTGTAGAGACAAGAGGATCCTTAGGGCTCACTGGCCAGCCTTTCGAGACTCACCAACCAAATCCAGTTTCAGTGAGGGACACTCTCAGGATAACCTGACACTGACCTCTGCCCTCCATGTGCATCTGAGCACACATGTTCATACATGCACACACACACACACACACATGCATGTACACGCACATGCAAACAGATGTTGGAGGCCTGGGAGTATGTCACTGTGGCAGACCGCTTGCCTCCCATGGGTAAAGCCTGGGTTCAATTTCCAACACTTCCTACAACACAACCCAGTTATTTTGAAAGACTTCCTTTGTTATAAAAAAAATTCCTTTGTTATTTTCATGCTAAAAACATAACAAATGCATTAACTATAATCCTTTTATATTCATATGCTTTAAAATACATTGATAATGGTACTAAAATTGCACAAAATTATTCTAAACAGAATATTGCAATGGAGACTGAAATGCCAAGGGGCAAGATACTACAATTATTTTGTAAAACCATTAATTGACATCACTGAAAGTATTTTTAGATTGCAAAATAATAAAAGCAAAAAATCTTTTGCATAATTGATGAATAAAATGAGATGCAAAAACCAAGAATTAGGATGGAGTAACAGCCTAGGGGCCCTTCTTTTACATTTTGATCTATTCCTCTATACCACAGGGCTTTTTTTGTTTGTTTGTTGTTTGTTTTTGAGACAGGGTTTCCCTGTAGTTTCTAGAGCCTGTCCTGGAACTAGCTCTTGTAGACCAGGCTGGCCTCGAACTCAGAGATCCGCCTGCCTCTGCCTCCCGCGTGCTGGGATTAAAGGCGTGCGCCACCACCTCCCGGCTACCACAGGGCTTTTGCCTTGTAACAATCCACCCTTAGAATTTATTTAACCTCATGTGGTCCTGCTGCAAAACCCTTTAGGAAGACTGTGGTCTCTGGTGCAGTTACAAGAACCTGCAGCTAAGCATACAGTTATCTGAAAGTTCAAGTCTGATGCCTGGGATGGATAAAATAATGGTACAGATTAAGTATCTCTCTTTCCCAGAAGCCATTCCTCATGAATCTTTGACTCCTTGAAAGCATGACAGCCTCTAGGACCATCAGAATTCTCTCCTGATTGCTGAGTGCCTCCAGAAGGAGACCTGTAACTACCCAGATAGACCATGAAAGCTCTCTTGTAACATGAATGTGGACACATTAAAAAGTTGTTTCCAGTTTGCTCTGTTGGCCAAGAATGTTCCTGAGGAGAGAACACCATCATTTTAGCAAAGTGCAAGTCTACAGAACGGGACAAGATTTTTACCAACTAGCAGAAAAGGCGAGAAGGAGGCGGAAAATTTTAATAAAAAAAAATAATAAAAAAATAAATTTAAAAAATAAATTAAAAAAGGCAAAAAAAGATTTTTACCAACTACACATCTGAGAGTGGCTTAACATTTAAAAGATACAAAGAACTCAAAAAACTGGATATCAAGCAAACAAATAACTCAATTTAAAAATGAGGTACAGATCTAAGCAGAGTGTTCTCAAAAGAGGAAGCACAAAGAGCTGAGATGTACTGAAAGAAATGGTCAACATCCTTAGTCATCGGGGAAATGCAAATCAAAATGACTTTGGAATTTCATCGTAGATTGTACAGTCAGAATGGAGAGGATCAATAAAACAAGTGATAGCTCACGGTGGCCAGGACGTGGAGTAAGGGGGCACTCATCTGTTGCCAGCAAGACTGCAGATTTGTACAACCACTATAGAAATCAGCATGGCAGTTGAAATTTGGAAATAGACACACTTCAAAATCCAGTTCTGTCACTCTCTTGGACATATACCCACAAGACTCTTCATCTCAGAACAGAGACACTTGCACAACCATGTTCGTCACTGCTCTGTTCATAATTGCCAGAAATTGGGAACAGTAAATATGCCTGTCAATGGAAGAATAGATAAAGAAAATAGATTTTAAAAACACACAAGAGAATATTATTCCACTGTTTAGAAAGAATGAAATTTGAAGACAAGTTGGTAGAGATAGAAAATGAAATCATCCCAACGGAGGTAACCCAGATCCAAAAAGACAAATATGGTTTATATTTCCTTATATGTGTATGTTAACTGTTAAGTCTTCTATAAACAGGCCACAATCCATATAATCACAGACGTTAGGTATAGAGTAAGGGGTGAGGGTGGAGGGATGGATCGCCCTAGGAAGGGGAAATTAAATAGATAGTGTGGATAGATGGGGGCGTGGGGAAAGATAGAATGGGAGGACTGAACAGGAAGAGGGGGCAAGAAAGGGAATACATGGAGGGAAAGCTAAAACTAAGGGCCATTTGGGGGGTCAAATGGAACCCTAATACAGTAGAAACTTCTTAAAATATATACATATATGAAAGAAATTTAAATGAAATCACCAAATAATGCAGGAGACAATGCCTTGACTAGACATCTCTTGTCACCCAATGAAACCTCCAGTTCCAGAAATGGGTTCCATCTAATTGGGTTGTTGGCCAAAGAGACCCCACAGACATAGCCAAACAACCCAGGCTATGGCCGAAGTTATGGGTTTTTCTCCACAAACTCTTGGCAAGGTCTTATTGCTGAAGACAGCACCTGTGCAATTCACTGGACACAGAGAAGTCGAGCAAGCCGCATGGAGTCCCAGCACTGAGAGGGAAAGTGGACACAACTTCTGTCCCTAACCAGAATCTATTTCCAATAGAAAACCCTCACAGAGGAAAAGTTCCTTTCTCCAACAGAATCTCACTGGGTGTACAAACCATTTACAGTGGCAGGTCCCATGCCCAGCAAAAGGCAGGGCCTCCGCTCTCTATAGCCCCATCTCCATCCTCCTTTCCCCAGGACATTTCATCCAGTTCTGAGCAACTAACTGTGCAAACATCTGTAAAGACAAGCTCATCAAGTTAAATGTTATTGTAGTTTCCATAAATTACAGGCTTTAATTATTTGTCATTTTTAATGACTTGGCCTAGTTTATTAAAGTAGACCACAAAATAAATTAGGGTATATTCTTTCTAAGGGTGTATGCTAAACGACCACAGAGAATGAGAAGGTGCAAAGTCCATTCATATATCTACTCCGGTTATAAACACAGTGCACACGCAAACCCACACATAACTTACAGCTTACTGCAGGAAGTTAGACGCCATCTCGCATCCTGTTTAGAGTAATTGTATACAGACAAAATAACTATGTATTTAGAGGGTGTTGATATGGGAATTCCTATAATGAACACATTTATATTGTTTTGAGCCACATAATGATATACTCATACAGAAAGAGAGAAAATGAGGAGAGGAGAGAATGCATTTCTACAAAAGCACATGAGAAACTGGCTCATAAAATTCTCATTGAGGAGTGATATTTGGGTCTAGTTTCTTTGACTGCAAGAACCTAATTTCTTCCTTTTCATTCGTTCATTATTTTATGCCCCCTTCTTTCTTTCTCCTCCTCCCCCTTGCTTTCCTCTCCTTCCAGCCTTTCTCCTTCTCTCCCTCCTATTTCTTTCTAGCCCTCCCTCTCCATTTCCCTTTTCCTCTCCCCTCTCTCGCCTCACTCCTTATTCTTCTTTTCTGCCTTGAAATAAGTCACATGTTTCTGGAAGCAAACTTCCATACTTAAGAGTGGTGACTCAGTTCTCTGAAGCTAAGTCAGTGGACCCGGACCCACCTCTGTGGCCCCCAGAAACATCCCTTGGCCACACCCCCCTACCCTTTGCTACTTACATGGTCCCTTCCTGTCTCACACCCCATCTCTTCACCGTATGTTTGGGGGTCTGAATTCTTCCTTCTGGCCCTGCATTGTGCAGAACACAAACTAAGCCACTATCGGATTTTTTCTGTGTGTCTCCAGACATCTTACCCAAGGAAGCCGGGCTAAGGACAGCTCAGCCTCTACAGCGAAAGAAACAGAGTGCAGATCCCCAGAGCCCACTGCCGTGGTGAATGTGCAGGACCACCAACCTCTGTAATTTCAGCACTCAGAAGGCAATGGCAGGGCATCCCCAGCAAATGAGAGTGAACTCAGAGATTGATTGAGAGACCTTACATCATGGATTATGGTGAAGGAGAAGTCAAGGAAGATACTCAGGATCAGCCTCTGAGCTCCTCACACAGAACTACCTAGTTCCCACACAGAAACACATGTCTACACACATTCATAAATACACAGAAAGACACATGGACATGCACACTGCGTACACATCCATGTGAATAGAATAAAAGTAATTAAACTTAAGTTTAAGTAAACAGAAAATGTAGTCCTTTAAGGCGGCCTCGTTTTAGTATTTCTGTTGCTCATACTGGGCTCCACGATCAGTGGAGATGAGGGCGCGCTGAGGGTCACAGAGGCACGTAAAAGAAACAGGGCTCTGACAGGGGCCTCCCCAGGGTGGCCTCCCCACCCACTGTCCTGTGAACCAGTGTCATCTTGCTTCTTTGTTTTCTAGCCTCCCCCTTGCCGTGTTTTATTTAACTGCCGTGTGCTCTTCGTCTTGAGGCTCCTCGGGGATGCTTGCTTCACCCCAGCCCAGGGGCTGGCCAGACAGACTCCAGGGATTCATAGTCAGAGCCTGACACAGCGCCCTGGGCCCTAGCCCTGGGGAGCTGAACAAAGTCATCTTAAGATTACAAGCCATTTCAACACGATCCAGGGTTATGGCCCCGACTTTTTAACATCCTGCTTTTATTTGCAGGCTATGAAGTGTAATAGTTCACCATTTTGGTTTAAGTATCACCATAAAAGTCAGTGGGATGGAACAGGCAGTAAGTAGTTCTTTTACATAGTGTGGCTGAGGCTGGAGGCTTACGTCTTCATTAACCCACAGAAATGGCTCTGGACTAAAAATGGAAATAAAATGCCGGGTGGGCACTCCTCAGTGCCGGGTGGGCAGTCCTGAGTGCCGGGTGGGCAGTCCTCAGTGCCGGTGGGCACTCCTCAGTGCCAGGGACCAGCCCATCCCTGGACGACTCCATGGACCTCACTTTGTCTCTTCTAGCCCTGATGCTGAGGAAGGTGGAAAAACAGGAAGGAACAGAGGAGATGAACTTCAGAGGCCTAATTCTGTGTCTGTGACAAGCTGTCGGGGGAGGACATGAAGCATAAACTCCCAGTCTGAATGCATGTGCCCAGGCAAGCACCTTGGGCCCCCTCCTCTGAGCTCCAAAAGCCATGCAAAGTAACATGACAGGTTATTGTTTCCTCCTTGAAAGACATACCCTTTTGGATACGGGCATCTCTGATTGGCTATCTGTACTTCAGAAATCCCAGCTTTGGCATCTTGGAATGCTTCCTCCAAAGTAGTTAGCCAAGCTCGGGGGCTCACAAGTGTGGAGTTTGGATAGGGTTTGTTCTCTCAAGATTTTGATCACATTTGCCCATACACATCTTCCATGACTAATGAGGACTGGCATATCTCCCCTCCATGTAAAACCTTCTGAAACACAGTGAGTTCGAACAAGATACGAACAAGACTCGGCTTGTCCCCAATTCTTCTGTGTCTGTCATGGCACAACCCCTTCAAACTGCTGAGTTTATGGCTGTGGTCTATTGCTAGGGCCTGGAACGCATAAAAGAACAAACTAAAACTTACAAAACCAGGCTAAGCGCAGCAAGTGTCTAGGACTTCAAACAACCCCCATAGTTTTCCTCAAGTCAGCCTCTCGATGCTCTAGAGAAAGAAACCTGAGTCCTACACCGCAGATAGCTCAGATAGGCTCCTCCATCCCGTCTTCTGTGCATTTCTTTTCTCTGGATAGGTATACCCACTCCCTGGAAGGACATGTCCCCATTACTCACTTGTGGGTTTTCCTCTCTGTGTCTACCTAAGTCTAAGTAAATGGTTTGCCTGTCAGCTTTTCCCTGTGTTTTGGATTGCTGGAGGTCTGAACTCTGATTTATTGGGGGGGGGAGTGGGAGGTATTCAATTCAACATGGCAATCTGTCTGTATTTAGAAGTAGCTACTCTCCTCACGTCAGGCAGAACCAGACACAGCCAAAGGCCTATATTTCCTGTTTAACTCAGCAACCTGCACAAATGTCTCTTTTACATATTATCAATGTGTCTTTAATAGTCTTGCAATTCTTGAAGCAATCTCGGGCTGAATAAGCAAAACACAGCAGGCTGAGCTCCCCCAGCCAGCCAAGTGGCATTTACACACACACACACACACACACACACACACACACACACACGAGCCAAGAACAGTGTCTTTTATGCTTCTTGAAGAGCATGCTTCCTTGATTGTTGCATTTGACCAGTGTTCAAGAATTGTGGTTCGGGAAGGAATCTTTCCACTTTGTTTCTCTGGTTTTGTTTGGACGGGAGATGGGGTTGAGCTGTGATTTACAGCTCGGTGAACTAGTGGTGCAGCGCTATTCTTTTCTGCAGTCCCTATCAGCCAAATATTTTTACGAAGACCTCACATACACGCAGAGATATCCATATGCAAACTATTAACTGAGGAAGCAGCTGTGCTATAGACACTCTCTAGTTATAAAGAGGGGCAGAGGTATGCTCTCAGGTGAAGGTAATACATTTTGAGTCCCATCAGGATAACCTTGCTGAGCCCTTAGTGTCAGGGCTTCAGGTTCCCAATGGGTAGCCTCTGACAGCTTACATCCCAGTGGATGACCATCAGGGATAGGGAAGAGGTGTGGCGACGAAATAAACTAAAGCCAAGGAATGGGGGAACTCAGCAATGCAATTGCTTATGAGGATAACATGTCTCCATTCACTGAATAACTTCCCGAGGCCTGACTTGCTGCAAAAAGAACATTGGGGGGTGGGGGAGAATGCAGAAGACGATCTCTAGTAGTAACCAGAAGTTGTTTGTGTTCGTGTTTCTTCACAACAAAGGTAGAGGACACTCTGGAAACTTGGATTACTGTTGGCTGTCTAGTCCACCTATGGTTTATGAATTTGGTTACTGCAAATCATTTCTAAGAGATTGATCTTCAGAACAACTAATCAAGTCAATGTAAAGATGGGAAAAAATATAAGTGGTATGTCAGTCAAGGGTCCTTCTTTACTCTTGACCATTTGGATTCCTAGGCCATGGAAATGGGGGTCGTATTTGAGACTCTCCATGTGTTTACTCTGCTAAGACCCAATCCAGTTGTCATGCATACTGTCCTCAAAATCTGGCAGTTCAACCTCGCTTTTGCTCCGTAAGCTATAGTCTGCATTCCTTTTTAAAAAAACTGGATTTGTTTCCCGTTAGCTGGGTAAAGATTCTATTTCTTGCAACTTGGAAACCCTAAGTCATTCAACAATGAGAGCCATTTCCACTCTGGTACCAAAAGAGGAATAAGAGAGCCACAATGTCTTTGACTGGATTTCAGGACCCAGGAGCAGGATAATTAACCTTTTTATTAGGGGAGGTGTGAAAGCCTGCCTGTGCTCACTAGGCAGACAGAGCTCCACCCTGCCCAGCTGAGCCTGTGATTGTCTGAACCACAGCTCAGCACAGGCTGGAGCCGCTGGAGCTTGCCCAGGCAGCCCTGGCAAGCATAGGGAGCTGGAGGGCCCAGCCCCAGAGAAGGTTCTCCTGTAGCACCCTGGGCGGTCCAATGGAAATAACTGTGTCTACAGCCTGGTTCTGGCAGCAAAAGCTACCCCTGCACAGGGGAAGTTCAGACTCCAGACCCCCCAAAACCAGGAAATTCCAAACTGCAACTCAAACTGTAGCTGGCCTCTTGGGCTGAGCAACCAGCTCGCTTGCCCCCCAGCCTCAGCTCGGGGGCTGAATGATGGAGGTACAGAACAGCCAAGGCTGCTGCCCTTCACAGCTCCTGGACTCCCGGAACCCTGGGGCAAGACCCTTCTCTAGTGGTTTGCCTAGGGGAGCTGGCTGTGAGTTTTAACCAGGGCATCAGAATCAAGAAAGTAATGCTGGTTACTATGGGCCAGAAAATGAAAATTATCTGTCCTCAAGGCCAAGGGTTTCCTGATTGGTGAGACCCACTGTCATTAGTAGGCAGGACCAGCCCCTAGAGAATTCAACTTGAAGAAACCCTGAATTAAGAGTTAAGAATACTGGAAAGCTTGCTGACCAGCTAACTAGTCTTTCCCTATCAGTGAACTTCAGATTCCGTGAGAGATCTTTTCTCAGGAAATAAGGTAGAAAGAAAGATATAAAGAAGGCATTCAATATTTACCTCTGGCCTTCACTAGCACAAGCATATGTGTGTCTATACATGTTCACACACACTCTTACTCCCTCATATACAACTGAAAAAAAAAACAATAATTAAAAATCCAGTAGTCATGATAGCTCAAGTCTGGGATCTCAGAACCCAAGAGTGTTGACAGAGGTTTCTGTCTCACCCAGTCCCGTAGTCGTTCAGTCCCAAAGAAACACACAGAAGCTTAAATTAATTATAAACATGTTGGCCTATTAGTTCAGGCTTTCTTATTAACTAACTCTTACATCTTACTTTAACCCATAATTCTTGTCTGTGTTAGCCACGTGGCTTGATAACTTTATCAGCGAGGCATTCTCATCTTGCATCCTCTGCATCTGGGTAACAACTGCAGACTGAGCCTTTCCTCTTCCCAGAATTCTCCTCTTCTGGTCACCCGCCTATACTTTCTGCTTGGCTACTGGAAAATCAGCATTTTATTAAAGCAATACAAGTGACAAAATATTTGCAGGGTACAAGACCATTGTCCCACAGCACTATTCCCCCCTCCCCTGCTTCTTTTTTCAAAACAAGAGCTCTGAATTTAATCTCTTTTGTTTAGCTTTGTTCCTGATCATTATCCATAGCAACTTGTAACCAACACTCTACACAAAGGCAAATATCCATAATCCATTTTTGGTGAATGTGGGCATAGTTCTCTAGGCTACTTCCTGCTGATTGGGGGCACTGATAATCTTATGGGAACCTAAAGAAAATTTAGAATTTTGGTCAAATCCTGGCTGGAATATTCTGTGAGGCTTGATCATCTCAACCGGTAGTCTTGAGACTGTTCTGGATGTAGAACTCAGAGAAAACTCCAACAGAGGTCCTCTGAAATATTGGATCATCTAGGCCATCCACTCCTATCAAAGATTTTTCAGGGGGTCTTGATACATCACAACACATTATTCTGGAAGGAATCCAAAGTTTCTTATCTTCTTGTGGAAATAAAAGATGAACCTATTTTCCAAAGCAACATATTCTTAGACCCAAATTTTGAAGTCAAGATACCTTTAAAGTACATATGTTGATTTAGCTTAGCAGCTCAAACAATGAGATGTCTCTCTGTACTTAGCTCATTCACAGTCAAAATATTCAAAGAAAACACGATAATATACATGATCCAGACTCTCTGTTTATTTTCCATCTTTACATGGCTTATTTTCTGTATTCCCTTAACCTATGACTGTTTGTACTTTGTCTCTTTAAAGACCTTTTTAATAACCATTTATTTCCTTTTATAACTGCCTATATTCTTTTTTCTTCTCTCTCCCAAGTCTATGTACATTTCTCCAACACTGTGACCGATTTAGAGGTCTTTTCCTTCTGGTTTTGTCTTTATTGCATGTGTATCTATAATTATTTCCTGACCAGAAGTGCCCTTTTTTGAATGCTAAGCAGGCATGACTAGGACCAACTCTGCGGTCCTACTGCTTACTCTGCCCAGTCCAACATGGCAGAGGCGTGTTCCCTGCCTCAGAGCCATTCCAGATCCAGGGTCGCAGCAGGTCTGTGTCACCGTTAATCAACTTGTAACACGCTGCTCACAGACCCCATTTAAATGTTCCTCAGCCAGACCTCCTAAAAAAATCAGAGCCTTTCATGCTGACAAACCAGGAACCAGGAAGCCACTGCTTCTAAAGAAACTTTGCAGTTTTACTGCTAAAGCTGAGTCAGGAAACCTCTTAAAGGAGCCATACCTCGGCTTTTTCCAGCAAACAGAGCAAGAACCTGCATTAAACTCTGTTTTGAGCCGGGCAGTGGTGGCGCATGCCTTTAATCCCAGCACTCAAGAGGCAGAAGCAGGCGGATATCTGAGTTCGAGACCAGCCTGGTCTATAAGAGCTAGATCCAGGACAGGCTCTAGAAACTAATATCTTTCAGGCGGGGTTTACACTGTGAAGCCCTTGGCCAAAAGTAGCTTCTTCATTAACCAATGATCTCTGTGAACTCCCAAAATTACTTCGCTCAACAAAAGCAGGAACAGTTTTGAGAGAACTACACCCAAATTCCCTAAATTATTGTTTATAAATTTTTGTTTACATTTAAAGGGGGATATGCTATAGAGATAAATATTTTGCATTAGTATGGATCTTGGTCTTTTAATTTGTAATTAAGGTCAATTTGTTATATGTATATTTCTGCTCATTATTAAGTTATTGTATTTGTGCAGCTCATTTAAAAATGTAACGTATAATTAAGAAATACAGGTTAATAGATTATCATCTATAATAGTCAAGCTTGTAGCCATGTTAGTTAGGTTTTCTAGATATATAGAGATATATTTCAGTCAGGTAGATAATCTTTGAACCTTTCAAAGACCTACAGAATATGGCATTTAAAATGTTTTAAGAATTTAGGACTTTTAATCACAATGAGACACATCTGCTTCTGGCAGCACCAATCTATTTCTAGAGGATGGTGGGCATCAAAGAGGTTCCTCATGGAGTTTGTTAGCATTAGAAATTGCTGTTGCCTGAACTGCTTGATGTTATGCTATATTAACTGGACATTCAGGACCCATAGAAAAATGACTGTTGAACTTGCCTATAGGTAAGACAGTCCTTCAGGGTTCCTGCTCCATGAAAGAATCTTCCAGACATTCTGCAGAACACTGCAATAAAGGTGGAACTGTCTTTGAAATTTTCTGCTTCATGGAAAAGTCTGCTGGATACTATGGGCCTATAGTCTATGCACCAATGATACAGAAGAACTTTGAGTGACTGTCCAGGCAGCAAAATGTCTCTGTCAATTCTAGAGTTTTTGAAGTTGCTTACAATATACTTCCTGTTAACTTAAGTAATATTATATCCTTCTGGAGTCTTTGATAGAGTTGAAGAATAGATAGTTATAGCTATAGTTTTTCTTAGTTATGATAAAAGATAAAGTAGATATAAATATTGTAACTGTAATTCTTGCTTGATACCTGTTTTGTTATATATATAATTTTACTATGTTAAAACCTTCCTTTTCATTTAGACAGAGAAAGGGAGATGATGTGGGAAGTCCTTCTGTATATGTGTTGCTTTCATTGGTTAATGAATAAATAAGCTACTTTGGCCTCTGATAGGGCAAAGTAGAGCTAGGTAGGAAACCTAAACTGAATGCTGGGAGAAAGAAGGCATATTCAGTGAGAAGCCATGCAGTTGCTGCAGGAGACCACCAAATTTTTGCCAGTAGGCCATGACCTTGTGGAGATGCACAGATTAATGGAGATGGGTTAGTTTAGGATATAAGAACTAGCTAGAAATACACTTAAGCTATTGGCCAAACAGCATTGCAAATAATATAGTTTCTGTGTGATTATTTCCAGTCTAAGTGGCTGAGAATGAATAGACTCCACCTATACAAAAGGATACAGCAGGTGGAGATCAATAAGTAGAAGACCATCCTTAGTTCAGAATGAGTTTTAAATCAGTGGAACCCTATCACACAAAATCTACACCCACATGAACAATGTGCACACATGTGTGCACGCACACACACTCACAATACATGCATGTGCACAAGAATTAAAAATGCAAGGCCAAACCTTAACTATGTTGACACAACATGGGTTCCAACATTCATCTTCATATCTCTAACCTGTCTCCTTACATGACATATCACAAAGATCTGCCAGCAATAGCAGATAGCAGTCTGAAGAAAATAATGGCTCACCAGAGAGCAGGGACACTGACTTCCCTGGCCTCAACAAAAGTAGATTTATAAATCTATAAATTTTATAAACCATTTAGATCTATAAAACAAAGAATTCTTTTAATGGACTCTATTGCCATCTTTAAATTCTCTGTACATCTTGCAACCCCTATGACCTACTAAAGGGAACTCTCAACTATCTCTCTTTTATATATGCCCTATATCAGTAATTTACTAGAAAAGTACAAGGTAGTTTATATAAGAGAATTTCTATGACAGAATTTCTATACCATGGACATCAGATCTTTCACTCACAAATCTAGAAACCAATGCTTCTTAAGAAATGGCTATCCTAAGATTCTATGGGGAAGGAGAGACTGAGCCAAAGCTCAGGGCAGTCAGTCTTGATGAAAGAAGAGTCATATCATAAATGTTAAGGAGGTGTCCTGTTGTGACCTAATAGGCATGAGGTGACTCCAAAAAGTACAAAGAATCCACATACTTTAGACCCTGAGCCTTGAATGGCATTTACCGGAATGGAAGGAACACTGAAGATGGGTTACAGAGACCTGTGCTTAAGTATTGGGATGTGGCATGTGACAGCCTTGCAGGGGATAGAAGACAAGAAATGACAAATAATTAGTACTGTAAGATAAGAATGGGTATCTAAAACATCAGGGAAGGAAATGTAAGAGCAAGTTGTGATGAACTGGCAAAGTACAACAGGAAAATAATGTTCCAAGGAGGGAGAAGTGAGCTAGCCTCTTGCCTTTTCTGTGAACTCTTCCCACCTTGGGTGGTATCCCTTGGGCTCCCAAAGTCCCTACTCAGTAATCTAAATAGGTGATTTGCTTCATAATTATGTGTTTATGGAAAAATGATGTTTGGGAGTAAGAATAACAGATCTGGTACCATACACATAATTAAAAATAATAAAAATAAATATTTTAAAAAGTTCTTAAATTTTAGAGGGTATATAAACAATGATGTCTAGATATCAGTACATTAATATTTTTCATACATGGGAAAATGTTCCAAGATACTGTTCACATTTTCTTTATTTTCATTACAATAAGAAAATAAAATGATTCTTCTTCTCATTGTTATAGTGATACATATATATATATGTATATATATATATATATATATATAGAGAGAGAGAGAGATGGATATAGATATCAAGTGGGTTAACTTAAAATGTAAGAGCTAGTTAGTAATAAGCATCCGCTATTAGCCAAGCATTTATAATTAATACAAGCCTCAGTGTGTTTATTTGAGAGCAGCTACAGGAGAAGAAAACTCAGCCTAACATAGACCAGATCCAAACAGGAGTTAAAAATCATGTGTCAATTTAAACAGGAAAAGTTTGGTGCAATAAATTACTACATACAACATAGGATTGCTTACTCAGAAGTATAAACGACTCCCCATATTAACATTTAGTAGAGTAGGAAGTTGCCACTCTGTGCAAGACCAGCACAGAACCTAGGGAAAGGGCACATGGAGGACACACTTCCCATCTTAGAGCCAAGACCCACCTCTGCATGTGTGGTACTTTGGCTCATGGACTGAGAAGAGCCCTGAGCTGTGCACTTATGGGATGCTGTGGGAACCTGTCCATAAGCAAATGTCATGCTTCTGGTAATAGAATGCCTCTGGATGCCACAGGGTCACCACTATGCAAAGAATCCACACTGGAACAAGGATAGAGCCCATTGCAGTTTGGTATCTTCAGTGCCCTCTAGTGGTAATGCATTTCATTGTGTAAACTGCCTTGGTAAGGAGAGAGGGTGAGGATACTGCTAAGAAGCATGCATTCCTACACAGCAAGATTTCAAAAAAATAAATGAATAAAATAAAAGATTAACAATAATCCCAACAACCAGAAAAAAATCTTCTGGAATTTCAATAAATATCCTTTTTCGATATTTAGTTATGAGAAGGAGTATCTTCACATCATTAAAAAATAAATCTTGACATAACCTTAGACACTCAATAGGACTGTGTTAGTTTGTTACTATAAAATTATCAAAAATGTCATTAGATATTTCCATCAACAAGATGTTGGTGATTATTCCGCAATAAAATATTTATGGGCTTTTTAATAGTTTAATTTCTTTTAATATTTATTTCTTACAGATCACTCATATCTAGTGAGCCCCACGATACTTTATGTATTCCACATTTCAAACATATTTAATATTCCTACTATATTTTTTATTCCGCATAATTTTAAACCCACGTACAGTTCTACAAAAGCATAAATATAAAGTCCCATCTTGCCACGTCCTCAACAATGGAGCAGTGTCATGCTTAATATCTACAGTTTTTAGACTGAAAAAATAATTTGATTTTTACAAATTTGATCACTAAAGGAGTTAGCATAGGTTTTTTTTTCAGCTTTAAGTTCCACATTTGGGTGTTTGCTTTATTTAGCCAGTGGCTTGAATTCTTGGGATTTTTATTTTTAACATGTAAAACAAGTCATGTTTGTCTAGACAAGCACAACATTAAAGAGAGAAAAATAATAATATTAATGTTCGTGAAGGATGTTTTATCATATGCAGCAATTATATCCTTGTGACAGTACTGAAATTAAAAGTTTGTTGTTTTTTTAATTTCCTAAATTTTCCACATATAAGTGTGATTTCTGATAATCAGAAAAGCTGTTTCTTTAAAATGAAAGTGTGTATTTCCTTCAGTCATATTTCCTCAACACAAATGGGATCCTTGCCAAGAAAAACAGTAACAAAATAACCAATTCCATTATTGTTCTAAGAGTTGTATAATGAGCAAAATACTTAAATCAGAAAAGAAAAAGATGTACATTCCATACCGAAGGAGGAAGCTGATATCATGGGCTGTTTGTGGTACTATTAATAATAGTGTAGGAGGGGTTTTATTGAAACAGCTCTGATGTGTGTGTGTGTGTGTGTGTGTGTGTGTGTGTGTGTGTGTGTGTGTGTGTGTAAAGATACCACAGTATGAATGCGAGATAGCGGACAAATAAGTTAAAAATAAGTTGTGATCAAAAAAGAAGAAAAAGAAAGGAAGGGGGGAGGAAGAAGGGAGCTCGGGAGGGAGGGAAGGAGGGAGGGAGGGAGGGAGGGAGGAAGGAAAGAAGGAAGGAAGGAAGGAAGGAAGGAAGGAAGGAAGGAAGGAAGGAAGGAAGCAAGGAAGAAAGGAAGGAAAGGAACAGGTCCCTACATACACTAAGGGTTGGCCTGTGATAACTAATTCACTCAGCTCTGGGAATTGAAGAGTTAGTCCCTAAGTGTTTGAGCAATTAAATCATCTCTCTTGTCTCATGCCACATTCCAAAATACATCTGAAATGGATTAAACAATCAATATTCAATCTAATAAGTGAAATGTTAGATTAACACAGAGTTATTATATTATATTATATATTATATAATATTATATAACACAGGCTCATTAGCATCTTGAGGCAACCAAAAATTAGAAAACTATAAAGGTACTTGTACCAATTAAATATTTTTCTGTATTTCAAATACCTGAACTTCAAATGTAGAGTCTTATGCTGCACAAAATGGCACATGGTCTGTGGTGGTGGGTGGGATGGTTTTATATTTACCTTCTTAACAACTTAGATAAATCAGGAAGCAATACTTAGCAATTTGTTGGGTTTTACTTAAGGGGTAACAGACACACACGCTAACTGTGGAGTGGAACTACGAAGCAAAGGGAGAAAGAAGTGTCCCAGCCGGTCAACAAGCAAAGAAAACCCTTGCTGAGAAGAACACAGTGAAGCCAGGTAGGGGCTTGTGGCGGTGCTAGGCTCTGGCTGCTGTTCTGAGAGGCATCTGGATTGTCCTTAAATCAGTTTCAGACAATGACAAATTCCTCAAGTTCAAAACATGTTTTTCTTCAAATGAGAATAGCCGTCCACCATAATGAGCCTCAGTGTGGCATGAAGGTTCCAAATGGGCACCCAGACAGATGGGAACCACAGCACGACCTTCGTCTCTCTCAGGGAGCTTTCAACAAAATGGTTGAGGGTTGTTTTGAAATGTCTTCCCTGGAGAAGTATCCCCAAGAGGACGCTTGCAGACTAAACCTTTGCTGTGCTTGGCAGGAGGCCTGAAGTGGCCCGGTCCTGGGAAATGCTGCGGATCCCTGTGGGGGAGGTGAGAGTTGAGCGGAGACTGTCCCACAACCAGACCTCGATCCCTACTTCTGCTCAGCACTGAGGCAGACTTGCTGCCTCTGCAGCCAACAGAGACAGAGGCATGGGCTTTACTTGTGGCTTGGCCTCAGGGTTCCCCTCCGTACCCACCTATATTTCAGAATGGGGAGAATGCTGGCACTGGAGACTCCCAGTCTCCTCATTAAACAACTCTATGATTCTGGAAAAGGTGCATAAGCCCGTGAATGCTGACCCTCTTGCCTTGGAAATGGGGTCTGTATTTACCCTGTTTATGTGACTAGATTTTTGTTTGTTTGTTTGTTTGTTTGGTTTGTTTTGTTTTTCGAGATAGGGTTTCTCTGTAGCTTTGGGGCCTGTCCCAGAACTAGCTCTTGTAGACCAGGCTGGCCTTAAACTCACAGAGATCCACCTGCCTCTGCATCCCAAGTGCTGGTATTAAAGACATGCGCCACCACCGCCTGGCTGTGACTAGATTTCGAAAGACATGCAGTTACATTCAAGATGACTGAGACTCACATGTAGACCAGACTTTGGGGATTCCAATCATTTCTTTTATTTTTATCATTTTAAGCATGTGTATGTCTGCATGCATGTATGTGCACATGGGTAGGTGCCCAAAGAGGCCAGAAGCATCAAATGTCCCTGGAGCTGCAGTAACAGGCAATTGTGAGTCCCCTGATAGGGATGTTAGGAACAGATATTAGGACCAGGCAAGAGCAGTCCATGTTCTTCACTGCTGAGCTATCTCTCCAGCCCAGAGCTTCAGCTCTTCTTTCCACAGCTTTGCGACCCCAGACAAACTGACCTAACCTCTCTGCTCAAGTTCGCCATCTGTAAGATGGAAACTATTTCTTGTGGCCTTACTATGATGGCCAAATTATATAGCATACGAAGATGTTCTAAGAAGCCCTGAAGCGATGTTATTACTGACACTCAACCGCAGCTCTCCCACTTTAGACAGTATTACTTTCCCACGTTCCCACCTCAGTTCAATCTCGCCGCACACACTGTCCGTCATGGTTCCACAAGGCCCCCTTTTGCCCTTTATTTTGCCTTCCACATTCGATGCCATCTGGCACCACGAGAAGTATTTGCCAGGATAGTTTTTGTGTACCTAAGGCTCAGGACAACATTCTCTCTTTCATTCAATAAAGGCATGCAGAGGCATCTGCTTTATCCCAGACACATGAGCTAGGCCCTTGAGTATAATCCAAATGTCAACCGGGTGTTGAGTGTTTGGATATCAGCGCTGAGGTTCTAACTTCCATGTCAAGCAACTGGAAAATAAGATCCAAGGTCGAAGCTCTAAGGGAAATACAGCGGGATCAAAATAGGAAGCTCAGCTGGGCCTGGTGGTATAGGTCTGTAATCCCAGGAACTAGGAAAACTGAGTCAAGAAGACTAAAGCTCAAGGTTAGCCTGGGCAAATTAGTGCGACCCTGTCTCAAAATGCAAAGAAAATGATGAGATGCAGCCCAGTGGGTACAGGCTTGTTTACCATGTATGAGGTCATGAGTTTACCCCCTAACCCTATAGGGGGAAAAAGAGACCCCTCGCCAGTTTATCTGAGTAGGGTCAGAACATAGAATCAGGACAAAGAGAGAGGGACCCAAGAGTCCAAAGAAAGATGTGCAAAGTCATGGACGTGTGAACAGAAAGGATCTCTTCTTGGGACTTAGGAAGGTTACTATGACCAAAATATAGAGTTGGGTTAGGAGAGATGGTGACAACAAATGGATAAACAAAACAGCAGCAACCAGAAGATATTTGATATATGGAGAAGCTTGAAAACCTCCCTAAAATGTCACAGTTTTAAATGTGTAAGTACTGAGCTCATAAGAGCCATGCTTTTAGCTTACACTGACTACCAAGCCACGTTACCCTACATTGGATATCTTCCCACATAACCCTTTTTGGATTTGTTTGCAGCCTTGTTTATTCTTATTTCTAAAGAATTGAAACCAGATATTAACCTCATGCACCCAATCTGAAGGCTGGGAGGAGAAGATGGGAGTCGCAGGGACGTGAGATTCTGGTTGTAGAGAGCTACAAAAAAAAAGCCACCGCAGAGAAATGAGACAGATAGAAAATGACCCTTTGCAAGGATGGAAAGTAACCAAAACTCTCTCCTACACTATAATTTCTGGAATTCTCAATTGGTACAACAACTTTCAGACATTTGTGTCAGTATTCATTAAGCTGAACATCTGCAGACCCTATGACCTGGCAGCTCCACTCCAAGAGACGCGCTCCACGGTTAAGTGTGCATGCCCGCACCCAGAGTAACATTCAGGACTGTAGATAGCTGTGTGCCTCATAACAGCTCCCAACTAGAAACGAGCCCGACGGATATTAGTGGAGAAATAAGTTTCTAGCTGAATGCGTAACTTGTATACAATCCAAAAACAAAATGGTCATGAGACTATTAACTGGAAAAATAAATAATTTTAAAAGTACATGCTGAATGGATTTCTGGATAAATAAAAGAGGGTGACAATGAAATTTGGGGAGGGTACTTACTCACTTATTATTGGGTGAGGGATGCATGAGTCCCAGGGCATCATGTAAAGATGAGAGGACACCTTTGGAGAAACGATTCTCACCCTGCACTTTGTTGAGGGAGGCCTCTCTCTTGTTTCTCAACACTGCACTGTCCTATTCCAGGTTATCTGGCCTGGGAGCATCCAGGGAATTCTCCTGTCTCGTCTTCCCTCATGCCACGGGAGTGCCAGTATCGCAGATGGGCACCTCTACATCTGACCCGTTACGTTGATTCTGGGGATTGAACTCAGGTCGTCAGGCTAGTGCAGCAAGTGTTGTAACCTGCTGAGCCTGAAATCTGCTGCTCAGTAATGATTTCCCTCAGGGGAAAACACCAGCCTCTGTCTGGAAGAAGGAGCCGAGAGGTCTTCTGGCTTCTGAGAAGCAGGTTGTGTTTTTATGTTCTGTTCTCTGATCTGGAAAGATCTGGAAATTGTTTACTGTTTCTCTCTGTCTCTGTGTTTCTCTCTCCGACTCTCTCTCTCTCTCTCTCTCTCTCTCTCTCTCTCTCTCTCTCTCTCTCTCTCTCTCTCTCTCTCTCTCTCTGTGTGTGTGTGTGTGTGTGTGTGTGTGTTAATTTTTAAAATTTTGATTTTTTTAGGGAAAGAGTCTCACTGTATTTCTGGCAATGGCCTGGAACTTACAAAGTGTCTCATGCTGGCCTTAAACTTGCTCCATCCCTCCTGTCTCTGCCTCCCAGGTGTTGGAATGACTGGTGGGGACCATCACACCCAGTTGCACTTGGCCATATCATTCCACCTTAAAAGTTATTGCAATTAAAAATTTAGGTTAAAGGTCCTAGTTAACAATGGTGTGGCAGAGTACCAGTTGGGAGCCTGGAATATAGAAATGATGTCAGCAAATGTTCATTTATTCATTGTTCTGATTTTGAGGATTTACATGTATCAGACGGTCTTGCAGGTCTGGAGGATGCCAAAAGCTAGACATACATGTGAGAGAGGAAAACAAGCAACCACTCAACTGAACTCTTCAAGGAAGCAAAGGCCATTTCTGTACAAAAACAAGGGATGGGATAGGTGGAACTGCCGATTTTTAGGAGTGGGTGGGTGGGAGGTGCCATTTTAGATGCGAGTCTTGTGCTTCCTTCTGTCGTGGTGTGCTGGGATTAAATAGTTCACTATAATTAGTGATGCTGAATCCCATAGACTTTTCTATATCTAAGGCAAAGGACTTTGACTCCTGCTGCTGGTAAGGTAGGGATTCTGAAAACTTGGGGAGATAGAATCTTGCAGGATGAAGCTGTAAGTTGCCAATGAGGACCCTTGAGAAATATATTACTCCAGCCCTTTTATGTCTTTGCCTCTACTATCTGGCCCACCATGCTACAATCTGCTCTGTTCCAACACACTTTCTCTACCATGACTGAACTCTCTGTAACCATGAGCAAAGAGAACTCTTTTCTTCTATAATTTGTCCTCACAGACAGTTTGGCAACAGTGACATAAAAGTAACTAACACAAATGCCATCTACCATTGCTTGGCACATGCAATATAGTCCTGGAAATGGTCAGGACTGTATTGCAAGAATATTCTGACAGAGTATTTACCATGCTCTAACTTCACACACACACACTCAGAGAGAGAGAGAGAGAGAGAGAGAGAGAGAGAGAGAGAGAGAGAGAGAGACAGACAGACAGACAGACAGACAGACAGACAGAGAATTTCCATAACTCCATGGCACCTCTGGGTTTTTTCAACAAAGTTTATGTTCAAAGGATTTCTTAAAGCCCATTCTTTTATATCTTTAATATCTGAAAAATTCTGGATTCCACAGTCCCGCTCCCTCTGAGATGACTCAGAAAGCTCATTGGAAGGAAAGGTACACATATTTTCTATGGAGGGCCAACATTAATATTGAAGGGTTGAGCTTTTAATAATATCACTAGAGCCTCTAAAAATAAGTGTGCAAAAAAGATGTAAAATTCAAATCGCCATTTTCCATAGCAGAACATACAGAAAAGACAACTTGAAAATATCTCCGCTTCTCAAAAGGCGTTATTATAGTTAAGCCTGATGTTATTCCATCATCGCTGGCCCTTCCAGCTGGTCCTTCCATCTCAAAGTCTACAGATTTGGGGGTCGGACTTACGTATTAACGTATCTTGAAACCTCCTGGTGACGCTGTGCAAAGGTGTCTTTGGCCAACTGAACTGCTGCACCTGTCATTTATACCTCTCTCAGGAAAGAAAGGGTGAGAGTGTGCCTGTCTCCCAACTTCCCTGAGAGTGTCTTCTAAAAAGAGACTGAGTTATTTCTGTATCATCAGCACCATCACTGTCTTCAACACCTTCAACCGTAATATGCTCTGAGTTCCTACCTTGCAGTAACAGGATGGAGCTCCAGTTAATTAAATGAGCCTTATCGCCTTTATTTCTCTCACCACGCTTGTGACGAGTGTATCATTGGGCCTCAGCTCTTTGTAGATGAAGGCATTAGCACTTGGAAGGGCCAAGTAACCTTCTTAGATCTCCTGGGGCTAGCAGACAATTTCTAGAGTGTGTGGCTCCAGGCTGGGTTCATACCTGTATTGCTATCACATCTCCTATTTATCACAGAATGAGGAATCATGAAAATTCATAACTAGTTGTTAATAAAATGACTCTCCAGCATGGCCATGGCTGGGAAATGGTTTCAACAGGAAATAAACCCAGCTTCCAGGTTTTGACATAACTTTGAGAAAGACTGGGGTTTCCATTCAAGGGAACCCCTTTCTAAACTGTTATATACCCTTCAAATGCACATGTGTGTGACACCCGTGATCAAATGGTCTCATGGACATATAATATCTATGCAGCTGCTGGTAGGATTCCCCCAGAGGCGCACTGTGAGGACAGGTGGGATTCTCCTAGGACGGAACGGATGCACACTTAAGCAGTTGGCAGTGGTGCACTTTCTCCATTCCCTTTATTAACTCCATTGACTTCCATTATAAAAATGAAGATGCATTCCCATGGGATAAAACATTTGGCCTCACAACTAGACAAAAATGACCTGTACCAAGGAAGCAGATCCTTTTCAATCAGCTGTTTAAGGGAAGAATGATAATGGACAAGAGAACTTCGAGGAAGGGAAGCATCTTTGCAATGCAATGCTTAGTTACATAAGACATTAGACATGGAAAAACTCATCTCTGGGCAGGAAGAAGGTTTAGGGAGACCTACCAAGGAATTAAAGACGACACGCACATTTATTCATTTACCTATTACAGTCATTTATTCCCCTTGGCGTATTTACCCACCCGACACCAGCGAAAGAAGGATAAACCAGAAGATGCTGAAGAAGTGAGATCAGGAGGACTGTGAGGATGTGGGTGAGGGGCGACTGCCTTGTGAGTGTTTGTGAGACAGACTGGGGCAGACCCTGAGTGAGGAGAAGCCTCAGTTCTCAAACCTGACAATTGTGACCTTCGTCCTTTGCTCCACATGGGTTCCCATGTGCAAAGCAGAGACGGCGGCTGAAGACTGGCTTAAGGAGCAAATGAAGTCTCATTTGTAAAACACTTGGAAATTGCGTATAAATGTTCTACTATTGCTATCTATTTGGGTTAGTGAACTGTAGTTGAATCTATTTTTTTATTCTTTTGGGGGCCCACCACCCAGCTCCCCCCGCCAAATACATAGAGACTTAATTCTATTTATGAATGCTCAGCCTTAGCTTGGCTTGCTTCTAGCCAGCTTTACTAACTTAAACTATTCTGCTTCTCCTTAACTACGTTTTGACTCTGAGCTTTTTATCTTCCTTTATTCTATATATCTTTTATTCATTCTCACTCCATGGCTGGATGGCTGGCCCCTGGCATCCTCCTTTCCTTCCCCTTTTCTTGCTCCTTGCTCCTCTTCTCAAGCCTAGATTTCTCTTCCTATACTTATTCTCTCTGCCTGGCAGCCCTGCCTATCCCTCTCCTGCCTAGGTATTGATCATTCAATTCTTTATTAAACCAATCAGGTGTTTTGGGTAGGCAGCGTAGCACAGCTTTACAGAGTTAAGCAAATGCAACATAAAAGAATGAAGCACATCTTTGCATCATTAAAACAAACATTCCACAGCATAAACGAATGTAACACTTGTTAAAGTAATATTCTACAACAACGGACAATGAAAACGTTAATATGTAACTATATAGCATATACACATAGTCAGACTCACATGCCAGTTGCTCAGCACTTAGGTGCTAGGAGGTTGCAGACAGAGGGAAAGAGAAATGCATGAGAGGAGAGGGCTATGAATGAGGAGGATTAGTCATTTTTCTGAGAATGAGCTGTGTCCTGAGAATCAGGTGTACTCTTCTTTTCTCTCTTTTGGTGACTATTCCCAGTCATAGCCAGGGTGATTGGCAACTGTGGGCACCGTCAGGTGTGCCATTTAACGTGTCAGTGAGAGTATAATGAAACGACAGGTGGTCTGGAGTCATCCAGGTAACCTTATATCGAACCTGTGTCAGCCAGGCCACCTGAGGAGGGATTTCTGGATACAGGGGTGCTCTTCAGTCATTAGCAAGATCCAGGTATAGCAGAAATTTGGCTAGGTAGGAACGAAGTATTAAACAGTATAAATGTATAATGGAGAGAGCAATAGGAGGAGAAACAATGACCAAAAATTCAGTGTATACATCTATGAAATTGTCTGTGAATACAAATTTTAAAATAAAATAATGAGTAAAGATTGGGGATAGACAGAATTATCACACTTACAGGTGCACACACTTGATTCAGCTGCACATACATCTATTCATACAGATTGATACATATGATATGAAGGTGTGATGAGATCATTTGAGGTAAGAACAGGAACCCACAGGAGGGAGGGAGAAGGATTCACGTAGGAAGGCAGTGCAGGCAGGAAGACAATATGAGAAGAGTGGAGCTGTCATAAAAAAAAAAACCCACTATTTTCAATGTCAACTAAAGATTAATTTAAAACATACTTTCTGAACCCTTAGGATGAGCATAGCACTGAGGATCTCATAATGAAAACAAAATGTATAGTCACATGGTTGCTAACCTCAAGGCTATTTCGTTTTAGCTAGTCACTCTGGCTTGGGCTGAGGAAGCTCAGAGATGCTCAGATGCATAATAGGGAGGAGAGAGAGATGGTGGGGACGTTTGTGATGTCAGTAAGGGGCCTGTGAGAGTTACAGGGAGCCTGATAAGGAGATATGCAGATTTGATACAAGGGGGGGGAGATACGGTTTTACTATAGATTTAGGGGTGATAAAGAGTTCAATGGGGAAAACATGAAGATGTTCTAGAATTAAAACATGGCAAGCTAAGGATGGAGCTCTAAATTCTTAAGATATGAATAAAGAAAAGCTTACGATGATGGAAAAGAAAGGAAAAAAAGAAGTCATAAAGCCAGGATCTTACAAAGAATGTGGAGAGAACAGAGAGAAAGGCATGAAGCTGTGGGGACAGCCTAAGAAAAGATAAAGGTTACTTTCCCTCTCAACTTGAAATCACTTCAGAGGCACACCTCGGAATGTCTCCGGGGAACTCTCAGAGAGAATTAACCAAGATGGGGAAAAAGTAACTCTAATGTGGGTGTCACCATTCCATGTGCCATGGTCCTGAGCTGATGAAATGGGGGAAGGAGACACCTCAAGGATTCCTGGCATTCCCCCTCTGCTCTCTGGTTCCTGAGATGTAAGGAATCCCAGCTGTATGCTGCCACCGCCATGAATGTCAGCACACCTTAAAGCCAAGGTGGACGTCACCCTCTGACACTCTTCCTCCCCTAAGCGGCCTCATGTCACAATGCAGAGATGAGAGAAGTAACTACCACAGACTCAAGCCTAGCAACCGGCAGAGGTGCACGGGTTTTGTTAAGTACGACATTTTGATAGCAACTTAAAAGGCCAGCCTTTGATACACTTCCTATGTCACAGGGCTCTTGCTGCCCAGCAGAATCTCATTTCCTGAATTTGCTCTCCTTCTGCTCATAACTCTTTACGCTATAGTTTACCAGGCGTGCTCTTACATCTTGCTTGAGCCTCGCCAGCGAGCAGCAGGCAGAGGCACGATCATTATCTCCACTTACAGATGAGGAGGAAATGGGTTCAGAGAGGCAAAATAATGTGTCTGAGGTCTTGCAGATTTATTGACATCCTGCAACACACTTGCTATTCTCTTCCAGGCTCTGGAATGGTAGGATTGTGGGTTCTGAGATATGTTTTCAGAAATAATGCTCTATGCAGGATCTTGGAGGAGCATTTTGGACCCACATAATCTATGACATTTTGGAGAGCCATATTAACAAATATTTTTGGAAAAGAATTTTTAAAAATTGGGTAGTTATTGCCCAAACCAGGTATTGGAACAATTTCACACTGATGGAGAAACAAAGGCAGATAAACATATCCTTATGTGTTATTTATACATCCTAACCCATCCCCAAAGACAGACAGCTGATCTGGGTTTCCAGGGTGGCCTGGCAGCAGGCTGGGGTGATGCCGCTTCCCTCTGGGTGTTGTACTTCCTCTGTCCAGTGGCCTAAGACTTGTGCCGTCACTTGCATGTTCCCCTATTGTTGCTGCTGACCTAGGCTCTTTGGTCTGATATGGTACCCTCCCCTCCTGTCTTTCAGTCAGACCTTCCCATTTCTAAAGTTGGCAGCTTCCCTAAAGCACTGGGACAAAGGATTTCAAAACTCAGTTGCCAAACAACAGGAGTTAACTGGTAGGGAGAAAGATGTGCCCTCCTTAGAATCCAGGATGGAGGAGACAGTGGATGAAATTCCTGTAGTGGTTGAAACAAAGAGCTGAGATGATGTGTTGGGCACCGACAGGGATTCCACTGATGGTTCAGCTAATAACTTCCTGTTTAATGCCAATGAGTGTGTAACAATGTTTGAGTCTGGAATGTGAACAATCAAAGAAGAAGGCTAGAAGGAGCTAAACACCCTGACAGAGGTGGTTGAGAGATGAACAGGACTGAGTTCCACAGGACACATAGACCATGGCCACAGCAGTTGTGAATGAACAGAGTTCACACCAAGAAAGCAGTGCTTGAAGGATGCAGCCCATACCCGGGTGCTAGCATCTAGCAGCAGACGGCTTTTCCGTTCCTCCAGCAGTGGACCTGCAAGCTCAGGATCAGTGAAGCTGACCCTGTCATTGACAGCAGCAAGGGCTAGCTATAGAGGAACCTTGGGCTAGGGGGCAGAGTCCAAGAGAACCATGGGAGCCAGAATGAAACTTGAGCACCAAAAAAAGGTTGCAGGGCCCATGATCAGATGTCCCAGATGGTGTGAAGAAAACTTAGGACCCCTAGTTCAGTCTATGTACTGAGCTGTCCTACTGCTGATCCACGCTGACCTTTAAGCCAACATCATAGATATTTGGCCGACAGCAACTGTGGCTAGTAAATTATGTTAGTAACTAATGTCTTATTTAATGTTGCTTATGTCATTCTAAGAACCATTTTAATGCACATATGAGTATCATGTGTAAATCTCACATATACATGCAGAATGAGGAATAGATCTGGAGGCGAAGGGAGGTGAGGGAGTACTGAGAGTGATGGGGGGAGAGGAAACTGCAGTCAGGGTGTATTGTATGAGAGAAGAATAAATAAAGTGACATAATATGCACATATATTGTGTAACTAGCTCTCAGATATAGAACAAGAACATATCATAACCTTAGAAACTCCCACTATACTTAATTTTGATCCATTGTTTACATTTTGTTGTTTTATTGTCATTGAGACAGGTTCTCTCTATGTAGGCCAGGTTGACCTCAAACTTGGAGCTATCCTCCTGTCTCTGTCTCCTGAGTACTGATATTACAAGCCTATGACACCACACATGGCTTATTTTGTGACTCTAAAAAGTATGTATTGTGTTGTTATGCAGGCAAACCCAAATAATGCTTTCCTGAAGACATCTTATGTGCCATATGGAGCTTTCAGTCTCAGAACACTTTGCAGACTGCTCTGTTCTGCAATGGGCATTACACCTTGTCTTCAGCTTGCCCAAGAAAGCCCATGGAGATTCATCATGACCACACGAAATAGAGGCATAGCTTTAATGGCGGCTGCTGGGTAATAGCTCAGTTGTCAGCCTGTGACCAAATGCACCAGCCCTTGTCACTGACTACCATCTTCGTCCTGTGCTCTGGGTCAACATCTAGCACGGAAGAAGCAACTTCTACAACCTGCCTGCAGAGCTTAACACAGAGAGCCCCACAGTGTATCAACCTTCATCACTTCATAGAAGGAATTCCCAGGAGACTGCTTTAGGATGTTCAGATCCCAGAGTGTTGAGTGCAGAGGATGAAGAAGAGGGGGTATGCAAAGGTTCTCTTGCCTGCTAATCTCTTTTGCGAAGATTTTTAAGGTCATACAGTACACCTACAACTTGCCTTTACGGCTTAAAGTTCAGAACTCCATTTGATGATGAGTTATTTGAGAGAAGAGGCAGCTATCCAGGCTGGCTGAGCCCTTGCTGCTTTAATAACAAGGTCAGGTTCACTAGTTCTGAGCACAGTTGCCTTGCAGGCCCACTGCTTGTGGAACGAGAAAACTGCTACCAGATCTTTGGTGTCATTTGCGCCTTGTTGATATTTATCCTCCAAATTTTGTATGTGCTCTGTCCATTCAATACCCTCACTGAGATGTCTTCCTGAATGTTCAGGTATTAACCTGTGCAAATCAGCAGAACTGGAGATTTGTATCAGGACCACTGCCCACCTATGTGTGACTCTGCCTGCTACAAGGATTGCAGCAAAGTCCAGCTAAAGCCCTCTATCTCTTGGATCTCTCCGGAGAAAGCCGAGGAGAGGAGGGCTGGGCTCAGGATCATCTGTATTTTTGAGATGGGCAGATCTGTAAGTCAGAGCTGGCTACAAGATGATAATGCCACCCAGAGTAGCCACAGAAAAAAAGCAAGGACAAGGTGCCCTTGTGGGTCTCATCAAATTAACAAATCATCTCATCACCTCAGGCCAAGCTCAGGAAACATCCCTCTTCCCCTGGGGATAGCTCATAGTCTCAATGGTGTGTGTGTGTGTGTGTGTGTGTGTGTGTGTGTGTGTGTGTGTTTGTGTGTGTGTGTGCGTGTGTACCTGTGTGTATGAAGAATCTGGTCACTTCTACTTTTTATTGTATCAAGTTCTTCATTTCTAGACTTAGCAAGGCAGTCTCTTGAGAGGGTGAGGTTTGTTCGCATGGACCACTGTAACTGGCACAACACCATCCCTGGCAGGTATCCCATAAGTGCCAATTTGACCTGCAAGGTCCCCATAATGAAATCTATGGCTAACTCTAGCCTACAAGTGTAAGTAAAATAGTGTGAGTCAATGTTTACATTATCCCTTCTGTCCCTTCAAGGAAAGGTAATCAGGAACTGTCACAAGACCATCAAATGGTAAAAAGTATTATTTGGGCACTCATTGGTGGACTTCTTCCTCAGCCCTCTCTGTCTGTTCTTCAGTACACAGTGCCTCGGAAGCTTCTTAGGCCCTCCTATTCAATGCCTATTGGTTTACAGCTGTTAAATGAATGGTAAATCCAATAAGATTTTCCAATCCCACTTATTAATCTTCTAACTCAACCTCAATTCCAGCCTAGAAGAGGTAACTCTTGTCCTGGTCTTCCACCAGAAGGGAAATAAAGTTTAGCTAAAGAGTCTTAGAGTCTCATTTAGATCACCAAAGATCTATCAACTCAGAGAAGCAGATAGAGTAGAAAACATTAACTTATTTAAATGTAATGGCAATGGTCATAATAATATTAATAATTCATATTGTGGATGAATACATTTAAGGGACTGGGTGTGGAATAAATGGCAGATTATGAATAATAGTATTTTTTTAAAAAGGCAGTTAAAAACTTTTGTCTTTATCTCTATTTTCCAAGAGAAGAACCTTGCATATGAAAGGGCAAATAAATTAGCCAAAGACATGAAGACAGAGCCCTAGTTGAGCCTAGACTGCACGATTTCACAGCCAATACTGTCAAATACCTGATAAGCCTAACAGAGTCAGGTATCTGGTCCTGATGCTGCCAGGAGTAGACTCAGCTTTCATCCTTTGAGATGTTCTCTAGTTGTCCTTTTGAATGATGTAGATTATCCAATCCATGTTCTAAGTCAAATCACCATGGCTGGGTACCCCCAAGCCCTGTCAAAGTTTTCATTACCCCCAAGATGGCATAAAATGGTGAACCCAAACCCTGAAGGACTACATGTTCTGTGAGCACCATTCCACAGCACCACACTGTGCTGATATTTCCTAGCAAGATTTGCTACCTGTTTCAGTCAACACTGAAAAAAAGGACTTAGAAAGACATACCAATTGACTGTCATGTGTTGATTTCTACATCAATTACTTCTCATTGGTTGGGAGTTTCCAAGAAAGTGCTGTAGGCACCATTGGCCAGAGCAAAGCAGACTGAATGGACTTACCCTCAGTCCGGGAACTCCAACAACGTTTCTCTTCTGTGAGTTTACATCTCATCCAAACTGACACACATTAGATGCTAAAGATTCAATGAGAACTATTCCACATGGCGCTTAGACAGCCTTTTTACAGCCAGACATGTAGTTGTCTTTAATGGTTGAGATTCTGAGGTGGAAAGGGTAACATTACCAGGAAGACACTTGGACCATGAAAAGCCCTGATGTGAAGACAGCCGAGTTCCTCATACCCTTTGAAAAGAGTAACCTTGATCATCAACATCCATCTTCAAAGGATGTTTGTGCAGGAGCTGGAGAGATAGCTCAGTGGTTAAGAGCACAGGCTGCTCTTCCAGAGGTCTGGGGCTCAATTCCCAGTACTCACATGGCATTGAGCAACTGTTTATAACTCCAAGACCTGACACCCTCACACAGACATACATTAAGGCAAAACACCAATGTACACAAAATAAGAATCAATAAATTATTTTTAAAATCTTTTGTAAAAGATGTTTGTTCTTTGCCATTTATTTTTATTAAAATATAACAAGAAATTTAAGTTGCAACGTAAAACAGTAGCCATTCTGAGTATACAATTCTGCCAGAATAGGTATTGCATTTGGCAGACGACACTACCCCCAGCTACCTGTTAAGTCCCTGGAGTCCGAGCCCGGCCTGACATTTGTTAGTAACATCATCTTAGATAAAGCACAGCACTGTGTGAGATGCACCTTCACACCTAGAAAATAAAGTTGCAATAATACAAGCATTTGAGTTGTGAAGACAGAAATACAGCATTTAGAAAAACACGTAGAATAAGCGTCAAAACCATACTGGTACTAATTTTATGTATGTACAGTTTTTCGTCTCTCTATATTATAAGATTTGATACACTGGACATGAACCTCTTTCTTTATAAGTAATCTATCTCGTTATTTGTTTCAGTTATGAAACCCTGACTAAGACATGGATTCAGCTGAAGTCTAGTCTCAGCCTAATACAGTGTGGAGCTTGGGAGCTCTGAATGGACCACAGTGTTCCCACCTTAAAGCAGGGAAGCTGATCTCCCTATTTCCATACTACTTGGCCTTTAGCTGCTGATCACCTTTTGGGGAGGATGCGGCTTCGCAGGCATCTCTGGGTGAGCTAGCATCTGTTCCCAAAGCTACTCTATAGAAGGGTGAGCTGAAATTCTTTAACCTTCAGTGCAGTTGAGATGCAGCTCAACAAACGAGACCTGAGCAGGGCAACAATAATGTCTAGGATACCACATGGACATTCTAGACACCAAAGTAGAGCAAGATTTGAGAAGCAACTTCTACGCTGTGTATAACCGAATACAGAGGGGGCTATTTATCCCATCAACAAATATTTATTGGATGTGAACTCTATTCCTGGTAAGAGAACAGACACTGGCGATCTAGCGAGTGAGTGTAATCAGACATGGGATCCCCACACTAAAGAAGTTTACATTCCAGACATGGAGACAGACATTAACCAAACGCACCCACAAATAAACACAAATTTACAACTGGGTGGTTATTGTGAAAGGAAAGAAAAAAAACAATACTCTCGACTGGAAAGAGGGGGATCTGATGGACAAGAAAGCCTCCCCGCCCCCCTTCACAAAGAAACATAGCAATAAAGCAGAAACGTGAAGCAGGAGCTACACAGAGCTTAGGCCAATCAGAAGGCTCCCTTAGGTCAGTTCTAGGGTCAGGGCCCTGCGTGTGAGGTTAATCACTGAGTCCCCAGAAGCAGGAATGGCTCTTGGAGAGAAAGGGAGGTCAGGGACAGAGGAAGCAAGGAATCACCTTTGCTCTTTTGAGAACACTACTTAGAAAGCAGGCCAGCTCCTCACTATTTTGACTGAGACTCCAGAATTCTCTCTCTATCTGGAAAACAAGGTTATTTTTATGCTTTTCATATTTCCTCAGATTGGCTATTTTCTGTTTTTCTTTGATGTCTTTTTTAAGCCTTTGAAAACCTCTGCTTGAATTAGTTGTGCCAAACAAGGAAGGTGGGGGGGTAGGCGGGTCTCCTGACTAAGTCCTGTAGCTAAACAGAGGGAAGGTAACTGGTGTTGATATTGTATGTGTGTGATCCTAGGAGTGTGTGTGTGTGTGTGTGTGTGTGTGTGTGTGATGTGTTGTTTGTATGTGCATGGGTGAGTAGGAGTGTGTTTGTGCCTCTGCTTTGGTGATCAAGGCAGGAGGTGGAGAGTGGATGTGGGGGAGAAAAAGGCACAGGGCAAGTGAGGGAGGAGGAGGGGGCAGTGCTCATTGCTGCTGCTCAGCCCATTATTAAAGAGAAACAACATTCCCAGCAGGAGGCAGAAGGGTAATAAAACCAGTGGCTCCACAATTTATGATGCTAACTGAGATTCCGTAGTTTGAAGCAAGACTGTCCCCTGAGCATCAAGGTCAACAAGCCAGCGATGCCCTGGCTTTCAAAGAGCTCCCCGGTGCCCTCCTATTAATCAGCCCATTGCTGAAAATGCACCAATGAGCTCTGTTCTGGAAACATCATTAATAAGCAGGGACAGGCCAAATTGCTAAGAATTCCAGGATAAGGGCAGGAAGGCAAGGAAAAAAATATTTATATACACATATGTGTATGTTTGTGTATAGAGTGTAGCCTATTATGTATACTTGGGCCATCTATTACAGAGGTCATATATAAGTGTGTCTATTCATTTTCCATATATTTTATTTTCTATGAGAAATTTTCAGGCCTTAGAACCCTGCCAGATGGAATTACAGCAATTGTTCTTCTGCAGAGACTCTGGGAAATTAATGAGGTTCGCACAGAAAGCCATGAGAAAATAGAATTTTTTTTTAGAGTGCTCAGTTTCCAAAAATACAACAGCCACAATCCCAGGGAGAGCGATCAGTTTAGTGGCTAATCTTAAGGTCCATCAGTGGCCCCAGCATAGCTTTTGGGTTATTGCGATTCTGAATGGAGCTTTAATCAGCTTAGCCTGGCCTGGGCTCCAAGGGCCTGCAGGCAAAGGGCATTTCCCTGCAGATCTTCTGGCAAGCGTCTCCTCTGTGCTAAATAAATGGATCATTCTCTCCCTCCCCAGCTCCATCCTGGAGTTCTGAGCTAAACTTGCTTTTGTGTTTAAGAAAGCAAGCTGTAAAGGGGCAAGAAAACCCTACGGGGCAAAAAAAAAAAAAAAAAAAAAAAAAAAAAAAAAAACCCTACCGTCTCAGCCCTAAAGGCATTTTCTTTGTATCTTTGTACAAATCCTTTAATATTTTCTGTTTGACTCCGAATTGGAAATCTCAGGTCCCAAAATATGGTTCTGTTTTAGTGTTCTTTCATCAAAACTTTTCCTAGATTCTCCCATTCCCGTCAGAGACCACCCTGGTCAGGAACTCCGTGCCACCTCTCTCATCCTGAAAGTCCCGGGAGACACATCTTTGGCCAATACGGCGACCTCCCATCCTGATGCTCACTTCCCTCCCAGAATTCCCCGGGACAGAAGAGCCTAGCACTGGGTCCCCACTTCAATCAACTGAGCCATCTCCTCCCAAACAAATGTGCTCTTGGCTAGCTCCTTCGCTCTGGTTTGGAAGGGGAAGAGTTCCCTTGTCAGTAATCACTCTCGAAGGGTGTTTGCAGATTACTTAACAGATCTTAGGACCAGAAAGGCTCTCTGCTTCCTAGCTCCCAATCTCCACAGCCTGTCTTCTGCTGGAGATGCCTTGGGGAGCGCTCCATGGCATGTACAGTCTCTGAAATGGGACAGAAACAGGAAATAACTAGGAGGAAGACTTTCACAGGGATTTTCTCATTAGGAAAGTGGGTCTGAAGGATTAAAATAGCGTGCGCGGGATCCCCTAACTAGTATTTATTGAGCATGTACTATATACCAACAGGGCAGGTGCAGTATTTAGATCAACTGCACAATAGCCTCTGCTGAACTGTGGACTCAGAATGTACTTTCCCCAGCTTATAGAACGGGGGGAAATGGGAGCTGGATCCAGTTAGGTCTGGCGCACAGTTTTTTCTGTGTCCCCAAGAATCTAGGGTCATCAAATTTCAGGACTTCTGTCAGAAAAAAAAAGGTCACTAAACTTCTGAATATGGACAATTGGTCCTTTCATTTCTACAATAAGGAACGTGACTAGACACTAAGGCACTAGAGGGAAGTTCACTGTGTGTCTAAGTAACAGAAAGATGTTGCTGGAAAAGACTTCCTCCTTTTGCCTTGCAGAGTCTTCTTTGTCTGAACTCAAAAGGTACCCACATACTCGACCACCATGGCTCTAGGATCAGATTCACTTATTCGTTTACCTCAGACACATGGCAGACAAATTATCATTTGGACTACAGGGGTAGAAATGAGGGCTAATGGCAGCCTCCAACCAGTACCAAGCCTAGTCAGTACCTGGCCTAGGACCAACCGCTTCATCCTGGAAACCCCTAAGAGGACCTGATGCCCTGAAATACAGGTCAGCTGAAGGGGCCCCCAAGACTTTACTCACAGACTAGTCAAAAAGAAAGGGACCCAAACGTTGACTCCAAGGGAGGCAGGGTGAGTAGTAATGGCCTTTACTCCTCTTTTACTTGGGCTAAGAACCTGTTGTATCCTTGTAATTGCTCAGACATGAGCTGTGTTCACAAATTAGAAGCATTAGTTTTCATTAAAAATTAACTTTCTGACTTGCTATATGAGCTGAAAGCAGAGTCCAGAGATCACCTTTAAAACAGTTCTGGAGAACGTGAATATGTGCTCCACAGCTCACTCTTCTGACCTTGCACAACCGTGGGTTTGGCTGCACTTTGGTATTACCTTTGTGGTGCTAAATCAGCCTTGTTGGTCTGTTATTAATATGGCATCTTCCAAACTAACTCCGAGCACAGGTCTTGGTCTCTTCATCATTCACACCACTCCTTCAAAACAAGAAAAAGAAAATGGATGGCAGTGAACATTTCCTCTGGACCGTGTCTCCTGTGGTCCCAGGCTCCCTAGAAGGTACCTGAGAGCCGACACTGTTGCTTCATTCCCACCTGACCTATCATTAGCTCACTTACAGGTGGGTCCCAGGATGTGTCAAACATTCTCTGATAACACTCAACGCTGCTCCGAAGAGCTGCATGCTGACCCATCTGCCCAAGCCTTACCTGAGCTCAGTGACCCTTGGTCTCACTGACCCTTGGTCTCGTTGTATACATTTTAACAATCGCACCCAAAAGAAGCTGGTTCCTCCTACACACCTTGGTGGACCCTCTGCCTCTCCTGCTCTACATGGCTGTGCTATACAAAGAGATCTTGCTTGCACAACTGGGCCACTTATTCACAAGCTATCTTCCTGTCTAAAAACACACTCAGCTGAGTCTAAAGGACTGTCAGACACTTCTGAGGTCTTCTCACTTGATACTAAATGTCCCAGGTACAGTCTGGCTTTGACCTTAGAACTAATCCATGGGGCCGGGTAGGTGCCAAGGAACAGCAGTTTGGAGAACAAATGGATATCCCTCACCCCATGCTCCCAATCCACTTCCTCTCTTGACTTCCCTTTTTCTTCAGTGGGGTGATTTCTGAGTGTCTGATAGGGGTCAGGCTGGTGGTATATAAGGCCTATCCTGCTCAGGGCCTAGGCTCAGGGGCTTTCCCAAGGACCCCTGGGTTCTCCATGGAGGGAGCTTAGCAGGTGTGACAACTCAGAGGTACAGCAGTTTCAGGCAGGGAAAATTAACTAAGTGGTTGTACATCAGCAGGCAAGTGGCCATTCATCAATAAAGAGGCATTAGTTACCTGGCCTTTCAAGATAAACGAGCCACCAGTACCTTAGAAGACTAAGAAAAAATAACGTCTAAGTCCAAAAGGGCCACTCCATCATTCAGCCTTGCCCTTCTACCCGTAGATTTTTCACTGCCTCTGCTGCTTTTATTGCCTCGACTCAAACTTATTTTCATGTGATGGAGAGTCAAGGCTTCAGGGTTTCAGGGTCATGTGTCTATTACTTTACTACCTCCTGAGAGACACCATAGCTCGAGGAACTCTGGGGCCTGAGGACTGGGGTTCTCTTTAGCTTTCAGAGAGTAGGACCTGCTCTGTTTGGCTCTATCCAGTTCTTTCTGGCCTTGCTCAGTCCTCAGTCCTCTGCAGAAACTTCCCCTTTCCTGAGTCCCTGTCGCTGCTCCTGCTTCTTGCCTGCCTGCTCTGTGGAGTCCCATGATGCCTGCTCCAGCTGTTTATAGTTACATCCCGCAGCAAGCTGCTGGGGTGAGTGACTCAGCATTCTGTCCTGTTTTCATTGTTGGGTGTGGTTTCTTTCCCCCATCTAAAAGAACCAGATATTTCTCTATCATAGTCCATGCACTACCCCAGCCCAACATGATGCTCCTTTCTTCTACAATATAGATAGGGCGTGCCTGCTGTTCTCCAATCACATTATAGGCCAGATTTTTCTGGTTTCTGGTATGCTAAGGTATTTTGTTATGTTTTGTTTTTGAGAGAAGTCCTCACTGTGTAGCCGTGTAGACCAGGTTGGCCTCAGAGGAGCCCACCTGTCTCTGCCACTGAGTGTTGGGATTAATGGCACGTGGCACCATGCCTGGCTGTAGGCACTGAGCCTCCGTTTTGTTCTTGTTTTTGTTTGTTTGTCTTCTTGTGTTTTTTTTTTTTCTGTAAATGGGAGCCATGCCATGTGCTTCATAGTTGTTACAGAGAAAAAGCTAGAAGATGGATTTAAAAGATCTAATGAAAGGCTTGCCCGCTGGGTTTTTTTTGTTTTGGTTTGGTTTGTTTTTTGTTTTTGTTTTTTGTTTGTTTGTTCTTGTTTTTTGTTTTTGTTTTTATTCTAACCATACTACACCTGTTCACTCGGCTATCCTGTCAGCAACAAAACCATACAAATGTTTCTTTCCAGACACTGCTGAGACGCTCCCATTTATACTTCCGAATCCTTTAGAATCAAGGTCATTGCTTATTTATAAACATGTACAGTCACCTCTAACTCACTTTTCAGCTTCTGGGCTTCACTGCTTTGGTGCCAGGTGAACTGCCTTTGCTCCAGAATTAGCTCTCAGCCAGTCCTCTTCACTCTCAACCCCAGGTCCGAATTTCACTCCTTTTTACCTTTGGCTTTTCATACCTGCAACTGAAGGTGTCCTTAAAACTCACGTTACTGCTACTTGTATCAGATGCAACCTAGCCCATCATTGCTTTCTCTCCTTTCAGTCCCTGGCTTCCTGGTCCCTTTCCTCTCTCCTTTCTCGTTCTTTGGGATCCCGGTGTAGCTCTACATTGAAATTCTGGATAGCCAATCAGTACTCCTGAATCAGCTGGGCTGAAGGCCGGACGCCTATGGTTACCTTATTGTCAGGTTCATTCAACTCACCAACAGTTCTCCCTGGTCTTTGAGCTTCTCACAAGCCCACACCTCTCTACTCATGCCTCCTTTCTTCCTAGTCTACCAAGTCTTCTTGTTCATGTGTGCAACATATTCCATCTCAAAACATAGAGAGGTCAACAACATTGCACACACATGTGTGTATGTGTATGTGTGTGTATGAGAGAGAGAGAGAGAGAGAGAGAGAGAGAGAGAGAGAGAGAGAGAGAGGAGAGACAGATACACAGGCATGCACACACCCAGAGAGGGAGAGAGAGAGATGGGCCATTGATACTCTTCAGTATAGTATTGCATAAGTAAAGTAAGAACTGGGAGCTGCAGAGATGACTTATCAGTGGAGAACACTTGTTGCTCTTGCAAAGGAAGAGTTCCAAGTACCACTCACATTAGGTTGGCTCAGAATTCCAAGGGATCCAATCACACTTCTGGCCACTTCACACATAGTGCTCTCTCTCTCTCTCTCTCTCTCTCTCTCTCTCTCTCTCTCTCTCTCTCTCTCTCCTCTTCCCCCCCTCTCGTGCACACGCACGCATACACACACACACAAAATAAATAAAAACAAATCTTTTAAAAAGAGAGAGAAAAATTGAGCCAAGTACCCAACAAATAGCACAAGGACTCAATAGCACCCATGGCCATCCTTTCCTCTGCCATGCTACATTGCCAGTCATGGCTAGCCTAGACTCCTGCCTAGTCCTTGGGCTGTGTTTATTGCCTTTTCCTCACTATCAGCAATTGTCATGTCCCTTGGTTCTCCATTGACTGTCTATTGACCCAGTCCACTCTGTAGTGATGCAGAGCAACTGCTCATGTATCTTTAGACACCAAATGGCATATCACCACACTGGATAAGGAAAGCAACTGCGGAAATAACAAGACACCAACAGGAGGGGGGCAGTATGAGCACACCTCCTTCAGCTCTATCTGTGCTACAAGGAAATACACACAGACCCAACACAGTCATTTTTTTTTAAAACGCAGCCATGTTACACCTACAAACATACAAATACACCCCACACAGAAAACCCCCGGTAGCTTCTAAATTCAAAATGCTAATTAAACAACCAATTGTCCAGGTTGTTGAGGATCTGCCACATTTAAAGAGTCTTGTCATAGAGCTTGTGCAAAATGGGCATTCATAATCGATACTTCTCTAAAATCCAGTTGTCCTTACCCCTCATTTAGAGGGCGTCTGTGGTCCCTAAATGCTCTCCTCTGCAATTCCCTGTCTTTACATAAAATCACAAAGATTTGCTCCAGTCGCTCACCGACCCTCTGTCCATTTAGCACCCCCTTATCCATTCATCCGTCAGCGCAATCACATGGTCCTGATAAATGACCAGCCAAAGGCTTCCCTGATCACTAATCTTTAAACCAGGAGTCATCCTACATCCTCGCGTGGATGCAATTTGTAGTTCAGCATCCCTTTATAAGTCATCCATATATCAACATACCTTTGTTGCATAGGAATTTAAAGGGTTATCAAAAGCAACTTAGAACACAGGCTACATGGAGGCAATTGGGGATGACATTTCCGTCCTATCTGCCATCTAAGTTGTTGCCTAAAGAGTGAATTCACTCCCAGTCCCTTTCCTGTAGCAACAGGGACCCATTGCCCCTATATAGTCTCACATGGGTTGCCAAATTATCATTACCAGCCAGGGGACGAGGCACTACACACGGCCCAAGGAACAAGCAGGAGACTAGGCTAGCCATGATTGGCAGTATAGCAGGGGACATTATTCAGGGGACTCAGGCTCTTCTTTGTTTTTTCTGTGACTCCATCCCACCCCTCCTCCTGCCTCCCCTCCTCTCCGTTAAGTACTCTTACCACCAACTGTGTCTGGAAAGGTCCACTGTGTCTGATCTTCTCAGGCCCTCCTAGTTATATCCTGAAAGTTATTCACCTACTTAGATTATTTTTTTTTTTTTTTTGTCAATTTAACACAGGTTAAAATCACTTCGGAGGTGGAGACCTTATATGAGAAAATGTCCCCCACAGACTGGCTATGGGGCCATTTTCTTGATTGATGATTGATGATTGATGTGGGAGGGCCTAACTCAACGTTAGGCCAACTCAGGGCTGGCAGTCCTGTGTACCATAAGAAAGCAGACTGAACAAGCCATGAGGAGCAAGCCAGCAAGCACTCTTCCTCCATGGCTTCTGCTCCACTGCCTGCCTTAAGGTCCCTCCCTCCTCCAGTTTCTTCCCTGACTTCCCTCGGAGATGGAGGGTGACCTGAGACTTGTAAGATGAAACAAGCCCTTTCCTCCCCAAGTCGATTTTGGCCATGGTGGTTTCATCATAGAAATAGAAGCCCTAACTAAGGCAATTACATTTGCAAAGAAAGCCCTGCCTTCCGTTTCTTGGTCCTAAACAACGCATGCTCAACCCCACCAGTGCTTGAGCTCTCAAATGAGCCACAGGCTATTACGGTTTATGTTAGTAACTGCAATATAGTCTGCACCTTAGGCAGGCAACTATCACCTTCTAAGCGTCAGCTGACATTAAGAAACTTGGGTTGAGAGATGACCAACTGATGGAGGAGTGTCTATGTGTTACTTTCATTATTAATAAAGATACTGCTTTGGCCCTTTAAGAGAACAGAAAATTAGGTAGGCGGAATAGACAGAACAGAATTCTGGGAGAGTTGGGGAGACGCTTCAGGCAGTCGCCATAGTGAGTCTCCATGCTTCTCCTCTCCGAGATGGACGCAGGTTAAGATCTCTCCTGGTAAGCCACACCTCGTGGTGCTACACAGATTACTAAATATGGGTTAAAGGAAGATGTGAGAATTAGCCAATAAGAGGCTGAAACTATGGGCCAGGCAGTATTTAAAAGAATACAGTTTCCGTATAATTATTTTGGGTAAAGCTAGCCGGGTGGCAGGACACAGCCCTCCGCTTCCTTCTACAACCAACAGATCATTTATTCTTCATAAGGAATTATTAGATTTACAGGAAAAATACAATTTTCAGATATTTATAATAGGTGCCACTGAACTGAAGAGGACTAGGTAAATGAGAGAGAGGTACACTCATCATCTTGCTCGGCTCTTTGGTGACACCTCCCCTTTTCTAATTCTTCGTCATCTCATTCACCTGTTGGCTGAGCACCAGATAGCTGTCATGTGTTGAGGACACAGCAACAGAAATAAAGACATGCTCTTCACTCTCACAGAGCTCGGTCTGTGGTAGAAAGGGACAATAAATGATCAAAAACGTAATTATAACTCATGGTGTATTAATTCATTAATCCAACAGATATTTATTGAGTGTGAACACCGTTTTAAATACTATATGTATACTAATAAAGCTATATTACACTTCCTGACTTCCCAGAGAGCAGATAAGGAATAAGGTAACAAGATGACCCACTTTGTAGGTTAATGGTGCATGCTAAGAAGAAGAAAAAAAAACACCCTGTAAAGCAAGGAAAGAGATTAATAAAATATTAGAGGAGAGAGAAAACTTGGAAATTTGGAAGGGCTAAGGAATACCTCGTTGAGCAGGACACTTCTGTATTAAAGGAATGAGGAGGGAAAGGCATAGGATATCTGGGAAATGAGCCTTCCAAGATCGGAAGTGCAGGAGCCTCGAAGTCTGGGTAAATTACATTTTAACCCTAGAATTTAGATGAACAGGATCATCTGGTAAAAGTGTTCATCAGCAGCCTCCTTAAGGACATGACCTTGATACTGAAGAACCAAGGCTGTTTCTGACTGGGGCTGTGGGACTGTGGATCCCATTAGGAACTTTTGTTTCTCCCTCTGTCTGCTTCCTCTGTCTCAAACAGCAGCCAAAATTTTTCCACCTCCATCCCCCTAAGAATGTCCCATCAGTATCTGTACCAAACTAGGATGCTCCCTCATTTAATCACACCTGGGGAATTCTCCACTCCTGCCCCCGAGTCTCACCATTTGCACCACTGCCGAGGGCCCTCCCTGCACCCAGAGTCAGCCTTCCAGCTAGCCCAGTTCCACTCAGTGTTCTTTCTGGTGCCTTCTCCTCTTTCAGATGACTCCTGAGCCAGAGGTCCCAGCATGCCTTGCAGCTTGTCTCAGCCAAGTTATGACACATTCACACTTCCCTGAAAAAGAAAAAGGGCAGCAATATAGCTTCTGGAGACGTGAGTATTTATGGCTTCGGTCTACTTGGAAAGCCTACAGAGAAAAACGACAAAGGAACTTGAGTGATGTCGTGTTGTGCTCAATTCTCTCTCGCCATTTACTAGCTGTAGGAGAGTGAACCTCACTAAGCCTGTGCTCTCTCATCTATAAGCTGGGAATTCCTTTTCTACTTCACAGCTTTTGAAGGGTTCAATAAAGTAAATTGATTGAGGCACGTGACACATAATAAGTGTTCCAATGAATGTTTGTGGAATCCCACTCTTCAGCCTCCTCTTTGGTTTATGCCAAGTGTCAGCAAACTCCGGTAGAGGGGTCAAACCCATCAGATGGCTTCTATTCATAAGTGAAGCTTTGTGGTGATCCAGCCACGGCATTTATTCCCAGATTGTCAGAGACCTCTTGGGGGTTGCAACTCCAGAGCTGAGTGGTGGCCGCAGAGACTCAATGGCCACAAAGTTTTCAATATTTATTATCTGGGCTTTCGCATGAATACTATACAGGCCCTGGAATATAGCATCAGGAGACAGGCTAGAACAATGACTGAACACAGGATCTGGAAACAGGGTTCAAATGCTTCTTTTATGACTTACTAGGTCTAGAACTCCGAACAGTTTATTTCACTCACCTCTACTCTAGTTTCCTCATATGTAAGAAAGGAAGACTAATTTATTCTATCAAGTGTATGAAAATAATTTAATGAGCCAATCTAGTTAAGTGTATAATACTCTACTAGACAAACAGGATTACTCAACAATATTATTATTGTGAATGTTACATAATTTTATTACATATGCTGGCCAAGTAGTCTCAGAAAATTTGGAAAATTGACTTAAAACCTGCCGTAACTTTTATAAGGCTCAGAGCTCCGTGATCATGTTCCAACCTGTGTTCTTCTTCCTGTGGTAGCTTCCCATCTCTGGCCCCTCCACAGACTTGTTGATAATCTGCCCTGAGAATTAAAGCTTCTAGATGGAACTTTCTCTGCCATGTCCTTATCAGGTGAGGCTATGAGATGGGTCATTGCTAAACCTCGGAGCTTTGCTTTTCAGGAAGTACCTCCTTCCGGTCCACCGTGACCTTTACCGGAAACATCCATTGGCATTCCATGGACAGCTTGACTGGCCTTGAGGTAGAGAGTGCCTGCTTAGGTGGCCCTTGTGCAATGTTGGAAAGATGTTGAGCAGAACTTACAGAAGAAGATTGAGGGCTCACCTGAAAACTCCGACAAGGGGAATACTTAGGAGAGTCAGGCTAGAACGGGACAGATTTCTGATGCCCTGGATGAGGCTACTTTCTTGGAGTTCAGCACATCCAGCATTGCATGCCCAAAGGTCACAACACGGGAGCTCTTGTTAAACAACAGGCAAGGCAGGTGTGAGTCTATAGATCCAACATGATCAGGAGTCTCTCTCTCTCCTCTCTCTCTCTCTCTCTCTCTCTCTCTCTCACACACACACACACACACACACACACACACAACCACTCTGGAAAAGACAATAGATAGCTGTCCAAAGAGCATAAAAAGTGAGATGTATGTGTGTGTTTACACATGAGCATAAACATCTACTCTAGTCATTAGGGAACAGGGTAGAATAAGCAACATGTAGGCACTAGATTCACCTACAGTGTAAAACTTCTAATCTTCTAAAATCAGCTTGGTCCAACTTGCCTTCCATGATAATACTATCTCCTAAATTGATGTAATCTAACAAAATTTCTTCCTTATTTTTAGAATAGTGTTTATAGAGGAAGCTTTATTAAGCTATTAAGTCAATCACACAGACTTTCATATCCTTTTGGTTGGCAAGATTGCAGCCTCATGGTATCTTCTGATTCACATGACAGCCACATGGATAGGACAGGTATTTTAGAGCAACTGCCGGTAATTCCAGAAGACTTTCCCTACGGATCAAAGGGAGCTTGATCAAGAGCCAAGCCACCTGTGGGGAGTGTGACAGAGACTGCCACCACCTCAGCCTGGGTGGATAAAGATATTCATGCTCCATGTCAAAGGCGCCCTGCACACACCCAGGTGTGGCAATGTTCCGGAGCAACAGCCCTGTCATGGGACACAGGTGACAGCTGAGTTGTTTTATCTGAGCCAAGAACTTGTCTTTACCAAGTAAGAACATCACCTTGAAAAAAATAAAGATCTCAAAGACTCTTGCTCCCACACTCAGCTAACATTCAGTCTTAAATAGCCAGCTTTACCCTGTGGGTTTCCAACCAGGCAGCTAAGATAGTCATTGGGTTGGGGGAAGGGGGCTGAGATGTGTTTATCGTGCTGGCAAAGCTCTTCTTTAGTTTTGTCCTTACTCCAGATGCACAACAAAGACAAGGCTATGAAGTCCCAAGTAGAAGGCTTCTCTAGTTCTGGAGCAGGCTCAAATGTGTAATGGGTTTGCAATAAATTTACACAGACTTTCTGATTGACTGTGTTTTCATGTTGGGCAAACAAATCCCCAAGCATTTATCATCATCTAATATACACTGCAACCAAAATACAGCACCCTCTCTAATATTACATGACATTCATTCTGCTAATAGGAGTTGAGAACATCAAGTATAGGATTTCCAAGGACTTTCTTTCTGTAGTGCAATATAAGTAAACTACCCATTCCAACTTAGAGACCAATTAGACTTATGCCTTCATTCCAACGTACCAGTATGTGCTGGATAAACTACAGCATCTTTCTCCGTACCGATAAGTTTACAACCTTCATCATGGCCATAAATAGGGTTTGCGATGCTCAGAAACATAAACTGAGAAGCTCGGGATGAACATGATGGAAAGGAAGAAACAGGAGCAAAAGAGCATTTTTTTTAGAAGACATAAGACACAGTATTCATTGGCCTAGAGATGAGATGCCCAGGGTGTCTTTGCACACACACCGTAGATAAACATGTGACTGCTTTGCTGCTAGCAGGAGACACGTGCAGCTCCAGAGAAGGGAGAGGCTCCTGAAAATGTCCAGTTAGTGACTGTCACTCAACTCCTCTCATCCATCACTCTCGGAAAGCACAGAGGCTAGAGGAAGGAGAACACGCAGCCTGAGGCTGGGCTCTTTTCTCCTTGAGGCCATCTCATTCATCACTTGGTACTTTAGAGACTTTCCACTTTAGACCCGAGCTGAAGGTGAAGGTGAGTTGCGATGCTAAGAAGGTAATCGAGAACCTCCTCCTCAAGATGGAAAGATGGCCGGCTCGTCTACCAGGTTATTCCGTAGGGGAGTAGGGCAATGCCTCCCTGGGGAGGGAAGAGCCATGTAGTGCCTAATCTGCATCCTATTGGGGATGAGTCCACTGGAGCCCTCTCATGGTTGCTATGGTTTCCATGCATGATTGACCCCGCAGGTCTGAGGGATTCCTGGAAATGAGGTCATTCACCACCCCATGGCTGCCTTGAATGGAAACATACCCCAAGTGAACCCATAGAAGGTGTGGACAACTTCCTAGAGGACCACCTGCTATTTCAAGTTCTTCTTGTGAGCCTCTAGAAAATGTTACATACAGGAACTCCAGGGAAATCCTTATTAGGTGCAGAAAGAGGATAAGGTGGTGAGGAAAAGCAAGCTGGATAGCTCAGAATACAGGACATGGATAGTCATCAAAGACTTGGCTTAACTGCTGTGCTGTTCCAAACTGAGGGCAATGCTTAGGTGCTGAGGGTCCTAGAAAAGTCCCAGAAGCAGAACACAGTGCTTGGGGCTAGAGACGTTGGAGACATCTGCTTAGGTTCTGAGCTCAGCTTTGCCGTGAGACCTTGGCCCAGTCTTTTGGTCTCTCTCTGCTTCGTCTGTGAAGCCAGGATTAAAAATAGCACCTGCCTAATGCTATCATCACAGGATTAAGTGAAAGCGAGTTTGTGGAATGCCCAGAATAGTGTCACACGCAATGGAGGAATGCGCAGCAAGGCATGGATCCAAGGGAGGTAGACGGCTCTCGCCATTTGGCTGAGGAAACTAGAGGTCAGGGAGATGCGTGTCTACTCCAACGGCACAGTCTCTGTGGACAGTTATGTCTGCCTCTCCCTGCTCCCTCAAATCTGGAACCTCCTCCTACCTTACTGCCTCTTGACTTGGCAAAGGGACCTGCCAGGGAGCCCCAGCCTTACAAGGGCTGGGCTATCACTGCCACAGAAGCAGCCCTGCTATCATAACACATTTCTGTTTAAGAAACATAAACCACCCTTTGGCAGCTTCTCAAGCATATGTCAGAGTCATTAAAGGGCTCCCTTCTCTCGCCCCGCTTTTCTGCCTGACTGTAAGACTAGCCTTACAGGGAAATTCAGAGGAGCCTACCCAACAGGTTTCCCTGACAGCCAGGCTGGAATGGGCAGGCCCCAAGGAGCCCAGGCTTGGGAGAACCTGCCCTCCTGCCTGCCAATGTCCCCTCTGACCTGGGTGAGGGTGTCCTCCTGATCTTCCTGTCTGAACCTGCTACTTGGGAGAGGCTGACGTCAGTAATCCTGTCTCCTAGCTGCAGGCCACCTCAGGCTCCTGGCAGGGATCACCCCCATAAGCTCTGCGTATCCCACACCTCTTTCTCAGTGGTGTTCCCCCCACCCGTGTGGTAGCCAAGGGCCCAGCAAGGGGATGGCCTGCCCCGTGTGAAGTGTCCTGCCTGAGCAATCTGACCCAGGTCTGAAAAGGAGCTCCTGTACTTGTCCAGCTTGGCAGAAAGAGCCAGGTCAAAGAGGCAAGTTCCCAAGCTGGACCTTCAGAGGCCAGAAGGGATTTTAGAAAAGACGATAAGATCAGAACAAACCACAAGTTTCCAAGGGGTTATTCTAAGAAGAAATCACACCCGGTTCCAGAGCTGCCCCTGAGTATAAATGGCTACCTGGAAAACCATTAGCCGTACCCAACCCTCCATTTCCAATTAGTAGCCGCCACCTTGCACCCCTGGACTATATCAGGAACATATCATGTTCACGTACGCCTACTGTGGGAGCAAGGTTCAAGAATTGTCCAAGGGCTCCTGAGGACAGCAGAGGTGCTAAGAGAGCAGGTGCCTGGCCCAGGGTGACAGTGTGAGCTGGGGACTCCAGAGGGCAACCAGATTTAGCACAAGAGAAAAAATAATAGCTGAGGTTTCCTATACTCCAATCTGTCTCAGGAGCTGTGTACTATATCTGATGCATAAAAGATCATGAAAACCTCATAACCACACAGGAAGGTGGATTACTCAATATTTTCTACTCTACAGACAAACACTTAAGTTGACCAAAGCTTAAGTTCTGAAACAAAATGTCATACCTGAGGTTCAAATCCTGATGTATCTAGCTCCAGAGCAGACCCTCCAATGAATAGTGCTAGCCAGAGTCTTCCTGCTTCTGCCTGTGGGCCAAAGTACTGTGGTTTTAAAACAGCAGGAGCTGGGCTAAGAAGATGGTCCCGTCATTAAAATGTTTGTTGAGCAAACATGAGGACCTGAGTTTGATCCCTGGAACCCCCATCGAAAGCCAGGCACAAAGGCACGCACCTATAATCCTAGCATAGGGGAGGTAGAGACAGTCAAAATGGGACTCACGGGATAAACAGCCTAGATGAAGGAGTGAGCCTTAGGCCCAGTGAGAGCCATTTTCAGAAAACAAGGTAGACGTTGCCTGAAGAACAAGGTTCTCCTCTGACTTCCATATACATGTGTGCATGTACACCTGCATATACACATGCACCCACACAGAACACACACACACACACACACACACACACGAATACTCATTAGGAATTACTTTCTTTGCTTGTGTTATCTTGGCTGGATTACTGATACTTTCAAAAAGTCCGATATCCTCTAGGTAGATTTGACCCATTTGTCTTGGGTTAGTTGGAATGACCAAGTACTACTAGTCATTTAAAGAGTAGCAACCTGTGTAGGCATTTGGGGGCCAGACATGGGACTGTTCCCCAGCTATGTAAACAAGAGTTTGGGTGGTCTTGTTCATGTCCATATCCTTCCTTGAGCCACTAACTTCTTCTCTCTAAGTCATCATTAATGGTCAGGACTGGGGAGAGGGCAGTAGATGGTGCTTACCCACAACTGGCCTATGCACAGAGAGGATGAGACCACAGAAAGCTTAGCCCTAAATAGAACCTCTATATCATACCCACCCTCTGAAGGCTCATCAATCCCCGTGGATGAGGGTGGGGAAAGAGTGTAAGAGCCAGAAGAAACCAGGAAATGGGGTCTTTTTAAAACAGTGGAGCAATTACACATATGAACTCATGGTGATCATGAGAGTACATGAACAAGACTGTACACATTCATTCTAGACAAAATCCTAGCATGGATGGGGGAGGAGCACAGAGTCGACCCCTGGACATGAGCTGTTGCAGCTGTTAGCAGAAAGAGAGTCAGTAGTCTTTAAGGTATAGCTCTAGTTAACTGACCACGCTCCAGTGGAAGGTCGCGCACCCAAGACTATATGGGTGACACAAATTGGACTTGATTGGCGTAAAGGGGGAGGTGACAACTCAAAGTAGGGTGGACAGGGAAGAGATATGGATCTGGGAGAAATTGTGGGAGTGAGGGTAAGTATGGTCAAAGCACAATCTAGGAAATTCTCAGAGAGCTAATAAAGTCAAAGTGGATTATATACACACATATGTACATGAAAAGGTTTGGAGGGAGAAAGGGGAAGGTGGAATTGATATAATTCCATTGCAGTCTCAAAAAGTTAAAAAATGCATATTACATGATGAAGATTAATAGAGGAAGGTATACAATGTTGACTTCTGGCTACAAACACACACATGGGTGTGAAATAGTGTACACACACATACACTACACACATCCCCAAAATGAAAAGAATATTCATCACACATTCCCTTGGTTCAGAACAAGGCATTCACGGATGAGCAATGACATTACTAGATATAACTAGAGTTGACTTTGTCCATCAGTGTGTGTGGCCATGCAAAATCATGCCCAGCGTTGCCAGGGATTTCTGGCTGCGACTTAAAGGACAAATGGACCAAAAACAAGACACTGGCTTGCCGCAAAGCAGCAACAAAAACTTAGATTCTTCGAGCAAATGTGAAATCAAAAGGGATGGATGGGTTCCTGGGGCATTTGGCTTAGGACTAATTCTCATCTCTCATTCCTGCCATCTCTTCATGCCAAGGAATGTTTATTATCATGGGCTTAATGTCTCATCAGGATCCTTACTGCTGCTTAAAACCCCTCGGACCAAAGACAGAAGCAAAGGCGGGTGAGAGGCAAGGCAGGAAAATCATTTCCAGAGTCAGTTAACAGTCATTCAGCACAGCAGGGTTCTCTTACAAGCTAAATGGCCTGGACTGACTGCATTTGTGTCTAATTAACCAGCGAACTAGGCAACTTCCTTTTGAACCTCTACTACCTAAATCCAGCCATATCCCAACAGATCTTGAACTTGGCAGAGGAGGATAGAAAGGGAATGAAGTTCAGATACACATACATTAAGGAAGCAACAGCTTTGATGCTAGAACTACTCAAAGTTTTAGCATAGAGTGTCTCCTAGAACTTCAGAAGATGGGTTACATCTCATCTCAGAGATGCTCAGAAGAGCCATGTCATGGTCCCATAAGGACTTCATGAAATATGGGATGGAACTGAGGTGTGTGTTTGTGTGTGTGTGTGTGTGTGTGTGCAAATGTGTCTGTGTATGTATCTATATGACTGTGTCTGTGTCTCTGTACATCTCTGTCTGTATGTGTGATGTCTGAGTGCCTGTGGGGGTAACTGTACGGTATGTTTCTGTATTGTATGTGACGTTGCTCTGTGTGCTTGTAAACGTCTGTGTGTTTGTGTATGTTTTCTTTCTGTGTGTCTCTGTGTATTTATGTTTGTTTCAATTCCAGAGCACATTCTCACCAATACACACATTCAGTACACACACACACACACACACACACACACATGCATGCCCTCACTGTTATTACTTACTTAATAGAAGCAATGATGGAGAGAGGTAGCCCAACCCCCAGTGCATCATATATTCTGGGAATACTAAAAGACACGGTATTGTGGCAGGAATGCCAAACCATATCCATACAACATGCTAATATTAAATTAGGAAATATCTTGTATATGTTTGGATGCCCATAGATGTTCATATCCACAATAGCATATTGATAATCAGGCACTGATGGTGCTCAGTGAGGGGCGTGGGCCAGGTATTGGCGGGAAAATGAGTCCTTAGTAATCTGTTCCTCCCTCCCCAAAGTCACCAACCTTAGGAGCAGCTATGTTGCATGATGGCAGGAACTGCTTTCTTTGCTTGGTACTGGGGAGCATGAGGTTACTGAGAAAATGTCAGCACAGAGACATCTGCTTCCAGAGAAAGAAACTGCAGAGAAGTCTTTCCCCACATGATCTAGGAAGTTGGTGGAAAATTTCAGAGTAACTGTAGGCTTTTCTGATTCCAGAGAGTTGAACGTCTTGACAAACAGTCATAGCTACTATGTTCTTTATAAATAACCTTACTGGGACATAATTTGCATACAATCAAGTTCATTTGTTTGAAATATACAACTTCAATGGTTTTTGTATATGTCAACTGTGTGCCCCCTAGCAACACCAAATAATGATAGAGCATTTCTAATCCTCCCTCTACCAAATTTTGAGCCCACTTGCAATTGGTCCTTTAACCAGCCCTGTCCCCAGAAATCTGTGCACATAACTCCTGTTGATGTATACTTGCCCTTTCTGAACCTTGCCTATAGAACACTCAGGTGACACTTGGCCTTCTGCATCTGGGTTGTTTTGCCCAGTGTTATGTTTTGTGGCTCATCTGGATCATCTATGTTCGTCCACATTTCATGGCCAAATAGTTTCCCATTGTGTGCATAGTTAGCTGATTTTTTACTTAATATTTGGGCTGTTCTCCCTTTGGGCATAGTGGATTTTAACAAGCACCTCCACTGCAGAAAAGTAGCAATGGACTTCATGTGTACCCAGATTTGGGACTCTAGAATAAGAGTGCCCTTAGTGATTAGCTATTCCTGTCATGGGAGATGAATGGAATCAGTGGTAGCTACAGCATGCCTGGATCACTTCCAAAGAAGTGTCTTCCTGTCTCTATTAGCTACTTTTACACCATGTGACCACACTACCTGATAGACACAAGGTAAGGGGATAAAGGCTTACTTGGGTTCCCTGTTGGAGGGCTCAGTCCCCAGTGTCTCACTTCCATCAGTTAGGCCCTGCCTCCAAAAGGCTCCACAGTCTCTCAAAATAGCACCACTGCCTGGGGATCAAGTGCTCAGCACGCGAGATGGTGGGGACACAAGAGATACAAACAACACTGCCCCAAGTGAAGCAGTCATGTTTCTCACTGGAAACTAGCAATAAGAGGATTCATGGGCTAGAGGGATGGCTCGACAGTTGAGAGCATGTAATGCTCTTGCTGGGCTCCAGCTTCATTACACAGCACCCAAGCTAAGTGGCTCACAAACACCTATAGCTCCAGCTCCAGGAGATCAATGCTTCTAGCTTCTATGAGCATCTTCATTTGCGTATGTATACTCCTACACAGCATACACATACATACACATAATTAAAAATAAAACAAACTTTTATTCAAAGAAGGTAAGTAATCACAAGTAGAAGAGCCCCGGGCATTCTGCAGAAGGCCATGCCTTTTGCAGTACAATTACTAGATCCTCAGTGGTTGGGGCTTCTTTAGCATATTTTTCTGGAGAGGCAATGGAACCACAGCTGTCATGTCTCCTTCTATGACAGATCCTTACCATGATCAGCAGCAGTATCGATTATGGGGCCAAGAGCTGGTGAACACATCCACAGAGACAGCTCTAAAATGCTGGTGAGTTAACATTCCTAATGATGGCATCAGCAGCCACATGGGATTGTTTTTTATTTTAGGTTTGTTAGGTTTGTTTTTTAGGTACAAGTAGAGAGATGTATTGTGTTTTCCTCCTAAGAATACAGTATAGGAAAAGCTGTCCCAAATTCAGTGGACTTGGTACCATTCCTACATTGTTGGACCTGAGAAAGAAGATGGGAATCTGTGTGAGGCTGAAGCGTGAAAACTGTGGTTTGTGAATATGTATCTCAGGCAAGGAATCAGGTTTCACATTTAGGGCAATGATAAAGAAAAGATACTGTTAATGTTGGTGTGGGGAAGCAGGGAAAGAGAAAAGAAACCCCAAAGTAGTCTATGATACAGTAGAAGGAGAAGGTAGCAGAAATAGGTAAAAAGGAGAGGCGAAGGAAAGGAAGGGGGAAGGAGGGAGAGAGGGGGAGAGAGAGAGAGAAAGAGAGAGACAGACTGACAGAGAGAGAGAGAGAGAAAGGAGGAGGGGGAAGAAAGGGGGAGACAAAGGGAGGGGAGAGAGAAAAGGAATGGGAGAAGGAAGGAGAGGGAGAGGAGAGAGAGAGAGGAAGAGAGCAAGGGAGGAAAAGAGAGGGGGAGGGAGGGAAAGAGAGAGAGATCAAATAAAACCATTAGCCCTAAACTGTTCGCCAGACCCAGCCAGTACCCATGGTTTAATTTTTCTAATCTTTTCAAAGAAAATGAATTAATTACACCATTTATAAACCAGGAAATTTTGTTCACACATTTCTGGGTTCCCTATTTGTTTTGACAAAAGAAAGGAGGCAAATACATTCCTTTTAGGTTTTTGTTTTTGTTTGAACAAAGCAAGGAATCCATAGAAACATCTGCTGCTCCTGTGGATGGGGCGAATGGACTTTGCCTCAATCTCTACCTTACCATCTTGGATTAGTCAGAGTAGCTTCGTAGTTTAAGCCACACTTGAAGCCCGAAATCACTATGATCGTTTGACTCCATTGCCCCAGCAATCCTAAATGAAGCTTGGAGGGACTAAGGTAATTTACTGAAGATTATCATCAGTAAGAGTCGGAGTCACCCTTATCTCAAAATATCTGCCATTTCCCTCAAGTCTGTCATGTTGTCCTGACAACAGAGCAAAGGATTGATTAAACACAATGCAAGGAACAGAAGCAATGGAAACAAGACCTGAGCACAGGGATAGATGGGAGATTTGAAATGAACAGTTTCTTAATCAGTTGGAAATTAAGATACAGAATGGACTCTTCCAATGGGGAGCCAAGCACAGTCCTGGTCAGACAGACATGTTCGTTGCCCATGTCCAAGAAACAAGTCCGGGCTTCTTGGATGCCAAACAGCCTTGACTCATCAAGACAGCCCTTGCAAAGCATTTGGGAGCCAGCTTGCAAAGGAAATAACCTCTTCAAACTCATACACTTTTCCCAAGGACTTCTTAGAGAAAGAGACTGTCTTTCCCTCTCATTCTTGGATTTCAGTGAACTAGCAAGACCTCCAGGTAGCATCGGCTCAGGCAAATTTCCAATGTGATGGGCTAACCCATCTTTAACTCAGTATCCCGAGCACACCGAGCTGCCATTTTTCTGTCTGGGTTTATGGAGTGACAGAAGACCTTGTTGTCCACTTCGTCTCTGAAAGCCCCCGCGTGCAGACACACAGAAAGGAGTGAAGAAGAAAACGAACATTTCTTTTAGCGACTCCATGATCTATTTCTGGGGTTGAACAGAAGCCATTAAAACATTCCCATGACTCTGTGCCAAGCCCCCAAATTACTAATGACAGACATGCTGGCTCAAAGGGAGGGACTTCTGGCAAATATCCTCTGGTATCTTGTTAACAATAATAACCCCGAGCCTTTCATTGAAAGATCTCAAAGCACAATACAAGCCTTAATTGACTCTCCCCCCAACTCTGTCCCTGGAAAAGGTAATTATCATTCTGTTCCTCAGACAGTTTACACAGGGGTTAAATACATGGCAAAGGTTGAATGATTTATCCTTGTTTCATATTCTAAGTTGAAAGGAAAAGTCTAAATAATGTCATAACTTAGTGGGTGAACTCAGCCGTCGACTTTTTGTAACCAGCAAGACAGAAGAAGCAGAAGGAACTAGAGTCTAATGAGGCCGGTACTCACAAGGGTGTCTCTAACAAGAAGCCACAAGCCAAGCACCATGGCAGATTTATTGACCTGAGCTTGCTTTAACCTAAGGACTATATTCATAAGAACCCAGTCCAGGTCAAAAGGACCAGAGAGGCAGAGCCAGAGTCCAAGAGTGAGAGATTCTCAACATCATAGAAATGGAGGCTAAAATGAGAATATGCTTCCAGCAGTCATTAGCAGAGAAAAAATGTTCCCTTTGGTGGTTGAGGCAGCATACGAGAGCTGAAAATACATCATATTTTCCAATAGATAAATAGTGCATCCCAGTGGGGACTTGAACTCCAGGCAGAGCATCTGAGCAGGCGGTGTTCAGCTCTAGGGCCTAACCCATCATGGAAATGGCTGCCACTGGCTTCACAACTGGTCGTACCTGCAAATTCCCACCTTAGTAAACAGAGTCTAATCTCATTCACGATCCCTAACTGAGGTGTGGAGAATCCATATCTGCATTTACGTCCTACCCCCGATTCCGACAGAAAATTCATTGTCCCAACCTGTTTGTCTCATCCATACCTCCCTGCGGTGACTCATTTGAAACTTCATAGTATCTTCTCTGAGTGGTGGTGATGGTGGTGATGGTGGTGGGGGTGGTGGTGGTGGTAGTGAATATGGTGGTAGTATTGATCATGGTATGATGATTATAGAGGTAATGATGATGATGATTTGATTGGTTCTTTGAGGTGGGGTCTCACTATAAATCCCAGGCTTGCTTTGATCTTAGGATACTCCTGTCTCTGCTTCCTAAGGATAGGGATTACAGGTGTGTGACACCATGTCTGGTTCTTTGAATTAACAGCTTCTTAGTTGTTCCAGTCACTTTCAGACTTTTCACAAGCCAAATAATCCTTCTGCAGACTCTCCAAAGGGTAGGCCAGAAGCACGAATATAGCCACAGTTCAGAAACTCTGTTAAGTAAGCCTTTTGATTCTTTCCATAGGAGAAATGCAAACTAAAACTGCCACCTTAGAATTTCATATCAGTAGACTTAAATTTATAAAATCAGAGTTGAGTGTTGTCTCAGATAAAAACGTGTGAAAAGAATTTATCAGTAGCAGACCTGCCTGGGAGAAACTAACTGATGTTCTTCAACAAGAAGAAAGAAGATGCCAGTTGAGAACATTTACCTGTACAAGAGGAATAAATAATATTGGAAGAATTTCTAAATGTATGTGAGTATCTGTGTGTGTTTTTGGCATTTATTTGTCTTATTTAAAGGACACAAAATGATGCTACCTATACGATGCATAAAGAAGTTCAGAGAACAATAAAATATGCCAGAGGTTAAATGAGAGTTCACAGGTATAGGATTCTTACACTGTGAAGTGATTAGATATGGTTTAAAGATAGGATGAGATCAATTAAAAATGTCTGGGTTATTTTTGCCTAGAGAAATAAAGAATAAAAACAAGACATTTCTAATAGTTCTATGATGGAAATACCTGAATGATAAATAATACAAAAAAGAGGAAACTAAAAGCAAATATCAGGCTAGAGATTCATTCTCTCAAGGGGATGAGTGCACTAAATTTTACCCACCTTAACATCCAATGCAAAGAGAAGCTGCTCAAGCAGATTAAAGGGCATTATCCAATTTTAGGTCAACTACACAAAGTCCACTCTAAATATGAAGTCATAGAGAAGCCAAAAATGGTAACAGGGTAAAAAGTTATATGTAACATTTGGCCGATGCTGGAAGGTCAATATTAATATTATAAGATGGAGGTATCAGGATAAGAAATACCATCAGAGATCAACTGAGGAATTCCATAATGAAAAGCTGGAACATGAAGTCAGGGAGCATACAATTACTAACACATAAGCCTACCTAATGACAGAAACTCAGCAATGCCAAAGGGGAGAACTGTTTACACTAGACAGCAAATGAGATAAATTCATGATTGCAGTCTGACATCTCAACAATCTACATTCCAGAATTACCACAAAAAGCATTAAGGATATAGCTGATTCTGATAACACAATAAAGCAACTAGAATCCAATGAAATCTTCCAAATGTTCCACCCAGAAGAATATACATTCTTTCCAGATATGCATGGAAGACTACAAGGCATTCTATTTTGTAGAATATAGAAGGGATTTTAATTAAATCAAAAGACCAAGGGTTGCCTGGTCTACAAGAGCTAGTTCCAGGACAGGCTCTAAAGCTGCAGAGAAACCCTGTCTCGAAAAACCAAAAAAAAAAAAAAAAAAAAAAAAAAAAAAAAAAAAAAAAAAAAAAAAAAAGACCAAGGGTTGTGTGACAGACTTTACCTGGTGTAACACAATGCACACACACACACACACACACACACACACACACACCTATTCACCTCAGAAAGAAAACAGATAACATACCAAATTAATGTTTACACCAAAGCCCATCTTTATGAACCAATGAGTCTTTCCTGGGGTTCTGACAGGAGTATAGATAAGGCAGCTAACAAGGGGGAGGGGTGCTCAAAAGTGTCTATACCACCAGAAGCCCCTCCACCCCAGCATGTGGACACCTCAGAGAATCTGGAAATCTGGATCATAGTAGATAACCTGCTGGCAGCTAACAGGTTGGAAAGTGTCTTCTCTAGGCAGTGCAGCCCGGCTTTGCCTTTTTCCAGTGTCTCAGCTTGTATGAGAGTGTCTCTCCTCAGCCCTTAATGCTTGTATATGCTTGGGGAAGGAGGAGCCAAGTACATCTGATTCCTTTCAGAGAATTCCTGAAGCCCTTGAATTGTTTACTTCCTGAGCTCAAGGAGTCCCTGAAGGATGGAATGTTTTTAAAATGAACAAGTTTACAGGATGCAAGTTCAGCACTTAAGATCAACTTAAATTTATGCATCAAGAAGGAAAACAAAAAAGGAATTATATTATCATTAAAACAACGCAAAAGTCTCTTGAAAAAAATATGTATACTATTCCTTAAACCTAAAACGCAGTATTAAAGACCTAAATAAGCTGAAAGATATACCATGTGCATTGATTAGAAGCATAGTAAATCTTTCTCTCTTTCTCTCTCTCTCTCTCTCTCTCTCTCTCTCTCTCTCTCTCTCGTGGTATTTCATTTGTATTTTAATAAATAAAACTTGCCTGAAGTTCAGAGAGTAAAACAGCCACGCTGATCAGCCTTACACACCAGGCAGTGGTGACACACACTTTTAATGCCAGCAGCTAAACTAGTTGGGCATAGAAATCACATGGTAGTGCATGCCTTTAATCACAGTGGTGCACACCTTTAATCCCAGCCCTAGAGAGGAATATAAAATGGGAGAAGACAGCTCTCACAGTTTCATTCTAAGATTCCTGGAGGCAGGATCACTGTTTTGGACTGAGGTAGAGGAAAGAGCCAGTGGCTAGCTGTTTTGATTTTCTGACCTTCAGGTTGAACCCCTGGGTTGACTCTGGGTTTTGTTAATTGTGCGCTTCTCTCTCTCTCTCTCTCTCTCTCTCTCTCTCTCTTGCTCTCTCTCTCTCTCTCTCTCTCTCTCTCTCTCTCTCTCTCTCTCTCTCTCTCTCTGTGTGTGTGTGTGTGTGTGTGTGTGTGTGTGCGTGCGTGTGCATGTGTTCCTAGCAAGCTATTTTCCACAGAAATTCTCAAAACGATTTAAAACAAATGAGGTCCATCGTTTAATGTGATATACTCTCTCAGTTTCCTTTCCTGTGATTGTGATAAAAACCCTCTGACAAAAACAACTTAAAGAAGAAAGGATTTCCTTTTGGTCATAGTTCAAGCTACAGCTGCTCACCATGGAGGGGAATTGAGGCAGCAGAAGCCTGAAGCAGATGGTCACATGACATCTGCAGACAGCTGAAGAGAGCAATGAATGGAAGTTACTGCTCACTTCCCCTTCCAACTCACATAGTGCAGAATCCCCTGCCTGGGGAATGCTTCCACCCACAGTTACCCTGGCATCAATTAACAGAATTAAGATAATCCTCTGCAGACTTATCCATTAGCCTTTAGGTGATCCTGAATCTTGTCTAATAGGCAATTGCTATTAACCATCGCAAACACCAAGACATTTGATCTTGTTAAATACACAACAAAAGCAAACACATCAGGAAGTCAGAAGAACTTCTGGGCAAAGATGAGAAGCTAGGTCAACATTACAAATATAAGCATTTAGTAACCCGAAAGGAAACTTTCAAAAGTAAATGCCGGATTTCCCCAGGTTATCAGGTAGAAATGGAGGCAATATAGAAATTAAAGTTTAAGTTCACATCTGTGTGCTAACCCTGCAGGAATTAATATCTACCTCTTGTTTATTAGCCGACGTCTGTCCTGCACCCTTGAGGAAGGTTCCTATGTTCTTAGAAGACAGGCTTCTGGGGAAGACTGTTTTTATGGCTATGGGAAGACGTGGAGTTTGGGTCAGGACTAAATTCTGATGTGGATTCCTGGTGCTTGCGAGGATCTGAAGGATCACCGCTGTCCCTGAACTATCCGAAGTTCCTGGCAGAGGACACTCTGGCCTTCCATTGCATAAACTGGAGCAGCAGTTTTGAATGGAAACCTACTCCATGCCCAGCATGCCTTCCCCATAAACATGCAGGGCTGAGAAATGAATCTATACAACCAAATTTGATTTCGTATTATATTGTTCCACTCCTATATGCCCAAGAAGTTCACAGAGGTTCTCAGTTGTACTTTCAAACATAAGTACAAGAATATGTGTGTCATATATGTGTGGAAACATCATGTGCATGAATGACTATGTATAAAATATGTGTGTACATAAATACCGCACGACTACACCACCATGGCTTTGTATGTGGAGGGACAGATTTTAGGTTAGGGAATATGGTGACTTAAGAACAATGATTCCAGCCAGTAGTTAGTGTACACAGCAACACAGACAATCCTGAGAAACACTAATATAGACATAAAAATCTAGAGTGGGAACCAAGAGGTAGGTATGATCTTTACTAGTGATGAAGTAAGAAGCTGAAGCATAGAGGTAGAGGGAGGCTTCTAGAAGGAACTGGCCTTTGACGTGGATACTACAAAGAGAGATATGCTACTAAGAAGGACTCTTTTCACAGGTAGAAATAGAGAAACCTATTTCTCACAGATGGGAGAGATGAAGCTGGGGAAATTGAGAATATGTTCTTCTTTGCTGGGCCTGGAATTGTGGGAACTGGGAGTGAACGCTGAGATGGGGCACTTTGATCAGGCACACCTTAGGCAGCTAGGGCGTGAGGTGTGAATTCTAGGTATCAGTCTGCAGGCGATGGTAGCCACTGAGGACAATGACTCTGAGCCAAAATAAAGCTATTTTTCATTAAGTTGTTTCTGTCTTTTTGCCATAATGATGAGGGAAGGGACTAACACAGAGAGTGCAGGGCAGACTGAACAGTAAGAGAACAGAGGGCCTCCTTAACTATTGAGAAGACAAAGGCAGCACATCCCAGTACAGGTTAGAGGCAAGCTGTGCCTGTAAATCTGCTTCTCAACAGGGAAGGAAGTAGAATTCGTCCATCTTCCATTTTCAGACATGCATTTAAAACACTGTTTAAAAATTCCTTGTAGCTTTTTAACCTCTCCTGTCAGTCAACCTCTCCAGTCACTTCAAGGCAAAGCCTAGAAGAACTTAAAGGTTATTTCTAGGAGAAGTTAAAAAAATATTACCGTCTTAGTGAATATTCTATTGCCATGAAGAAATACTACTATCAAGGCACTTATAGACAGAGCTTGCTTACAGTTTCAGAAGGTGCGTCTATGACCAATCATGGTGGGCAGTGTAGCAGCAAGCAGGTAGGCATTGAGCTGGAGAAGTAGCTTACATCCTGAGCCTCAGACAGGAGAGTGTGTGAAACTGGGCCTAGCACAGGCTTTTGAAACCTCAAAGCCCACCTCTACTGATACACTTCCTCTAACAGGGCCACACACCCCTAATCCTTCCTAAACAGTTCCACCGACTAGGAACAAGCATTCTACTATATGAGCCTATAGGGGTCATTCTCATTCAGACCTTCACAGTCACCCAGTCATCGTCAGCAGAAAGATGTGGAATCCTTACTGGAAATGTGCAAAGGTCACTGACAGGAGAGTCAAGCCAGTAGCTTCAATCATCTGAGAGGTGACATGAAATCTGCACACAGGAAGGCAAGCAAAGGACTCCTACTGTTTCCATGATTTCCCATAATGGTGTCTATTCTCCTGTTCCTACCCACAGTATCTTGTCCCAGAGTCTTCTATGGTGGTGATCACAATGTACAGTCTAGATATTGCCATGTTTTCAAGTTGACCAAAAATAACTTAGTTGGTTAATTAAACAACTATCTGTTAGCACACTGGCTTATAAACCAAAGACCTAAAACGAGCCTGTGAACTGGTTCACATGATGACACACTAGAAAAAGGAAGCTACACAGTGAGCCTTCCTTGTACAGCATTTGTAATTTCAATCCACATTAAAACAGAAACACTAATCTCAGTTCTACACGTCCCATTGCAGCTTCTCCAGCTTTCCATATGGACTCCATGCTGTCCGTGCCCTGGGAAGGTAGGTAATCCTGGATGCTTACTGTCCTAGATATGGCAGTCCAATAGCCAGAGTCTGGTCATCAGTGGCCACACCAGCATCACTGGAGCCCCTGGAGGGTTGGGCTCTGCCTCAGGACTGCTTTGTCCCCTGGCACCACTTTTAGGACTTTAGTCCCAGCCTGACCTCCAGTCCACTCGGCTGCGGCTCAGACACCTGTTCAGCCAGGAGATATTCGCCCTACACATGGATGCCAGTCTCAAACTGAGGCATCCTGCCTAGAACCTGACCCTGGGTGACTGACTAGCCCCCTGTAGGATACTCCACTGTCACCTTTGGGCCCCCAGCCAGATCCTTGTACATTTCAGACTGACTAGAGTTGCGGTCACTTGTCCCAGTTTCTAGGCACCTAAATACAAGCCCTCTCCTATCCGGACAGCCTCAGTTTCTTTGACACAGCCTTCAAATCCACAACTTAGGCTGGTTAAGGCATGGGGAAAGGAGAGGTCTCAGAAATCCAAACTCTGTAGTCTATAAATGAGGAACTGTGGTTCAAAGAGGGGAAACACACTCCGCTCATCACACCTGGAGCAGTGTAGCAGTTGTGGGATAAAATCCCAGTGACTGGGCGGCAAGTGGCTTGGGGACTCTGTTAGAATGGCAGAGCTGGGGCTTTTCCTGGCTGTCCTCTCACCGCCTATGGAGAAGTTGCTCCCTGAGACCACACATTAATCAGTGATCTCTTTTTAGACCCATAGTCAAGGTCTTCTATTTGAAAATCCACCTCTTTTTCCAGCATCCAGGAATGGTCAGGGTATTATGGTCTGTTGGTAGTTTGGGATGGCTGCAACATGGGTTGAGGAAAATCACTGGAAATCCTGGCATAATACAAGTATGAGTGAGCGCTTCTCTTTCCCCTCGCTTGCTGTGAGCTATGAGAAAATGTGGAGGAGCGGAGGGTCCACACAGTTGTTTCTCTTCACCATATCTTTCGGCTCTTTGGCAAAACCAACACACTGTTCGATGAGCCACTTGGACTGTTCTTTATAGTCCTTACAACCATATCTATATGGTGTGGAAACAGAAGGCTAGACACATGCAGAACCTGACAGGGCAAGTCTGGGCTCTGCGAAATTTGGCATGTATTATATGCCATTATTGGGAAAGAGTGGGGGTGTCTTTCGTTCTTCCCATCTGTGCTGCTGGAGTCTCTTCTCTACCTGGCCACTTCCATCAGGGACCAAACTCTGACTTAGTCCAGGAATTAGTCCAGGGTTGAGGTCATCTTGAATTCTATCTCTCTCATCCTCCATGTATTGACCTGTAGTTTCTGAAGGAGCAGACACAGCATACAGACCGCTCCTAACGTTTAGCAAAAAAACTCTATCTTGCTTAACACACATACACACACACAGAGAGAGAGAGAGAGAGAGAGAGAGAGAGAGAGAGAGAGAGAGAGAGACAGACAGACAGACAGACAGATAGACAGACAGAGGTAGCCATCAAGTCAGAGCAGTAATATGCAAGTACTTTGCATGTTGTGAAAAGCATTTAAACCTCCTTTTGAATGAACACTGCAGATCCTCTAGTCCCTGCGCAGCCTGGGTGGTTTCAATACAGACAGGCAGTTGCATACCCCATCTCAGATGTCCCATCTCCTCTATCATACGGGAGCAAAGGTAGTGACAGATCATCAGAGGTCTTAAGATCCAGAAAATAATTAACCTTTATCAGAAAGGACCGTTTGTAAACAATAAAATTCAAACAATGATGGAAACATAGAAACTACTTAAAAACACCAACCATGGTTTCAGATATGAATTCTACAATATTCCTTGCTGCACTGGCCGATTTGGGGGAGGTATTGTGACTTCTTTATCTGTGTTCAGAATGAGGGAAGGTGTATCCCTGCATTCAGTATGGTGCCAAAACCAATTTCTAAGTTTCTGAAGAGACTTCGAGAAAGGCAGCATTTCTAAGGTTCTGAAGAGACTTCGAGAAAGGCCGCTGAGTAGAATGAACAGTGAGAAGTAAGTAGCCATGCTCGCATGCAAGACAAGAGAGGCTCAACAAGTTTCCCCTGCACATGCTGCTATAGCCTGCATCAACTTGTCTCAAGGAAATGTGGATCCACCCCCAAATCCTGCGTCATCCCCCAAGCATCCAATCTCAAAGTGTAAAACTGAAATGGGGAGGCAAGAAGGGCTCTGTGTGGGCCTTGTCAGGTTGGTTGCTCACCTTCCTGGACCTGGGGGGAGTTGGGAGGACCTTGGACTTAACATAGAGTAGGGAACCCTGATGGCTCCTTGGTGTGGAGAGGGAGGGAGTGGGAGTATGGGGGGAGGGGAGGGGAGGGGAGGGAAGGGAAGCGGGAGGAGGAGGGGAGGAGATAGAAATTTTCAATAAAAAAAATGAGAAAAAAAGAAAAATAAAAAGAAGGGCCCTTGACAAACCATGTAGAAGAGAGAATTTTCTTATTAGGCATAGCTCTCCCTGCCTAGACAATTAACACAGGGTGTGCCTGTCTCCTGCACTGGGTGGGAAGCCAGAGCCCACTGATAAAAATGTAGACTTATGGAACAATCCAACACGGGGATTTACCAATGAGAGCCTTGAACGGAGACCCACACAGTGGAGAAGAGAGAGAAGAGTAGGTCCCCAGAGAAGCACTCTGATGCTGTGGGGGACCAAGCCAGAACTGCTAGCCCTCAGGTGTTTATTTCCCCATGCAAGAAACAAGAGTAGCAGGAAATGCATCCAATGGAAGAATCCACAAACCTCAACTGAATAGACAAGGGGGAACGAGGGATGCAGAGTCAAATACCTGGGAAAGAAGAACCAGTCTTCAATTTGGAATTAGACAAAATCCCTACCCCTTCAAAGTAGAAGCTTGTCTCCAAGAAAGATGAGAGCCTAGAAAGTCAACAACCGTGTGAAGATTGTTCCAGGATGTGTAAGAAACCCATCTATCTAGCTGCAGTCCCCCCACTTCACCAGGTCTATGTCCCGGGATATGAATGTATGTATGTCTATGTATGTCTGTCTTTATGGCTAAGACAAGATAAATGGAGGAAAACCCTCCTGCCACAGGACTTCACGGGCACCCCAGAATAACATTCATAATAATGACCCTGTCACTCATCAAAGAGGTTCTGCATGCCAGGCCTCCCCAGGCCTCGGCAGCTCTCTGATCCCACAGCCAGCTCAGCCTGTAATTGCCAACACCCCGCCCCTGGGCGATGGCAGGTTCTGTGAAGGCATTGGGGCTTTGCTGGTGTCTGCAAAAACACAAGTTCAAGGGGACCTTTTAACATCAGAAGCAAATGTACGAGAGGAAAGAGAGGCAAGTCCCCTGTGCCCTGTAGAGGATCACAGTCCAGATAAGAAGCGCAGTTGTTTGGAGGTGGGAAATGGTTTGAAGGCAACAGAACAGACACACAGTAATTGCGCTCAGACTCAGCACAGGCAGTGAGGACCTCTCTGTTAGAAACAAGAAGGGGGCAAACAGAGTGAGGAGAGGAGGCTGGCACAGTCGGGGGAGTGGCTGGCTCTCCTGGGGAGTGGGGACAGTCGCTGCCCACTAGAGAAGAGGAAAAGGGTGAGGAGAGATGTGGAATGGCTGTAAAGTACGAGCCTTGCACAGTCAGAGAATCTGCAGAACAAGTTAGGTATAAGCTTCCTGTACCCGGCCTTTTTCTTTCTGACCATCAACCAGCTCCCAAATCATGACACAGAAACTTATTATCAGTTTTGAATGCTCAACCTTAGCTTTTTTCTTGCTAGCTCTTTATCTACATTTTGCCTCAGGGCTTTTTACCTTCTTTCTTTCTTAATGTCTTGCTGTTTCTATGTCCAACTGGCTTCTGCCTGGCTTCTTGCCCTGGGTTTGCCCCTCGTTCTCTCCTTCTCTCATTCTCCCTTCTCTCCTCTAGCCTAGATTTCTCCTCCTATTTATTCTCTCTACCTGCCAGCCCTGCCTGTCCTTTCTCTGCCTAGCTATTGGCCCTTCAGCTCTTTATTAGACCAATCAGGTGCCTTAGGCACACAAGATGACGCAGATGCAACATATCTTTACATAATTAAACACACATTTTTACATCATTAAACAAATGCGGCATAAACAAACGTAACACATCTTTACATTGTTATAATAAAAGTAAACAAATGTAACACATCTTTACATTGTTATAATATTCTACAACAGCTGCCATCTACTTTTCTCTTGCTTTTTTTGAGGGACAGTACGTGTATGCATTTAAGTGTAGTGAGAAGAAAGACAGAAGATAACATGGGGAAACAGAGCACAAGAAAAAGATTTAAAATGCTAATGACTGTCTGATGCCCATTGTGCAACACCGGATAGGTCAAAAGTATGAGGATCAGAAAAACATGAGAAGCTGTCAGGAGTTGGGAACCAAAGAGAGTCATTTACCCATCAAACAGGGCTGAAGAGATGGTTCAGCAGTTAAGGAAGCTTGCTGCTCCCCTACCGAGGACCCTCTGAGTTAGGTTCCCAGGTGACTCACAACCACCTATAACTCCAGTTCCAGCAGATCTGAGACCCCCTTTCTGGCTTCTTTGGGCACTGCTCAAATGTTCATACACACACACACACACACACACACACACACACACACACACACTAATAAATAATAAACTAAATCTCTACAAAGCACACAGACTGTACAGCACACTGAGTAAGTTTTAACAGAATCCATGTGTGTTAGTTAACAGGACACACTAACATTGGATCATCAGATGTACATGCTGGTAACCAGTGGGCCTGAGTACTGCAGGAACTCAGAGGGAGAACTGTACATGGCTGGCAGAAGGAGAAATCGGGGACATGTCTGTAGTTTCCATTCAACTTTCCTATAAACCTGAAACTTCTGCAAAATAGAGTCTCTATTTTTAGAAGTGGGATGAAGCACTTAAATTGCCCTCATCTTCCAGAAAACAAAACAGAACAAACAAACAAACAAAAACCCGGTGAGTTTTATCATCCAAGGACAATTAGGCAGCGTGGCACAGAGTATACCCTGAACTTAGAAATTTACAAGTATCTGAAACTCAACTTAGTACAGCCTAATTTTGGCAATAGTGAGGAGAGCAGCACCGTCCCACCCCCAGGAGAGTGCTGAGAGGCCCCTTTGTGGCACTTTAGCAGAGTTCCCAGCGCTGACTGAGGACAGGACGGTGCTGCTTATATGCCATGTCATTTGCTCTACACGGTCCTCTCGTATCCTATTGATACGTTCCAGAATAACACTTAAATGTGCCACTAGAAAAAAAAAATGATAATGTGCTTGGGTATCAGATTCTTGTGTAATTGTGTGAACATCTGTTTTCATGAGCAGCAGAGTTTTCTGGAAGAGAATGAATGCTTGTAAGACTGTGCACGGAGCAAAGAAACACAGTGAAGCATTTGCCAGAATGTTTCTTGAAAAACAAGGGCACCATCTCTTGTCCAAACAATCAGTTCTACAGCCTTGCTGTCTTCCAGCACTTTCTCATCACAGCACGGAAGAAAGCAGACCAAAATGTATACATAAAAGCCATTTTCTTACCTGACACAGCGTCGTTCCCTAATACCTCAGGGTGGTTTGAGCATAATTCTGCATCCCATTTCTACAAAACCGACCCCTGTTTGCTTCAGCTCTGTATGTTCTAGTGAAAGTCCTGAGTAATCCACCATAAGCAGAAGGCTGTGGCCAAGCCTAGCTGTACCCCAGGAATCAGCACTCTGGTCCAACATATGTGTATGGGGGGGGGGGGGGTAGCCTGACTTACCATTGCAAAGTCATGAGCACAGAACTAAAGTGGGGGCAGCATGGTCTAGGGTCGCCAGGAAAGGGAAAGATGAGAGAAAACTAAGGCATTCCAGACTGAAGGAAGGACATTGGGAAGGGGTTGGGAACCTGGGTTGGCATGGGATGCTCAGGAACACTTAAGGCTTAGAGAGGAGCCCAAGATTCCACAGTGCCTTTCCCTGAGCGCCTAGCATGAAGATGGATTCTTCTTGCCTCGAATTGTACTATTCATAATACACTTTACTCCTAAAGCACCCAGCAGAGGCAGAGACAGGGGAGAATCTATGAAGAAAGAGAAGTCAAATGCTCTGGGCTTTAATCTTAATCCAATGGTGTGGGCTTTCTTCCCATTTTATAGACAAGGAGACTGAGATTCAGAGAGGACCAGGAATCTCAGACAGCTGTACATGGATAGCACAACTGAGTTTCAAGCTGAAATCACCTTAGCACTAAAAGCTATCTGTTTTTGCTTGCGTACACCACTGTTCTCGAACACAGGTGTATAGGCAAGGTGGTTACTGAGAGGGGGAGGGAGGGAGGAGAGTATCGAATTTTAATCATGTGTCTGCATATATGTAAAAATTAAAATTGAGCTGCTTCATAAAAATGAGCCTTTACAGAGTGTTTGCTGTGTTGACCTTTGGGTGCTTTGTTGGTGTTATCCACTGCATTTCTGAAGTGACTGTGCTTCTACCTCTCTCTGGAACTTTCCTTTGCCACACAAACAACATGGCACAGGGCATGGCTACAGTCTGGCTCCTGAGTAATAACAGCACATGGGGCAGAGCCATACCAGGCAACCTGTAGCTCAGCAACAAATGAAAAAAAAAATGTTATTAGTCAATGTGTTCTTGGGGATGTTTGTTACTGAAGCCGAGCTACTGATACAACTGATATCTTCAAAATGAGGCACTGAAGCTAAAGCAGACAACTTTCACCAACTCATATAGCTTGCAAGCGGTAAAGCTTCAAATGAGACCCCTTTCTGTTTGTCTTAGATGCCTGTGTCCTTTTATTAAATTGTTGTTTCAAAACCCTTAAGAAATGCTTGGACTGTTGAACATAGATGATGTGAGGTCACTTTCCAAGCAGGGCACTAGGATCCCTATGGATTCTTTTCTTGTAGCGTGATTCCCAGAAGTCCTTTCTCCAGCATAAAGCATCATTTGTGTTGCCTTAGTTATTAATGGTGACCCTCTGACTCTACCACCTACCCTGAACCACCACCATGTGCTGCATCTAGCATAGCATCTTACACCAGTCTCCTTGTTATCAACACACCCTCAGACAAACACAGATGCACACTTCTCCACCCATTTTGGGTGTATTAGGGGATGCATCCTCATATGGTTATGACACAGCCTGGCTCATAACTTCAAGGTGGCCTCTCATGATAGTCAAATCCAGAGTCTAATTGGCCTGACTCCTGCCAGCATCTCATAATTGATGGCATGGTGGGCCCATGCTGTGGGATGATCCTCTGCATACTGTGAATATGAATTGCTCTCATTGGTTAATAATAAAGTCATTTGGGCTATAGCAAGGCAGGATAAAGTTAAGCAGGACAATCAAACTGAGGACTGGGATGAAGAAAAGTGGAGCTGGAATAAATACGAGCAAGCCACCCAAAAAGCAAAGATGCCAGAGGAGCGGTAAAACCATGGGCCACGTGACAATACATTGATTAATAGAAATGGGTTGGTTGAAATGTAAAAACTAGTTAGTTATAAGTCTGAGCTATTGGCTGAGCATTTTGCAATTAATATAAGCTTTTGTGTATTTATTTGGAATCTGCCCCAGAGGTCAGGATGGAAAGGCTCCGCCTCCATTTACACCCCCCTCCTCCTGGCTCATCAGGTGCCTGACATAAGGTACGCTTTTCACCACAAATAAGCTAAGTTGCCCCCTACTCCCAGCTGTTTATTCCACGTAGGATTCTTTCTGTCCTGAAAATGCTCGCATCTCATGGAGGTAGTCTCAACTCGAAGGGCAGAAGGGTTGCTGTCTATCACACTTCCTGGACGTATTAGTGTACTTCAGAAACACGAAGTGTCTATTCCACGACGTCCTTCCAATGGGTAGCATGTGTTTCCTGAGACAATATCACTGGGAAAGCATCCTAGGCAAAGGGGACAGCATGTGCAAGGCTCAAGGTGACAAAACTGACTTCAAAGATCTTGGAGTGGGCAGTTCTAGTGATTGAGACCCTTCACACTAGTGTGTCTTCTACACTGGGACGTCTGGGTTTGGTTCCTGAATTTAAACAACATAAAAAGCATGTGTAATGGATGAGAAATAAATCTGTTAGTTAAAAAATAGTTCTTTTTTGAGTATTTTGATGTTATATTTCTTTATTCAAGCTGAAAAGAAAGTTCATTTCTGACCCCCAATCTTCTTTCTGGTTCTTTTTATATAGTGTGGTGCTCAAGTTCAGTTACCCGAACCATTCAGAAAACTCAGATTACAGGGAGGAAAACTCGTAACACCACCGGCCAACTAGTCATGCGTGCATATCCTTGTGTTCTTCCAAGGCTCCAACTCGGCTGGCCCATCGCTTCCTCAGAATACTGAATGAGTGTCAATGGGAGCTGACAGCATTCTAAAACCAGGGCAGAACACTGCAGGGGCCCCTGGAGGAGAAGGCACGGGAGGCCTGTCCCTGGAGTACCTGAACTAGACAGTGATTATGTATAAACCTGCCTGGAAGGAGTCTGCCTGCTGCCCCCTCTAGATGCTGTGTGTTTCTAGATGTAGGGAGTCAATACTTTAAATCTGAGGCTGTCCGCACCAAGGACAGGGTCCTCCCAGCACACTGAGAGGGACTATTGGTATGTATACATGGAGGGTCTTCAGGTAACTCAGAGTCAGCTGAATTGTGGGTAAGTTTTGTAGCTGTGCATATGCATTTCCCAGGAAAGAGGGGGGTCTCTTCCTCATCCCAGAGCTCCCTTATACGTTACCTATTCTTAAGTGACCACCCTGAAACACATGTACATTGAGAAACACATGTACAGTTAGTGTACATGTACACTAACTGGACTAAGTGTAATCATAAAAAGGAGGTCATGAATTCCAAGGGAGGAGTCAGAGAGGAGATGGGGGGGGGTGGATGTGATGTAAATACAATGTATTATATTTGAAATTCTCGAAAAGCTAAAATGAAAATGTCGAGAGAATATATAAGAGGACTGGAGATGGTTCAGCAGTTAAGGTACCAACTGCTCTTTAGAGGACCCGGCTTCAATTCCCATTACCCACTTGGTTGTTCACAACCATATGCAACTCCAGCTTCCGGGAATCCAGCACCATCTTCTGGTGTATGCAGGCACTACATGTATACGGTGCACAGATGTGCACACAAGTGAAACACAAAATAAAATACAAAAAAAAATAAAATAGTGAAAATAAAAATTATTTTATAAATAGATGAAATTTAGAGATAAAAGTAGGTGCTATATGGGAGGAGTCAGATGGGTGGGAGTGCAGGGTGGATTTCATCAAAACACATTTTATACATGTATGGAATCCTCAAACAATGAAAAAAAAATGCTCTCCGTGCTAGAATTTGGGGGTGCAGGCACTGAATTCTTGTCCATTCACGGACACCTACTCCCAACACCGGTCACAATATCTGTCACATGGTAGGTTTAATGGTTTGATGCCTGGAGCGAGAGAGAGAGAGAGAGGAGAGAGAGAGAGAGAGAGAGAGAGAGAGAGAGAGAGAGAGAGAGAGAGAGAGAGAGAGAAAGGAGTGAAAGGGAAACAAAAACCTTTAGAAGCAATCTTCATAGCTTTTTCTTATGCAGAAAACTAAGCCCCCCCCCCCCCAGGTATGTCAGGCCATGTGCTCTGCCAGGATGGCACTGAGGTAGCGTGGACATGAGTCATGAGAGATGAGAACATGTACTAAGAGCAATGAGAGGCTGATCGCTAGAACATGGGTCTGTAGTCCTCAAGGGCTGCATGCCTATCACTTAGTCCAAGGCAAGCTTTGCGAGGGAGGCAGGGGCTGGGAGCCGGGAGGAGAGACTCCAGGCAAAGTACAGCACTGGAAGTGCCTAGAATGAAATATTGATAGGGCTTCGGGGCATTTCCTTGATCAACCTGAATGGTTTTAAAGTACCAAGACTCTCAGAGTTGGTGAGAGGTGGTAATGGTCTGGTGTTCAGCTGGTGCTCACCACAAATGGGCTGGGGCAGCGAAGAACAGAAGACCACCTGATAAGTCCCCCATACCTCCCTACAGGAACCCTGAGGTTCTTCCCTTCCTATCCTTCTTCCTGCCAGTCCTTCAGTGCCTGAATCAGATCTCATCCTCTTCTGTCCTTCACTCTGGCTTTTGCTAGAAAAATTGTAGGACTTGTTTGTACCCTGCCTCTGACAACTTATCAGACCCTCATTTGACATGCTCCCTCAATGGGCTCTATTGGCATTATGTCGTCTTCTTTTTGGTTTACAAGACAAGGTTTCTCTGTATAGTTTTGGTGCCTGTCCTGGAACTACCTCTTGTAGACTAGTCTGGCCTCGAACTCACAGAGATCTGCCTGCCTCTGCTTCCCGAGTGCTGAGATTAAAGGCATGCACTACCACCTCCCAGCAAGTTGCTCTATTTCTTAAGAATCATTTGGAAGGCCTTCTCAACCCAGACTGTGCTCTGAGAGATTACAATGCCTCGGCTCCACCCCCCTGAACTCATCTGCTTACCCCAAGTAGGACCCTTGCCTATGAGCAGCAATAACTTAGTGCTTTACTGAGTAAAGCCATGAGCTCAAAGTCATAGGTCATACGTATCATTCAAAGCCCAGCAATTCCACTGGGGGACATCTTTAACCAAAGTGACTTCTCTCTGAACCCCCATGTCCTCAGCAATTACATGGGTATAGAAGAATCCTTTTCTCAAGCAGCTGTAATGAAGAGTCAGGGATGGGATGGCGCTGTTGATCCATGTCCCACCCAGCCTCCTGAAGTCTCCAAGAAGCTCAACCTGGCTTCCAGTTTATGTAGCTCACCTCATTGTGCCAGGATTGTTTGTTCTCCAAAAATCAAGAAAACAAAACAAAACAAAACAAGAAAACAAACTAACAACAAAAAAAAAACAAAAAACAAAAGCTTTCAGACCAAGATTCAGAAACGCCTTGCATTTACTGAAACAACTGTATCCGTTCTAGGAAGTGGTGTGGATCAGCAGCTGACTGGAGTATTCCTGAAGCCTCAATTTGTTTATCTGTAAAATGGTGCTAATAGTGATGCATGTCTTGATAGTATTATGAGTAACAAATGGTCACTCTGCACCTGGCACCCTGAGCACTGCAAGCTCTCAATGCTGCTGATTCTTATTGGCATTCCATTGGTGTTAATGGTGATGATAATACAGGAATGGAAAGGCCCCGAGGCCCTGATTAACTGTTTTGCAAACTGTCTTTTTTTTTTTCTGAGGCAGGGTTTCTTTATGTAGCCTTGGCTGTCCTGGAACTCACTCTGTAGAGCAGGCTGGCCTTGAACTCACAGAGATCTGCCTGCCTCTGCCTCCCAAGTGCTGGGATTAAAGGCATGCGCCACCACCACCTGGCTGAGGGTTCTTCTTCTTCTTCTTCTTCTTCTTCTTCTTCTTCTTCTTCTTCTTCTTCTTCTTCTTCTTCTTCTTCTTCTTCTTCTTCTTCTTCTTCTTCTTCTTCTTCTTCTTCTTCTTCTTCTTTTCTTCTTCTTCTTCTTCTTCTTCTTTCCTTCTTTTTTAAAATTTATTTATTTATTATGTATACAATATTCTGTCTGTGTGTATGCCTGCAGGCCAGAAGAGGGCACCAGACCTCATTACAGATGGTTGTGAGCCACCATGTGGTTGCTGGAAATTGAACTCAGGACCTTTGGAAGAGCAGGCGGTGCTCTTAACCTCTGAGCCATCTTTCCAGCCCTCCTCCTCCTCCTCCTCCTCCTCTTCCTCCTCCTCCTTCTACCTCTTCCTCCTCCTTCTCCTCTTCCTTCTCTTCCTCCTCCTCTTCCTCCTCCTTCTCCTTCTCTTTCTCCTTCTTCTTCCTCTTCTTCTTTTTAAAATTTATTGTCTTCTCATACAAATATCCCTTCTCTACAGTCCTCCCAGTTCACCCCACCTCGGATACATGCCCTCTCCCCCAGATCCACCTTTCCTTCATTTTCTTCATAAAAGAGCAGGCTTTCCACTGATATCAACTAAACATAACGTAACAGTAAGACTAGACACAAACCCTCATTTCAAAGCTGGATGAAGCAAGCCAGTAGGTGAAAAAGGCCCAAGAGCAAGCAAAAGAGTGAGAGACACCCTGACTTTCGCTGCCAGGAGCTCCAAAAGAACACCCAGCTACACAACCACAGCCTGTATGCAGAAGACTTAGCGCAGACCCACACAGCTTCCGTGGCGCAGACCCATGCAGCTTCCGTGGTTGCCACTTCGGTCTCTGCAAACTTCTTTGAGCCTTGCTTAGTTGATTCTATGGGCCATGTTCACCTTGCCACCTTGACCCCTCTGGCTCCTACAATCCTTCCTCCCCTCTTCTGCGGGCTTCCCTAGGCTCTGCCTAATGTTTGGCTACAGGTCACTGTACCTGCTCCCCTCAGTTGCTGGAGGAAGCCTCTCTGGTGATGACTAAATTAGGCACCAATCTATGAGTATAGCAGGATATCATTAGGAATCACTGAATTGGCAAACTATCTTTTCTAATTAAATGAATAACATATATTCGTGAAGAAACTGGTCCCAATTTTTCAGTGAAAGTAATTTGTCTACATGGCTGCGGAGAGATTTTTATTTTGTGGTGGGAAGAGGTAGCATCAGTCTGTGTGTCTGTGACTTCCTATTCATTTATATTCTTACTACACATAAGCTTACAAGTTAATGGATACAGGCATCACAAGAGGCGAAGGGACCATGTGCGTACACACACACACACACACACACACACACACACACACGTGTACACGCATGGTGTGTGCACTGTGCAGAGCACCCAAAGTGATAACTGACACCGCCATTAGTTGGCTGCGTCCTTCCCTTCCAAGCCTAAATGCTTTTATTTTCTCATCCGCAGATCGATACGGCTGGCAGGTAAATGTCCACCACTCCAGAAGAGTGAGATCCCCGCTGGTCAGAGGACCTCTGCCCCCTCCCGGGATTCCTCAAGCCCAGCCATGCTGAGCAGGTGTCTGCCAAGTGGGCCAGACCACACTTGAGCATCCAGCCGTCAGTGTACAAAATCAGATCTGATCGGGCCTGCAGAAGATAAATGAGCTGCAGTCCCCCCAGCCCCGGATTTGGTCATCTCTTTATGAGCTCTGAAGGGCCTATTAGCAGCCCTGATGAGTGCTAGGGGAGATGAAGTCTGCCTCGAACAACGTTAGCCGGCAGAATCAAATCACTTCCAATCCCCCTAGGGGGAAGGAGACGGCTGGCTTTCAGACACAGAACCCTCCCAGCCCCGTTGCCCATAAGGTTTATATGAACACTCAGTTGGAGGGGGGAGGAAAAAAGTGGTAAGCACTTTTTTTTTTGTTAGTAGAATCGACTAAGAATTTCCTCATATATCTAATAGCTTCTCCTCGGGCAATTTGGTGTCCCTGCTTAGACAGGTGCGTCTCATTTTCCCTGCTCAGGCTCAGCTTGGAAGGGGACTGTCAGCACCAAGGGAGGACAGCCGAAGCCAGCAACCTAGTCACCCTCTCCAGGTCCTGGGCCCTCTCAGCTCCAAGCCGCACATTCTTGAGGACACTAAACAAAGCTGGTGCAGAGAGTCCCAGGGCCAGGAATCTGAAGTTGACCTCTTGGGGGTGGGGGAGTTGGGGATCTGCTCAGTGGCAGAATGCTTGCCCAGCATGCACAGAGCCCTTGAGCATGATTCCCAGAACCAAAACCAAAACAAAAGTTCAGCTCTTTGCAGCTGGGTGCTGTGAGCAGTTAAGCCTGTGGAGTCACGGTCGAGTCCTTTCCCTGGGGCTGGGTGTTCCTTCCTGACATACAGAGGATTTTAATGGGATCACATGCATCAGGCTCATGACCTGTTCACCCCCTCCCCTCCCTGCCTGCCTCGCAGTATATGTCCCGAGTGGCTGAGAAAGGGGTACCTGGCCAATGCAGACAATAACCACAGTCTTTAAAGGGGTGGGAAGGAAAATGGCTAAACTTAGGGCAGGACTTGGAGAGAAATTAACCCTTACCCTATCCATCACTCATCACAGGAATGAGACCAAAGAAGACAGGTATGCCTCCCAACGCCGCAGCTGTGTGACCTTTCCCTGCTCATTCACCTTCTCTCAGCCTCAGTTTTACATCTGTAAAATGGGGACATTCTAACCACTGATGGAGAAAGGCTGTTTTAGGGAGGAGATGCTAATGTGTCTGAAAGAGTGTCTGGCATCTAGTCCACAAACTCAGGCTGCCTGTTACCTTCTCCTGGCATTTCTGTCCCCACAATATGGAGGTCTTTTCTCACCGGTCCTCCCCTCTCCACTCTGGGTACCTGTTTCATTAAGCTCTGACTTTGTTCTTTCCCTCTGATGGGGTTCCCTTGGCCTTGGCAGCCTCTCTTCTAAAGAATCCCCTCAGTCCTGTGTTGCTTATCTGGACACCATAACTAGCACCCTCCTCTGTGGTGCCTAGGGGATTATCCACTTGCTCCCTCTGTGTGATGGAGAGATTCCTGCGGCCAGGCTCCTTTGCTCTCTAGATACGTCGAAACACTACTACTGAACGAGCCCGTCAAGGGACCAGTCTTCTCTGGGTTTCCATGCAAATGTAGGAACAAAAAATAAAAGCCAAAATCAAAAGACAAATAAACAATAAGATAATAGCCACAATGTGTCCTTCTAAGGATGGACACCAGTAGGCTGAGATAAGAGAGGATGACGGGAAATGCATCAAGTGAAACAAACTTCAAGTAAGTCAGATGTTTAGGTCAAGGGTCAGCTTTCAAATCAGTCTCTAGTCAAGGGGCCAAACTCCAAAAGTACAAGAAAGAATATGAAGTGTGTAGGAGAACCACCTTTGCTAAAAGCCAGGGGCAGAGAGTTTCTTCAGGCCCAGGGATAAGGCATACAAAGGTCTCGAGGTAGGTGACAACATAGTAGGTTTTGGAACTGAAAAGGGGTTAATGTCCCAGGAGGGAACAGTAGGAAGAACTATGTGTGGTAAATGCAAAAGGGGAACAAGGGTACAGTAAGACCAAAGGATTCAGAAAGATAACCCAAGTGTTTAAAGGATGGTTCACAAGCCAGGTCCCACCTGCTGTTTTGAGAGTTCCCAGAGTGTTTTCTTAGAACACAGTTCCATCCATAAATATGTGTATTACATATTATATTCTATATTACATATTTACTATATATTTGCTTTCAAGCAAATTGCAAGGATGCCTAGTTGCTCCTGATAACTGCTAGGTCAAAAGCCTAAATAGATATAGACAGGCATGGCTATAGTTCTAGGGAAAGATTAATAATCTTGCCTTTAACCCAAAAGTGTGCTGACCCCTGGCTTAGAGTACGCAGCTTGAAGTTGGTTAGAAGAGTTTTGAAGCGAGGGAAAATATCATTTGATTAGACACACAGAACCTTGCCTGGCACACATCATATCCTCACGCATGTTTGTCGAATGAATCAGGGGATATTTAGATGAATAACGCCTCATTATTCACCCACCACATCATATTATCCCCTCTGTTAGCACAAATAATCGGGAGGTGGTGCCGATGAAACTGAGGGAGCCTCCCATCCGTCCAGGCAGACGGCATTTTTCACAGCACTAACAGCTGACAGATAGTTAGAAAATTGAATGTTCTATGCAGCTTCAGATTGGAAATAGCAGTGTGGTTTTCACCACAGGGAACCCTCTTAATGTAAATCCAACCCAATTACACACACGCAGGCAGCCACCGAATTTACAGCAAGACTGAGTTTTGCCCAGCAGCCAATGAAGCACAGCTCTTGAGAGCTGAGGATGGTCTTCTGGGGAGAGTGTAGGAACTGCAGGAGGCACCTCTACCCTGGGGTGGGGGGCTGTGAGTCATGAGTACAGGGTGCAGAGTGGCTTACAGAACCCGAAAGAAAGGCGATGAAGTAGCTATGCAAATACACAGCAGGCTGCCTTCTGCAATTGCAAAATCATGAATAGGGGAAATTGCTGGAAAACCAAAAGTAACTTTTTCCTCTGGCTAGATGCAGAGAACCAAAGCTTTAAAGAATGGAGCTCCTTCAAAAATCAACTGCAAGGAGCCTTGTGAGGCCCAGGCAGGGTAGGCTTTGCAGAGTGGGTCGGGTCACATATCACAACTGGTCCACAGTTGCTTGTGCCGGTGTCTGTCCAACTGGACTGACAACAGGTTCCTCTACAAATGGTCCATAAACGCCATCCTCCTGAAGATATATGCTTGCTTGGTGTTGGAAGGTGAAATAGCAGAGATGTATGGCTTTATTTACTCTTTTCTCATACGATACATCCCAACGGCAGCTTCCCCCTCTACTCCTCTCCCAGTTTCCCTCTCCGGATCAGATCCACTACCCCTCCCCTCCCAGGGACATCAACTGAACACAACACAAGATAAAATAATACCAGGCACAAACCCTTACATCAAGGCTGGTGAAGCAACCCAGTAGGAGGAAGAGGGTCCAAAGAGCAAGAAGCCCAACCTCAGAGCTTCCTTGTCTTCTCCGATGGTTTCCACCAGTCATTGGTATTTCTTCAGTTGTAGCTGCAGCTCTCCAGTGGCTATGTCCATTGTCACGTGACCTCCCAGTAGGGATAACAGTCCCTGGTTAGATAGTTCACCCTTATTAAGCTTGACTTCCTCTAAACACGATTATACCAGTAAAGACCCTGCTTCCTAATAAAGTTACATTTATAGGTGCTAGAGATTTGGACTTGAAAACAGCATTTAGTGATAGAGAACTCCATAAGAGATCTAGGAGATTGGACCCCTCTAGTAGACTGAAGCCTTCTGGATGGCTTCTTTGGAAAACAGAATCCACGACAGAGTCTTGTCATCATTCCCACAGACTAGAGAGGGTGAGAGAAGAAAGCAATCATATTCCCTCTTGTGGGATGTGTCTGTTTCTAAGACCAGATCGCAGAACCCCAGCCTGACACTGGCTTGGGGGACTTAACTCCCTTTAATCCCAGAGAGAGGACCTTCTATGCTCTCTTGCCCTGCACTCCCTAAGACAATTGCTTCCCTGTCCACCTCTTCTCTTCTCTGGCATTTGACTCTGCCCTTTAATCTCCTTCTTTCTCAGACTATCTAAACCCCAGCACATCAAAAGCCAGTTCTCTTCTTTTCTCTCTGTCTCTTTCATGACCCATGGAAGAGTCTAGATAATGCTCAAAATTCCAGACCAGCCTGGCCGTGGTGGCACAGGCTTTTAAACCCAGCACTTTGGAGGTAGAGGTAGGCGGATCTTTGTGAGTTCGAGGCCAGCCTGGTCTAAAAGAGCTAGTTCCAGGACAGGCTCTAAAGCTACAGAGAAACCCTGACCCCCCCCTAAAAAAAAAAAATAATTGAAGTTCAAAGTAACTTCATGAAGCAAGAGTGCTCTGTCAGCAATCTTAGTAAGATCTACCTAGGTCACATTCCTAGAGTGACGATACATCTTCTTACATCTTATGGAAGCCCTCCTCTTGATCAAAATCATCTGATCAAAAATGTCTAATGTAGCAAATAGAGGATCAAAAGTCACAGCAGCAGAAGCTGGAGTTCCTCTGCAAACCTTTGGCAAGCAGTAAGATCAGCATCTGACCTCTGAAACCACAGGCAGGTATTGAATGACAGGTCTGTAACTTGATTTTAGATGGAAACTTTCCCTCAGACGTGAGATGGGGAGAAGGAAGACGCCTGCATCAGCGTGTCTCAGCTAATGCTGCGCATATAAACCACCTGGGCATCTAGTTAAAATGCAGATTCCTATTCGGAATGCCCTGGCTGGGGTCGGAGAGTCTGCATTTCTAGCAAGGTTCTTGGAGATGCTCATGACGTTGGCCTTCTCAGGTACCATGGACCTATAGAAGCTCCCGCTGTTTTGACAGTGACCTACCTAGGGTTATAGATGTTTATTCCAGCCAGAAGAAAGCCAACTGTCAGGAGTACCCTCTTGGTACAGAAAACTACACAGTAAGTCAAAATGGACCCTGGGATCCCCCATTCAAAGAAAAAATGACCTTTATTTGGAAATGCAAGTCAGCCTTTGTAACCCTGTCGGGGTTTTCCCAAACTGGTGTTCATGCCCACCAAGGCCTTGCCCTGCATACATCTTTTTTAAAATACTAAGGTTCTAGGAGAAATATGTCTTTTCAGCTTTATCAATATATTCTCTTTGGATTTCTGTCAAGATCTGGGTGAACCCAGTTGATTTAGCGCTTGCTACAAGACAACAACGAAAGCTGAAGAAACTGAGGCACAAGGAAGTTTTATAGGAAGTTCACAAATCATTTCGGTGGGACACATCCCAGCTGATTGGCTCCTCATTTGTTCCCATCACTGATGCTAAGTCTCACGTGGTCCTTGTGGAGACTTACCATGGAGTCAAATAAATTTGCTTCTTCGCTATCCCTGAACCATACTTGTTGGTATTAAAATTGAGTGTTCCTCAAAGCCAATGGGGAACTCACCAAAGGGGAGACAGCTCTGTGTGGCTCCTGATAGGCAATTCCCAACACCCATTTCTCTTCCTGTTATCAAACCATGAAGGCAGAAGAGAAGAAACGGAAGGATGGAATCCCTCAATTACTGGTCCTGGAGTCCCCAGAGAAACACTGCCCACTCCCTTCCTGTGTGAAGCAACTTCCTCTCGTTAGGTTCAGATATGGACTCCTCACTCATGACAGTAAGAAAGGGAGTAACCGTGGCTGAAGAGAAATGGTGAGTAACTTCCGAACTAGCCATAGTGATGACAGAATCAGGATCATTACTTCAGTTCATAAGTCTCAGACCTTTCGTGACTGGTAATAGAAGGAACATTACCCCGGCTCTGCATTGTGTGTGGCTGTGGTATCTTAAAGGGCCAGCTCCTTCAGACCCTGTAGGTGGTGGGGTTTGGTGATGAAAACTCAGTTCTGGAGTGAACACCCGGGGTCTAAATCCTCATCCCAAATTTTGGATCTTAATTGGACCCCCCCCCCCCTTTTTTTTTTCTTTTGGAGATATGGTTTCTCTGTTTAACACTCCTGGCTGTCTTGGAATTCGCTCTGTAAACCAGTCTGGCCTTGAACTCACAGAAATCCACCTGCCTCTGCCTCCTAAGTGCCGGGATTAAAAGTGTGCTCCATTACTATCTGGCTTAATTCGAATTCTTAATCAACTCTAACTAGTTAAGTTTCTGAGACAAGGGTGTTAGCTTCCCTGTGCCATGGCTTCTTCACCTTCAAACCACATGGAGCCGATGTAAAGAAAACAGAGTGAACGTGTTGCACCGTCCTGAGTCTTTGGCGGATCGTAAGTACTCACTAACTAACTACCAAGCGCTCTCATCTTTATGTTGTTCTTTGTATTAATTCCTCCTGTCTCTACACCATGCCTCCTTCCTTCATCCTTTCTACTCTTTCCATAATCCGGCTTTAAAGAAACACTATTCAACATTCTGGTTGCCTTTTTCATTTCTTCTTTTTTCTCAGTGTTATAGCCAGGATTTCAAGATTTCTAGTGGAATAGCCACTGAAAATAAAACCCCTTGAGTTCTAGAACAAGCTAATTTTGCATAGGCTAATAAAGTAGTCTTATCTTAAAAATGAAATTAGACAGGAAGGTTTATATGATCCAGGAGCTTAGTGTAAAGAAAGATCAAGGCCCTCACTCAACAGCACAAAACACTTGTTACTGACTATGGATATCTGGCATGGCTATGTGATGAGTTGGTACACACGTCGTGCGCGCGCGCACACACACACACACACACACACACAAAGATGTGTCCTTCATTGTACAACACACTGTGTGGGAGTAACAGTACCAATGCAAAAGAGTTGGATTCAAATCTGCATTACCTAAACGGGTAATGCAGGTCACCTGGCATCCTGCTCTCAGTCCTTCGCCTTTTCAAGCAGTGGTTACTCTGATTGTTTTGTGAGAATAAAATGTGCAGCATTATTATAAACAGAGTAAAGTCTGACGGCCATTGTCGGCCCTTCCATTCCTTCCACTGACCTCCCTCTCCTTCTTGCTTCCTTTCTCTCCCCCTTGTTCTTTCTCTCTTTTTCAAAAACGTTCTTAACATTGGTTTGTCTTCCCATCCTTTCAGCTCTTCTTTACTCCTTGGCCCTGCAATTCCAATTTGGATGAGAGAATTTTAACCCTTTTCCCAAACAAAATATAGGTTGACTCCCAGTTCTGAATCCATGAAATCGGGGTACACCATCACACTGAGGGCAGCACTCCTTAGGCAACCCTGCATACAACATAAACTTGGTGGAGGCTGACTCCTTGGTCTGTCAGCCATTCTGGAGGAAAATAACCCTTTCTGTCACCATCCCTGATGAAGCTCCTTCTGTACAGCTGCCCTTGGTCACCAAATTTATAAATGAAATCATCACTGTGGGAACTATAGAGTAACTAAGTCACGTGAGGGGTAGACAGAAGGATTCTTAAAGGGGTTTTCTGATAAGCAGGACCTTAATGCTTTTATAGCAGAGGAAGGAACTGGCTTGAGAAGTATGGGGACAAAATAGTATAAAGGTTTGGACTATTAGAGCATACAGTATTCTTCTAATGCCATCAGCCCTCCTCAAAGCACCTTCCACTCCCGAGATGACTCTGCTCTTCGCTATAAAGCACACCTGCACAGCCCCACCTCATGACCTAGACTTACACTGCTCACCCCGATCATCTTCCCTTATTAACTTTGCCTGGGTTCCAGAATCTCTGCACTGTGCACGATCTACCCACTCGTCCCAACGACATCTGAAGATGAATCCAGAGGGGGCAGCCACACCATAATCACTTAAGAATGGATTGTAAGTTTGGTGACTAGAGCCCCACCTGTCATTTACTGAATCAGAACGGGAAGAGAGGACATGGCAGAAGCCTACACTTTACGAGGTCTTCATGGACTCTGCTAAGCACTCAAGACTGCCAGTCTTGCTCCCCTGACATTGATACATTACAGCTTCCGTCTCCAGGGAGTTTGCTGAGTACCCTTTCTATACCAGGCGTTCTGCAAAGGATTTTCACAGACATCATCTTTTCAAAGGGTCATTAATCTGTGCACTGGTCTAAGCCAGGTCCAAACATTCTTAAGCTTAATTCTCTCAACAGCTGCATCAGACAACTACCGGGCATGCCGGAGGAAGAATCCCTGCCTGGGTGAGACAGGGGACCAGTCAGTTTTGAGGATGAACAGAAGAGCAGGAAGCCTGCAGTGCTGCCTCTGGGGTCTGGGTATCAATGGCAGACTGTCTTCTGTTCATATTTTTGGAGCACCAGGAGACAGCCCTTGGAAGCACCACAGCAGATGATTGTCTGTTTCCCCCACTGGAGTCTCTGATCTATGAAGAGGACAGCAAGCCTGCTGGAGCACCTCCATGTTAGGACCCAGCCACCCCACGCTCCATGCGCTCCACGTGCTCCCACTGTAGAAGCACCCCCGGAAATCCTGACCCATGGATGTTAAAGCAGCCCAGAAAAACAGGAGTTCTATGAACTAAAGACTCTGGGACAAAACCAGCCAGCAACACATCCTCTTCCCCACCCCGTTAGGGGGCACAGCTCCCTGCTGGGGCTTCCTCCCAACTCCACTTTCCCCACCACTCAGGAACACTGTTGGGCCTTCGTCTTGGAAGTGTCTGCTTGTTTCTATGTGAAGCCTGACTGAGCTACACTTTCATGTACCCAGAGTGAGGTATGAAAGACTGTCAGGCCAAGGCAGGTTTGGCATGGCTCCATCCCTTTGTTAGAGGGAAGGATCTAAAGCCCCACTGGCTGAGCTAATACCTGAGGGCTATCAGATTGATGCTAGAACCTAGAGAGTGTTTCCTGAGCACTTACTATGGCCCCAGTCTGAGCAAAGCCCTTGGCAAGAACTATCTCATTTCATCCCATGCCTCACTCAGCTGCCTGCCCACAGTGCTGACCATATATATAACATCCCTACTTACACCCTTCAGTGAGCTCCCACTGTGCTTAGAAAAAGACCCAGGTCTTGCACACAGCCTCTGAGGTCATGCGGGACCCAATCTACACATCCCTGTCTGGCCCTGACCTCCCACCCCAACATCTCTCTAGCAAGCTGTACTCTCACGGTCACTGCTGGCTGACGGGGGCACTTGTCAGAGCTAAGTGTGGGTTTGTGCTTGTTTTGAGTCAGTGACATAAGTTTGTGGGCTACCTCTGATATTGAGTGGCTGTCCCCACCTTCTTGGTTGTCATCCAGACTGGAAAACACGAAGAAGATATTATTATTCACGGTGACTTCACACAAACCGCACAACAACACAGACATCCGCCCGGAACACTGCTCTTTTTGCTTTTAAGCTTCGTCTTTGCTCATACCATCCCTTGCCAGGAATCCCTAGTGGATTCTTCTAAGCAGTACAGTTCCCCTATAGGAGCAATATGATGAACCTCCACCAACCAGGGAGCTTTCCCCAATGTAGTGAGGGGCTATGGGCTGCTTTCCTGCAGCCCTGATCCTGATCACTGGGCTAGCTTGTGCCCCGAAATAACAACACACAAATTGTATTCTTTTAAACACTGCCTGGCCCATTATTTCAGCCTCTTACTCACGTCTTGATTAACCCATATCTAATAATCTGTGTAGCACCACGAAATGGTGCCTTACCGGGAAGTTTCTAGCGTATGTTCATCTTGGGCTGGAGCTTCATTGCGTCTGGTTGTAGAGGCAGGGCAATTGTCTGAGCCATCTACCTCATTTCCTTCTTCCTGTTCTGTCTATTCCACCCACCTATTTTCTAACCTATTAGGCCAAGCAGTTTTCTTTATTAATTAACCAATGAAATCAACAGATTGATAGAAGACCCGCCTCCATCACCCCAAACCTCTAAATTAAAGGGGCCCTGGCTTCCCTGGGACCCACCAGATCTCCACCCTAAAGGAAAAGTAATAATGCCCACTCTTGTTTACTCAGGAAATGCTCACACGACAGTGGCCTTGTGAGGCAGCCTGACAGACCGCAGTCCATCACGGCATTTTACCAGATGGGAAGACTGAGGCTCAGGGATATGAAGCAACTTTCTCAAGATCAATAAGAAAGCAAATTGTTCTCTAGCGAGGACCGGTATTGAGAGGCTAAATATGGGTTGGAGAGGCTGCTGCGGGATGATCTGAGCTCTCCTCTTCCAAAGAGCAGGCACACTGCAGTCTGCACAAGCTGAAGTCTGTCTCCTAGCTTGGGCTAACTGTGAGAGCAGGCCCAGCTTTGTATCTGAGACCTCCGCTGCCTGATCTGCTTTCTCGCTGTTTCTTGCATATTATTGTGAGCTGATTTTCTGCAGTTTCCCATCCAGGACCACACCAGAGAGAAAGGTGATTCCAAGCATGGACCCTGGCCACCCAACAAGACATGCCATCCTCACGGGTTTAGAGAGTTTTAGGCTGGAGGTTTCTCCCTTACCTTCTCCCGATGTCCCCGTTTACGGCATCTTTCATCAGCCTTAGAGTTGAAGCCCCATCCTAGATTCTCTTCTTCCATCCTCTACAATTCCAGTTCTTTCTGGATAGGAGCACCCAATGTTCCTAGGCCTAGGACTCGCCCCTACCTAGGGAGGACAGGAGCTAAGCCCTTCCTTTGTATTCATTCTGTCTCCATTCTTTCTCTGATCACCGGCATCTTACACTGTCCTCCAGAGTTACTGGAGATAATGTTGGCTGGGCCCTGGTCCTGGATTCCAGAATGCTTGCTTTCCTATGTTTAGGGTTTACAACATGATGTTTGACACACACACACACACACACACATACACACACACAAGTAGAAAACAGTTATCCACTCATGCAAATTAGCATCTACATCATTTCACCCTGCTTCCTAAAAAGTACTCTTTTAGGAATTCCTCCCTATAATATACAGTATTATTAACCACACTGACCTTGTGGTATATGTTATCTCTCTAGACTAACGAGTCCTATGTTACAGGATGTACCCCCTGACCTCCATCTTCCACTCCCAATTTACCGGGTCACCATGTTTCTATTCTGTTTCTGTATGTTTGTTTGTCATTTTAAGATTTCACATATAAGTGAAGCTCTGTCAAATGTGTCTTTTTATATCTGGCCTACTTTATTTAGCATGTCCTCTAGGTTTTTTCCATGCTGTAAATGAAAGGATTTCTTTGGTTTGTAAGGATGAATGACAATACATTGTCCACAGATAGTTACACCACAACCTCTTAACTCATTCATTTGTTGATTCATATTAATGCTGTTTGAATCTCTTGGCTTTTTGAGAATAGTGTCACAATGAACAGTGTGATGCTGACTTCATTTTCTTTAGGACTACACCAAACAAAGATTTTGCTGGATATTTAGTAGTCCTGCTTTTTACATCTTTAGAAAATTTTATATTTTTTTCCATAGAGGTTGTAACAGTCTACATGGGCACCAACAGTGGACAAGCGTTTCTTTTTCTCCGTACCTCTGCCAGCCTTGGCTACCCCTTACCCTTGTGATAGTAGTGGCGTGCCATTAAGAGGTATAAATGGGTGTCTTACTGAGGTTTCCATCTGCATTTCTCTGATGATTCAAGATATTGCTTCTTGATAATTTATTGGGGCAATTCAAAGTCCATGGGTGTCTAAGAATCATTTATTGTATGGTATTAATGGTCTGCCTAGGAACTGAAGCCAACATCCTTCTCCAGCCCCACCTTCCTCATGTGCCCCTGAAATGCCACCTCAGCCCCTCGCCCAGAAGCCTTCTCTCCTTTATCATTGAAGAATGCCTGCCCTTCCTTCCTGGCAACATGCTTAGTGTACATCTAGAAAACCTTCCTTGGATTTTAAAGGCTGAACTGTTCATGACCCTCTGTGTCCTTGACAGCCATTTGTTCGTCATTATATGGTATAGCCCCAGTTCTTCACTGGAGTCAGAGAAACTGGAGCCACCTAGGCACCACTTTAGATTGGATGAGAGGGTGGGAGGATAGGGAAGACGAGAAAATAATGACCTATGAGGCTGATGTTTCCATCCAGGTTTTGCAGGTGAGGATAACAAAGCTTGCAAAAATAATAATAATAAGGCATGGATGTGCTTCTGATAAATGGCAGAGCAAGGCTTCAACCTCCAGCCCTTCTGACCACAAAGGTGTGGTTAAGGAATCACTCTGAGCGAGCGCTTCAGGCAATGGCCATAAAGCAGCTGAAAGACTCAGTTCTACAGCTGGGCATCTCTGGTCCCTACAGTGCCCTCTTTCTTGCAACACGTGCATTTCTCTGAGCGATGCCTTCTATCCAGGGTGACCCTGATCTGAACCCCAGCATCATCAGATGTTTGGGATCCATTCTCCACTTAAATTTGCAGACTTGCTTTGTACTCCCACAGAAACATAATCAGAAATGACCCCGCACCAAACACCCATCAGAAATCTGTGAGCAATCTGTCTTTATTACTACAAAGAAAGGTTGGCCTGAGAGGCACAGAGCAGCGGGCGGGGGAAGGAGAAATTAATTGGATGTCAGGTTTCAATTGTTGAGTTACTAATCTAATCAGTGACAACTTAGCCTTTTAGATGTACAGCTTAGCTTTCCAAAAATTAGAAATTTCCTCTTTTCCAAAAAGCTATTGGAGAGGAGATAATTACCCAATACAATCTGTGCTTATTCTTGGAGTTGTGGGGCTTTTTTTTTTCCTTTTAAACATGACAACATTTCCTACATGTGTTCAGTGAAGCTGAAAATGCTATTTTGATAATGGGCCCACAGAACGTTTAACAGGCCGAGATGACAATGTGAGACTTTCTTAGGGAAACAGGAAGCAATGGAAAGCTATTATAGGAGTCATTAATGGGGACTTGGGAGTCTGCTGGAGACACTGGTGCAATTCTCAGTTTTACTGTTTTCTTAATAAGGCTCTTTGGAGATCAGATTCAAAGTGCCATGTCACCGAAACCTGAGCCCTGAGCCCTGTCCCCTCACTCAACCAGAGCCCCTCCCAGTTGTCCAGATAGAAGGCTCTTCCTCCACCCTCCCTTCAGTGGACCAAAGTTGCCTGAATACCTACCATGGGGCAGTTTCCCTCTGATTATTGACAGTGAGCTAAAAATAACCTTTGTCTCTACACCCCCCAGTCCAGGGAAAGGCAGACAAAAAGGAGACTAGTTTTGGAGATGGTTCCGTGAGGCGGTAGCACGGGCTCTGTGGGAGTAGAGAATACAGAGCAGTCAAGTTCATGGTCCTGAAAGATGAGTAGGATTTCCCCAGTGTGAGAAACTGAGCCTCCTTAAACTGGCACTGTTCCCACACTTGTCTCAGAACTGAGGCCAGAAATGTGGAATATACTCGGACCACATAATCGCATGCTCAACCTTGGAAATGGGAGTGAGGTCAAAGTCTTAGAAATTCACTGATGGATGAGAGTTCACTAAGGAAGAGGCAAAGCAGTTCTGTTAACAGAAACGGGATGAGCAGGTGCTGGATGGAATAAAATAGGATCTGAGCACCAAGCAGGCAGCTTCTTACAGCCACCAACAGAAGTCACGCTCGTTTCCAACTCAGAAGCTGTATCTCCAGCCCCTGGAACTTGGCTCTAGAGGGAGTTGCCCCCAGCAAAGTCAGTCTCCATTAGCTTTGGTTTCCTAAATCAAAGCCAGCTCTCTTCTAGACAAAAGGGAACATGCATCTCTTTCCAAGCCTTGGTTCTCCTAGTGGGTGGGGGAGGTAAACATTACTCTGCCCTTTCTTTCTGGCTTCGTGGAGTAAAGAAAAAGAAAACAAGGCGAAACTGAGCATCTGTGAAAACTTCTGAAGTGTGTTAATAACAACATTCTAGGGAGAAATGAAGTATGCAAAATCCCATACTCCTTGAGAAGGGAGTGATTAGCTTGACTACGTTTTGCATGAGGAGTCAGGCAAACTTCGAGAAGTTGTATGAGGCTTTAGACGCAATCTTCACAGAAAGAACTCGTGCTAAGTGGCCCTGGTTCAAAGAACGTATAAGCAGTTGTTTGTGTGTGTGGTACATCAACACATTTTAAGTACTCTCACACACAAATAACTTAATATTCCAAAGACAGGGGTATAAATAAGGTTGGTGTTTGAGAAAGTTTGTGGTCTCCAGAAATGAAGTAAACTCCAAACTACTTCTAGTGTTGAGAAAAAAAAAAATAACTGGGGCATCCATGAGTATTCATTGAACTAATGAGATTATTTTGAGGTGAAAAAAAAAAAGAAACAAAAAAAAAAAACTTGAGAAGAGGAAAGTGAAGAATATTGAAGGTGGAAAGAAGAGGCAGACCCAGTGGTCCCCAGCTAGCGATGCTCTATGACGCATACAGTCACGTGGAGAATGGGATGCTCTTGTCCCTTCAGTTGATGCTCCAGTGACGGAACACTCCTCCAGCCTGAGTTCAGCCAAAGTACATGGTTGGGTTTTCATATGTCAGAGAAGAAGTGGCTGGTTCTCACGTCTAAACCACTGTGGTTCAAACTATTATGGAATGTTAGTGAGCAGGAGGCCATGAGCCAGAGAGGTTGTGGAAATGCAGCAAGAGGTTATAGAGAAATGTGGACCTGGGGAGATTTGAGGGTACCTATCCCAGTCTCAACAGGCAGGGATCCTGGGCATCTGAGTTACATAAGGCAAGCATGGAAATATGGGTAAATAAATTACTGTTGGTTCAAATTGTGCTCCCCTGTCATATTCAGTATCATTTGGGGAAAAAAAGAACTCCATAAATTTTACCTTTTGATTTTCTGATAACAAGCCATTTAGCTTTGTGCATGTAACTCGCAGCCCCTCATTCTTCATCTTTATTCAGAGAAAATTCTTTCTACATAATGCTGTCCTAATTTTCATAGGGACGGGATTTCCACACCAGCATTTGGTAGGAGCCACACAGGAACACCTCTGATCACTTAGTTTCTGTCCTTAGGTTCCATGGAACCAGGAAACGATGATAACAGAGACACCACAGGTGGAGAGGGAGAGAATGAGCACTGCAAGAGCTTGGGGAGGAAGGAAGGCTTTGCCTTCACCGTGTGTGGCTGTGACGTCCCATGCCCTGAGCTCCGTGGAGATGGGAATTCTGTTCATCATACTTTTCTTTGTATCCCCAGAATCTAGAAAAGTAGTTGGCAAAACACACGGGCATTGTCTTGAAAAACAAACAAACAAAACCAAAACAAACAAAAACAAAAAAACCAACAACAATAAGGGGGCCAAAGTAGAGTGTCCAAGTCACGGAAGCCCAGAATCCCAGGGCCAGACTAAGAATTCAACTGAATATGACTGCAAGGCTTCCTGCTCTTCAGGAAAGACTGAGCTTTCTTCCTCCTTAGAGAGCCAGGCTTCCTGTTTCCTTGGCCCTGATTTGCTGTTCACTGTGACAGACTTCTTGGCCAACTGCACTAGTGGTTGCACTTAAAACAGTGGTTTCCCACAGCAAGAAGCAACATGATTGCCCAGGGAGCTAGACAAATGTATAGCACCTGGGAATCTTCTCGGTAACCCGTGCCTCTTGCTTGACTAATTCTTCTGTGGAAGGATCACTGTGGTGGTCAACTCAGATCTCTCCGGGTCCCCTTTTGCTAATGTTCTGTGTCCTTTGGCATCCATGACTCTTCTTGACCATTCTTGGGTACTTGAATCCACTCCACCCACAGGCATAGAAAAATTAGAATTCCCTGAGAAGTTGTCTTACCCCAGAAACCCTTAACTAGGTGAAGTCCTTTGAAAACCACACTCCCTTGCCGGGAGTCAGGACACCGCTGAGCTTCTGCCTCCATCCTTTTTCCCCCAGGCTTCATACTCAGGAACAGCTGGTCAACACAAATAGCCTCCATGGGCTTCTTTATTGCTGCTGTTGTTGATGCTGGGCTGATTGGTGTTCGTGTTTTTTCTATTTGTTTTTGATTGTTTGTTTTTGTTTTTATGTATCTTTTTAAATTGAAAATAGATTCTTCTCATATACAATACATCCCAACCATAGTTCCCCTGCCCCCAATCCTCCCAGTTACACACACACACACACACACACACACACACACACACACACACCCTCACCTACAGATCCACTCCGCCTCCACTTCCCCACAGAAAGGAGTAAGCCTCCAAGAGACAAACACCAAACAGGACAATTATGTGTTTATTTTAAAAGAGAAAAAGAACCTGATGTCGGATGGGTAGAAAAGGGAGAGAATCTGAGAGGAATTGGGGAAGAGGAAAGAATAAAATTAAAGTATGTTGTATGGATTATTTTAATTAAAAGGTAAATTCTAAGAGATCAATATGAATTTATTCTCTGTCATACTTTGCTTACACCCATGCTTTGCTTGGCTCCTCCCCCATTTCCTTGCCCTTATCAATTGCCTTGTATTGGTTTCCTGCAAATGACTTCACACTTCAAGGTCCAATTCCAGGCTGTCTATCCTAAAGGGTATTTCCGTTGTTGTTTACGTCCTACCCTTGCAGACCTGGTCACACAGAGAGCTGAACATGAGCGGCTCAGACACAAGTGGCTAATTAACAAAAACGTGGGCTTAAAAGGAGGTTTTGGTTTTTTTTTCTACATCCAAAGATCAACCTGGATTTTGAGTTTGCTGTTCTTGAAATAATTGGAGACCATAAGTTAAAGTCCTCCATTCTTTTCCAGAAAGGTCTGAGTTACCTTCTGGGATCATGCAGGACCTAGGCCATCTCCGTTCACAAGAAGTTCCACTCTATCTGAACAACACAGAACCAGACCCGTATGCCCAGTGTTCACTAGCAATATCCCCTCTACTTCCCGATGTCCTTTGCAGAAGAAGTGTGTTATGATGGAGGAGTTTATCAGCCAGTGTTACTTACTGTTTGTCTTTGGTATTTTCATAAAAGAATTGAGACAAGAGGAGAAAATATATTTCTTCATAAGGAACTGCATGACTATGTGACACATCTCCCTATTGTGAAATCCAAGCAACTGTCATAAAACATCTAGAAAAAAAAAAGGGAAGAGAGGGACAAGGTGCCCTAAAGAGGAAGCACTGGCTATGTATTTGCATTTCTATGGAAACGGGCACAGGCAGCCTGGGCTTTGGTTTACTGTGGTCAGAAGGACACGAAGTCAGGTGCCCAACAACTGGTAAGAGCTGCTGGAACAGCAGTTTACAGAACCTCCCAACCCTCCATCTTCCTATCAACGGGAGCGACATGTTTGTAAGGTTCCGCCTGACATGGTCCAGCTAGACCCATGTCACTCTCCATCCATGTGCAATAGGTGCTCCTTTACATGTTCTCCTACATCGCTCCAGAGATGATAAGATAAAGACCCCAAAGAGAACAAATGCACTAGCAGAGGACCAGCAGCTGGAAGAGAAGGCCGTTTCACGTGTACCAAAGGAAGCAGGCTTGGTTGACTCCTATACTGCAGGCAAGGTTGATATTACAACGTTGGTCATGACAAACAGTAGCAATAAGAGCAGGAGGAGGGAGGAGGAGGAAGAGACAGGGAGAGGGAAAAGAGGGAGAAGGTGGAGGAAAGGAGGAGAGGAGGAAGTAGAGAAGAGGAGGAGGATTTTAGAGTTGGTGAGCAGACAGTAAGCACTCTATTCCTGATTAGAAAAAAAAAAGCGTACTTTTTAAAAGTAAATATGGAAGAAAATATTACATATAAGAGTTTGGTAAGAAAATCATACCTAATGATTAAGTATCAGAATCATTCTCCTGAGAGGAAGAAGTCTGACATCTTTATGCTTTGTATTATTGATCTGCAAGTCCCAGTGTCTGCAATACACTATGAAAAAGTGGTTTAACTATTGATAGTTAGTGACCCATGATTTCAAAAAAGTTTTTTTTATATTGTAAAACAGAGTGATTTATCAAAATAATGCATAAGATATTTAAGAAAAACAGAGAGCTGGTATTCAGTGTCCATGGATGTTGAATGCCTGTGATATACTTCTGTGTCATGGTATGTCATCTTAAAAGAGTGTATTGTCAAGGCAGGTGTAACGTGCTGTTTCTAGAGGTGCTGTTACCCAAGCACAGATAGATTCAGTGCCTTAGTTAAAGTTACCAGCTTCTAACTGCTAGAATGTAAAACTGGGGTGACTCCCCTACAATCACATGACTGTAGGCTGAATCAGCCTGATTCTTTCTGTGAGTCTGTAACAACCAACCTTAGTATATACATGGGACCTTTTAGTGAGCACTTCTTATGTGCCATACAGTGTACTATGTTCTCTCCAAAGGCCAATAAATATTCTTTTGTATTTCCAAGTCTATGAACATTTGTTCAATACATAAAAATGTAAACATGATTCATTCTCCCTCTTCCCATACATAGTATTAGTCACATATAACCTATGACCAGAGAAGTATTTGGAACCAGTACTGTTTATTCTTCAAGTGAAGAAATTAAATTTTATAAGGAGAAAGACATCAGCAAGGTGGCCAAAGAAGAATTCTCATTATTCATCTCCTTGTGGAATCATCAATTTGAACAATTCTTCATGCTTAGAAACAAATTCACAAGAGCTAAGGAAAACATTTGAAAGACTACACCTGGGGGAACTAGACAAATAAAGATCTCTCGGGAGGTCAGGAAGGACAGGCTATAATCTTCTCCCTCAGGAGGTCAAGAAAGACAGGCTACAGTATTCTCCTTCAGGAGGTCAGGAAGGACAGTCTATAGTATTCTCCCTGAAGCCTGGACGGAGTAGAGAAAGGGCATGGGAGACAACACACCTCATGTTGCTTCATACCGAATGCAGGTATCAAGTCTTCCTGTAGAAGAACACCAACAAAAAACTCACTCATGGCCCTTGTCTAACAAGGTTCGAGGTCTTAGACTGGCTGACTCATCATGGGATTAATTTGCAAGAGCTACTATAACAAGAATATAATAGATGATTACTTCATAAAATACAACAACACATGACCATAGTTTAAAAATAATCATGTAAATATAATACTATCAAAAAGGGGGAAAGGCCTAGTAACTCAATTGTAAAGATAAGGATATTTATGATTATTTGACAAAGAATTCTAAATAACTGTCTAAAGATCAGACTATGGTGAAATGCAGAAAATTATAAAACTAAAATCATGGTGAACAAATAATTTCCAACTCTGATATAAAAGTTAGAAGACAAAATATTAAAAATAACTATACTGTAATAATTTGGTAATAGGAATGCAATAACTAAAATATGTATAATCTCACATCATAATACAAAAATGCGAAAATTTCAGTACAAAGATATAGATATCTACAGATATATACATATATAGATATATATGGTTGCAATTAAGTTGCAAAATAAATTGTTTTTAACTATAAAATGTTTTACATAAGTCTCATGACAACCACAAAAAAAATTATAGTAAGGACAAAAGCAAAGAGAAAGCACTTAGAACATTCAGCTAATGACAAAGAAAGGCAGCAAGAGAGACAGAATTCAACAAAGGAACTACAAAATAAAAATTCACAAAACAGAAATAGTAATTCCTTAACTGTCGTTAATTGTTTCAATTGTTAACTTATTAAAGTTTCAAAGCAAAAGATACAAATTTAAAGCACAGACAAGAACCAACTTGGTGGTGACTACAAAAGACTTGTTTTAGCTTTAAAGACACATGTGGGCTAGAAATAACAGCCAGTATGTAAAAGACATCCCGTGCAAATAGGAATCCAAAGGAAGCAGGATTGCCTGTTCCTAAACTGAAGATAAAAACTGTCTCAAGACAGGCAGGGTCACTCACTACACATGGCAATACGTGGCTTTACTTCTTCAGAGGAAAACTACACATTGGTGCAAGCACCCAACAGCAGAGCAGCTAGACATAAGGAGAAAATATGCAGGCAAATGGGAAGAGAAAATATGTTAAACATATTGAAATGTTTAACAGTAGCTAGGTCATCCAAACAAAAGATCCTCGGAATCTTGCCTGACACTACTGCAAAAACAGACCCCAATGCAACATTCCAGCCCAGAGCAGGTGAATCACATTCCGCATTCTTTTGAAATGTACAGGAGTATTCTCCAGGAGAGCTCACACAAGTCCACAAAGCAAGCATTAGCAAATTCAAGAAGGTTAAAGTCATCTAAATTATCTTTCCCGACTACAATATCTGAAACTAGAAGTCAATAACAGTAGAAAACTTAGAAAATTCATAAAAATATAGAAAGCAAACAACACACTCCTAAATAATCATAAGTCAAGAAAGAAACAAAAGAAAATCAAAGATGTCTTGAGACAAGCAAAAATATTAAATACAACTTAGAAAATCTGTGAGATGTAGTTCCAGGAGAGTGTATGGCGATAATCTCTTCCACATTAAGATAGAGCAGTGATATCAGTTAGGGTTGGGGAGGTGGCTCAGTGGGAAGAGTGCTTCCTGAGCAAGCATGAGGACCCAAACTCAAATCCCCAGGTCCCCTGTACAAAGCCAGGCATAGCCGCATGGCCTGTAACCCCAACACTAAATAAGGTGAAGACGGGAGGACCGCTGGGGCTTTCGAGCCGCCAGCCTAGCTCCAGGTCCAGTGAGTGGCAGAAGGGACAGAGTGATTCCTTGTGTGGAGAGCATACATGCATACATCACATACACGCTTCATACATGCATACATCACATACACGCTTCATACATGCATACATCACATACACGCTTCATACATGCATATACATTCTCTCCCCTCTCCAAAAAATAAAAGGTGATTGGATGAAGAATCTATAGCAAGTCACTGAAGGAAGAATAAAGCAAACTAAACAAAGGGGGGGGGGGAATAGGAAAGGCTGAAACAGTAATAAATGAAACACAGTTTAGGAAAGCAATGGGAAGAAAAAAAATCAGTGAAATTAAGAACTAAATTTTTGAAATGATAAATAATACTAGCAAGCCTTTAGCTAGACTAAGAAAAAAAAGAAGACTCAAATAAATAAAACTGGAAAGATGGCTCAGCAAGTAAAAGCACTTCTTGTGCAAGTCCGACAGCCTGAGTTCCATCCTTAGACCTCCCCAAAAAGCAGAACCATGGCTCGCATCTGTAATCCCAGCACTCCTGTGGCGAGATGAGAGGCAGGGAGAGACAGGACAATCTTTTGCAAGCTGGTGTGCCCAACACAAAAGCAGAAGCAAGGAGAGAGACCCTGCTTCAAAAATGAGGTGGAAGGACAGACTCTTGAAGAGCTGTCCCCTGAATTCTACATGAGCCATAGTACATGTGCACACACTAAATAAATAGTAAATATATAAAGGAGATTATATTACTATATATATTATATAATAATATATATATTACTATATATATATTAATGAGAGGGGAGAGATTACAGCTAATGCCACAGACATGAAGAGACTTCTAGGAAGAAGAGTCAAATGGCATCCTGCCCTAAAGTGTTGGATATCCTTCCTTACCCACAGTGACCCCAGACAGTTGTGGAATAGTTCTATTTATCAGTTACTCTATTTATGTAACACTAACACATGCTCACAGCAGCCCCGAGAAGTGGGTCCTGTTACTCCCATCACCAGGAGAGGAGATGTGAATTTCTCGGAGTCTCACATACACTCAAAGGCAGAGAGGAAATTCCTGCCAACAGCTCTCTGAAGCTAAGCCGCTCCTGGATGGAGCCCATTGGGGATCATGCTCCAGTACAAAAATTGCTGTGATGGAAAATGTGCTCAAAATGGCTCACCATCTCTTCCTGCCACCCTTACGGTCTGCAAATCCCCAAGACCTCCCTGCAGAGATTCTGATTCCCAAGGGCTGGGCAAACCTCAGGAAACTGGAACATAACAGTCCTAATTGTGATTGTTCCTTAGCGTGAGCCAGGCATGGAGAGCTGCACTGGCGTGGCCTGGACTTAGTCATAAAGACTCACGACCAGACAAAGGGTGAGTGAAGCCCATTTTGCTTTTCTCTGGAAGACGTTTTGATCCCCTATCAGCATATACCCAGATCACATGCTCTAGAGATGACTCTAAGTGTCTGCTACGGAATAGGTGTTCTAGAAGATCATGTCTCGAGAATGGGATACCCGAGCCTGTGCCCACTGGAGAAAGTGGCAGGTGACTTTTTCCTTTTCAGCTGTGAGGGCCAGTGAGATAGGTCCACAGGCTGCCAACCTAGAGACGCTAGCAGAGAAAGAGGAAGGAAATAGCTGCCTCTAAGTCCATGGTGAGCTGCTGGCCTGTATCAAATGTCCCTTCTTTATCTGGCAAGTTCTTCTGATAAACAATCTTGTCTGCTCTCTCCTGAGGAAGAATTCCTGATATGAACGGTTGGGCATTCACATCCTTCCTGTAATCCAGCTCCTGTGCAAAGCAGAGATTCCTTCTGGTAGCAGATCCAATCTCACCATCTCCCTGCCAGGTTGGCATCAGAAGAGTGGAATCTTGTAAACTTTAACCTGTCCCAAAGAGAGGCCACCCTGTCCCGCTTTTCACTGGGCTTGTCTGTTCCAGTAAAACTGGCTTGTATGTGGTTCCTGCCTTCCCTGGCATGTCCGGGAGCAGGAAGAACCCTCCTACCAGACTCCCCAGCTTTACTCTCTTCCTTTCTTAAGGGGAACTTCATCTCACTGGACTGACCCCTTGATCTCAGTGTGATTAGGAATATTCCACAGAAAGAGAGGTGGAGGAAAACAGAATGTGTTGGTACCAAGTAGTGTCTCTGAATAACTGACCAGTAAGCCTATACTAGAGAATCATAGAGAATCATTCTTTATTGAACTATTAACTCCGGCTATTATTATTTCCAGTTCTGCACAATTAATCAGAGAGGATGCTAATTTTTCTTAGTCTTTTTTTTTTTTTTTTTTTGCTTTTTTTTTTGAGACAGGGTTTCTCTGTAGCTTTGAAGCCTGTCCTGGAACTAGCTCTTGTAAACCAGGCTGGCCTCGAACTCACAAAGATCCACCTGCCTCTGCCTCCCGAGTGCTGGGATTAAAGGCATGTACCACCACCACCTGAGGATGCTAATTTTAACTCTGAATCTTGGTTAAAAGGCTTTGTTACACAAGCACATACGCACGTACGCACGCACGCGCACACCCCCCCCACACACACACATACACACACCAATGCATACCAGACATTTATATACCTACTTTTAAGACTAGAACAGATACCTATTGCCACCCACAGTCACCCTTACTAGTTACTAGCCCTTCAAATAAGATTTACATTCTGTGAATCAAAGTTGAGAACAAATATTGGGTATGGTGGATCCCAGAAAGGCAGTGTGTTTCCATGGTGAAGATGTGGCTCATTCATTCACTTATCCATGCCAGTCATTAAGACAAAAGTTTAGCCGGGCGGTGGTGGCGCACGCCTTTAATCCCAGTACTCGGGAGGCAGAGGTAGGTGGATCTCTGTGAGTTCGAGGCCAGCCTGGTCTACAAGAGCTAGTTCCAGGACAGGTTCTAAAAAAGCTGCAGAGAAACCCTGTCTCGAAAAACCAAAAAACAGAAAAAAGAAAAAAAAAAGTTTATTAAACATCCGTAGTGATTAATATCAACATACAGTCAACGTAAGGATGGGGATATAGGCATTTAATCCAGCCTAGCTGTGGAGAATCAGGATGCTTTCCTCAGAGGTGAATGGCATCTGAGCGGAGAGCCAAAAGATGAAAAGGAACGTATATGCAAAGGCCCAAGGGCTGGATGTGAGGAATTTCAAGGTGACTTCAGGGTGGCAGCTGCTACTTTATGAAAAGTACTTAACTCTGCAGTGTGAGTTTCTGCATCAGATTGAATAGAGTGGGTAGTCAGCAAGACATTGTTTGAAGGGGAATGCTACAGGGGGGAGGGTAATACGTTTATAAAGGCTCTCTTGGCTGCAGTGAGAAGGGTCAAGGCTTAAAGAAATGAGTTAGTACCACGGAGTCTTCAGAGAAGGCTGTGCAGTAGTCTGCATCAGACATAAAGGAGGGAATAACTTTGGTGGTGCTGAATGGAGAGAACAAGAGAACTGCTACGTATTAGCAGATCCAGTCTTATAAACTTTGCACATGGTTATTTCCAAGGTGATGTAATGGAATGAGTGATTCTCCTCAAAGAAGTCTGCGTCCTAATTCCTAGAACTTGTAAATGCATTCCCTCATATAGCAGGGATACTGGAGGTCTGGTTAAGTGAGATACTGAGACATAAATGCAATCTCTCATAGCAGGGATACTGGAGGTCTGGGTAAGTGAGATACTGAGATGAGAATCATCCTGGATTACCCAGGTTGAACTGACATAATCACAGGTGTCCTTCGAAGGCACAGAGGGAATGAGGCAAGAGGACAGACTTAACTGATGACTTAGAGATGAAGAAGGGACCAGGATTCAAGGAGAGGAATCTTCCATAAACTAGAAAAGGCAATGGGGCCTTCTCCCCAAGAGAAATTCTTCTAAAATATTTATGCAGTTAAGAAAAAATGGGCAAGTGCTACAAATGGAAGCTGTTCTTAAAGCTGACAGGGAAGAGAACAACAGTAAGTGGATGTCAGCTTGAGCGAAAAGGTAAACGTGTGTTTTCTCTTAAAGAGCTACACTAAATGCTATGTGTGATGCATTTAGTGTGGTCTCTGATGACCAATACATACTTGGTCAGTTTCCTCTGTAGCTTCCATTTCTCCTTTCTCAAGGTAGCCAGAGGTACCTGCCAGGTTATGACCTCTTCCCCAGTGTGTAACAATTTTGATCTCTCTTCCTTATCCTTCCCAATTTCATCTCCTTCTTTACTTTTATTTTCCTGTAATCTACTACATGTGATATGTGTGTGTGTGTGTGTGTGTGTGTGTGTAATAGGCACACAGACATCATCCCATGATTGTGCAATGAAGATGATTTAATCTGACAGTTGTGCTTATTTGAGATTCTTTGTAACATGTTTTAGTACCATATATATGCAAAACTCCAGAGATGCTGAGTTTCAGATGCTGGATCACCTATGCTAGTCAATTTCTGTCCCAAAAATTTTGCAAAACAACCACCTCCAAATACAGGGCCTCCTGGGTCAACCTTTATTTTCATTCAAGGATGTTCAGGCTGTGTGTGTTCATCTGATGGACTAGAACTGTCTCCTTGTCATGGTTCTTGAAGCTATGAGCAATGGAGTTGGCATCCAGACTTTCTGAGGCACAGGCTAATAGCAGCAGTGACACAGGGACGTGGTCTTTTCAGGTGATGAAACCAGGGAGAAAAAGTCCAGCCATGCTTGTCCACTGCCTGTTAATATCCCATTGGTCAAGGAAGCCACACAGATGATCTCAATGTCAAGAGGTGAAGAAGTATATTCTGTCACGATGAACCGCATCATGGGCCATTGCTTCTTTGAAAATATACATTGGAAACAAAAATTTAACCAAGTAGAATATAATACCAATTTTCCTGCAATGGAAAAGAAATAATTATCTTTTCTTTCTTGGCTCCTCTTTCCCCAAATACACACTCATAAGAAGTGAAGTGAAGACCGTGATCTAGGTAGGTTGTTTTCTTACTTTTTTTAAATTTTTACTCTTTTTGCATATCTGCCTGGTAAGTGTGTGTGTGTGTGTGTGTGTGTGTGTGTGTGTGTGTGTGCGCGTGTGTGTGCGCGCACACATACATGTCCACATGTTTGTAGAGGCCAAAGAATGGCATCGGCATCTTCTTTGGTTGTTCTTCACCTTATTCATTGAGGCAGAGTCCCTCAGTTGGCCCAGAGCTTACTAATACAGGCTAGGCTAGCTAGCCATCTTGCTCTGGAGTGGGTGGTCTCTTTCTTTTGAGTACTGGAATTGCAGGAGGCTTGCCACATGCACCCAGCACTTTTGTGGGTTACGAGGATCCAAGTTCTGATTCTCACACTTGCTTGACAAGTACTTTCCATCTCTCTTGGATCTACCTTTTTAGTTTGTTCAAGCTCAACAATCCAGAATCAATTTTATGCATATGCCATTAACCCTTTGAAATCCTTAACACCATAGGCACATGGGTATTATAAACTTACTAGTGAGAGAATCAAAACTTTTACCAGATTCTCAAGAATAATGCAATAACCAATTCTGTAGGTTACCATGGAATCACAAACCAAGGGCAATCCTTTATCACTGTTTGAAGGTTAGACCCAACCCTTAGGACTAAGTATGGGTTTTCCAATAGGCCTGAACCAGCGTGTGCCACAGACTGCCTTCCTAAGAGCTTCAGTGAGAATATACATCAACTCAAATTTTACTTCTCAAAACCAGTCTTCTCCCACTATCTGAACTGATTCAACTCTGCCCATCTTCACCCATCAGCCATATTATTCCCTAGGTCTTAAATGATGTGTATATTGGTTACAAGTTTTCTGCCCCATCCCGCAGGAATGTACGCTTCTATTCTTTTCCATCTTTTCCTCAGTCGTAACGTAGTGTCTGGCATATAATGGAAGCCTAATTAATAAATGCATTTAACTTATGAAACTAATGGATAAACATAATCATCCCTGGAAAATGGCAGATGGAGCTCACAACCTTTCCTGTAATTTGTGACTCTCTGAAAATGGAGAGTCGTTGCGGGTAGTTTTGTAAAAGTGTATGTTAGAGTGTACAATGCCTGGTGAATCGGGTAGGAGGGAATTAAGGTAATTTAACCATCTGTGTTTTGTTCCTCATTTGACTGATGAGTGACTGACTCCTGATGAGAAACGTATTTCTCCACCTGAGGATGAACACAACCACGGGCAGCCTGCAGTCATGGTGAGAAATAATCTACACATCACTCACCCACAATGGGCTCCCGACCGTGTGGGGGCCCTGCATGGGGTGGGCACCCAGCCAAGGCCACATATGTTGTAACCCGACAACAGTATGAACAGGTTCAGGCAACAGAAGGATCTGCCATGGGCACTGGAGGCCCTCCGCAGAGGCTGTGTTGTGTTTGCCGTGCCAGGGTGGAGAAAAGGCACTAGAGCATGGGAACCTCATGGGTCTCTGTGCCCTACACGTCGGACAGGAGAGACATTTGTGCAACCGTACAGCCAAAGACTGCCCCGGCGTTTGAGACACCTGGGGTGTCTGCAGGGCTGCTGCTGCATCTGGAATGTGTTGCTTAACTTCCTTAAGCCCGGGCTTTGAAATGGGGATGTTGATGCTTTCATCATGATGAGGATTAAATAGGATAACATGTGTAGAACACGAGTATTGTGTTTGGCCCTGTAAAAGCCTCCAGTAAATGCTTGTTCCTCCTGTTTCCACCTTTACCTCTCTCTATAATTAAGAATCTCTTCTCTGCATCTTTACCTACCTACATGCCCTCCATCCATATTTTACAAAATACAGCTGGTCAGAAGGAATTTGCTCTCACTTATCCAGGGCTGATGGGGGAAAATCTCTGAACTTCCATTCAGGTAAGTAAGTCTATTAACAAAGCACATCCTTTGAATAATACATTCTATCATGTTGCTCTCTCGACTGTACTAGGATCTTGTCATCTGACCAAATTCTCTCTCAACTTTGCTGAGTCACTCTAGGCCAGGTCCTCTTGGGTGCCTCAGTGTAAGGAAAAGGAGATGGCTCCTAGGCCAATGAAGGAACAACTCTGGAAATGAATAGTTAAAAAAAAAAAACCTTACAAAGATATATCTCAATAGGAAGATATGTTGGGCACTTATGAAATTTATGACATCCTCCTACAGTTTCATTTTGAATAACAAATTATCTGGGGGTAATCTCCAGGTTCACTTATTGTAGTATTGGCACACTTAATACTTAGTCGCCACTCTTCCTTGTTCTGCATGTATCAACAGGCATGTATACATGCATGCCTGTGTATACATGCGCGTGCGCACATACACATAAACATATGTGCACATGCACACTCTCCAGAGCTTCTTACTTGTAAGTCCACAGGCTAGATTTATTTTCTCAACTAGGGGTAACCCAAGAGACACTGACAAAGTTTGGGAGTACTTCATGTTGTTACAACTTTCCATGGAGTTGCTCCTGGCATGTGGTATGCAGAGGCCAGGAGGACCACCAATTAGTCAGAACAAGGAGCTTTCCAGCATGAAATGTTAACAGTGATAAGACTGACTCCACACACACACACACACACACACACACACACACACTTCCCTGGCACTGTCATTTTGCCAACCTGTGGAAGTCTATTCACCAGTGTCCAGGTTCTAGCTGGCATTCATCTTCTAGAGAGCATGCTCACCAGTTCTGATAAACAATTTCCGGACAAACTCTTAAAAAGCCAGCACTTCGCTGTGAATGCTCTTGTCCAGGGAGAATTGCAAAATCGCACCCCACTAATGAGGAAGCAGGGATTCAGAGAAGTCACTGTTGACGTTTGGCAGCGAGATGTGCAGAGTCAGTGTTCAGGCCCAGAGTGCACAGAGTACTGTGCTCAGATAATTTTCTTCTAAGAACCAACACTTCGTCTTCTTCTAAATAAATAGCATACACACCACATGTGTGGAAAAGGAAAAAGAAAGAAAATAATCATGAAGTAAATATTTGATTAAAAGATCATTTTGATGAGAGGGTCTTATTTAAATGCCCTTAGTGTTTCATAAACTAGGATATGAACAATATCATATTTGTGGAGCGTGGATAAGTCATAAGTGACGAAATAATATATTATAGAATAAGTCTGAGATGCCCTGGGCTGTGGACACAGGAGAGGGGATATAATTCATTTTATTTGCTGCAAATCTTCTTAGAATCTTTATTATGTCATAAAGAGCTTCTTAGAAATTTCCATGATGTGATATATAAAGTTTCCCAAACACCGTTAACACCTTGATCCAGAGTGAACCCTGGCTAATGTCCTGCGGAACACTACTCAGAAAGCAGAGCGCCTGAAGAACGGCGTGCACTGGCTTCGCTTCTCAGAGTCCTGGGATGGTCCAACCCCTACCTACACCTGTTAGCTGGTCTTCTTTCTCGGCAGAGACAGCTAGCTATACTCTCTGACCTTCAAGTCATCTTCCCTGGCTACCTCCAATGCAAAAGAATTCAGTCCAAGTGACAGCTGTTTGGATTGACAACGCCTGGGTACTAAAAGCCCATTTATAATGTGAAGAGCCCATGAATATCTCTGTGGGAAAATAAAATTGAACTGAATAGATTTGAGTCTCGATTCTTGTGAATCAAAACCTATACAACTTTGAACTTGACACTGACCAGCCTAAGCTATTAGTCAGTGGCTGTTAAAGCATATGTAAAAGAAGGGGAAAAAAAAAAGAAGAAAAAAAAAAGAAAAAAGCATAGGTAGTGACCAACACACAGTCGGAACTTCATAAACTGTGATTTATTTCATTCTTTTAAAGTACAAAATATGGCATTACCGAAATATGTACGGTGTAGTTTGGGGACTCATTATATAGAATTTACGGCAAATATCTGCTGATGTTTCTGGACTTTCAGTGCCCGCAAGCCAGCCTCTGTGTTCTGTGAACTTCATAGTTCCTTGTGCAAAGGATTCCAGTACTTCCACCGCTCTGATTTCTTAGAAGTTTTGCTGACCGTAATCTTCTTTACACCAAGTCACTTTCCGTGGTAAATGATTCAAGATAATTCTTTCTTTCTTTCTTCTTTTCTTTTCTCACAAGTTCATGGGCAATTCGGAGAAAAGATACAGTTTTGGAGTGAGGAACTAACTGTGTCATTTGAACATCTGAAGAAAACCACTCTGGTTTCTAAATGCTTTGAAACCGGTTTTACTCAAGTTATGGGTAGGGTTGGGGGTTGGGCAGGGGAAATGTTTGGAAACTGCCATCTGTGCACGTTTATATGTCAAAGACCTCACTCCAGGAAAGATGCGCAATGTCCTTCCCAGAAAAGAGAGCACCATAAAATGGGTCCTTCGTGCCTCTTCTATTTGCCACCATCCACCTCTGCAACTGGACATTCTTTGTCTCTGCTCATTTCATACTTGAATAAAATATTTGGATAGAGAATGTTTGCCTTCCCTGTTCGGTGCTTGGTCTTGAGGCTGAGCTAAGAATCACTTCCACTTCTTCACCTTAGCATCCAGGAAGGACAGCGCCCAGCTCACCTGACTCTCGAGATCTCTGGGAAGTACAGCCTTGTCTTTCAATCCACATTTGGCAATACTGGGCCACTTGTCTAAGCATTGCTTGTGGAAAACAGAAGTGAAAGAACTCGTTCTGGACTTTGGAACATTCGTAATGCTGCTGAGACCTCAGATCGTCTGGAATTGCATTTCCTGTCAGAGAGGCAACATACACAAACAATATGCATCCAATCGCTTCCCAGGAAAATGGGTTATAATAACCAGGAATACATTCCAAAAGATGAATAGAGACCGCATTGCCCTTTACTGCTTCCAATCTCGTGGCAGAGGAGGGATGTGGGAAAAGGTCTTTAAAATATACTACTCTGTGAACCCTTCAACAGCACACAGAATAGACAGAGCTAGAAATTCTTTACATGGACTCAAATGTCTGAGTAGGTATAGATATTTGAGGTTATATCATTTTACAGGGATAAAAATTATCTAATTCTAAATAGACAAACAAAAACTTATTTCCTATTTAAGCAAAGTTCAGTTTTGATGTTCCTAGCCAGTAAGCTCTGTTGGGTGGCTTCTCTATAGCTTGGGCCATATCAATTTAGTAGTTTCACTGTTCCCTAGGAATTCAGAATTCCTCTGTTATCTTCAGTGCATCTCTATCACAATGACTGATAGCAAAGTGTAGAGATCCCCCAAGACATCGCTACCATCCACACTGCACCGGCCAATGGCAGGCACGTGGCTTCTCTGAATTACCAAGGAGTTGCCTCTCTGTATTCTCATGGAAATGAAAAGGTGGGCTTCATGACCTCCTATTTTGGGCTATAATGGAGTCTATCAAGGAGCCAGGAAAAGGCACTTCACCAGAAGGGTGTAGGACCTTGCTTTGTAAATACAAAGTGAGTGGCTTCGTGATGGAAATCTCAGGCAGGAAAGAGAGTTTCAAGAAGAATCTGTCTGGAAATAACTGGGGAAAAATAAAAGCAGAACTTAGGTTTTGTGAGAGATAGCTGAGTTCACCTGAAGCTCATGCTGAGATGCCCCGCCCGCTAGGACCAGCTCTTCCCTGAAGAGAAAACACATGTGGCCTCTAGCCACCCAAAATGACTAGGTAATCTATTATGAACGCATGATCCTCTTTTCCCTTTGCTTGGCTATGTCCATGGACCCTAGGGCTAAAGACTTAAAGGCCTCCAAGAGCTCCCAGGGTTTATTCCTCAACGCAGTTGATAACCACTGGTATGAATGTCATGCTATCTGCTATCTGCCCTTAAAGGATCTAGAGAACCCAGGCCCAGGTCATGAGCCAAAAATGTAAGTGGGCTCCAGGTAGATCCTAGATGTTGAATATTTTGTGACCCATAAGTCTTTTAGAGACAGGTCAGGGACGCTTCCGAGCTCACACTTTGGAAGAAAACACAAATAATAGCAAAACTCCAGCTTTTCACTAATTTTGTAGATTGAGGTCAGATATATTCAATGACTCTAACTTAAAGTCTGTCAAAAAGCATGCAAATTTTTAACTTAAATAATTGCTGAGTAATATCTTTTGAGAACAAGTTTATAATAAATAACAAAATTTTATATAATATAGAAAAGTACCAAAAACTTACACAAAAGCTCACAAGTCAAAAAATGTGCATTGGAGACTGAAGAGGTGGCTCAGTGGTTAAGAGCACTGGTTGATTTTGCAGAGGACCCAAGTTCAATTCCCAGCACACACACAGTGGCTCATGGCCACCGATATGTCCCGTTCCAGGGACTCTGGTGCCCTCTTCTGACTTCCACAGGGACCAGGCACACACATGGTAAACATACATACATATAGGGCAAAATAGTCATACAGTAAAAATAAATAAAGATACAAAGCTTTTAATGAAAAATGAGCATTGAACAAATTTTTCTGTCTCTTCATGCACACAAAATGAAAGGAAGAAGGGAGGAAGGGAGGAAGGGAGAAAGAGAAGGAGGTAAAGAGGGTAATATATTATCTTATAGCCATAATTTACATCTGGCATTGCATTTTTATATACTTTGATACATTTTATTGACAATATTTATCAACAATTTTGAAAGCTTCAAGGAAGTTTCCACCTGCTAATGAGAATTCCTTCCCCCTAAACTTGGAGTCACTGGGCCATTTGCCACTTCTCAGTCTATTAAAATTTCTTCATTGGCCAAATGTCTCCTGAGAACCTATCACTCTGCTAGAAGAAGAGAATAAGAATGAGAAAGCCCTGACATGGTCCCTATCTTCATGGGACTTCACCATAAGAATTGTCTGGGGGTGGAGTACACTATCTCAGGGAGGCTGCTTTCTTGGTTAGGGTTAGGATCCAAGAAGCTACAGTTCCACCCACTCTTCAGGTGATTCTCACTGGCAGTAAAGTTTGAGAAGCACCATGGAATAGAGCTTTGCTCTCAAAATTCTAGAAAAAGGAACAGGTGTAGATCAAAAAGCAGGTGTAGTCACTCAAGTCAAAAAGCCAAATAAAATCAGGTATTCTGGAGGGAGGTCTAGATAAGAGTGAACCGTGCTCTCTACATTTAAATGACATTGCTTAGCGGAGTAAGATGAGGGGTAGCAGAGTAACAGTGAGTATCCACTCTTGGGGTTCACGAAATTGCACAAACCGAACCGAGGGAACATAGTATTTGGAGGATATCTAGTGTTCGGGTGGAGACTTGCAAAATTTTGGTTTGTTTTTGAAGTCATTTCCTAGCTTTTTTCAAGGTATGTGCACGTGCTACGGTGGCTCAGCAGTTCAAGTGTTTGCCCCCAAGTCTGAGGACCTGAGTTCAATCCCTAGAACTCATCTGTTTAGAAGGAGAGGACTGACTCTCTCAAAGCTTCACAGCATGTATATGTCATGGCACCTATGTGCCCACACACACTCACATGCATAGAAAATGTAAATATATAAATGTAAAGAAAATTTAAGTATATATTCCTTATTTTTATCAATGTTACTTCATAAAGTGACAGAACTATAGAAGGCTACAAAAACCTGCGTTAGTGACGTGTTTCATTAATGAACGAATGAATGTTTGAGAAAATAAATTTTAAAATCTGGGAATTAATATTTTTAAAAAATCTCTAAGAACTATAATCTTCACTTGTGCATTTTGCTAGTGAAGTTTAGCATCTCTATTTTATGGACAACACCACAGGCAAAAAGAGATTTTCTTGTCCTTAGACTCAGGGTAGAAAATGTTGACTTCTTTAAATGTGTTCATTGTTAGTCTAAAGGTGAGATGGGAAAGAGAAGCAGGATTTAAAGGATGGGACAACGGCTCCGTGGGTAAAAGACTTGCTATGTAAGCACGAGACACTGACTTTGGATCCCCACATCCACATGAGACCCAGGCATGGTGGGAAGCACCTGTAACAACAGCACTAGGACAGCAGAGGCAGGTGGATGTCAGGGGCTCACCAGCCACTCTGACCACACTGGTGATTTCCAGATGGACCGAGGAGCTCTGTCTCAGTAAGATGAGAAATAGTAGAAGACACCATGTTGCCCTCATCTCTGTCTCTCTGTCTCTCTGGTCTGTGTGTGCGTCTGTGTCTCTCTCTGTTTCTCTCTGTGTGTCTCTGTCTCCCTCTCTCCTTTTCTCCCTCCCCCCTTTTTCTCTCACACACAAATGAAATAAAAGAAATGAGATTTAAAATTCTAAAACCATGGATAGCTAAGAATAGAGCTGGATAGCCAGGAATACACAAAGTAGTTTTGGATTCAAGACACAACAATAACTGATGATTATTACTTCCAATTATCAAGACAGTTCTACATCGGACCCATACATTCTCATTTTTAAAGATAAGAGGTAGATAATATAATTATTTTCTACATTTTTAAAAAAAATTAATATTTTATGAGATTGGCTTCCATTATAGGTGAAAGCCATGTGACTAGAACATTTCTTTCCCCCATGACTAGAGAGAGTTTCCTGGTTCAGGAAATATAAGTGCCCAACTGAATGATGATTTCAGATAATTAACCAAAATGTTTTTGTTGTTTAAATATATCACATGTAGAATTTAGAGTATACTTACACTCCAGGAAATATTTGGGACACACACTTAAAGAAACTTATTATATATTTAACATTTAAATGTAATGGGCAGCCTGAATTTTAATCTGGCAACCTAATCAATGACCCCCCAAAAAACCCTAATATTGCAACTCAGAGCTGGTACATTCTGGAATCACTGTACTTAAGAAGGCCTGGTTAACTGTCCGAGTCAGCTTCATGCAGCTCTCAGAAGAGGTTTATGAACCTGACTGAAGATAAAACAACCACCTACCGTGACCCTCTGCCTTCCCTCTAATGGTCTTAAGCCAATGAGATAAAAGCTGGATATGAATCTAAAGGCGTTATGCAAAGATGAAACACTAGGAAGAAGACTTGAAGTAGTAGATTAATTCACTAAGGAGCTTTGCAAAAATTGTCCCCAAAGAATTGAATTCTGTAGTAGGATTGTTGACATGTTAAGGGAAACCACAGGGTAGAGGCTCATAGCATTGATTACTAAACTGCCAATATGTGTTGAGAACCTGTTTCTCTCTCTCTCTCTCTCTCTCTCTCTCTCTCTCTCTCTCTCTCTCTCTCTCTCTCTCTCTCTCTCTGTGTGTGTGTGTGTGTGTGTGTGTGTGTGTGTGTGTATGTCTGCTTCTCTCTCCCCCAGTCTTGGTCCTGACCTTCCTAGAGGTTTGTCTTCCTTTCTCAGGCTTGGATAGTTGATAGTTGCTCATAAGTACCCACCTTAACCCTTACTCCATAATTCTGTAATTTTCTTTCAGTATAGGCCTTTGCATTTCCAAAGACTGACCATTGCCTAGTATGCAACAAATTTGTTCTATGCCTGAAGGGATGGAAGAAATGATAAATAATGGGTGGGTGGTGGCTTGAGCATGTTGAAAATATTACATTGCACTTATAGAGAGACAAAAGAATATTAATTGTTAATTTATTCATATTTATCAAATCCGAGGCAAAGCCAATTTATCCACAATAGGAAAATAAACAAACTATGATGCATTAATTCAATAAAATTCTGTTTAGTAATAAAAAAGCTATTGATACAACAAGGGTAAACTTTAGAAAGCCTTGCTGAGCAATAGAAAGCATAAAACACTGCACAGTGCATGACCCCATTTTTGTAAACTAAAGAAATAAGTTTGTATATGGAGTGGGAGGAAGGGTATGGGCAACTGCCTTGGAAGGGGCAGAGGGAACATTCTAGATTATAATGTTCTATTTTGAAATTGGTTTGAGTTAAACAGACTGATGCTTTTGTCAAAGTCCAATAAATGCGCATGGGAGGTTTGTGTGTAACTAACTTTAACTTGATAAACAATGCTGCTGTTGGAAATTATGTAATCAAATGTTACCTAATAAAGAGCTTTGGTTCGTGTAGAGAGCTTCACACTAGAAAAATCTCTGAGGTTTCCTGAGGACATTTAAGAAGCTCTCTCAAGATGAGCAAATCACCTCTGAGGCTGTCTAGGAGAATTGTTCACCTCTAACCAGACCTTCAGATACCCAAATCCAAACTGGCAACGGCTGGAGTGAATTCTGTATGGCCATGCCAACATTCTCTCTCTTAACACACAGCCCTGCCCCCTACACTCCTTGACTTTTACCTATTGGTCTCTGCAGGTTAGTGTCTAGAGGAGAAAAGGCCTGCCAGCATGGATAACAGGTCGATTAGAGCTGACTGGCTCGCTGCATTCACGCAGGGCTCAGGTGCTCTCCCCTGAAGAAGTGTGGCATGAAGATCACTCTCCCTGACACCATTCCTCAGCTGCTAAAGGAGGGGATTTACTTGGGTGAAATTTAGGTCCAAAGGGAACTCAAGCACCATGCCCATGATTAGAAGTGACACGTGACCCAGGATTAAAGAGCTGCCTGCCACAGGAAGGACCAAGCTGACTCTTTGGGGTTGTTCTGATTTAAGAAAACTGTCTTTGTAGTTATGCTTGTGAATGTTTTCCATTGTCAGTCAAATGTTTTCTGCACGATAATGAAGAGGAGTTCTTTTTAAAAAGAGAGAAGACTCGCAGGCTTTCCAGAAAAGAAAGAAAAAAAGGGAGCCAGAGTGCTTGGGGCCCCTGACCTTCTATTTGAGAACAATTCAGATTAGATTTAGACTCTCTCTGCTCACATGGGAAGGCAGTTTGTTCTGTGTCACCTGAATTATTCAAAAAGACTGGAAGAGAAGGTCTCTAAAGACAAAGGACAGAGAGATGTACTGGGCCGTATTATGTCCACCTACCCAAATCCATATGCTAATGGCTTGCCTCTAGTACCACAGGATGAAGACATGACGAGGCTACAGTGATCGATAGAGAGGGTGAGCTCCGAGGCCAATGATTAAAGGAGATGTAGATGCATATTAGTGCTGTATTCAATTCTAGTGCATACACAAATCATGATTTCTTCATTCCATCATTAAGAGTTAATGTTCTCAGACATTGTTAAGCAAGTGCTATAGAGAGTCCTTAAATGTAATTCAGGTATAGACCATTGGTAGCCTCAGCTGCAGTGGAGACCTCGTCAGATGAGAGACGCCAGGGCCATGGGATAGCCGCAGGTGTGGGGTGTAGCCAGCCTGAGCTTAGGAGATAAAGCTGTGTGTGTTGCAGGCAACAAAGTCAAAGAAGCAAAACTACCTAAGCCGTTGGAAGTCCAGAAGATCATGAATGAGGTCCAGATGTCAGATATTGAGCTAAGGGATTTGGGGCTATGCTGTGGGTCTTTGGATTTGCTTTAAGCATAATTGTTTCTAGGCCCTGATTCTTCCCTTTTCAGTAAGAAAGTATTTAACTGGATTTTTGTTTGTTTGATTGATTGTTTTTGTTTGTTCAATTGTTTTTTGTTTTGTTTGTTTGGGTTTTTTTTTTGTCTTGTTTTACTTTACTGGAATTGACAGTCAAAGAACTTTGTATCTTTAAAGAGGCTTTGATCTTTGAAAATGTTTGAGTATTTTAAAGACCGTGAAACTTTTAAAGTTATACTGTATTTTATAACGTGAAACGGCTGTGAAATCTTGGGTCGAAACAAGTAAAGTTGCAGTTTAATAGTGATGTGTTTGTGTGTCAAGTGGAGAAAGGATCGATAGTGCTGATTGGTTTTTATCAATTTGACACAAACATGAGTCACCTGGGAAGAAGGAACCTCAACTGAGGGATAACTTTTATCAGATTTGCCTGTGGGCATGTCTCTGAGGCATTTTCTAGATTAATAGTTGATGTTGGAGGGCCCGGCCCACTGTGATGGTGCCTCCCTGGACAGGTGGTCCAGGGTTGTGTAGAAAAGCAAGCTGAACAAGTCAGGGAGAGCGTGCCAGTAAGTGCATTCCTCCATGATCTCTGCTTCACTTCCTGCCTTCTAGTTTGGGCTCGAGCTCCTTTCCCGACTTCCTTCAATGATGGACTCTAACCTGTAAGGTGTAATAGACCCTTTCTTGCCCACTTTGCTTTCGGACAGTGTTTAATTACAGCAAAAGAGAAGCAGACTAACACAGGAGAGGGCTTATACTTCCTCCAGGACAGACAACACTTTCTTATAAAAATAGGCCCTGCAGTGAAATTGAGGGATTAACGTTCCCGCATCTTCAGCTTTGCTATGAGTTGTCAACTGTTCTCAAGGATAGGTGTAGGAATTTTGTTGAGGGAAGTTCCAATTGCCCGTCTTCAACACTTGATGAGTCAAACTAAGTGATCCTTACTGATACACCCCATGTGAAAGGATAGCTCTCATCATCCACATCGGTTAAAACGCCTCACAGATAATTAGTCACTGAATTCCCACCTAGGTGTAAATTTGGTTATGTGCCTTTTCCCTCCTTTTTTGTTGTTTTTTGTTGTTGTTTCATTTTTTGTTTTTTCGAGACAGGGTTTCTCTGTGTAACTCTGGCATTACTGGAACTACTCTATAGAACACGCTGGCCTCGAACTCACAGAGATCCTCCTGCCTCTGCCTCCTGAGTACTGGGACCAAAGGCATGTGCCACCACTGCCCAGCTTTTTCCTACTTTCTAATTTAGGAACCTTTTCCTTGTTGGTTATGAGTTAACAGAAAATTCTCATCATCTATAAATGAGCTTTCATTTCAATTTGGTTTGAGATATTTTATTCACCTATATTTATAATTATGAAGTCACATGTGTCCATTTTTTTTAGTTTATAACATATTTTATGTTCTTTTCAGAAAATTTCTCCTGTCAAAGTCATAAAGATGTTCTTCCACATTGCCTTTTGGGATGATGAATTTTGACTGCTAACCAGACTGGATTAAGGGAGGTCACAAGAACAGCACGCTTCTGGGTCTGCGACGGCGTTTCTGGTAATGGCTGACATTAGGGTCAGTAAACTAAAAGGGGGGGGAAGTACCTTGAGTATAGGCCAGACCCTCTCATAGGCTTAAGGCCTAGAGGAAACAAAGCACGGAAGGGGAAGGAGGCTCAGTGTGCGAGGGCACGTTCTGCTGCTACCCACGGGCCTGAGGTCATTTTGTTACCCCTTGAAAGGGGATTCACACCAGCAACCACCCAGGAAATGAACTCCAGCCCTTGAGTGTCAACCAGAGCGACATCTTACATCTCTGCTTCCTTTCCCTCTGAGGATTCCATGTCAGGCTAAGCAGATACTGGTCTCTCTGGCTCTCTCATGTGTAGATGGCTATTGTATGACTACCGAGCCTCTGATCATGGAAGATGATGTCATGAGTCCCCTTCTGTTACTGTGTACGCATTCTAGTGCGGATGCTCTTCTCCGCGATACTAATGTCCTTCTAAACTTCTCAAGTTTCATTTCTGACTCCGATCATTGAGCACTTAGAATTTAAAGTTGTGTAATTAAGTAAACAATCACTTTCATTTTTCTTTATGGGTTTCTAATTGTTGAAAGTCATTGAGTGTTTCCTTTTGTTCCTTTTGGAGAGGGGCGTGTGCGTGCGGAGGTCGGAAGACAACTTGCAGAAATCCTTAATTACTAAAATTTTAATAATCTCTGGCAAGATTTTATGGATATTGTCATAGTCTTGCTCTCGTTTCTGTGATCCAAGAACAGAAAACTCCTAACTTTGTGTTCTTCCTCTCTGCTCAGGGTCTGTAAGTGGTGACATGTTATACTCTCTCGCTCGGTGTTGTACTGAATTTTCTCCTTTTGTGCAAAGCATAGGTCATTACTAATTCTAGGTTTTTCCCCCAAGATGCCAAAGAGAACACTAAAGGTATTCCCAGCGCCAGCCCAAGGATCAGGCAAGCATTCAGACACGAACTGAACATGGACCAAACAAGAGTCAAGAATATGTCTGCCAGTATAAACAAGCTTTCTGTATGAGTGACATCACAGGTTATACAAGTCATTAGGTCAACCACCAGGTACCAGCAGTAGCTCAGGAAAGGAATACTGTAAACACACACATTCGGCATCCCCTTATTTCCTGTTAGGATGGAATTGCTAGCCACTATGGTACAGAACCCCAATTTAGCTGGGAAGCGGTGCGGGGGGGAGTGTATCTGAAACCTTTCAGTAATGCTGCCTAGGAAGTCATTAAGAAATGAACTGCTTGTCCCCAGATTCCCAACTCAGAGTCAGGTTACACAGCAATCCCAACAATACAGCACTTGTCACTATCACTGTTTCTATTTGTGTGGTTTGTGTCTTACTCTGATCTATTTGTGTGTGCTGCACATGTGTTCATCATCTCTATGTGGATGCTCATGTGTGCGGAGGTCAGAGGTCAGTCCTGGATGTTGTTCCTCAGTTACTGACATCTCTCGTTTCGAAGCCAAATCTCTCTTATTGCTTTGGCCAGGCTTCTGAGCACCATGGATGCATCCACCCCTGCCTCCCTAGCACTTGGACTCTAAGTGCCTGCCTCTTTTGTGTGAGTTCTGGGGGGGGGCTAACTCATGTCCTCATATTTGCTGACAAGAACTTTACTGCCTGGGCTATCTCTCCAAGCCCCCTTTCTTTGATTTCATCAGTATTTCCATTCATAGCAGTTAGTTTGATAATAAAGAGTCATCCTAGAATAGTCTGAAATACTTTTAAAACAAGAAAGAAAAATAAAAAGCCATCTTGCAATTTCCAGGAACTGTTTTAGGATCCATGATAGGCTGATGTCTGGTGCTCCTGCTTTCTCTACCTCTGCCAGACATGGGTGGAGAGAGAGTGCACCAGAGAGGGTTCCTCAAGTGCTATCTTTGCCAACTTCTGTCTTGATATTTGTAATCAGAGTGCTGTAGCATAGCTTCCTGAGTCTGGAGAGGTCATGGGAGCACCATGCTCAATGAGTTGTTTTATGTGACAGCCTCCCTGACTTTCCCAAACTTAGTTCTCTAAAGGAGACTTAACACTTTTGCCTCCATCTGAGATGGGGGAAACAGATGAGGCATGGCCGCCCTGTGGAGAAGTTGTTTCAAAGGCTATTTCCTTTATTTTTTGACCTTACCAGTTCTTTTCTGATTTTTTTCCTTCCTTTTCAGAAATCTATCTTCTTCGTGACCACACAGGACTCTCTGATGACAGCTTAATGCTGTCTCGCTGGCAACTTGAAATGCAGCAGTTGTAAAAGCTGCGTTGTAATAATGGGAGTCACTCACTTTTGAGCCTATAACTAATTCAAAAGCAATTGAAATCTCCCAAAGAGAGCATACTGCTGTGGGAAGCAATCCCCCAAGCCCCAGAGTAAGGCTGGGAGACAGGCTAAGTCTATCAGGCAGGGCTGCAGGCAAGCAAATAGAACCCTGAATATGGGAAGCCCAAAATAGAAGGGAAACATAGAGCTGATCACCCCACGGTCAGGCCACCTCATCAACTCCCCGGAAAGTCTACATTTCTACTACATAAACTCGCCCTGATGCACTGCTCTCATTGTAAGCAGAGCTCATGTATTTGTGCAAATGTTTGTCAATCAACAAACATCAACAGGACTCCAATTAAGCATGGAGCATTCTGTTATGCCCAGGAGAACACAAACCACAGCAAACTGCTCACTGTTATTTTGAGCAGCCCACAGTGGTTTCCTTGAACATGAAGTCATTGACTTCAATCTGCTTGATCCAGTTCTAGGCATGTTTTTTCCCAACAACTTTCAGATTTTTGTAAAAAATTAGACACCTATAAAATAGAACTAAAAGTATGTCGTTAGCAAGAGACTGGAGAGAAACATTGGCCTTACGGGGTTAAACTGTGAGAGGTTACAGAAAAAGATGTCATTTGAATGAAATTATTCCCAAAAGCAACAAAATGTGGTGAAAAGTTAATTAGGTATAATTAACTAATAATATGTCCATCTATATGGATGGTTTAATATACCAAAAACAAAATGAAGATGGTTTTCAGAGCTCAGCTCTGAGCTTTTATTGAGAATTTTAAGTTGTATCTAACAGACTTGAGAGGCTAGGCTTTCGGGGAATAGAAAAGATTTTTCTTAAGCCTCCATAAAATATTTGTAAATGAGAAATAAATGCAATTCTTGAAGCTAAGGTTTGGTTATCATTGTGGAAGAGGGACTGAAAAAAATTATAAGATCCAGAGGAACAGGAAGTTGAGATCATTTCTACTAGACATGTCAGAGAGGCTACACCCATGAAGTATCATCAACATGGCTGCCTAAATGAGACCTGGACAATGGACATGCTAATATGGAAAGCAGAAAGATTATGAGATTGCAAACCTATATGAAGAACTATGGGGAACTGGGAAACACTGAGAGTAGAAGAAATGATCTTCCCAGGGAAGAACCTATCAGTTGGTTATTCAGTACCAAGTGGCTGCTGGTCCTAAGATCGGACATACACAGCTAACATTATATGGACAGAGCTGCTTTGTATTTACATATTTAGAAGTGTGTGTGTGTGTGTGTGTGTGAGTGTGTGTGTATGTAACAACAATTAAAGAAAAAAAATGCCATGAACTTGAAAGATAACAAAGGGGAATCCATGGGAGAAGCTGAAAGGAGGAAATGAAGACAATGGTGTAATTATATTATTTTTTTTAAATTATTGAAAAAATAAAGTTTGGAAGGAATGACAAGCAGTAACTTGGGGAATAACAGGAGCCATGGATATGATGGAAGGAAAATGCATCCATACAGGAAAGATAGAACTATCTCAGGCAAACAGGAGCAAACCATGGAGTCTGTAATTTCATCCATGGGAGGCTAAGGCAAGATTTCAAGGTTAGGCTAGGCTGGGCTACATGTTGAGCTTAAAGCCACCATCCTGGAAAGAAAGGGAGATGAAGGGAAGAAGAGAAGGAAAAGGGAGGAGAGGAGAGGGGAGGGGAGAGGGGAGGAAAGGGAAAGACACAGGAGAGGGGAAGAAGGAAACAGAAAGGAGAGGTGGAGGGAGCAGCAGAGGTAAGAAAGGGGAAAGTAGAAAGGAAAGAGGAAAGGGAGAAGGTAAAGAGAGGGGAAAGGGAAGAAAAGAGAGGAGGGGGAAGAGGAAAGATGGAAAAAGAGGAATATAGAGACAAAGAAGGAGCAAGGTATTAAAGACCAGTGCTTTGGGGGAACACCCAGGGACAGGGACAATTCCCTTCTCCCCATGCCATGAAGAAGAATGAACATTGAACTTCTTCTAAGAGGGAGGGAAGATGAAGGTCAAGATCAGGAGGGTCAGATCAAAGGGTCAATTCTCACATGAAGATGGATCCTAAGTATGACTACTGATACACTGTGGGGAGACCACACCTCAGGGTTTCCAACTCATTCAATACCCAATGACATCATGCTCCATTGTCTGAAAGCTATGCCCTAACAATTTGCCCTCCTATGTGAGTGTCAAGTTCCTTCCATCTAGCAGTGGAGTCCGCCTCTCCTAGTCTTGGATCTGGCTGACCTTGGGATGACTGTGAGTAGTAGAGAGATTGTATAGATGGTATCTGAGGTAAGCCCAAGTCTCAATGGATCTTTGCTTTTCTGAACTTCCTCAATTGGAGCAACATGCAAAACATCCATCTAGCATCCTAGAAGTGGGCATCCTCGTGGAAGTAAACAATGGAAGATCAGATACTCTGTATAATCCACTCCAAGTGCTAGAATTAAAGATGCAGCCATCTTGAATCTTCCAGTCCAGCAGAGGATCTGACCAAACAAGCCATAAAATCTGAAGGAAATAAACTATTATTTTAAGTCACTAGTTTTAAGGTGGTTTGTCAATCGACAGCAACGAAACAACTATCAAATGTGCCCTGTGTCTCTGCTCTGACCCATGCAGTAGGGATCCTGAATTATAGAGAGTAACAATATCAGAGATTTGTTGGAGAGAATAAGAAAGCAAAGCTGCACCCCTCTTCCCAAGATAAAGCCACACAGGTTCAATACTAACTTTGTTACCATTTTGCTTTCTGGAGAGTGTAGAGAAGGAGCTGTACCCTGAGAATCAGGATCCATGTGTTCTAACTACTCTCTGTAACCTTGAGTGGCATCGTCTAAGCCACTTGTGCCCAGTGCCACCACCAGCAGAATGTCCTCACACGCCCTGCCTATCTCACAGCAAGAGAGCAGAGGAGAAAACACGTTGAGAACTCAGCTGTGTGATGAAAACATGAGCCATGGCTATAAATGAGATCAAGTGCTACTAATTAGATCCATTTTCATTTATTGAACCCATGGCCCCCTCAGATTATTTGATGGGATAAAAGAAAATATTTTTACAGTTTTAAATCAGGGACACTGTAGTTAGAATTTTCTTTGGGCTGCCTACAAGTTCCAAAATAAAGACATGGAGACTTATTATTAATTATGAATACTTGGCCTTAGTGTAGGCTTATCCCACTCGCTCTTTTAACTTAATCTAATCTGTTTCTAATCATCTATGTTTTGCCTTGGGGCTTTTTACATTTCTATCATTCTTTATGTCCTATTTCCCTGCTTCCTCCATGTCTGGTTGGCTGGCCCCTGGCATCTCCCTAGCGTCTCTTTTCTTTCTTTCTTTTCCTGGCCCTAAATTCTTCCTCCTACTTATTCTCCTGCCTGGCAGTCCTGCCTATACCTCCTCCCTCACTATTGACCATGCAGCTTTTTAATTAGACCAATAGGGTGCCTTAGGAGGCAAGGTAAAACAGCAACATTTAATTAATGTAAATTAATTTACATAATTAAACGAATGCAGCACATCTTTACATTGTTAAATATTCCACAACATAAACAAATGCAACACATCTTTACATAGCTAAACAAATGCACCACATCTTTGTATAGTTAAACAAATATTCCACAACAGGGCACCTTCATCTTGCAAAGGAAGGCCTTCACAGAAAGGGTGTGGCTAGCATTAGAACCCAGGTCAGAATCTGAACTACTCCAGAAAGAGCCACAGAAAAGAAAAAATACATAAAAATAAAAGCATAAAGCAATTCCAGATCTGCCAATCAGTACAAGTGGTGTCCTGTTAACAGTCCCTCGTGTGCTCTGGTGTGGAAACTGACTGGAACCAGACATCGTTCATCACCTGAATATACCAGAGACTCCACAAGAAGATATCCTCTGTGTTTCTTAAAAACCCTTTGCTCCCAGTGGTGGTGGCTCACGCCTTTAATCCCAGCACTTGGAAGGCAGAGGCAGGCAGATCTCTGTGAGTTTGAGGCCAGTCTGGTCTACAAGAGAGAGTTCCAGGACAGGCTCCAAATCTACAGAGAAACCCTGTCTTGAAAACCAAACCAAAACAAAACAAAACAAAAACCCTTTGCAACCATCCTGGGAGCTGGTAGGAAAAAAAGCTGGTAAGAAAAAACCATAGTGTGAGACTCCCAAGTGAAAGATGGTGAGATCATAAAAGTTGCTAAGGATGGAGAGCAATCTGATGATGTCCCAAAGGGAAGTGTTTAAGTGGGTGGTGGGGAGACCGCCTACTGCAACTAGAACAGAGCCCAGCGGGTGACAGTGGAAGACAAAGTTCAAATGTGGGGCCGAGGCAGCCAGAGAACTGGAAGCAGTAGGGGAGGGGAGGGTGTTTCATGGGCATGGCTTACAAGGTTGTTGAAACTGGCTAATTGGTCTCTGTACAAGGCTGCTGCCATCCCTTCTGTTAGGTTCCCCCAAAGATCATGGCAGGCATTCGGGAAGAGATGAGTGAGAGCAGAAATCTTACATCCAAGAAGTAAAAGGGAGGAAAACAATTTGAAATGCAAGAATGATCTGTGTAGAGAAAACGTTAGTGATCGGTGAGCAGAGCAAAGATGCCCAGCATCAGCAGCTCTCGTGGAGCACAAACCGGAACCACTGTGGGAAAGGACAGGGTCGGGCAGGCGAACCACAGGTGCAGCTGGAGCCTGCAGGTGATGGGCAGCCCATCTTGTCTTTGAATCAGCCTTCAACAGGGTCCTGGGACAATGGGCCTGGTCACCAAACGGGAAATTATGCAGAGAGAGAGTGGGAGAGGGGCCATTGGAGGTCAGCTCAGAGCCCTGAGGGAAATGGCGCAAAACAGAAGAGTCAGACATTGCAGAAATTACACAGCAGTGATGTAAGCAGAGGTGGACAGTTCCAAAATTGTGGGAAGGATCAGGTATAAGATATGGTCAAGCCAAAGGTGGTGTGAGAACCAAGAAACCTCTAGAATGGCAAGTGAGATTCTTGGTCAAGTCTTCCACTAAGAGCAGATCTTCCCAGTCCTTAAACACAGAGTGGGTAGAGAAGAAGCAAGCAAGGGCATGTGTCACTCCACAAGCAAAGAGAAACATGTCTGGAAGTGGTGTGATGATACTCAGAAGCCCCACTTGCCCCGTGAAAGGTTTCTGAAGGCCTCATTATGAAGGGTCAAGAGCCAGTACTAAAGAGCAAAAAAAAAACAGTAGCAATTTTAAAGGTGTTTGACGGCACACGTAAGTAGCAACTGGGAACAGTCACAGGAGCAGCTTAAGGAACGGCTGAGGGGTTTCACGGACTGGAGGGAGGCTGGGCAAGTTGGTAGCAATCAGAATGGATGAAAATCAAGACAAAGTTAGGATGACGTAATCTCATTCTGCAGAAATCATGTGGAGACAATAAAGAAGGAGATGGGTCAAAGAAGCAATACAAATGACCAATAAACATGAAATAAAAAATGTTCAACTTCTCTAGTCATTAGAGAGGTCTGAATTGATGGTCGTGATGGGAAAGGAAGAGATGCTGATGAGGATGTGAGCAAAGGAAAGTCATCAGGCACTTCTGCTGGGAATGCAAACTAACACAGCCACTATAGAAACCAGTCTGAGGTTTCTCAAAAAAAAAAAAAAATTAAAAGAGATCTATTCTGTGACCACGCTATATAATTCTTGGATGATTACCCCCAAAGACTTGTAGTCGACCTCTCACAGAGATACCTGCCTGCACACCAACAATGCTCGGCTGTTCAGAACAGCTGGGTCATGGAACCTACCTAGGTGTCCATCCACAGAGCAGAGGAGAAGGGAAATGTAACATATACACATCGGCATTCCTTTCAGCCATAAAGAAGAATGAAGTCATGTTATTTGCAGGAAATCAGATGCAACTAGAGGTCATTATGTTAAGGGAATTAAGCTAGCCCCAGAAAGACACATGCATGTGTTTTCTCACTTGTGGTTCTTAGATTTTTATATAACTACATGAAACCATGTGTGTATAACTAACATGAACGTAGACGTAAAATCATTTAAAGGTGAAGAGCAGCCAGGGGGAGCATGGGGATGGGAGAGGACACGTTGGGGGACGAGGAATATGTTAACATGCAATATGTACTTATATGTAAACATCCTTATGTAACATAGTACTCTGTAAAATGAATGTGCACAATGAAAATTAGAAAATAAAGCATTTGGTAAGGATGCCCAGGTGAAGAGCCTGGGAAATGCCTGGCTCCAAAGGACTCTGCTCTGTGCTCCTGACCACCCAGCCAGTGCCACTTCCTGCTGCCACTTGGTCATTGCTATGGAGCCATTTCTCTCTAGAAAATGCCAATCCGATCCCCTTCAGCGCACTAGAAATGATAGCCTGATTGATTTTTAATCATTTTCAAGTCTCAAAACTAATTACTTTCTAAAGGTGACACTGTGGCCTAGTCTCTCTCTCTCTCTCTCTCTCTCTCTCTCTCTCTCTCTCTCTCTCTCTCTCTCTCTCTCCCTCTCTCCCCCTCTCTCTCTCTCTCTCTCTATCTATCTATCTATCTATCTCTGTGTGTGTGTGTGAGAGAGAGAGAGAGCATATACGTGCACAAAGGAGGCATATACATACACAGCTGTGAACACTGTATTTGTCCCTTTTGATAAAAAGTAACATCATCACAGCCTTGATCCTACACACAATTACAACTGAAAGCATGCTGGTATGGAAAAATAAAACATATCTGAGAAATATCTTCCTGTTCAAACAGGGTAGAATCCCCCATATTTCCTCAGTTTATTGCAGTCTCTCTAATAATTCCAGGTGATACTCGCTCAAAAGAGAAATCTGTTGCCTTTGTTAAGTAGTTAGGCCCAAACAACTTAGTATTTAAGTCCTGAAAACTTAACAGCCATTTGAAAAGAACTAAAACACACAATTTTAAAGTGATCCCCGACCCCCTGTATCAGCTGCCTTCCTGATTAGCTCTGTCCTTGCTCTTCTGTGCCTCTCCAGCTGAAGCACCCTCCCAGGTCTCTCCTCCGCACAGCTGTCTCCCGCACACATGACACCTCTCACCTTCCAGGCCTGTCATGCCCTCCCTTACTCTCCGCAGAAATATGCTCATGTCTTCCTCTACACTCCCAAAGGACTCTGCTCATGTCCTTAACACATAGCATCACGGTTAGTCTCCGGTGATAGACTGCGTGCCTTAAAGTGAGGGAGCATGTTTAATTCATAGCCCTTTCCTTGACTCCTAATGGGGTCTGCCACCTCCTAGGTGCTTGTTGCTTGTTTATGCATTGAACGAACGATCCATGCCACCAAACTTGACGAACAACTTTGAAGTGACAGTATAGGAAAACCGTAGGTGCCAGGCTACAAATAGATGCAAAGCCACGTGTGCCTATGCAAGTCCACAAACGCGCATGCATTTATATGCATGTTAACATAAGCATCTGCCTGCATCGTAGCTGCCTGGAAAGAGACTCTAGGGTCTCTCCTTGGGAAGAGCACAGAACTTAAATACCTGCCCAAGGCCACACAGTTAGTGCGTAGCAGAAGTATATTGCAGACCATAGCAAATTAGCTTGAATCCATTTTCTTACTCAGTCCATCTCCCATTCCTCCTGGTTAAGTCTTGGGAATGCACAGAACCTGAAATCTTTCTCTAAAGAAGTGAAGTAATAGCTCTCGGCCTTGCTCTTGTCCTCATCCCTGATGCTCAGTGATGCTCAGACAACCCATGATCATAAAAATCTTTGAATTCAACAAATCCCACAAATGGATGTGTGGCCTCCTAACTTGAGTAGGCTCTGGAATGATGGTCTGGAAAGAGCATGTCATCCCCGTGGCGGAAGAGGAAAGGCAGGGACATCAATGACTACAAGGTTATGTAGTTCCCTAGATGCCGAGAAGCATGGAATAGACAGAGAACACATGCTGTAAGGGAAGTCCCACAGATTTCCACAGGGCAGAACCCTGGAGCCTTAAAAAAATAGGGGTTCCATTCCAATCAGATAAATGCAACCTGGGACCTTAGAAAATAGGGGTTCCATTCCAATCTGACAAATGCAACTGATCCCCAAACAAAGTCACACCCTCACTGATGTCTCTGCACACCAGACAGCCCTGTCTGCTTTGAGAGCAGGACACAAGGTGTCATCCCAGCTTTGGCACACTCTAAGACACACCTCTGCACAGCCAGAGTGGAGCATGCCAGACTGGATTATCTTTAGCTCCAAAGCTGCAGCCCATCCTATGTAGATTCTAAGTCTATCCTAAAATATTTATAATGGCTACCCTAAAATAGGGAGAAGATAGACTTTGAGGTAAAAGTGGTTATTTCAACTTTTATCTAAAGAACTCAGAAACTTGAGGGAAGACGTCAATGGTCACAGAACCCACAAATACAGCCTTTTACATTAGATTCATCAGCCTCCCTTGGAATGGTAGAGCAGGGGCACTCTGAGTGCTCCCCGATTCTCTAAATGCTCACCATTGTTCTATCAAAATTACCACCTCCTAAGAAATGACAAATGCCACTGAACACCTCCCTGTGCGTCCTTTGTTTGAGACCAGCACACCTGAGTCATTTTGTTTCATCCCCTTAAGAACACTGTCAAAGCAGGATCATCAGAGCTGGGGAGATGGCCCAGGAGGTAAAGCGACTGCCATGTAAACATGGGAACTTGAGTTCAGATGCCCAGCATCTGTGAAAAAACTGCACTCAACATCATGGGTGCCTGACTGCAATGTTGGGGAGACAGAAGCAGAGATAAGCAGATTCCTAGAGCTTGTTGAGTCAGTGAACTCCAGGGTAAATGGAAGATATTGTCTCAAAAACAAGGGAAAAGCAACTAAAGAAGACACCTGAAGATACACTATGGCCTCTGTATGCATTAACACACACATACACACACACACACACACACACACACACACCACACATCCACACACACACATACACATTCACTCATCAACCTCTTTCTAAGTCAAGAACAACTTAGAGCAATGAAGTCATTTTCTTACAGCCACACAAGAAAACCCAGTTGAAAATCCAGATGGGCAGTATTTCTATATCGTCTTCCTTCCACTGTGGCATGAAGCTGGCTGTGACCACAGGGAGCAGAGTATGGGTGGCAGAATGAGCTATGAGTCAGTACTAAGGATGTACCCCGAGACAAAGCCCAGAGAACCTGGCAATTTTATCAACTCAGTGATTTTGCAGCAAGCCATTCCCTGTCGGAAAGCATGGTTCAAAGTCCTTGAATGCTTAATTTACTCACAGGGAAGGGAGCTTGTGTCCTCTCCAGGTGTGCTCCCAGGTGTGCTCTCTCACTGTGCCTTCCACACTGTTTGTTCTTCTGTCTTCAAGTTTGCTCAAGTAAATGCTGTCACTTAGTATAAGCTTCTAGATGGGCAGCTGTTGATTCCTCTAAGCCTAAACGGAAAGATACCAAATGCTGCCCTTACATCCCCAGTTTGCTAAGCCAGCCATTCAAGAGCCCATGCCCTGTGCCTCAGTTTAGGTCCTCAGAAGAAAAGTAGAGCCGTGCATAACTAACATGCTTGCATGGCCCATTCTAGTGCAAGATCAAAGAAAGAGACAGCACAAGACTCAGAGAGCAACTTCATACTATGAGACAGGAGTGACTCCTGGAAGAGAGGAGAAGAAGAAAAGAATAGGTCTCCAGTGTGCAGCATCTTTACAAAAATCACCCACACTTTACAAAGGTTTTCTGAAGAGGAAATATAAGAAACGCATGCTCCCCTAGCTACCACATGTGTGGCCATCTCAAAGCTTTTGCAGTCAAAGTCAGTCCTGAATTAGGGGTAGAGGGATAGCTTTCTGGAAGGAAAGGCTACGCTCTGCAGCATCTGTCTCATGAGACACTGAATACCATTCTATCACCCATTAAGAATGGCTACCTTTCCAGGCTTTGGTAATTATACCTTTAATCCCAGCACTTGGGAGGCAGAGGCAGGCAGATCTCTGTGAGTTTGAAGCCAGTCTGGTCTACAAGAGCTAGTTCCGTGACAAGCACCAAAGCTACACAGAGAAACCATGGCTGGAAAAAACAAAAACAAACAAACAAAAAGGATGGCTACCTTTCTGATATAGTCTGTCTCTCTTTTTAGTACCAAATAGTATCTAGAGAACGATACAGAGGAGGTAATGCTATTCTATGAAACAGTGAATTAAACAAAACAAAATAAAACAAGGGAAAAGCAGAACCACAAAAGATGGAGGATAATAGCCTAAATGTTTTCACTCAAAAAAAATTGTTCAGTGTAGGTTTAAACAGTGAATGTTATCATGTCCTACCTGTTAACTTCTGTTGTAATGTCCCATTGAAGGCTAGTCATTTGTAAATGACACATGTAAATCTGCTACATACCAGGTATGGTTTGGGCTGATAGGAATGCTCAGATATTCACACCTCCGGCCTTCAAAGAATGAAGTCTTTAATTGTAGTGGCATTTCAATTGTATTTTAATAACTTAGGACTGCCTGAAGATCTGAGAGTAAGTCAGTCCCACTGGTCAACCTTGCAGACCAGGTTATGGTAATGCATACCTTTAATCTCAGTAGCCATGATGATACACACCTTTAATGCCAGTAGCCACACTAGTTGCCATAGTAACTGGACGGGGCATGCCTTAAATGACGGTGGAGCATGCCTTTTTTTTTTTTTTTTTTTGGTTTTTTTGAGACAGGGTTTCCCTGTAGTTTCTAGAGCCTGTCCTGGAACTAGCTCTTGTAAACCAGGCTGGCCTCGAACTCAGAGATCCGCCTGCCCCTGCCTCCCGAGTGCTGGGATTAAAGGGTGCACCACCACCGCCCGGTTTAGGAGCATGCCTTTAATCCCAGTGAAATTACCTGGCGCGAGTGAGAAGGAAGCACAAAACATACAACAAACCCGCTTAGGAGTTTATTAGAGGAGACATGTACAGGCCTGGTGAAGTCGGTGTGCAGAAAGAGAGGGCTGAAGATGGCGCATCCAGCTTTTAAAAGCTGCCTAGCACATCCGTACAGGGGATGATGTAGCTACATCATACGCAGATGACAGAGCTCACGCATGTGCTCAAGGGCTTACATAGCTGCGTCATACTTAGGTGATGTAACCATTCCGCATGTAGGTCACGAAGGACCTTTTAAGGTCCCAGGCGACAAGGTATTTTTGCTTGAGGGCTTGTCCACACATGCGTGGCTCTAGAACCCGGAAGTGCCAGCCATGCTGGTTGGCTAGACTCATAACACCCAGCCCAGGGAGGATTATAAAATGGGAGGAAACAGCTCTCAACACACAATCTCATTCTGAGATTCCTGGAGGCAGGATCACCATTTCAGACTGGGGTTGAGGTAAGAGCCAGAGGCTGGCTGTTTTGTTTTTTGGATCTTCAGCTTGAACCCCAATTTCCGACCCTGAGTTTTTATTAATCGTGCTTCATTTAATGGTGAAGCATCCCGGTAAATTGAAACATTTGCTAAGTACTGAAACTACAGGAAGCACATAAGCACATCAGAGATGCCTACTGTGGTCAGCATGTGATATGGTGCATAAAATTCAACTCAACTGGGGTTAAACAGGGTGCCCCATACAAGATATCTTGAAATAAAGTGGAATTTTCTTCTGGTTTTATGTTCAAGGATGTCATCAAAGCCTCAAATTATTCTTGATAACAAGATCTTTAAATCAATTCAATAATGCTCCACTTTTTCCACGATGTCTAGTGCTACCATCTTGGTGATCTCTTTCCCACAGTGTCTGTGCATCTGATTTAACCAACTAGAGTCTTCCACAGAAACTTTCATGTCACCACAATCAAGTTCTAACTAAGGGTTGTGACTAACAGTGCCCCACTTTCCGATATCACGTCCTCCATCATTGAGATGACTTGAGATATAAATAATAGGTGTAAATTAACTCAATTGCTTCTTACTTCAAGATGATTTACGGCCAAATAATGATATGAAGAGGTTTTAGGTTGACTCAGCCAATCCCCGATCTTGTCACTCCCAACTTCTTCCACTCTCCCGAGAGGGTGTGCTTGCAGCTCTGAGACACTTGTCAACATCTACCAGGGGCTCCTCTGGCCTCCACCAAGAGACAGGGTAAAAGAGTCACGGTGAAAAACTCTCTGAGAGAAAAAGAAGTACAGTCCCAGAAACTCTAAGAAAATATCACTTTCTCTTTTATTGGCTCAAATGGAACCAAGTATGAATTTTAATAGTTAAAATAGTTCTGGACCACGTATAACATGTAATGGTCAATATCAATGGCCATATTTACTCTTCTAGAAGCATCCAAGAGTCAAAACTCTGGGAATATCTGTAAGGAAATTTCTGCATGGGGTTAATGGAAGAGGGAGGATCCCACTCTAACAGTGGGCAATGCCATGCCATAGGCTGGGGTCCTGATCAAATAATGAGAATGTGAGCTAGTCACCATAGTCACCACCGTTCGTCCTTCCCCCTGCTTCCTGGCTCTGGACACAATGTGACCCAGCCACCTCATACCTCTGCTGTCACGAAATCCCCACCATGAACTACACCTTCAAACCCCAAGCTCAAATGACCTTTCCCTTCCTCAGATTGCTTCTGCTGGGTATTTCATCGCAGCAACACAAAGAGTAATTAGTACAAAAAGGCTAGGTCTTCTTCCTACAAAGAGCATGCATTTGAATTGGAGAGGTGTCCATCCTAACAAAAATTAGAGTTTTGTGAAAGTTGTGGTTAGAAAGTGAACCCCAACTGCTACTATGAATGATCACAACAATGATGATGATGAGACCAAATACTCAGTGAACCCATCTGTGCAGAAGACCTTACTAAGAGCGTTGGTAGCTAATGATGGATGTACCTCTGCTGAAGCACAGCCAGAACAAGAGCCTAGCTCTCCTACACGACCCCATCTAAAATAGAAACCTAGCCAGGTTCGGTTGAAACTGCTTGCATCCCTCTCTCCAACTCTGGGCACCCTTACTTCTCTGCTCTGCAGGCTTAAAGTGTGGGATAGATATAATTACCGAATTTAGGCAAGCTCTTGAAAAGACCCCAAAGGTCTTTTTTACTCAAATAGGAAAGCATTTGTTCTAATGAGCCCTGCTCATCACCTCCTGACCTTAGAGCTCAATTCATTTTACAGAAGAAAAGAGCTGGGTGTCTTTGACCCTGCCCTTGGAGATAGTTGCTTTTACAAGGTTATTGCTGTTCGCAGCAGGGTCCTAACTAGAAACGGGCTACAAGGGACTCTGGAAGCCTGGCACCTAAAGCAGAAAAACTGAGATTTCTGTAACAACTGGAGAAGCAACAAGAAACCAACCCCACCTGAGCCAGAGTGGCCTCCTCATATCCCGGCTGTCATTGTATCATTGAAGCTTTCCTGGAAATCACAAGTAACCGGCCTGCCCTGAGCACACCTGTTTGTCATCCCTGACTCTTACACTTGACTAAACTCCCTTTTCTCCTTCTTCTAGCTGTCTTTAGGAAGTCTCTTTGGATCTTCTGACCCTTAAAGACTGTGTGGGTACCCGTCTTGGCTGTTACCACTCTTTTGTCCTGTTTTCTTTCTCTGATGCAATTAATTTATGATTTAAAAGAGCCCGAAGCCGGGCGGTGGTGGCGCACGCCTTTAATCCCAGCACTCGGGAGGCAGAGGCAGGCGGATCTCTGTGAGTTCGAGACCAGCCTGGTCTACAAGAGCTAGGTCCAGGACAGGCTCTAGAAACTACAGGGAAACCCTGTCTCGAAAAATCAAAAAAAAAAAAAAAAAAAAGAGCCCGATTGCTTGTCTATGTCTGCAGAAGATCACAGACCAATAAGAGTGGAAACTGACTCTGTTTTATTTTCAACTGTACCCTTGAACTCCTAGGGGTGCAATAATAATCATGGGAAGACAAGAAAGAAGATGAACAGTTAGACACCCAAGAAAGAATGCTATGGGCCTCCTCCTCTTCTCACAATGCCACCAGCCTCATTCTAGAGTCTTCTTGCCCTGAATTTGTTTCCCCTTCTGAAAACCTTGATGGTGATGACGTACTTTGTCCACTTCCTTCCATTAGTTCGAGAGTCTGGGGGCTCAAAGGAGTACAGCCTGCAGATGGCAGACTGCCTGCCACTCCACTGTCAGTGAGTTCCACCTCTCCAGTGGGCATGAGGCGTTTAGGGAGAAAGGAGACTAATCAAACTCAATGACAGAAACACTGGCTTAAGCAAAAGTAACGATGTTTATGCTTTTTGTAAAAATGGGTTTTTTTTGTTTTTTGAGAATTTCATGCAATACATTTTGATCATATTTCTTCCCGTCCCAGCTCCTCCCAGATTCTCACATCCCAAACTTCATAATCTTACTCTCTTTTAAAGAAAACTAAAACTAAAACAAGCAAGCAAGCAAACAAACAAACATGGAGTTGGTTTAGGGCTGGCCAACTACTCCTGCCTGGGAGTGTGTTGATATAGCAAGAATCACTCTCCATTGCAGAACACTGACTTTCCCTCTCCCAGCTGCTATGTGGAAATAGTTTCTTGGCTAGGGGTGATAATTTGTGTCCACTTCCTCAGCTCTGTGCTGGGATTTTGGCTGGATTGAGCTTGCGCAGCTCTTGTGCATGCTGCCATAGTCTGAGTCCACGTGTGAATCAGCCCTGTTGTATCTGGAAAATGCTACTACTTTGAAGCTGTCCACCACCTCTGCCTCCTACAGTCTTTCCACCACCTCTTCTGCATAGATCCCAGAACCTTGAATGGAAGATAAAGGAGTTACTTTCATGGAGAATGTTTTAGAATGCCAGTGCTCTGACTGATAGGAATCTATAAGATACAAAATGGGTTTAAGAATTCAGTTTTTCATCAAAGAAGTAACAAACTGGATTATTTTTCTTTCAATTTTTTAGGGGAGGGGGACTTTCATTGAATCACTGTTCTGTGGAATGGGGCTTTTCAAATTTATTTGTCGTGGAATAAGTTTGTTTCCTTGTTATGTAATTTATTAATAAACATGGGCCAATGCACAGCTTTACTCTGTAAAACTAGTCCACAGCTCAGTCTTCATGCCAGATAATCACCACCCACCATTCTCAGGAGAGAGAGAGAGAGAGAGAGAGAGAGAGAGAGAGAGAGAGAGAGAGAGAGAGAGAGAGAGAGAGAGGGCAGGTACACTACACTGGTACACTGGGCAGGGAGTGAGATGCATGAATGTCACCACCTGTGTCGTGCTCACACTAGGCATTGTCTCTCTGTCCAGAAGCCCAAAGGCTGAGACTCTGGAAGAAGGCCATCAGTTGAGAAAAGAACGCTAACCAGCACCTATCTCAGACTTGCCAAATGGTGCTGGTGACCTTGTTCAGACCAAATGAGAGCCTTGTCCTTTGCTGAATCTGTCTGGATAACTCACTTCAGACAAAAGAGGTTTTGCAGGTGGGACCTGTCTTTGAAGGAAAGAGCCCTCAGTGCCACCTTCAGTCAAACAGGCTGCCCTAATCCATCTTAACTAACAAGCCACCTCTCAGCGTGTTGGCTTCAGAATCAACTGAGCCACAGCCATGTGGTGATACACAGATTAATAAAAATAAATTAATATAAGAGTTAGTCAATAAGCAGTGATTTAATTAATACAATTTCTGTGTGATTATTTCAGGTCTAAGGTAGCTGGGCAGCTGGGAACCAACAAGCAGCCTGCTGCTAATGATCTCATTTCTGAGCAGCATACAGGCTTACAACTAGAGTCCCATGAGCCCACTGGAGTGACAGAATTCAGTCATCCACCAAAAGGTCCTCCTCCTCTCAGTATATAGAGCTACACTAGACCTGGGCTTAGACAGGGACAGTGCTCCATCTTGTCTCCATCTCTGATTTTGAAGATTCCCTACAACGTGTAGCCACACTGGCAACTAACCTTCGTATTTTACACACTATGAGTGCCTGTGACTGTGACACTGATCTGGATCGCTGGTGGGTTTCATTGTTGTTGCTACTGTTTTATGAAATACAGGATAAAAGTATCAAAAGGTTCACCAAGGTATTTGTATGTCTCTCATCTGCCTATCTTCTTATCTATCTGCCATTTATCTACCCATCCCTGTGTATATGTATCACGATTCATGATGGAAAATGTATTTCTTAGTAACATCTTCAGTCAACAAAATAATTTATAAGTTGACATGTTATCAATACTCTTCACGTTGAAAAGACACGGCCTCTTTGTAGGGGATTTGCTGTCTTCTTGTAAGATTGAGCCTCCCCCCAAGCTGTTGTCATGAATACTAAAGACATTTTCTTCTATTAAAAAAGTTCCAAGCATCACTTTGTATTTTCTTTTTGTTCCATAATGACTTCCAAACTTTTACTAATTTTAAAGTCTATTTCTGTTTGTAATTCATAAAACTCGGTTTCTTTTTTCATTTCTTTTCTGTAAGGTGTGTTCAGTTTTCATCACTCTAGGTACAAACAGTCCTGGTTCTATTGTAGGATGTTAGCTTTAAGCCCATAGTTCCTATTTGTGTATACTGTGCATAAAACGAAGTCCATCAGTGCCCACTCCAGGAAGAACAAGGCAGAAATTCAGAATTTGACTTGCATATTATATAAGAAATTGTCGACAAGAATAAATCACATAATAAACTAGGATTATACACTAAAAAGTTAATTAATAAAAAATGTGCTAGTGTATATATAATAAAGAGTATTTAAGTATATAATATATAAGACTATAGATAGAAAAGAGAGAAAGGGGAGAGACAGAAAACAGACGGAGATGGGGGCAGGGAGAGATGGAAGGAAAGGGTTGTTCTAGAGTGGCAAAAGGATGACTGATTTTTTAATTTTATCTTTTCTTATTAATTTTTAAGGTTCATTTAGTGCAACAAATATTTATTGAGTCACTACTGCTCAGCAAGCTGAAAGTAGAATCGTGTATAACGAGGCCCCTTTTTTCAAAGTCCTTATGGTTTAATTACTAGAAAGTTGTTTATTGGCAATAAATGCAAGAGAGAATAAAATCTAAAATGATCCAAGTTTTTAATAGGGATTAACTCATCGACAAGCTTGACCTTTAATGAGACTAAATCTCAGCCTTGCAATCCTTTTGCCAGGGTGGGAGCGCTGGCACTGGGTATGGGCATTCTCCTGCCCTCCAGGCAAAGGGAACTGGAGGCTGCTGAAAGTTCCTTGGCACCAGAAGCTAAGATAAGGAAGGTGATGAAATCATGGTGTGCTGAGATTGCCTCCACTGGATGATGGAGACTCGAGACCTGGCTCCTAAGGAGCCTCAGACTAATGCCTGCTTCCTGCTCCCTTGCCTCAGAGACAGCTGTAGGCCTTGGAGGTAAAGATGTAAAGATGGCTTGCCCTCAGTTAGCAAAAGACCCAACAACATCTTTCTCCAAGTGCAAATTTGATAGTGTTCCCTTCCAACCCATTACATCATGGCAGTGGCTTCCTGTTACCCTTAGCAGAAGGCAGAAACACTCAAGAGTTCTGCAAAACCTAACTACGTAAGATAGATGCTGTATTCCTGTCCCAGGACTCTTCCTGTCTTCTGGGAGACAACTGTATACTCCATGAATCCTTTTCTCTTGTGACTTCCAACATACATTTTTCTTTCATGGATTAGCCTTCCACCCCTGCCTTCATATCTTTATAAAAGCATTCAATTTTCAGATCAAAGCACAAATACCATTACCTTGGACATATGTTCCTTTATATCCTGGGACAGGATATATAATTATTTATTATTTACTTTAATTATACCTAGGTTTTTTAATACTTTTCCATAGTACTTTAACACAGCTAGAATGTAATTCCTTTGATTAACTTCTGCCTCTCCCATGAGGGCGTGCATGGTGTCTTTCTTATTCTCTTTCATCATTTTCTCTTCATTGATTCCTTTAGAGCCTAGGGTTGTAAAAGGCATTGAGTAGCTCTTTAATACTGTTGGTGGATGAACCATAGCTAAGAAGAGAAAGTCTGAGGCCCACATTTGGAATAGCATAACCCAACAAAGCAAGTGTCCTAGGATCCCACTTATGGAGGAAAACTGAAGAGGATTTCAGGGTGAGTATAAAGGGTTATGTGAATAGATTAAAGAACATTCCAGATCCTGTATACTAATCATAGTGATACCAAATATTACTTACTGAGCAAAGATTATATACTTTAAAAAAAAAACTTCTTTTAATCTCTCAAACTGCTCTAAAAGTTTAGTTTTCTTATATCTGCCTTATAAACATGAAAATAGGAGCTCAGAGGGCTCTGTGGCTCACCCAAGGAACCACGGTGGCTAAATGAGAGAGCGAAGATTCACCGGTCTGTGGTCAAGGCCATGCTCCCTCTTAATGGACTGCTTCTGGGTTGAGTACAGGAACACAAACAAATTTTTTCCATGTCTTTAGGTTTTTTTAAAAAAAAAACCTACATGGGCTTTGCAGTCTGCTTCCCACCAGGTAGCAAAGGCCTGGGGTACATCCCCTAGGAAGATTCCTTCCTCCTCAATTCCCTTTGAAGTTAGGGAAGGCAGCAACTGGAGGCTACAGAGAGCCACAACATGCTTGTGAGTCCATCCAATTTCGTGGCATCTACATTTTTAATTTAAGAATCCAGAATCACCTTTATCTCTACTTACACCCTGTTTAATAAGACAGCACGATAAAAATTTCCTAATTCAATAACAGAAATGAAGCACTCCTTATAGAAAGTAGGTCAAAAGTAACTACGTTAATTATTTAAGTAATATTCGAAGAGGCAAACATCAAAAGAAACTCAAATTGCAACACCAAGAAAGAAGAAGGGGGAAAAACCCTTTAGAATCAGCAAGTTTGGTAAGGTACACAAGATGGCCCCAGACACATGCAAAAGCTCCATTCTGGGTTTTCTCTATTGAAGACAAATGTGCAGGTTTAGTGATGACAAAATCCTTTATAACAGCATGACAGAAGCATGCCCTTATCAAACCAGTGTCACCACCCCACTTCTATACAAGCTTGTTATTACTGTGGGGTTTCTATAAAGAAAAAAATCAGTTAGCTAGGAGTCCAGAGATTACAGGAAGGGCAGTGGCTAATGACGATTCCTCTGCTTTAAACATGGTTGACTATGACAGTTAGTTCCTTGGACTTCTGGAATGCAGCAAGCAAGCTCAAGGACCCTCTCCCGCTGAATGCTACCTCCTTATATTCTGTATTATTTTGTCAGTACAAAGTCCCCTGCTCTATGTCTTCCCTTTTGGAAACTATGAGCATTTCTGTAGCCTTTAAAAGACCTTTCCAAAACCTTTCTACCTAACATCTAATTCCCTCCCTTTCCACCTCGGTTGAATCTCTATGGACCCAGACACCATGCTGGCAATCACCAATTGTGACAGCTTGTGCAAGATCTGTACAAGCTCCATCAGACAAAATTCCCAGAATGGAAGGAAGCTGGCATGAAATCCTACCACTACCTGAAGAGCTAATGGCCACTGTTGAATACTAGGACAAGTATTCTCCCTCCCTCCCTCCCTTCCTCTCTCTCTCTCTCTCTCTCTCTCTCTCTCTCTCTCTCTCTCTCTCTCTCTCTCTCTCTCTCTCTCTCTCTCTCTCTCTCATCTTCCCTCTCTCTCTCTCTATTTCTCCCTGCAGCTTTTGGATCAGATGTGATCTCTCAGCTACTGATCCAGCACCATGCCTGCCTGCTGCCATGTTCCCTGTCATAATGGTCAGGAACTAACCTTCTTAAATGGTAATAAAACCCCCAGTTAAATGCTTTCTCTTGAAGGTCATCTTGGTCATTGTGGTAGTTTGAATGTAATTGCCCCTCTCCCCATAATCTCATAGAGAGTGGCACTATTAGGAAGTGTGGCTCTTTTAGAGTGGGGAGGGCCTTGCTGGAGGAAGTGTGTCACTGTGGGGTGGACTTTGAGGTTTCCTGTGCTCAGGATACTGCCCCATGAGTCAGTTGACTTCCTGAACTGAAATAGAGACAATAAAAAATACAAACGAAGGGAATTCTGGAAAGAGAGAATGTGGAAAAACAATCAGGAACCACAAATGCAAGCATGAAGAGCAGAATACAAGAGACGGAAGAGAGAATCTCAAGCATTGAAGATACGATGCAGGAAATATATTCATTGGTCAAAGAAAATGTTAAATCTAACGAAAGCTTTTAAAAATCCAGGAAATATAGGACACTATGAAAAGAGTACACCTAAGAAGAAGAATAGAGCTAGAAGGAGAAGTACATCTCATAGGCACAGAAAATATATTCAACAAAATTATAGAAGAAAATGTTCCCAACCTACAGGAGGAAATGCATATGAAGATATCAGAAGCTTACAGAATACCAAGTAAACTGTACCAAAAAAGAGCCCTTGCCACATACTAATCAAAACACTAAACATACAGAATAAAGAAAGAATATTAAGAGCTGCAAAGGAAAAAGGCAAGGTAACATGTAAAGGCAGACCTAACAGGATTATACTTGACTTCTCAATGGAAACAATTAAAGCCAGAAGGCCATGTTATACAGACATTGAGAAACCACAGATGCCAGCCTAGACTACTATGCCCAGCAAAACTTTCAATCACCATTGACAGACAAAACAAGATATTCCATGACAGAGACAGACTTAATCAATGCCTAGCCACAAACCCAGCCCTACAAAAAGTACTAGAAAGAAAGCTCCAACACAAAGAAGTTACTTACATCCACAAAAACACAGACAATAGATGACCTCACAGCAGCAAGTCCCAAAGAATGGAAAAACATGCACAATAACATCCCCAACAACAAAAATAACAGGAACTAGCAACCACTGCCTTTCTTAATAGCTTTGATTGGGTTACAGAATGTAGTTGTTTCAAACCCAAGTGCTCTTTGTGACTAGTGTTATGTTTTACTTTAGCTTCTTTGCTGGTATGGAAAGGATCTTATTTTGTCCTTAGTTCAGGCTCAAGGGTCTCCTCAAGAGCTGAATGCTCCAAAGGCACCAATACCTTCGACCTTAATTTCCACCTCCATGTCTCCTGCACCCTCCTAAGACAGTTGTGATCTTTGTCTTTTGATTCCCAAAGATGCAGAGCCTGGACTGCATCCTACTGAAATTTTGTCACCTCTGGGAGCTCCTATTGACATCACCCTCAGGAGTTAGCACAGGTGGAAGCCATAACAAGAGCAAACAGCTTACCACACGGAAGGCTGCCAAGTCCAAAGGGTCAAAGAAAGGCAAAACTGTCATTTTATTCCCACAGGCCTCCCTGCTCCAAATGCATTCCTAAACTCCCCTATTCCTGCTATCTCTGGGTTCATGATCTTCACAAAGTTCCCCCAATACTAACCATGCAAATAAATTTAAGTCACCATTCATATTCTCCCAGTCATTCGGCAGATTGATTCTTCTAACATGATTTATTCTTCCTCACAAAGATGCGTCTCCCACACACATTTCCACACAAGCATATGAATGATCTCATGGTGAAGACTGAGCTCAAGTTTCCAAGTCTGGTGGGGTCCAAAGTAGGAACAAGGATCAGGTGCTATGTCTCTCAGAGACCAGAGTCAAGCCTTGTGGGAGTACTCTAAGGGCTTGCACAAGGACTTTCCAGGGTCAGAGAGTCTGATGGGAGTAATCTAAGTGCTTGTACAAGACTCTCCAGGGTCAGAGATCAGAATTTACCTGGGTCAAGACTGGCCCAATTTCAGATGACATGGAGGTGAGACATAACCAAGGGAAAGGAAAGGAGCAAGAAGAGAGGGTGACAGCAATGTGGGAGTGGACATCATACATGTGTATATGAAGATATCATAGTGAGACTCAATGGTCTGTACAATTAGTGAATGCTAATGAGAAAATACCCAGTTGAATGCATCTCTGTAGCACCAGGGTTTTGGATATCTTAGCTTTGGAATCAATGATGTGTGGGATGCTTGCTGGGCAGTTTTCTCATCTAATAATGATGGAAAGTGCATCTCCCCTGGACACAGCAAGATGCTGCAGCTTTTTAGATAACGCATCTCCACAGATTCTAGTTTTTGTCATTTACTAGCTAAATGACTTGAATCTCTCCTAACTTTCTTCTCCATCTGAATAAAGGGGATTATAACCTTCACTTCAAAGAATGCTGTGAGCCTGGCTTACAGCTCAGTGGTGGAGTACTTGCCTAGAGTCCTTCCCAGTACCACAGACAAATGAATACTAAGTGCTGGAAAGGCTCAGTCCTGACACAGAGCACAGAGGAGCTCAAGGATATTAATTCCTTTCCCTCTGTCACCTGCTTTACGTGAATTCACTGCTGTCTGGTACACAGAGCTAAATTCAGTGCCTCAAGATCCTGGGTGCCTCCTGACCAGGGGGGCTGTGCTACAGTCCTCAAGATCACCGTGTCTGTTCTCACTGTCACACCTGCTCTGCTTCTCACTCGCTGCTTGACCTAGAATAGGCTGCTCACTCGCTCTCTTGCTCTCTCTCTTCTCTTTGTCTCTTTCTCCTTCACTCTGTGTCTCTGTCTCCTTCCCCCTCTTTTCATATTATATATACACATAAACAAATAATATACATTATATACACATATAATATACACATATATCATATACCCGTATAATATTATAATATACATTATTCTATATGATATATTCATTTTCACAACTGAAATCTGGGCGTGGCTGATGGTTATAATGTCAACACTTAAGAGGCTGAGATGGAAGGATTGCTATGGTTTTCTTTTCCTTAGAGATTGGCCAAGCAAGCCTGGGAGCTGGAAAACCACAGCAGCCTAGTGGCTTAGTGAAGCCCTGGAGGACCCTCTGTAGAACCCTGGGCTTAAGATGGGACACACAGGAATGTCTTTCTACAGCGTGCTTTCTAGACCGTCAACAAACTTATGATCTGAGATCATCTCAGAATCTCTGAGTCCCACTCAACTTCAATAACCTTTTTTCTACTCGGTGTTATTCAAGTTTGTTGGCTTTAACAAATAAAAAAAAAAAAGTGTGTGTGAATGGGTAAATAAAGAGCGTGAGGTTTATTAAGAGACTATGCACTTGCAATCTTTTTTCTGCTTTTCTTTTTTTATTGATTTTTATTGAGCTCTACATTTTTCTCTGCTCCCCTCCCTGCCTCTCCTCTCCCCTTCAGTTACCTCCCAAGGTCCCCATGGTCACAATTTACTCAGGAGATCTTGCCTCTTTCTACTTCCTGTGTAGTTTAGATCTATATTAATCTCTCTTAGTGTCCTCATTGTTGTCTAGGTTCTCTGGGATTGTGATTTGTAGGCTGGTTTTCTTTGCTTCATGTTTAAAAAACACTTAGGAGTGAGTACATATGATAATTGTCTTTCTGTGTCTGGGTTACCTCACTCAAAATGATGTTTTCTAGAACCACCCATTTGCCGGCAAAATTCAAGATGTCATTTTTTCCTGCTGTATAGTACTCCATTGTGTAAATATACCACATTTTCCTTATCCATTCTTTGGTCTAGGGGCATTTAGGTTGTTTCCAGGTTCTGGCTATGACAAACAATGCTGCTATGAACATAGTTGAGCACATGTCCTTGTGGCACAATTGAGCATCCTTTGGATATATACCCAAAAGTGCTATTGCTGCATCTTGAGAGAAGTTGTTTCCTAATTTTCTGAGAAATCGTCATACTGACTTCCAAAGTGCACTCCCACCAGCAATGCAGGAGGGTTCCCTTAGCCCACATCCTCTTCAGCACAAACTGCCATCAGTGTTTTTCATGTTGGCCATTCAGACAGGTATAAAATGGAATCTCAGAGTTGTTTTGATTTGCATTTCTCTGATTACTAAGGATATTGAACATTTCCTTAAGTATCTTTCAGCCATTTTAGATTCCTCTGTTGAGAGTTCTCTATTAAAGTCTGTACCCATTTTTTATTGGATTAATTGTTCTTTTGATGACCAGTTTTCTGAGTTGTTTGTGTATTTTGGAGACTAGTCCTTTGTCTGATGTGGTGTTGAAGATCTTTTCCCGTTCTGCAAGCTGCCATTTTGTCTTGTTAACTGTGTCCTTTGCTTTACAGAAGCTTTTCAGTTTTAAGAGGTCCCATTTATTAATTGCCCTAGTGTCTGTGCTACTGGGGTTATATTTAAGAATTAGTCTCCTGTGCCAATGTTTTCAAGTGTACTTCTCACTTTTTCTTCTATGAGGTTCAGTGTGGTTGGTTTTATGTTAAGGTCTTTGATCCATTTGGACTGGAGTTTTGTGCCTGGTGATAGATATTGATTTATTTTCATTCTACATGTAGACATCCAGTTATGCCAGCACCGTTTCATTTGTTGAATATGATTTCTTTTTTCATTTTATAACTTTTACTTCTTTGAATCTTCTGGAGGTAGCATAATCCCTGACTTCAAACTCTACTACAGAGCTACAGTACTGAAAACAGCCTGGTATTGGTATAAAAACAGACAGGAGGACCAATGGAATCAAATTGAAGACCTGGATATCAATCCACACACCTATGAACACCTAATTTTTGATAAAGAAGCAAAAAATATAAAACAGAAGAAAGGATTTCTTCTATGATTCTTAACTAAATGAGATTGTTTTTTAAGCCCCAAGCCCCAAGTTGAGCCGTTAATCCTAGCGTTTGGGAGGCAGAGACAGGCAGATCTCTGAGTTTGAGGCCAGCTTGGTCCACAAGAGCTAGTTTCAGGACAGGTTCTAAAAGCTACAAAGAAACTCTGTCTCAAAAATCAAAACAAAACAAAATGAAAACAAAAAACAAACAAAAAACCCCAAGTTGTTAAATTATAATACGTGGATCTGTTAACAGACCACTGTAGTGGGGAGCTGTGGGCAGCCCTGCTTATCGTCCCGCCCAGCTCCCACATGGTTAGCTTTACACCCAAAATAACAACACACAAACTGTATTCTTTTAAACACTGCCTGGCTCATTAGTTTCAGCCTCTTACTCACATCTCTTGCTTTAACCCATATCTAATAATCTGTGTAACACCACAAAGTGGTGTCTTACCTGGCGGCTGGCTTCATCGCATCTCTCTCTCTCTCTCCTCTCTCTCTCTCTCTCTCTCTCTCTCTCTCTCTCTGAGGAAAGGCACGGCAGTCTCTCTCACTTAGGAGAGGCGTGGCATCTGTCTGAGCCATCTACCTCACTTCCTTTTTCCTGTTCTGTCTACTCCACCTATCTAAATCTTGCCCTATCAAAAAGCCAAGGCAGTTTATTAGCCAATGAGAATCCTCCATCAGACCACAATTCATTTCAAATGTTCATTGGGCTCTATAACCTGTCACCAATACAATATGCCCCTTGTGGGAAACTGCATTTGCATGAGTTACCAAAAGACCAAACTAGTAGCAGATCCCTTGAGGACTCTCTGGTTTTTCATTGCTGACTAAGGTCAATCAAGAAGCAGGCAAGGCCAAATCAGTATGAACTCTCAGTTATAACATCACATAGCAAAGTCAAAACTATATTTGTGGATATTTATAGAAAGTTACATTAAAATGGTAAAACAAAATATAGCAAAAATTCTCTAGCAGTGCATTGTCTATAATATTCCAGAACCTGTTAGAATTTGAAAGTCAAAGAAAAAAAAGAATGGAAAGATGGTTAGAAGAAAGCAGGTAAGGTGAGGCTCATTAGTCAGACAGAGAGACTCCAAGTTTAACATGAAGCACATGTACACCAGAGAGAGAACACAGAGATGTGAACGATCACCAACATCACCAAAACAGAAGAAAAGGGGCAACAATGGATTAAAACAAGTTTTAAAATAGAATATGAATACATAATAAGACATAAAACTTTAAAAAGCATCAAAAATGAAGTTTCTGACATTTCCTCAGAATCAAAAGTTAAGGTCACCCACGTCCCTTACAAGTGGGCCATCAGCAGAACCCAACTTAAAGGTAAATAATGTTTACAGTGTTAGATAGAGCGGGACAGGGATAGAGAAGTCGGGCTTTCTTAATGCAAAACCTTTTTGCTAAATAATGTATGCAAATTAAAAACAGTCAGCTTTATTGCTGCACTCCCATGCATGTATACAGAGCAGTTTGATTTCACACACACCCCTCAGTGCCCACATCCACACACTCACCCGCCTTCCTATCTTATGAAACCCCCGTCCACTTTCATGTCCTTGTTTTATGAGCTACACATGGAAGGAAGCATGTGAGCCTTGTCTTTCAGCTCCTGACTTATTCTGCCTAACGCAGCGGTCTCCAGTTCCCTTCACTCTTCTCCAGCAGCGCAGCTCAGTAGGCTCAGATTGGCTAACGGCTAAATAGTACCCCACTGCACAGACATGCCACATTTGGGTGCGGCCACTCATCCACCGGGGTAGATGAACGCTGTCACAGTAAACACAAGAGGCCCACTTTAAAGTGACAAAAGTTCAACACACAGAAAAGTGAACATAAATGAAGAATAACCATAAAAGTTACATTTATTTATTTATTTATTTATTTATTTGGTTGTTTATTTATTTTATTTGTTTATTAATTATTTATTTATTATTTATTTATTTATTTGGTTATTTATTTATTTATTTTATTATTTATTTGTTTGTTTGTTTGTTTATTTATTCTTTTGTTTATGTATATTTACTTTGGGGTTCCTAAAGATTAAAAAAAAAGACATCATTTCTTCCCTACCTAACCCTCCATGTTCCCAAATAAGAAAAAAAAAATAGTTCAAATCCCCTTATATTTTTAGAAGAGTCCCTCGACATTACACGTCCACCTCTAAATATAACCAATTATGTACCCTTTGTCGAGATACACCAGGATACCTTCTTAAAACTAGGGAGGGAAGAGTGTGTGCATCTCCTCCATGTCTGAGCAGCAGCAGCAGGTTGGGAACCTGAAATGTGCCTGTGCCGGATGGCAGTATTAATCCAAGGGAAACAGCAAACTTCCCAAGGCAGGCCAGCTGCACAGTATCCAGCAATACCATGTTCACGGTTCTAGACGCCTGTGCGTGCCCTTCTGCAATTCCTATCCTCTCAGACTGCAACGCTGAACTTGTTTTTCCTCCACTTAGTCATGACTGTTTAGAAGGTCAGACATTTCATCAGTCATCACTCACCTAGCCCATGCATGGAAGGAAAGAGAGAGCAAAGACGTGGGACGAAGGCACTGAAGCAAAAGGGAAGAGAAACAGAGAGGGAAGAAAGGCAAGACGCAGGACATCTGCTTCCCCACTTCAAATGTAATAGAACTGGCTTTATCATCACCAGGGATCACCTGCGCTTCCTATTCAGAGCAGGAAGACTTCTAAATATCTCTAGAAAATTGGGCTTCCTTGCACCTGATTCCAGAGAGGGCTTTACAACAGCAGCCCCTGACCTGTCAAACCCCCAGCTGGATGAAACCGAGAGGGCAGAACAAGGCCACCACTGAAACCACACACCCGAGTCCAAATTAAGACTGCCATGCCAACCTCTGCCTGGAATACTTCCTGAGGATTTTAATGGTTTCGAGTCTGTTTCCTCACTGAGCACATAGGAGGCGTGAGAAGGCTCCCTCTCTACACTGTCTATCACCCAGCTAAGCACTTTATGAGCGCTGGACTTGAAAGATTCACTCATTCAGTTCCCACCCCCTCTCAAATGGACTGGACCCCCTCTCTGCGGTGACTTGAATGAGAACGGCCCCCATAGGCTCAGCTATTTGAATCCTTGGTTCCCAGTTGGTGGAGCTGTTTTGGAAGGGTGTGGTCCTGTTTGAGGAAATGTGTCAGCAGGGGAGGGCTTTAGGACTTCAAAAGTCCACACCATTCCCAGTTAGGTCTCTCTCTTTGCCTCCTACTGTGGGAGATGTAAGCTCTCAGTTATTGCTTCAGCTCCATGCCTGCCTGCCTGCCTGCTCGCTCCCATGCTCCACACCATGATAGCCACAGACTCTAATCCTCGGGTAATTAAAATCTCCCAATTAAAAGCTGTGTGTGTGTGTGTGGTGTGTGTGTGTGTGGTGTGTGTGTGTGTGGTGTGTGTGTGTGTGGTGTGTGGTGTGTGTGTGTGTGTGTGTGTGTGTGTGTGGTGTGTGTGGTGTGTGTGTGTGTGTGTGTGTGTGTGTGTGGTGTGTGTGGTGTGTGTGTGTGAGTGTGTGTGGTGTGTGTGTGTGTGTGTGTGGTGTGTGTGTGTGTGTGGTGTGTGTGTGTGTGTGTGTGTGTGTGTGTGTGTGTTACTTTTGCCATGGTGTCTTATCTCACAGCAACTGAAAAGGAATTAAGACATTCTTCAAGAGTTTTGAAGCTATAATCAATTAATTACAATTGAGTAGTGATTTATCCACATATCATGCTCATTAAGTTCATATTTTATAATAGAATACTTCTTTTCTCCATGAATATATAGACCCATCTCAGAGTGTCAGAGGTCAAGGAACCTGATGAAATTAAAATAAAACAGAAAACAATAGCTCTCTCAACTGGTTCAGCCAGTTATTCCGAGACACACCAGACCTAGCCACTGAGCTGTTATTTCCATTGTCCTCTTCAAGTTCCTTCAGGTCACGCATTTCATCGTGTGTGTGTGTGTGTGTGTGTGTGTGTGTGTGTGTGTGTGTGTGTGTGCAAATACTGTCTAGAGGACAGAAGGAAATGGAAACCATGGAACCACTCGTTACTGAGTGGCCACTGGATTCACTCATTGCTTCAACAAATATTAACTAAATGAGTGTCAGGCCCTGACCCAGCCCCTGGGATACAAATGAATGGGACAAACTTTTAGAGTGTGCAACTCCTTGCAGGGATGGGACAGAGAGAAGTAACAAACAGAGAATATAATCACCCAACTGGAATAAGCTCCTTAACTCTGCCCAGGACTAAAACAAGGAGTACTGGGGTACACTACAGAGGAAGAGGGTTTCGGGTCTTCACAGGAAGAATGGAAAAGGCTTCTTCAAGGTGAGATCTTAAGCTAATACAGTCAGCAAGGAGCTAACACAGACCCACACAAGGAGTTAATAAAGTTGTTAGATCACAGTTCCTCTAGATAAGGGCCCTCTCTCTCTCTCCCTCTCTCTCCCTCCCTCCCTCCCTCTCTCTCTCTCTCTCTCTCTCTCTCTCTCTCTCTCTCTCTCTCTCTCTCTCTCTCTCTCTCTCTCTCTCCTGGGGCCACACCCCCTGGTAATATCTCCACCTGGGCTGCTGATAAGCAGGCTTACTGTAACCTTGCATCTCTCAAAGGTTCTCCCTCCACCTGCAGCCCCAAGGCAACCTTGAGTTCTAACTTTGCTTTTATCCAAGCCCTGACTTCTGGCATGCAGGCTGGGTCATGTGGTATGGAGCGTGCTCATCCTCCACTCCCCTGAAACCTATAATAGCCAGAAACTACCATTGAGTGAAGGGGCTGTGTCCCTCAGGGACCGGTCACAGCTGTCTATGGCCATGAGTAGATAACTCTCCTCGTAAAATGCTTCTGAAGGGGAATTTGGCCTCAGTTTCCTTTCTACGGACCTCTGTTCACCTTTCTTTTACAAAATTATTTCCAGAAAGAAAAATAGGAAAAAAAAGCAGCAGAGGCAAAGACCTTCAGAACTCATCCCATTCGAGGAGCACAAAGGAGGGCTGTGTGGCCAGAGGAGTTGAGCAAGAATGAGTGTGGGAGAAGGAGTAGAGAAACAGACGGGCAGCAAACACATAGAGCATGACGAAGAGCCTAGACCTCACTGCAAATGCCAAGGAGAACAACCAAAGCCTTGGAAGTCACAGGAGGTATGGTCTGACTTCAGCGGAGACAGAGGATGGGGGACTCCGGGCTATGAGAAAGGAGACGAGTTGAAAAGCTATATGGGCTTCCTTGCGTCCTCTCACGGAAAAGCAGAGGAAAGAGGATGAAACTCACACTAGCTGAATCTACTGCAAAGTTCTCGTGTTTACCCTCTCGTTTAAAGGGAACACGTGGACCTGCATGCCTTTCTCATATTCTGGTTGTGAAGTCTTGGGCAAAACGATGTCACCTCTCAGAACATCTGTGCATTCACTTGTAAAGTAACTCAGTTGAATCTTCCCGAGAATCCAGTAAATGTTAAACTCCTGGGTTTCTTGGAAAGGAAACTGACTCAGATCGCCTGGAAATAGACCAGGTGCTCTAGACAGCTCCCCAGGCTGGGCCAGGCGCAGCCAAGCTTGGGTGGAGCCTCAAAGGGATCAAAGTGGAGACCTAGAGAAGCCTAGGTAGCGCAAAGCTCCACGTCCCTGATAGCAAACTGGCAGCTCAGGAATGTGACTTGGGTGGGGCCTGCTAATTAATGATGGAAGCAGCAAAGTGAGATAAAAAAACAGATTAATACTTAAATATGCGTAGTGTGGGAAACATTGCTGGATTAGAAAACAAGTCAGAAAGCATAAAGGCAAAGATAGAATTTGTTTCATCAAATATGCATGATAATCCCGCAAATCGAAATAAAATCGTGGCTCAGAATTATGGAACTTGTCCATAATCCTAAACCTGGAGCTTGGGCTACATAGCAAGACCCTGCTTCAAAAATAAAACTCAAAATAATAATATTTTTCGTTAGTGGTAAGAAAACCATAAATAACCTAATTAAAAAGGGACAAGGACACAAGCAGCCGTTTCCCAGAAGGATGGGTGCCAGTAAATCTTTGGGAAGATAAATAGTATTTATGGTGTGGAAAATACAAAGTGTGACAAGTATGATGGGCAGTTTTATATTCATCCAAGTGAGATAAAAATCGTATAGTCCTAGATTGTGGAGAGCTTTTTGTTGTTGTTGTTGTGCCATAATATTTCTCAGTGGGTACAACATAGCATCACCACCCTGGAAAATAATTAATAATGCTAAATCCAGTGATTGCACTCACAGGTGTAATCTTGAACACATACCAGCACACATGGCTCAGCATATTCAAAGTTATGCTACTAACAGTCGCAAAAACTTGAAAACTGCTCAAAAACCCCTTAGACAAAGAACAGATCAGTAAAGTGGTATGTTTATGCAAATACACACACATACAGACACATACATCCTGTGTGATGGTTTATCTTTTAATGTTTTGAAATTTTGTGTATGGAGGTTTGCACTGTGTGTGCCTATGCATGTACAGATGTATGCGTCAATGTGCATGCAGGTGGAGGCCAGCAGAATGGGTTGGGTTTCCACTTCTAGTGTTGTTCACTTCAGATTTTGAGCCACTGGCTCTCACTGAACCTGAAGCTCACCATTTTGGCGAGGCTTGCTGGCCAGTGAGATCCAAAGGGAAAAGGAAGTAGAAAGAAGATATGTTTCTTTAGTTGAAATGAAACAGAATGATAGTCCAAAGTCAAATGACACACTTGGAGGAAACATCATACTATTTGTGTGACAGAAAAGTAGTTTAGCTCTTCAAACACATAATATGGAATTTCAGAACATACGGGGGTAGGTAGGAAGTACTCTAGTTGGAAGGGTGAGAGTAGTACATATACACTTAGTGGTCCTAGGAAGAGTGACACCCCATAGCACAAAGATCTTGGCTTCCTAATACCTTTCTCAGATAAATGAATGAGCGTACCAGTAACAGGGCAGGGAAAATAGAAGACAAACCCAGGGTGCTGTTGCATCAGAAAATATTCAGAGAATGATGGGGACATGTCATGTAGACGCAGGGTCCCATTTAAAGCGACTTCTACTTATGATAATGGGAATGATTTGAGTTTTAAAACTCTATTATATCCCAGTAAAGAAGAAGCTATATGTCAGTGATACTATGATTAATAACTGGATAGATGGATGTGGATGGATGGATGGATGGATTAATGAATGGATGGATGGATTAATGGATGGATGGATGGATGGATGGATGGATGGATGGATGGATGGATGGATGGGAGAGAAGAGAAAGGGATTCCTTACAGAACACTGCCAACTTGACAAAACATGTCCAACATGTGATCGGGATTAAAATAAAATATTAATGGCATTGATGGAATGGTATATCTTAGTTGGAATCAATATCTTAGTAGGCATGACTTTTTCACATATATCAGAATATCCAGAGCTATGTTCCTCACCATGATGCAAGGAGTTTATAAGATACAAGAACGAGAGAGTGGGGTGTAAGTTTAGAGGTTCTAGGGGAAATTGCTCTCCACTGTACAGATCTAGGCTTCCCACCACCAGTCTCTACTCCACCAATGAGAATGCCTTTTCTAATGTGGACAAGGTAGCAATATATACAGAGTCATCTAACATTGACCAGCAGCACAGAAATATGAATATGGCTGCATATGAATCCAGACCTATGATCTTAATGATACAGGCAATCTGGAAGGGGTGGTTCTTACCAAATGAATGGTAAGAGGAAGCCAGTTCAACAATTGTGGAACTTCCGTTTCATGGACTAAAAGAAGAGCTTTTAAAAATGTTAGTGCAGAAATCTAAGCGACTATGTCAGAAAATTTCCACTACTTATTAAGTGAGAAAGTGTTAGCAACAACATAAAGAGGTGTTCAATTTCAGCCAATTATTGCCTCTTCCCTACCAAAAGTTCCCAGTATGGTAGGTGGTGTTATACCATATTGGCCCTAGCTCTTGACTCCTCTCTGTGTCTCTAGCTTTTGGCTTGCCTTTGAAGAGATTAGATCAGACCAACAAAATGAGGAAAAATCTGCCTACCCTGAACCTAGTCCATAAAGGCCCTCACACCTTTTCACCTCTTGTCAAGCATCTCTGTGTGAAGAACAGAAGAATTGCTTTTTGTTCCCAGAAGAAGAATAGTCTCCACATGGGACACGGCAGAGCTGCCCCACAAAGTCCACTGATGCCAGTTTAGTGCCAGCTGCCCCTAATGCAGCATAAGGCCTGGGGGAAAAAGCCTCGTGTGGCATTGGGTTTTGGGCATTAGCCACTTAAAGAATTTCTTAATTAATATCCCAGAGTTTCAACTTCTACATTGCATTAGAAGACAATTCCTCTTTTTTTCTAATTTTTTAAAAATTTAAGTTGTGTATTTCATTTAAGTTGTGCTCTTGGTGTTTTTTTTTTTTTTTTTTAAAAAAAACATCAAAAATCAAGAGAAACAGAAAATGACAAAAGTGGATCCTAACAACCTCGGATCTTGGAAGTGTCACAGAAAATTAGCATGAACACTCCAAGGAACATCTAGTTTCACATTATTGAATGTCCATTTTAATAACTATCACTGTCCGATGAAGAGGCTGCTGGCATCTTTACGATTCGCAGAGCAATCAAGCAAGGTATGATTGTGTCCACTTTGTAATGGAGAAAGTTCGGATCTATTTAAGTCAGCACTCCAAAGAGTCCTTAGCTGATTAGTGTCAGAGCTAATGGTCAGTGCCAAGTCTGTCTGTCAGGAATTCACCACCCCTGGATGACAGAGTCAGGGAGAAGCCATGTAGCTGCCACAGGAGGCAGACACCTCCTCCAGAGCCCATTGAAACTTTGTCTGTAGGCCACGACCTCGTGGAGATACACAGATCAATGGAGATGGGTTAGTTAAGAATATAAGAGCTAGCTAGAAATACGCTTAAGCTATTGGCCAAACAGTATTGCAAATAATATAGTTTCTGTGTGATTGTTTCGGGAGTCTGGGCATCTGAGAACGAACAAACAGCCTCTGCCAACAGAAACAGATAACTGGAACCAGGGGTATTAATTCTCTCTCTGTTATCTTGCTACTAAAATTTGAATCTGGGGTCTGTGCATGCTAGACACATATTCGACCACTGAGGTACATCTTCATTTTCAATTTTTTTGCTTGTACTTTGAGGCAGGGTCTCACTAAGTTCCTCAGGTGAACTTTGAGCTCTTTCAAGAGTATTCAGAGCAGGCTTTGAATTTTCAATCTCCCTGTGGCGGCCTCCTGAGTAGCTGGGGTTATAGGTCCCAGTCACCAAGCCTGGCTGTGGATCTCTTTCTTCTTAAACTGATGAAGAAAGAGACAGGAAAGAGACTTGGATAGAGAGAGGGAAAAAGAATGAAGAAGGGCATGCATGTCCTTTCCTCCCATGGAGGTAACAGCAGAAACAAGTGTAATTCTCAATGAGCCAGTGTCCCCTGATCCAGAGACCTCAGGGACCTCCTGGGCAAAGGTCACAGGAGGGGCTCTGCCCAGCTCTCCCAGAGCTGCTCTCCTTGTTATCAGCAAGATGAGAATAGTTAGAAAGAAAAAGAAAAAAAAAAAAAAAGAGGCCACAACCCCCACTGGAAACCATCACTGGCCAAGACATCTGCAAGAGCAAGGTCTAGAGCAGAAGAGGGGGCCTTTTGTCTATGCATTTCCTTGTGTATTTATTTATTCTGTCAAAGACATTTTCAAACTTGTCACTTTAACCCTAAGGAATTTGTCATCCATTTTGGAATTTCAATCACTGCGTCACTGAAAGGTGAAGATGATATAGGGTCCACCCAGCTGCTTTGAGAAGCATAAATCCCATGGCCTTGGCCTCCAGGTAAGCTAGTTCCCTGGTGACCTGCTGCCAAAATCATTCAACCAAAGGGTTCCGGACTCTGGTCCTGAGATGGCATTCCTGTGAAAGATGCTTATCTGAAAGATGGCTTGCTTCCTGTCCTTGAGCCATGATTAAAACCTAATAAAACAGACCCTCTTCAGGGTCTCTAACTTCCAACGTGGCAAATGGAAGCTGCGAATCCACCTGGCGCCTGACTCTCAGCTGGGAAACAAACGCGATGCTGCGGAGCTGCAGCCTTGCCCCTCACTTCTCTGTCTGTTCTTAGGCGTCCTCCAGGGCTCCTCTGCTGCGCTCGATCTGCATAAGGCTGCGCGCTGCTCCTTATGTCTCCCAAATCCCCCAGAACCGACTTCTAACAGGGAACGAAGAGAAAGGAAAACTCCAGAGACTCTGTCCCCATCCCTCTTCCTTCTCAGCCATTGACGGCCACACTTCCACGGCTCCCACAGTGCACCTCGTGCCCAGGCTCCCAGGATCTCTTAGCTCTCTGCCTCATCCCTCTTGCATGTCACACTAAAGGAAAGGTGTCGTGTTCCTGGTGTTCTGGTACCAAGATTCGTGTAGTTGCCGGCGTTTTCTTTCCCTGGCTGATCCTTTCACCGGCATACACTTTAAAGCGGTTGTGATATCTTGTGCTGTAAAGAGCTTTCTCAATCTGTGCTTCCGCAGCTGCAGCAAGCTGAAGGAGAACAGATTGTTCTCATTCTTAGTTCCAGCCATGAAGTCAACGGAGCTTGGCTCTGAGTTGCTTAGGTCAATACTTATTTAGCTTCCTCAAACGTACTGCTTTAGAGTATAAGGTTCTTCTGTGCCTAAGCAACTCCAGATTCATTTACATAGATAGGTCCCTGGGGGCTTGGGGCCAGTACTACATATGTATTTGACTTTTCCATCGCTGGGCATAGACAGGAAGTCCTACCTATTTGTCTTCTCCAGCTGATCCCTTGTTGTACTAATGAGCTAATAGATTAAATGCTGGCCGATGTTTGGTTTTTATCAAAAACATAGCAGAGGGAATTATAATACACATTCCCACTTGCTGTACCTGATTTCCTTGTCACTAAATTCAAATATCTGACAGAAAACTTAAAGGAAAAGTGTTTATTCTGGATTGTAGTTTCAGAAACTACCAATCAGTCCATCGTGATGGGAAATGCGTAGCAGGAGGACAGGCCTTTGTCCATGGTGACAAGAAGGTAAGATAGCAGGTCACATTGTAGAGGCAGACAGAAAGCAGGGAGCTAAGGACAGAAGCAGGACCAGGATGCCATAAAAAGTCTGCCCTCCCCCGCCGCCCCCCCAGTGATCTACTTCCATAAAGCATGCTTCCAATCCCAAAGGCTCCAACCCATCCCCAAAACACCATCAGCAAGGGACCAAGTGTCCTACCAAATGAACATCCAAAGTGTAACATTGCTTTTTACTGTGCTGTGTTAGTGTGCAAACTATGTCTGTATCCTGGTTCATTCCTGTGACTAGAAATACAAATACCTATTTTATAGGCTTATTACACAGATTTAAAGTTTGATATATAAAATCTCAGCATTTAATAGATGGTTGTGAATCTGTTATTTTAGCCAACATCTCGCTGATATCTCATGCACAACCATCATTGTTGAAGTCTCAGTCTTCCAAGATGATTCCAGATGGTTGTCTTAGATTGTCAATAACCAGGGGGGGGGGAATAAATCACTTATCTACTATGGGTCTTAATTTCCTACTGGGTCAAGTAGGATTTGCAATGCTAACTCAACATTGGTAGATACTGTGTCAGGCAGCAACTATAAAGTGTTTCATATAAGACAGGGAATTCAGGTGATATAAAGGAAATATTTCTGCAACTGCAGCTGCTGTTGCTACTGGGGCCTGTGATGGTGGTGGTGATGGTGGTGGTGGCGGTGAGGGTTAGAGCGGTTGTTGTGACAATGGCCATGGTGGTAGTGATGGCAGCTGTGGTGGCAGTGATGGCGGTTGTCGAGGTGGTGCTGGTTGTAGCAGCGGTGGTGGCAGTAGGTAGTGATGGATGAGGATAAGTAGAAGAGAAGGGTCAACAAAGGGGGCAGCAGTAAGGATGAAAAATACAGTTGATTACCAGGAGAAATCAATAGAACGTCCATATAAACCTTGAAAATTACCCACAATGCAAACTATCTAACCCCTGTGATCTGAGCAATGCCAGAGACCCCTGGCAAACAGAACGTGTGAGGACAGATTACCACGAAGAGCAAATTCTCACTAAGTTGGCACCACCCCTGGGGGAACCAACTCTTTGACTGAATGATGTCAAGATCCAGTCCCCTTTGTGAAACACAAAGAAACCACGGGCCCAGACCCAATGGACGGCAGCACAAGACCACATTAGACAGAGTTTATCCTCAGAGCTCTTTGGCCTCTTTGGAGGACGGACATCTATAAACAGCAGTTAGTGATATTGTTATTAATCTGGACCTTTCACTGAAGCTAATTGCTACTGAGGATGACGCCACGTTTATCTGGGTGTCGTCTGGAATCAAGCTGTATAGCTGTGGTCCATTAGTTATTCATCTCAATGCATCTCATAAAGAGCATTGGTAAAGGGGACCAAGAAGTATCATGTGTTTGTCTAACGAGAAAGACAAGTTCTAATCCCATCTCTAGTTCTAATCAAACACAATGAAACAAGTTGCCTAAAGTTTACTAAGTCTCATCTCTAAGAGAAAAAATGATGGTTCCTATTAAATGTTGCTTCCAAGATCCACTTTGAGACAAGAGAGCACTGACCACTGAAGACTTAGGGCTCGTCATGTGTCCCCAGGAACCCAACTGTCTTGTGCACACCTCTTTTTGTCTTACCAAGCCTGAGCTTTTGTAGCTAAGGGAACCGGTGCACTTTTTTCCAAGGCGAGAGTAGGGAGGTGCCTCAAAAGACATCTATGGTAAGGTCTGCATTCACTTCCTATGTCTTACTCATCTTTGAATCCCCACTCTTTAATCGCCCATTTAATTATGACTCTGGTCAAGGAGGAATGACTGTAGACTTTTCTCCTGCATTCTCAAGTGTGGCCAGTAGCTAGCATCCCCACCCATGCCTTACTGACTTGGTGATTGGAGGCAAAAACAGTGAGCTCACATGTTTGTGCTAAACATTCAGTGAGAGAAGGCAGCCACAATGAGAGAACATGCTGCATACCTATAAAACCACAAAGCTACCCCAAATAAACACTATTGGCCCAACCCCTGTGAGGAGCTATGGATCATCACCTGGGCAGACACACTCTCTGGAGCTCAGCAGAGCATAGCCACCAAACAAAAACAAAAACAAACCAGAGTAGCGGTGGGGCTGGGGACAGAGATGAATGACAATCAGGCCAGAGAATCCCAGGTCTTTTGCAGTCAGAGTAAGTTAAAAAAAAATTAAGAATGTAGTCCTTTAGTTCAAGCCCAGTGTGGTCTCTACTGGGCTGAGATGGAGGTACAGACAGGGCTGGATTCCTTTCTGGAACCTCCATAATAATAAAATAAAGAGAATCCGTTCTCTTCTCTTTTCCAGCTTCTTGCCATCCAAGTGTCTTGGTTTGTAGCTTTCCACTTCCTCAAGCTCCACAGCCAGCCCCACTGCATCTCCTGCAGCCTGTCTACCTTCATTTCTCTTTCCAGCCACAGCCAAGTAAGCGTCCCTACTTCTCTTCGCTCTGTCACACTGGGTTAATGGGGATGACTCGGATAATTTCTCATCTCAGTCAACCAATTAGCAAAACTTCGCATCTACAACCTTTATTCTCTTTTTCCAACATTTTTATAGTTCTGAGATTAGACTGTGGACATCTTCAGGAGTCATTCTTCTTGCTATTATAGTCACTAAGCCAACAACTCCTCACCTGCCATCCCTGGGTTGTTTTCATCTGAATCACCAGAATAGACTGACTAGTGACAAGATTCAAAGGTCACACTTAATACCGTCAGAATCTAACTTTTTCAGGGTAGTTTCTGGGTATGGTAAACAATGATAATCTCTACCAGTACTTTGTTGGGAAAATGTCTGCTTCACACGTCTCCAACAAAGCGATTGTTTTCCACAGGCAAATTGAGAAATTTGTGAAATATTTTGGGGGTCTTTGTTTGAATTTGTTTCTCTAATCAATTGATGAGGATGCTTGTGTTTAGAACAAAAGATGCCGATTTTAGATTGAGTGCACAATCATGCATCAAGTAGCTAAAGAGTGCTCCCTGGAGAAGCTGATACTAGACATAGACCAACAAATCGAAGCATCTGTGTCGTCAAAGCATTGCTGCTTATTTCTTCATACTTTGAACCCACATCTCTCAAGACCTTTGTGTGGAATAAAGCTTCTATTTGCTGTTGTGATTTGAGCGTGACAATAAAGAACTCAGACTCTACCAATCAGACCCCATTGAACTGTTCTATCTTTGAGTCAGATCTACAAAGAGTCCCACTGCTCTCCTTTCTGGCAGTATCAAGCCATTTCGAACACACAATGTATCACATGAGATTGCCCACTTCTAGAAATAAAATGCCATTGTGAGCCCACCCCTCCTTAACTGTCTCAGACAACAATTGAAATATCAGGAGACAGAGGAAGAGGTCAAGGTCAAAACATGATGCTATGCCTCCGCCCTGTGCCTCCCAACACGCTAAAGGCTGAAGCTGCTTTCTTTCTTGTCTGTGACCACAGTGGATGAGGAAGGATTAAAGGCAAGAAAGGGCATAAACAGCCAGATTATTTGGCTCTTGATCTGCATAACTCCATGTACTTTCCAAGATTTGCCCATAGGAAAAACAGGGATCAGAGAGATGGTACCTTGCCCATGAAAAGCAGCCCATCATAGAGCCAAAGACCTCTCTATCTCTTGGTAGCAGGAATGCGAGGGGGTCCCTGGACGCTAATGATCATCCATTTTCCTCTCTTGCCAGGTTCATGGAAACTAAAGTTGAACTGCTTAGAGCATCTGGGAGGAAAATATGCTTTTTGGTAATATCCAGGTTTTCATCAGAATGCTTTATTTCACTTTGTAACAAAAAGCTATCTTAAATCAAAGTAAACCATGGAGTTCTACATGCTTATACAACATTCCATACTGGCATATGTGCAAACAAGGAATCAGATGATAAAAATATGGGTAGAATGACAGTCCATTTGGTAAATTAATTTGTTTCATTTTTCAAAATAAAAACCATAGCACCATAGTGGAATACAATATGTGGCACTGAAAAGGATGTCCTCTCTCTGTTCCTTCAGCCTTAAACATTTCATGCCTGTCTGTGGTATATGAACAGGAATAACACATGTCCTCAACGTACCCAAATCCAGAGACTGTGTGAAAGCATGTCCCCCAGAAAGCCTGGGTTCAAAGCTTCGGCATGAATGATCATAAACAATTATTTATTAGGGCCATATAAAATGCCACTGTTTAACTACCCCACCTACAGAAAAGACAGTTCATATCATCCATGTTATTACACCATGGGCTGTGTCAACCTGTGATTAGATCCAATACTTATCCCCAACTAGAAGGGTGATATATGGAAAACTGAAAACCCAGCCTGATGGCTCGAGCACAGCCAGGATAGAATTGGCTAGCGATACATCCGCAGCAGAGGCCAGGGCACTCAGACAGGGCTGGCAGTCCAGGGCAGTGACTTTGGGTCTAACTCTGATGTCATGGGAGCTGTGAGAGAAACTTTTCCCAGGAGTCTGAAGAGAAATTTTCCAATCAAAAAAAAAAAAAAAGTTGAGAAAGTTGCACAATTTGCACAATAAATCCCCACATGCTCACTCCCCAGACTGACAATTTACTCCTACAACTGATTCTCCAATTTGCTCCACAACTTGAGTCTCTCCATTTACCATTTAACTTTTTGGCGGTGACATGGGTCACACAGGTTAAGTAGTCACTCAGCGCTGACAGTGGCAGTGGTCACTGTGACACCTGCCTCCACACTTTGCAAGCTGCACATCGGGGAGTTCCAGCTTTACAGAGTTCTTTCAAGGAATGTTTGGACAACATGAAGTCACAAATTTTAAGAGCGTTGTTCAAGAAATATTAAAAGATTTTTAATCATAGAATTAACTCAGCAAGCTTTTTTTTTTTTTGATCTTCTGGGCCAACTAATGGCTGGGGAATGAGAGGAAATTGATAAAAGAAACCGAGGGAGTCAGAGAAATTGAACAATTTAGAGAGAAAGATGGTTGGGGGCCCCAAGGGGTGGCGCAGGGGACAGAACGTAGAAGGCAGATTCAAGGGATGTTTTAGACGTCAAAATGATAGAAGTAGATGGTAGACTTGGTTTGCGGCAGTAAAGAACAGAAAAAGTCCAATTGACTTCAGCTTTCAGAATGGCCAGAGAAGCCATTTTCTGAGTTGAGTCAGAATTTGGTAACAAGGTTGAGTCATAAATCTGGACGTGGACACTCAATTGCAGATTTCAATGAGAAAATCTCTACTGGTGTATGTAGAATTACCCTTGCCCTTCCCAGCCTTCTCCAGAATCCTTGCTAGTCAACAACCAATTTTACCACAAGTGTCCACGGAAATCCGGAATGCTTAGGACTGACTCAGGCTGAGGTCACTCAGCTGCTTTGGGGATCATCTGGAGCTTTGTGGTTGCAGCTCTCCAACAAGCACGTTTGTCCACCTCTGGAAGGTCTGAGAACCTGTAGGTCCAGCCCAGCAGCCCTCTAAATCTCCAAGAGAAAGAAGATACCAGATCCCAGGGACCTCAGTGGAGGCCATACCTTTGTGATGGGCAGACTGGCTTAGGTCCTCTCGGGCATCAGAGAAGTCCTGGAAAGTCAAGCCTGTTCCCTTTCTGTCACCCAGAGTCCCCAGGGAAACAGCCAATGACCCAACTCCCATCACCCTGACCCTCAACTCATCCCTAATGCCAGCTTGATACAGGATGATGTGACTCCTTGGGATTCCCAGGACTAAAATGTAACAAGATTCCCCAAGAAAACAGGACAACTTTCTGGAGGATGTGCTGTCACTTCACTTCTGGCTTTGGGGGCCTTGAGGACTTCGGTCACTCCTCTCCATATCCCTCAGATAGACAGGAAATGGTTGAGGAAGAAGGAGCAGAGAGAGGACATCCTTGCCAGAAGACATGCAGCTCAGGGGAGGGAGGAAACTGAAGCCGTGGACCAAGGCCTTATCTCTTTAAGAGAAAGCAGCAGCATATGAGCAAGGATACGGCAATTAACACAGACCACAAAGGTGTGCAGAGAGCTGAAAGATGAATTGCAACAACCACAGGGTGTTGCTCAGAGATGGTACTCCCAAGGTGAGTATCCCACGAGGAAGGCCCTGACAGAGGGCCAGAAGGGACTCAAGCAAAGAGCCACATCTGCAAGGTCAGAGGGGCTTTTGACATGGGCACCATCTTGTCTTTCTGGAATTTTCTTCCAGTGCAACCACCGTGTATAAGCTCACTCTTTCCTCCTACACCCCAGAAGACAGAACAGAACAGACTTTCCAGATATACTCACGAAGGGATTTTAACAGAGCCAACACCTTTCTTTTCCCAGTCCCGTTTCCCCTTCTGACACTCCCCATGTCCCACGGCTGCTGTGAGCAAAAAAGTGAGTTCATCAGTGCTCAGGGCAGGTAATGACAATAACAGCTAATCTCTCTTGGGCTCTTAGTGGCTTGTGCCAAGAACTTTCTCGTTTATTCTTTGCGGTGCTGTGCCAAGCAATTGTGATATGTGGGATGATGCAATCCTTTAATTACTTTTACACAGGAGGAAACTGAGGTAAGGATGTGAAATCATAGAGCCATCGATTTGATTCCAGACACAAAATATTTAATGTTTATTGCAAAATGTAAGCTACAGCCTCTTCTTGTCTTCTGAGCCCTGTCCTTCTTAGGATCACCCTCTGCCTGAAACATATTCATACCTTTTGTGTGTAGACTCAATTAGTTCCCCCAGACAGCCCCCACCCCCAGAATCTAAACACGACCTTCAAGTTTATAAGCCTTGGGACACCAAACTACTAAGATACAGTGTATAGAACCCAGCCGCCACCTCCACATGGATGAGGAAAAATAAGAGAACACCAGACAAGTGGCCCAGGGAGGGTACTTCCAACTTGCCCAGACTAGTGGCAGCTGGAGTGTGCACGGGAGGGAAGCTGACACCCTGCCCCAGGGAGGAGGGGGAAGACGCAGCATAGATGACAATCAAAGCCAGGGTAGGGAGAGCTGGCCCCCAGCCAGAGTGGCACCTCCTAGGAGCTCAGCGCATCTCTCTGACTCAAGGTTACTGAGGCCATCTGCCTACCAGGAAAGTACGGGAGAGCAGGCCAACTGGAGCCAAGGCTGTAGGCACATGGCAGCAGCAGGTTCAGCCTGGGCCGCAGGGCCAGGTGTGCTGGCCCACCCCAGCCGTGTGTCTGCAGACCAACCCTGGCCTGGGGAGGCTTGGGGTGGGCCTGGAAGAACTCCCTTCTTCAGGGAGTTGGCTACCTATGATAGCATCCCAGGACGTCTGAAATGAAGATGGGGCTAGACCAGAGTAAGGTCCCTTCCCGAAAGCATCTGAGAATGGGAGGCGGGGGGGGGGGGGGTAAATCCTGGAATGATGACTCAGCAAACATCTAATTAGGAATTGGAAGATTAGCGTTCTTCTACCCTCTCATCTAAAGAAAGTTACAGGAATTGGGGTGTGGGGGTGTGTTTTGATTTTTTTGTTTCCTTGTATAAATTTTAAGTATTCATGGGGCGGTGGTGCCATTTCTTGATGTGAAATGATAAATAGACTCACTGGAATTTGCAATAATAGCACAAAGCCTTGCTTCCCTTTGTCCACTTCCTCTCATGGTGACTTCTTATAATGTCAAGTCAAAACCAGAAGACAACATTGGTAAAACAGTGGAAACTAAGCTGAAGCCCTTATTTGATTTGCAAAATGTGCATGAAGCTTCATATTTTAAAAATAAAAATACGTTTGCATTTACATTTACAGGGCCTCGTCTCTGGACGGTACAGCTTTCCAGGTCTATAAAATAAGGTTAGCTCAATCGGAGGGCAGAGAAGGAGACAAAGTGAACTTAAGAAAGAAAAACAGATGAGGACAACAGTCTCCCTTGGGTAGAAAACAGGACTCCATGTTGCTTAGAATCAGAAGACCATAGCCTGGAACCTGTCGCGAACTCCCACAGCATGAGCACACACACACCTGGGGACTTTCACAGCCACTACTTTTGCTTGGCCTATGTCTTGTGACTGCATGGTGACCCACAGAAAGATAGGTTCACATGCTTCCCTCGCTCACCCAGACATACATGATCTTACTTGGGAAAGGGTTCTGTTTTAGCAGTTGGAATGAAGTCCAGGATACTGAGATGAAACCATCTTGAATTATCCATTTGGGTCTTAACATTACAAGAGACTTCCAGAGGAGAGACACAGAAAAAAGTACAGGCAAATAGGCTGACTGGATAAATATGGCTCACAAGGAGTGCAGATGGCACCTTGAAGCTACAAAGATCAATGATGGATGCTTTCCTGGAGCCTTCGGTGTATATTGCTCTGTTCAAAACTTTATTCCAGGCTTCTGCACTCCCAAACCATGGAAAAGTACATTGCCCCTGTTGTAAGCCAACTCTGTGCTCATTTGCCATGGCAGCCCCAGGAAACACATACATGAAAATGCTATGACACAAATGACTTTGTCCCCACGGCCCTTTGCTTTTACAAGGTGGACAGCCACTGCAACTTGTTCCTCAGGATCTTAGGAGTCAGTGCACACACGCTGATGCTACCTTACCCACACAGAAACTTAGACACAATGCAGTCCCTTGACTTGTCCAAGAACGCAAAGCCAAGGAATGGTGAATCAATGACTCAAGTCTATCTCTGGCTCATTCCCAAGCCTGTGCTCCTCACTAGGAAGCCTGAAGCCCAAGGAAAAGAACAGCTGATTGCTTGTTGGGGCAACTCTGACCTCCCTGCCTAAGAGAAGAGGAGGAAGCCAACAGACAACAGGAGCTGGGGAAGAACTGTTCCCTGGTAAGCCTCTCCGTAGGGAACAAGAGGTGAGGTGAACTGGGAGGATCCTATCAGCATTCCACAAAAAGAAGCCCTAGGTAGGGTACAGGGTTGAGCCTGTGTTTTCCTGAGCTAACAGCAGAATATCTGTTGGCATCTGCTGCAAGAGTGGGCATCTGCTCTCTCCTGGAAGTTTTATGAAGAGCCCTGAAAACAAAATTCTAAGCCAACCAGTTCCCTCCACACCTCTGAAGCCCAAGGCAGGCCAAGTTACCTACGTAGTCCTCGCCTGGCCTGTCGGAGCCTGTTCCCACTGAGCACTCTCCCAATAGAGCTGAAAGAGTCTATTGTAACTGTTTATTCTCTACTACATATGACATATATTAAAGTGAAAAAAAATTGAAGCATCCCCTGCTTGAATCCAGAACACCCAGAGGACAATAACTTTGAGTTTCCTTCTAAGGGGTCCATGTATAGGACTGTAGCACCAAATAAACACATTTCTCTCCTGCAAACAAGAACGATGCCCCATATCGACATCCTTCTGTATCGTTTTCCATTTGATGCAGCTTAAGAATTTTGTCCTAAGGAGGTTCATGTTTATGACAGCTTCTGAAGTATCTTTTCACATGTACTAATTGCGCATCTCTAGCTAGACCTCCCCAGAATAACCACTGGGGTGTTTTTAAAACTTCCTTCCTAAAGCTGGTTTATGATTGGCGCGGTGTACACTTACCCTCACACACACATGTAAAGAGTGTCCATAAAAGCCAGTCCTGGAGGAGGCTTTCACGCTTCATTGAGTATCTGCATTCTAAGTTGTTTGAAGCTATGAAATTGCCTGCACAGAGCTTGTCAGAATGTATCCCCAGTCAGCAGTCAGGCCCTGTTTGCTGGGATGATGTTATCAAGTCTCTTATCTTTGCAGGTCAGACAAGTAACAATAAGCATACGAATGTCATGAAAGATCTGGTGGTTTGATATTTGGTGCATGTATATTTGTGTGTATGTGTGTGCATGCGCATGTATATGTGTGTGTGCAGGTCTGTGTGTAAGAAAACACTGAGCCATATATTTAAAATTAGCATACTTAAAACCCTTCACCGCACACACGCTGTATTTCAGTAAACCTGAAAACACAACACCATCGAGGGAAACATGAAGCTAAGACTGAGCTACTCTGGGACCACCTTCTTATGAGGATCTTGAAAAACGTTGTTGAAATCTAAAGATGGAATGGAGCTCCCACGCAGGAGCCAAACACGTGGAGGAGGGCTTCAGACACAAGGAAGAACAGTCCAAGGACAGGGAAGGACCCTGACTTATTTGGGGAAGTGAAAACAGCAAGCTATGGGGACTGGCCTCAGAGGAGTTGGGAAGGTTATCAGGGGCCAGATCAAACAAGGCCTCTTGGGCAAGAGGCTTGAGTTATTTTTCTCATTGAAATGGGAAGCCATTGGACGGCTGAGCACATGAGCACACTATACTTCTGTCTCTTGGGTCCTACGACCTCTGTAGGAGAGTGAGTTTTAGGAGGTAAGAATGGAAGCCTGAGGCTTTGAGTACAGACGTGGATGGGGTGATAATAAAAATTGGTCAAAAGACTATTGGCTTTCTGCTTGAGTCAAATAGGCCAAATAGGTGGTGCTAGACACCAAAGTGGGTAAGACTAGGCAGGCTTAAGCTGAGATCATGATCTTGTCTTAATCATATTAAATCATCAATGTCTAAGAAGTGGGAAACATCAAACTGGACCAGTCTGGAGAGAATAGCTAGTGAGCTGGGAAATACCTGACTTCATGCATTTGTTCATAGGCCCAAACCACATCACTCATGCACAGGGATTTATGGGTATTGTCTTTTGACAGCTATGGAGTCAAAAGCTCTCTATTTCATGGGCAAAGTCCTCTCCCCGATGTGACTGAAAGCTCTATAAAAGAAGAGATTAATTAGTAAGCCTCCAGTAGCATTGTTCCCCAAAAGGGTACACAACTAAATTGATGGCTCGGGACAGTTTTTGCTTCAGGAATTCCAAAATATCTGTTATGTGAGCTTAGACTGGAGTTCAGTGGGGGACAACTTGGGACCAACCATTGAGAGGAGAGGAGAAAATCCAAACTCCCAGTTCGTTAGGGTCACAAAATCAGAGCCACATTTCCAACATCCAGATGACCATATCCAGAAGCAGACATTGTTTATGGTGAAGGATTTCATGCTACCTTCACCAAATGATTGTTCTCAGACAGCCCCTTCTGTGACAGGACCTCCACTGCCCTCACATACACCAGGCCCACAACTGCATTGTCTCTTCTCTGAAAGGGCCAGTTCATATTTAAAAGGAAAAATGTATGGGAATGCCAAGACTTATCAGTGTCCAGGGAAATAAAATGCTCTTTTCTGCTTGTGAAGTGTTTTTTTTAAAGATTAATAGTTTCCAATGCTTGAACTAGAGGACCCTACACCTTAGTCTGTTGGCCAAAGTGTAAGCAGTAACACACCAGCCTTTAAGAGGCCGAAATTCACCTCCCGTCACAAAACCTCACCTACGAAGCTGGACAAATATATACATAAAACTTGTCCGCTCCCAAATTGGACATGTGGCACTCAGCTGTAATCTTAGCTGCGGGGACCTGGGGAAATGAAGATTAGAAGTTCAAGGCCATCCTCAGGCTTCCTTGAGAATTTCAGTCCAGCTAGGATCATGAGACCTGGTCTCCATAAAGAAAAGGAGACCATGTTTATGGCGGACTTATTTGTCAAACAAAACTAGGAGATAATTTAAATGCTCTGCACCCGTTTTCACCACCACTCCTAAGAAAGAAATGCAGCTAAGTCATTTACAGACATTACAACACTTCCTTGAAGCTGCTACCATGGAGTGGAGTTGCAGAGGCTGATCTGTTAAGATGTGTGTGCTATGTGGTTAAGGCCAAGATAAAGTTGTAAAATGGGATAATATGATCCCAGTTTTGGCAAAACTCCAGAGAGTAATATAGAGGGAAATCTGATACACTCATCTTTTCTGCTTAGGGTGGTTTCCCCCAGCACCCCCGCTGCAGTGGGAGGGAAAACCTCAGATGACGTGAAAGACTTTCACTTTTTACATAGCACATGGCTATATGATTCACATATTTTCCATTAAAAATGCTGTTCTTGAAATTAAAAGAAGTTATACATAAAAAAAACTTGTACCTACAAAATCTTTTGAAAGGCCTCGAGGCAAAGAATTAGCAGAGGTTACTGCTGCTAATAGCTCAAGAAAAATCCAGCCTCAAAGAACGTGGAGAAGGGATCCCCAAGATCTGAGAGAGGATGATTCAGGTCAGAAGAGAGAGGGGGAAGGAGCAGGAAGCCCAGCACCAGACCTTAAACTCAATGGAGTCCATGTGGCTTTCCTTCCAGGAACATGTTTGCACAAGGAATTAGTGACGGATCCTGTCCTGAGAGCTGAAACCAAAATATGAACAGACTGCAGGACTCAATCAGGATTCGTAAGGACCACTGGTCTCTTGGCGTGCATCATCCAGCTGTCACCAAGAGCGTGACCCTGGTACCTCTAGGACCCTGCCCAAACAAAACGCTGCTTGGGTGACTCAGGGGGAGCAGCCACCAAAAGTATGAGTGGGGCAAAAGTTTCGGGAGAGAAATGAAAGTCAAATATGAGACCAAAAATGTCTTCTTAGCTCCACCCCTAATTCTCATAACTGACTTTTGAGAACAGAAGGTAAAGTGTGAGAGGGTGTGGGTGCTGGTCACATTCTTTATCTTCATTCTGGATGTTGGTCCCAAAAGTGTATTTAGTTTGAGACAATCCACCAATAGTTATATACTTAAGATAGGTACATACATGCCTACATTACCCCAAAAATATTATTTATAAAATAAAATGTAAAGATGTCTATCAGTTTTAAAATATTAATATTAGGAGGGAGGATCCTTTGAACCAAATGGACATCAGTTAGGTATCCTGAAGGACCACAGAATACCATTAGGACCAGAGGAGGCCATGGCAATGAAATCACCCATGAGGCACTATTTAAATACCAGGGAGTTACGGGTAGGCTGTGTATACAGACACAGAACAATTCATATCCTGGAAGTTTTGGATATGTATTTGATGTTAACAGAAAACTTTCTGACAAGATGCACACAAAACTAAATGTCATGGTTACCCTGGGCGAGTCCCTTTTGCTTCTTGGTTTATTTATTTCTTTGGTTTATTTATTTAAAAACTAACATTTTTAAATCATAACTTTTAAAGGCCTTTTAATCCTCTTGCTGGCTGACAAGTCCTTAAAATTCCTGACAGCAATGGCTTTGTCCCTGCACCATTTTCTCTGACCGCTTTCTATAAATTTCCTCCAGGTGACTTGGTCCCATCATCACTTGAGGGAGGTGACTAAGTGTCTTCATTCTTGGACCCCTCCTCAGACTTGCTGAGGTGTAACATCTAGAATCTAAGAGTCGGGGTGAGACTCCATTGCTCTTTGCAGCTGGAACAGTTTCAGGCACAGTGGTGAATGCATCTTCCTTTACTTGTTTATCATATAGGGGATTATTTGATTTTTATGTTTGTCCCCTCCACTAGATTATAAGACCCTGAAGGTCACTGGCTGTTTCCAGTTCAGCATAGGACCAGTGATATAAGACAGGCAATACATGAGTTAAATGAATGCATAAATGAATGAATCTCCATCATCAGAGGGCTCCTGGTTCCCAAGAACGAGTTGTCGATGGTGGGCCCATTGGCAGACACATAGCTAGATCTGATTCAGGTGTTTGTACCACTCTGAAGAGCTTAAGCTTAGGATCCCAGGCTGCCTTGAGTGGAGATGAGCCAGGCTTGGCCAGACAATAGGGAAAACCCAAAAGCTGGTGCAGCCAGCTGCAGAGGGAATGACCCAGTAACCCAGACTATACAGTCTGTTTTCCAGGAGTCCAGAGCTCTTTCCATTAACCTTAAAGGAACCATGGCATCAATCATAAGCTCTACGGTTCCCAAGATCAAGGACTCCTAAGGCCCAGAAGTTCAAAACCTCCCAACAGCACAGAAGAGGTTTTACAACTATGTGGTGTAGGACCAGCCAAGACCTGGATTCAACTTCTTCGGGTGTTTGTTGTGGTTGAGAATTGTCACTCCTGTGAGCCTCAGTGGCTGCACCTGTAAACAGAGAAAAGCAGTAACACCTAGCTCGTAGAGTCTGTGTGTCAGGTTAAGCAATCCATTCAGGAAATACACAGGACTTTATTGTGTGCGACAGCACTGTTTGGGGTGGTAGAAAGTCAGCAGGCCTGTCTTCAGGGTGCTAGTTCACAGAAAGGGTGCAGAGCACAAAGCCATTGTTCATTAAGGAGAGAGCTGGGTTTCGGTGGTAGACCCCTCAAAAAGGCAGCAGGAGCACACGAATAGTAGATGTCCTGCACATGAGGCCTCGCCAGTTGCTGCTGCACTGTGCACATGTCACTGTGGCAGGACACAGTGGCAGTTCCTCTCAAGGTCTGGAAGCCCAGAGAAACAGGAGCTGCGTAAACAAAGATCCGTGGGAGGACAGGACTGGACGCCAAAATGTGTGTCCCTAACCACAGTGTGGGCTCAGCAGAATCCACTGGCTGTGTTTCTTGGAAATAACTAACTCTCTTTGGCCAGAAGAAAACAAACTTCAACAGGAAAGCGCTTCATGATTCAGTGGGCAACATAGGGCTCTTGAGTGGGCCAGAATATGTAAGCAGTGGCTTTCCTTTCCATGCATCCTGAGCATACGGAAAAAGCCAGGTTTCTGGAAAGCGAATGTGATCTGTGGGGTGTGTGTGTGTGTGTGTGTGTGTGTGTGTGTGTGTGCATGTATGTGTGTTGTGTATATATGTGTGTTCTGTGTGTGTGCTGTGTGTGTGTTCTGTGTGTGCTGTGTGTGTGTGCTGTGTGTGTATGCTGTGAGTTGTTGTGGAATAATCTTTTTGTACACTGTGAAAAAGTGCCACTCTGGTTGGTTTAATAAAGAGCTGAGTAGCCAATAGCTGGGCATGATTTCCAGGCACAGAGGGTACTGGGAAGGGCAAAATCACCAGCAGACACAGAGAAACAGATGTGCTAGAGGACAGGTAAAAGCCACAAGACATGTGGCAACTGATTAATAGATATGGGTTAATTTAAGTTATAAGAGATAGTTAGGAAGAAGCTTGAGCTATCAGCCTAGATTTCATAGAAATAAGTCTCTGTGTCATGATTTGGAAGCTGGTTGATGGGACAGAAACAGTCTGCCTGCGAACAGTGCCCAGTGTTGTCTGGGCATGTATATCTACATAAGACCTTAGAAAGTTTTTTTAAAGGATTCAAACACACAAAAGTAGAGCCAAATGTGGCTTCCTAGTCTCATGCTTCTCATGTGGCTGTGGTATACAGACATGTCTCCCAGCAGCTTCCTGCAGGCCTGAGCCGCCAGTGCACCACAAGCTAAGCTGCGTGCTAGGTTTAAAGTTTTCCTCATGCAGACAGATAAACAGTAAAGCAGGTTCAGATGGAAAAATACCTCTAAATAGGTTGCAGTGCATTTAACAGTGTGCATAGGCTTAAGAAAAATGGATATAGACAGCCATAGAAAGAAACAAACAGTTTAAAAATAATAAAGTTTTTAATAAGAGAGTAAAATAATAACAAAAAGTCATGTAAGAATGGAAACTACACTAGTAGTCTGGATCCTAGATGGTGTCTTGTTAGCTCTGAAGTTTTTAAATGGTAATAAATATAATAAAAACAATAGCTGCTGAGAGATATTTGATCATGGAAACTGCTAAATTAAACCAAACTATATATTTTAAAAATATCTTAACCTCAAAATAGATGTTGGACAATGTGTTGCATTGGGGGAAAGGTTAGATTTTGTTTCCTGTGGGAACAAAAGGCTGTGGATTCCTTCCGGATTAAAAGAAATCAGATTAGACTGGGAGAGACCTCCTGAGTATCTTGATTACAGACGTGGGGAGGAAGCCAAAAAAGACTACAGGACAGGTGACATGAAAACTGGTCCCTTGACAAGGAAACAGCTCTGAAGTGAGATGAGACGTGATAAATCTTGTTGGCTACAGAGTCCTCATGACTTATTATTACCTGCCATCCTTTCATATGGTATGGATAGAGATTTATATTATAGTTTGATTATATAATTCAACCGACTTTTGAAGTTGACAGATGCCTTTTACCTGCTCAAACATAAGCCAAAAAAAAAAATCTGACTGACTTGTGCACACCACACATTTCATACTTGTGTTTTGCAGATATGTATTTTACCTTTGAAAGTTTATGTGTTTTTCAGAGCAAGGGGATCAGGCACCAATAAAAATGGGTGGCCCAAGTGATCCAGCCTCTCAGAGTGCCTCTGTTGCAGTTTCCTCAGAGCTATGCATCCAGAACAGCTTCAAGGCTGCTGGCTGAGATGGTCCAGTTTCACAGACTACTCCAGCCAGGATTTCAGATAAATATTGAACTTTCCCATTTCACAGAGACTGAACAACAAATAATACAACTACCTCTCCCAGAACTTGACCATTATCCAAATTTTCCCAAGGTCTCCTAAAGATGCCAGTACTCCCAGACAACAGGAAGCAGTCTAGAGAGCACAATGCCCACATTCCCAAGAGGTGGTGTAGATAGTTTTTGGTCATTTGATGGGTTATAGATGTTTGTTATCATTTAGGAGGTTGGTTACAAGTTATTATTGGTCATGGTTAGGAAAAAATAGCCAAACAAAAGAGTTAGAGTTAAGGATCTCTTTCTGAAGAAAAAAAAAGGGGGATATAATATAGAAACGATGGGATAAAATGGTGGATTTCTGAGTCTACTTTTAAACAACCACTAGTCTCAAATATTTTACATTGATATAGATTTTTGTACATTGATACAAATTTAAGGTTATTTTTGTTATACTGTGTATATGTTTCTATTCTTGCTTAAGATATTGTACCTCTACCGCTCATTTAAAAATGTAATATAAAGTTCTAGTCCTTGAAAATTATTATTACAAACTAGTTAGGATAATAGAAATACAAATTAGTTAGTCACCTATAACAATCAAACTTTTACCTACACTAGATTTATTTTCAAGGTCGAACAGATATATTTTAAATAAATAGGTGGTCTTTGAACACTTCAAAGACCTACAGAATATGGCATTTAAAATTTTTTTATATAGGGCATTTAAAATGTAAGGTTTTTCATGGCAGTGAGATACATCTGCTCCCAGCAGCACAAAATTTACTTCAAAAAAATGATAATTGGCATCAAAGAACCTCCATAGGGAATTTGCTTTCTTTATGGAAAAAGCTAGCCATTTGGTTAAGAAACTGCCCTTGCCTTGACTGCTGACAGTATGCTGTCCAAACTGGATCATCAGGACACAAAGAAAAGTAACTGCTAAACTTTGCCGAGACAGGGTAAGACAGTCCTTTAAAAATACTGCTTCACAGAAATGTCTGTCAGATATTCTAGGTCTATCAACTGAATATGGATTCCCCAACATTGCGGAGGAAATTTGGATGACTGCCCAGGCAGCTAGCCATTTTTGTTGTTTCTTTAAGCTTTGGAAGTTGCTGTTTTACACTTCCTATTTACTAACATATTATATCCTTCAGGGGTCTTTGATGGATTTGAAGACTAGATATTCATAGCTATAGTTTTCCTTAGTTACAATAGAAGAAAAATTAGGTACAGAACTTTGAACTCACTAAGATAATAATAAAATATTTCCTCCAAAATTACCAAATATAAATGGGCAAAACATTGTGAATGTAATTCTTAGCTGATAATTGTTCTTATTGTATATAGTTTTACTGTATTACAGTTTAAAATCTTCCCTTTTATTTAGACAAAAAGGGGGAAATGTTGTGGGATAATCTTCTTGTACATTGTAAGGAGGTATCACTCTGGTTGGTTAAATAAAGAGCTAAATAGCCAAAAGATAGGCAGGATTTTCAGGCAGAGAGGATGCTAGGAAGAAGAGCAGAGTCACCAGCAGACACAGAGGAAGAAAGACATGCTAGAGGACAAGTAAAAGCCACAAACCATGTAGCAACATGCAGATTGATATGGGTTAATTTAAGTTATAAGATCTAGTTAGGAACAAGCCTAAGCTATTAGCCAAGCTTTCATAATTAATAATGTCTCCATGTCATAATGTGGGAGGTGGCTAGTGGCACAGAAAAAGTCTGCCTATAACGTGGTGTGTGTGTGTGTGTGTGTGTGTGTGTGGTGTTTACACCCAGATCTCTGGTATCTGTGCACATTTACATTTTCCTCTATATATTTGCTTATGCATGCACACATAAATTCATATGTGTTTTATGTCCCCTGTGTGAATTTGAGACTATGTGTGTCTGTGTGTATGGCTGAAAATATGAGTTTCTAAGAACATTTCTCAAGGAAGGGAGGCTTGTGGTCCCTTATTTGCGTGCGTCAATATAAGTGTGATTGGGTAACTCGGCACACCTGCTTGGTGAGCAAGAGAGGAGATGGGAAGTAGATGCAGTAAAGAGAAACCCTGATACAGGAGAGGGAAAGAATCTTCAGGAAGCAAGAGAAAAAGGAGGCAGGTGTTAGGCAGAGATAGTGTAGGGATGTGCAAGGAAGTGTACCAAGAGTGGTTGGCTTTGACCTTCAGAAATGACCTCTCCAGGCCCTTCTGACCTCAGGAAATCAGGCAGATTCCGTGGGCATACTCAAATTCACCAAGATCTCTGAAATTCTGCTACAGTCCTACTCCGTGAGCTAGCCTACCAGTTCCTGCACATGGGGCTGAACAGTAAGGGGACAAACACAAAGGGGACTTATGATCACGTGACAGTATGATCACATAACAGCTTCTGACTAGGGAATTCAGACCTCCAAGGGATGCCCCTAAAGAAAAGCGAGAATCCGTGAGACACCCCCAAGCAGACCAACAGTTCCTTCTCAGCAAGAAAATCATTGCAGGTGATGTTTCCCATCTGACTGTTGGTATCCTCCCACCCACCCCAGGGAGCCAGGCCCAGACTTGACTACAGAGAATAGCGTATTCACATGCAGGAATGGAACAGTAGCTGGAGGGGCCAGCCTTGCTGAAGGAAACAAGGCTACTAGAACAAATTGCCTCTTGAGAACAATGACACTAGATTGTCTGGGGATGGTGATAAGGCAGTCAATGGTCAGTGCCAAGAGGACAAGGGCATGAGAAAGAACACTAACCAAACCAGTGTGCAGACTTCACAGGATGATCCCCTCCAGGGAAATGGTTTCCAATGTTCACAAAAATCTGATCAAAGAATATTTCATCTCCACTTCGATAGTAACAGCTTTCCTGGGCTTGTCTCCCAAGCTGGGATGACTGGCAAAGCAGTTCATAAGGACAGCACCCTGGACACGAGTTGCTCCAGTCTTAAGGACAGAGCAGGCCTGTTCTGTGTCATCTAATATCTGTGCTACGTTCTTCTGAGACCTTCCAGAGCCTGAGAGGACACCATCCCCCGCCAATCCCACCCCAGCGCACATACGGAGCTTCCAAAGGCAAAGATGTCCCAGCTTTTAGACCCCACATTTAAGCACCTAAGACAAGGTGTGTCAGATCCCATCTAGAAGTTCGTTGTGAGATTCTGCACTGGTGGGAAAGGCAAGAGCAGGGCTCAATCTTCAAGGTGCTCTGTGACATGTTTCTTATCCAGTGGTCAGAGGTGAGTGTACAGGCGCTGTCCTCTCCATAAGTCCACTTGGGGCACACTAGTGGGAAGCCCACCGACACAGCCTGAGATGGCCCCCCTCCCTTGCTATTTCAACCTCCCTGTGGTCTTTTGCCCATTCCCAGTGAAGATACCATTTGCTCCTGACTGACAGGGAGTTTCAGGACCCTGGAAAGCCCTATGTGTGTCTGCCTGTGATCCAGGACTGAAATCAAACTGGAACTCGAGCCTTGGCAGTAAATGGCCTCGAGCTTCTATTACCCCTGAGGGTGAGCCTTTCCAGAGACCGCCTTGAGAGAGAGGCAGAAGCTTGGGGTATGGTCACTTTACTCTCACTGAATACCAATTACTGTCATCAGGAAGAAAGAGAGAGAGGGAGACTGCTATGCCCTGGCACCGAGACCAGCAAAGGGTAGTAAGCATGAATTATGCATCACGCAGGCAACAGAGATAAGAGCGGAATGGGGAAAATCATAACCCTATTAATAATGGAAGTGCAGTTTGTAAACTCTCCACCAGGAATAATTTGCATTGCAATATAAACAGGGAGCATAATACAGAGCAGCCGGCAACCGTGCTTCGGTAAAATGTAAAAGGCACCATTTCAAACATTAAAAGTCATGATTAAATTATAAGAATTTGCTCAGCAGGATGTACAAGGAGAGGGTGTGTACTCTGACTCTATCTGAGCCAGGGTCAGCCCTCATCCACATGGCGGTGAGGGGCGTGAACCAAAAACATGGTTTCTTGAAGCCTAAATAGTTACGCCTGTTTATTTTTGGTTCTGAGTGTTCCCTGTGTGGCGCATTCTAAGCACTTAAATGCAACCACTCATTTGACTCAAGAAACAACTATAAGAGGGTGCTTGAACACCTCATTAAATAAAAGAGAAAATGAAGGGGCAAAGAGGCTAAAAGACCTGCCTTAGGCTTACAACCAGTAAGGCAGAAGGGTTGAGTACAAATGAAAGTAATCTAGTCACTGAACTTCCATCCTGAGCTCTGGCTCTACCGTCTCTTCAGTACCTCTCCCACCCATAGCTCTCAAACAGGGATGAAGATAGAAAGCTGGTGACAATGTTTTCAAATAACCTGATAACACTTCAAAACTGCAATCAAATGTCCATCAAATTATCCTGTGTTTCTAAGAATCTCTTCTGAGGGAATAAAAAGAAAAGGCCATTGCATATTTGATAAGTACTAAAACATACCATTGGCTTAGATGTTGATAAGTAAAATATTTGCAAATAGGGATGGTTTTTTATTACCACATGATCATGGGGGGGGGGGGGATAGTGAAATAATCCCAGTGTAGGTAATACTCATCAAATGGTTAAGTAGATGGTGGTGAGATTATCTCAGCTGTCAACAGGGAGGCAGTAAGTAAGGAGTTTGTCCTAACATGGAAAATTCACTTATTCCTGGAAGCAAGATATGGAAGAGTAGACTCATGGTGAACCTCCTGGGTAAAGCAGCGTGACAGATACCCTAGGTATGCACCCCGCAGAACACAAATGTTAATTTCTCTGTGTCCACTGTATTGTGTTCCTCTCCTACTTTCTTCATTCTGCCAGAATGGGTTACCTTTGAATAGAAAATGTGTATAAAAGCACACACACACACACACACACATATATATATATATATGTGGACTGAGTGATGGGCCAGCGACTTGACTGTGGTGCTTAATGACATAAATTTGAAGGAACATCACTCTCTCAGTTATAGGCAATAATAGACATTAAATAGAATGGAAAAGCCCTCTTCATTCCTAATTTGGCATCCTATCTGTGGTTCCCACCATCCCAGGAGGACCCCATCATTCTCATGAGCATGTCCTTTGCTACATTGTCCATACTGCGGTGCCTGGAGCAAAGCATTAGACCATTCTTCCTCACAGTGACCACATCCCATAGGTTGTATATTTTTCTGTCTTGGTGTTAGCCATTGGGGAATCACTGCAGTCGCTTGTCTGTAGAGCCGGAACCTGGTGTCACTTATTTCAAGGAGAACAAAGTGAACAGAGTTTTCTAAAAGTTGGAGCTAATGAAGAAGCTGATAAGGCTCAGGCCTCACCGACCTGTCCTAGTTCTGTGCCGGCCACCTAACTGCCATCTACCTCGGGGAATCACTAGATTCTGCACACTGATCACCCATAAAATAAGAATGTCTCCCTGGAACACAGCAGGGCTCTTCCTCTGCCTGTAGACTGTATGAATGCAAGCTCTGATGGAGTTGGGGTGAACGTGAACATGGGATAGAGATAAAGAGCATTCAGGTGCGTGGCAAATCCAGGCCCATCTGCCTGGACAGCAATGGAAAAAGTGAGGTGTTCGGGCTGACACAGGATGGCAGGTGAGATGAGACTGCTGGACTGTGAATGGGTGTCCGTGTTGCTCCTGATTGGCCCATCTGGACTCTGTCAGAGATGGCTGCTGCTCCATCCAATAGCATAAGAGGTGACTTTTAGGGAAGGAAATTCCAGTGGTGTGTACATCGGACCTCTTGTGGCAGATGAGGAAGCAGGAAAATTGAACGCAGTCTCTCCAAGGAAGTGGCGTCTAAGAAGCAAGGTGCCGCAGGACTGAGCACCTGGAAGACTCTTGAGCTACCGGAAGCTCAGAGACTCTGGACCAGGATGAGAAGAGAGCAGGCAGCCAGCTGGACCACACTGTTGTCAGCACATTATTGACATTCCAGCACGGAGAGGCAGAAAATTAATCTTACCCTGGCTTTCACTCCCACTCACTAAGGTCTCTCTTCTTCCTGCACAGGGACCAACCAGGCCACAGGAGGGACGGAGACTTGGGGGATGACAAATGACCAAGTGGTCCAGAGGTGGAGACATTCCATCCCTCCCTCAGAGGGTTAGACCCAAGTGCCGGGCACAGTAGCAGGCAGCAAATGCCTGTCGGCTCCCAAACATGAACATCCTCTTAGGGCTGCTTGCCCAAGCTCCGCTTACTCGAGAGAACTTTCCTGCCATCTTCCTTTCAGCTCCTAGACAGGTACAAGAAAAGGCCAGAGACATAGTAAAAGCCTGTCTCATTGTTTAATTTCATTCAAATAGCATCTCCATTGGCTACCTTAGAATTCAGGGACATCACACCTGAATTAGAAAGAAGGAAATTTCATGAGTCGTACAGAGAGGGTGAGCAATGGGGGAACCCATTGATCATCCATTAGGCTCTATGGACTACGCTCTGCCTATACTGTTTTTTTTTTTTTTTTTTTTTTTTTTTTTTTTTTTTTTTTTGGTTTTTTGAGACAGGGTTTCCCTGTAGTTTCTAGAGCCTGTCCTGGAACTAGCTCTTGTAGACCAGGCTGGTCTCGAACTCACAGAGATCCGCCTGCCTCTGCCTCCCGAGTGCTGGGATTAAAGGCGTGCGCCACCACCACCCGGCCTATACTGTTTCTTTTATCCATGACACCTCCATGAAGTATTATTTTCCTCAGGGGACCCACACAGAAGCTGAGAATTGTGGAACTGACATCACTCTCCAGGCCTTGCTTCCTTTCTCTCTACCCAGTGATGAATAAGTTGGGGTAACCTAGGGTAGCCTAGTGTCCTACGACTCAAAGCGCAGTCCGTGGACCAGAGCTGACATCCTATGGAAGTCTGTTAGAAAAGCAGAAACTCGGTCCCCCTGCAGACCCACTGATTCAGAACCCTCATTTTAAAGAAGGACTTAGCATATTTGTGGTCTGAGATGTTCTGCTCTGGAGCAGAATCTCTCTGTCTTCAGAGTACATTCGTTTGGCCTGGAAATGAGCATTCCTGACTCTTTAGATGGATGTTGGAAGCCCAAGAATTTGCGCTTCAAGTATCTTTAGTCTAGGGACATCCTGAAGACCTTGGAGTGTTTGCGTTATCTTATATTTTGTGGGCTATGGGCATGTGTTGAGGGTTGACTGAGCTTCTCCTTGTGGTTGATGAGCCCTTGTGGGTCTGTTTGGAATCCCAGCTCATATTCCAGTGGGGACAGACACATTTGACAGCAATGGAGTCGAAACCATAGCTACAATGGACTCTAATGGCACTGAAGAAGAGGGAGCAGGTAAGGTGAGTCAGGGGTTGAGCAGACAACGTAGTCAGTTGTTATAGAGACATTAGCTATAGATCCTTTCCTTGGTGGCTCATGAGGAGGCAATATGGTGTTTTACTCAGAAGGCACCACAGACCCAGCGTTTAAAACTTATTTAAAACCCTCCAAAAATATTATGTCTTTTAATATATGGGCTCAGGCTAGAAAGATGACTCAAAGGTTAAGGGCACTGGCTGCTCTTCCAAAGGTCCTGAGTTTAATTCCCAGCAACCACATGGTGACTCACAACCATCTGCAATGAGACCTAATGCCCTCTTCTGGCCTGCAGGCCTACATGCAGGCAGAGCACTGCATACATAATAAGTAAATAAATTTTTAACTATATGGGCTCAGTAGATTTTAAAAAAAAAACAAATGTACAGTAGAAATAAATGTGTTCATTAAATAGCTACGAAAAGTGCATATGGTAGCTATCAAGTGTAACTCTTCGTGATGCATATGTAATTAGAGGTGTGAGCATATTGTAAAACACTTTTGATGATGTAGGACTGGAGCTTCCAAAGTTAGAGACATCCTGCCTACCAATCTCAAAGTGTCCTAAGAGGTCTTGGCCCCAGGAGGGCAGGATGACGCTTAGCATTTCCTCAGCTCTTTACCCTGCAAGGACAACCCTGCTTTTCACTGCCTCTGCCTATGAACATTCCCCCTCTAACAGGGTCCCTGGGGCCCGAGGTGGCAGAACACCCTGGGGGCCTTTCTTCCAGCTGACTTTAACATTTTCTCCTGGTTCGGGCCTGCTGTTCTGATGGCTGATGCTGTTTGTCAGTCACCAGCCAGGGGTCACTAGGAACATTTGCCCAGGTGCTTGTCACAAGCCAGGACTGGCCATCAGGGCTGACACCTTGTCAGGTCGTCACCACAACCTGATCTTATTGCCCTTTACATGTCCCGCCCAAAGCCACATCAGGAGGCATTGGTGCCTGAGAAGGGACCGGTCCCTAGAGGTCAGATTTGCTCCCTGTACCTCAGAAGGAAGGCTATCCTGGAAAAGCAGGCAGTGGAGGGTTGGGCATCTGTAAAGCACTGAAAACCAGGGGTTTTGTGACCATGAAGGTGGCTGAGATATGACAAAAGGCCAGGGAACAGCACTGCCCAGGAAGGAGCGGGGAGTTACATGGACAGACCCTTTCAGACATCAGCTATAAGGAAACAGGAGAGCATGCAACCCAAAATGAACGGGCATCGTGAAAATTAGAAATGTCATCATTATAGCATCTAAGCTCCTGTCTCATTAACTAGAAAAATAAAATGGAGAGAAGAGTAACATCTAGAACTTTACACAAAAATTACATGAGATAAAGCATAGAAGTTCTTTACACAGATTTGTTCAATCGTCACAGTTAACACTGCTTTTGGTTTTATTTGAATTTTTGTACATTTATTTATTTCATGTATGTTATGTGTGCATACACACATACAGGCCACAGGATACACATAAAAGTGAGAAGACATCTTGCTGAAGTTGGTTCTCTCCCTCCACCACAGATTCTGGGGATTGAACTCAGGTCATCAGTCTTGGCCCAAAACACCTTTACCCACTGAGCCTCTCTGCTCATTATATCCAAAGATAATATACTGCTACACAAAGAGAAATGTCCAAAAAGCACAGCCATCTGAAGCTGGTTTCTTTCTAAAGAGATTTTTCTGATAAGATGGTAAAACTTACAGTATAATTCATAATTATAAATATGTCTGCTTCCATATAAAATACATGGATTTTTTTACACAAATTCAGGTTTATAAAGAGCCAATCTATGATCAGTATCACTGTTGGAGGTGGAAAAAAACTGAGGTTTTGGGTTTTTTTTGTTTTTTTTTTGTTGTTGTTCATTTTGCTATGCAGCCCAGACAAGCCTTGAACTCTCCATCTTCCTACTTTGGCCTCCTGAATTCTTTCTAGAAGTATAGGCACATGTTTTTCTTGATAGAATGCAGGAGAGGCTCAGCAGCTAGGTAGAATTAGGGGAAATAGGAATATTCACTAGTGAAGAATACCTGTTAGTTCTCTAGTAGTGTGTGTGTGTGTGTGTGTGTGTGTGTGTGTGTGTGTGTGCATGTGGGAGTATGTTTGTATATCTATGTGTGTCTATGTGTCCACATGTTTGTGTTTGTATGTCTGTACCTCTGTGTGTGTGTGTGTGTGTGTGTGTGTGTGTATTCCCTGTTTGCCATTTTACAGACTTTTCTCCACCATCTTGTGGATTGTACAAAATGCACATTCAAAATCCAGATGCCCAATTTGATCCTCTTGGGAGGTAAAAAACTCAGTTGTCCTCAACTCTGAAAGCAATACACCCAACCCGAGATTTAAAATAGCATAGGAAGAATTTGATCATTTCAAGAACTAAAAGCTTATCGTGTTCTGCTTCAAATGCCTGACTTGGGACCTTACAAAGAAGATCTAACAAATGGTTATTGAATGAATAACAAGTCAATCAATCGAGCACTCCTTATAGTCTACCAACTTGCCCAAAATATGAGTACCCCAGAGAGCCAAGCACACCTTGTACTAATAGAGCAGATGTGTGGGAAACACCAGTGTTTATCGATATTAGTGACAAAGAAAGCTCCTCCTTCCCCAGAAAGACTGCCTTTCCTAACAAAGTTCACGGACATACAGAAGCAAGGAAGCCACTTGATAGGGTCCTGCCTGGTCAGACGCCAAGATTCTGCTGATCCATGGCCAGACTGTGAGAATACAGTAGCATGAGAGGGTATTTCTCTCTCACGTGATTTGTGAACCAGTGAACGAGACAACAAAAACTAGGCTGTGACTGCCTATCAACTCTGCATGGTTTTCCAGCTGAGCCAGACACAGTAGCATGAATTCCGTCTTCTCAACTAAGGGGATAAAGTGACCCATTTCAGCTCCTTCAGGTGCTCAGTGGTGCCAATGACCATGAATATTAGGTGTCTCCCTCCACTTTGGGGGCAAGAAAAGATGGTCATTTTCCTCTTCCTTCATCTTCTCAGCATGAGCATGTGCAGATCTCAACTAAAGAGAGAACTCAGCTACATACACTGCATGCATATAAACTCCACACACACAGAGGTTAAAGTCACAAAAGATTTTTTCCATAGGTTGTAGCACCTCTGATTCACCAGCTTTGAACGGCTAGACCAGTTTAGCTTGTTTATACAAATGCAAAGCCAACATGAAACCCCAGCTCTAATAGTTTTGATTTTGTCTTCAGTATCCATGTTCCAAAGTGCTCTCCACTTCCTACTCAGAATTTCAAAATTGTGCAACAAATATAACTTACAGAGAAGATAGGAAAAATAATAATGGCAATGCCAAAAAGGGAAACAGGGAGAAAGACAATATTTTTCAAATATTTTCCCAACTGTCATTTTAATAATAGCCTAACAACAAAGTATGCTAATTTTTCTCCACAGATACCTGTGAATGCAAATGTAAAACAAATAGTAATTAATGTCTCAGTGTGAAAATCAAGCAATAGGTATTAATTCTGTGTCAGCTCTGGGATTATGCACATTCAAAATCATGACCTGAGCTCAGAAGCAACAGTGGCTGTCACAAAGAAAGGATGACAAGAGGGGGGACATTCTGAGGTTAGCAGAGTCTGCAAAGCTGTTCGCAAAAGATCTGGCCCAGCTTCACCAAAACATGTGTGCTTTAAGGAACACAATCAACTCTGTTTATGTGTATGTAAACATATATGTTCTGTGTGTGTGGATGCATGTGGAGGCCAGAAGTCCTTACTAGGTGTCTTCTTCTATGCCTCTTCATATTATTTTGGGAGGCAAGGTCTTCCACTGAACCTGGAGCACACAGATTCAGCTAGACTGGCTGGTCAGTGAGCTCCATGGAACTTCCTGTCTCCACCTTTGCAGTGTTGGAATTACAAATACTCAGGTCCTCAAGCTTGCTTGGCAAGTTCTTTACCAACTACGCCATCTTCCTGACTCAAAACTAAAATCACTCCTAATGATATCTTCATTCTGAAGCCAGGTGTCAAGGCTGGCAGGGATGACTGAATCCCAGGTCCCAGAGATCCTAGATCTTTGCTGGGTAACACAGCACATACCTTCTAAAACATTCCATGAACTTTCTAAAGTCATCTTTCCTGAATCCACCGGGAATGTTCCTCAGCCTCAGATTGCAAGCTGTCATGTGACTACAAATTCATAGTGCAAGGAAGTAGGAGAGATCCCAGAGGGACATCAAGTTGTAACTGCGCAGACAAAGGCATGAAAGGAAGCCTGGAAAGCTGTGCTCTTAGAGATCATAAGGTTTCAGAAAGCGTTTGTACAAAAGGGGCAAAGGAACTCTCTCAGATGCCCAGAATGGATATGTGTGTCATACTCAACAAAACGTGAAATCAAAGATCGCACACATCAAAACAGACCTTCCAGCAAAATACACTGTAGTCGAGCATGAAGGGAAATGGGGATACACACACAGCCAGCTTCCAATACAGTAGACATTGCCTATAAATGGGCATTTAACATTAAATCAAAAAGGAATAAAATGAAAGGCTCAGTTCCTAGGGGTCTAAATCCCCATTTCCAGGACTCAGCAGCCACCTGCGGCATATTAAAAACTACATGAGGAACATTTCCATCCTCTTAGTTCTGTGGGACAGTGCTGAACAAGAACCTGCCGTCATGAACTCCAAGTTTCAGGTGCCTTCCATTTACTCATCCTACCCCGCTTACTGCAGCATTGGCGGCAGGAAAGGAGATAGGCTTCTGCAGGGTACAGTAAGGGATCCTTGCCCTCTAGTTCTGGTTGAATTCAGCAGCTGGGAGGACAAAGCAGGACATCCCAGGACAGCAGAGATGAGGCATGTGTTCTTCTGGCTTCCTCCCTCCCAGTCATTATGAGTCACTGCAAACCCTCCATTAAAAATCAGAGCTCTTTTAAGGCAACTCTGCATAAAGTGATTCCTTCTGGAGTCTAATAGCACACGCTCCCACTCGATCCTTCAGGTTGAGGGTAGATAAAGGTTCTTTACAGGACACTTGGGGTACTGTACTCCTTTTTGAGGTTATTATTTCTTAATAATCCTTTTCTTGATCACCCAGCATGAACATGGTAGGTGTTTGCCATGAATACCCAAACACCTCAGCTCCTGTTCTGATGTAAGGGTAGGAGAAGCATTAATTGAGCAATGTCTACAGAGACAGTAGAATCTGTAGCCCTGCGGTGTCAAACAAGGAGTTTGGAAAGACTGTTTGGTATTTTTGTTAATTCCTTGAGTATTGTATCCATTGTAGTTTGATCATGCTCACCCCCTTTGCAAACCTCCCCAGATCCACCCTACCCCATTCCACACACCCAACTTTGTTCCTCTTTTTTTTTCTATTAATTGAATCCGATTCATGTTATCTGTATTCTCCTTGGTATGTGGCCCTCAACTGTAGCATGGCCCTACCAGCAGCCACACCATTAAGGAGTAACTCTCCTTCTCTCTGCAGCTATCAGTCACCAAACAGTTCTTCAGCTAGAGGTGGGACTTCCTGCCCTGCTGGGATTTGGTCTGGTCTTTTCCTTCCTTTAACAACCAAACATAGGAGAATAAAGGAAGAGAGACGGTAATTTTCCATAAAAATCCAGGTAGTAATATTTAGGTTTTGCAGGTCACACAGTCTATGCAATGTTAAAGCAAGCTACCATAGACTACCTATGGATGACTGTGGCCCTGTTAGAATAAAACTTTACTTACAAAATTAATGACAGGGCCATTTGGAGTTTGACTGTACTTTGCTTAAAATGCAAAGGAAACGAAAAGCCTCTGAATGTGTGGTGTTTTTTTTTTTAAGAGTTAGAAGAAAGTAGACATGTGCATACCATGTCGTGTGTCTGATAATGACAGCTCAGTTAGTGACTGACCACATAAGTGAAGGTGGCCCTGCAAGATTATATCGCCTACTTAAGTGCACCCAGTGATGTGTGCACAATGATAAAGTCATTTGATGATGCATGCCTTGGGATATGTCCCCTTAATGAGCTTCATAAATTATTAAATTTACATATGCATATAAATGTTTCTCAATAAACTGAGAGAAGGCGTGGCTTTCAGAGGGAGGGAGAAAAGGTGAAAAGCTAGTAGGATGTAAAAGTGAAATTCAGTTTAAGGTGAAGCAAAGCTGAACTGAGAACTAAAGAAGGGCAGAGAAACGATAAATATGTTCTTCTCTAATTAAAGTGAAATATCTCAAAAATACATATGTAATAAATAAATATGTTTAAAAAGAACGTGAGATACTAAAAACTGTGTGTGTGCGCGCATTGCACATTTATTGCATTGCTCTCTAGTCCTCTATCCACCTGTATACACAAGTAGAAAAAGGCCACAATTGCTATGTTCATATCTTTTACCACTGATTGTTTAATTCTCCCAACAAATGCACAAGCATTCTGCCCACAGTGCAGTTAAGGATCCTGGGATTAGAGTGACCATAAACTCTAGGTCATGTAGTAGTTAGTCAATGACATAGCCAAGGTCCCTACCAAAATCTAAAGTAAATAGTTTTTCATTACATGGCGTGGGCACAGAGACAGCCCTTGGTGAAGCCTGAGAACAAGAAGATGGTTCAGAGAGCAAAGTATGCCACGCAAGCATGAAGGTCTGAGTTTGGGCCCTAGCACCCATGCAGGCGTCATGTCTCATTGCAATTCCAGCACCCATGTAAGCATCATGTGTCATTGTAATCCCAGCACTGGGGAGGAAGAGGCAAGGTCATCCCTGGGCTCCGTGGCCACCCATGCTAGCCTTCTCAGCAAGTTCCAAGCCAATTAAAGACCCTGACTCAAGACATAAGGTTGAACTCTGTTTTCCACATGCATACCACACTCACATGTACACCCTGTCGCCTCCCCCAACACACACACACATATGAACCACAGGAACCTATATCCTGAGGGAAGATAAGGCTCCAGAGTCAATAGTAAGGCTAGAGAGGTAGACTTGTTAAGCCTGCTTTCTTCCAGTCAAAACAGCATGACATGTCACTTCACGATGACAACAGGAACTTCCCTCCCTCTGGTTCCGAGCTCACACCCAGGGGGCCATAAGAACTGATTGGATCCAACAACAACCCGGGAGAGGGCAAACTCTGATGGAGGATAACTGGCTTACATATTTGTTGAGATGTGAATTTTATGTTGTGACCTCTAACCCGAGATCACTACATAAGGCTCTGTACGCAATAAAGGAAGCTCTAGGAGAAATGCTATTGCCCCTCTTCCCTTCCAAAAAGGCCATTGGGAGGTAAGCCACAAAGATGAGGCAACGACTTCTTCTGAAGAGACACTTTCTGTTGTCATATTCCCACACTGGGCTTGTTGATGATGGACTTACAGGCTCTGGAGTGCTTTCTAGATGGACTGATAAATCACTCAGGGAGATAAAAGCCAAGTGGAACATCACCTCCCAAAAGGGAGCCAGCAGCAGAGGAACTGCAGAAAGGACTTTGTCCATTGATCCATTCATGTATTCCTTAAAGTCTTTTAAAAATATCGGTCACCATGCCAGGCTCACTGGATGCAGAGAAGCATCCAACCGTTGTCCCTACTTCCAGGAAACAGCATTTTGGAAAGGGAGGAGGAAAACGAGTCACATGTGCTGTGTGTGTGTGGCTTAGAGCACTCACTCTGTGAGATAAGCCAGCAGCGGAACCTCCTCGGATTGTAAAAACATTTGCTTAGACGAAAAAGATACGCTTTCAGAGCAAAGCTGTTCACAAAGGCAAGCCTGTCGTGACATGAACCGAGTGTGCTTCCACCCTGAGGATGTGTGGCTTCCTTTAACATGGCAAAGGGATTTTAAAAATTAGAGCAAAGGCAAACTGCGTTTATCTTTTAAGTTGTTTTTCTTAAAAGAAGACTCAAAATAAATAAAGCACACATTGACCATGAATGCGTTTGCATGAAGTTCAAAAGTAAATAACAAGGATATGCTGGTAGGTGCAGAATATAGCTACCTTTGGGGGTGAAGGAAAACAAGGAGGGGCAAAGAAAGGTTAGTAAGGTTCTGCTTCCTTTTGTAGTGTCAGTCAACTGACTGTGTGCATGCTGTGAAAATCCAATATCTATACAATCATGTGTGCTTTTTCTCTATTCTAAGTTATCAATGATAGATAGAAGGTTAGTACTCATTGATTGGAGATGACAAAAGCATGGGCTGTTTGCTATATCTTTGTATGTGCATGTATTGTTTAGTATTTTTAGTTACATAAACAATAAAAGGCAGAAAATGTACCTCTTGGTGCATGAAATAGGGATTAGAGATTACAGTCAGGCAGCCATCTAAGAAGTTACTAAAAAAGCCCATGTTAGAGAATATGGGGTTTAAGTTTGAAGGAGGAAGTCGGGAAGGAGAGAAAGGGGCAGAGCTGTATGTTAGCTTTCTGTTTCTTTAAGAAATACCTGAGAATCCCAGCACTCGGGAGGCAGAGGCAGGCGGATCTCTGTGAGTTCGAGGCCAACCTGGTCTACAAGAGCTAGATCCAGGACAGGTTCTAGAAACTACAGGGAAACCCTGTCTCAAAAAAAAAAAAAAAAAAAAAAAAGAAAGAAAGAAAGAAAGAAAAAAAGAAATACCTGAGAAAATCAACTCATACGAACAAAATAACTATTTTGGTTTACAGTTTGCAGATTTTAGTTCATGACAAACGGGTTCCCTTGTTTCAAGTTTGTGATATAATAGTACGTCATAGTGGGGGGAATGTGGTGGCCCAGAACTTCTCACTCCATGGTCAAGAAACACAAAAGAGGAAAGGATAGGGTCACACAGTCTCTTTCAAGGCCTCACTGCCAATGACCTGAAGAACTCCCACTAGGGTCTGTCCCTTAAACATTGAACCATCTTCCAATAGTGCCATTTTGGAGACTAAGCCTTTAATACACAGGGCTATTTCAGATCAAAGCTGTAGTGAATTGTAAAGAAGACATATAGGTTTTGGTGACCCTGGGTCATTCCTCGGGCTCCTCGGCAGACTTTAAGCCACCCATCTGCGTGACTGACACCATAAACCAAAACTACCCTTGAGTAGAAAAAAGAGCCCCTCCTCATTTCTAGGGTAAGATAGGCCTAGCTTGAAACTCCTTGCCTCAAATGCATCTTTTTAGCCCACCTTTCTCTGATCCTCAACTCCAATCTAAGCCATTTCCCCAGAGCCTTATAATTGGTTTAAATGTTAAACAGGAGATTCCCGGGGAGGGGTGATCCATTATTGAACTAGACATAATCAGCATGATTAGTGTGTCTGATTAACAAGCTCTCCTCACACAGGCACCTACCTGAGAGGAAGCCATGCAGGGTTCTGACAGCAGGTAGGCAAAGGACAGAGGTCTAACACTGTGGAAGAGGAGGGGAGCACTGCAGGAAGAGGCTGAATGAAGGTGGCCACCAAGCCCACAGCATCTCTTGTCTAAAGGGAAGGACCAAGGGAACTATTATTAATTCTTACTAGCAACACTCAAGATGCCCACCTGGTGGCGCTCTGCAGACCCATGCAGGGCACACTGAAATGCCTCTCGACCCTCAGATGGAACCAGCATGGGCTTGTGAACTTGCAGTTCCTCTGTCCATTCCCTCACTTCCCCATCCGATGGGGCAATACATCATGGATCTGATTGACAACTGAGAGAGTTCCCCATATGTGCACCTGTTTGCAAGTGTGGGGCGACTACTCTCAGTATTTTCTTCTCCTATCCTCCACTTTGGGCATCCTGTCTCCGTCAGAGTAAGCTCTCTTCTCATCACCTGCTATGCCCCGAGATCTCAAGAACAGCAACCCGCCTCTTCCAGAAAGAGAAGCTCTAGGGTCTCCGCTTCACTGCCTTGGTTGCAACTGGGTGAATAAGTTCAGCCAGCGCTGCCCTACCCTAGAGGGCTGGAGTGAAGAAAAGCCAGTCTCTCTGTCCCAGTGTTTCCTGCTGTCAATCACTTTACTTTGTTAGCAAGTCTTGCCCCTTCATCAATGACTATGTCCTCTGTCTGTGTCCCTTGGGCTTACATACCTCTATATAACCCAGGCATATTTAGGCTTGTCCAAAGAATTTTTTCTTACCAAGGGAATGTGGGTAGAAGGAATGCAGGCCAGATCCAAGCCTCGATGTTAGGAAGCAACCCGTGTTTCTGCTCATGTTTCTGCTCATGTTGTTGCTGGGAGAAAAGCACCCCTTATTTTACCTACTGACCCATGGAGAAAGAGATGACACATGAGATTATACCTAACTTTTAGTTTGGATTCAAACTCAGTCTAGATTACCTGTTTTATAGATAGATAAGCTAGGATAAATCGTTTCATTTTAACATCCTGAGTTTGGGAATAGTTGTTACACAGCTTTATAACATCAAGAACTGCCTGATGCACCTCATCATCCTTTGTTTCTCAGCTCAACAGAGGAAGCTATTATTTTCAAATAATGTTTCTGTTTAACCCAATTTAATGAATTCTTTCTGGTTCAACTCTGATGCATGCAGGCAAATTTCATTACATGGGTCTTAGAGCACTAAGTCCAAATGCAGGTTGTCCTGAGTTACACCTGTTACCCAGTACAACTAATGACAGCACCATTTCCCCCAGATGCATCATAACTTGGATGACTGGATTGTGGTCATCCTACCTACAGCCAAGCTCCAGCATAGACAGTGTCTTTGTTGTAGTAACAACGGGTACTCCTTTGTGGTCAGGAGATGATAGCAAAAGTATTTTTAACCCATGTTCCAGAAGACAGGAGGTCTACACAGTGATCCCCTTGGCAGCGGGTGCGATATAAATAATTTCTTTCCTAAAGGTAGTCCAAGAAAGGCTTTATAAAAGTGCTATTGCGGTATTTTCTGAGAAATAAACTCCTTAATATGACTTCATGGTAGGAGTTCTATTTCCTTTATTCTCAAGAGTCCTAGGGAAGAAAAATATGCCCCCTGGCAGTGTTCCATAAAACTAATGATGTGGGGGAATACGTGAATAATTGCCTGAATCACTGGGTTACATATCTGTTAGGAGATCTCTTGGCAATATAAGGAAGGGGCTTAGGACAGTTAAATTGGAGTCAAGTGACATAAACCCCTGCCGCATCAGCTAGGCAATCTCGTGGGTCAGGGGATCTGTGGCAGCTGTGTCCATAACATGGGAAGGGTGAGCCTCCAAGTGTTCTGAGTTCACAGTCAGAGAAGCAAGAGGAGAGGGGTTAGTAAGGACTAGACACAGTGCAGGCAAGGCATTTCTGAGATAGGAGGACCAGAGGAGGCAGGACAGGGACATGGATCTGCCAGCCACTGGTTAGAATCTGAGAGCAGAATGCCGAGCTTTAGTACTCAATGATAGAGAGCCAGAAGTGGCATGTGAAGGGTTACATGGAGTCTTGGCATAATTACCTACGTCTTCCCCAATTAAATAACACCGTATTTCCTTTCTGTATAGTCAAGAATCTACCCCCAGTCAGGAGCATCCCAGAAGCCTTAGGTGGCCACAGATAGCACACAGTCCTTGAAGAGAATACACTTGGAGAGAGAAAGTAAAACAAATTCAATTCTGGCCTCATTCCAGACTATAGTCCAGTGATAATTAATATCCTGAAATATAGCACCCAGTGGTTATTTGCAGAAAGCACACATCAATGTGGCAGCTGAAGGAAACCTGACAATGTATAACAAATGTTTGATGTGTGTATAATTAAAAGTCTGTCAACATTTACTGAGCACTGCTACATGGCCAGACCCTACCCAGGACAACGGGAATGTGGCAGAAATAAAAGAGACCTTGTCCCTTCCCTTGCGGAACCTTGAGTCTCAGCTCTTGGTGTGCATTAGAACCACTTAGAAAATTTAAGAGTTCAAATGTCTGGGCAGAGGCACAGTAGAGTTCCTCGGCAATTTCAAGCACAGCTGAAAGGCACTTGATGGTGTGCAGCTGGGAGGACAGGAGGTCGCGTTCTGTATGTGAAGCTGTTACTCGCTGGTGTGCAACTGGGTGGACAGGAGGCTGCGTTCTGTGTGTGAAGTTGTTACTTGGCTTTGTACAATCTTTCTCGTACCATTGCCTTTTTTTTTTTTTTTTTTTTTTTTGGTTTTTCGAGACAGGGTTTCCCTGTAGTTTCTGGAGCCTGTCCTGGAACTAGCTCGTGTAGACCAGGCTGGCCTCGAACTCAGAGATCCGCCTGCCTCTGCCTCCTGAGTGCTGGGATTAAAGGCATGCGCCACCACCACCTGGCAGCTTCGCCGTTTAAAAGGCTGTGATGCGGTTTCAGGACCTGGTAAGCAAGCAGAAGTTCAGTGCACAGCAGCTATGAGGGAGGGCTGGAGAGATGGCTCAGGGGTTATGAAAACACTGCTCTTTCAGCGGACCCGGGTTCAATTCCCAGCACCCACACAAAGGCTCACAACTGTCTGTGACTCCACTTCTAAGGGATCTGGCATACTCATGCCAATGACCATAAAATAAAATTAAATAATTGAAAAAAAAACCCAGAAGCTGTGATGAGCCCTACTCCTTCCTCATCCGTCCTCTTGGCCACCAGATAATGACAGATATCCATAGCAGGAAAGACCACTCAAGAGAACAGTATAGATCCGCCCCAGCCCCAGCATTATAAGCACAGTTAGACAAATTCCTCAAATTCTAACAAAATAACAAATCGGCTTGCACACACAAGACTCCATTCCATGCAGGTGTCTCCAGTGTTGATATTTGTTCAGGTCGAGACAACTTTTAAATGACATTTCTACCTCTCTGCCATCAGTGTGTCTTCTCTGGTGGGTAGGAAGAAAATGACGCCCAAAGGAAGCGGCACTATTAGGAGGTGTGGCCTTGTTGGAATAGGTGTGGTCTTATTGGAGGAAGCATATCACTGTGAAGATGGACTTTGAGGTCTCATACACGCTCAAGCCACACCCAGTGAGACAGACTACTTCCCGATACCTCTGCAGCATGTAGTACCCTTGACTACCTCTCCAGCACCATGTCTGCCTGCACACTGCCATGTCTGACCATGACAAAAACGGACTGATCCTCTGAACTATATCTGAGCCACCCCAATAAATGCTTTTCTTCTAAGAGTTGTCGTGGTCATGGTGTCTCTTCACAGCAATAGAAATCCTACCTAGGACACCTTCAAAGTAAGACGAGGAGTTATTTTAATGGATTCATAAACATCTCCAGATCCCAACACATCATAGAAACCCTAATGTTTTATAGTGACTGTCCTAGCAATTCCTCCATGTCCCCTTTTCTGCTCAATATTCTCTGTAACGTTGTACCGTTGTACTCCATCTTTTTTTTTGTTGTTGTTGTTTTTGGTTTTTTTTTTTTTTTTTTTTTTGTTTTTCAAGACAGGGTTTCTCTGCAGCTTTTTTAGAGCCTGTCCTGTGTACTCCATCTTTTACAAGAAGTAGCAGACACAGTCAGTCTGCTCTGTGGAGGTGGGCGGAGAAGGCTGGAGAGGGGATTGACTGTCAAGATCTCCTCGCTCACTCGCCAACAAGCAAGAAGGAATGTGTCCTTCCTGAGGGCCTCTAGTAGAGCAAGAGAGGAGACAGGAACCATTTTTTTTTCTAACAACCATTCAGAAAAGGGAAGAAATGTTTGCAAAATCAGAGAGCTGTGGGGAGGGGCCGGTCTTTACAATCCAGCGAAGAAACCCGAGCAAATGGCTCTGGATTGGGTTTTAATGTGAGGTTATGTACATAGTAGCCTGGTTATTATGTCTCTACAGGGGTAGGGGAGGCAAATGTGTTCCTACTGCTACTTGCTAGAAAGATCAGAGGGTAATAAACTATTAGTTTTATTCTTAATTAGCTCATGCTTCTTCCTAGTTCTTTTCTTTAAAAAAAAAAAAATCAATATGTGGTTTGTGATGCCTCGAGTAGAGAGGAAAGAACTGTGGCTGGACTCTTTCCTTATTGGCGAAATCATCTGTCAGCATTTATCCTTTAAAGGGGCCTCTGGTAAGACAGACCCTATGGTCAGGGCTTTGCTTGCAGCAGTGAATGTCAGGTCTTTTAGAACCAAAATGACACGAGAAGCAGAAGAGCATCGAGACACGCTGAATTAGAGGCGATGCCCCTTCTGTGAAAACACGGACTATTGAGGCGAGGCCCTAATCGTCTTGGAAATGTTATGCCCAGCTGCTGCCCACTGACCTGGCCCAGCTCCTGCCCACACCAAGCTTCGGGAAGTGATTGCTACTGTTCCCAGAGGGTCTGACCAGAGCCAGAGGCCACTGGTAACTCTAACCCCACGTGGGCAGGAGGCTCATCAGAACCTCCCCTCAACCCTAAAATTAGCTGGCAAGGTTTGGGAACTAGACAGAAAAGGGTAGGATCACATTTGCTGTGTGGAGCCAAGAGGAAATGTGAGTTTGAGAACTAACGCCTCGGGACGGGAAAGCCGGTTGTCGAATCGGCCAGGATGTGTGGACAAGAGCCTGCAGACCCCACTCTGTAAAGTAAGCACCCCAGTTTCTGGGAGAATGTATGCAGAGCCATTTCCTCTTTAAAAGATGTGTCATTACTGGCTGTCAGTCAAACAAAAAGGACAGCTGAGGGTGGGGAGGTCTGAAATCAACCAGAAACAGGCTGAGGCTTGGCTTCAGTAAAGCCCAGCAGACAAATTTAATGCATATCCTCCATGCAATTCTCTGTGACCCCGAAGACAGCAGCTTGCCTCAATTGAATCTCTGTGGAACAGCGTGGCATGGGCATTTTTTATTCCTATGTTATAGATGAAGACATCAGGGCTCAGAGGAATTGATGAACCATGCCCAGACCACACAATAAGGAGGCAGATCTAAGAGCCACACCTACTCTGTCCCAACTCTATTTTCTTCTTTACTCTGTGAAACATCACAAGCCAAGAAAAAATATTATGACATAATGGTAAGGTGTACGGATGCTAGAGCCAGACTTCCAAGGTCTGTATCCTGGCTTTGACCCTGGCTATTTGAGTGTCCTGGGGCAAGTTACTTCCACTCTCCGTGGTTTTCTCTCCTATAAACTGGAGACGGTAGTTACAGCTCTCTCACTGTGCAGACTCAGAAGACGACGGGGACACAGTGAAGACTACGTCAGTTTCCTGTTTGCTAAACAATGAAGGGAAGGCCTGGATTTTTCCAGTCTCACTGATCATTAGACAATCCCTGGGCTCCAAACGTTCTCTGCAAGTCCCCAACCTCCTGGTGTCTTTAGAGTGCTGTAGTGCAATGACACCACTGTCGCGGTAGCACCGTCCACAGTAGTAGGGATGGTTAGGCCCATGCAGCGGCAGAATGAAGCAAAACAAGAGCATTCTCAAGCTCGCGTAGCTGTTCAATAAAAGTGGGAGTTCCAACCCAGTCTTCACGATCTTGAGCCAAAGAAAAGCAAGGGCTACTTGAGCCTGAAGATGACTCTTGACATTGTGTCCAGCACAGGACTGCAGGGCAGGCCGCTGCTGCCGTTCCACCCTGTGTAGCCGTGGCATTCCTCGGTCCTCCATGTCAGTGCATGTCTGCTGGCTCTAAATGCTGCTAGAAAGCTCTTGTTGTGTCTCCACTCTGCTTTCGGGAATGGAAGAGTCTAGAATAGACACATCCCTGAGCACTTTGGAACCAAATGCAACATTTGCACCTAGAGCCAATGGAAATGCAGGAGCATTTTGGAAGTGGGGTTCAGCTAAGCGATAGAATACTTTCCTGGCCCAGACAATGTCCTGGCTTCCATTCACACACACACACACACACACACACACACACAAGAAAAAAGAAAAAAAATAGTGATTTATCCAAAAGTCACATGAGTTCAGTAAATAGGAAACTGCACTGAGAGACTCAGCTTCCAGTTAATTTTATGAATCTTCTATGATATTACCCAATATGAGTGTTGGGCCCCATGGTTCCCTGTTTTTTGTGCAATTGACCTAAATTCTAAAGAAGTTGGGAGTGGGGCAAGAAGGGGGTAGAGGGAGAGTAAAAGGAAACTGAACTCATTTTGCCAAAGAGTCGAGGAAGCAGAAGACAGTGGCGATATCTGGACGGAAGCCTGGGGAAGAGTGAGAAAGCAGGATTTCACGACCTGTCCCCAAACTGACGTCACACACCAACAGCTATAAGTCACCCCTCCCAGCAACGGTCTAAGCTCCCTGCCCTCCTGAGGCAGATCAGATGGCCTTGAGTGTGACCCAAGCCTGCCTCTCCAAGGACTGGCAAGAAAACTGCCTGCATCTTAAATACATGCACGTTATAATTTTCTGGTGATAAAATCAATTATATTATTTGAGGAGAACTTAGATCGGCCGGCATATGCACGTAGTTCTGCAATGAATCAGACTGTTTACTCCTATTTCTTTGGGAGGATGATGCAGGAGAAGAGACTAAGAAACTTGACTTGGGTTTCAGGCTTCCTTTGTACTATTCGAGTTTGAGAACCTAGCTCAGGAGACTGAGTCTGTGCTTGTGGGATGGGGTGGGGGGCATTCTCTTGTTACTGATTTTTGTCTACTTGGGGCTGGAGGTTACTAATAATCAGCTATTCACGATTTGAAAACAAGAAAGAAAAAAGAATAGGCCCCACACCATCTAGAAAGGGACATTTATTTTAGCAAGTTTTTTTTCATATTTAAATCACAGAATTATTACATATGCAAATTCTCTCTTCATCCTTGTTCTGTTTTGGGGACAGGATTTCATGATCTAGCCCTGGCTGGCCTGGAACTCATTATGTAAAACAAGGTAGACTGAATTCGCAGAGACCCTCAGGCCTCTGTCTTCTGAGTGTGGGGATTAAAGGCTGTGGAGACCACAGCCTCCATCATGAGAACTTCTACACGTCATCCAGAGGAATCACTTCAACTCTGATGGGCTTGAGGAAGCAATCAAACTACAAAAGGGTTTGGCCGTGTGAGTTCTCAATATTCCCGTCTCCACAGCGTCCATGGGGAGAGCTGGTCCCTAAGACTCACACAGGCCTGAACAGTATGTTGAGTCTTGCAAATAGATGGGTTGAAGCCAGAGAAGCTGTGCTTGCCCGGATTTCTCTGACCAGCTGTCTTTGTTTATTGTCGTCATCACTTTCTCACCTTTGACCTAATCCTACAGTGAGCATCTTTATCAATAAACCTTTGTGACTCTGAATATTTGTTTAGGATGTTTTTTAGGGAAGAATCATTTGAAGCTGGGTGGTGGTGGTGCACTCCTTTGATCCCAGCACTTGGGAGGCTGAGGCAGGTGAGTTCAAGGCCAGTCTGATCTACAGAGCTAGTTACAGGACATCTAGGGCTGTTACACAGAGGAAACCCTGTCTCAAAAACAACAGAAAAATAAGAAAGAAAGAAAGAAAGAAAGAAAGAAAGAAAGAAAGAAAGAAAGAAAGAAAGAAAGAGAAAGGGAGGGAGGGAGGGAGGGAGGGAAGGAAGGAAGGAAGGAAGGAAGAAAGAAAGAAAGAAAGAAAGAAAGAAAGAAAGAAAGAAAGAAAGAAAGAAAGAAAGAAAGAAAATTGCTTGAATCCTAAGCATAAAATTTTCTCAGGTTCTTTATAATGTTCCATGGGACTCAATATCTCCAAAATTTTTGTTTTATTTGAAGCTTGTTTCTAGTGGTATTGGATATTGGATTTAGGGTTTTAGACGAAGTAGGCAAGCACCTTCCCATTGGGCTATCGTCCCACCCCTCTTTTCACTTTTGATACTGGATCAAGGTCTTACCAAATTGCCCAGGGCTATCTTATATTGACTGTGTGGCCCAAACTGGTCTTAAAATTGTTAGCCTTCTGCCTCAGCTCCTAAACAGCTGGGATTGCAGCGCTGCATGACCAGACCGTGATAACGATCTTATCTTATTCATTGCAACATTTTCTGATTCCTTAGCCATTTTTATCACTTGCTCATCCACTTGCTGTTCTTCCACAGCTCAATGTGGACACAGGTGGACTCCATGCTCTCTCGGCACAGGCGTCTGGAGAACTGTACACCATTTCCTACAGGGCAGATGGGAGATACGGTTGCATTAGTAAGGGTTCTAACAGGCAGCTGGGTCCTGCCTGTTCTCACTGAGGAGCCTAGAAGGAAACACATGGTCCAAGTGATGGAGAACACAGAGGACAGTTTACTAAGGGTGGGGCATTTACAAAAACTTCAGCAGGGTTGAGGGGACCCCCAAGGGTTGGGCAGTAATCAGAGGATAGCAACACCAAAGAGCCTTTACCTGTTTTGCTTCAGAGGGAGAGAGCAGAGCCAACAGTTGAAGAGAGTAGCCACAGTATAGAAGGAACAAGGACAAGCTTTAGAAGGTGACACCTTGATTTTGTCATCCCTTCTACCTTGGGCTGCAAAGTGAAATTTCTATGCCATCTTTCTTCGGTCTCCTGATAAATTATATGTATCTGTGAGCGGACCACCAGTGTAGCCAGCAGGGAAGCCACTGAAGTTTGTATTTTAAGGAAAAGCATCCTCCATAAGGGTGGACAGACTCACACAGGAACCTGCACTGCAACTTGGGGACAAAGTACCAACTCTGGGTGTGGTCTGTGCTTATTTCTCCTGGAGCCTTGGCAGCTGGCACCACTGGTGGGTGCAGAGCAGGGCTGAGGTTTTTACCAATGTCACTTCCAGAGCGAAGGACTGCTTTGTGGCACCTCACACCACCACTGAGTGCCATCCATCTCTGGTAGCAGAGAGCTCCAAAGACTGTAAAGCTGCTGGTCCCAGCATGTCACGACACCCTCTGCTGCTGCAGACTATGTCTCCCTGGACCTCAAAGGGACAAGCCCTTGAGGAACTTGACCTCTGTTTTGTTTGTTTGTTTGTTTTTGCATATATTTTATTGATTATTTGAGAATTTCACATTATGAGTCTGGATTGCACTCACTTCCCAGTATTCCCTGATCTGTTCCCTATCCTTGTGATCCCCCCCAAAAAAGGAAGAGAGAAAAAAGTCCAATTTGTGTTTCCAAACTGAAGCATGGTCAAATTCTCGGTGGCCAGCTCCTTAAAAGAAACTGAGTCCTTCCACACCCGCACCCCCACCAGGAGCCACCAATTGTAGGGAGCTACATTTTATCATCTATTATCACAGTTTTTAAGAGTTCTCTCCTACGGCTTTCTGTCTAGGCTGTTACTTTTTCTTTTGGTGGGTGGGAACAGGGGTTGCCCCACCCCTCTTTCATGTCCTCTTTCTCACCTGTGAGTCTGCAGTCATCGATTCTACTGCAAAAGACGCTTCCTTGCCCTTTACAGGCAGCAGGAGCACAGGGGATGGACTTCCACATGGCTTCCGGCAACAGCACAGAACGCAGACATCCACACAGTCTCCCTTATCCACTGCCTGCCCAAGAGCCCTGGATCTGTTCTCCAGGGAAGGATGGGAGGAAGCAGTGGGCAACGATACCATCTTAGAATTATTCTAATGTGTGACAAGATACCTCTGACTTCAAAATAATCCAGGAAGACAAGGGAGAGTTTTGCCCCATTTTATAGATGAGCCATCAATGAACATAGAGGTAACCATGTATTCCATCAATGAACACAGAGGTAACAATGTATTTTACAGATGAGCCATCAATGAACACAGAGGTAACAATGTATTCAAGTCCATCAAGTCCACTCTGGGAACCTGAGCTATCAAGGAAGGAGCCAGAATGCAAAGCCAGGCATGTCTGAACTCTTCATACATAATCACAGTGACACCTCCCTCAAAGGACATCATATGAGCCTAGGACTGAACTCCAAACTCCTCCTCTATTAAAAACTCGATTTTAGAGCAAAGTTCCTGTCACTGTGAATCCTGCCCCACAGGTTGCTGTCAAGGTCCAGGGTACGGCCTGCATTTCCTCCAGACCTGTGCTCTTTGCTTGCAACCCAGCTCATACCAGCTCATCCAAAAGATGTCCCCGCTATCATGGGTGTAAATATGAATAAATATGGGCTCATGCGTTCAATGTTTGGTCTCCAGCTAATGGCACTATCTGCAGACATTGTGGAAAGCCCAGGTGAGGAGGCTTACCTGCGGGAGAAGCTTCCTAGAGGTGGGGCATTGAATACAATGACACAGTCCTCTGGGGCTTGCTGGCTATCTACTTCCTGTCTGCAGCGATGTGAACATTCTCTTCCTTCGGCATGCATTTCCTCCACCACAATCAGCCCATGTGCATGGAGCCAACAGACTTTGGATTGAGCTTTCTGAAGTCATGAGCCAAACCAAGTCTTTCTTCCAAATCTTTCTACCAAATCACTAGTGTAAGTTACTATACCATAGTAACTGCAAAGTCACTAACAGCTGGTAGCCCTATAGAGAAGACAACCCTACCTCACTGACCCCACCAAAACACTCTCTCACACCTTACATTGTAGATGGAACTTCCTGTCCCACATGGTTTCATAGCCATTCAGCCCCAAATAAACATCCAGAGGCTTATATTAATTATAAACGGGTTGGTCTATTAGCTCAGGCTTACTATTAACTAGCTCTTAACCTATAATTCTTGTCAATGTTTACCCATGTGGCTTGGTACCTTTTCTCAGAGCACCATTTTCATCTTGCTTCCTCTGTGTCTGGGTAGCAACTGAGTCTCTTCCTTCCCTCTTCCCAGAATTTTCCTAGTCTGGTTGCCCAACCTATACTTCCTCAGGGCTCTTTATCAATCAGCATTTTTTTAAACCAGTACCAGTGACAAATCTTTAGAGTGTACAAAGCATTATCCCACAGAAGCTCCCCTTTCTTCTTTTCAAAACAAGGCCTTGAATCTAATTTTCCTTGTTTAGCTTTTTTCCTGACCATTATCCATAACAACTTGTAACCAACACACTAAACAAAGACAAATATTCATAATCTATGTTTTGGGAAGGGGGATGTAGTTTTCTCGGCTATTTCTTGCTGATTGGGGAATGCTAATACTCTTATAAGGACCCAAAGAAAATTTAGGATTATGGTCATGTCCTGACTGGAGTATTCTGTGAAACTGAATCATCTCAACCAGCAGTCCTGAGACTGTTCTGGATGTAGAACACAGAGGAAACTGCAACAGAGGTGCTCTGAGATGTTGGATCATCTGGTCTATCTGCTCCTACTGGAGAATTTTGGGGGGGTTCTTCCTTGATAAAAACATTACTTTTCTTACCCAGAATGAATCCACAGCCTCTCATTTCCTGTGGAAACAAAAGTAAAACCTCTTCTCCAAAGTAACATATCTTTTAACTTAAATTTTGAAGTCAAGGTATTTTCAAAATATATAGGTTGGATTAATCCAGCAGCATTTATAATCAAATGTCTTTTAGTAGCTATTGCTCTTTCATCTGCAGTCTAATAATTCAAAGACAACACAAATAATATACAGTATCCAGATTCTTTGTGTATTTTCCGTCTTTATGTGATTTTTCTTTTATTCTAATTCTTTTATTTTTATTTTTTGGTTTTTTTGAGACAGGTTTCTCTGTGTATTTTTGGCTGTCCTGGAACTCACTCTGTAGACCAGGCTGGCCTTGATCTCACAGAGATCCACCTACCTTTGCCTCCCAAGTGCTGGATTAAGGGCATGCACCATCATGTCTGGCTACTCTATTTCTTTTTCTAAGGACTTTCTCTGTCTTTTGTCCTTTCTCTCACAATCCTACACATATATTTTAACACACAGTAAACCATTTAAAGGTGGTGTTTTTTTCTCAATCTGTCTTTACTGTATATATCTATCTTTTTCTGAGCATATGAGTCTTTAATCTGCTAAGAGAGTGGCTAGGATTAAAGATACAGCTTTGGTGGCTGGTTCTGTCCCATTCCTTAGCTTCCTGAGGGTCTAACTCCATGGTGGAGATATAGGTGGTAATCACATTTATTGCCACAACTCTGTGAACTTATTGATTTATGCCACCACCATGAAGTATGCCACCAGCTGCTCATAAACACCATTTAAGTGTTTGGTAGCGGGGCCTCTTAAAAGAGCTGTGAGTTTTTTGGTGATAAACCTGGGTCAGGAAGATTCTCTTAAAGAAGTCATTCCTCTGCTTCCCTCTAGCAAACAGAGCCCACCCAAGAAAATGCAGTTACCATGAAGTCATGCTTAACTCTGTTATTTTGAGTCTAGAATCCTTTTTTTAAATCTTTCTCAGACTTTATGTGGAAATTCTTCTAAATGTTTGGGCACCATTTGTAGATGGAAGTTTCTGTCTGGGCACCAATAAGTCCCAAATAAACACACAGAGGCTTATATTAATTATAAACTGGTTGGCCTGTTAGCTCAGGGTTATTATTAACTAGCTCTTGCAACTTAAATTAACCCATAATTCTTGTCTATGTTTAGCCACATGGCTTGGTATCTGTTCTCTGTTTTTGGCATTTTCATCTTGCTTCCTCTACATCTGGATGGTGACTGAGTCTTTTCCTTTCCTCTTCCCAGAATTCTCTTGGTCTGGTTGCCCCACCCTCACTTCATGCCTTGCAACTGGGAAATCAGCATTTTATTAAACTAAACATGAGTGACAAATTTTTACAGCATACAAAATCATTATCCCATGTCTCTGTTGGTCATAGCATGATCTGGCCCCACAATGTGAGTGTATGTGGTAATGTATGACTCATTGGAGGGCTGTTTGAAGCTAGCATGTGTGGTGCATAGTATGTAGAGCTGCACACACATTTACAATTGTTTAATACCCGACTCCCCCACTATTCATTCCCACCCTTCCATAGTACCTATAACACTAAGGATGGCACCTTAGTATTTGGAAGTGCTCACCAAACTTTAGAGATAAATAATGGTGAGCTGTGGTGAGCATCTTAAACACTGTGGTGTTTGACACACACCAGCCACAAGTAATTACTCATAAAATTTGTATTATCTGCCTTACAATCCAGGTGCCCTATAATAAGAGTTAGATAAAATTGTAGACTTATACTGATTAGGTCATGAACTGCTATGTGGAGGAGGAACTGAGTAGAAATGCCTTTGAGATGGGTTTTATAATCAGCCTATGTTTAAGTTTTGAATATCTTAGTCACCAAGGCCAAAAGATAAACTAAATGAGCTACAGAAAGCAGCAGGCTTCCACCCAACACTGTCTTGTTGACTGTCTCAGGGGAGTAGGAAAAAGCTATGAGTCTAACTTAACCGCAGTACAATGATTTAAAAGAAATAACACAATATTTAGCTTTTCCCTGTGTGCTCTATTTAGACCACTATCTTTTCTTTTCTTGTCTGTCACCTCATTTGCTAGTCTCTCTTCATAGTTAAAATGCCTGACTCCCATAGTTTTCCCCTCTACAGCAGACCTACCGAATATGATGGAATACAAGTTAATCTCCTGGGTAGACTAGAACTCTCTAAGAATGTGTGAGGTTTCCTTGAAGGTGTCTGTTTACCAGCATGCTTATTCCAGAGCTCACAAACCCTGAGGGAGAGACACTAGGAACCCCCAGGAACTGACTGGCAGGGAGCCCTATACCCAGGGACCTCCAGATGCATGGCCTGCTTTCCTAGAACATGGCTATTGTGAGGGGTAGGGAATGGGATGCTGCAGCACCTGTTAAGGGTGGGTGAGAGTTAAAAGACAGGCTTCAAAACCAAAGTTCTGAGGATGCACCATCATAGTGTCTCTCAGGTGAGGGATGGGGGCAGAGGGAACCCCAGGGCAGTCAGAAAAGCTGAGCAACTGTCTTAGAGTTCACATTGCTCTGAACATACACCATGACCACAAACACTTTTATAAAGGAGAACATTTTCTTGGGACTGGCTTACAGCTCAGAGGTGGCAGCACACAGGCAGACATGGTGCTGGAGAAAGGAGCCGAGAGTTCTACATCTAGATCAGTAGGCAGCTGGAAGAAAGAGACAATGAGCCTGGCTTGAGCTTCTGAAACCTCAAAACTCACCCCTAGTGACACATTTCCGTGAACAAGACCACATCTACTTCAACGAGGCCACGAATCCTAATAGTGTCATTCCCTATGAGCCTACGGGGGTCATTTTTATTCAAACCCCCACAGGAGCCCTTGATGGGTAGTCACAATCACCAATCTACCTCACTAGCCCTTGATCTTGAAGCTCTCCACATTCATATTCCTGCATCACAGACCCCAGAAATGAGTTGATACCATCTTCCCAGTGTGGACCACGGGTTGGGAATGCAGGACTGCAGTAGGCTACCTGGGCTTCACTTGTGGTTTACTGACAGCTGTATCTTTTTGTTGCTGTTTTCCTGTTCTCATTAATAGAACCTGTAGTGGGGTAAACCCTATATTTTCTGACTACAGGAAGGGTAATGTGAGATTAATACTGGAAAGCTAGAACCCTGCCCAGTACATAGGAAGTACACACAGACACCATTCTGGCTTTCTCTAATCTTTGAGGTTTTGCTGTGAACCCAAAGAATATGCAAATACTCCCTTCTATAGCAAGTCAGAACCTCATCTGAGTCCAGCTTAGAGTTAGAAATAATGTCCTTCATGAAACTCCCTCCCAAATTCATGGGCTCCCTGGGAACACTGGATCGCTAGATGAGGACTCTCTAGGCCCAGACTGTTCCTGGGAAGGGGTGGAGAGACAAGAGTAGGCTGGGAAGGGGCTGGCCAGTGTCTGTCCCCAGGGAGTCACAAGCACAGAAATAGGAAGCCCTGGCTGGCTGGTGTTTACAGTAATTCCCCAGCCCCTGACCACATTGTCTTGTCTGTGGTTCATTTATTTTAGGGATAAGCACTGAAGTCATGGCTGCCTGAAAGTGTTCCAGGCAGGGCTGCCTCACCTCTGCTTTCCTTGGGAGAATCCTTGGATAAGGGAAACAAATCTACAGCAGGCCTTAAGACACCCAAGTCTGGCAGACTGGCTGCAGGCTTGGACGAGGCCCTGTCTAAGAACAGACCAGGCTCCCATTAGCTTCTAAGAGGCACTGCCAGCAGGACTCTCTGAGAGGAGGTGAGGGTAGTTCCCAGTTCCTGTGCCTGCCTTTGCTTTCTTTTTCCTCAGGGGCTGTTTCATTCTCCGCCTTCCTGGTCCCAGGGGCTCTTCTCTCTCCATTTCCTATAACTCAGCAGAAAATGAAAGGGGAAGTGGACGCTTCAAAGCCTCCCCTTGGCCTTGGAGAACAAACCAGGGCTCCAGGCCTGGGCTCCAACCTAGGCTGGCCTCCATTGGTAATTCTCAGGGTAAAGGCCAGGCAGTCCTAAATACATCTGTCCCTGATGCCTTGGCTTGACAGAATCCCTAAGTACCTCTGGAGACAGGTCTCAGGTTCCACCTGTACCAGAGACTTATTTCTTTAAGGGTGTCCTTTCAGGAACACTGGGCTGGCCAGCATGCCCTCTTCCAATTCTGCCCTCCTTCTGGAAGGGGTAGCCCATGCTTTCACACCCAGCTCCGTGATCTTGGGGCACAGTGCCAGCACCATCATATTCTTGCAATCCAACCAGGACTCCCAGTTGTAAAGCGGGGTGGTCAAACAGAGTCCTTGCTTTCTCAATCTTTAAGAAGAAATTTCCAAAAACAAAAGAAAAAAACTTCACTTTATGTAATGGACCTTTTATCTGACTGCCTCATCTGCTTGCCAGCATCCTATTTCTTAAAACAATTCCATGGAAATCCTTAGGGCTCCCCCTAGACAGTTGTGCAGATCACCTACTGTACAGCGTCAGAAGACCAAGTTCATACTCTAGAGCATGAAGGTGACACCTTATACACAGCTGCCCAAAGCACGGCCAAGCATGGTGGCCCAGTTCCTTGAGTTTCACAGAGCAGAACTGAAAACCCACTGGAGTGGATCTGCTCCTTTCTAGGTCTGAGAACTGACAGTCCTCCTGTGTGTGCCATCATTAGCTGTATTGCATTTACTAACTGAGAGTTCCTGAGAGCTTTGTTGGCCAGCAAATTCATTACAATGGCCACGCATCTTAAAACAACTTCCCAGAAATCCTTAGGTCTGCCACTAGACAGATGAACAGGTCGTGCACGGCACAGCCTTAGGAGACTAAGTTCACTTTAGGCTATGCAGGTGGCATTACTAAACATAAAAGGTTTCAAACCCTAAGCGTAAGGGGCAGTCTAGGAGACATTTGGGTTCTGTCTAAAGTGGGGGAAGAAGAATACAATCCAAGGTCTTTCTTGTGTTTGAAAATTCATTCGTGGACAGCAAAGGCCTGTCTTGCCATGCTATCTTGGATCCGAGAAACTGTATGTTCAGTCACTTTGGTTTACTAAACCAAAGAAAGGATGAAAACGTGGATTGAGCCCCCACCTCCTTCTTGCCAGAAATGACATTATCCGTGTGATAAATAACATCTTGTCTATTCTCAAAACTGTCCATCTGGAGAAAAAAATAATAATAACACAAAGCCAAGAGCAAGGAAACAAGTTACTTGAAATGACAGAGCAACACAGAGACACATGTATGTTTCAAAACCAGTATGCCCACACCCAAAGCCTGCCATTGCCTCCTTCTGGGCACAGGTACACTGTCCCACCTATGTGCAAGACACCAGAATCCTCTGGGGAGGATTGAAATGAATACTGCATTCCTGGGGATCCCCAGACATTTCTGTCTACCTCTCTGCAACCACACCTGGAAATCCAGTTCATAATCTGATTTGTTCACTCCTATTTTGAATGGCAAACACGCCTGGTGTTTGAATCATTTCGTGTATCTAGCTGCCCCTGCCTTTGCTCTGTCCACTTCTGAGGCCACCTTGTATCTTCTAGCCTTCTAGGATCAGGTCTAATTCAACTTTCAATACGAAGCCTGCCTGGGTGGCCAGTCCAATGTATGATCTCTCCTCCATGTCCAACACTATCTTCCCATGTCTCCCTACCGCACCACCGCCCTGTGTCTCAGACAAGTATCCACATGCCTTTACCCCTCCTAGACTCGAAACTTTGCCTGGACAAAGTCCAAGTCTTGCACATTGGTCTCCATTTGCTCCCATCCTCAGGGAGGACACCAGGTTCCTGGACAGAGCTCTGGGTATGACTCAAAAGGCATTTGCTGAATTAAATCAGAGTAGATAGAATGGTTCAGACTCACCATTAGAAAGGTATTTCTGTGAGATGAGTCTTCAGGGCCCTCAGAACCATCTGCAACTTCAAACATCGTTGCCTATTGTCACCCAAATCCTTAACCAGAAATAATATCCTCCTCTCTCTCCTCCTCCTCTCTATCATGTCCACCTGGTGCCTTTCTCTTGATATTTCAACCATTGTTACCTAGAAAAAATCAGGACCACCAAAGATAGTGTTTACTCCAAGTGCCGCTGAGGGCCCTCTGCCATTGTGCAGTTTGTTTGTTTTGTTTTTGCTTGCATACCTCACTAGGCTGAAAAGCTTCCAGGGGTGTGATTGGGTCTTACTAGGTTTCCTACAGCATCAGTGCTCTGAGAGGCATACAGAAGCTCACGTGAAGAACAACCCAGGGAGGCTGAGAGATGTAACTTGATGGAGCGCTTGCCTGGCATGCATCAAACTCTGGATTCTATCCTCAGCACCACATAAAACTGGGTTTGAGGTGACATGCCTGGAATCCCACCACTCAGGAGGTGGAAGCAAGAGGATCAGAAGTACAAGGGCATACTTAGCTACTTGGTTTCAAGGCCATTCTGAAATTCATAAGACCCTGCCTCAAAAAAAAAAAAAAAAATAAAGAATGAATTCATGAATGAAGGAAAAATGACTTGGAGGAGGACTGGGTGACATCTCAATAAACAGGTATATCTTTCTCCCTTGAATCATATTTCTGCCAGTGAATCATTGCATAAACAGAGGGCATCAACCAGGACTCAGACTTCTGAGCCTTCCTGGGAGTCAGTGGATGGCACGAGGAGTGAAAAAGAGCTTCTAGAAGCGAGTGCCTCTCCAAAGTGTGGGATCACCATCATCTGTCATCCAGTAAGAGGAGCAAGGTCCAGAACGTGGCAGACACCCAACCTTCCTTCTCAAAAGCCACCTCTCACATTACCTGCTTTCTCCTGAAGAAGATACTGGACCCCCTCAGCACCCCTCACCGAGTCCCTTGTGTAGCTATGCAGTGATCTGCTGTGGAGCCCTCCCTCCCTTCCCAGGATCCACGGGCGTCAGAAAGTGACATACTCCAAGGCCTCCCAGCTCCATCAGCACATCAGTTCCAAGTCACGGGGTCAATATTGTTCCCCATAATTAGTCACAAATGCAGCAATGGCTCTGAACTTGCTTTTCTAGTACTTTTCTAGAGACCTTTAACCGCAGCGTTTTTATTAGATCTTCATGTGTGTGTCATTTAACAAATGAGAAAATCCCGGCAAATTGAAGCCAGGCGTGTTTGTGTGGGCTATCAAACACCACAATATTTTTTTTTTAATCAGGCTTACTATTTGTGCCGTCTCCTTAGCTCTCAAGTCATAGGATTCCAATGTTCCCTAGTTATTTCAAAACCCGGGAGATGCTGATTGTCTGCCAGGATTATAAGCGGCCTAAAGCTCTAGAAACTTCTATGTGGGAAAGATACACAGAGAAAGCAAAACATGTTGGAGAAAGCAGGTGAAACAGGCAGGATGAAAACCTCCATTCCAATTTTCAGGTTCTCAGTTGAACGTGCCACCGTACATATAATTAATCTGATACACATCATAATTGTGAAACAGGCACAATTTTGTATCTCATTAAAAGTAAGTGGCTTGATGAGGCTGCTTTGTACCTCCCTCCTCCCGTGGATAAACCGGGCCAGGTTTTTATGGCGTCTCCAGGCTTTGACATCATCAACCCATCCCAAGAGAACAGCAGTTGCTCCTTAAAAATCCCCCTCCTGCAAAGTCACCCATCCCGCCCAAGTGGCACCACACCCTCCCGCCTCCTGCTCAGACTCAGAGAAATCCATCTGTTCTGAGCCACTCCAGGTTAAGAGGAGAGAAATCAATATTCCTAAGTGGAGAAAGACCCAATAAGTCGCTGGAAAAAGTTATTTCCATTTATATCCTCAATGCTAAGTAGGCACTTATTTGAGCGAAGCGATCAGCAGCCGCAGGAACTACAGTTCGACCATCTCTCCTCTCTCAGCCTCCGTGGGTCCAATAGCCTGCTTACTCCATAATTGTTGCTAGGCTCATTAGTACTTACCTATTTGGTTTTCAGAAGCTTGAGCTTTGTGGTAGAAACAAAGAAAGCAACACTAACAACAAAACCATCATGACATAGGCACAAACCAGAAGCAATTCTTTAAAATCCATGAACCAGAGCCGTCCCCCAACTTGCCAGAACTTCAGGCAGAAGCCAAGAATGCAGCCAAGAAGCCACAGAGCAAGGAGGGGCTTCAGCTCTCAGAGATCCGGGAAAGGGTTAGCAGCAGAGCCCCAGTTGGCTGAGCACACGCTATGAACAAAACCCCCTTTTAAAAGCATGGGAAGTTTTTCTTAATTTTAGAGCTCTCGAAAATCTGGATAAAGACCTGATAGAGAATCTGCACATCTGTGCACATGAGAGACCCTACTTAGAAATGTTCAGAGCCCCCTTTGGGGTTATATAGACACTCCATACAAGACAGCTCTTCCTGCAAGTGAGAACTTCCCAGCCTTGCAACAGCCAGGCAGCTGCATCCCTGGAGGAGCTCAAGCAGAGAGGGAGCCCTGATGTGTTAAGAGACCACCCACAAAAGATCCCTGGATGCCAGGACACCCAAGACAGGAGTAACATGCCACAGGGGTGAGACACAGCCTGACTAATAGCCACCATGCCTTTTCCTTCTACATGAAGATGTTGTTCTAAGACAGTGGACAAAGCCTGCTGTATACACATTGCAGCCCTCTGTCTGTCCTCTGGACAGCATCAGCTTGGCTATTGTTCCAAATTAGTCTGTGAACAGTGTCTGCTTTCTTCTCAGTGGCTTCAGCTACAGTCAACTGTAAATGTATCCATATTTGAAAGTTTACCCAGCTCCCAATTATGTGCTACAAAATTGTTTCTAGTGACCTCTTATCATGAACATTAATTCAACAAGCAACCCCTATGTGTATGTAGCATAAAGTATCTCTTTGGCTAACATTGTGGTAGACTTGCTGGAACACGGAGAATGTGCGTATGTGATGCCGTGACGGGTTGCCTACTCAGGCAGACATGGTACTTTTGCTGGTCCTTGTCCACCAACAAAGAACTTACCAACAGTGCCATTTGTAACTGTGACTCTGGCTGTGCATGTGCCCTTCTATGAACACCTCTGCAGCCCTCCACCTCCTACAGCAGTGCATTTGGACGTCACAAGTGAGACACCATGGGACCCTCAGCTCCTGCAGGCCCTCTCCAGGTCATGAGTCTGAGAGAATGAAGGTAGAGAGGGGATCTGGCTGGCCTGAGATCTATGCTCCACTTTCTTGTTTTCCCATTGGAGCGTTGGTCTCATCTAGACTTGATTCTTTTATTTCATTTTTTTCCCTCTGCTGCTGTGGATGTAACCTGGAGCCTTATGCGTGCTAAGCAATCATATTACTACAGAGTCACATGCCAGGCCTGGATGATTCTTGTCTATGATCCCCATTTCACCACCCTCTTACCCCAGTATGCCATCACAGGTTCAGCTACTAGTACATTCCAGCACACACACACACACACACACACACACACACAGCATACATATGAGATGTAAACATATGGTGTTTCACTAGTAACATTTTCTTCTCTAATCCTTGTTACCTCTGAAAGAAAATGTACCCCTTACGAAAGGGCTATGTTCTATTCGGCACATATGTAAGTTTGGATATCTCACACTAGACAACATGAAGTTGGAACTGGAAAAGCTTGCATTCCTACATAAGAAAGCCAGTGAGGTTCTGAAATTTCATGATGTCCCAGTTGAGACTGGGACAGAGATAAAAGAACCATCAAAGAGGGGTTGCGTGGGCTATTGAACAGACCCTGAGGCATCTTGCAATGTTCTGCAATGTTATGTTAACTACATAAAGGGTTATCTTACACAGAAGGGAATACTTGATGTCAGTACCATCTTGGTATTCCTAGAGCCAAGTTACTGCTAAAATATATCACCCTGATCAAGGACTTGACAAGATCCTAGCATGTGACTTGTGCCAATTGGTTTTTATTATCACCTTAACACAAGCTAAAGTTACCTGGGAAGAAGAAACCTCAGCTGAGGAATTATCCAGATCAGACTGTCTTGCGACCATGTCTGTGGTAAATCATCTTGATTGATGATTGGTGTGAGAAGGTTCGGCCAACTGTGTGTGGTGCCATAGGCCTGCGCTATATAAAAATGCTAGCAGAGAGAAAGCAGGTAGGCGGTGTGTTCCTCCAGGGTTCCTGCTTGAGTTCCTGTCCTGAATTCTTTCCGTGATGGACTGTGACCTGGGAGTTTAAGTCAAAAAACCTTTGTGTACTGGCTGGGATTGTGTGTCAACTTGACACAAGCTAGAGTCATCAGACAGGGAGGAGCCTCAATTGAGGAAACACCTCCATGAAATCCAGGCATTTTCTCAATTAATGACCAATGGAAGAGGTCCCAGCCCATGGTGGGCAGTGCCATCCCTGAGCTCATGGTCCTGGATTCTATTAGAAAGCAGGGCGAGCAAGTCAGTAAGCAACACCCCTCCATGGCCTCTGCATTCGCTCCAACCTCTAGGGGCCTGTCTAGTTTGAGTTTCTGTTCTGACTTCCTTCAACAACAAACAGGAATATGGAATTTGTAAGCCAAATAAACTCCTTTCTCCCCAGGTTGCTTTTTGGTCATGTGATTTGTTGCAGCATTAGCAACCTTGACTGAGACATAGTTCCTACCCTAACTTGCTAATAGCATTGCTATTAATTGCTAATAGGTATTTATCACAGCAAAGGACAAGCACACCAGAACACCACTCTTCCTCCAGAAAGTCTTGCAGCCTCCTCCCTTACTTCACTAACATCTCAGGCCCAAAAGTTCCTGTTTCAAAAGTCCACTCCCCTTCTAACTATAACCGCATTCCGTTCTCATTTTCTCCACTGCCTAATTGACATGTCTTATTTCTCATTAGCAACTCATCTCATCACTGACACTGTATACCATTTCTTTGCCAGATGTCTCAGTCTGTGGATGCTAAGCCCCGTATCAATGGGAAGTCTCTTTGTTCCTTTTGCCTGGCACAGAGTAGGTGCTGAGTAAATATTCTTCGAATTCATGAAATGGGCAAAGAATGACCAGAGTGCATGGAAAGTAACATTTAGACACTGTTTAAAACTCAGCAAATTACAGTTTGAAGTGAAGGAAACAATTTATTTTATAAGGAACACTGTGCATTGGTCTCAGGGCTTTCATTTTTAATAGCTCCACCATTGCCACGTTTCATGAATTAGTAGCAACCACAGGCTTGGCACAAAGAAGGGTTTGTCCTGTATATGACATCCTGTTATGCAGACAGAGAGTGTAAGTCTTGGTCCAGGTAACCATGAGCATCCATGAGTAATTGCAACCAAATTCCTATTACTAGGATGAGCCCTGCACCAGCAATCAGGTTTGTGTTACTGGGGTCAATGTTGGCCCTGTCTGCTGTTTTATGTCAGTACAGACAGCTCCCACAACAAGAGAGAGGGATATCAACTAGCAACTCACTTGTCTTCAACAACTTAAGTGGAAACATGGCATGCTCCACAGGGCAGAGGACTAGACTGGAGTTTAAACCAAGACTTGTCTGCATTTTTGCCATCAGGCTATGACTGTTCTACTCACCTTGACCAGGCAATAAGCTCCCATTAACTATTCAGAGCAACCTCCAGGATCAAGTAAGAAGATGCCATTAGATAAACATCAGGGACACTCATTTCGTCTACAGAGGAAGCAGGAGGGCACAGGAGGCCTTCAGATATCAACCAAAGGAAAAGTAAAGTCCTTAGGTATTAAGAGCAGCAAGGATCAAAGAAAAAGCAAGGTATCATTATGCCCTGGATCTTAACTGCCTCCTGAAAGCTGGCATGTTGAAGGCTGGTCCCCAGTGTGGCAGCATTCAAAGGCGGGGCTTGGAGAGATAACTGGATCACAAGAGCTCCTCCCTCACAGATGCATTGATGCATTGATGGATTCATAGCTTAATGGCCATTTGAAGTTATTGGAAACTTTAGGGGGTTGGGCCTTGTTGAAGGAATAATAACCTCTAGGGCAGTCCCTTCCAGAGATAGTTTACCCCCTTCTCTCCCTCTGTCCCTTTCTTCCAGCAGCCTCTACCACCTGTTCTCATTGCTGTGATGCTCAGTCTCAACTGAGGCTTCAAAGCGATGGCACTAGCCAGACATGAGCACAAACCACAGCCAAAACAAATCCTCTTCCAGTAGCTCACCTCAGGCATTTTTTGCAGCAACAGAAGACAAACACAGACAGTCAATATTTCACCTGCTTAGACTTTCTGTCTGTACAGCTTCAGCTGACTTGAGAACTGTTCTCTTAGGCTACACTAAAATCATGAGAGAAAATAATATAGGTGGGAAAGTTCCACAAAAACCCATCCAATCCACACAGCACTTAGGAGGGCCCTTCCAGAGAGTGAAACCAACTTTGCACCCCATGACAGTATCCTTCCAGGGGAGCATCCTGGCATTGTTTGTGTGGTCTTGACACACACCTGTTCAAATAAATAAATACTCATTTTGGCTGTTTCTTGCAGAACTAAACTGGTTGTCATGCCAATTTATGGGTTGGCCCACAAATTCCCTTCTGAAAATAATACAGTAAATGACATGCAAGGTAGTTCCTTGTACCCTGACACCACAAGAGAGGCAGGCCTTGTTCTTTCTAGTCATCCAAAGTCCACACACAGGCATCACACTCAGTGAAATTTTGGAAAAAGAGAAGGATAGAGAAACAGACAGGGAGCTTGTAGGAGATGTGTTTCATGGCTTACCAAGGGAAGATAATGGCACTTCATTTTCCATGTTAAGAACTGGGGATATTTCAATCAACCTTCCATCTGGTTATTGCCTCTGATAACCTAGTATCTGCCCCACAGTGCAACACTTACCTTTGTGCACTACCTTACTATCTTTTCCATGAGGTTGAAATGAGTAGGCAAATCTATTTTCTAAGTGTTGGAAGTGACATGCTGGATTGCTCCTTCCTTTCTGTTAAAGTTTTCCTTGTAATCTGCTTTAATCTCTAAGCAGTAGACTCTTGATGCATAACTCAATGAATTCTTACACAGGCCCAAATGATTACTCCATTTTCTAGCCCAGATCATTTATGGAAATAATTCACCTCCTGTCCCAGAGGTAAACTTTAATAAGAGATTTCACCTTTATTTTATTTTCCTCTCTTTTCGGAAAGTATATAACCAGAATTGACATTATAATATTTAGGTTTTTGTCTTCCTTTACTAAATGTAGTGTTTTAGAATTTTATCCAGGCCATGGCTCATTGGCTTCCTTCCCGCTGTTGTATAGTAGTCTATATATGTGCATATTACAATAATTTATTCATTTTCTTTGTCTGTGGATGAACTTTGAGATTTTCCCCTGGTTTTTGCCTATTGCACAGCAGCTACTGTGAGCATTGTTGTTACATCGTTGTTACATTGTTGCTACATTGTTGGCACATCATTGTTACATTGTTGGTACATTGTTGTTACATTGTTGTTACATGGTTTGTTACATTGCTGTTACAATGTTGTTACATTGTTGTTACAGTCTCTGTGTGATATTCATGGGCCATAAAGTAAGCAAGTATTCAACTTTATTAAGAAATTGTCAAATCCTTCTCCAAAGAGGTTACGGTCATGCTTCTATCTGACTTAACAATGACCTTGCTTTTATCCAAACACAGTTGATATCCCCATTTCCCACTCTCTCCTCTCCTACGCATAGTTCATTTGTAGACGGACAGACACTGAAGGACAGCCAGGTGTCACGAGAGGGCATAGAGTTCAAAATACACTTCAAATAAACCACAGAACGCCACCCCTCCGCTTAGTAATTGATCAGCTTCCAGCAAGATATGGTTATGGACCACATCACATCTCTGCATTTCTTTGTAAATAGCTATGTTATGGCCATCCACTGTAGAAACTTGTTACAAGGGTAGAGAGGCAAGATACGTAAAACATGTACCACGTAGCAAGTATGTGATAAAGCCTGTACCTCTCTCTCCCTGCTTGCCTTCTCCATTCAGCAAGGGTTTAGTTTTTTTTTTGTTGTTGTTGTTGTTGTTGTTGTTGTTGTTTTTCTTTTTGGTGGAGTGGGGGGAGTCTTATTAAACTATCAGAGTCTTTTTCCTCTCCTCCTCCTTTCTCACTCCATCAACCTCCAGTCTCCCCCAGTGTGCGGTGGGAGCTAAAGAAGAAAGAGATGCAGAAGAGAAAGATCCTGCAAAACAGAAAATCATGGGGCTGTACGAGTGTGATACACCCCCCACCGTCCCTATACAAACCCAGCAGAAGGGAAAACTGTATTTACGGTAGGACCCAGATGGAACTGATTTGTTCAGTCATCTTATTCCTGAGTGTGATATTTGTCCACATCGTAAAACCACAGGCTACAATGTGTCTGACATTATACCAAGTGAGATAGCCCTTCCTAATGACATTATAATACATCCCAAATGAGGCTGCCATCACTGGGCAGTCATTTCAAAGTGTTCCTGAAATAGGTTTTACAGAACAAGGGATCTGCAAGCCAAACACAGGCGCTCACATGAAGCTGGAGGAGTCAGCTCCGACATCCACATCCACACAACAGTGGCTTCGTTCTTGGCTGGGAACTTTGTCTTTTCATACTAATCTATTGACTTTTATGAAAAGCAAAACGTTCCAATTTTTTCCCTCCTTTTTTATATGAAGGATGAAATTGGACATTCTCTAAGTGCAATAAAATGTCCCCTGGGGTGATTTTTTTTATTATTCTCCTTTAAATCAGCAGTTTTTGTGCCTGTTCATTAGTGAGAGCCAATGACCCTTCGCCATGCTTTTCACCTCCCTGGTGCTCCGAGGAAGCTGACCACACTTCCTGCCGTCCGGGCGGCAGGCACTTGTTTTGCTCTGATTTTTTCTCTACCATGCATAGGTACGTTTCCAAGCTGCCATGTGACCTGCCTCCACAGGCGTGGGGAGCTTGCTGACTCAGACTCCAGTGGATGAACATCTTCTGAGACAAATTTTCAGCCTTCTCTACTCCGAAAGGCAAGAACCACAGGAAGTCATGCGACTCTCCCAAAAAAAAAAAAAAAAAAAAAAAAAAAAAAAAAAAAAAAAAAAAAAAAAAAAAAAAGCTGGACTGTGGTCTTGGAAGCAGGGCAATCTGAAGCAAATGTAGGATGTGATCCTGCCTCTCAGTCACCAGCCTCCACCACTTCTCCCTGGCATTGCCACCTCCTCAGTCTCGCCCTCATCTATTCTTTGCTCGTCTTCTGGCCCCATGTAAGCATCCTGCTGTCCACACTGTCATGAACCGCGTACTTCCTTGAATTCCCCGAATAAGTCTTTACCTCCCGTTCCTATCCCACAGGGTTCCATCACGAACCAAAATTTAAGCCCCAAACTCGAGTCCATTTGTTCTACAGATGCTGAAAAAGATGACCACTTGGGAGAAAAGGAAGGAAGAGTCTTTTGTTTTACTTTTATCTTTTATCTTACTGGGGTCACAGTGCTGGACTGGGAAAGCCTAGAACTGTTAGGCATCATTTATTGCTACCAAGTAAAATGCGCTCACACTGATAGCAATGGATCGGGAGGAGGGGGCAGGGCGCTGATTAAATTACTGGACTGCCTAGCTCCAACCAGACCTGAATGTTCTGTTATCGAAGCCAAATGTTGCCTGCCTTGCTTTGACCAGTTGAGTCGAATTTCTTTCATTTTGAGGGGGAATTCTGAAGAGAAAAGCCACCCTTGCCCTCTGTTGTGTATCACTCACCATTTCCCAAATACACTCAAGTTTGACACTTTATATCCCACTGTCAGTGGTAAGCCACAGTCTCGGGTTGACTTTACACATGACTGTGCTTTCCTATGCAGGTGACCCAAGAAAAACAAGATGAAGTCAAGCTCCTTAGAGGAAAACAAGGATTTGTTGACAAGGAGACTAACTTCAAGACTGAAAGAATTAATACAAAATGCAGTTTATAACAAATGATGGAAGACGCTTGCTACCGGTACTGATAGAGTCAGGTCAGTTATGGGCCAGCATTTTGGGGGTAGGGATAAGAGGCGGAATTTTCAAATGGAAAACAAGGACTAGAGAGGTAGCTGATGGGGAGGATCACTTGCTTTACAAGCATGAGGACCTGAGCTTGAGTCTCCAATACTCATGTAAAAGGTGGGGCATGGCTACGTGAGCCTGGAAGCTCCAGAATTGGAGGGTGATGTTGGAAGGGTCCTGGAGGCTCGCTGGTCAGCCAAACTATTTGAAATAGGAAGCTTCCAGTTCCATGAAACACTTTGTCTCAAAACAATAAGGCACAGAATGCTGGAGGAAGATACCGTGTCCTCTTCTGGCTTCTGCATGCATGTTCACGGGCAGTAGGCATGCATACTACCATGTTTGTACCATACCAGCATAATACACATCATACACATGGTAAGTGAACAAGTATAAAAGGTTTAATGCAAATTAAGATGTCAGGTCCCTCCCTCCTGGTATCATGACCTACCAAGCATTAGAAGTCTAGGGATGGTCCTAAGGCCCTGGTACAATTCCAGAAGATTCCAGAAGATCCACAGAAGACCTCTGCCTTTAGATATGCAATTCTAGTAACTTGAAAGGACAGAGATACATTCTACAAAAACGTTTTTATGGACAGCAAAAGGTCATTTGTTCTCAAATGTGTGGCTAAGATAGGAGGTATATATGCATGTGACTACCCCAAAAACACAAGGGAAGGTGTGCATTATTGGGTGACCCAAGGCACAGAGGAAGTGTGAATTACAGTAATCATCTTCAGGCATTTCCTAAGCTCCCTTCTGCCTCCATTCTCATCATTTCTAGCTGTAGGATGGGATAGCTCTTGAACAAGGGCTAGGGAGAAGGGTGAGTCCTTCCCAATGCTGACAATGCTTTACTAAGGATCTGTGCTTCCTTCCTCAAATGGAATGCAAAACTAAATGAAGCCAGCTTCAGCCTAAAAGTGCCTTTGGGAAGAGAGCATAGTGTTCCAATGAAATAGAATGCCAGTGTAGGCTCCACTCAAGTTTAGATAAGCCAAGACCCAGGATCTATTCAAACGTGTTCCTTCTATGCCTCTCAAAATCTGTGTCCCTGTCTTTCTTGCCCTCTACATTGACTTTCTCCTAGAGGTTCCCAGATGATCAGGAGACTAGACTGAAAAGATAGCAAAAGTCAGCAAGCACCATGGAAGATTCATCCACCAGTCAAGCAAACAAATATTCAGAAACAATTACCATCTAGAGATGGTTGTATGCTCAGTCCCTAGCTTGTGATTTTTTTTTTTTTTTTTTTTGGTTTTTCAAGACAGGGTTTCCCTGTAGTTTCTAGAGCCTGTCCTGGATCTAGCTCTTGTAGACCAGGCTGGTCTCGAACTATAGCTTGTGATTTTTTTTGAAACCTCGGGAGCCTTTAGGAGGTAAGGCTGGACTATCAGAGGTCAATTACTAGGGACAGGACTTCGGAGACTAGGTTCACTCCTAGTCCATCCTCTCAGTTTCCTGTCTACCATGATGTGAACAGCTGTTCATCAAAGCCCTGAATACCACAGACCATGCTGTGTTCATGGCCGTACATTCCCTGTCTTGATCAACTAAAGCTCTCTGAAATAATCAGCTGTAATGAACCCTTCCACACTTAGACTGTTTCTGCTAGGTTATTTTGGTTATAGTAATAGAAATCAGCAAATATTTTGATTAATGCCATAAAAAGACCGATCTCGGTTTCATTTCTTCTACATGCTCCACAGTGCATACTGGTTGAGAACCTGGATTCTAGAGCCTTCTAGTTGCATGACTTAGGGAACCATAGCGCCCTTCTTAAAACTGTGCCTAGTGCATGGAAAATACTCAGGAGATGTTAGATGCTGGCTATTAAAATTCAAGAGGAATAGGTGAGCAGCCCTTTGGAATAGAAACACACTGTTGGGACTGTGATAGAGATAAGAAAGGAGCTCACTTTAAAATTAGGAGCCAGAGATTCTGAAATCATTCACAAGGTGAGACAAGTTAAGTTTCCTAGAACAAATGGGGAGAGGCGGAAAAGACAAAGGAAAGGGGGGTAAAGGTGAGATAGTGGAGCTCAATGTGGCATGAGAAATGCCCAGAGGCGGCCAGGCAGTGGTGGCGCACGCCTTTAATCCCAGCACTCGGGAGGCAGAGGCAGGCGGATCTCTGTGAGTTCGAGACCAGCCTGGTCTACAAGGGCTAGTTCCAGGACAGGCTCAAAAGCTACAGAGAAACCCTGTCTCGAAAAAACAAAAAAAAAAAAAAAGAGAAAGAGAGAGAAATGCCCAGAGGCAAGAGACCTAAGTGGACCTAGAAAGAAAGGATGCTGCTATAGCCAAGGGTTCTTGGTCCAAGTCTGTAGTTGTTAAATAAAAGAAAAACAAAATTCTTTGGGGGCCTGCCACCCAGCTCCCAAATAAATACATGGAAACTTATTCCTACTTATGAATTTCCGACCTTAGCGTAGCTTATTTCTAGCCAGCTTTTCTAACTTAAACTCTCCTGTTTCTCTTTAACTCCATTTTGCCTCAGGGCTTTTTGCCTTCCTTTCTTCTAGATATCCTTTCCTTCTTACCCTGTGGCTGGCTTGTGGCTGGGTAGCTGGCCCTTGGCGACCTCCTCTTCTCCTTTTCTCGTTCCTCCCTCCCTCCCCTACACTTCTCCTCCTATTTATTCTCTCTGCCCACCAGCCCCACCTGTATCTCTCTCCTGCCTAGCTATTGGATGTTCAGGCCTTTATTAGACCTATCAGGTGTTTTAGACAAAGAAACACAGTTTTACAGAGTTAAACACATGCGGCATAAAAGAATGCAACACATCTTTGCATCATCAAACAAACGAATGTACCGCATCTTAAACTAATATTCCAAAATACGAGCCCACTGATTTTAGTGACCCCTAGCTGGAACTCAGGAGGTCCTTTACTGTCCTTTACTGTGATATGGAAAACAATCACGCACTTGTCTTTATTAACCGCGAGGAAAACATGAGTGTGTTCTCCAACCATGAATGCAATAATCCATGGGCAGTTCGGCAGCTCTGTAATCAATCACAGAAACTCTCAGACCATATTAGAGTAGCTACATAGATCTCAAAACATCTGTACTTATTGGTATTTGGATATCACCTTCACTTCCTGGGCAGCCAGTCTGTCATGTTATTCAAGGCATTACTAACAATGTAGCATATGTGTCACTAAAAATTTTACTGCTCTGAAGAATTTCATCTTATTTCAGCATAATTAATTTTCATTATAATCCCATATGTCTTACTGTAGGCATCATGCTTGGAAACGGTCTGTAGTCTTCAAAAGACTATCAATGGGAACCGTGACTAAAACAACACAGTCTTCAATATCTTTGGTCTGATGTAGGAAGTCTTTATGGTGTATAACGACGTGCTGTCTCTACTATCTCTATGATCTATAGACAATAGAAATCTGTTACATACAAGAGGTTCATGTTCCAGATTAACAGGGGGAGGTTGCTGGTAGGAATAGAGGATAAGGGACTATAACCATATATCAGCCAGGATGTAGGACTGAGATGTAAAATCAGAAAAGAGACAAGATAGGCCATAGAGTTCTAGAGGCAGGATGTCCCCATCTGATGCTACAATGAGAATGAAAGCCCTCAAGAAACCAAGCCCAAAGCTCATTGAAAATGTATGGCCTTTCATAGAACATGGATCAGGAGTTTAGGTCTACCCTGTCTCATGTGTATTGTTCAGAGGGTCCCATATGATGTGCACGGCTCTACTAACCACAATAACACGAGACTAGCCAGTAACCCAGTCGTCACTCAGAAACAATTGATGGTGCTATGTCCATATATTTTTTACAGTTTATATATATATAAAGGCTGAATGTGCACATATTATATAAACCCGCATAATAACTAGTATATCAATGTCCAAAGCTAGGCCAATGGAGCCAGCAAGATGACTCATAGGGGAGGGGCTTGCCAGCAAATCTGATAACCTGAGTTCATTCCGGGGACTCACATTGTGGAAGGAGAGAACTGGCTCCTGCCAGTTGTGCTCTAACCTCCATACATGTATCATCACATGCACACACATGTACACACACCACACACACACACACGCTGATTTCTTTTTAAATTATCATAATGAATCAACTTTGAAGGGTTAATTTCATAATCTAACATAAGATAAAAACATTTCATCTTATAAAGATGCTATCTGCTGACATTAGTTTTTCCAATGGTTGACATTCAGACTGTGATCTAGTTTTTCACGAACAAATAATTGTACATATAAAAGTTCTCCCACATAATTCATATTTCCTTAGCATAAGTGCCAACTTATGGAAGATTAGGTCAAAGTTTATTCATGTTTCACCACCCACTAAATACAATATTAAATCATTTTTATTATACTTGTAATAAAGTATAAGTCTCTCGGCAATCCATAAAAGAGTATATTACCATGTCCTTTCAGCACCTAGCATTATCTACTTTTAAGACTTATTTATGATTTATGTATATGTCTGTGTGTCTAAATGCATGTATATGTATCACATGTGTGCCAATGTCTGTGAAGGCCAGAAGAGAGTGTCAAATATTCTAGAACTGGAGTTAAGGGAGATGTAAACCCGCTTGATGTGGGTGTTGGGAAATCATGTCCTCTAAAAGAACAGCAAGTGCTTTTAACCCCTGAATCACTAATGTCTCCAACCCTGGTCCCCACTCTTTTTTCTTATTATAACGCATTTCCAACTTTTAATTGTAACGCACATTGGTAGATGTTTGTAAAGTCTGCCGCAGTTTTTCCCATCCCTATGTGTGTTCTTTCAATAGTACTTCTCTGTTTCTTCCAACAAAAGAAAAACCAAAACAGTCCTCTCTTCTCATCTGAGGTCCCCAGATCATCCAGCCCCCTGTGAGCCCACAACTGACTAGGTTAGAATGAGTACTCTTTGGTCAAGACCAACAGAAGAACCACTCGCTGAGGCCAACATAAATCTGTGCCCTTCAGAGTCATGGGTGACTAGGATGGTTATTTGAGCTATGATATTTTTGTGGAAAAGTTTCAAAGAGGGTAATAGATAACTGGTGCAATGTTCACTCTTACCATTTAAAAATGCATATTAAATTTTAGGAAAGCACAGAGGAAGGAGCCCATTATCATGCCATACAACACACACAAGATCGCTACAGTTTAATTTGTTCTTTTTCCTTTGTGTCGCACATACAATATCATAACTGTAAACCAATCTTGCTTCATCAGATTGCTGCAGAAACTCTAGAAGCACGTGGGGATATTGGAATCAACAAAACACCAAAACCACAGTTATTTACAACAATTAGTAAAGAAATTAATGCTGGGAAGTATATTCTATGCATCAGTTCAATTAAATACAATCATCTTGGCAAATACAAAGAATTAATTGCTAAGTTTGACATCCATGCCTCTAAAAATTATAGGATGTGAGGAATGGGAAGTTCCTGATCTAATCCAGCATGATTAAACTGTCTTAAAACTGAGAGGCAGTTTTATGCTTAATGGCAACATATAAGCATCGTGCTGGTGAAAGCAGGGGAGGCAGGAGGGAATGTCCTGCACACTTACAAGCAATGGCTGCTCTGGAAGCTTCCATCAAAGCAATAAAAGAAGAACATGCCGTGAAACTGTTAGAAAAGAGAAAAGAAAGTTACAAATATTCATTTGCAATGTATCACTTACCTAAACACCCCCAGAAAAATCAACCAAACACATGTAAATATTGAGCAGGCTCAATATAAAATAAATATGGTTTTCAATAATAGCATATTTAAAAGACTGAGGGGAAAGCTATAATTTTTATAACTGCAAAATGCACACTATAATCTTTCCTACATCTATTTGTACTATATTTCTTTTTATTATTTTTAACTATAGGGGTTGGTTCTGTGCCAGTGCTAGCAGAGGCCTGAGGCCTAGGCTTCTCTTATAGCTGTAGTCACAGGTGGCTGTAAGCCACCCCATATGAGTGCTGGGAACCAAACTCAGGTCCCCTGGGAAAGCCGTATATTCTCTTAACTGCTGACCTGTCTCTCCAGCTCTTCCCATATCTATTTTTTCAGCCATAAAACATCTTTTTGTAACCTATCAATAAATATGAAGGGTATACACTAACAAACTCGAACCTTTTTCTGCCGGATAAAGAAAAGAAGATAAAATGCAAGGGGGCCACCTCTTCACTATGCAGTGATGGGAATTGCCTTGCCTATAATTCTTCCGTTCAAAGACCTCCCTGAATGTGAGTAGTAGCATAATACACATGAATATAAGCATATTTGAATTGTATGCATTTCAGCTTCAAAAAATGTACAAAGTTATAATGTATACAAATATATAGAATTCAAAAACATAAATTTAAAATAATAATTAATATTCCCTTCAAAATCCAGCAGAACAAAGGGGTAATATATTTTGTTTTAAGGGGTTGGATTGGTTCAGCAGGTAAGAGAATTCATTGCTCTTACAGAGGATCCAAGTTTGAGATCCTGTATCAGTTAACTTTCTACCCTTTCTGTGCTCAAGCAATGAGTCCACATGCAGCTAGGGAAGAATTACATACGGCTAGGAGAGAAATGAATGGGAGATGGTGAGTGGCTCATATCTTGGGTGAAGATCTAGCAACCCTTTCCATCCCTTCCCTCTATGAGGGCTATCTAAGGACCTCTGAGAGGTCTCTTGTGGGTAACTGTGGCTGCTCTGATTAAGATATTAATGATTGTCAAGAGTGTGGGGGTGAGGGAGAAGGAAGAACAGAAAGGAAGGAGGAGGACAGAAGGGGAGGGGGAGGAGAACTTTAGGGAATGGGATGATCGAGATGGAGGAAAGACAGAGATGTGAGCAAGGAAAGAGATATTTTGATTGAGAAAGTCGTTATGAGGCTAGCAAGAAACCTGGTACTAGAGAAACTCCCAGGAATCCACAAGGACAACCCCAGCTAAGACCCCAAGAAATAGTGTAGAGGGTACCTGAACTGGCCTTGCGCTGTAGTCAGATTGATGACACCTTAAATGTCACCATAGAACCTTCATCCAGCAACTAATGGAGGACAGGGGCAGAGCCCCTCAGCGGAGCACTGGGCTGAGCTCCCAACATCCAGTTGAAGAGTGGGAGGAGTGAGAATATGAGCAAAAAGGTCAAGACCATGACAGAGACACCCACTGAAACAGTTTACCTGAGCTAATGGGAGCTCACCAACTCCACCCAGACAGGGAAGCAACCAGCATAGGACCAAGTTAGACCCTCTGAATGTGGGTGACAGTTTTCTGGCTGGGGCAGGCTGCTGGGCCACTGGCAGTGCCACCAGGATTTGTCCCTGTTGCTTTTTCTGGCTTTTTGAAACCCTTTCTTTTGAGATGGATACCTGGCTCATCCTGGATGTAGTAGGGAGGGCCTTAGTCCTTCCTCGGAGCAGTGTGCCTTGACCTCTCTGGGGAGCTGATGGGATTGTGGGGTGAGGAGTAAGGTGGAGGGAATGGGAGGAGAGGAGGGAGTGGGAACTGGGATTGGTATGTAAATTTTAATTAAAAAAAAGATAGTTTGTTTTCTTTTTCAAAAAAAATAAAAACCCAGGAAAAAAAGAGGAAATTAATGATTGCTAATCTCAGAGGACAGCAGGCCACACCTGGGCCTGTTCCTGTAGATGACTTGAAAGGATAATATAAAGGTCTCTTCCCCGTTGCCAAAGAATTGATTGACCCACAACATGAATAAGGCAAATGAAGCCTTCTGAAAATCAGTTTCACTGAATTTAAATCCTAGTTTTACCTCCCAGTTCTGGGGTTTTGAGTAAATTACTAAGCCCCTGAGGACTTCCCTTTCTGCATTGGTGAAAATGAGAATAATGAGCTGAACCTCACAGGCTGCTGCGAAAGCCAAAGAAATTGCATCGCTCCTTATTTCAAAGGAAGCGATTTGGCTTTGCTTCTGAGGGGAAGGGCTGGGGAGCATGGGTCCCTAAGAAAGGGGGCACTGTTGGAGAATCGGCAAAGCCACGAGTCACTTCGAAGGTAAAGAGGTCAAAGAACTGGGAGATCCCTAGAGCAATGTGACGATCAAGGGCAGGTCTCCAAAGCAGCCACTTAGTGTCCATGATGGGTGGGATTGTCAGGTGTAACAAGTGGATTTGCACAGTGGTTGGCATTAGTATCAATCAATAAGTATTATTTTAGTAAATAAATTCAAAATAAATGTGCATTTTCCTCCCATCCACTGATGCATCCTAGACCCCTGGAAGATGTTTTGCATGTCATTAATAAATCCATTATGTCTCTGTCATAAACTAATTTCTGGATATATTACCAGTCAATTAAGCAGAACCCTATAATAAGTATAGAGTTGGGGGGGGGGGCGGTTATTCCAGTGATTATGAAGCTGGCCTGGTAGAAATTAAGATATTCTAAAGAGACACTTGTGTCTTTTAATCTACCATCAAAACAATGGACCCCACAGAAATGGGAACATCCCCCAGGAATCTCACGGTAAGATGAGGAAAAGGCCCCAACCAGCATGGGAATCTATTTCTCAGAAAGAGAATTCACACAGTTCTAACAATGTGCGCCGGTTTAAGGCAAGATTAAAGCCCAGGCAAGGATGGGTTGGTGGTGGGTGGAACTACACTTTGACCAGGACTGCTTAGCTGTGCCTGTCTTAGTTCTCCGTTTAAACTTTATTCTCACCTCTGGACCCAGAAGACCAACTTGGAGGAGTAACTGCTTTCTCTCCCCAACCTGAGTGTGGCCACATTGAATAAATCTCCTTTTGTTTTGCTTTCCACTATTTGGTGATGACCTCCAAGTTGAGTACAACTTGTGTTTTATACAATTGTGGGGGCAGGAGGAAAGTGTAGAGAAGGTTTTGGCTCTGTATCTAGGTTGGCCTATAAAGGCAATAAGGTCAGCAGTAGAAAAGTCAACGAGGGCCAAGTGAGGAATAAGAAGGAACTTAATTACTTTCATCTTCCACCTATCGTCCACCTCATCATCGAGCAACCTCAGCGGTTGACAGTCTTTGTCACAGACCTTCACATGTCCCCCGACCACAACGCAGAGAAAGTAAACAGACTTTGGGAGAAGACATCTGGTCATGGGGACTTGCACAGGCCGCAGCAAGACCTGGCACCCTCCTGACTCCATGATGAGTCACTGACCGCCAGAGTGGCCTGGAAGCTACCTCACTTCCACCTTACGCATCTTAAGCAAATTTCCCTTGTGGTCAACCTAACCTATAACCATCAAATAAGAGAATTTAGTAACAGAATTCTAGTTTAGGTAAATTGCCATGGATCAAAATCGCAGCCCACCACTGGCTCAGTCTAATATTCACACACAATCTTGTTTTCAGTTTCCTCATATTTTATTAATTTTAAATTAGTGATATAAAATAACAATTTTCTTTATAAGATGTTTATATATGTATAAATGGAAACTGCTCATTCATTTCCCAGCTACCCAGACCCGAATAATCACACAGAAACTATATTAATTACAACACTGTTTGGCCTCTTAGCTCAGGCTTCTCATTAACTAACTCTTAAATCTTAAATTAGCCCATTTCTATTAATCTATGTATCAGCATGAAGATGTGGCCTACCTATAAGGTTCCAGAGTCTTCCTCCTTTGCCATCTCAAAGGCATATCCTTGACTCTGCCTACTCTCTCTCTTTCTCTATCTTTTCCAGTTTATATTCTGCCCTGCCATAGACCAAAGCAACTTCTTTATTAACCAATGACAATAAAACATATTCATAGCATACAGAGGGGAATCTCACACCATAAATGCATATCATTGTACTTTGTTGATACTCAGACTCTATTGTCCTCCCGTGTTTTCCATTCTCCATCCTGTTCCCTGGCCTACCATCCTTCAGCCTGCTGGTCCCTTCCTTCCTCATCCTCTTAGATAGTCCATCTTCTACTTCAATGTCAGTTTTTTAAAGACTTTATTCCACAGATCAGAAAGAACGTGCAAGGTTTTCTTTATTTTAGGCTTATTCATTGTATCTATGTGTGCATACCCACTTGTCTATATATGTTCTATGTGCATTTAGATATCCATGGAGTACAGCAGAGGGTGTGGAGTTCTCTGGAACTAGAGTTGCAAGCAGTTGTGAGCCACCATGTGTGCTAAGAATCGAACTCGGGTCCTCTGCAAAAGCAGCAAATGCTCTTAACCTCTTGACCATTTCTCCAGTTCCATTACTTGTCTCTCTTTATTCCTACTCTTTATTGTCTTTCCCCACTCTTCTTCTCGTTAAGTCCCTCGGCCTCCACAATCCTCTTTCTCCTTTCATATCATATATAGTCCATATTTAAATCTAAATTCCTCATGTAAGAGAAAATGTGATGTGTCATAGTCCGGCATATTTCACTTACTATGATGGTCTCCAGTTTTACTAATTTCCTGCAAGAGACATAACTCATTTCTCTTTATTACTGAATGAAACTTGAGGGGCATATGCACCATATCATCCCTATCCACTCAACTGCTGATGGGCATGGAGGCTGTGTCTATATTATGGCCATAAGAACAGTGCTACCATAGGAACATTCTAATATTGGCAGTAAGGATGTCACAGATAATGCCACTGCTCCTCATGCAATTAAAAACCAGGCTCACTATCTACCACCTCAAAAGGACATAGTCTCATAAATCACTCGTGCCATATTGGGGTGACATCTTGTTTTCTCACTGAGTCACACTGTTAGCTAGCCCATAACTTAATCCAGGTTTACACTAGGAGTAGGAGGAAAGTCTTCATCAACACAAATATAATTATGTGAAAACAAAGAAGAAATACTCCTTGTATTCATAATACTTATGTCACTGGCCATGTGGCTGTGGCTGGTGGTTATAATCACGCCCACTATCCTTGCAATGCTCCCTTTGCCATGTGCATCTTGAGCAGTCTGGTTCATCATTGTCTCTCACCTAATGACAAATCTTTATCCCTATGGGGTCTGGCTTATTAGCTGCTCTACCTGTATTGAGCAGCTGAAAGTCCCCATCTTTTATCTCAGAACTTGGGCGTACTGAGAGCAGCCCCCAAGAAAGGCCATATTCCAGAGATGGTTCATTTTATCCCCAGCTGTAATAGCAACTCCATTTCTCCCTGGTATTCTGGCTCAATTACCTCAGGCAACACAGCTAACTGCTTTGTTGGATTATAAGCACATACAGGGCCAGAGAGGCCAAGGTAGTCCCAGACTTCACCTGACTGATCCAATGCTGTGGGTTTTTTGTTTGTTTGTTTGGGAGGATTGGGTTTTTTTTTTTTGGGGGGGGGGGGGGCTGGGAAGCACATCTCCCTTAAGCTCTATATTCATTACTTATATTGTTGGTGTGGCAAAGCACCTAACAGAAACAACTTAAGAGAAAGGAGGTTTAGTTTGACTCAAGTTTCAGGGGTATGATGGTTAAAGTTTTATTGTCATCTTGATTGGGAATGGGAGTAAGAGACATGCACCCAGGTAGGACTATGAGAAAGGATTAACTGAGGCAGTCTCCCTCAGAATAGGCAACACCTCCCTGGATCAGCACAGATACAAGGAGGTTCAAGGTAAAGCCCTGTTGCTTTTGCCTACCTGCCTTCACTCCTTGCTTCCGAGTGTATCTACTCCTCTGTTGCTACTGCTGCTTCAGCCTTCTAAGGTAGCTCTCTAGGACTTTGGTGCCAACTTTGGATGGCTGGGACGTGTAGCCTCGTGGACTCAGCAGCTATCAAATTCTCAATCTCTCTGATGTGTAGACAGCCATTGTGGGGCCAGTCTATATTGTGTAAACCCATTCAATAAATTTCCCATGTGATATAGATTGATTCTATTAGTTCTATTGTACTAGAGAGACCTAGTACATGGAATTCAACTCTACCGTGATGGAGAAGGCATCATTGCTGGTCCTTGGTAGCAAGAACTTATACCAGCAGCTTTTCACATAGCACCAGCCAGGAATCAGGGAGGAGGGGGGAATCAGAAAGACGGCCCAGCTAAAGCCCTGAAGTTTCACACAACACCCTATATCCACCAACTAGGTCCTACGCCCAAAGATTCTACCAGCTAAGGACCAAGCATTCAAAAGCACAAGCTTGTGGGGGAACATTTCCTATTCAAACCATAAGAATCTCCAAATGTTCTAGAATAAAGAACATAAAGTTATCAGAGGAGGGAACATTGTTTTCATCTCATAAGTGAAGTAAGAGGATCTGAGCAACCCGGAAGAGGTGAAAACCACTGCTGATTTAGTTCATGCATTTCCTACATCATGAGGGGAACCTGTAGCCCCATAAAGTGCTACAACCCAGCTGGCAGCACCAAGTCTTTAAAGGTCTTTTCTAGAACTCCCCCAGGCCATCTGCTTTAAGGCGATAGGGAACACTGAGAGTTGATAAGCCTAGTGGCCATGACCACTGTTGATTTTCATTTGCCACCAAATGACTTCCTTACTCCAAAGTGATCCTGTTCAGAACGCTGACAGTGATTAAAGACTTTAAGGAACCCATGATGGATCTGTCATAGAAGACAAATCTACGTCCAGAGTTGGTGTCTTCTACAGTGAGCAGAAAGAACCGTTTCTTCCGTGAAAAGCTGAGGTGGCACCGCCTGATCTGTGGAATAATGCCATGGCGAGGTTCAGTGCTGATCATTCCCCTTGACAGGCAGAGCACCAAGCAGCCACTATGGTCAGATCATGCTTGGGAAGCCATTGCACACACTGCTCAGACCATATAAAGCCATATAAAGCCCCCTTTGTTGCCACCCGTGACCACTTGGTTGATGTGAAACAGACTCACAGGTGACAGACCAGACTCTAAGAGATTTCAGAGTTCCATCGCCTTCCATTGAAAGGACAAGCTCAGAAGTAGGGAGCAAGACTAACAGGAAACGGGAAGTCACAAGAGGAAAGAGTTCAAGGCTGTGCTTGGGGCGGGGGGGTCAGCAGAACTCAGACAGCAGTATTTGTCACTAGATATTGATAATATCACAGATGAATGCGGAATTTGTGTGTGATTAGCTGTGCATACCTGCTCTCTGTCATGTGACTTTATGGCTATTCTTCATCCCATCTCCACTAACTGGTGGCACGAGTTTTGGAGAGAGCCAGAGAGGCGAGTCCATGGGAATCTGAAGCTGTACTACCGCCCACTCTCCTCACTTCTCTGTAACCTTCGTAAAATACATTGATAGCTCCTTCATATGGGGCATCCAAAAAAATCATACCAAAGCAAAGAAGAGTACTATATACCTCCTTGTATTCTATCTTATTTGAATTCTTAACTTTAAAAGTCCTCAGGGTGTGTCTTAATTAGAGTTACCATTGCCATGAGGAAACACCATGGCCGAAAGCAAGTTGGGGAGGAAAGGGTTTATTTGGCTTACACTTCCAAATCACGGTCCATCCTTGAAGGAAGTCAGGACAGGAACCTGGAGTCAGAAGCTGATGGAAAGACCATGGAGGAATGCTGCTTGCAGGCTTGTTCCCCATAGCTTTCTCAGCCTGCTTTCTTATTAAACCCAGGACCGCCAACCCGGGTCCTCCCACAATGGGCTGGGCCCTCCCCCATCAATCACTAATTAAGAAAATGCTTTACAGGCTTGTGAGTCGTCTGATCTTATGGAGGTGTTTTCTCAACTGAAGCTCCCTCCTCTCCAGTGACTCTACAGACACCTTGTGTCAAGTTGACAAAAAACTGTGCTGCGCAGCGGAGGTGGGGTCAGCAGTGCTGCACAGTGGGGATAGGGGCAGCGAGCTTGCTTTACAGGGCACCCTTCCACTTCAGACACGCTATGCAATTAGATTTCATTAAAGGCACAGGATGCTGAAGGTCAGATCCTTCCATCCCCACTAGCAACCCTTGCTTCCCTTTTCCCCTCTCAATTCAGTGGCCTCTCATACAAGGAGATATTTGCTAGGGTCCTGAGGTTCCTAACCTATATGGCACTGGGCCTCTGGGGAAGCTCACAACTCTGCACCTCCTTGCCAGAAGGCAAGTGAAAGCCTTCAGACAATGCTGAGAGCGGAAAGCGAGTTCCACTTGATGCTGTAGAGCTGGGTTCCCAGTCTGGACTCTGCCACTTAGTAGTAATGCTTCACCTTAATACTGCCGCTTCTCACTCTGCAAGGCAAGACGAGACCGTCATATTACCTGGCATTGTTGGGGCCTTGGTGATGCTTTGAAAGAATTTTTAAGGGGTAAGTCTGTACGTGCATGCAAAGTGGTCATTTTAAAAGAGGGACTGGTGGACTTGCATCGAAATTGTAGCAATGCCAGGAGTAGGGGAGACTGCACTGGCTTTGAGTAAGGCAGATAACCCAAACCCAGCCACCCTTTCTGGGTGCACAACTCCAAAGCTGGCAGCTTTAAATTCTAACAACCCTGTAAGCACCAGATGTTCACCCTCTGGATTGTTCCTTCCTTCTTCAGAGTCATTACTCCCAAGGTGTTTTTAAGCGAGGAGAAAATATGAGTTGTGCCTTGTGGTCCAAGTCATAGCCACAGATGACGTTCACTCTCAAAGTGTGGCCTTAACCACCTGCATCAAGATGACCCAAGGCATTGTTTGAATGCGGAGACCCAGACCCTCCCACAAACATCATTTGTTTTTTCTAAGCCTCACTTTTCAAATGCAAAAGGGAGGGAATTGATGGTAGTCCCTTGCCTGAAAGGTAAGAAAAAAAGAATCCAACTGCAATAATTAAACAAACAAAATGCTAAGTGGTTCACCAAGGGGGAGGCATAATTTGTAGCTGAACAAGATGACCCCTAGTGTCTCACCCAAACCAAGCTTTTATTATCACAGGTCCCCCAAAGATGTCTTTAAGTGCTCAATCAACCAATAGAGAAGCCCCCATTCCTCTTCTATGTCACTATTCATCCTGGACAAATTCGTAGCGAGTAGATCCTTTGGCTGGGCACTCAGCCAGTGCTAGAGCCGTTAGGAAATAAGAATGTGTGTATTTATTGATGGAAATAAAAATGTACATGCAACATTGCATAGAGACGATTTATGAGATTTTATGGACATGTCACCAAAAGGCCCACTCAGTCATTGCCAGTGTTAGGTCTGCAAACACCTGGGAGCTCCGGCAATAAAACGCCCTAATGGAGTCGCTGGGCAGCACACGCCTCTGGAGAGGAGCATGAACCACACTGTGCTGTGTTGTCTTCTGGAGTGTGTGGAGCCGAGAACACCTGGAGCCTGTAAGGGTGGGTGTGAGTGAAATAACTATGTACACAATTGCAGGTGTGCCGGAGAGCGCAGCGCGCACACTTACGGGCACCACGCAAAATGTGGTGGGGGACATCCTGGGTGGGACTGAGAGGCAAGGCAGGGCCTCAAAGCAGAAGTGCACCCGTTACTCATGCCCCTTTCAAAGGACAGCAGAGTCCTTGCTGCCAATAGGAAAGAATTAGTCATCACTACCACCAAGACCAAAGACCTCGGGATATGAAGAAACTCAGATTCTCAGGGGAAACACCTCTGAGCTAAGCAGCAATAACAGAGGGTATCTGCCCAAGGGAAGGAGGAGTGGGATCTTGGCATGCTCACTCTTCTGCTCCTGAACTTTCCACAAAAGCCGCTGTTTGTCTCCTCCTGGTCTCTAGAGGTTCAGGGATCTCTAGGACCCAGCCCGATCCCATGTAGCCATCTTGGGATCTGCCTGCATCCTCAGCCGCCCTGAACAAAGTTGCTCACCTCCTAAACCTACTGGTATTTAGACCTACCCTGTCCTCTGACAGTGATCATCTGTGGGAGAAAGTTCAAGAAAGGATACACAGAAATTCATTGTTATAGGAAAAGGAGGGAGAAAGCAGGAAAAAGATGGCTAAGAAGGAGGACCACAAAAGGAAAAGAAGGAAGGTGTTCAGGGCAAAGGCCTAGAAACACCCAGGGCCCATCTTCATCTAAACGGCCATGGGCCATAAAAGAAGCATAGCCTTATATAGTCTATTACAGACAGGAACTGCCATCCTCTTCCCTGGCTTCCATCCCACTGCAGTGAGGTGGGGATCGAATGTTTCGCAAGATCTGTCTGGTTGCCCGAGGCACGCCATCATCACATGCATCTTGTCAAGCACGTGAGAATGGTCACTTCCCTACATGATGGGGAGGAGTCTGGGCAAGGGCCACTTGTGAACTGAAACCAGCCCCTCCAGATGGTCACTTCCAAGGGGGCAGGGCAGCTGGCCCAGTTCGAAGTCTGAGTTAGGGGGTCAGGGCTCTGTGGGTAGCCAGCCGCCATGAGCCTCATCTTTGCACCCAGCAGCTTCTCCAGACTTCATCCAGTCCTTACCGAACCTGAAAGGAAAAACAGCACAACCCGGGGCAGAGGCAAAATCTGAGAATTCAAGAGGGGTCCTGTTATAACCAGGTGTGTTTGGTCAAAGGAAAAGGCTGGCAAATTGTGTTGCTTCCCCTGTCTCTTGTATCTCCAGACCCAACTGGTCCAATTTATTCTAATTCTAAAGCACTCATGGCTCATCTCTCACTGCCAGGCAGAATGCTTCTGTAAGTCAGAGAGCAGCCCTGCTCACATCCTTCCAGAGGCAAGCACAGACTAGCATGAAAATAAGATAGCTGGGCAACGTCTTCCAAAGGGGAAAAGACAGAGAGAAGTGTCCAGGCAATTTTGACTCCAGCCAGTGGTACTCCTGATTTCTAGAGCTCACTGAGGACTCCTTAACTGAGGTTTGGGGGATTACAAAACTCACCATTTATACAACTGGAACCTTCTGCATCCCCACTACCTGTTCCATTCCCACCACAAAGCATCTCCGGCAAGACAAACAGTATGATTTTCCAAATCTCCACTCCAGTCAGAGAAAGACCCTATGAACGTCACCTTCCCGTTGAGGCACAGAGACTCTATGGGCTAAATATTGCAGTAACCTGTTCACTTCTGCACTTGCATGCTGGTACTCACACAGAGGGCTCATTGTATGTGGCCCCAGAGACTCACAGTGCCTTCTGCTGGCCCACAAGCTCAAACCATTGACCTGAATTGCCTGGAATTTGTGAAGGAAGGATGAGAGGGAACCAGAGTTGGGTCTGGTTCCAGAGCATAGGGACAAGGCTACAAATTAGAAAATGAAATCTAATAGTTGGGGTTCAGTTGTTGACGTTAGTAATCCCTGGCGTTGCTTTGCATCCTTTGTAGGTGATCTCAGGTTTGGAGACCTGGGAAACATCAGTGGAAGGCCTTAAATGTGAACAAATAGAACATGAGAGCCTGCGAGCTGCAGCGCATTGAGAGAGAAATTCCCAAACTTGCACATGCAGAGGAAGTTTGGGGGCAGCTAAGAAGTGGGTTCTGATTCCATGGGTCTCAGGCAGAGTCTGATGCTGAATTCCTAGGCAATTTCTGGGCTGAAGTAAGGGCCCCTGGATCTCTCCCAGAATAGGGGAAGTCTAAGTGGCATATGTTAGAATCTAAGATTCTACCCTCTTCCTTGCTTAGGCACTCAAATCCCCCCCATGCCCAAACGCCATGCCTCATGTGGTTCCCTTTCAGCAATGATTGCACTGCACCCCAAGTAGCCAGCTGCATCCCAGGCTTGTGCAGGCCCATGCCATCTACTTGCCCTTACTCCCACATTCTTCTATTTTTTTTTTTTTTTTTTTTTTTTTTTTTTTTTTTTTTTTGGTTTTTCGAGACAGGGTTTCTCTGTGGCTTTGGAGCCTGTCCTGGAACTAGCTCTTGTAGACCAGGCTGGTCTCGAACTCACAGAGATCCGCCTGCCTCTGCCTCCCGAGTGCTGGGATTAAAGGTGTGCGCCACCACCACCCGGCTACATTCTTCTATCTTTGAAACTTAAAAGTTTCTACTGAACCGTCCCCAAGCTGCCCATGGCATCTACTCTGCTCCTGCTGCTTTCTGGTCACGTGAGCTTTTACTTCATGCCTCTTAGCCCACATTTCCACATCTGTACAGGGGCAGGCACCAAGCTCACCTCACAGCAGATTTCCTAACCACTGGAAGAGGTGACACAGAGAAGATGCTACTAAAGCCACCAAGGCATACCAGGAAATAAGCCAACGAACCAATGTCACCTCCCTTTATGAAATCATCCCCTAATTTCCCACACTTCCTTACTTTTTGGGCATCCTGCACTGCCTGCCTTTTGCTTTTTCCACTGTGGCATTTATCACTCAGCTGAGTGTTGACCAATTGGGCTGGACCGACTTGCATAATCAGTCACGAGCAACAAGAGGGCCAGACCGTGAGTCTGGAACAGTGCCCCGCATGAAGCAAAGCTTCCATAAGGATGGAACAAGAGTGGACCACAGCTAGTAGCCTACAGAGGCACTCTGTGTCAGAGGAACACGCTCACAGGTGCTGTACAGCAAACAAGAAGACTGGGGAGAACAAGGGGCTTATTTAAATGAGTTTCCAAGAGGGAAAAAATGGAAATTTCACATCCAAGAAAAAAGTATTGGTTCAAGAGTTCCCCCAAGTACTTCCCAAATTTCAGAAGAACATAATGATCCTAACATACATGATTTCTTTTGTTGCATACCTAAAGTATCCTTGTACAAGTGTACAAGTGCCAGGTCTTAAATGCAAGTTCTCCATCTTATCTCTTAAGATGCCTTACTCTTGAAATTCAGCCATCATGTGTGAGGAAGGTCGAACACAGAGCAGAGAGGGCGTCTTAGGGTGGGGAACCAAGTGCAACTGGCTATGCCCATGGTGAACCCTCTCAGTAGAGTTGCCATCAGCCCTGTGTGAACGTCACCAGCTGGGATTCATGGAACCTTGGATGTCCCTTGTAAACCCTGCTCCAAGACTGGGAAGCAAGGCAAATGACGGTGGATGTTTGCCGGCACCCTCTCACGAGCATCTCCATGTGGCGACAATTAAGAACAATTGCCTCAGAAGAATATACCACCAGGACCTTCTGCTTTCTCCACACTGCAGCTCAGACTGACAGCGAGCTTTCAGGAGTACACAATGCAAGACCAAAAGGTCTGTAGATTTACTCTCTGGTTGTGAGTCCATTCGTGATACTGCAGGAAAATTACTTCTGGATCAGCCCCAGTTTCATCATCAGTAAAAGGGGGTAATTTTCCTTCAGTCATCGTGTGCCCATCGTGAATATAAAGGGGACATTAGGAAGTTGTACTTCTAAGGGGTTAGATAACAAACATCTTAGGCTTTGAAGACCACTAACTGTTCAGTCACTGCTGTTCAACTCTGCCATCTACAATAGCAAGAAAGTCAGCAAGGCCACATATGACCAAATTGTCACATCTATGTTTCAAAAAAAAAAAAAAGATTTCTTTAAAGAACAGGCTTAGGACTGGCAGGGCCCTGATATAAAGATTCAAGAAAGTTCCTAGAGAAAATGCCAGTTGCCATTAATATTAACTTGAAAGTTCGTGGCATAAATATAATTTTCAGAAAACGTTGCTGGGGATTTCACCAACCCAGTGACCACAGGGTTCACTAAAATGTGTTCCCCCGCGACAATCAGAAGCGAGCCTAGTAACACATTGAGTCACTCTGAGAAGGTGACATGGAGGGCTCTCATGGCTCGCTTTATCATCTTCCTAATGCTCAGTCATGACTGGGTCTTTTCCCTCCTGGAGCACAGCAGCACGCCTATATAACAAACTGGATATCACAACCCTTCCCAGGGAAATCTGCATGGGAGCCAGAGTTTGGAGGTGTCCTTATCTGCCCAACAATTCTTTCAGATTAAGAGGCCCCCATGCAAGGAGTCTGGAAGAGTTCAGCTCTAGGGCAACAAAAAAGGGAAGTGAATAAACAGATGAGAGGAAGGCCTGAGCAGGGACAGTAAGGAAAAGGATCTGGGGGAAAGATGCCCCCCACGTGTCATCTCACCCAGGACCTGCTCATTGGATCCTTCATTGGTCACCAGCTCTATATCTCATTTGCCAACCATGTGCCAGATCTTGGGCCAGGTCAGGAGCTTTTGTCCTCATAGGGGTCACCCACTGCCAGCAGGGAGAAGAGACATGAAGTAAGACAAAGCAGAAATAGTGCTGTCTGTTGCGAAAAAGGAAGTGGAGGGTGGGGAGCCACTGCTGGGGTAGTTAGTCCAACTGGGGGTCACAGAAGGGTTCCCCAAGGAAATGACATAGAAGCAAAGAACAGGGGTGAGTGGGAATTAGTCATCCTCCTGTCTTCCTCTCTGGGCTTGGATGAAGAGCTCTCATGAACCCCAACATACTGCCCCCTCCTCTTGAGCATTGTTGTAGATTGCCTTGAGGAAAGTCCTTTGTTTATCTGAACCCTGTCTTCAGCATCCACACTCCAAGGCTAAGGCCTTAGCCTGGTTTACTCATGCTGCCTCCCATAGGCAGAATTTGCTCCTCATCTTCTCACCACTGGCCCATTGCTGGGCTGCTCCAGCAACCTAACACACCTCCCCTTCCTTTACCTAGATAAGTCATGCTAATCCTTCAGAGCTTGGGTCGCCAAGATCGTGTTTCCCCAGGACCACCTTCCGTGACATTCTCAACTCATTAAAAGTCCCTGTTTCTAAGCTTTCGAGATCCCTGGACCTCTTATTTCTTAAGATAATATTTTTATTAATTCTCTGAGAATTTCATAGGTGCATTCAGTGTAGTTTGGTGGTGTTCACTCCTGCTTCTCCCCAGACTCCTCCCAGATCCATCCCTACCTCCCCACTCCCCTCTCAAATTCACATCTTCTTTTGTTTTCTATTACTCACTAGGTCTAATTCTATGCATATACTCATGATTATGGGGTCATTCATTGGAGCATTGATCCCCTTATTCTTAGCAATTATCTATAATCTATCTGATGATATGACCAATGCATGTCTCCCAAAGGAGACTAAAACCAACTCCAGAGAAGAAGCAAGGGTGTGTCTGCCTTGTTTGCCACTATGCACTGAGGTATGACATAAATAACCAAATGAATTAAATGTCGGGTAAAGGGTTCTGATACCATGCCTCAGTGGTTCTACTTTCCATCATTTGAGAATAAAAATCACCCATCTCTTGAGCTCCTGAATGTTCTCTGGTTTGTACACGTAATAGCAAATGTGGCATAGAAGGGGAAAACAGACCAGAACACCTGACCATGGAGCTAAGAAAGCTAAGGCAAATCGATCTATATCTGTTCTTGGGGCGGGGGTGTCTATATTTCTTTGTTCATAAAAAGGGTGAAAAAAGAGCATCCTCAACAAGGAAAACCACTCTAAAGATGTGTGCTGAGAAATGTCCCGGAACTCCTGGAGAGCCAAGAGAGATGCATCCATACTACTCTGCGCAGACACCACCTGGAGCAGGTAGCTAAGACTTCAAGGGGGGGGGGGGGGAGGCAAGACCAGGGACAGCAGACCCAGCCTGGGCCACCGTGAGCCTCAGAATATCTATCATGAGCCGTGCAGAGAGAACATTTGCCTTTCTTCCCCTTCCAAATAATTAAAGTATATATTTTATGACCTGATAAAATTTACTGGGACCCTTGGCACGTAATTATGGTGCTTCTTTAAAGGAGACCCCATAAAAGATGCATGATTAGAAAGTTAAGGATCTGGATAGAATTGCAGGATGTGACAAATAATTTACAAGTGATAAACTGTCCAAGGGGAAAAATTCCAATAACCTCTGATGAAGGCTAACAATTAAAATAATAAATTCCCCAAGAGCAAGGGTAAGCCCTTTATTGTCAAAAGCTCAAGCTTGAGCCTACTTTACCATACTTTCCTATATGGATAACACCATATAGAAAAGTGTGGTCCTGTGTGTGGTGTTTTCCTTGCAGAGTTCCTGGAGGTGAGGCAGGGCATGTTAGTCCATTGCTTTCGTTCTTGGTCTATTTGCTCTTGCTATAATTGAATAACACTAACTGAGTAATTTATAAAGAATAAAGATTTGCTCAGCTCATACTTCTAATGGTGGAAAGTTAAAGATTAAGATCAGGTGGTTGCAGTAAAAATAATAACTTACCAAAAGCACTCTACAGAGTCAATGCAATACCCAGCAAAATTCTTTACAGACCTCGAAAGAACTTCATATGGAAAAGCAAAAAACCCAGGATAACCAAAACAATTTTGTACAATAAAGGAAGTTCTGGAGACATCACAAACCTTGACTTCAAACTCTACTACAGAACTACAATACTGAAAACAGCCTGGTATTGGCATAAAAACAGACAGGAGGACCAATGGAACTGATTCGAAGACCTGGATATTAATCCACACACCTACGAACACCTGATTTCTAAGAAAGAAGCAAAAAATTATAAAATGGAAAAAAGAAAGCATATTCAACTAATGGTGCTGGCATAACTGGATATCAACATGTAGAAGAATGAAAATAGATCCATATCTATTACCATGCACAAAACTCAAGTCCAAATGGATCAAAGACCTCAACATAAAACCATCCACACTGACCCTCATAAAAGAAAAAGTGGAAAGTACACTTGAATGCGTTGACACAGGAGATCACTTCCTAAATATAATCCCAGTAGCACAGACACTGAGAGAAACAATTAATAAATGGGACCTCCTGAAACTGAAAAGCTTCTGTAAAGCAAAGGACACAGTCTACAAGACAAAACAGCCTACAGAATGGGAAAAGATCGTCACCAACCCCACACTGAACAGAGGCCTGATCTCCAAAATATACAAAACTCAAGAAACTGGTCATCAAAAGAACAAATAATCCAATAAAAAATGGAGTACAGACATAAACAGAGAACTCTCAGCAGAGGAATTTAAAATGACTGAAAGACACTTAAAGAAATGCTAACATCCATAGCCATCAGAGAAATGCAAATTAAAACAACTCTGAGATTCCATCTTATACCTGTAAGAATGGCCAAGATCAAAAACACTGATGACAACCTATGTTGGAGAGGATGTGGGGTAAAGGGAACATTTACCCTTTGCTGGTGGGAGTGCAAATTGGTACAGTTGCTTTGGATATCAGTATGGCAGTACCTCAAGATCCAGCAATACCACTTTTGGGTATATACTCAAAGGATGCTCAATCATACCACAAGGACATGTGCTCAACTATGTTCATAGCAGCATTATTTGTAAAAGTCAGAACCTGGAAACAACTTAAATGCCCACTACTGAAGAATGGATAAGGAAAGAGTGGTGCATTTACACACCACTCTTAATGGAGTACTACACAGCAATAATAATGATAATAATAATAATAATAATAATAATAATAATAATAATAGCATCTTGAAATTTGCAGGCAAATGGATGGATCTAGAAAACATCATATTGAGTGAGGTAACCCCAGACCCAGACAAATATAATATGTACTCACTCATATGTGGCTTTTAAACATAAATCAAAGAAAAACCAGCCTACAATTCACAATCCCAGAGAACCTAGACAACAAAGAGGATCCTAAGAGAGACATACATGGATCTAATCTACATGGGAGGTAGAAAAAGACAAAATCTCCTGAGTAAACTGGGAGCATTGGGGACCATGGGAGAGGGTAGAAGAGAGGAAGAGAGAAAGGGAAGGGATCAGAGAAAAATATATAGCTCAATAAAAACAATTAAAAAAAGAAGTGTGAAATAAAGCTACATGTATTGAAACAAACAAACAAAAAGATCATATGGTTGCAGCCCCTCTTGCTAGTGGGAACTCAGCAGTCCCAAGGTAGAGTGACGGTGTTACATTCAAGCAGACCACCCTAGCTCAGGTCTCTCTTCTAAAGAGCTATGGTCTCATTGGATTAGGTCCCACCCTTGAGGCTTCATTTAACCTTAATTACCTCCCTGAGATTTCACCTCCAAATCCCACAGTGAGATTAAGTTCCCACCCTCTTAATAACTCACAAAAAGGGGATTAAATTTCAACACACATTTTGGTGGGGATGTTCAAGCCATAGCAAGCATTAAGTACATGGTAAGAACTGCCGATTTGCACTGAAGAGGCTAACACTCAGAACAAAGAGGTAAAATATTCCAGAATCAAGGCAATTAAATGCCCTGGAACACTGTGGGAAATTCCGGGATTGAGCTAGGGCTATTGTGGTGTGACAGCATGAAGAGGAGCTACCTGTTCTTCCCAGAGGCCTTTGGGGCCCAGGAGTTAGGCAAGACCGCACAGAACAGGAGAAACTACTAAGTCAGCCTGGAGGCAGGAAAGCAGCCACACACCAGAAGGGCTCTTCAGGCAAAGCAGAATGGGAGGGATAGGAACCATCCTTCCTTGATCATCATGACAGCCAAGCCGTCCCTGATTTCTACAAACATCTCTACACAAAAGCTGAGGCTAGGAAAGAAGACTCTGAGGAGATTTTTTTTTAAAGTCTATACAGATTACAGCTAACCCTATGCACCAAATCCGTCATCTTCCATCCCTGTATAATTGAGAAAACTGCTATACCGGGTGGGTTTCTGTCAACTTACCACAAGCCTAGGGTTAGGCGGGGAAGAAGAACCTCAACTGAGAAAATTCTTCCATCAGTTTGCTTGTAGGCAAGTCTGTAGGGCCTCTACTTGATGGATGTTAGTGTGAAAAGGCCCAGTGCACTCTGGATGGTACCAGTCCTGGGCAGACAGGCCTGACGGTAACAAAGTAGGCTGAACAGCACGTGATGAGGGAGCCAAGCCTGTAAGCAGTGTCCCTCCATGGGCTCTGCCTCAGCTCCTGCCTCCTGGTTCCAGTCGTGATTGAGTTCCTATCCTGGTTTCCCTCCGTGATGGAACATGAAATAAGCCTTTCCTTCCCAGGCTGCTTTGGGTCATGGTATTTTATCACAAGAACAGAACCCTAAAACAGCTAAGATTCTATGACCAATTGAGTAGAGGGCTCCCAAGCCAGAAGCTGTCCAGGAGAAGGAGGAAGGTGACCGTGATAATAGCAGGAACAAACATTAACCGCAGATTGTAGCAGTAGTGATGCCTTACTGAATATTCCCGAGTGTTCCAAGGACTTGGGGTACATCTGTTCATACAGCTTTATTTCATTCTATTTAATTGTTTTTAAAGTAGTGTGCTTTTAAATTAACAAACAAGGTAATGAATTTCATTATGGAATTACCATACGTAATTTGTTTCTGTTAGTCCTCGATCCCTACCTACCCCTGACCTCTCTTACTGGTCTTCCTGTTTCTGCTTTCAAGTCACACATACTCTGTCACCCTCCCTCCTTTCCTAGCCCTACATTAACACTCGTTTTTCATGTCTCATAGTCTCCTTTTTAATTTCATGTCACACACACACACATACACACACACAATCTGGGATCTGCCTGTGAAGGAAAAAAAATGTGACATTTCTGAATCTGGGTATTTTGCTTGATATAGTAACTTCTAATTTTGCCAGGTATGGTGGTACACGCCTGTGCTCCTAGGAGGCAAAGGAGAAGGCTATCTGTGAGCTCAAGACCGGCCTGGTCTGCAGAAGAGGTCCAGGCCACCCAGGGCTACATAGACGCTGTCTCAAAAATAGAAAAAAAAAAGTCCAGTCCCATAGTATATACCCCGCTCTTCTTATCCATTTATCGATTGACAATGAACATTTAGGCTGGTTCTATTTCCTAGCTACCATTAATAATACGGTCATAAGCTGTATTATGACATATCTCTGTAGTGGAACATACACTCCTGAGTGTAAATACACAGGAGAGATATAGTTGGGTCATATGATATTTCTACTCTTAGTTCTTTCCCAAAACTTCTATACTTCCCATAGTGTTTCCATAAGTTCACACTCCATTCAGTAGGAAATAAAGTTGGCTTTCCTCAGACACCTTGACTTTGGACATGAGGAAACTGGGTCACTCTAGCAAAGCCCCTTACCTACTAAGTGGGCATTTACATGATGCCCAATTATGAGTCTCTAAATCATTAGTTCTTAACCTGCCAGTCATGACCCCTTTGATGATGAACCACCTTTTCACAGGGGTAGCCTAAGACCATTGAAAACACAGATATTTACATTACAATTCATAACAGTAGCAAAATTACAGTTACTAAGTGGCAACAAAAATAATTTTATGATTGGGGGTCACCACAATATGCAGAACTGTATTAAAGGGTCACAGCATTAAAAAGGTTGAGAACCACTACTCTAACTGGAAACTGGCTTGACCAGACAAGATGGAAGTATGTGTGGGCACCACAGTGTACCGGAAACTCCCGGAGGGCTATGTCTAAACACATAATCCTGGGAGGAAGAGTGAAAGGGTCGCAGGTTCTGGGCCAGATACCCATTCACAGCAAGATGGAAACAAGAGATGACCTGTCCTTTAGGGACAGAATGGTGGTCCAGAAAGGCTTCACAGAAGGGGACACCTGGTGTCATGAAGCTTGCCCTGATTCGCCCAGCAGGAAATGTTCTCTCTGCCTCCTACAAATAATCCACTTTATTCAGGTCCTTGGAGCTCAGGCTCTGGCCAGGCCCTGCCTGAACCAACCTCCACTTCCTCCTTCCTCCCCCCTCTTCCCTCCTCCTCCTTCCCTCCGCACCCAGCTTAGCCAGCTCACTCTGATTCCCCCAGAAGGCTTTGGGCAGCTTCACACATGCTCACCATCAGGATGGATCAATGGAGAAGTACAATCACTCAGGTTCCTGAGAACGCCTGTTTGTTTAAGAGCCCCTGCCTTGCTTGAACACAGACAAAGCACCACCAGCTCATCACTCCCAGAGATGTGCTGTGGGCGTGAGTTAAAGGCTCTGGCTGTCAGGATTCACATCAATCAGAGGGGCATCCAAGCGGCCTCTGTTTGGGAATAGCAGAGCCATGGGACAGAGGAGTGAAAGAGGGAGCTGGGGCCAAAATTAGGTGGAGACAGAGGAGAGAAAAGGGGTGGGGCAAAGAGTCACTGGGGGACCAAGACTGAGAAAAGAAGATTCAGAATGAGACATGATGGAGGACCTAAGGCAGTGAAGAAGAGGAGGAACAGGAGAGATTAGGAGCCAAACACAAGTCAAGAAAATCAGAAACCAAAATACAGTGGTGAACCCTGATCAGCTAAAGCAGGTAGAAGACCTCGAGGGATGAAACAGGGTGAAATGGGGTGGGTAGAGGGCTCAGGACTTGACGTGTTTGCTGTACAAACATGAAGTCCTGAGTTTGCATCTCTAAAGCTCCCATAAAAATCTGGGTACAGATCTTCCTCTCTCTCTCTCTCTCTCTCTCTCTCTCTCTCTCTCTCTCTCTCTCTCTCCCTCCCTCCCTCCCTCCCTCCCTCCCTCCCTCCCTCCCTTCACACTGACTTCCCCAGGCCTGTGCACGCCCCCTCTAATAAACTCCTAAATGGGTTAAAAAAAAATCTGGGTACAGCAGTGCACATCTGAAGGCCAGCACTGAGAGCCAGAGACAGAGAAATCCTAAGGGCACAGTAGTCAAGCCAAAATGGGGGGGGGGTTCCAGGCTTAGTGAGAAGAAACCCTGTCTCCAACATTAAGGTGAAGAGTGGTAGAGGACACCAAATATTGACCTTTGACCTCCACAGGTGTATGTACATGTATTTATACACACATATAACAACGAGAGACAGCATGGGGTTCCAGGGTCTAGAAGTGAGGAGAAAAAGTAAGAGGAGACAGGATGTGTTCAGGGCTCAAGAACGAGGCCAGCCCTGGGCTGCCTGAGCCTCTCTGTTCAGCCAATTGCTCTGCCTAGAAGGTTCTCTCCAGCCCTCTGCGTCACTGGCTTTCTCTCCTCATCCCCAGCTTTGCTGACCTGAGACTTCTCAGGAAGTCACTGCTGACGGCCACCCCAATGGAACAAAGACCTGGCCCACTCATTGTTCTGGATCTCAGAAGAACACCCAGTCAACTGCTTTTACAGAGCTGATGGAAATTATCTCTTTTTCTCAACTTTTTATTATTTGCTTAGGGCCCCCATGGTTCTGTCATACTGCCAGCACCTAAAACAATGTCTGGCAGAGAAAAGGGTGGTGCTAAAAGCTGAGAACAGATGAATAAATGAATGAATAAATGGCAATGAAGCCAAAATCATGAGAGCCAAATCCTTGGTGACTCACATAGCTAAGCTGTAACAGTGCAATTCTGAATCCGGGTCGGGTGTTGACTAGCAAGTCTCTACGCCTGTTCACAACAGCCATATGGAAGCAGGGATGCTCGTGTGTGGGGCCAGAGTGGAGGCAGAGTGTAGAAACCTACAGGGAAGGTCAGGCTTCAGCCACACCCACAGGGGTTCTGAGAAAGAGACTGGACAGCCGCGCCTTTTCTGTCAGGCTTTAAAGGGCCCACTGAAGAGAATCCATTCCATCTACAACATCATCTTCTCCCAAGTTAGAAAAGATCCTATGGGCCAAAGTGCTTGATTCCCTTGTGAAGCCAAATTCCCTAACTTAACGGGGCTCCCATCAGCCCCATTAAGCCTAATGCAGCTTCCCCCAGGTGCAGGCTCTTTGCCTTTGTGGAAAGTACTTTCTGAAGCACCTGAGAGGATCAGCCCCCTCTGATCAACACTGCAGAACATTCCTAGGGAACCTTCCAGTCAAGACCAGAGTACTCTGGCCTCCAGAAAATCCCTGGTGCTGGTCTTTCAGCTTCCTGGAGTCAGACAAGAAGCAATTACATGCATTTATATCTCGAAGCTAGATGTGTTTGGGGAACTGATGGGGAGCTCTGTCTTCAGGAGTTGCAAAATCTGGACAGCCTGGTAGATAAGACTCTAGGCATGAAATCCCTGAGCTGGAGGCTACTCTAGGTCGCATATAGGATGACTGGTTCAGCACAAACAGGCCCCCTCTCCTACAACCTTTCCATTTTGCCTTTGAACTTCTGTGTTTACTGGTACTTCTCTTTGCACAAATTTGACACTCATACACTCACAGAGTAAACTACAGTTCCTACTCTCTTTCCCAGGTAACCTATAAAGATTGGCATCACCGCTGCTTACATTGATGCCCCATGGTTTGATTTCCCATGCCCCTATAAATGGGACTTCTAGGATTATCCAGGATTATTCTTGCCATTCCAGATATTGATGAGGTTAACACCTCCATTTGTTCTGCTGGAAGCTGCTCCCTTCTTCGAGATTACTTTCCCAGCATGAACATCAGGATGGTATGACGGATTATCAGATCGTCTCAAAGTCTGTAAGAATTTGGATGGGTCTTGTTGTTAGAATCCCTGCCCCGGGAAGACAAACAACATCAATCCCATTCCTCATAAGGTCCCAGCAACAAACCAAAGAACAGTTCCACCAAAGTTCACCCTGGAGGACAGTGAGCTTATTACAGAGCATGGATAAAGGGTTCCTGATAAGAATGTGGGTGACTCCAAAGCCTACACTAGGAAGTTTTCACCCAGTATGAATAATGGCTCCGCAGTAGCCATGTTGCTGGAGCCTCTCTCAATTAACCTCCCGCAGCCCATATACTGTAGCCCCATTCACGACCCCAGACTGCTAGGCTGCTTGCAATCAGGACAGAATTGTATACACATCCCTGAGAGGAGTGCTAGAACCCTGTGTTCTCTCTACCCCTCTTTCTCTAAGGTAAGGGAATATCACCAGTCTGCAGGTCCAATGCTGATGAACCTTTGCTGAGTTGATCAAGTCAGCAAACGGGTTGCTCAGAGGGCCACTTTCAGCAACAACCCTAAGTAGTATGTCTGCATATGCTTTTGGTCAAACCTCATCAATACTGTGCACTGATAACACTTCTTTTTTGGAGGGACAGTTGAAGCAATTCATTTAATCACCTTGATCAATATTAAAATTAAACCTTTAAAACCTGTCTGTCTCTTTGCGGTACTGCTGTTCATTTCAGTTTTGGCTCTCACCCTGTCTCTTTGCACATGTAAGTGTCAGGGTAGTCACCTCCACCGGTGCACGAGGGGTGTCCTTCCTCAGATACACATTGACCAAGTGGGACAACCATCTTTTATCAGCCAGTCACCTACAAATCCATACCTAGGCTAGAGAAGAGCACTGATGGTGGCAATGTGTCCTGAGTCTTGAGCACGGTGCTGAGCTCTTTATATAAATATTTCACTGAACCGGACAAGAGCTGTGACATCATTGTCAGAGTTTCCACATCACAGATGGAGCCACAAGAGGGAACATGATTGTCCCAACATCACCCGACACTGTTTGGATTGAAATCCAGATTTATGGGTCTATAAAGCTGCTATGTGACGATGGCATTAGCTTCCAGGATAGACAAGCAGGAAATAGTTTTCAATAGTATTTCATGTGGTCAGGGAGCCCTGGAGATATTGCTGAGAAGTTCTTACCGCAGAGCTGAAGAACGCATTGAAGGGGTGATGCTTCATGGGCTTCTGAAGCTTGAATAAGAGCTTACCAACTAGGCAAGAGTCAGTCTTGGGAAGAAAGGGGGCTGGTGACATGTCTCAGGGGTACTGTGCTTGCCTAGCACATGCAAGTCCCTGGGTTTAATCCTCAGCATCTCAAAAGAGGGGGGGGGGGGGAAGCTCAAGAGCCAGACCTTCCGCATACGAGGGTGTGAATGGGCAGAATTTAGAAACAACGAGAAGTGAATTTTATTCATTCTTCTTGCTTGCTGTGGTTTGTCTCCAAGCCTTGAGTTTAGCCATCTGTAAAATGGGTAATCAATTAATTAGTTGCTATGAGAACTGAATAGCAAACAGATCCTCTCTGTTGTCCTGGGTGCTGACCTAGAGGACCTCTGTGCCTGTGTTGCCGTGCCTTCCGCTTCCACCTGCAAACTCAAGAGTGTTTGAGAAGTGGCCTCCAAGGAGCACAGACTTTTTGACCAATGGAACCAGTTGATGATGAAAATCACATTGGTTTTAGCTTCAGCCACAGCTGGCTGGAAGGCTCCCTCTGCCACTTACTAGTCTTGGCCTGGGAACGTGGACAAGTCGCTTACCTGGCAGTGGCTCAATTTCGAGCATCTTTGAAATGCAACCAATAAGCCGTGCTTTGGGGGGCAACTATGGCATGTAAAAAAGTACAGAAGCCACATTGGTACCCCAGGTTTGATGAAACACCCCTAAACTCTGCCTCTTTATCACCTCCACACACCACATAGGCACTGATTTCAATGATCTGGGGCAGATGTCCAAGGTCTGCATTATCTACACACACGGCAGTAACCTCCATCCGGGAACTTCTCTGAAGACCTTTGATGCCCTGCAGCCTTCAGGCCAACCAGCCCGGCAGCGCCCCTGGGCAGGAGCTACACCTCTGCCTGGGAGACCAACTTCTCCACATCCTCCCCCAGTGATTGCGGGAAGGAGCATGAGTCATTCAAGGAAAGGGGGTTGGCACTGACTCCCCCAGCCTATGGGGCGGGCCAGAAGGCTGTGGTTAAAGGACCTGCCTGGGTTGCAAAATAAACCAGTGTGCTGTGTTCTGACATCACGTGATGGAGTCAGAGCTGGCTCTTCTTCCCTGGGTCACTGACTCACCTCAAGCTCCCTTTAGTCACATGGGCTCCTGAAGGGTTCTGAGCCGCTCTGCTCCTTTGGAGAAAAGCTAAATTGAAAGAACTATCCCCTCCACACGTACACACACCACTTTTAAATCTCGCCGTGAAAATAGAAGTATATTCTCATTTTTCAATATGCAGCCAGGTGTGTTGCCACGTGCTTTTAATCTCGGCACGTGGGAGGCCAGATGCAGGTGAAACTCAATGAGTTCTAGGTTAGCCAGGGCTACAAAATGAGACCCTGTCTCAAACACAAGGAAAGCAAAAGAAAGCCAAGACTATTAAGCATAGAAACTTACAGTAGAAAAATGACATTAAGCCCCTTCCATGAGCTGTATAGGGTAGTGAATCGTGCAATATTTTCTTGAAAATCTTCAAGGGAACCTGGTTTATTTTTAATTTACTTCAGTTTATTTTGCAGTACATCGATACATATTCCGTCCCAAAATATCAGAATATTACTGAGCAGGCAGGGAGGGGCTCCCCCTCCACAATCGTCATCCCATCTGAAGACAATCACCGCAACAGGGGGCATTTCTTTGCCAGATCTCAGGCCATCACAGGGTGTGTACCAATTACGCAGATGCTCACAAGAAAAACAAGGCAAGGGCTTCTCCATCAGTTTTAATTTTGTGTGGATTATTTCACAGTTCTTTTTGCATCTATCAGAATGTCTTTGAGTGGCCTTTCCCATTTTGTTTCTCCGAGACTCCACGTTTTCCCTGTGAAGGCCACTTAATCTTCAGTACTATCAATTGCTGCGGCTGTAATAGCTGCCAAGCTATGGACTACAAAGCCGACTTTCATTTTTTTCCAGTGTTTGTAAGCAATCCCGGAGGCTGAAGCCAAGAAGAATCTGCAGCACGTGGGTTAGCTGTGACATATGCTCTGCCCAGCCATTCCAACAGAGTGGGTTGTCTACACTCCCCTTTAGATATTTCCAGGTAGGGGCCCATGAGTCCTCAGGACTTGCTTCCTAGTTGTTTGAGTCAAGCGCCCAAGAGGAAGGTTGACATACACAGAAGTCCTTCTCTCCAAGTCCAACCTCTCAGCTGAAAGTCAGATCAAGGGAATGATGCGGAGCCAAAAGAGCATCCAAAGTTGAAGAGAATTGTCTGTCAATCATAAATTGTTCATACGAGGAAACTGAAGCCTGAAAAAGGGAGCTAACTTTCCAAGAGTGGGTTATTACCCATTACCCCTGTCTTGCTGGATCTGCTCTAAGTATTTGAAGAAAAAAAAAACCTTCTTACCTAGGAGGTAGGGGCCATGCTGTCTAATCAAATATGACCACATTTTTTTCTTTGCTTAAAATATGGCAATGGTTCCCTGTGTCCCAACTTTCTGAGCATCCGGATCTCTTTGGCCCTGAGGCCTTGGCATATAATCTTCTGGATCTCTCTGGAATGTTCCTTGCTATTGTCTCTGCACACTCAACTTCATCTTTCTTAACTCCCAAGTTCTTTGGACCTCAGCTAGATTGCAGGACAGAAACAAATCTCTTGCAAGAAAAACAAGTAGCTGGTTCACTTATTAACGGCTAACCACCTGTTTTGTTTCACATTCCCCAGAGCCCATCAGAATATGTCTACTTAGAAAGAAAAAAAAGGGAAAGAGAAAGAAAGAGGAGGAGGAAAGAGAGAAGGAAAGAATGGCTACAGGAGGAAGAAAAGTGTTTGCTTCCCATTGCTGTAACAAACAGCAGAGCAAAATCAACTTGGAGAAAGAAAATGTTTCTCTGCTCCCTCCTGACAGTTCAGGATGTGGGCTCTCAGATCACAGGTGTCAGGTTCCAGCCCCAGTCGCCCATATCCGCCCCCTGCTGGACCCTCATTCTGAAGTCTAACCTTATGGAACCAGAAGCCCAAAGTAAACTCCTGTATAAGTTGACTTGGTTGGTCATGTCTTTTCTCACAGCAGTAGAAAAAGTAACTAAAACACCTTCTGTTACCTTAAGATCCCCACCTACACACACACACACACACACACACACACACACACACACACTAGTTTCCAACTATTAAAGACTTGACCTTCTGAAAATAGCACCAAGCTGGATACCAAGCCTCTAAACCCCATGGTCTATGAGCGGATGCTGAAGATCCAAGGAACATGAAGGAGGGACTTGCGTGAATATTCAGAACTCTGTTCTTTTCTCTTTTTTCGGGGGTGGGGGAGATGGTTGAGATGATTTCCCTATGTAGCCTTGGCTGTCCTGAAACTCACTCTGTAGACCGGGCTGGCCTCAAATTCACAGACATTCGCCTGTCTCTGCCTTCCCAATGCTGGGATTAAAGGTGTGTGTGTGTGCCACCACTGCCCAGCCAGTATTGGGTTCTTACTCGTGGCTCTACTCACTAAGCACTACCTCCTGCTGGACTCTAGGGATGGGAGAAGTGAGGCAGTAACTTCCCAGTCATCTCAGAGCTTGAGTTCTGGCTCCTACAGGGATGTTTCAAACAGGCTTCTTTTCACGCACTCTTTAGAGAACCACACACCCTGAACAAAACACACCAGCTTGCCTGACTGGCTTGGTGGTTCCATATCCAAGCAGTAAACATCAGAGAAGTTAGCAAGGAAATAAAATCTAATTTCCCAGGTCTGTTCCAACCTCTGTCAGTCTGAAACCTGCTTTTTCTCTCCCAGACTAGCCTCTGACAGTGTAAAGAAATGAGGCTGGCCGTCTCTGTGCTGGCTCCTCTCCAGCCAAGGCTTCTTCTGGACAGCATGCCCGAGGATGGACTCTGCCATCACTGCTCCTGAGGCCTGAGTTTCTTGGCACCTAGGGATTTGCTGCTCGGACAGAACTCCAGGAAGCCATGCCCTGGGCCATCTTGCTTCCATTTGTGACTGTCACAGAGATGCTTTGCACCAGTTCGGTCCTTTCTGTGAAGGCAGAGAGAAACAGCAGGGGAGGCCACACTGGGCTGAGACTCTGATTTGGACAGAAGACTAGGAGGCCTGGCCTGACCCAAAGGCCAGCACTATTGTGCCAAAGCCCCAGGTTTTGGCAGAGCCAGAGTCTTGCTTGCCAAGGAAACTTGGAAACAGGCAAAACTCTGTGCGGTTGAAGACAAACACCACCCTCGTGTTTGTGATTCACTTCTGCTCAGTTCATCAAGCTGCCTTCCCGTGAAAGCGGCTTCCATTTCAGCGAATCTGAGAACGAGTTTTGGTGTCAGTCAGTTCATCCAAAAAATCCCTCGGCCGTGACAGAAAAGTTGAAGCCATGCTTCTATGACCTCAAGAAAAATGACAGCCACTAGACTTCCTGGAGCTCAGCTTCCCCATCTGTATGCCAGGGGGTGGCATTGAACAACAACTGTGAAGATTAATTTGATGACTGTGGTGGTTGAGTTCCCATCCAGTAATGAGCACTGGAAATGATGCTTCATAGCCTGTGTCCGTGTCATCGCCAGAATCTTCATCCCACCATACTACGAAATGACAGACCTGAAATCACACAGCTTTGAAGGTTGCATTAACTGTCAGGATGGATAGCCTCAGTAGGGACCCTCATGAATGCCCTACTCATAAAATACACCATTGTGTGGTCCCCTCATCCAAAACGCTGTGAGGTTTTGGTCAAGTGACTTGTTTAGGCCAATGATCTGCCCATATTAGAGCTATTTGGCCTAGAGGAGGTTCAGAATGACCCAGGCCTTAGAGAGAGACCAGGCAATCCAGATGTCACCATCAAGGCCAGTTCAAAACTGAATGGAGCTGAACATAAGAGACTAACAGGAAATCCACCAAGCCAAAGAAGATGGCCTGAGGCATTACTGTTTGGACCACTGTTGTCCATGGCAACAGATAGCTAATTTGACCATGTCGCAGCCAGGCTACATTCTTGCCCTACCAGCTCTCTTTCTGTCCTTACACTTTCCTAATTTGTTTTAGTTCAACTAGACTATCCGGATGAGAAAGTGTAGAAACCAGCGTCACTCAGAAGGAGGCACACGCCAGTCATCTTAATCACATCCCAGACTACCTGGACTAGCTGAGCACACCCTTCCTCAGGAGCCTCGCTTCAGGACCACCTGACACCGGCGAAAGTGGCAGCCACCTGTGGTGGTTCCCACCTGCAACACAGCATTCGAGAGCTAGGACACAGGAGTTTGAAGCCAGCTCAGATCACATAGCAAATTCTAGGCCGGCATGGGTTACAAAATGAGACTCTGTCTTCAGAGACAGAAAGAGAGGGAGGGAAAAAGGAAGGGAGGGAGGGAGAGAAAGAGAGAGAGAGAGAGAGAGAGAGAGAGAGAGAGAGAGAGAGAGAGAGAGAGAGAGAGTTTAAAATTATTCTAGACACTTCCTTAACACAGGCTAAGGGGAGGGAAGAGCCTCCTGATTAGGAGAAAGCAATGCACATTAACAGTAGACTAAGGCTTATTGCTCAGAACACATACTGTAACTCAAAGTAAATACTGACATGCTACCAACAACTTGTCCCCAGGGCAGCTCTGTTGAGTGAAGGAGCTCTGTTTGCCATAGTCATCGGGTCATCCGGGTGAGAGCAAGTTGCTCCAAACACATTCGAAGCTTCTGGGAAAGAGTTGATTCTCTCAAATACCCCCACACTAACTTTACTGATAGTTACCCTATGAGCAGGAATAACAACTAGGAAAATACATTCACACCCAGTCTCCATCTCCAGCCAGATGTTCCTCTCTGGTCTCCATCTCCAGCCAGATGTTCCTTTCAAATCTCCATCTCCAGCCAGGTGTTCCTCTCAGAATCTGCCATGACCTTGTGTTTATTGAAAGCAGTCACTGGAATGGATTTAACCCATAGCCACAGAGTTGCCTGCACTTGTTGCTCATAGACAACCCATGAAGTAGACATTACACAGCCACTTGACAGAGACAGAAATGAAGGTCACAGGGATGAAGGTCTGACTCAAAATCATGAGGCTTGTGGTCCCACGTTCAGTGGATTCTAGGTCTCCACCCAGCCTTGGCTCTTCTGGTTCCTCCTTCAGGGACCATTCTTAAGTTCACCTAAGACACATGCAAACAGTTCAGAAGACTTCCTGAGAGTGACTCTCTGCACTGGCTCCACCATCTCTCCTTCCTGGGAGCCCCAAGGCTTCTTCCTCAAGTGACAAAGTTGGTCATCTCTTCCAGCTTCATTCCTTCCTCACCATAATTTAACCTCAGAGACACCTGACTCTCTAACAAGGACTTTGAGGTGCAACATCACAGAGACTGGGCCCTTCAGACTTGTGGACATCCTAGCCAGATTCTTCAACAAACACCTGTCTTTATTAACATTCCTAAGTTTTATGTATATGCTGGGGAATATTATTTTCAGGTGTGTGACTTTTGTTTATGCTGTATTCGTTTAACTCTGTGAAGTTGTGCTACTGTGCCTATATAAAACACCTGATGGTCTTAATAAAGAGATGAATGGCCAATAGCAAGGCAGGAGCAAGGATAGGTGGGGCTAGCAGGCAGAGAGAATAAATAGAAGGAGAAATCCAGGAGGGGAGAAGAAAAAAGAAGAACAAGGAGTAAAAGAAAAAGGATAGGATGATTTCAGCCACCCACCTATACACAGCAAGCCACGGAGAAAGAAGGAAATAAAGGTACACAGAAATAGAGAAAGAGAAAAGCCCAGAGGCCAAAGGTATTTGAGACAATTTAAGTTAAGGAAAGCTGGGCAGAAAGAAAGCCAAGCTAAGACCACGAGTTTATAGCTAAGAATGAGCCTCCATGTGTGATTTACTTGGAAGCTGGGTGGTAGAACCCCCAAAAAGCCAAAATAGAAAAAAATACACAATATATGTACATATATATGTGTGTATGTCTGTATGTACATGTATATATGTATATATGTGTGTATATACATATATGTGTATGTATGTGTGTGTGTGTATATATATATATTATTATTCCAAAAATATCCCGTGTTCCCCCTCACCATAGGGTCTTTGCACAAGCATAACCTGGAGCTCTCTTTTGTTTCAAGAGCCTTTCCATTAGCTAACTCCTGGACAAACTTTTCCTAACAAGCCTCACTTCAGCCAAAGGACCTGATAAAGTGCCGAACCAAAAAGCAACCCTTGCTGGCCTGGGTAATACAGCTCTATAGCAGAGCTTCCTGCTTAATATGAACAAGGTCCTGAGTTCAACACCTAGCAGCAAAAATAAAAAGAAATAACTTGTGGCTGTTTTCCTCTTATTATTATTTCTTCTGTGTATGGTGATTCAGCTACTAAAGAATGGATGAATGAGTGAATGAATGAATGAATATATTTGCTCAGCCCCAATTCTGTCTTGCCCAATCTGTGAGCTTGGGTCAAAGAGGTGCCATGGGTCCCTGGGTATACCACATCAGAGACAGCTAGCCTCTGTCTGAGGAAAGAGTTGACCTCAAGGTTGAGTAACAACTTATGGTCGGAAAGAGGCCTTTTGGCTCCTTGAGTTCAGCTGTGGAGCATGCTGGGAATGCAGTGGTGAGGGAGACATGTGAAAGACGTGGACAGAAGCAGCGGTTGGGAAACTAGAGATGAGGCAGGGGAGTTGCCCCCATTTTCAGCAAGGCTCCAAAGGCGAGCAGCCTCTGGTGCAAATGTTGTGTCTGCTAGGTCAAGGGAAGGTGACCAGCTGGGGGAAGAAATGGCCTCCTTCCTTTCTATGCACACACCCAGCTCCTTCCTGCCTGGGGCCCTTTGTGCTTGGTGTCTCTGTACCTGCATTTCCCTCCCTGGTTTAAGCAGGGCTGCCTCCTGTCAGTCAACTTTTGTATCAAAGGCTACCTGCTCTGAGACACTTTTCCTAGCCCACCTCCTACTGTCCCCACCCACTCGGTCTCTATTGTTGCTGTTTTACAATCCTGCTTTACTTTCTTTGAGGCATTTGCCAGTACACCCAGTCATCTAAGGAAGGGCAGAGCCAGACATGTGATTCCATGACCTTGCATCTGCCTCATGGTCAGCCCTTGTAAGAGGACAGTGAGAAGCAGGAGAACAGGGGCTTTGTGTCAGCTGTTCCCAGGGCCCCATAGCAGGCTCCACCTATTTATTCCTTTCATCTTAGCCCCTCCATCAGACTTCCAGGGTCACCCAGCAGACCTAAATCTGCTGGGCTGGTGGGTTCAGAGTGTTGAGTCCCCAGCAAAGGAGAAACCATTTTCCTGATTTTGTGTCTAAGAAAGGTGGAGAATCACCACACACCCACCTGCCCCCCCCCCCATATCAGCATGACTGTAGTTGGCCTTCAATTTACTCATCTGTAGAATGGGCTTGGTAAAAGTCCATTGGAGTTAAGAAATGAAGTAGCAGTCAGAAGCACAGGGCAGTTTAGAAAATACTATCTCCACCAGCAGTTTCCCATGGCAACACACATCCGCATCCAACATGCTGCTCCATTCTCTGGCCCCTGCCCCTCAAGAAAGAAGAAATTTCTAATCCTGAATGGGTCAGGGGAAACCTCTGCTCACAGAAAGTGGGAGTTCCATTTTCAAAGAAGCTGCTTTCTCTTGGTAAGTAAGGCCAGGCAGACCAGAACTGCAATCTATGTCTGGTAGGACCAGGAACCCAGGCACACCCTCTGCTCCAGCTCTCTGGACCAACCAGTGCTAGTGTCATGTGCTGGGATATCAGCCCGTCAGATGTCACCATTCAGAGCCAAGATCCAGTGAGGTGTGGCAGCAGAGAAAGCGGGAGGTGGTTACTCTGGCCAAATGGTGTCATTACTGACAATTAGAGAAATGGCCCATTATCACCATCTAGTCATCAGCATCACAGGTGTGCCCCTGTGGACACCCACCAGGACGCCGCCACTAAATGCTCCTGCTTCTCCTCACCTCCTACTCTCGCCACATAGCTTGAGGGTAAAGGCTTTGCACTACCTGCTCCTTTGCTCGAATGGAATTCTCTGAGACCTAGTACTATGTGACCCAGAACCTCAGTAGGTGGTGAGCACCCCGTCTGGTAAGAGAGTTAACAGAGTGATAAGTTCCTGAGTCTAAAGAAAATTCATCACTAAAGTACATTCTAAACTAACACTGAAGGACAGTAATGATGTAATATTTCGAAGTGTGCCTACAATCTCTCCCTTCGTAAAGTATGTGTCATGGTTCAAATAAGTTAAAAGATATAGATACAAGGCTTGAGGGTCTAAGAGCCGTTTTGCTGTGATGCCAACTGTGACTGTCTTTGTTCCTGCAAATTTCATTCAAAAGGAATGAAAACACAGGTGGTTATCACTTGAAGTTCAAGAATCCAAAATGAGGAGGCAGAGCTGCATCCAACCTGCTCTCCAATGCTACAGACCCTTAAACAAGCCATGATCCTTTGTAAGCCTAAGATACCAAAGAGGGCCAAGAACCTATCTCAGTGAGAAACAACCCATGACCCATGTTCCTGTCACTCATAAGGACACAGTAAATAGAGGACTGTATTTGTATATTATAATATAGTGGGGAACTAGGATCTTGTTCCAAAGAACTCTGTAGATAACAACAGACTGTATGGCCCAGGTGGATCCAAGAGTCTTGACTTCAGCCTGAGCAGGCGCTGTCAGAGCCTAGGCCTCAACCCTGCCCTCCTATGACACAATCTACCTGCTGCGGTCTGAATCCCTGGGTTCTCCACCCTGCCCAGCTCCAATGCCACCCCAGGATCCCCCTCCTCTTGGAACTTGACGTGAATCTTTTAACCATTAAACACTTAGCTTCGTGTTTTCCACCTTCAGAAGTTTCTAAACAGTAATTAGGCCATGGAACACCCTGCCAGGTGGTGAGAATAAATATCATTAGTGTAGGAGGGAGTGTGGGGTAAGTAAAGGTGCCCCAAGGCTTGGCACACAGCTGGGACGGGCTGGCGTGAGGTGGAGATGTCCCATTCTGAACTCCCAGCTTCTGAGCTCTCTTGGGTAGAGCAGAGACCAACCGCTGAAGATGTAAGGACAGGTGATATAATTAATAGAGACACCACTGACTCTGGCTTCCAAAAGATCTGCTGCCTGCATATGTGTCTGTTTGTGTGCGGTTATATGTGCCCCATATGTGTGTGTGTGTGTGTGTGTGTGTGTGTGTGTGTGTGTGTGCTTGTATGTCTGTGCACACGTGCACGAACACCAGAGATCAACGTGTCTGAGCATCAATATCCTCAACTGAAAACTAATGGTCCTAAGAGTTCCCAATATGTCGAACGTCAATGGAGGCAAACGAGGGTAAAAGTAGCACACACCACGCACCAAGCGTAGGAGTGGGCACTCTATATGGACCAGCCTAGAATCCCCAGAGCCTTTTAGTGGAAGCACTTTTCTACTCTGTAATGAGGAAACAAGCTCCACAGCGGAGAAAGCTGAGCAAGCCCAGTGGGATTTATCCTTGAGCCCAGGGCTCCTCCTCAGAGTTCTGTTCTGTTCAGCATAGAATGTGGGATGCAGCTTGGGGAAGATGTCCCCACTGCCTCCACCTAGATTTCAAACCATACAGGGAGGAGGCACTGGTTGAGAAAGAGGGCAGCGCTGCCAGTTTGGTCCTGGGAGGTGAGATCTATGTAGGCAGGAAAGCTGGAAATGGGAAACCCCACCCAGATGCCTGTTGAGCATCCATAGGTCCCCGTCTGTGACATTAATTACATCTTCAGTGGACCTTCTACACACACAGAGCAGGAACGGAGGCAGAAGGTGTCTGGAATTGTGGGTCTGGTGCCTTCTTTCACACCACCATGACAAAGAGGAGGGCACTGGTGAGTCTGTGAAGCCCGCTCCCTTGCCTGATCCACTTGGAATAGCTCCGACAGTTTCCCCTCTTTCTCTTGTTCATAGCTGTGCCAATGCAGCTCTTACGGCCCGGGTTTTGCAACAGTTTCCTATCTAGTTTTGTGGCTACCAATCTCTCACTTCATCTAACTCACCCTCCCTACAAGCCATCAGAGCCATCCTCATAAAATACAAATCTGATCTTGTCTGAGTTTCATGCCCCAGTAAAAGCCTGCAGTCTAGAGTAATGGCTCAGTGGTTGATAGTTCTTGCTGCTCTCCCAAAGGACCTGAATTTGCTTCCCAGCACCCAAGCTGAGAAGCTCAGAACCACCTATAACTCCAGTTCCGGAGGATCAGTGCCCTCTTTTGGATGCCATGAGTACTCACACGCAGATGGCACATGCATTTGCGCACACACACACACACACACACACACACTAAAAATAAAAATCAACCTTATAAAAATACCCTCAAACAACAAACCTTCAATAGACTCCATTATTCTCAGGATCTTGTCCAGAGTGCTAGTCATTGGCCCCATTTTACTGCAGTAGAAATAAAAGAAAAGATCATTAGAATATGATACTTCTGTGTTTCATTTTGTTTGTGTGTTTGGGTGTGGGGGTGATGGCAAAATACTTGAGCAAAATAGTTTAGTTGAAGAAAGGTATATTTTAGGACTTTGAGGTCATTGCAGTGGGAAGGGTGTGATCAATCAGCTCAGTCCATGGCAACCAGCAAGCAGAGAGGGCCAACACCTGCAAGATTGACCTTTCTGCCTTTATTCCTTTTTATCCCATTGCAGACTCCCTACCTTTACCCCCAGCCTATGGGGATTCCCACATGCAGGACAGGTCTTTCTGCCTTACTTGATCCTCTGGAAATGCCCTCACAAACACTCCCAAAGCTGTGCTTTCCTCATCTCCCAGGTATTTCTCAATACAGTCAAGGCTGAGCCTCACATCTCTCCTCACTTCTCTAGAAGGCAGCATCCAGGAAGTAAGGATGCTTGTGAGATGCAAAGGCCAATTCGTCTGTCTAATCTGTCTAAAAAGACTGAAATGCCCGTGATATTTGGGAGGTGTGGGGGGAGAAAGAGAGAGAGGGGGGAGGGAGAGGGAGAGAGAGAGAGAGAGAGAGAGAGAGAGAGAGAGAGAGAGAGAGAGAGAGAGAGAGAGAGAGAGAGAGAGAGAGCGCTAAGAGCAAGGGACCTGTGTGGCATGGATAGTTGAAACTGAGAAACAGAAGGAACTTTGGGGAGCCTATAAGGGGAGGATCTTGAACACTGGAGCTTATAGAGCAGCCCTTTTCATGGAAAACTTCCTTCAGAAACTAAATTAATGCTACACTGCCAACACTGGGCTGAATCATATGGGACCTCCAGATTTGTTCAGGTTACACAGACATTGGCATTTATACTAAGTTCATGGAGTTGGTTTAACCACCTTCCCAGTAAGATTGATCGTTCATTCTAGTGTAACCCTAACAGTCCATAATCCCTTGTTTCAAGTCTTCACACTGGGATATTTTGACTGTACGCTCTTGTCAAGCTCAGTCTTGGCAGTCCTGAGTGATCAGAGGCAGCTGATCTTCACCAACAAGTCCCAGCATTAAAACAAAGTAGCAATGCGCTGTTGTTGAAAATGTGACCGAACATTGGCCTCACTCTGGTTACTTTCCTCAGTTTTCATTGAAAACATGTCAGCCTCCCTCCTCAGTGCCACCACTTTCTGTTTTGGTCCTCACCACTTCCAGATGAAAATGGAAAAACAGAAGTTTAAAGGGTAGAAGAAGAAGTCTCTGAACATTCAAAATAACAAAGGGGGGAAGCTGTCCAATTTGGTTCTAAAAATACATCTTTGGTCTTCTTCTCAGTGCCCGGTGAAAATTTGTTTAACCTTCCTCTTGCCTGGAGAGGGGTCTATAAGAAGGGTTCCTTGCCCGAGCCACCCACTGAAGTATCTTCAATGATCTATGTAAGAAAATAACTTACAAAACCGAGCACCCATCTAACTGCCAGGACTTCTGCATCCCTAAGCTGGAGATTGAATTCTAGGATACTACTCCTTCTTCCTCCTGGGCTTGTGGCTTTATTTCATTGTGGGAACCATCTCAAGATTAGGGTCCTCTTTCCTGAACTAGAGAACTGGTCCTGAAAATATTCCATGTTGCCTAAGAAGCAGCTCAGAGAGCTGAGAGTCCAGCAAATTCTTCCATCCTTCAGTTTTCAGAACCAACAACTCCTGAGCCTCAACTGATGCCATATGAAAAGAGAACGTCAAAAACACACCTACAGGAGGCATGATGCTATAGATGGCATAGGGAAATGCATGCCTGAAAGTTCTGAATAGATGCCAACTTTGTACAACACTAAAAGAGACAGGGAATAAAGTCACCCCCAAAGGGAAGAGATAGAAATTTCCCCCTTTCACTTCCTTCTTACATTGCTGCCTTCCCTTTAAGGGTGGCTACTTTGGGGGTCTCATCTCCTGCCTTAGGAGATGCCAGGTGTGCCTTCGGAGAGTAGAAGGTGGGGGATCCTAGAGGTGGCTCTTTGGCCAATCTCTAGGCAAGGTAAACTGAAACCCTGTGTCTGAGATTCACATGGCTACCAGGTCTTGTGCCCAGCTCATACTTCACCATTTGGTGACCAGGCATTACCTCACCTCCAAGAGCTACAACTTCTTTAAAAAAATATCTATTTCAGTGTCTTGCTTTGGGGATTTGATGCAGTCAAACTCTATTTTGCTTGGTAATAAATAGGAAGTTCTTCATAACTGTCGTGGAACATGGTACCACACTGCGTTGGGTTACCTTGCCCTCATTCTGCACCTCCTGAACTTCTCTTCTTTAAAGCCTTCTGTGTGTCTGTCCTTCCTGGTCATCTTGTCCATGTCTCTCATGTTCTGGGAGTCTCGTGAATGGGTCACACACCACATACACCCCTGAAGCTAAGAATCATGGCAGACTCTCCGAATATATTCTTAACTTGATCTGCATGTTACCACCTCAGTTTCTGCTCTCTGAGATTTCTGCCCATGTCCATGGTAACGTTACCACCCTCTGTTGCTCTTGCCTCTTCAAATAGTCCTTCTGCTTTGTCCAACCATTCTGCTGGACCTGTAGCCCACAACTCTACTTCACGTCCTGGGGTAGGAGAATGAGAAGAGTCAGACTGCACTATGCCTTGAAATCGTCAGGAGGTTAAGCCCTGGCTGCCTCGTCCCTTACTATTGTTTATGGCAAGTCTGAGGACTTCTAGAATTTGTTTTTTTTTTCTTTTTATTTGGATGTTACCAAATAATCACGGGGTGAACACTTGGGGTGAATCATTGGCATCAACACAGTAAACATAAAAACTTGACAACATTGAGCACATCACTCACTGGGCTCTCTAATTCACTCCTGACGATGGTTCCACTGTTAAAGGTGGCATTACTACCGACTAAGGCTGAAATTTAGAGAGAGTAAATCACTTGGCCAGAAACCCACTTTATAATGGCAGGGCTGGGAATGGAACACAGAGGTTGGCTGACTCCAAAATCATACTCTTAATTATATGATGAACCTCACCTAAGGGAAAAGAAGCAAAGGAATGTGGACCCAGAGACTAGCCCTAACCATACTTCTCTCTTTGACAATTTAGTCAGAGCAAGTGGAAAGGTGGAATGCCTTGGAACAATCCTTTTCTACATTATGAATATGTATTACTCTGATTGGTTAAGAAAAAGCTGACAGACCAGCCGCTGGACAGGAAGTTAGGCAAGAAAGCCAAACTGAGAATGATGGGAAGAAGGAGGGTGGAGTCAGGAGAGACGCCAGCCAGCTGACCAGGAAGCAAGACATGCTATGAGCCACATAGAAATACATAGATTAATAGATATGGGTTAATTTAAATGTAACAGTTACCTAGTAACAAGCCTGAGCTATCATCCAAGCATTTATAATTAATATAAGCCTCTGTGTGGTAATTTGGGAAGTGACTGCTGGGTGTGTAAGAACAGCCAGTTGAAACAGGAAACATCTATCTGCCGTGGGACCTCTGTCTCTTTCTAATCCTAAACTGGAGAAAAATCTAACCTCTTTAGGAGTGTGTGTGTGTGTGTGTGTGTGTGTGTGTGTGTGTGTGTGTGCATCTATATTTACACAAGTCAACAGAGGCAGGCAGTGAATGAAGGATTTAGAGCCCAGAGACTTCTGAGGCTTTCCTATTCAGGCCACACACAGATGTGTGGCTCAGAATGGACCTTGTGGGGAGCTTAGATGCCCTCAAAATTTGCCCTCTGACTACCACACATGTCCTGTTGCAAGTCCCCCCAAAAAAGATGGTAATGACGATAACAATCATGATAATCACTATTAAATGAATATAATTAAGAAAAAATCTACTTGAGTCAGCTTTCCAGGCATAATCTGCCTTCTCCTACAAAGGCATGTAGAAGCCCTCTGCTGAGGTGGAAGCCTGGTCCACTGTGGAACTGATTATGTCTGAATCCCCTACTGTGACCTGTGGAAGGATTTGGGCACCCCAGAAGTCACTGCTTTGGTTAACATGGGTTTAGGGGCCCTGTGAGTCAGAGAAACCTCTGTAGACAGGACCTCACAACACTCTCACAAGTGGGTCAGTGTTTCAGATTCTAGCCTGGTGTTTGGAACGGAATGGGAAGAACTAAAGAAGGTGCGACATGGTCATTGGAATTCTCCAGTTGCTGGGGGCTCATAGTACTGAGTCACATGGAGGCTGGGAAGAGAAGAGAGCTGACCCTGCTCTACAGTCTCTCCAGCTGTTGTTCTGGATCCTCCTAGGCTTCAGACAAGCTTCCTGCATCCCCTATGAGTCTTCCCAAAGACAACCTGCCTCTTTTACACCTACCAGAGCCCGCAAAAGACCAATGCTCCCCTTAGCTGGGCCAATCACAAGCTCCCCTGTGAAATGGAGGGGAACTGGTGGCACAGCAACCTGATTTGAACCCAGCCCCAGTATTTAGTAGGAGGGTGTAAACTTATCTATACTGTGTCCATAATATATAATGTCGTAGCTTGGTGATTTATACAGAAATAAGATTGGTTTGGAGTCGCAGGTCTGTAGGGGTAAGGTCCCCTTGCCAGTTCTGAAGTAGTGCATAGCATCATCTGGCAGAAGATATGAGTCACACGAATGTACATTTGTCTATCTGGTCTCTGTCCCCTCTCATACAAAACCACCAAGATTCTGTCATGAAGGATCCTGCTCAATTCCTTTGCTTAATTTTAACTTTAATTTTAATTTGCTCCAAGGCCCACCTCTAAATACTATAGTTAGATTAAGTGCCCATACTCTTGATGCCTTGTTGGTGGAGGGTTGCTTGTTGGTTCCTGGCTACTAAGCAGCTCAGACCAGAAATAAACGCACAGAAACTATATTATTTAAAACATGGCTTGGCCCATTAGCTCTAGCTTCTTATTTGCTAACTCTTACATCTTAATTTAACCTATCTCCATTAATCTCGTATTACCACGAGGTCGTGGCCTACCAGCAAAGTTTCAGCACATCTGTCTCAGGCTCCATGGCTTCTTTTGACTCTGCCTTCTTCCTCCCAGCATTCAGTTTTTTCCCTACCTAGCTCTGTTCTACCCTATCATGGGTTCAAGACAATTACTTTATTAACTAATGGTATTCACAGCATACAGAGGGGAATCCCACATCAATGCCTCATAATTTGGCAAATGGGGGTTAAACAGCAATTCACAAAATTTTGAGAAACCCTCACACCACATGAAAACCACTTGGAGGCACTTTCTTCATTTCTACTCAAACCATTTTTCCTTTACAATTAGCGTCTTTTGAGCTGGGGACATAGCTCGGTTGTTAAAGTGCTTAAGTAACTGACCTCAATCCTCAGAACCCCCAAGCAAAAAAAGATGAACGCAACATGTGCCTATTATCCTAGCAAGAGGCAGAGACAAGATCCATAGGGCTTACTGGCCAGCCTGAGCTCTCTTTGCCACAGCAAGTCAATGGCAGACCTGGGATCCAGACCAGGCCCCAAATCAAGACTTTGTTCCGTTTGAATTTTAATTCAATCCTTCATTCAAAACCAAAATTCTTTCTTGAAGACCTACTATGTCCACACCCCAGCTCTAGATGCTGAGAATAACTAAGGAGATAAGCCAGGCCCTAGACGCAGCCATAGTTAAGGCAAGCAGTGCAAACTCTCCACATTTGTGGTGTTGCCATTTCTGCTCCTTCACACTACCCCTCCAATTCTGGTGGCCTAATACTAGAAGGGAATCAGAACACAGTAGCCCCATAACCTCTAGCATACATACTGGCTTTATAGAGCACAGCAGCATGAAGCCCTGCCCATGGGTGTAGACAGAGGCCTGGGTCTAGCCACTTCCTGCTTGCCTGGGCAGACCAGGTTGAAGTTCCCTGGCACCTGTGACAGGGCTGGGCTAGAGACATAGACACAACCTGGAAATTACAGGTCGCAAATCTCCCCTTCCTCCCCTCCACCTGGCGCCCCCTCCCTGTCCTCGGCCAAGCACAAGAGCTATCGCTCACGTTTACGAGGCCTGTGTGCAGGTTGCAGACCTACCATCATCAGTAATGGGTTGTTGTTTTTATTTTCCATTTATGGGGAGTCTGAGTTACTACCTACGGTCGCCACAGCCATCAAACTGCTCCAGGGGCTGAGATTTACATACGAGCCACGTGACCCGCAACAAGCTTAGAGAGGAGAGGGATCAAGGGACATTTACAGTCTAATTAGAGCTGATGATTGATACACAGAGAGTGCAAAGATCAGCCTCTTCTGCCCCTAAAAGCCTGGGAAACCTTCGCCCACTGCATTGTTACAGATTCTGGCACACAGGGCGTAAAACCAGGGCTCAGAAGAGGTGAGCGCAGGGTTCCACCCTGGTGTGAATCTAAAGAGGTCTACCTAGGAAGCAGGGGAAGAGGAAGCAGGGGAGGAAGGCCCTCTAGTCCTCTCACCATTGTATCAAATTAAGGTAGTAATTACCATATTAGCTGAACAAAGGTCCCTGACAACCAGTTAATAAGCTACGGTGGCCTGCACAGCTTTCATCCCAAGATCTCAAAATGTATTATAAATAATTAAGTGCTATCATTTGGTGATGTGCGCAACCAAAGAACCTTACGACTTCTACTTCCTGGGTTTTTCTCCCACTTTACAGGGAATGCAGTTAAGCCTCCTGTGCCCAAGTAGAGAGACTGAGTCACGGGGATGGGGGAGGGGGGACAGTGGTTTAGATCATATGGTGCTCCACAGATGCCTTAGGCTCCCCTCCCCACTGTTTCTCTCTATAGAAAGAAAGGCTGTCCCACCCCCAGCCCCACCCATTCTCAGGACCAGTTATAGTTTGGAATGTTCCCTGTTGGAAAGATCCTTGGTCCCAATAGGGAAGGTGCACAGATCCCTTGCTAGCTCTGACCTGGGCCCCTGCCACTCTGTAAATTCCCTACCTGGAATGTGGTAGGAAAGTATACTCCTTTTTCATGTGGCTGAGTGGACCCACACATTTGGATTCCTACAAGAAAAGTACATGTTTCCATCAAGTGTCCGAAGCCTGGGCCCTTCACATCTACCATTTAGCTGCCGCCTCCCCAAAAGCTATCATTTTCTATTTCCTGTGACTAACAGGCACCGGCAGCTTAATTTACATGTGGCAAGATGCTACATCCAAAGAGCCATTTCGTCATCGGCTGCCGTCAGGGCTCCAGAGCCTGTGCCAGGACCTGCACAAGCCAGAGGCTGTAGGGGCCAAGAGCAGATTGTGGTACCCGTGTGCAGGGCAGGTGTTCTGTCTGTAAGGTGGGCCTTGAGCTCTGTCCTGCCCATATCCAGGCATCATGGAGTGAAAACTTTGCTGAGTTACCCCTCTCTCCCAGATGGAGAGAGCTTCCCAGCTCTGAATATTCCCTGGAATTCCTTAACAGTGTGAATGATGCGGTGTGGTGGGTAGCTGCTCCCACTTCACATGTGCGAACCCTGAGATTGGAGAGCAATGCAAAACTACACAAACAGCAGATGCCTGGATCATAAAGGAACTCAGTTTTGTGTTCCTCATACAGTCCCCCAGCTAACCCACCATCCAAATAAAGAAGAGATTTGCCTACTGACTCGTTTGAACCCCCAAGCTCCCTCTGAACCAGCATGCTGGGGGAATAACACTTCATCCGAAGCAAAAGGGAAAACTGACAGACACCCAGTTCTTCTGGAAACCCACTGCAGAATATTTGAGGGTGAGGAATTTTACTATCATCATTATTATAATTGCTACCACAAACAAAATTAACTAGATCATGCTAGGTGTCCTCAATGCCTGTGGGACATTTAGCTGTATCTGCACTTCAGTGAAATTATAGCAGGTCCCAGCCCATCATCTTGTCTATATGGATGAAGCAACCATGTCTTGTCTGTGATTGCTGCCTCGTTTTAATTCGTCAGATATTCATTGGGTACCAATGATATGTCACACCCAGTGCTGGAGGTCAAGATGACATAGATGACTGAGACAGACCCCACCCTTGGGAAACAGCCAAGCTAGAGAAGCCATTGAGTGCAGATCCCAGGAGGAGGGTGCCAGGGCAGATGGAAGAAGGCTAGGAAATCAGGGAAGTCCAGGACAGACCAGTCACAATTACATTGGGAAGACAGCTAGCTACTGACTCAGAGGCCATTAACAGAGTAAGTGGGGTTTGCAGAGCTTTGGAAATCTCTTTGCCTTCTCGGGATGACCATGTCTCAACTTGGCTAGTTCACTAGTTTACACAGCTATAACAAAGCACCCAAGACTGAGTGACTTAAGCAAATACATTTACTTCTCTCAGTTCTGGAGGCTGAGAAGTCCAACACTGAGGCACCAGAGGATCTGGTGCCTGATGATGCATAATGCTTGGTTACTGGAAGTCATCTTCTAATTGTACTTTCATGTGACCACGGACCGAGATAAACAATGCCCTCCTCGGTCTTCTTTGGACATTAATCCCATGAGGAAGGCTCACCCGCATGGGATAGGGGCTAATTATGATGCTAGCCTTAAAGTGTCTCTCGCTTTTAGCATCCCCACCTTTGCACTCTGCCATAGTAGGTGATATTGGGCTTTTATTTAGCCCTGGTGCTTTCCATGGGTTAAAGAAGATTCTGTCCTCGCCAAAAGCATACACTCTTGAGTGTCCCTGCAAACAAATTTTCCTAACCCAGGAAAGAGTCTAACAGCATCAACTTAGGGTTATTTTTGTTTGTTGCAAAAAACAAAGACAGAATCTCTCTATATCCAAGACTAGAACTCAACACAGCGCCCAACCTCTGTATCCTCCTCCTGCCTCAGCCTCCCAAGTTCTGCTCTACCTGGGATCTTAGACCTGGGAATAGACTCTTAAGGGGTTAAATGGTGGGCTGCCAGTCAAAGTACAGCAAATCCTATCCCCTCCCACAGACGTTCAACCCAGGCATCTGAAAGCTGGGTGCAGAAAGAAGGACATGGAGAGTTATTTTCTAATCGATAGAAGTCTAAACCAAAGAGGTTGGTAACAGTATTTGATGCTCACATAGAAGAATCTGGGATGTGGGACCACTGCTTGCCTGTTGGCCCCTCAAAGTCTTATACAAATTAGGATCTTTGCACCTGGTCCAGAGAGCCATCGTCTCTACTGTGGAGTCTTCCTCGGTCTTTAAGAGGGGAGGGAACCCCGCTATTTGAGGTAACACGAGAATGATTAGAGTACTATACTGGATAAAACAAGCGAGTCACAGAACAGATGTGTGTGCCTGGCTCTACATGATATATTTTAAACAGTCAAAGTTAAAGACACAGAAAGCAGAATGGTAGTTGCCAGAGGCTAGGGCCAAAGAGAGGGGAGAACAGGGTTAAGGGTTTCAGAGATGCAAAAGAACAGAACCAGCCCTAGTGATTGGGAGGGGTATGCACAACACTGCTTCTGTGGTTAACAATACTGTACTCTGCACTTCAATATTTTAGAGGAGAAAATCTCATTTTAATTGTCCCTTTCACACAAAGAAATGGGGATGGGGTGACATAACCCAAGAAACTTTTGGAGACAGTGGGTGTATGCATTACCTTAATTGGGTGATGGGTTCCCAGGCTCAGTCCTCTGTGCAAACTCATCAAATTCTATACATTAAATCTGTGTTTTTTTAATATCAATTATAACTCCATAAACCACTTTTTTTTTTAAGTAGAGGTGAAAGAAACCACATACGTTCCTAGAAAGCCTTGGACATAGGAACTCTGCCTCATCCTTATGCCAAACTCCATAAAAATCTCCCTTTTATGCGTCTGACTGTGTGGACAGAGCAGCATTCCTGCCCTGGTTGGCAACTCTATAGAGCCAATCGCAGGCACTTGGACTTATTGGCTCTGACATATGGGTCATGCTCCCAGGCTGGGGGTTTTTGTTTTGTTTTGTTCCTAATATATATAGTTTTATAAGATTTCTTTTATGTTAGACTGACTCTTTGATCTCCCCAGGAAACTCTCCCCCGCCCCCGGGTTTTCTTTTAATCTACAAAAATCACTGACCACAGCTGCAGACTGGGAGGGATTCCGTAAAAAAGACAAGCAGAGCCAGGGAGGGAGAAAGCAGAACTTTAGCTGAGAGAGAGATAACACGGAGTCTGTGGCCACTCCTCTAAGACCCTGCAGCTTGTGGCTGGCAATCCCAGGCATCCCAGAGCTGGTGGCCCAGAATGCAGGACTGCAAAGCGGGCTCTGCACCAAGCTTTGCTCCGATGTCTGGTGCTTTAATCTTCATAACAGCCTGGCGGAATGAAGACATGAGATGCTCTTAGCAACTGAGGAAACTGAGGCTCAGGGGACTCTTAGGCTGGATTCCTCTGAGCAGGTAGAGAGACCGAAGTTTCTTTCATTCTTAGGCAATTTTGAGTTTAAAGAGGAATGGCAGGCCCCCGGCACAAGCTGCTTCTATGGATGTTGATCCAGACTCCCCAGTTGCTACATTTTGCCCAGTATGTTTATTGTTCCCCTTCTCCCTTCACTCCAGACTCCAATGATTATAAAAAAATGAGAAAGAAAATGAGAGATATCACACATCTTTACCACCAAACGTTTCAATGTTTATGCCCTAGGAACAGGGACCTTCTTTAACACAGTCCACAGTATAATTATCAAAACCAGTACATTTAGCACTGCTACAATGTCACTCGACCTATGCAAAGCACATATTCAAGTTTTGCCGATGTATTAATTAAAATCTTTAATAAACTGTTTGTTCTTCCTGGTTCAAGACCCCATCCCAGGCCATGTGCTGTGTTTAATAATCCTGTTCCTTTATTTAAACTCCTTTGGGCTAACGCTTATATTTAACCTTCTTTGGTTTTGGTATATCTTAAAGACTATTGGCCAGAAGTTTTGTATCATGTGCATCAAGTAAACACGCTCTCTCTCTCTCTCTCTCTCTCTCTCTCTCTCTCTCTCTCTCTCTCTCTCTCTCTCTCTCTCTCACACACACACACACACACACACACACACACACACACACACACACACAGTAATAGCAACACCTCGTGAAAGCATTCCAGGAAGAAGTGGTGGGTTTGTGCTGGGTGGTAGCCAGCAAGGGAACTCAGTCTAGGGAAGACCTACAGTGAGAGGATCCAAATGCATCCCCCAGTGTCAGTCCCATCTCAGAGTTATCCCAGTTGGGGAACAGCAGAGCTGAGGAATGTAAACCCTGTTCCCAGCCCTCACTTTTAGCTTAGAATTCCATATACGGGTGCTGCAGCCACAGGGACTCCTGCGCTCAAAACCAGTGGTGGATCTGGGAAGTAAAGTCTGGGCACTGACACTGTGAACTACAAAGAGTTTAGCACACCCAGCTTCCATCAACAGCTTCCAACTATTAGAGATGGAATTCTACCAAGCTCCCAGGCCATTATCCACAATGTATCACTTCCCTGGAGAACTAAAGTCTATCAGAAGCCTAGATAATCCAGCTCCATGGCCACGACTTTGTTGACTGGCTGCCCAACAGAAGACCTGCTGAGTGGCCTCAGGCCTCCCTTCAGATCCTCTAAGACTTGGCATTCAGTATGACTGGGGCCCCATGGAGGAGAAGAGCCCCATGAGGTTTTAGAGATAAATTAGGAGTAACAAAGTCAAGACCAGGCATAGCTGGGTTTAGATTTCCTGGAAAGTCTGGGCCAGAGGCCAAGACAGAATTCAGGGGGCAAAGTTGAGCAGCCAAGTCAGGGGCCAATGAGCCCCTGGTGAGTTGCCCAGGGATCAGAGTCCGTGAGTCAGAGTAGAACAGAGCAGGAGTCCAGGGTAGGAGGCCCAGATTTCTGAAGGCTCATAGGAACTCACTGATCCACTCTACGACTTACTAAGCACCTAGCACATGTCAGGTGCTACTTAGAGCCAAAGACAGAGCAATAAATACGTTAGGAAAAAAGATTCCTTGCCATATGTGCTTATTTTTACTAAGAGGGAAGAGAGAGAAGCATACAAAATGGGTAAGAATATTACAAATGAGGTATAGTAGTGTGCACCAAGAATTTTGAGCAGAAGAATAAGTCTGAGGCGAGCCTAAACTACATAGCAAGATTCCGTGTCAACATTGGGTATGTGTGGTAGTGGGGTGGGGCAGAAACCTTGTCAATATTTCTGCAGAAATAAAGCAAGCAATGAGGAGAAGGTGTGATCTGAGGAGTGAGTATATTTGATGGGAGAAACACCTCATGTGGGAACTGTGAAGAATGTGGCCCAGTATGTAGTGTTCACACAATAAATGTCCCCGTATGTGGTGTTCATTTAATAGACGTCCCCATATGTAGTGTTCATGCAATAAATGTAAAGCGTACAGCTCTCACTGTGAGAAGCTGACAAAATCTTAAATGCTCCTGAGGTCAACCCATCAAACTTTAAAAGGGGTTCCTATCTTTCCTGCGAGGTCCAGCGACTCAGCCTTCAGGGTATTCATCTATAGATCCCGAGAGCAGGCAGATTTCCAATCAGTATAAAGGAATCTGGTAAAGGTGGGGAGTTGTAAAAAGCTAAGGTCCTCCCTATGGATGCAAAGACCAGAAAGCAGGTGGACATCAAGTTTGGGGCTCCACCTGGACAGGTGCCAGCAGCAGGGACTGTGACCCCAAACTCTAATAATTCAGGAAAAATGTGGGTCATGGGGCAGAAGCAGAATCTGAGATGTAAAGAATGGCAAGTGGGCTAAGGCAAGGAACGTCAAGGGCTCTCTGTGGCCCCACTGGATGCTAAGTCTACCAGCAACACAAATAACTTCAATCCCATTCAGAGCCAGCTGCCACCCTGATCAGGATGGACACCAGGGGAGAAGAGATTGAGTCTGCAGCTATAGTTGCTAGCCTGAATTCCCTTGAGTACACTCTGTATCCCACAGCATCACGTCATCCAGCACTCTCAGCCTGAGACTCCATAGCATGGCGAAGGCTAGATTCTAACCTCTTCCCCAGCCTGAATATATCCCTCCTAACCAACCGAATGAAACCCCAGGGATGGTTCCTCAGGTGCATACAGGACCCCTGTCTGCCATGTTCACATGGGTTTTTCTTCTCCTGTCCTTTCTTGCACCTCACCACCTCCTGGATGACTTCTGCACAAGTACCTACCGAGTGTCAGATGCTACGGTCCTATGGAGCACCTTTGCGAAGAGTCTGCATCTTCCATCTGCAGTTGCTGCATCACCTGGGGCTTCAGGGCAGTATCATGAAGAAAGAAGCACGTTCCTAGGACTCCAGCCCAGGCCCAGCGGTACCTGTTCCCTTCCATAACTCTGCAGCCTCTGGCCATGGTTCTCAGCTAGAAAATGGGTTCAATAATCCACACTCCAAAGGGTCGCTGTGAGAGGTCAGCAAGAGTCTGTAAGGAAGCGGTTCTCACTACCCCTTTAGGGGTCAAACGACCTTTTCACAGAGGCCACATATCCGATAGCCTGCATATCAGCTATTTACGTTGTGATTCATAACAGTAACAAAATTACAGTTATGAAGTAGCAACAAAAATAATATTATGGTTGGGGTTCACAGCAGCATGGGGAACTGTATCAAAGGGTCACAGCCTTAGGAAGGTTGAGGACCACTGCAAGCCATAAGCACTGGACTTCACACATTCAGGAAGCGCTGAGTTTATAACAAAAGCAGAATTATCCTTCAGTCCCCATTGGAAAGTCCATGGGAATTCTTTAAAAAAAAAAAAAAATCTGTTCCTTCTCCCAAGAGAAGCCATGCCAGCTTTCCAAGTCCTTGTAACTCCAAACAGGCTCCCTCAGTGAGATTCAGGGGCATGCACATAGCCGGCGTTTGTACACCTATTACAAGCCAGCCTGTATGCCCTTCTATTAAACTCCCTGTGGGTGAGCCAGGTTAACGGTGGGGCCTTATGTGATAAGTCATTAATCTCCGCGTGTAATGCAAGAGCCGTACAACTTACTTCAACCTTAATCTCCTGTGAGTTACGGCCTCTTCTGCGATTCATAAAACAAATCAATCACACCTCCCAGGCCCTCATCTATTTATTACTGCTTTTTAAATGCTCGGAGAGGGAGAACACACCGTATGCTTCTCATGCCTTCTCCAGCTGCAGGGAAATGGACTCTGTGCCCCAGTTCAAGTCACACACCAAGATTCATTGAATTCTGGGGCTTGCAAGGAGCTGGCCTGGTTCACAGCAACCAGAGTTTTCCTTGCTCAGTACGGGGACTGGAGACAAAAGGTCAGGAAAGCTCATCCTCTGGGAGTCTCGGTGGTACAATATGAAACAGCCCTTCAGGGTCTGTTCCACTCAGGAGATCCTCACCTGAGGCCAGTGCCCTCAGTCATCACCGCTTCCCAGCTACTTACTTCTCAACACCTTACGAGGCTGGTAGAATTCCTGGCTCTGTGTATTTGTTAGGGGTAACTCAGTGTACTGCGAACGTAGTCCATCTTCAAATACCTGAGTTTGTGGTTCCTTCCAGCTAGACTTGGGGTGTTTGTGTGCATCAGCATATGGGGTGGGAGGGTGCATGTGGGAGGGCGCGTGTGACTGTGGAAGCCAGAGGTTAGCACCCAGTGTTTTCCTCAGTTGAGCTCCACGGGGTCTCTCATTAAACAAGGAGCTCTCCAAGTTGGCTAGACTGTCTGGCCAGCAAGCTCCAATGGTCCCCCTGGCTCAACCCTCTCAGCTCTGGGATTATCAACACAAGCTGTCACTGCCAGCTTTTTTATGTGGATGCTGCAGCTGAAGCCCAGACCCCCTGCTTATCCAACCGGCACTTTGCCACCTGATCCAGCCCCCAGCCCCCAGACTAATCGTTACTGTCACCCCAGTGTCCAATTCAGTGCCCATCAAACCACCGGCACTCAGAAAATGTGTGTAAGTGAGGGCCATGCTGTACTTCCTTCTCCTTACAACTTTGGGAGAAAGAACCGGGAAGCCCATTTTGGAGAAGAAGAAATAGAAGTTTACAGAAGTAAGTCACAGGTTCAAATTCAAAGAACCAAGTACTGAATCATGGTCTATAGACTTCAGATTCTGTTGGTAGGAGAATAGAGCCATAGAGCTGCTGGGGTGGGGCAGGGAACAGTGGCGGTATGGACAAAAGGCCTGGAAGAAATGGGGTAAATACAAGGTAGTAAGCTGGAGGTCAGCTGACATAAAGACTTAGTCTCTGAACACCCTAGCATCGTAAGGAGACAGAAACCCAGGTGCTCCACTGCAGTTTGAGAAGCTGCTGCCTGGAGCCCTAAATTGTAGCAATGCTTCCCTGCAGTGTAAAGACTTTCCCACCCCATCCTCTCCCTCACACAGAACTCTTCTCCTCTTCCATTGGTCCAGGCAGTAGGTGGAGCAGACCATAGAAACTGGGAAAGGGGCAGGGTTCAGGGCAAAAGGTGATAGAGGACGTAAACCAGCAGGAGGAGGAGCAGAGACTGGCTGGGAGCAGAGACACCAGAGCAAGCCACCACTGGCTAACTCTGATTCCAAAAGCCCAGATTCCAAGGTCAAAGGTCTTCTACTCCAACTCATAGATTTCACAGCTGGTTGTGCAATGAGCCACCTGGGGTTGTTCCAGAAGTCCATGGGCCAGAGACAAGGTCCCCTTCAGAACTGAGCCCCGGGCTCATGCTAATAGCCTTGTGCTTACTGCACAGCAGCCCTCAGCCTGGACAGAGAGAACATCCGATCTGAGATTCATTCTTGTAGGGTGCAATAGAAGAAGTGAGACAGAGAAGGGAAGAAAAAGGCTTGGCCCAAGCCCAAGGGAGGAGGAGCGGCAGAAACAGAGCTCCAGACGGGGAGTTTCTGTGCAAAGGAAACATCACTCCAGGTGCTAGTCGTTGGCATAATCTAGGGGCAGCACAGGAACCCTGAGAAGTGGGCTGATCCTAGGGGCATTGCACCTTAGTTCAGAGGTAACATGAAAACCCCTCCCCACCCCAACCCCGCTCTATAGATCAATGCAGGAGTTGGGTTATGAGGGCCTAGGGGAAGTAGCTTAAAGAACAGAAGGATGCTGGAGAAGATGTCACTCATTCTGTGTGCGTGTGTACACGTGGACATGGGTGCCCATGCCTCGGTGTACCTGTAGGCTCGTACAAAGCCCAGACCATCAATCTGTTGCTGTTCATGTGCAGGCGTTGTTTGGGACACTCAAAAACCATAAGGAAAGGGCCCAGGCAAGAGGCCCTGACTTCAGTGGGAAATCCACTGCTGAGAGTGAGTACAATGAGACACAGGAAAGAAAGGAAGCAGACTGTGCCACTCACTCACTCCTCCCTACCCCCATCCCCCACCCCGTCACAGTGACGGTATCCCTAAGGGAAGCAACTTGAGGGAGATCTATTTGGGCTTGTAGAGGGTACAGTCCATCATGGTGGAGAAGACATGGCCGGCTAAAATAGATTAGCTCGTGGCAACAGGAGCTTGTGGTGGCTAGTCACTTCGGGAAAACAAACAGGAAGTGGCAAGATTGTCTGGAGGCAGAGAACATGGCAGGAAGCAGAGATGGATATCATTTTCCAGAGCCAACCCCAGAAATACACTTCTTCCAGAAAGATCCCAACTCTGAAAAGTTCAAAAAACTCCTCCCAGACACCCACCACCTCCCACGCCTCCCAAACAGTGCTTCCTGATGGGAGCCTATAAGGGACATTTCAAGATTAAACCTCGGCATGTAGGAATGGACACCAGAGGCTTCATCCAGTCTAGCCAATCCAAGAGGCTTCTCTTGGATTCTTGGATTCTTAAAAGGACAACTGTGGGATGCCTAGGAAGGTAAGGGTGCTGGACCATTCTCTTCTAATGGAGAGCAAGAAAGCTCGAGAGAGGCTGTGGTAGAGCCAAGACAAATTAGAAAGAGTCTCAGAGAAACAAAAGTAGTAATTATCGCTTTAAAGCCCACACTCAAAGCGGCTTAACAGAATGTTGCTTTAATTATATCTACCTTAATGAACAGATAAAAACAGTTCCCAATTAGCTCTGTAATTGGTTATGAGAGGGGAGATGCTGCTCCAAGCTCTGAAGCCTATGTCCTTTAGACAATTTATGAGGGAAAGAAAGATGTCTTGAGTCCTAAAACATGCTGTCCTAAAGAGCTGTCAGAGTCTGGGCTCTCACGGGCATCTCTTCCATATGAGCTTCATAGACAATAGACTTTATTGCTAGTCATCTCTGGGTCTGAGACAAGAAAGAAAGAATTTTGGCTCTAGTGCTAGGGAAATGGCTTCGTACATAAAGTACTTTTCAAACAAGCAGGAGGACCTGAGTTCAAATCCCCAGAACTCACGTAAATCTGGTTGTGGCTGCTTGTGCTTGTAACCACAGTAATTCTACAGCAGAATAAGGGAAGGGGACTGGAGAACCCTAAAAGCTCACAGGCTAGCCAGCCAGGCATTGGCATTTATATCAGAAAAACAACAAAGATCCTCTGCCTCTAACAAGGTCGAATGTGAAAAAACAACACCCAAATTTGCCCGCTGGCATCTGCAGACACAGTGAGGCACACGAACACTTGTTCTCACACAGGGGAATTCACACACACACACACACACACACACACACACACACACACACAAAAAAGCAATTTTGACTCCAGATATGTGCTTCTCTCCCTATATCATAAAAAGCAGGCAAAATAAATTCAGACCCCCTCATCTGTTTCTATCAACTCTGTAGTCTCCGGCAATTCTCTCAACCTCCCTCAGATTCCTATTTTAAAGCAGGGATGATGATAGTGCCCACTTTGTGGAGTTATGAAAATTTAGCAAGCCAGGCATGGAGAGATGGCTCAGGAGGCGAGTGCTTGTTTAAGGGCACGATGCCTTAAGTTCAGCCAAGAAGCACATGAATTGCCAGGCATGGTGGCATGCTTCTATAATCATAGCGCTAAAGAGACAGACACAGGGGGATCCTTGGAGCTCACCGATCAGCTAGTTTTGCTGTATCAGTGAGCTCCAAGTTCAGTGAGAGATATCATTTCAAAACAATAAGGAAAGCAATATAGTAAGACACCCAGCATCAACTTCTGACCTCCCCATGCATGTGCATATGTGTGACTCGCACACACACACACGCATATGTGCACACACACAAACACATACACATGAATACACCACACACACTCTAAATAAATAATAAAACTAATGCTCAAGTCATGCAAGCAAAGACATTGTGGTGTATTGCACAGCCCAGCAGAGCGAGCTTTTCAAAAGCTTCAGCGACTGTGTGGATCCACCCAGGGTATGCTAATTCGCTATTGCTGGAATACAAAGAACTGTTTGGACAGGGGATAAAGGAGCAGGGATTTCTCATAGCTCCCAGTTAGGAGTTTGCTGTGAGTTTCGTCTCCCGAGTCTCTCACCCAGGTGTCTGTAGGGCTGACCTCCAGCCCAGAAGCCCTGGGGAAGAAATCACCCTGGTTCTTGATTTTTCCAGCTTTCAAGATTTATTACATGTATGGGGTCTGGAGAGATGGCTCAACAGTTAAAAGCCCACACTGCTCTTCCAGGGGACCTGGGTTTGTTTCTCAGCATCTGCATGGCAGCTCACAACCATGTGCCTCTCCAGTTCCAGGAGCTCCTTGGGTACAGCACCCACAAGGCACGCGTGCCTACATGCAAGCAGAACTCATATACATTAAATAAAAATAAATACATCCTTTAAAACTGAAAGAGTCACCACATGATTGGTTCATGGCCTCGTCCTCTACCTTCCAAGACCACTCCAGCCGCCATTCTGGCCAAAGAGGGTCTGAGCAATTTTAAAGATGTCTGTGGTCAGAGTGAAGCCCTCCTAGATAACGCAAGCTAATTTTCTCATCTTGGTGCCTATAACCTTAATCATGCCTGCAAAGAATTTTCAGTATGTCAGCTTCACGCAATTAGTGCATGGGTGTGCTTAAGGTGCCATTTTCCTGCCTACCACAGTGTATACAGCCACCCACGTGTTATCAGCGATTCTTTTCACAAATGACACAAGAAACCCTGGTCCTCATAACTGCATACTATTCTCTTCCTCTGCTCCCTCCCCACATTCTAAAGAACCTTTTGCCCCTTTCAAGTTTGGAGCATCCCCTCAACATTCTATCATTAAACCACATTTAAATAAGCCCACAGTCCACACTATAACAGCTCCTCTGTAAGGATGGTTGCACTGAGCTTGACAAAATTCAGTGTTCCACACACACTTGACTAAACTGCTTTCTTACACTCTGCAGCTTTCTTTACTTCTTCAGACCTGATCTTGGTTATAGATTTCTGGTGAACTTCATAGCCTGTAAAGACTGTGTCCCAAGGACCCGGTAATCAGAAGGCCCCACCTGGGCAGTTATTCCTGTGAGGTGGGCAAGGAGGAGAGAGAGAGAGAGAGAGGGAGAGGAAGAGGGAGAGGGAGAGGGAGAGGGAGAGGGAGAGGGAGAGGGAGAGGGAGAGGGAGAGGGAGGGAGGGAGAGAGGGAGGGAGGGAGAGAGAGAGAGAGAGAGAGAGAGAGAGAGAGAGAGAGAGAGAGAGAGAGAGAGAGAGAAATGGGAGAAGGAAAAATAAAACAAATAAAGAAATAGGGAAAGGAGTGGGAGAAGAGGGGCCTTAACGTTCTCTATTATGAAAATACAATCATCTGCTTTCCCCTTCAGTGCAAAGAGCAGGGTTCAAGACCACCCGTGAGTAACTCAGTCAAGAGTCATCCCTTGTTTGCAGAATGAATAATTTCCTGGCATCGCTTAGGGCCCATCCCCACCCTGGACTTCAGGAGCACCGTATGAATAAGGCCCCTGTCCCCACCCCCAGTCGTCTCCCTGTCTACCTCATCTCCTACATGAGCTTACAGGTCCCACCTTTGCTTGAGAAAATGAGGCTGGCTCATTGTCTGGGTCCTACCTCCACCAAAAGTGAGTGAATCTTCACCAGACCTTTCAGGGTCTTGAGAATAATTTATTCCTTTGTCTGGCTCCTCTCCATCTTTTCATCTAATTTATATACCACAAAATGCACGGATTTTAAGGAGGCAAATCTTTGGCAGGAAGGTAGAACTTTCACCCAGAATGTTGCCTGACCCCCTTGCCCAGCAACACCTCCCACACACACCCCAGGAAGTAGCCCCTGCCCTGGCTCCTCACTTCTACCTGTCCTGGGATGTGGTATGACTGGAATCAGACCAATGAAAACTTTTGCATCTGGTTTCTTTGGCCCAGCATAATCTTCTTTTAGTTGTGTTCACATTGTGTGTATTGCTAACCTGTTTATTTTTATTGCAGCGATGTATCCCACTGTATAAATAGACCATAGAATTTTACCCATTCTCTTGTTAATGAATGTTTTAGCTGTTTCCAGTTTTAGGCTATTGTGATTAAAACTGGTATGAATATTTTTGTAGAAGATTTTCTTGTAGATGTGTGTTTTCATTTCGCTCAGATAAACACCAAGAAATAGAAACACTAGATCATAGGCTAGCTACGTACTTAACTCTTTATGGAACTCCCCCAGCATTTTCCAGAGCCACTGTACCTCTTTGACTCCCACCACTTGCTCCAGATGCTTTAAGTCCTTGTATCATCATTGTTGCTATAGATGTTCTGAAACACAGATTGGGACTCGGATTTGTGATTTCCCCCCACAATCCTGGAAGACAGTCCCCAAACCTCAGAGTACTAGCAAGCTAAGCTAATACGTTCCATTGAGCTAACTGGCCTGTTTTATTTGGTTCTATGCCAAGGTTTCACAATATATCCCAGGCTTCAAGTTAAACTTATGATTGTCTTGCCTGAGCCTCCTCTGAGTGCTGGGGTTATAGGTTAGACCACAATGTCCCACCAGAACTCTTGTTGTTATTTATGAAGTTGCTTTATATGAAGTGGGAAGAATTTTTTCAGGGAACCTCTGAAGAATTTCACTTAAGAGCATACACAGGCTGGCAATGCAGCTTGGATGGCAGAGCATACTAAATACAGTACAGCACACAGGCCCTGAGCCCTATCCCCAGGGCTGCGTAAGCCAGGTTTGGTGCAACATACCTGTAATCTCAGGATTCCAGAGGTGGAGGCAAGGGGATCAGGAGTTCAAGACCATCCTCAGCTACATAGGTATTTGAGGCTACATGAGACCCTGTCTCAACCAAATGAAAAACAAAAACCGTACGTATACTTGTGGGCATTCAAAGACAACTTTGTGTTGTTTCTTAAGATAGACTCTCACTACTTAGCCTAAACTGGTTTCAAACTCAATGACCCTCCTGACACCACCTCCCGAATGTAAGGATTATAGGTGTGTACAACCACACCCAGAACAAAATCAATCCTTAAGAAGTGCTGGACACGTAATACAAAAGCAGGGTGGGGCAGAGGAACTACCCAAGGGAAGGAAGAAAGAAAGCCAACCAGAGTGGGTAGAGAGCACCAGGGACAATAGTGGGAAGGGGAATGGATAAAAGTATAATGGCGTGTATGTATTAAAATATCAGAATAAAACTCATTACCATGTACGCTAACCTAAAAAATTAGTAATAAATAAATAAATAGAATTGGCACTGGCAAGATTTCCTGATTAAATCAGGCCCAGAATATAGTCCCCAAACTACTCCTCCAGGTGAAAAGAGGGGTGTCAAAGATCATACAAGCTCCAAAAAAGCCTCTTCAGGGCCTCTTTGAGGGTTGCTCCACTGGGGTTCTAGCCAACAAAGACCGTAACTCTAGCCCTTCTCTCACTGGGTATAGAATTGAGCCGACACATGTTCGTGGGCTTCCTTTCCTCCTAGGGACCAGGGCTGCTCAGCAGAATGTTGACACATCAAACGACACATCATTTTCCTACGGCGCCGGCCTCACACCAGGGCAACACCTGGCATGGCAACTCACAGGTACATTGTCACCTGCAAGAACTCCAAACATCCCATTGAATACACCTGTCTAGGTAAGGACTATCTCCCTTGCTGTCCCATGCAGCGCGACTAGTCATGGAGCCTGGAGTACAGCTACTCAGAGGTCTGGGTACCTGGCCAGGGAACTGCAGAGACCTCCTGTCTCTACCTCCCCATCACTGAGATTACAGGGACACACAACTGCACCGGGTGTGTATACTGTGTGTGTCTGAGTGTGTCTCTGTGTTTTTATGTTTGTGTCGGAGGGTTGTGTGGTGTGTGTCTGTGTGTGTATCTCAGTGTGTTTGCGTGTGTGTAGCTCGGTGTGTATGTGTGCGCATGTGTCTTTGCTCCTGCATATGCTTGCGAGCTGGCCTGCAAGCCTCCCGCCTCATATAGAGGCTCCAGGAGCCTTCGGTGCTGCATCCAGCGGTGCCGCATCCAGCTTTTTACAAGGGTTCTGAGGAATCCACACTTGGGTCCTCAGTCTTGAGCAGCAAGTAACTGAGGCCGTCTCTCCAATCTATGCCCAGCTTTTTATGTGCTTGCTGGGGATCCAAACTCAAGTTCTCACACTTATATTGTAATATTTTACCAGCTGAGACATCTCCCTGGCTTCTAAATATATGATTAAGATTAACTGCACCCATTTCTCTGCTAATCTATCTATGAAGAATCTTAAATTACAACCATGTCTTGCATTCTGTTTCCACTTACCCTCTGGTCTGGCTCATATTCATATATGTGTGTGTGTGTGTGTGTGTGTGTGTGTGTGTGTGTATGTGTATGTGTATGTGTATGTGTATGTGTATGTATATGTATATATGTGTGTGTGTATATGTATATATATGACACTGTACATGGACACAGCTCCAGGTTCAGGCCAACTCAACACAGCATCGTCACAGTGGCAGTAGCTCAGGTCCTCATCCTCCCACCTCACAGACCTTCACAGAACCCTCATCATCTTTAACACTAGGCCTTAAGGAATTAACTACAGGTGCCCTGTGGTAAGGCCAAATTCAACCCCCTGAGACAGCTGCTGCCTATCACAAGCCTAGACCATAAAAAGAAGCTGCAGGGGCAGGAGAGATGGCACAGTGGATAAAGCAAGTGTTTGCTGTGCACACCTGCAGCACAGTTCTGGGTCCCCAGAAAAACCAGACAGGTATGGTGGTGGTCTGCCTGCAACCCTAGCCCTCAGGAGGCAGAGAGCCAAAGAATCCTGCAGGGCAATCTGGCTAGTTAGACTAGCCAGGTCAGTGATCTCCCGGTTCAGCAAGTGACTCTGCCTCATAAATAAAGTGGAAAGCAATCATAGGCGACATCTGACATCAATCTCCAAATGCATTTGCACGCGCTCATTCACACACACAGGGGAACATGCATACATATCGCACATACACATGCAAGGGAAGAGGAGGAGGGGCAGGGAGCAGCAGCCTCTCGCTGAAATGCTGATGAGGGTGGCCAGCGGCCAAAGAAGCTGAGCTTAGGACTGAAACTCATCACTCAGGTGCAAGCCAGGTGAAGGGACCAGCCATCCTGGCTTGCCTGGGACTGTTTAGGGGAGTTTCTGGGAAGTGGGACTTTCAGTCTTTAAAACCAGACAGGCCCAGGCAAAACCGAAAGAGTTGCTCACCAGGTAGCCAGGCATGCCCTTGGGGCTGATTCCCAGGGGTCCTACAGCAGGTGGACCCTCCCGCCCAACAACCAAGCCCTATGATGTGGAGAGGAGGGGCAGGGAAGGTATAAACCATCTAATCGCTGCAGGCCTCACCTGCCACTGCCTTCCTTGAGGCAGATAGAAACTGAAATTCTCAAGCTACACCCATGAAGGTAGCAGGAGAAAGAGCCCGGGGGAGCCCTTGGGTTCTGATTAGTGATCAGACTCCAAAGAGCTGTCCTGCATATGACTGATTGGCCCACTTCCCTCACTCCCTGGGGTGGGGCCAGGGTGGGGAGTCTGTGCCACTCCCTGTCCAGACCACAAGCCCGTCTGCTTGTACTCAGACAGAGGACCTGTCTCTCAGCTGTCATCAGCTGCAGGTCCCACAGGACAGAGGCAGGGGAAGAGAGGGGAGTGGGGGATGTGCAGGGTATGTGTGCCTGTGTGTGCATGTGTGTGTGCGTGCAAGTGCATGCATTTGTAGAAATAACAGGATGCTTTGTCACTCCCCCATCTTGTTTTCTTTAGGCAGGGTCTCTGACAAAATCTGGAGTTACACTGGTAGCCAGCACATCCTTAGCAATCCTCCTGACTCTGCCCCCACCCCACCCCTACTCCGCCATCAGCCCCCGTCACTCATAGCACTGGGGTGTGTCTCCACTCAGTTGTTTACATGAGCTCTAGGGATTTGAACTCGGGTCTTTATGCTTGCACAACCAGTGTTTTTGCCTGCTGGGCCATCTCCCCAGCCCCAGGATGGTGCTTTCTGTCTTGGGTTTTGCACCTAGGTCAGACCATAAAAGCCTGTGATTTTTTTCAATCTCTCGTGGGCTTTATTTTTGTTGGTTTTTTGAGACAGAATCTCTGTTTTGGATTTTCTTTTACTCTAGGTCCACATTGGAACGACGAAATGTTGATGGTTTTTTTTTTTCACTCTTTGGGCTCTTGACTCTTTTGACTTTGGGGGTGGAGGGCACCAGCCAGTTCTTAAATAAATCACATGCTGTCTTATTCTCTCTTACGAATGCCCAGCCTTAGCTTGGCTTGCTTCTAGCCAGCTTTTCTTAACTTAAATTTTACCTTTTGCCTCTGGGCTTTCTCCATTTTTTTTTTTTTTTTTACTTCTTTATACCTTACATTTACTCTTATTCCATGGCTGGGTGTGTGACTGGGTGACTGTCCCCTAGCCAGTCTCTCCTTGTTCTCGTGCCCCTCCTTCTCCTCCAAGATTTCTCCTTCTGTTTATTCTCTCTGCCTGCCAGCCCCATCTAGCCTTTCTTGTGCCTCACTATTTATTGGCCATTCAGCAGATGTTTTAGACAGGCAAAGAATCACAGTTTCACCGAGTTAAACAAATACAACATAAAAGAATGTAACACATCTTTGCATCATGAAAAACAAACGTTCCACAGCATAAACAAATGTAACACATCCTAAAATAATATTTTACAACAAATCTTTCTATGCATTCCTGCCTAGTCTGGGACTCACTATGTAGACCTGGTTGGCTTGGAACTCACACAGAGATCTGCCTGCCTATGCCTCCCAAGAGATGGGCTTAAATGTGTGCCTGGCAAAATTATCTTATTGTATATGTCGATGCATATATGTGGGGAGAGGGGATATGTGCATATGTGCTGGTGCTTAAAGAGGCCAGAAACATCAGCTTCCCCCTTCCGGGTGATTCACGCTACCTCACATGGGTACTAGAAACTTAACTCAGGTCCTGTGCAAGAGCAGCATATCCTCTTAACGACTAAGCCATCTCTCCAGCCCCCCATTGTTTCTTATTTAACACATACTAGAATCCTCAATGCTAAGTCACACAGGGAGAGGTGGGCTCAAGAACAGAAGTTCACATGGCTTTCTACTTCCCTGTTATCCTCCAGATAAAGAGATCAAATCAAGTTTCCCTCACTCATTCAGAAAGTCACCCAGCATCTGGTAGGTGCCTGGCACTGAGAAAAGCTTAGAAAATGCAGCAAATGAAGTTCCTGTCCTTGTGATGCTTACAGTTCAGCAAGGGAAGCAAATGATACAGGACTCATAAGAAGGTGAAGACTTGGGTTCTATACGGCCACGGATCTACCCTGGCCTGGGTAACTGTGGAGGGATTCCCTAATATGTGTGTGTGTGTGTGTGTGTGTGTGTGTGTGTGTGTGTGTGTGTGTGTGTGTGTGTGTAATTATGAGACCTAAATATAAGCAGAGTTCACTTATACCAGTGGTTCTCAGCCGTCCTAATATTGGGACCATTCAATATTGTGGTGACCTGCACCTATAAAATTATTTCTGTGGCTACTTCATAACTGCAATTTTGCCATTGTTACATAATTTTGCTAGTGTTTTGCAAAGTAAATATCTGATATGTGACCCTGTAAAGGGTAATTTGGCCCCCAGAGAGTGGGAACCCACAGGCTGAGAACCACTGACTTCTACAGGGCTCAGTAAAGCCTTCAGAGATGAGGACTTGATGAGTAGCCATAGAGAGGCCCCTGGAGTGGTCTTGGCTCACTTTGCTGTGGATACACTGAGGCCTCCATAAGACTGGGCAAGAAAATTCTAGGACCTAGAACGAAGTCAGAAGACCCAGATGTTAGAGGATAGGTTATATCTCCTCAAGGAGAGCCCCATGAAGACTTTGGACTATAGCATCCCATCGCCCTGAATGTGAAGTTCTGGACCACTTATCGTTCCATAACACACCTCTGGGTCTCAGCTTCCTCTTCTGTAAAATGGGTGTGAAGTTTCTGTGAAGACATTAAAAAGACAACAACACAAGTAGAAAGTTTGGGGGGATGGCCATAGGATACACAAAACATCTCTCAGTTTAAAGCCAGCCTGGTCTACATATCCACCTCCAGGCCAGGAGAAGCGGGGGGGTGGGGGAGGTCCCCTCTCCCTTAGGGTTGGGATCAACCTAACTATCATTAGCAGGACAGTGAAGAAGAACACAAAGTATTGTGCGAACGTGACTGCCTCCAGTCATTTATCTTCACGGTGACAGTTATTTAAAAGAGACTCTCAAACTGGCAATGTGCCATGGTGTGTGTCTCAAGGAAAAAAAAGGTTGGAGTAAAGCCTAGAAGGTGGACATTTGACTTGCAGAACAGGAGTGGGGAGAGGCATGGTGAACAGAGAGGGTGGTGCCACGCGAGTGGACCCATTGTGCTGGCAGGGAAAGCCCAGGGCAGGGAAGGAACGGCTGAAGGGCTGTGCAGGGCTGTGCAGGCTGTGCAGGCTGTGCAGGCTGTGCAGGCTGTGCAGGCTGTGCAGGCTGTGCGAGGTGGAGCCAGAAGAAAGGAAGGCTGTGCTCCACTGTGTCTTCCTCCTAGTGACAACGGCCAGGCTACTGAAGATGTCAGGAGTGGTCAATGCTTTGCTATGCTTTATAGTAGCGGAATGGAGGAGGCCTGAAGAAGACAAAGGAGACCGGGCACCAAGAAAGAGGACGGCATGGCATGTCTAGGACCATTGGGAGCAATGGCTGCTATCTCTTGACCACATGATCTGACATGCATTGGTCTCTCCCACTATCTTCTGAACGGTTATCAAGTCATTCATTTGGCTTAAGAGGTCTTAAACATGTATTCTGGGGAAAGGCCGGTTTACCCTGAAGCTCAGTGTAACTGATGGTCTGGCAGAAGATCAACAAACACTGCTTGTGAAGAACAAGGAAATGCAAAATTTAGACTTTGAGTCTCCAGCATAGCACTGCTGCTCCAAAGCAAAGTCGCCCATACACCTCATACAGTCGAGTGAGTTGTTTCAATAACTTTATTTGTGAAAAACAGCAGTGGGAGCTGAGGGCACATCTCCATGGCAAAGGAATGCCTGGCATTTAGTGTTGATCCCTTATATGAGCAATAAGAGAAAAGAACAGTACGGGGGTGGGGGGGTAGGAGGGAAGAGAGGGCAGAGGAGGAGAAGAGAAGGGAGGGAAGGAAAGGGAAGGATGGAGAAAGAAAAGGAGGGAAAAGAGTGAGGGAGAAAACAAGGAGGGTGGTCATGCAGGACCGGTCCCTGAGCCAAACAGCCACCATTTTCATTCCGTGCAGCTGCGCCTGTTTTCAAAAGATCATCCTTGCTTGGCTTGCTGGTTGGGATACAGTAAGGAGGGTCCTTGAACCTCACCTGGGTATCCACCCAAACCTCCCAATCATTTCAGTGCAATTTTGCCTTGATTGCAGGTGGCCTCTGGGCCTTAGGGAGGACCTAGAGTATACGGGCTAAGGAAGGGGTTCTATCCATGTACCTGTGGGAAAACCATTATCCATGTAGGGCTGCTTTGGAGGAATGCCTTGCATGCTCCCATCAGGAACCCCTCCCCCATGCTCTGCAAATAAGCTCAATCAAGTCATTGATTCCCCAGAAGGAACTTTGGTAGAATCAAACTTTGATTTGTTATTGAGTCCTTAGAAGGAGGGGGTAGGCATTGCCTAGGTCCTGCCAGTGAAAATTTTTCAAAACACAGGGTTTTGTATGTGATTTAAATTTTCCTAATAGTCATACTATAAGAAATTAAAAGAAATGGGTGAATTTGATTTTTAAATATATTTTATTTAATGCAATATACCTAAATTTTAAATGCGTTGATAAATCATTTAATTGTATAATGACTATTTTGAGGCTGTGGTAAAGCACTGGCCAAAAGCAGCTTGGGGAGGAGAGGGTTTCCTTGGCTTACACTTCCATGTCGTGGTCCATCACGGAGGAGTGCAGGCTTGAACTCAAGGAGCTGAGGCAGGAGCCATAGAGGAAAGCTGTTTACTGGACTGCTTTCTTCTATGCCTTAGGCCCACATGCTCTGGGTTGGCACCACCCACAGTGGACTAGGCCCTCCTACATCAATCATTCATTTTAAAAATGTCCCCCGAGATATACACACAAGCCAATCTGATGGATGCAGCTCCTCAGTTGAGGTTTTCCTCTTCCTAGATAACTCTGATTTGTGTTATATTTACAAAATATAAAAACAAACAACAAAATACTGACCAGTGCATATAACAAATTTCAAGTAAATGCTAATAATTTGCTTTACAATGCATTGTACTAAACCTTTAAAATCCAGTGTGCTTCACACTCAGAAGGCATCTCAATAGCCACAGTTCAAGGACTCAGTAGCCTCACCTAGCTGGTCGCCACCAAGCTGGACAGCACAGGCTTTGAGGGGCTTGCTGGAGACAGGACAAGGAGAGAGAGAAGAGAGAAAACCGGTAGCATTTTGGCTGGGGACAGGAAACAAGCATCCAAATCCAACATGGATGCTACCTTGCTGGATGATTTTGAGTCTGGTTATTAACAAATTTGGATCTCTTCAACTCAAAGTATGAAATGAAGACTTGGCCTTAGCCCCTTGGTTGCTTCCAGGTCTACAGTGAGGAGATTCCAGAGTAGGGGTTGCAGACTAGGACCATCACGTTGGACATTTTTTCAAAACTTTTCCTTGAATAAAACAATTTTTGGGGGGAGATCAGGGTGGCATTTTCCCAGAGTCTAACTCACCGAGGACTTTGGAGGATGCATGTCTGCTCCTGAGGGACTGGGGGAGGGAGTGACATACAGAATGGAAAAGAGGCAGGAGAATTCTCCTTCCCAGCTGCCAGGGGGAAGAAGGCTTAGACACACACATGTATTTGCATGTGCATACGCATGCATGCCCAGACATACACAAGCATACATTCATTCACTTGCACACATATGCACACAGGCACGTATACACCACGCTCTCATACACGAACAAAGGTGACAGCTGTGATCCACAGCCCACCCGGGAGCAGTACGTGGGAACAGAAATAGACTCCACCTGAGTCAGAGGATGAGTCAGAATGTTCTGGGGAGCTTCAGAAGGGAAGAGCAGGAGGGACTGATGGTGAGGAAGGGAGCCAGGCCCCCAGGGGAGAGGGAGGGAGGGAGAGCAGGCAGGTTCCTGTGCAAGGAATAAGGGACTGTCTTGAGAGGAAAAGGGCCCCACTGCCCCACCAACAATTCCCCAAAGGCAGCCACACTGGGGTATGCAAAGCAGAAGGGAATCAAGAAAGGGGGCGCAAAGCGGGAAGCAAGCAGATGAGAATTAAGCCAGGATGTATGGAACTGCCACCATGAACGCACAAGGTGCCCTTGGCTGGCTGCCCTGTGAGACACTCAGCCTTGTCGTTCTCACTGCGGGAGCTGAGCCTGCCAGACACTGGGCTGTGTTGATAACTCATGCTTAACTGGAAACACTAAGGGAGAGGCCATGCTAAGTATCCTATTTGACCAGGATGGGACAGGTGGAGGCAGTTCCCATGACAGGGGCCTTCAGTGTATAAATCTGTGTAGACACATGACCAATGATGGGGAACAGCTATATCACTGTGTAGGACACTCAGAGCTCAGGAGAACTCACCAGACCACCAGACTTAGATGTCTGACTTCAGCAAAACAAGATGATAAGACAGGAGGTAGGCCAGGGGAGGGGCCAGCCTAGGAAAATGAGCACCCAGAGTCTGGGCCAAGTCACCAAGGCAGGGTGGCAACCAAACATCTCAACAGACAGAGTAAGGCCTCTAGAGAGGTCCGCACAGAGATTCTGGGCATGATTTACCTCCTGACTGGCACACAGACCTCAGAGAAGAAGCTAGGCTGTCCACAGTCAATACAGATTCCAGCACGCAGGGCATGGAATCCCTGAAGGTAGATCCAAAGGCATCATCATCATCATCATTATCACCATCTACTATATATATATATATATATATATGTATGTATGTATATATATACATATATGTGTGTGAGAGAGAGACAGAGACAGAGACACAACCCCATTGAGCCCTTCCTTTGTGTCCAGTTTCCCACTCATTGGGTTTGCTTTACCACCTTACTATGAGTTCCTTCAAGATCCTAAGAATGGACTTGGGTGGAAGCACCTGCTTTGGGAGGTGACCCCAGGAAGCATGAGTGAAGGAGCAGGAGACAACAGGAAGGCAGAATAACTGACATATAAAGGCATTACCAGGGTCATGACTATAAGCAAAGTTGGTCTGAGCACACCAGGACTTCCTTCTAGGAAGTGACTTCCTTCTAGGAAGGGTACAGAGGCTGAAGAACAGAAGGCTGAAACTTTCCACCAGTTCATGGTCTCCTGGCTGAAGGTTTCCCCGGGAATGAATTCCCCGTTTCCCGTCTCCCATGCGGTTCTAGAGAAAGTTATGGGCACAATGAGAGCTGAGGTGGAATGCACATCTGTGGGAGTCGGGTAGTGTGGTCCTTCTACAGATGGGCACTGCTACTTGCTGCAGCAGGAACTAATGGCAAGTCCTAGAGGGACCCACGGCATCCTCTGTAGCTTTCAGCTCTAACTCGGTCATGTGCACATTCCTTCATACACCCCAAATGTCACTCTATGATCTGCCATCTATCTATCTATCTGCTTTCCCAGCTGAAGTGCATCCCTTCACCCACGATGCCAGAGCCCCAGGTACCCACAAGCACCCATATTGTTTCCTTTTCCATTGGGACAGAGGTTTGGCTCTTGTTCATCTTCTCTACCAGAAACTCCATAGTCATGGATACACGATACCTCTTTCTCATCATTGCCTTGGCAAACGCGTCCCCCAACACAGCTCAGAGAGCTCTCCGTGACTCACCTACCTGAAGGCAAATCCTCTGGGTCCTCTGTCATAGCACAGGAAGTGTGAATAGCTGGTTCTCAGAGGAAAAGAAAAGCCCCAATCTCTTGTGCTTGTCAATTCTCACAGAAGAATGCTCCCATCGTGGTCAATGCCAAGCTCATGATATGAAGCCATGGGGTGTAGCCTTAGAGAAGGAAGCATGGCCACCCACTATCCACGGTACAGAACCTCAAATGCAAAGGTAGTTGCAAAAATAACAATGATACATTTCATTTTAATTTTGATTTTAATATAATGCATTTAATGATAATCTATACTACTTAGCTTTTTTTCCTAATATCTAGACTGGATAACAGCCTCACAAAAACCCTCAAATAATGAGCCAACATGAGTCAGCTCTGATTTCCTATCACTGGGCTCCTTCCCTCTGTTCACCTTTTTAAATATGTAATTATTTTTCCTCATTGCTTTCTTTACACCGGCCTCTCTAGTGTGGGCACAGTGATGGTGGAAGCTATGACTGATTTATTTATAGCTATATCGTTAGAGCCCAATGCAGTGCCTATCCCACAGTAGGAATTCACTGAATATTTGTTAGGTGAATGTACCTACCCATAAAAGAAAAGCAGATGTGAATAGGTGAGTGAGGTCAATGGGTGTCATTGGGGTTGGGCATCTGCTAAGAACTGAAGAGGAAACACTTACCTTGATCGACCCACCTTAAATCCCAAGAAGCTTGTTTGGGTGCTACCCACAGGGTGTGGGGAGGAGTTGCCAGGAACGAGACAGGCTGGAAGGTTTCAGGTCAGTCAAGCCAGGCAGTGGAAGCTGAGCTGGATCTGAAACAGTTGTGGAAGATTCATAGGGAACCAGAGATAGCACCTGAGAGTCTCCTCGCAGCTCAGGTGACCCACTGGTGGGTCACAGCCATCTTTATGGAGGCCTTGATGAAAGGGCCAAGCAGGCCACCTGGTTGATAGGGCTATTAAGTCTTTCTTGTATGTCCAGGATCTCAGTCACAAATGACCCCCAGGAAAGCTGTGCCCATCTAGGTAGGGATGGCCGGCACCCAGGAGAACAGAAGTTCATCCACTCTTGGGTGTGTATTTCATACTCCAACAACCCTTCCAGCCAGGGACCCTGTTACAGCCAGGGAACATCTCACTTCACCTGCCTGTTTGCAGCACCCAACACAGAGCCTTGGGGGCAAGGTTGGGGGTGGAGAGGATGCTTGTAGCATGAAGGAGCCATGAGTAATAAACCTTCCCAGAAGAATAAATATGAATCAACCCATCTTTTCCACTCAGACCAGGCCAGGACCTGGCACTCAGCAAGAGCCCAGAGATGCCAGGCCATCTCTGCTCCTAACTGTCACCCAGGACAGTAGCCAAAGAACCCAGCCCAAGTCAGCCAGACTAGAGCCACATTCCAACATTGTCAGTCTCCAGCTTGGGCCTTAATTTTCTCATCTGTAAAATGGGGATAAATCATCACTCCCTCACCAAGAGGCTGCAATGAGTCGATGAAAGGATTAGGGACTTGTACATTTCCTGAAATGGCAGAAGAGCTTGAGATATTCTTTCTTAATGTGTGAATATTTATACAGCAATGTCTTCATGCCCCAAATGTTCCAAATACTTAATAAATATCAAAACATATAAATACACTTAATACCCTATCTATATTTAACTCTCATCCTTGCTAAATCATTTTTTTCTTTTTATTTCATTGGTTCAACTTGGTTTTGATTTTTGATACAGAATGGGTCTCTTTCTCTCTCACACTCATATACTTTACTATAAAGTGGAGCATTGAGATACGTGGCCTCTGATCAACCCATTGCCTACTATGGCTCTCTTCTCTTCTTTTGCTTATCTCTTGAGTCACACCATCTTCTAGCTTCCTCTATATTTCCAGCTGCAGGTCCAAAGCAAGGACCCGACACTGGATTCTGGCCCCCTATAGTCTCTGAAATGATGAGAATGGTGGACACCTTGCTTACCTGCAGGGCTCTGGGCTGCATGAACTTCCTCATCTCCCCCAGATATGTGGGACCAACTGCGCAAGAGCCACTGGAGAGAGTTCTGAGAGATCAGATTCCCAGTGCTGGCAAATCCATCCATTCTTCAGTCAACAAATATTTATTGAGCACCTACTGTGTGCCTAGGGAATGTGCGATGCTCTGGGAACAAGGCAAGGAAGGAGACTTGGTTTCATCCATTCTGGCCTATTCTGTATGCCTAGGGATGTGCGATGCTCTGGGAACAAGGCAAGGAAGGAGACTTGGTTTCATTCATTCTGGCCTACTGGTGAATGGTAAACAAACAGACTGAAAAGAAGCCACCAAGCTCCTATCTGAAAACACTGTAGAGAGTAAAGTGGGCTAAGAAGACAGGGCGGCTGGGCAGTGGTCAGGAGGAGCTTACTTAGGAGTGCAGGCAGAGCCGGACATGACTTGGGAAGTGAGCAGAAGGTCTCTTCTTAAAGGCCCGGACCTGGATGGCTGCAGGTCTAGACAACAGGGAAGCACAGTCCCCAAGATCAGCAGAGCAGGCTGGGGTGGATCAGGTGGCACCAGAGAGTCACATGAAGGGGCCTGAGCTTTCTTCTGAGTGTGATGGGGAAACACTGGAGAATTTTGAGAGGGAAATTATGACCCTCTTAACTTTCAACCATCATTTATTTGCCTGTACACAAAACCCTTTTTACAGAATTTGTAGGGCATGGTGCAAAATGGAAATGATGCTATTAAAAGTTTCAAAATGGCCTGGGGCTTTTCCGAGCATGGGGTCCTGCCCACGAAGCCAGGCCTGCTCTTACAAATCTGCACTGACTTTAACAAAGCTTTCTCGAATTTGACAGGCATGTATTGGAGGCCTAAAAGAAGCTTGGCACTGTGCCAGTGAAAAAATGAGGGACCCAGCTACAAAGACTAGACTGACCTTAATTTTCCTTTTGATTCTCTAAACACACAGAAGGCCAGAGGACTGGGCACCCTCACATATTTCTGGGTGACCAGACCGCGAGGGTTCAGACCTTCCACTGAGTAGCTTAACTCCATTCCTTTGTAATAATGGAACTGGTTATTGCAGGTCCCCCATGCTGCTGACACACACATGCATGCATTATTGCACTAAACCTCCTGTTAGGACTGGAATCTGAAATGACCCTGAAGGCTAGTTGCTTGAACACTTGCTTCCAGAGCTAATGGCACTGTCTGGGGAGGATGTGGAGTCTTTCTGTGATGTGGCTGAGCTGGCGGAAGTAGTGTACAAGAAGGGGCCTTTGAAGGTTCCAGCCTGGCCCCTGGTTCTAGCACCCTGTCTACCTCTGCCAGACTGTGAATCACTGCCACACCCTCCCATCACTACGATTCTGCCACGCCTTCTGCGATAGTGAATCTTCACTAGCCATGTGATGGGATTTGGAAGCACCCTAGAACTCTCTGGACATGTCTGAGAGATTATCTAGATTAGGTTAAGAAAAGTGGGAAAACCCACCTTACATACAAGCAGTGTTCTACGGGATTGGGGTCCAAGAATGAATAAGTCTTCATCCCTCTCTGCTTCATGGCTCCAGAACCTCTAGGTCCTGCCTCCATTGATGGACTACACCCTGGAACTAACCTCAAGCTGTTTGCCAGGTATCTTTGTTGCAGCAAAAACATCAATAAACAACACACTTCCCTACCATGAAGGACCCATTGACAACGCAAGCCCCCAATAAATCTTTGCTCACACAATGTGTTTCTGTTATATAGTCTGTTGCAATACAGAAAAAATAAAGTAACCAATACTCTTCCCCACCCCTAGCCTTCAATAAGAACCGGGCAAGGAAAACACAAGATAAGAAGTCAAGATCTGAGAAGAATACTAGTTCTTCTGAACTCATTCTGTTTGCTGGTCATGGGTGGAGCTAAGACTTGAACCTGCAGCCCTCCTCTCCATCTGCACAGTCCTGCCTTAGGCACACTAAGCATTGGCATGACTGTTCCAATGGTGTGGGTCTTAATCCCAGCTATTCAGGAGGCTGAGCAAGGAATATCGCAAGCCTGCCTGTATTACACAGTGAGCCAAGGCTAGCCTGTGAGCCAAGGCTAGCCTGAGTAGCTTAGTGAAACCTTATCTCGGAATAAAAAAGGAAAAGAGAGCAAGACTGTAGCTCAACAGCAGAGCGCATGCCTAGCACTTCCTACTGTTGAAAAACAAAGGTTGAGCCACAACCTGTAGTAACCTCAAGGAGTCCAGCCCATGGAGATCTTGTCGTGCTCCGTGCCTTACACTTAACTCTCTACATAGATTTGTTTAACCTTTCCTGTCCTTTATCCCCCATTCTCCTGGTGGGAACCGAGACTCAAGGGTTAAGTAACTTATCCGATGCTTCCTACCCTTGAAGCAGTGAAGTTGATGGTCGAACTCACGCAGGTAAATCCACTGTCTCAACCCTTGCCTCTAATTCCCCAGTTGCTCCCCTCCACTAAGGCCACGAATGCTTCTTGCTGCTTCTGTCCATTGGTCATACTCGCGTTAGAAAGGTCAGAGCTGAGAAGTCCAAGGAGTCTTGCCCAGGGAGACAGTCTGAGGCTTTGACCCAGTGTCAACATCAGAGCCGAAAATTGCTTCATGCCTGGCCCAAGAGGAACAGGAAAGTCTGACTTCTCCCCTAACCATGGGAAAGCAGTCTTTTCTTAAAAAAAAAAAAAAAAAAAAAAAGCAAGAACAGAACATGAGTGTGGCATGTCAAGGCCCTTTCCCGTTGCCTGGGTCTTTGGACTAATAGACACGGTTATCTCGAAAGAGGAAGAATCCTGCCCTCTTGGTTTCTAGCCAGGGATCTGAGAGACTTCCTTAAAGAAAGCACCAAGTGCAAGAGTCTGGGTCCGGGCCTGACCCAGGAAGAGCAGGACCCTGCTCTCTAGTACAGCATTGCAGGCACCATCGAGAGAAGCTCAGCTTCACCCTAGATCTGCCAAAAGAGAGGCTAGCTGGAGGCAGCCCGGCAAAACCCAGCAGGGAAGGGACACACAGCTCAGGCCCCGTGGCCTCTGCTAGTCTGTCTCCTCTTACCGTGGCCTAGGGCAATGCTTGTGTCTGTGAGACCTCAGCAAGACCCTCACACCAGAGCCTTGCTACCCATGCTGTCACTGTTCATCCTGCTATCCTGAACGAACTGAAGTATCCTCCCTTAGGGAGTGTGTGGAGATAGGGAAATTTGTTTCTAAGTCCCATGGAGTTACAGAGGGCTTACTGTGGAAAGCAATGGGTATAGGGCTCACGGGTGTTGTATTGGCAGATCATATAGTCCCCAGTTGATTTCTGAGCCTCAGGTCCAAGTTTCCTTGGGAAAAACCTGTGCACCCTTTGCTGCAGGGCCCCCTATTCTCAGATTCTTAAAATCAGTTCTTCCTCTTCCCAAGTTTGTCTCTTTTGATTCCTGGGATCTTCAAGGGTACCTGCTTCTTTCTCTTTCCAAGAAGTCTTTAGAATGCTTAGATCCCAACCCTCAGAATCCTACAGAAGGCTCTTCCATTTAGGAGGGCAAAGAAAATGTCTGTAGGCAACTCTTTTAATTCCATGCCAAGATTATCTCTTTAAAGGGGTTTTCTTGTTGCCCTCCTTGACTGTAAAATATAAAAACAGACTGAACCAGACTTGGTGGCTTAGCAAGAACTTGTCTCAAAATCAAATGAACTTATGAAATAAGAGCTGTGGAGGTGGCTCAGGGGTAGAGCACTCGTCTAACGTGAATGACTCCCCAGGTTCAAACCTCAGTACTACATACAAACAAGTAAATAAGAACCCCTAAAATTAGAATGTTGCTAGACTATACCGTAAATGTAAGTCCCCTTAATATTTTCCTTTTACTGGGAATGCTGTATGTCTTTTTATTTTTGTATACTCCATTAACATTTTCTTCAAATGCATATTTAAAAACAGAACTTCTTGAGGAACCTCCTCCCCTCTGCTATGCATCTTTCAAGCTTACCTAATGAGACACTTCTTATCACTTACAGGTCTTCTTATCAGAAAGTGATGAGTAGGTGCCATAGCCAGAAGGGATGTGGGGTAAGCCTGCTGACACTCTGTCCAGGCGGGGAGTCTTTCCCATCAAGTGGCCTTGGATAAGTTAGCCAAGCCCTCTGAGATTCACTTTCCTCCTCTTTGAGAACGGGAATGGTACCTCCTTTACTGGGCGGCCAGGAAGATTGAATGAGATAACAGAAGTAAAACATTTGAATTGCCTAATAAACAAATTCAGCAAAGTTGCAGCATACAAAATCAACAAGCAAAGGGTGGCCACATTTTCATATACTAATTATGAATGATCTAAAAAGTAGCTATGAAAATGATTCCACTTAAACAGAACAAAGTGTTTAGGAAGAAGCCAAAGAAGAAAGAAGCACTGTAATACCAAAGACCACAAAACACCGAAGAAACACCCTAAGGGAGACAGAAATGAACAGAAGACCTAATATGATTAAATATCAGTAGCTCCCAAAGTCACCTGCAGATCCAATTAGCCCCTACCAAAACTCCCAATGACATTTTTGCCACACAGAAAAAGCCATCGTGGGCCAGTGAGATGACTCAGCAGGTGTAAGTGTTTGCCTTGGAAACCCAACAACTTAAGTTCTATCGTAGGATCCCACAGTGGAACCAACTCCTAAAAGTTGCCCTCTGGCTTCCACATACTACCTGGGGCATGTGTGGTCTCCTCCCTCATAACATACACAATAATAATAATAACAATAACAATAATAATCATTCTATAATACGTATGGAACTCAAGTGATGCTGAGTAATGAAAAACATTAAAAAGCAAAGTTTGAGCCAGGCAGTGGTGGCGCACGCCTTTAATCCCAGCATTCAGAAGGCAGAGACAAATGGATCTCTGTGAGTTCGAGGCCAGGCTGGTCTACAGAGCTAGTTTCAGAACAGGTCCCAAAGATTCAGAGAAACCCTGTCTCATAAAAAAAAAAAAAAGCAAAGTTTGGTACCTAACATTTCCAGATTTCTGATATCGGCATAAAGGCAGATGTAGAAGCACCAATGGAGTCAAATAGCACCATAATAACTCATCTGCATGTGATCAAATTATCTTTGACAAAAATGGCAAAGGCACACTAGAAAAGGCAAGCCTTTCCACTCTGGCATTGAGAAAACTGAATACACACTTGGGAAAAAGTAAAGTTGGGCTCGTGACATACAATGTATGTAAAAATCAACCCAAAAATGGGCTGAAGACATGCGCACATAGGAGCTGAGACTTTTAAAAGAAAACAAGTGGCAGAAGCTTCCTAACGTTGGGCTTGGCAACGATTTCTTAGATATGACACAAAAAATATGTGAAAATTAAGGAAAAATAATTAAATGGGATCCCATAATCAAAATTTAAAATTGAATCAAAGGGCACAGAATTTAAGGTAACAGTTGTGATCACATTTGATCATTTCATGGATATATCAGTTGAAGCAACACACTAGACCCATAAATGTACATAATTGTACATATTTACAATTATTTGTGACTCAAAAATTAAAGTAACTTCTTTAAACTGAAATAACTTTTTTAAAGTTTATGTTAATATAACACCATATATAGTGGACAAAAAGATTATTAACAAAAACAAAAGACAAACTACAGAGTGGTACAAAATAGTTAAAAATCACATGTTTGGGAGCGCAGACTGAGGGGCCACTGGCAGTGGCACCAGGATTTATCCCTACTGCATGTACTGGCTTTTTGAGATCCTATTCTCTTTTGATGTATACCTTGCTCAGCCTAGATATAGTAGGGAGGGCCTTGGACCTTCCACAAAACAATGTGCCTTACCCTCTCTGGGGATTGGATGGGGTGGGGTGGAAGGGTACGTGGAGGGAATGGGAGTAGGTGAGGGAGTGGGAACTTGGATTGGTATTTTTTTAAAAAAATCTAATTTAAAAAAATCACGTTTGATAAGATACAAATACCTAAAATGTATGAAGAATTTCTACAACTGAACAAACATTTAAGATAGAAAAACTAGACACTGTAGACATGTCAACAGTTCTAAGCAAATGGCTGACGAGATGAAAAGATGTTGAACATGAGTCATCATTAGGAGAATGCAAATCAAAACTACAATGAATTCCACTCCCAGCTGGGTGACTACAGCCCACCCAAAGGTGCAAAAAAAAAAACAAATTAACAAGTGCCGATGAGCACATGAAGCTTTGGAAAACCATTTGCAGTTGGTGGGGATGTAAAATTAGGTATAACTGTTAAGAAAAACAGTATGTTTATTCTTTAAGTATTAAAATACAATTAGCTACTGTTAGCAAGATTATATATTATATCATATATATTTACTATAATATATATATATATCCAAAACTAAAAGCAGGAGCTCAAGGAAATATTTGCACATTGATGTTTAAAGCAACATCACATGTTCCAAAAAGCATATGCAAACCAAGTATCCATCAACTGACAAATAAATGGTCTATATATAAAATGGAATATCGTTCAGCCTTAAAAAAGGAAGGAAATTCTGATACAGGCCACACTATAGATGAACCTTGAGGACCTCATGCTAAGTGACATGAGCCAGTCACAATGGAATAAGCTCCATGTGTTTACTTACATGAGATCATCTACAGTAGACCAATACATATACCGAGAATAGAAAAGTTGTTACCAGGAACTGGGGGAGGAGAGAGTGGGAAGTTCTTTGATGTCTATAGCTTCAGTTTTGCAAAAATGAAAACTCTTAGGACATCTCTTATACAACAGCGTGAACATGCATTGGGTGGCAGCTGTACCATGTCATGAATTTTTAATCACAATAATAAAAGAAATTCTAGAGCTGACGTGCAATAGAGAGGCCACAAAGGTTGGTTTTGACAATCCCCAGTGACAAGCAACAGAAGCAGAGATGTAAGAAGTTGATTCATCCCAAATCATTCAACCAGTATGAGGAGACATGCGCATTCCAACCCTCTCTACACCTGCACTCCACACTCTTACACTCAGGATACAGCTTAGCATGCTTTGCAGCAGCAGCAACAGGTAAAACGGAAGCATGGTGTTAAATCTACCCTACATCCCTGGAAGAGATGGACGACAAAGAAGATACACAAAGCCACTGAAGTGTTGAGTCTTTCCTTAGGAATCCAAGAAGCTATGGAAGCACAGAGGAAGAGAAGAGCCATCATGGTGTATCAGGGGAGGCTTCCTAAAGAAGTAAACATAGGCACTTTCTGTGGGATAATCTTTTCGTATACTATGAAGATGTATCTTTGCCAAGGTGCCTTCCGAATGGTTTAAGAAAGAGGCGAAAGGTCACTAATGAGGCAGGAAAAGGTTAGGCAGAACTTCTAGGGAAAGAGAGAAAGTTGGGGAGAGGCAGGTGAGAGACCCCAGAGAGACCTGGAGCAAGTTGGACATACAGAAAGGGAGAGCAGTGAGAGGCATGTGGCAGAACCTAGGTTAATAGAAACAAGTTCATTTATGTTGTAAGAGGTAGTTGAGAACAAGTCTAAGCTAAAGGTCAAGCTTTCAAAAGTAGTAATAAGTCTGCATGTCATTATTTGAGGGCTGGTGGTCCATAAATAGCCTGATGAGAAAGCTTACTACAGGTCCTGCCTCTACAAGGATGGGGAGGAGCTGACCCTATTTTGAAAAGAAATTTTTTTTTAAGTTATGAGCCAACAGACACGGGCTGAGGTGTCTGAAGGGTAGGAGGGCTGGACTTGGAATTGAACTTTGAAGGAGCATGACTTAGTGGAATTTTTGGAAGCCAATGTGTAGGGTTGTGTAACTGACCACATCCCAGGGGTGAGAGGAGTGGAGAATCTGAGAGAATGCTGGTCTCCAGCATGGTGGATCAAGAGGAGAGGATGTGAGAAGCAAAACGTCTGGAAACTTAAAAGCCAACTCAGCTTGCAATTAGCTTTCTTAGCAGGTGGGATGCAGACAACCAGTTTCACAGGATAGAGAGTCACAGCCTGTGAAGACCCCGCATCCCTACCTAGATGGCCTAACACCATTGTACCTAGCACCACGGTACTCCTGGGTGCTAAAGAAGACCTATGAGCTGTACCACCCATGCTGTACTTCAGCCCAGTGTTGCTCAGAAACTCACTGGGTATCGTTAGCCTGGTGGTAATGCATGAGTTCAGTATGCAGGAACCCTGTTGGGAAGAACACCCGAGCCCTACTCAGAAATTGCCCTATAGACTATCCCAAGTGGGGGGGGGGGGCGAGTGAGCACACCCACCCTTGTCCACACCCTTCCTGAGCCATGGATCCACACTGATGGAACCAGAAGCTTCCCAGGCATCCAGAAATGACACAAAACGGTTTCTCTTTTCAAACATTGAAATGCTCCCGAGATTGAATGCGCAGAATGCTGGTGTAGCTATAATCTCGGCAAACATCTGCCACCTTTGTGTGGCAAGCGCGGTCTCTTCAGAATGCCGCCTTTGATTTCAGGGAAAGACAAATCAGTCCGAACGTTTTGTCGTGAATGCTTCTCATCACAGGAGGGAATTTTCAGCAGCTTGGAATTCTGAATGTATGAAAAATGGATTTAAAAAAAAAACAAAGAGTTCTCAACAAAGGATCAAGAAGGTTCCTGAAGGAGATTAAGTCAGTCCTCTGTTCCTGTCCCTTTCCCCTCCCATGGCTCATCTCTGTCTGGATACTTTGAGTCTGGCCTCTGGAACTGGGTTCTGCCCCTACGGACACTAGCAAATCCAAGGTCCAGTCTATGCAGCAGGATGTGGTAAGTGAGCCCTGCCATTCTTCTGCCCCGGTGTAAACTCATTTTGTCAGTTGTCGGAATAGAGAGGTATGCTCTGCCTTGCTCAGGAGGGCACTTCGAGGCAACCCTCCCCTCACAGCACAGCAGTGTACACACCTCTGCCAACCCAGCAGCTTCAGGAACAGAGGAACAGCCTCAGTGTGAGCACCACGCTGACCTGAGTTCAGGGTCTCCCTTTTGTGCCTTCTAGCTGGGGACCCAAGCTGGGACAGCAAACCTGCTGCACCTTGGGTTTACTGTTCAAAAGCCAGGCCTTCTAAAGCCTCCCTCGCTTTCTGATGCCAGCCTGTGAGTGCGCGTACAAACAGCACATACGGAAGTTGCAGGGTGACCACTTTTCCCAGAGTGTGGGACTTTTAAGAGAGTTTGGGGTCAAACAGGAGTGCTAATCACCTTGTTTCCAACCCCAGCATAAGTCCATCTGACAGGAATAAAAGCCAAGGGACTAAGGTCATCAAAGAGGTGAGATGCATATTCCAGAAAAATGCATACTGACATATTCATAAAACAAAGGAGTCTGAGAATTTCAGAAGACTATTAATCATGGTACTTTTTATTAAAGGTTTTGTGTGTGTTATGTGGTGTGCGTGTGTGTGTGTGTGTGTGTGTGTGTGTGTGTGTGTGTGTGTACATACAAAATTAAGAAGAATTAGATCCCCTGAAGCTGGGGTTACAAGTCATTGTGTAGTTCTGGGAGCCAAACTCATGTCTTCTTCAAGAACCACAAGCATTCTTAACACGAGCCATCCCTAACCCCCTCAAGGCATTTGTTACATTAGTTCAGCCCTCTGTCAGCACCCCAGTGTCCAGTCGAGTGCTTTTGTAATAGGACGAGGACAGCACACACTTCTGAGTCAACGTCAGCTTTGCATCTATTTCAGAAGTCCCCGTGTCACGCTGCTCTTGCTCTCTAACAGGCTGCCCATGAGTTTAGTGGATTAGAACGATGTCATTTGTGCAGCTCAGAATGCTGTGGGCCAGACTCAGCTGATGGTCCTCGGCTGTGCTCCTTGGGAATGGTAGCTCGCCAGCCATTCAGTCATCTGGGACTCAGCTGTCTAAGGAGAGCCTCGGCTTATAAGGTGGGTTTCAGCTCGGTGTTGTCTCTGAAGCCAGCAGGGTGTCTTCTGCACATAACAGGGTTCCAGAAGAGTCTCAGCCCACCATGATGTAGAGACCTAGACTTGGCACTGGTCTAGCATCGTCTCTACCACAGTCTGTGAGCCATGAAGTTAGCCACGTGCCAGTCCATAGTCAAGGAGTGTAGAGGCCTACTTTTGATGCCAGGAACTTTGGGTTCGTTTTAAAGAACTAAGGATACAGAAAGAGGTCAGAAAAAAAATGTGCAAAATTGTGCTATTTACAATTTCTTCTCATTTTACTTTATAAAACATGCAAGTAAAGCATTTGGTAGCTGCAATAATCTACATTGCTGCTCTCCAATCACTTACACTCAAAAATCCAGAAATATTCCCAGCCTCCCTTGGCCTCTTGATGTATCCTTCCAACCAGTCAACAGAACCTTCAGCCTCTGGTCTAAATAACCATTATGGTGTCCTCCTTCCCTGTAGCCCCACTTCTGGGCCCAAATCTGGGGACCGAGCATTGCTACCTGGAATCATCATGGCAGCCTCCTACTCTACCTCCTACCTGCAGCTAGGAAGCACAGATTTGACCATGCCCTTCCTTGCACTCTGGCCTTACTTAGTCGTCCTCTACCGTCACATCCTGTCTATCATAGCCCTTCCATGGTCACCTCTCAGTATCCCCTGCTACTTCGTTATTTAGTACTCTAAATATGCTGTAAGTGAAGCTATAAGTACTCTGTGTCTCCTTTAAAAAAGTGTGATACTTTCCCATGGTTTTGAGAAATCAGTGAAACTTTCAGGAGTGTGTCCTAAAACTTAGCTGTCTGTTAAGAAACAGTCAGACTCAACTAACTGTCCAGAGGATATTTCATTTGTCATCATCTATCTATCTATGCTCTTGGGTTTCTCAGGGGATAACACAAAATCACTCATCAACCAATGACTTAATTGGCAAAAAAAAAATAGTAAAAGATAAGATAAATCAAATGTATAGATTGTCTAAAGGAAAGAGATTGTCTAGTCATCGTCTTAGAAGTGTAAAATAGTGAAAGTGGCAGCTAGGATGAAAATAGCAAAATTAGAGTCACTCTGGGCATAGGGTATTTGTCATCCACTGAAACTCATAGGGGAAAACAGACAGCCAATGATGACCACATCAGGGTGGCCCTCAGATCTCCTTCCGTGAGCATCGGCATCCTCCTCACTGCGCCTACCATTCCTCTTCCACGTCTGACAATTTGCTTTCCACTCAACAATGAAAGCAGTCTTCCTAGGGACGACATCGGGGCAGACCATTCACTTTCATTTGTGGAAAAAAATCTTTCACAATCTAGAAAGTTCTACTCGGTTCAGCCCATGTGTCTTCTACAGCCTATCACCCCTACCATTCCTACCTTCACTTTCTGAGCCATGATCCTAGTCTTTTCTCTATCCCTCAAAATATATCCTCAAGAATACATGTAACTGATTCTACAGCAGGCTCCAGTCTCCATTGTATCTCTGCATGGTTGGCGTATATCAAGTCCCCCTCAAATGTCATGCCTCAGAGAGGCTTTCCCTTGTATCATCAAGAACTACTGTGTTTGCAAGTTCACTTCATTGTTTGTCCAAATAAAAGCTTCATGAAAACTGAGACTTCATCTCTCCTAATCTCTGGGTGTCTTCAACACCCAAAACCATATCATCAATAGAAGTTGGTCAAATAAGTCAATAAATAAGTGAGTAGCATTAAGAATTATTAAATCTATGAAATGTTTATTTGCTCTGATTTCAAGTGAGCATCTCATTAAATCTCCTCAAAAGTGATGATAAGTAGAACCATGTTCACCTCTTACTGACAAGGCACATTTTCCACTCAAAAAACTTAGTGTGGAAGAAAGGGAAAGTGATGTTTAACTATGGCTGAATGAAAGCTGAAAACAAATAAATTAATTTAACTAGAAAACACCAAATGAGTCCAGACTTGATTTGCAGAGCCTTAAGAGCAGGAGGAGTACGTACACATTAGATAATGTTCCACCAATTTCTACAGTGGGCATCCCACAAGCTTGGTAGGTAATGTGGTCCAAGGTCATGATCATCGTCTGCCTCCTCTACCAACTCATCTTCAGCCTCTGTCAACATCCTTAATGTTTCTTAGGGAGCCACCCTCTTTCCAGAAGTTCCCATTAACAATGGTTCTTGCCTCTATCTCCACATCCTTCTGAGGCTTCCCCTGAGACGTGTCCTCATCTCCACTGTCTCACTGGTTCCAAACCAGTATAGAACTTCCTGGCTCTCCACGTCCTATCACTGGTCTGTACCACTCTTACTCAAGCATACCTCTTTCTCTCCATAGCAACCAGGACGATACTTTCAAAGTAAACCATATATGTGTCACAGCTTATCCAGACTCTTTCTGTCACCCTTTCTTAGGGCAGAAACCAGATCCTTATAAGAGCCTTCAAGGTCCCATACAGACTACCACTTCCTGTCTATTCATCCCCTATAGCATCCAGTGGGCCCCCATCATCTATGTTCATAGCCTTCTTTGAGTCCTAATTTTCTACCAAGTATTTACACCTGCTGGTCTCTGTCTGGAACATTCTTCAGTGCCCTCCATCAGTGTCACTTCTGCCAGAATGTGTGCCCTGATCCAACCAGGCTAGATAAAGTTCTCCAAAAACTTTCTAGTTCCAAATATTTATATCAATTTACAATTGTGAACTCACTGATGTACCTATATGACTACCTTTTCCAAACTACTACCTCCAAAGGCAGAGACATGTCTCCTTTTGTGCAATCTTGCAAGACCAGGACCTGGTGCAGAATAGCTCAAAGCACTGAATGGAGAGATGAGTCAACAAATCAATGAATCAATAGATGAGGATCAGCTCATATATGGGGGTTGGCTGAAGTCCCTTATTTAGCAATCTTCAAGACAGATGGAAGAACTGGATGAGCTAGGAATGAAAAGTGGAAGGAACGGTTGTTGAAAGATTAAGAACCCTATGCTGACACGTGTCATTGTCTCCCTGTAACTTACAAGGACCTATTACCATTTACTTATTTCTGTACTAAGGAAGTATATAAATGACTCCTATTCCCTTCTAAACCAATGGCACAATACATTCATCTTCTCTTTGGGAAATTTTGCTCCTCAGAAATGGAAAGAGTGGAAGTTAAGGAGAGGGAAGAGAGGCTGTGTTTGCTGTGTTCACCTCTCCAATAGAAAAAAACAGAAGCATGTATAGGTGCAGAGAGAGAGAGAGAGAGAGAGAGAGAGAGAGAGAGAGAGAGAGAGAGAGAGAGAGACTTTACAAAAGAAATAAATAAACCCCATTCAGATGGTCCTGGATGGCATCCCCACTAGTGACATAGTTAACTTTGTCTCATATGCTGGTGTAGTGGGAATATATCTTGGTGCTGGGTGCTGGGAACACCTTGTTTGATTCTCAGGATCCAGAGCCTGGTTATTGTGTGGCGTATGTATGCTGAACCTCCGAGTGGGCACTCATACTATGTTGCAGTCCAAGCTGAGAGGGAAGTACGGGGGCCAAAGCCACACAGAGAAGGCACCTGACTTGGCCTGGAAGTCAGCAGAGACTTGCCAGAGGAACCGAAAGCCAAACTTCTTCACAATGACTCCTCCACACCTCAAGTTCCTCATACTTAACTGGAGACCATGAGTCCCACCTCCCAGAGTAACCTAGCAGACACTTAGGGAGCAGTCCCTTTGTGCCAGCTGCTGAATGAAGCATCCGAATGTTGTCTCATTAAATCTATATCACAATCGCAAACCTAGAAGGTATATACACATATCCCCAGGTTACAAATGAGTAAACTGGCGTTTAAGGAAGTCAGGACACATGTCCAGTTACTGGTGAGAGTCTTTCTGACACCATGCTGGGAGCAGGGTATCCTGACACCTCCACACTTTGACCATCAAAGTCTCTCAGCCCAAAATAAGCCATCAATGGATTTCAGTTCCCTTTCTGCCCTCACCCCTTCCTCTCCTTTCCTCCATAAAGGAGTAAAACCAGCAAAACTCCAGAGTCCTGTGACTTGCACTGATTCTTCTAGATTTCATGGAGCTAATTTTCCTGAATAAATCTAGTCTACGAAGAGGCCTGGAAAAGGAAACCAGGTTGTGAATAACTTTCCCACCTCAAGAACAATAAGCTGAATCTCCAAGATCATCCACAGCCTTGACCCCCCCCCCCCCCACCCAGGGGAGATGCCATGGTGGGAGTTCCAGTTCTGCTGTCCCTGGGACTGAAGGTCACTGAGTTTCAAGGTCAGCTGCCAACACATCCTATGATGTTATCCAGTAATCAGTCCAGGTCTCAAGGTGGTCACAGTCTGACCCCTCCCCCTGCATCCTCTGAGGCTTGTGTTGCAAGATGCAGCTCCAGCTGCCACTCGGCTGACCCATCCTTAGGGTTCCTTCCATCTTACCTCTTCAATACATCACCCAATGGCCCAGCCCCGCCTTTCCTTCTGACCCACACCCAGCTCTTTTACTGTATTCCAAGGTTTAGTCTCATGAAAGATGCATTTACTCAGCCATTTGATTTATTCATTCACTCATTATTGAGGGCAGACCTGTGTCATGTGACTGACAGTTCTCTACGGTACTGGCATTCTGAACGCAATTACAGGTAAAATCAAAGAAGGAGATGCAACTTCTGGCCAGGTGTACAAAACCTGCTTGACTGTAAGCATGTACTGTGAGCTTGATCCTCCCTCCAAAAGGCAAGATCATGGCCATGATGCTAACTAACATCATTGAAATGGAGCCTTGCTTGCCCAGCTCAGCTCAGCTAAGGATAACAGTCAGGGCCAGGCTACAAGTCAATAAGATGATATGCCCACCCCAGAGATACTGACCCCAGTGATTAGGACCTAAGCTTGCCTGTTCCTTTGCTATGGTAGCAAGATTTAGCAGTTACTGGGATGGGAACGCCGAGCCCCTCAGATCTCTTTGCGATGCAGTTCCTAGGCCATTTTCCTCATCCCTGCCCATTTGCTCAGTGGACCTTTCAGCCTCCAACAAAGTCGTCCAGCACATGGGCTTTAGAGTTGGCAAAACTTGGACTCAACGTTGCATTCTCTCATCTTCCAGCTTAGTAATCATGACCAAACTGGATTGTACAAGCCTCCTGTTTATAAAATGGTTTTAGTTGTCGTGATACCCACTTAATAGCATTGGCTTGATGAGTAAATGAGAGAACACACACAGTTTAACCCACAGTTCCTCAACCTCAATACTATTGCTATTTCAGTCTGGAAAAAAATATTCTGTGTACCATCCTGTGCATTATAAAAATCTTAGTAGGAATTCTGACTTCTACTTCTTATTGGCCAATGACACCCCCCCCCCCCCCACCAGTTGTGACAAAATAAAAATGTCCAAGCATTTTCACAAGTCTCCTGCTTGTCAATGAGTTACTAAACAACACAGTGCCATGAAAATAATATATGTTTAGTTAATATTAGCTGTTGGTAGTATTGGCCACTGGAAACCAGGCTACCTAGAGGTATCTGGTCATGGCCAAATCCTTTCAGTTTCTCTAATCCCAACTTCCTCTGCATCATCAGAAACATTCTTCAAGCTATCTGGGGTCATAATTCAACTAATGGCTTGTCTAGCAATGCCTAGACTAGTATCTCCTCTGTCATACCGAACAGATAACATTCCCCTGGGAATGTCATAAGAAACCAAGTCGGAAGGGGGCAACAAATCAGGAAAAGTCTCTAAAGGCAATTTAATTTGGAGTTTAGAAAGAATACAAATAAGTATTGAGAAGATTTTGAGACGATTCAAGGGCACTAGAAACATAGCATTCAACCAATGTAATAAGATAGGAAAATGATATTTTACTATTGGAATCATGGGTGAGTGGCCCACCTACTTAGTTTATATCTATAGATGCTGTGCAGGGAGGAAGGAAGCAGACCACACAAAATCCCACCATTCAAAAATGAAAAAAGAGAAAAAAAAGCTAGAAATGGAATTCGTTTCACCAGACTCTATAGATGATTGCAATACACATAAATGTACACATAAGAAATGACTCTGTCTGGAGCCCAGCATCTTTGTGTCATCTTGTGGGTAGAACTCAGAGACTGAGTAAAATTATGAGCATACACATCTAAATCATGTGGGGCTTGAGCTATCGTGTACGCTCTGGTATTTTCATATCCCAAACTATCATCCTATCCCCTATTGGCTCTAATACCCTCTCTTCTGAACTAATTTTTTTTTCGAGACAGAGTTTCCCTGTAGTTTTTAGAGCCTGTCCTGGAACTAGCTCTTATAGACCAGGCTGGCCTCGAACTGAGATCCAACTGCCTCTGCCTCCCGAGAGTGCTGGGATTAAAGGCGTGTGCCACCACCGCCCGGCTGAACTAATGTTTTTATGCTTCTCTCTTCTCCCTCTCTTCTTCCCCACAAAGTCTGGCCATGCTTTATCGGTACCTTCTGATACTATAAAAATATGTGGCTCTCCATTGTTTGGCTCAGCATCACATCCTTCGATAAGCACTTCTGTTAGGCACATTCTTTGAATGAAGGTCTTCATATGCATTCTCTGTCTGAACATTAGTGATCACTTCTATTTACCTCATTTTCTAGATAATAAAGTAGAGGCTCAGACAGCTTCCTCTATGGGAAAGATGATCTATGGTATTAATGAGATAGAATAAAAAGGACTAGGTAGGGCAAGAGTTGGGAGATGGTGGCTCCTGAAAGCTTACTGGTAAAAGACAGAATCTCCCAGAATGGTCCTTTTCTGTTTGCATCTGGTGAATATGGCATCAAGTAGCTAGAACTGAATGGTAGCAGTATTGGATCTCCTGGCAGAATTCATAATTAAGTTTAACCTTCCCTCTCCTTTCTCTTTCTCTCCTTTCCTTCCCTTCTGCCCTCCGCTTCTCCATTTCTTTCTCTATCCTCTCCCATTTCTCTTCCTCTCTCCTATCCCTAGCCTGCCCAAAAGCCCATATCCTACTCAGAGACCCTACTCGTGCCATGGCCAGGCTCCCATTGGTCCCTATCTGGTCTCTAAGTCACAGGTGCGTAGGGATTATGGGGCTCCACCTGTCTTAATGTCTGACCTCCAGCTCCCGACCCACTTCTGACTAAGCCATCTGTGGAGTCATCCAAGACTATGACCCACTTCCCACAGAGCTCCTCCCCAGACGTGCTTCCCCACGGACCTTCTTGTGCTCTGATGCTCCTGAAGCCTTCAGGCACCAGCAACTCCCCTTGGGGACTGCTCCACCCTCCCAGCCCTCAACTGGGTGTTGTCCTGGGCTCTACCCTCTTCTCCCACTCAAGTTTTCTGCCTGTCTGCTGCTTAAACCTATCGATATTCCTTGCACTTGGATCTTTGAACAATGCTAGCCCTGCTCCAACATCGTCTCTGAAATACTGAAAAACATGTCCTCACAAGAAAGCTGTTGCTTAAATAGCTGCTATAGATCCCATTTCCTGTCCTGTAAAACTAAATCCCTCCCACAAGGAAATCGAGCCTATCAGTCAAGGAGTTCCTCTGCCAAGTGATTCCAGGGAAGTCGGGGTTGGTGGCTCAAAGTTAGCCCCTAATGCTTGGAAACAGTTGGCACTGCATTCAGTAACCCTTTGTTCTTAAACTTGTCCACCTAGGACTAGGAGATGGATCAGCTACTAAACTGCTTGCCTGACAGACATGAGGACCGGAATTCAATCCCTATAATCCAAATAAGCCGCGAGGAGTGCGTTTACCCATTGAGACGGTGGGACAGATCTAACGGGAGACCACCAAGTCCAGTTGGAATGGGACTGATGGAACAGGGGACCAAACCAGACTCTCTGAATGTGGCTGACGGTGGAGGGGGACTGAGAAACCAAGGACAACGGGATGAGCATGAACTCTACAGCATGGACGGACTCACTGTGAGCCTTGTCAGTTTGGTTGCTCACCTTCTTGGACTTAGGGGGAGCTGGGAGGACCTTGGACTTAACATAGTGAAGGGAACCCTGATGGCTCTTTGGCTTGGAGAGGGGCGGAGTGGGGGTATGGGTGGAAGGGAGGGGATGGAAATTTTTAATAAAAAAAAAAATAATAATAATAATAATAAAATGCAGGTGTGGGGGGGGAGTGCTTGTAATCCCAGTACTGGGGAGGTGAAGACAGAAGGTGCCTTGGATTTTGCTGGCTACCTAGTCAGGGAATGAGAGATCCTACCTGACTCACAAGAGGTATGTGGCAGTATTCCTAAGGATGGCCCTCGACATAATCCTATGGATTCCATACTTATGCACATATGTGCATACATTTAAAGGTACACATCTACATGAATATTTTTAAAAGAATTTTGCATCTTCAAAGAGTCTTAAATCAATGTCTCTGCACCAAAGCTAGGCCTTATCTTGACTGCTCCAATTACAGTGTATTCCCAATATCATGATGCAATCTCTTCTGTCAAATGAAGAGCTCTCTTGTCCCAGAGCCTTGTCCTGGGGCCCCAGAACCTTAGTCTTATAACACACCCAGGATGGAGCAATCTTCCGGGCAATGGAAATACCTCTTTGCAACAAGCCAACAGATAACTTGATCAATTCCCTGTACTTTTAAACAGTTGTGGATTAGAATCTAAATGTAGGGTTTTGCCTCTTTCCAAAATGTCTTCAAATGCTCAAAATATGTTTGCATTCAGGATCCCAGTTCTTTACTTTCCAATTAAAAAAAAAAAAGTCTGATGCCCTTGTCCAAGAGTTTAAGTTCTAGGACCAGGCAGCCTAAGTCAAAACACCATCTCTTCCCTTTAATACCATCCCTGCCGAGGGGTCTTGGTTATATCACTTAAATTCTCCTAGCCTCAGTTTCCCCTATTTGTTGCTATCTGGAGGACTAAAGAAACTGCTAGGCACAATGTCTGGCACATATACTCAATAAGTATGATTTACCATTATAATGATTAATAGCTTTGTTTATTGTGGAAGTAATAGCTCTCACACATTTTTCTTCAGATCTTGCATCATAAGATGGATCAAAATCACAATCATGAGATTGTGGTGGCACACGTCTTTAATTGGGAGGTAGGGGCAGGCAGATCTCTATGAGTTCAAGGCCAGCTTTGGGCTACAGAGTGAGTTCCAGGACAGCCAGGGCTACACAAAGAAACTCTGTCTCAAAAAGCCAAAACAAACAAACAAGGTAGATCAAAGTTTTATTGTCCTCACGGTGAAGTAAGGGAGCCTGCTTTCTCTTTGTGGTAACTGATGAGATACCCCACTGGATTGAACTGTCCCAATAAGCACATAGAACATGTATCCATTTCCTGTTGTTACTGTAACAGACTTAGTGGTTTCACAGATATGCATGCATTATTTTACAATTCTGTAGATCAAGCCTTCAACACATATCTTTCTTTTTATTAAAAGAGATTTCATACAATATCTTTTGATCGTGCTTTTCCTCCTCCTCCAATTTCTCCCAGATCCTTCTCACCTCCTTCCTCCTTCCACACCCAGCTTTATGTTCGTTCTCTCTCTCTCTCTCTCTCTCTCTCTCTCTCTCTCTCTCTCTCTCTCTCTCTCTCTCTCTCTGTGTGTGTGTGTGTGTGTGTGTGTGTGTCCTTCTCAAAAGACAAGAAACACAGAAACACAAAAAAAACTAAAATACAAACAAGAGAAAGACCAGTAAGACAAAAGATGCCCAAACAAAGCAAAATGAAACCAATACTGGTGAATTCATTTTGTGCAGCACATATTTTTCAATCCTTACCAGTCTCATAGACTGAATTCAGGCCCTGGTAAATGCTAGATACTTGCTCTACTTTGGCTATAGCTCCAGCTCTCAGCATGGATCTCACACAGCTAAAACCAGGGTGTCAGCATTGCTGGGCTCCTCCTAGACGACCTCATAGAGAATGTGTCTCCTGGCTTTATCCAGCTCCTAGATGCCTTGAAAATTCCTTGGCTCGTGGCTGTTTTTCCACCTTCAAAGTCAATAAAGTAACTTCTCTTAGACCCTTGTTCCACCATTATACACCCTCCTCTCCCTCTCTCCTGCCTCCCTTCTCTGCTTATAAGAACGCAGATTTGTTCTGGTCCCACCCAGCATAAACTCTTAACTTGAAAGATACCTCGTTAGCAACCTAGTTCCTTCTGCCACCATGTTCTTCTCTGCCGTGTACACACCTGTGACATGTTCATACTTTCCAGGCTGTGAGCAGCTTTGAAGACAAGTAGTCTGTCTTCTCCAGATTTACAGCCATGAACACAAGATTCTGGGATATCAGGGTCACTACCATCCGTGGAAACTCAGTGGAGTTGGTTCCTCACCCATGATCTCTACTCCTTTGCAATATGTGAGCTCACCACAAGCCCTGAGTGGCTGTTTTTGGTTGGTCACACCTGGAATGCCTATCAATGTCCCATTTGCAAGAACGGCAGGAAAACTGTATTATTTTCAATTTAATGGTGAGAGAAGAAAGCATTCCCCCAAATCGGCACAAATAGTAGGGAGATGCTAAATACTGGCAAATACCCTCACACTAGTATAAGGAGTTATTTTTTAGAGGGGCAAGAAAAGTTTTTGCTTACTCATTCTTAATAGACCTATCATGCCTCTAAACTAATCGCTCTCATTCTAAGTGCACATAACCCTACATTATTTGAACAACTATTTCTAGTCTATTGCCAGAGACTGGCCTTAAGCCCATAATTTCTAGAACCCCTGGTCTGAACATCAAGATAAGACATGCCTAGTCCCAGTTCTTTGGCGTCCATCTCCCTCCCAGTCTAGTTTCAAATAAACCGACAGATTCTGCAAAGACTTGTGCAAGTCCCTTCAGGACCCTAGGCTATAACTCATGTGGGGTAGAGACTTGAATTAATGAAGATCATTGAGGTGTGCCTTCTGCCTTTCTACTGTACCCTATCTTCAGTTTTGATCTCCCCAGATTAAAGGCCTTTCCTATTGATGAATTGGGCAACTTGGTGTTCTCTACAATAACTGTCAACGTTATACCATCAAGCTCTCTGTTGAGGACTCTCCCAGTTTCCCCACTGTTGATCTCTAACTGACACAGTAAAAGCCTTCATTTGGGGTAATAGAGAGACGACTCAGTCAGTAAAGTGTATGTTGTACAGATGTGAGGGCCTGGGTTGTAATTCTCAGATCTCAAAGAGGGGAAAAGCTGACAATGGCAGTATACACACTTATAATCCCAGCACTGCAGAGACAGACAAACAGTCATCTGGGGCTCAGTGCCCACTCAACCTAGTGTGCTTGGAAAGTCCCAGTGAAAGACCCTGCCCACCCCCACCCCCCCCAAAAAAAGTAGACAGTGACTGAAGTACAATACCTAAAACGTAGTGCGAAGCTCATGAGCTCGTGTAAGGTGGAGTCATTTATCAGCCGGCCAGGAAGCAGTTAGGCCAGAGTGGTTCACTACCCAGTCAGTGCACATAAAGGGCTTTCCTGGCATCGTGGCGCCATCTCTTTCCACCATGTCCAGGAAGTGTTCTGAGGGATTCCTAGGTGTGCTCTTCTAGAAGTGGCCATCAGCCAATTCTTTTGAAGATGTGAATAGAGGGGGGAAAGTGAAGGAAAGAAAACTTCACCTGCCTTCTTGATTCACCTGGCATGTCAGTCTCCTCTAGCTCTTCAACTGGGATTTATACCACCATCTCCCTGGTCCTCAGACCTTAGGTCCAGGCTTCTCCCAGGACCTCCCCTTGCAGACTGCAGCCATCTTGGCCTCTACAGTTATATGAGCCACTTCTCATATTCAGAGGCATTTTGGACCCTGTTCATTTGGGAATGGTGTAGATCCCTGGGCCTCTCCAGTTCCCTGACAGCTTTTTAATACAAAGACAGGTACAAACATGTGAATGACAGGTCTTTTTTAGATACATCGAACTATCATTTAGGACAGCATAAAGTAAATGCAGAAAAGCCTATCTTCCAGTCATGTCTAGAACCATTTCCGCCATAATCATTACAATTCTAGAATGTGATTTCTTTCACTGTTGACCATATTATTGCCTTTTGTCTGTAGGGAGCACAGATAAGAGGATCATAATAATAGCAAAAAGAGGGGCTCCACTCATACAATGCCAACCCCTTGTGCACTTGGCTTAGATCAGCCAAGGAGAGTATATGACATAGTCATCAAAGACAAGACCATTCATGAAAAGGACCCATTGGCTATCTCAACAGCCCTGGTAATAGCCTTAGCCATCACTGAACGATATTGGAAGCCATCCAATGCTTAAATGAGGTACCAGTGGAGAAGTGGCCACTCAGTGCCAGTAGCAGTGCCTGCCAAAGGGAGAGCCAGAGGGCTGAGTCAATGGGTCTCACAGGTCATCAGAGTCAAGCAAAAAAGTGTTGTGAGTTTGGACAAGTCAAGTCACAGGAAGAATGAGTGAAAGGCACAGCATATTCATCACAGAAGACACATCCAAGAAACCTCAAGTTGTGCCCTATGACTAAACAGCTGCCCATATTCATAGGGGTGGGCAGGATTAGAGCCTGTGAACAAAAGCCAAGTCAGGTTACATGGGCTGAACTCATAAGCTGGAGAATTACAACTTTACAAGCCGTCCAACCTCATGTAACACTTTCATGTCTGGATTCAGAGTTTGTTTTAGTCACTTGTAGGAACAGGAGAGATGACTCCGCAGGTAAGAGTGGGTATTGCTGTATTATTCTTGCACAGGACCTGAGTTCAATTTCCATCATCTACACGGGGAGGTTCATAACCCGCTGTAACTCCAGCTTTAGGGGGATCGATCCAACAGGACTGGCCTCTGCAGGCACCTGTACTCGTGTGCATACACACACACACACACACACACACACACACTTTTTAAGAGTAATTGTAGCAACAGAGAGAAATTCAAACTGGAATAGAAGGAAATTGGTAGATGAGAAAGAGATAGGACAAAGTTATTTTTAATTATCCAGGAGGAAATAAGGAAAATTGAATGTGCAGTTAAACAAGGAGCTATTGGGAAGAACATGGTAGACTCTAGGCATGCTTTAGGGGCCAAACAGGATCCTGTAATTGAAACAGGTAGGTGTGGGGGTCAGGGAGGAGCCCAGCATAATTCCCAGCTTCCATGCATGGTGACTGGGTGGATAATGCCGTCATTCCTGAAAGCAGGAACAGAGGAGCAGCAAGTTCAGCAGGCAAGAGCTTCAGGTCAGGCTGGGACTTGCTGAGCTGAAGGAGCTGCAGAGCTTGGAAGAGGCTCCCAAAAGATAGGATCCCTTTATAAGACAAGGGTAAAATTTTCTGTAGGAGAGGGACATGTAGCCCACAGAGAAGATTCTGGAAGGCAAAGGAAACTCACAGAAGAATCCATGAATCTGGAACTCAGTGAATAGTTACAGAAAGAAAACCAAGAGACCCCCAGGGATGAAGTCTGGCTTCGGAGTCCTGGAAACCGCACCCAGGTGCTTGGCCAGGTTTTCCTAGTCAACTCATCACACACCCAGGCTCCCTCTTTTCTCCTCCAGTGATGAATGAAACACAGCATTCATCCTCACTCAATTTGAAAACTATCAGATTTCCCTAGAGGCCAACATGGGAGCCCTCTGGAGTCAACAAAAATGAACACAGGCATTGGGTCTGCAGGAAGCTGACTTCAAGAACAGGTCATGAACCTCCAGTGGACCATCACGAAGGCACTCCTCATAAGGGCCTTTCATGCAAGTACACCTCCATGAATAGGGAAGAACCCAGGACCTCAGAGCTCAAAGTAAAAGGGTCTTAGCTTCATTGCTGCCTTCCAAAGTTTCAAACAGAGAAACAGAACAAGAGACTGGAAAAATTATGAGCAAGGTTAAACCAGTTGGTCGTATTGACCTAAGTATATTCTCTGGATTTGATTAAAATATCTTGAGTTGTAGAACAGTTTCATACTTTTATTGCCATTTAAAACTGGGTACCTCAAGCAGAATTTATTAAAACAATGAGACTACCACTGCTCTGGCTCATTCAGAAGTTCCTGAGATGAGACAAGATCCTGGAAAACCACGAAATGGTAGAGAAAAGACTGATACCATTGCTCTTTGTAGGAGTTATAGCCTAGTTCTGCCATATACACCATCCGACCTGGGGTTATCAGGACCTGTGTTTGTCCTGAGAAGTATCTTCGGGGTCATTCAATGATTGTGACAGTGGGATCCAGAAAGATCTTACAAATAGGCAAGCATCTTCAGTGTTATCTGAATGCCCTAGACATTCCTCTCTAACATCCCTGTCCCTGACATCCCTGTCCCTGACTTTTTTCTCTAACATCCCTGTCCCTAACATCCTTGTGGCTGAAACCCCTCTCTAGCATCCATGTCCCTAACATCCCTTTCTAACATCCCTGTCCCTGACATCTCTGTCCCTGATATCCCTGTCCCTGACATCCCTCTCTAACAACCCTGTCCCTGACGTCCCTGTCTCTAACATCTTTCTCTAACATCCCTGTCACTAACATCCTTGTGCCTGACACCCTTCTCTAACATCCCTGTCCCTGACAACATCTCTGCTTCTGGTATTACCTTGCTTTAGGCCTTCCCCTCTATAGCTGCCAGAGGACTGTCTTTGTAAAGATTGTCTGACAACTTCACTCTCTGCTTGGGAGCATTCAAGGCCTCTTCCCTATAGGAAAGTTGAGATGAGCATGAGAGAGAGAGAGAGAGAGAGAGAGAGAGAGAGAGAGAGAGAGAGAGAGAATGGTAGACTGTTTGCCTGATATGCATGACACCCTGGGTCTGGTCCCCAGAACTAGGAGGAGCAGGAGAAGGTCTGCATGTACACCCAGCCAGCTTCAGCCCTTCTGTCTGTGTTACCAAGGAAAAGATCAGAAAATTAGAGGTAGAGTCTGGGATTGGCCTCCACCTGGCAGTCTATTCTCACAATTATAAACACAGAGACACTGCTTCATCGGAGCTGCCAGGTCAAAGTGTCCCTTGAAACCACAAGCCCAGACACTCCGAACTGCCATGGCTCTCATTACACAAGGAAGTAATAGAAAGGTCTCAGCCGCCAGCGGAAACCTTCCCTCTTCTTCATCCTGTGTGGCTTCTAGCACAATACTGAGTACATCTCAGACAGACCAGATCATGGGATGGAGGCGAGGAGAAGACATTTATCAACCACCCAGTGCAGTCAGAGACACTCCCCGCCACTAAGTGGTCCCAAGAGTCCCTTAGCTACACTTCCTAACGTACTGTAAGGACATGAGGATGTAGCATGGGTTTGTGCAGGTGCACAAGAGAGACTTCTAGTAGGAAGTGCTGCTCTTGGAATCCCAGAAGCATCTCCTAAGGGGTGTGTGTCTTGTAGATATGGCACTGGAGAAAAGCAAACTGCTCCAATAAACGCTGGGATGTTCTTGGGCACTCACGGCTCTTGGACTTCAACAAATCTGGCCTCAAAGAACAACCCTAAAGGGGAGGAAATACATGCTTACTTTCCAGATCCTGAATCAGGCACCAGGGCAAGTGTATGAAACACAAAATCCATGCAATACGTGTCAGGGAATTTACATCTAGGCTTTCCTGCTTCTGTTCACTCCTTTCTCCACAGTCTTAGGCAGTCATCCATAGAACCCTGGTAAGGTTGGTGAAATCAGTTTCAGATGGAGACAGCAAGGCTCAGATGTGTGGCAGAAGTTACTGGAGACGTGTGTCTGGGGCTGGTGAGGCTGAAGTGGTCAGCATTTTTTGAGAAGCTACTCCCCAGCCTCCCAAGTTTCACCTCCTACAAGCTCATCAGGCTCTTTTAATGAAAAATAAATGTCTCCATCTCCAGGCCCTGCTCACCAGGCCAGATCGGGTAATTATACAATGTTTGTGTGGGGTGGGCTCCACTCTGAGCAAGGAGAATGGCAGCGAGGAATGACAGCAGAGAGGAGACCCAGCTGGGCCAGCTGGGTCTTCTCAAGCCCTCTCTAGCCCTTCTCTGAGCGCCTTCCACTCACAATCAAGCTTATTCATTCCACACCAGCCCCATCCTGCTTGGGGAAGGTGGAATCCCCCAGCATGCATCTGGGACCTGAACCTGAGAGTTTCACCTGCTTCCGGGTCTAACAGAGGCTGTGCAAAGTTGACTAAGGGCACAAGAATTACAGTGACAGTGGCCAACACCGCTCATTCACTCTGTGAACTCAGACAGCGGTTCCATCTCTTGGAGGTCGTCTTCAACATCGTCGTCTATGCAGTGGGAGAGATCCTACCGGCTAGCTCACGGGGTTAAGTGTCATGGGTGGGGTGGCGCTCTCAGAGGACGTTGATTTAATTCATCCGTGGCTTGCTTTTTACTGAAGTGTTGCAAGCATAAAATAAATTTTTAAAAAGACAAGCAGATATCATAAGTGCACAGCTCCCTCGTTCCCAGAAAATGAACCCACCTCTACAACGCACACTCAACTCACAACACAAACCATCCTCGGCATCTCAGAAGTCCCATCCCTCAGCTCTGTTGTTACTCTTTGTGGAGACTAATCCCATCCAGTCTTCTAACAGCAATGGTGCTCTCTGCCTGTCGTAAAGATGACAATTTATTCACTGAGATCAATTAATACATGGCAGGAAACAGGATACATATTTCAGTGTCCTACTTTATTTTGTCATCACAGCACCCTCCGATGCAGGTGCCCTCACACCGTCCTCATGTCATAGATGAAGAAATGGAATGTTCTACAGACTCCGCCAAGCTGCTGACAGAACCTACACAAGATTAAAATGCAGAAAGCTTGTCTATTCCCCTTCCCAGGGGGATTCATGTTTGTCTCTCTTACGGTTCTCTTTGTTACCTCGCTTCTCTGGGGTTGTGGACTGTAGGCTCCTTATCCTTTACTTTACGACTAATACCCACTTATGAGTGAGCAGATACTATGTTTGCCTTTCTGGGTCTGGGTTACCTCACTCAGGATGGTTTTACCAGATCCATCCATTCCTCTGCAAATTTCAAGATGTCATTGTTTTTTTTTACCGCTGAGTAGTACTCCATTGAGTAAATGTATCACATTTTTCTTTATCCATTCTTCGGTCAAGAGGTGTCTAAGATGTCTCCAGGTTCTGGCTATTACAAATAATGTTACTAGGAACATAGCTGAACAAATGTCCTTGTGGTATGAGTATGCATCCTTTGGGTATATGCCCAATAGTGGTATTGCTCGGTCTTGAGGTAGATTGAGTCCCAGTTTTCTGAGAAGCCCCCATACTAATTTCCAAAGTGGCTGTGGAGGAGAGACGAGAGAATGGAAGGGAAATGAGAACATGAGGGAGTGGGATGGTTGGTAGGGGAGAAGGACAGAGAGGGAGAGCAAGGAAAGAGATATCTTGATTAAGGGAGGCATTATAGGGGTAGCGAGAAACCTGATACTAGGGAAATTCCCAGGAATCCACAAGGGTGACCACAGCTAAGACCCTAAGCAATAATGGAGAGGGTGCCTGAACTGGCCTTCCCCAATAATCAAATTGATGACTACCTTAATTGCCATCATGGAACCTACATCCAGCAACTGATGGAGGCAGATGCAGAGATCCACAGCCAAGCACTGGACTGAGCTCCCAGCATCCAGTCAAAGAGAGGGAGGAGTCATAATATGAGCAAAGGGGTCAAAACCATGATGGAAGTTACGCACAGAAACAGCTAACCTGAGCTAGAGGGAGCTCACTGACTCCAGACTGACAGCAAGGGAACCTGCATAGACCAAACTAGGACTTCTGAATGTGGGTGACAGTTGTGTGACTTGGGTAGTCTGTGGGGACACTGACAGTGGGACAAGGATTTATCCAGTCCTTGTCCTTAAAAGCCAGTGCATGAACTGGCTTTTTTAGAGCCCATTCTCTATGGAGGGATACCTTGCTCAGCCTGGATACAGGGGAGGGCCTTGGTGCTGCCTCAAAATGATGTGCCAGACTTCGTTGACTCCCAATGGGAGGCTTTACCCTCTCTGAGGAGTGGATGGGGTGGTGTAGGGGAAAGGTGGGGTGAGCGGGAGGAAAGGAGGGGCTGGGAAATGGGACTGGTATGTAAAATGAAAAAAGATTGTTTTATAAATAAATAAATAAATAAATAAATAAAATGCAGAAATCAATTGCACTTCTATACACCATATAGCAACATATTACCAGAAACGGGAATTGAAAATCTCATTATGAGCCCCCTTTTTTAAAAATAAAAAATCTGTTATTACATTTTGTTTATTCATTCATTCATTTGGGTGAGGGTCTAGACACCAGCTGCAGTGCACAGGGGGAGGCCAGATAGCAACCTGTGGGAGTCAGTTCTTCCCTTCAGCTATGCGGGTCCTGTGGGCCATTTAGTTTGGTAGTAGACACGTTTACCCGTGAACCATCTTGCCAGGCCCTCTCTCCTTCTCACCTCCTCCTCTGGGTTTTTATTGTTGTTTTCAGCATTGGGATAGAAACCCAGGGCCTCTGCCCTTGCTAAGCAAGCGCTCCATGGCTGAGCTACATCCCCCACTATGAATCTTGCTTTTTATGGATAACATACTTTAACTATGAAATGCTTAGATGAAAACTTGAAAAAAAAAATGTGGTTAGTGGCTGCCAGAAAAATAGAATTTACCTTTAACTGACTTGCAGTTTCAGTGCAGTCTCAATCAAAATCCAGAACTGTTTTTAAGAGAAATTGATAATCTAATTCTAAAATGAATGAAAATATATACATAAATATAAAGGACCTAAAATAAACAACACAATTTTGTCATAAAAGAATTCCTTAAGAACTTATATTACCTGATTTCTGGGCTTAAGATAAAGTTGTTGAGGCATAAATGGAATCATATTAGTACAGGGTAGCTATCTAGGTCACTAATACAGACAAATAAGTCAAGAAATAAGCCTGTTCATATAAGACCATTGATTTTAGACAAATAAGCCCAGAAAGTCGGATAAGTCAAGGATGGCCTTTCCTATCAATGACAGTGGGGTGCTTGGTGATAAGGAAACAGTTTGATTTTTTTTTTAAGTGAACAAAACATTTCTCATGAGAAGATACACAGATACTCCATACACACATGATAGATTATTATCCATTGAGAATTCAACTTAGAAGCAAAATGAAATAACATGGCATGCCAGCTAGGATGGCTAAAATTAACATACAACTGTTGACAGGGAGCTGGGAGAACCATTTAAGCCCTCATATATAACACTCATATAGAGTGCAACATACTCTAACACTCTGGGAAATAATCTGGTAGTTTCCTATAAACTTAAGTATGATCTATGTAACATATATATATATATATATGTGTGTGTGTGTGTGTGTGTGTGTGTGTGTGTGTGTGTAGTATATATACACATATATAAAGATATAAGTTTAATATAGAAAATCTCACTTCCAGATATCTGAGAAAAGATGAGATGCCCTTCTAGAGATACTTGTGAATGTTTAAAGCAACATTACAACACTGTAAAGCTAAAAACAGCTGAAATCCTCTCCAACTGGCCAACAGACACAAGCTTCAGTACAATCCGTAATCCACAAGAAAAAGAAGCAGCGTAATTTATCCGTGCCACAAAAGAGGACAGACTCGGTCTAGAGTGACAGCAGCAGATCGGTAGTCCCCTAAGGCCAGAGATGAGAGACATAGGTGGTCTGGGCTACAAAGACACACTGGAAGCTTCTTGAGGTGAAATGTTTTGAGATTAATAGTGGTGGTTAATGGGTTAGTGAGTATAGCTATTCGATTGGTCGACTAACGTGAGTATAGTTAGCTATAACACTTCAACTTTAATTGTTAATGAAGTGATTGCTTTAAAATGCAAACAAATAATAAAAGCTTTGGTTTTACTGTTTTCAGTCCCTCCGGGAACTCTGCTGCGCCTTTTGTCTGCATTGTCGCATCTAATCGTCTCAGCATCCCTCTGATGTATGTCTGCCAACATCTGAATCTCAGGCAGGAGAAAACAGGCTTGTGGGAGAATGTGGGATAGTGTGGCCAAAGCTCCACCACTGATAAGCCATCCTGGATTCGAACTCAGGCAACCTCCACTGATGAGCATCTGCCTCCAGGGCACAGAGGAAGCCCTCTGTGTGTGCTCTGGTAATTCTCGCTTTATAAATAGCCAGTGTGGATAAGGCTCTCTGCTGCTGTTTGCAGAAGTGGTACTTAAATCTCACTAGGAAGTGTCAAGGTATCCTGCATGTGTGGTGCCTCTGACTCGAAGGACAGCAGAGCCAGGGTTTAGATGGATGGGGAAATTTTCAACACAATCCCAGGCCATCAAAGAGCAAGACAGAGACATGGGGATAGAAGCTTGGTTGAGGAAAGAAGCGCACACGCGTTGGAGGAAAAGCACACACGCAGGCTGAAGAGTAGACTAAGCGAACATCGCAAATGCCCACACCTGGTTTAAACTCCTAGGCACCATAGAAAGCCACCCCATCCAGGAAGGAGCTAAAGTTTGCAATGTACTTTCTGTATTCTTCATCATAGATTGAAGATTGGCTAGGGCTTGTCGTTCTCCCTGTCCATCAGAGACCAGTAACTCCTGCCAGGATGCGAAGTGTGCACAGGGCTGTCTCAATCCTCCAGTGCTCTTTTGACCCATAGGAGAGGTTTTCTTGGGGAATGTCCCTCCTCTGACTCTGCAGTTCCAGAGCGTGAGCTCACACCCTGTAATCATGACTTTGGTCCTGAGACAATTATTTACCGTGTTCTGCAGAGGATGGGTGGCCCATGCTCACTGGGCGAGGAGCTCTGCCCTAATCCCTGTCCTCACCTGTTTATTCTCCCTGGCTGGCTGGTCTCCTGGTTCTGTCATGCACAACTGCATCAGCCTAAGGGAGTGAGGCAGGGTGGAGGGTGATGCCGAGGACTGGATCTGGAAACTAAGAAGTAGAAAAGAGGGGCCAGAGAGATGCCTTGGCCACTAGGAACACTGGCTATTCTTACAGAAGACTCGAGTTTGGCCCCCAACACACATGTGGAGTACCACCATCTCCCGAAGATCTGATGCCTCTTCTAGTCTCTGAGAGTCAGATGTACATATCTGTTCACAGGCACTTACACACAAACACAGAATTTAAAATAAAATTAAATCTTATAAAAAAAGGAATGGAAGAAAGGCGGAAAGTGACAGAATCGGGGACAAATGCTAAGGGTCAAACAAACCCAAAGGCCCTTCTCAGCATTTACCATTTGAAGGAGTCATAGACAAAGCACTTGAACCCACAGATGCAAGTCCTATTGGTGAGATTTTTAGTCCAGTGAAAGAAATATTTAAAACCCAACACTTTCATTATTCCCAAGCTAAACACAGTTATGCTCCATCGGTGCCTGCAGTCAACAGAATCTCCCTTATCTCTGCTCAGACTCTATGTTAGGGCCATGAAAAATGATACTGTGTCCTTCTCAAAAAGAGATTGGGCAATTACCCTCCAATAACTGTCTCTTTATTCCTTCTTGAAAATTGGGAAGGTGTTTAGAAGCTGACCAAAAACCTGAAAATCTACAGAGGATTGCCAAGGGAACACTGGGCAGCTGAAGCTCTGGGACCAGTGGGTGCCAGATGTGGATACTGAATAGCTAATGTCACTGGTGTGCTTCAAATGAGATGCTCCAGCAGCCAGAGCGGGGAGTGGCCCAGACACAGAGCTGGGAGAGATGAGGAGGCAAGGGTGAAGGGTGGAAGCTAGAATCCTAAAATAGAAATCAATCATTTTCTTTGGAGACGCTTATCACCTTTTAGTAGTTTTCTGAAATCTGGGCAAAATATGGCATAATGAGTTCTGGTCTCTGCTGTAGAAGCGAGAGTTCAAATTCTCCCCAAACATCCTCACCAGTATGCTGTGACCAAACTTCCTGTCGTAGACAGACCAGCTGGGATGTATCTAATGTGAGGAACTGTTGCTTTGGGATCTCACCTGATATTGGTGGGTAGAAAGCTACTGAGATCTCCAGCTCCCCCAGAGAGTGGCTTCTGAGTCAAATTGCCAGCCCAGGGCTGCGGTGCCCGCAGTGGTCTCCGTGGTTCTCTGCAGCAGAGCTGGTTCCTGGCATCGCTGCTCGGGCGCGGCTTCAGCAACGGCAGCTGCAGCTCCACCAAGAAATCAGACCCACAGGTGGTTCGGAATATTCTGGGAAGCTTGGCCTCAAGCCAGTTTCTCCATCTCATCCATTAATTCCGGGGCATATGCAATACATTTTGCTAAGTGTCTTTTTTTTTCTAGGTAAATACTGGATCATTTGCAACTGTGAAACTGGATAGTGCAATTCTTAGACATTTGGGGGTGATGATGGGAAAACTGATCACCCCGGTGGTCTGAAAACTAGTATAATGACTAACATGTAGCATTTTGTAAAGGCTGAAAATACTTGAGAGGGAGGGAGGGAATTAGGAGGGGAAGAGGGAGAGAGAAAAGGAGAGAGAAAGAACAGGAAGGAAGGTGGGAATGTAAAGGAAGAGGAAGGACTATTGGGTGAGACACAGAACTCCACGACACGGTGGTGGATTGGTGATGCTGTGGCTGAGTCATAGAAGGCAGAAAATGATAAGTCAGGGTGGAGAGCATAGAGCTAGAATTACCTCTGGCACATCCAAAGACAAAGGCTCAGTAGTTAAAGATGCTTAGATCCGAACCCAAGAGATAAAGCGAGGTTCCAGGTGAAGGATGCTTTGAGCGGTGAGAATGCTTTGCAGTCACCTGAACAAGGACACCAGTGACATGTCAAGCTAGGGGGGTCCCACACGGCTGCAATCCTACACAAAGAACTGTAAGCAACTGAAGAAGGTTGGAGATGGGAGGGAGGTGGCCCAAGGAACAGCGCACCAACTAGCTGCCCAGTGCAAACAACCAGCCCTGTAAACAGACACACTGGGAGCCTTATAAAGAATTAGCAAGCTAGAAATAGGTATGCATATTGTGTGTGTGTGTGTGTGTGTGTGTGTACGCACACGCACATATGCATGAGGAGAGAGAGAGAGAGAGAGAGAGAGAGAGAGAGAGAGAGAGAGAGCAGTAACAATTAGTTTTTTAAAAGTGGCCATGAATTTGAGAGTAGGAAGGAATATATGGGAGAGTTTGGAGGGAAAAGGGAGAAACGCTATAATTAAATTATGATTCAGAATTTTTCTAAGGAAAAATATGCTTTTCAAACAGAAATCATTCCTTACAGAAAAAAATAGATGTCGAAGACTGGGATTTGGGGGAAAACCAGCCTTTAAAAGAAGAACTGAGGGGAAGAGAAATTCCTAGGTGGGTAAAGGTACCTTCCACTAAGTCTGATGACCTGGTTCCATCCCTAACCTATATAGTAGGAGGAGAGAACCAGTTTCCATGGTCGTTGTCTGACCTACATTCATACACCACAGCAGGCAAGTGCCATATACACCAAAAGGTAGATAAATAAATAGATAAAATGATCGATATATGGATGGGTGAAGGATGAATAGCATAAAAAAAAACATTAAGATGACTTGAGAGAGCCAAGCATGGTAGCATACACTATAACCCCTCACTCTGGATATGGCCGCAGAGAACACAGAATTGAGGATCAGCCTTAGCTGTGTAGGGAGATCCTATTCAAAAATTAAGAATAAATAAGTATAATGACTTAATGAAGAATGTCTGATTAAAAAAAAAAAGAGAGGGAGAAACCCAGAAGTTGAAGGAAAACAAAGACCTACTCTGGAGGGCTGAGCTCTGTGGACCAAGACCCAAGAGGACCAAGAGTTCATTTTCCTCCCACAGTGTTTGGCCCAAAGCTGGCCTTTCCAGCCTCCTCACTAACATCACAGAGTCCTGGGCTTGACCAGCCATGGTGCTGTGGCCACGGCACCAAGAATTGCAGTCTTTTCTTTTTAGTCTTTTTAATTGTACCGTGACCAAATGATTCTATTTGCTCAGTTCATTTGGTGAAGACACCGAGGCTCGTGTGACTACTTCTCCCGGTGGAGGCAGCCGTGACAACTGTTCAGCACGTGTCTGAAAAGCATTTGGGAGACTTTGAGGCATTTTGGAGGGAGGAGACTTCAGAAAGAGTAACCAGTACTAAGCAGAACAGAAAACTGAGGCATAGAGATGTTACTTGCCTGATGTAACACAGTTAGTGACTGGTTCTAATCCCAGCCTGCCTTGGGGAGCCAATAATAACGATAATGATGATGACGATGACAGTAATAACAATGACAATAATTACTGCTACATTTATGGGGCACCAATCATGTGCCAAAATTGGGGTGTTTTATGCATTCTCTCAGTTAATCTACACAACGACACAATGAGGTGGGGCTATCAGAAACCTCTCTTAGACCAAGTATGGAAAAGGGACTTGCCAGTGGGGCTTGAATCTGGAGTGTGAGAAGGAGAACAGAATGGGTGGAGTTGGGGGGAAGAAGATACGCACCATGGCAAAGCCTGGGTCCTTAGGTCCAGAGGCAGTCCCAGAGAACAGACAGCCCAGCCCAGGCAGGGGAGATGTTCAGCCAGACAAACCGCAGAAGCGTCTGGACCGCTCCCATCTTCTGCCTTCAGTGAGCTTGTAGCAGCTTGTGCTGTTCTCTGGGATGAGAGGATCAAGGACTGGCCTTTCTGTCCCTAGTGCTGGCAGGGTGCCCTACAATGTTCTGAGAGGCTCTTCTGCCAGGCCTTCCCAGACATTCATGGAGGAAAATGAGCTGGAAGCAGACTTATGGGTTGGAGTTGTGGAACAGGCAGTGTCACCAAAGAGCAAGGTCTGGAGGACGCTGCAGTACCAGGATGACCTCTGTCCTGGGCGGAGTCTCTCTGCTAGAATTTGAGCAGATTATTGCCTTTTTCATAAATCACATTTGAAGCAACATCTCTGCAACCTTCCAGCTGAAGACATCATGGGTGCTTCCAGAGATGCTTAAGGCATCCTTTAGAAATATGTATGTATGTATGTATGTATGTATGTATGTATGTATGTATGTATTAAGCACCTGCTGTGTGGCAATAACATACCCCAAGCCTTTGTTCTTTAAACCATTTAATGTTTACTTCAAACATATGAAATAAGGCTCTCTTACCTTCTCCATGTAACAGATAAAGAAACTGAGGGCCAATATGGTGACACTGTGACCACTCCATCACATAATTAAAATATGGCAGGAATAGGTTTTGACTGGCATCTCGGGTCATAATGAAATTGGAATCTCACTGTGGTACTTGGTAACACCAATCAAGTAAAAGTGTGTACACATGTCCGTGTGTGTGTGTGTGTCTGCGTTTGTGTATGTGTGGAATGACATCCTAATTTGGTGGAGACATGTGTCAATCTCGGGCTTGAGGTTTATCTTTGCCACACGAAAGCTGTGTAGCTTTGAGAAGGGAATTTCACATGTCTGAGCCTCTGTTTCTTGGCTGTCTTTTTCTAACCATCCAATTGCAGAAAGAAGAACATACAAATATGGACATAGTAGCAAAGCAATATTAAATAAGAGTATGTCTCTGTGTATACAAATGTGAGAGCCCCAAGGCAGACTTGCACATGTGTGAACATGCATTTGCACATGAACATTTCTATTAGAATTTATGGCTGTTCCCTCCCTTGAGAGGCTTGGATAGGCACTGTGGTCCCAGCTGAGGCATCCAGAGCTCCCCCATCTGCTACCAGACTGAGAAAGCCTACAAAGTTTTCTGCAAAGATGAGGCTGCCTCCCGTCTGGGTAGCCATGGATCGTGGCATGCATGGAATCCCATGGTTGTGTCCAAGCCTGAGCACATGCTCAATCCCTCATCCTGCAGCAGTGGACTACTACAGGTTTAGCCACCCTCACCCCCCCAACCCACCCCACCCCCGTACAGTCCTCTCAGGGAGGTAAATATGTAAATAAGCCAGATGCAGCTCCCAAGAAAAGCAAATCTCCTACAGCAGGGGGATGCAAGGGGAGAGGGCTTACCTTCGGGGTCCCATTTGACTCTTCTCAATTTCCTAAGTGAACACAGTAAAGTATATTAGTTACAAAGGCCTCCAATACATAGCACAGAAGGAGAGCTACAGAAGAACATGTCAAAGCATAGTCTTTGAAAGTCACTTCCATGGGCCCCACTTTATAGACTAGGGAACTGTGGCACAGAAAGTGTAACTCTGCAAGGTCACACAGCACACGCACCGTGAAGATAAGTGGCTGGCCCTGTTACGTTCTACAGGAAAGCCTGTTGATTCCACTGGGTCCAAGAAGGTACCTGGCAAGGTCACAGATGAGACCTGTGACCAAACCTGCCTTACCCTGCCTTAGCCAGGGCACCTCTGCCTGAGGCTATGAACCAGTTTGTAATGATGCCAAGCAGAATACTTACTGGGAGACCAGCTTAGCCCAGCTCAAGGAGGCATGGCTACCCTGTATATTAAGTTTCCTTGTCCAGATACTAGCTGGCTGCGTCTCTATAGGCTAGAAGAGACCAGTCATGTGTTGGATGGGAGAAGAAGGTCCACCGAACAGTGGCCAGTCCTGAAGATCTAGTGAAGCTGTCTGTGTTAGTTTCTCAAACAACAGAAACTTAAGTTCTCTTGTGTCCAGAGACAAAATACCACAGCCATCTTCATTGGCCCAACAGCATGGCATTAGATGAGCCACCCTCCTCCATAGATCCTAGAGGAAGCCCTGTTCTTGGCTTCCCTAAGCTTGGGATTGGGTAGTGCCATCCCCCTGCCCCAGCTGTGTGTCTCTAATCCCTGCCTGTGTGCCACATGACTTCTCCCCTTCTGTCTGTTGTCTCTCTGTGTGGTATCATCTCCCTCCACAAAGGCATGTGATGGTATTTAGTGCTGACCCAGATGATCCAGTCTCCCATCTCAAAATCCTTAACTACATCTGCAAAGACTCTTTATTCTTTTTTTTTGTTTTCAAAAGAGAAACACAAGCAATATTTACAGGTTTTGGGGGATTAGGATGAAATGTCCCTGGAGGTAACACAGCCAATCATGATCTCTAAATTAGCATATAGTTTACCCCAGTAACAATGGGAAGCTGGTGGGAGGTTCCAAGCAACTGAGTACCAAAACAAGATTTATATTTTCCTAAGAAATGATGGGCCATCTCTCCTATCCTTTGCTAAGCCTCCTCTCGGCTCTAGATGTCTGAAAGTTCCCAGAGACATATAATCTGGGGCCACTTCTGGTTCCCTGCTTCCTATACTGAGTTTTTCATTTCTGTGTGATGTCCTATCTGCCTTCTCAAATATAAATGCCAACCCTGCCTAGATCAGCACCCCACATACAAGAAAAACTGATCAGAGAACATGGGTGTGTGTTAATAACATAACTGACAGCTTGCAATGCCGGGGTGGGGGGTGTTGACATCATACAAAGCAAACAGTTTTAAACTATGCATTAAATATGTTGTTTTAACACTTCCTCTAGCCACCTTGGCCGAGGTGTCGCGTGTCAATGGCGCCTTTCCCTCAGCCTTGACTCTCCCACTCAGCTCTCTGCATCGTTCACCTCCCTCCGCCCCTTCCTTCTCTCTGTTCCACCTCATCCCCAGATTCCTTGACTTCTAAGGCTGACCAGACAAGAAGTATGCTACCTTTCCCAGATGAGCTATTAGTTTCCCGAGCACGGGCAACACCCTCCCCAAGAGGAGCCCTAAAACAAGCAGTTAAAACGAGAATTGTTTTCTATCATCATGTGTGTGTATGTGTGCACGGAAGCTTGTGGCAGTTAAATGCATTTAGAGGGACATCATATATGTAAATGCAGCCATGCCCCACGGGTCATAGCTCAGTTCTAACTTGAAAGGAGCATGTTCTAATGTCATCACCACCACTAACCAACCTGTCTGGTTTGAGCTGTGGCTGGCAGCAAGGTAATTAGCATTCACCAGGACAGCCATGCCCAGTGTTCCACCATGGGTCCCAACAGACTCTACCACAGCAAGAAGCCCTGCTTCAGTGTAATTACCAATCCTCGCACACCAGTCGCCCCAATGTGATGTCAGCCCCTCCATACTGTTTATTTTAATTAAAACAGAAATTGCAGGTCTTAGGTGCTCGTAATTACAGCCCATGAACTAAATTGACTGAGGCCCCTAATTAACCTGAAACACGTCTACCTGACTGGAGGTGTAAGTTTGGACTTGACTGATGTAAAGAACTGTGTGGGCTCTGGAAAGGGAACCAGAGAAGGGCAGCTGGAAACCAAGGTGGGGATTCTTCCTCGGAAAGAGCCACACCACAGCCTGTATGCCCAGCCCACACGGTGAGTCCAAAGTTCATCCCAAACATACCTTAATATGTGCAAAATTTGTTAATCACATACAAATGGAAATTAATGCAATAATCCATGGCCTGAAAACCAATATAGTAGAATAAAAGACGTAAAGCCATGATGGTCACCTCGATAATACATGGAGGAAAAAACATTTTACAGAATTCAGCATACCTTCAGCAATTAAAAATAAAAGCAAGGGTAGAAGAAAGTGCCTCCATCTAACATCCCAAAGCCAGTGCAACACCGAGCAGGGAGGACCAGTGCCCTCTCTCTGAGATCAGGGCCACTGATCAGGATGCCTCCCTTCATCATTTCTTCTCACTGTTCCGGAGGTCCTAGGCAAGGAAGTTAGAAATGGAGACGTTCAGATGGCATGATCTTAAACATGGGAAATGCTCAGGAATCCACTAAATATAAATTACAGTTTATAACAAGTAGTTTAGTTAACCAGGTAACGAGATACAAGATCAATATACACAAAAGTCTACTTCTACAGACTTCTGTGGAAGAATCAAAGATATTAAGGAATCTAAGATTGTAAAATGTTTAAGGATAAACCAAACCAAAAGAAGCACGAAACTTACACTTTTTTTTTGTTTGTTGGTTTTGGTTTTGGTTTGGGTTTTGGTGTTTGAGACAGGGTTTCACTGTAGCTTTGAAACCTGTCCTGGAACTAGCTCTTGTAGACCAGGCTGGCCTCGAACTCACAGAGACCCACCTGCCTCTACCTCCTGAGTACATATGCCACCACTGCCCAGCATGAAACTTACTCTCTTAAAAACTACAAGATATTAGTGAAGGAAGATATAAAATGAAGGAAAAGGATTATACTTGTGCATGGGGAGACAATCTTGTTGAGATGGCAACACTCATTCACAAATTCAATACCATCTCTATCCGAATTGTTTTTAAAACTCATATGTAGCCAGGCGGTGGTGGTGCATGCCTTTAATCCCAGCACTTTGGAGGCAGAGGCAAAGACAAGCAGATCTCTGTGAGTTCGAGGCCAGCCTGGTTTACAAGAGCTAGTTTGTTTTGTTTTTTTTTTTTTATTTTTCAAGAGAAAAAAAAACAAAAAACAAAAAAAAACCTCATATGTAATTACAACAGTCCAAGTCAAACCTTTAGAAAAGTTAGAGTCATACTTCTAAATTTCAAAACCAGCTATAAAATAATAGTAATCAAGACGGTGTATGTTGGGAGAATAGATTGTACTAACAGGTTGGAGCTGAGCGAGGAGAACTAGACCCATGTATCTGTAGCCAACCCATGTGTGGTGAGGAAAGCAAGGTTGTTCAACGGAATCAGAATCACCTTGTGAATAAAAATGCTAGCATAACTACAAGACCACATGGGAGAGAATATAGGGAGCCCTTAATTAAAAACGGGGCAAAGGCTTAAATATAAGGATTGAAATACAAAAACAATTAAAAATTTATAGAAAATCTTCTTTGCCTGATATCTGCTAACGACATCTTAGAATTCACATTTTAAAAATCCAAGTGACAAAAGAAAAATACAGATAAATTTACCTCATCAAAACTAAAAACCTGTATTCTTAAAAGGACACTATGAAGGAGTGCCAAGACAATCAGAAAGCACAAGAAGGCGTTTGCAGATGGTGTGTCCAATTGGAGGCTTAGACTAGAACTTGTAGAGCTGTCTTACAGTAGACTACATCTCGATTAAAAATCAACAAGGGGTCAGAATAAGCCTTTCTCCAAAGAAGATAGACAAGTGGCCAATAAACACCTGAAGAGATCTGTAACAGCATTAGTCACCAGAGAAATGCAAATCAAAACGACAGGGAGAGGCCTCTGCCCACCACCAGGACAGCCTAGCTATCAGCCGGTCAGGAAGCAGTGAATGGTCTGTGTTGGAGCTTCTGGGAAAAGGGAGCACTCCTAGTAGCCAGCCAGGTGGGAATGTGAAGTGATACACCCCGAGGATTCTAAATCCTCGCAACTGAAAATCACGATTGACCATGGCAAGCCTGTCGAGAGCGGTTCACAGTTCCTTTCTTGCCACAGACACCCTTCCTCCGTGATTCCCTAGGTGCGCTCCTCTGGGCTGATTATTCTTTTCTTCTTCTTATTGTTTTAAATTTGTATACAAAATAGTGGCCTTTTCAAACGTGTGTGTCATCACACTCTGTTCAGCTCACTCCTCTTTCAACTGACCTACTCTGATCCTGCTCCATCTCAGCTGGCTTTTATCCTCATCCTAACAAGTTTACTTCTGCTTTCTTTTTTTTTTTTTTTTTTTTTTTTTTTTTTTTTTTTTTTTTTTTTGGTTTTTCGAGACAGGGTTTCTCTGTAGCTTTTTTAGAGCCTGTCCTGGAACTAGCTCTTGTAGACCAGGCTGGCCTCGAACTCACAGAGATCCGCCTGCCTCTGCCTCCCGAGTGCTGGGATTAAAGGCATGCGCCACCACCGCCCGGCTTTCTGCTTTCTTATAAAATATATTCTTCTGGTTTTCTACCTTTTCTTTCCCTCCTCCACTTAAGATTCGTCCCTGTCCTCTCATGATCTGCACACACATACAAATATAGACATATATAATTTTAAGGATCACTTCTCTATCTGAGAACAAACAGGCAGCTTTTGTCTTTGGGCATCTGCCTTTTTACCCTTTCAAGTCATTTCTGGGTCCATTCCACCATCCCATAAATGCCATGCTTCTGCTTTTCTTCATGGACATATAAAATTCGATTGTATATACACGCCACATACTAGTTATCCACTCATCTAGGATGGCTCCACATCTACTTTGAATGGTACATTAACAATCAAGGAGGAGCAAGTAGCTCTGCTTTGCTGACTCAGTCCTTCAGGTACACAGCCAGAACTGGACTAGCTGGGCCACATATATAGTGGTTCTAGTTTGGTCTTTGGAAGAAGCGCCACACTAAGTTGCAATAGTGACTGTATCACTTACATTCTCATCATTACTGTATAAAAGTCCCTCTTTCCCTGCATCCTTCCCCTCGTTGTCATTTCTTTTCCTGGTGATTGTCGCTATGAAGTATGATATTGAGCCTCCAAGCAGGTTTTATTTGAATTTTCTTGATAGCTAAAGATGCTGAACATTTTAAATATTTATTTGTCGTTTGTATTTCTTCCTTGAGAACTATCTATGTGGTTCATCAGCCCATTTACTGATTGGACCATTCTAATTTCGAGGTGTTTAATTTCTGAAGTTTTTTTTTCTATATTCTAGGTATTAATAATCACCTGACTAATGTGTAGGGTTTTTTTCCCATTCTGTAGACTATCTATTCACTCTGTGATTGTTTCTAAAATAAATGTCAATGTGTCTCCAGGGCAAATTCTATTCGGAAATGAGGGATTCTGTTCATGGATGGGAAATATTTGGCAGTAGTGGTATAAGAGTTCCAAAGTCTTCCTTAAATACTGGTTACCACATTGCTGTTTATTGCTAAGTGTAAACAAAAGCCAGGAAATATCAGGCCACCAAACTCTACTCAGTCATTCTGTCTCATTAGCCCCAACCAGGAACAAATTCAATACTGAAAGTGAGCTTTGTATGAAAGAAGGAAAACCACCCCTAAAAACCACAAATAATGCACATGTATCTGTGCACTTACCCATGAGACCATTTATCAGGTGATGGCTTCTATACTGTGACAAACGCCATGACCAAAACAAGTTGGGGAGGAAAGGCTTTACTTGGCTTATGTTTCCCAGGTCGCAGTCCACCATGAAGGGGAATCAGGGCAAGCGCTCAAGGTAGAAAACTGGAATCAGGTACTGAAGCAGAGACCGAGGAGGAACACTACTTACTGGCTTGCTCTCCAAGATCGTGATTAGCTGCCTTTCCTACCTCCCAGGACCACCTACTAAGTGATGATGACACTGGCCCAGTGGGCTGGGCCCTCCCACATCAATCATACATTTAAAACCCACTCCCACTGAGTTGCCTACAAGCCAGTCTCCAAGATGATACTAGTACGTGTTAAATGGAGAACAAAAACTGGCACGGGGACTCCGAGATCCAACTTTGGCCAGTGTAGGCAGCTAAAAATGCTCTGGTAACCTCATTTTATCAGTTGGTTCACTCATGTCTTCAGAGAATAACAAATATGGCTACTAGGACATAAGTTTTATTACTCTTAATCACCACGGTATCCCCAGTGCACAGATCAAAGCCTGGTGTTTAGAAGACAATCAATGAGAGCCAGCATAATGGATCAGCAGGCAAAGGTGCTTGCCACTAAGTCTGATGACCTAAGTTAGACCCACAGGGCACACATGGTAGAAAGAGAGAACCAACTCTATGGACATCCGCACATATGCCATGGCATGTGTGAGCACAATATTTATTTATGAAAGAGGATTTAAAGTTCATTGCTTTTCTAGTTCTAATTCTGTTGTGGCTTTATTTTTACTTGAATGGTAGATAGATACATAAAATATGTTTGATACTAAAAGCAAAATTTAATATGAAGCTTTACAACTTCCATTCCAAATGCCCATTCTGATGATAAAGAAGTTCATTGAGTAGTATAGAATTTTGGTCTGGTTAATTTTGATCTATGATGTTTTTATTTATTTGAAAGCATTTTAATGATAAAGTATATACATTTCTTAAAACTTACATATTTAAATAAACAGGATTTTAAAACACTTCAGCTGGCTGCGGAGCTGGCTCTGTGATTAAGAGCACATGCTGATTTTGTGGAGAAACTTTCAGGTTCCAACACCCACATGGTGACTCACAGCCATCTAGAACTTCAGTTCCAGAGGGTCTGACCCCTTCATCTGGCCTCCATGGATACCAGGCACATATGTGGTACACGTGCATACATGCAAGCAAAACACTTAAGCATATAAAATCAAAATAATTAAATTTTTATAACATTTTTTAATGAAAATACTCAATGAATAAAAAATGTGGTATTTGTGGATAAGCAAATTGACTGACTGAATCAAACTCCCAAGAAAAAGAGATGGTTGGCAGCCACTAACTGAGAGTCAGCTCTGCTCTGGTAACTCAGATATACCAACCAAAGACATAAAGATCAATTTGCCTGGAAGATATACATTTGCAATCATAACTATCAAAACTAAAGAATCAGCAATTGTTGGGAATTATATATTATACAACCACCAACAAATGGAAGAATCCACTTGCTTTAGTCTATTCTCGACCCCTGAAGAGTGACTGTATTGATTGGGACCAACAAGGAGAGGGGTTCAAATACTGCTGACTCTCCCAACCCCTTCCCTGCTCCTTCTAGGTGAGGGCAATTGCCTGCTAGACACCAACAGGGCTGAGGAGTAGAGTTAAGGTAAGCATGACCTCCCATTGATTGGAACCCATGTCTGCTCTCCAAAACTTCCAAGAAAACGACTCTACTTTTTTCAAGTCGTTATTTCCCCAAAATGATACTTGCTTGTAGGAAAACTGAAACTAAGTGGGACTCTAAGAACATTTTGTTCATTTTCTCTTGCAAAGCCACACAGAAAGGAAACAAACTAAACATAATGCAAGGCCTGTAGAAGAAAGTTTGCTACTGCAACCCTCGTGCAATCAGAAATAGATGTCAACTGACTGAACCAATAAATGAAAGAATGTCAAAGGTAGGCAGTGCCCAAGATCCGTGTTTGATGGCTCCCTGAATAACCCAAAGCTGGAAACACCTTCTGCAAGGTCTTAGATCTTTAACTCTAAGTCATATATTTCCATGCCCCGCTCTTGTTTTCCTGCTGTGTACAGCCTGAACCATTTCTTATTCCTTGCCAAGTATATTTGCCTATCTGTTTACCTTATCAAGCACAATGTAGTCACCTTGGTCACTAAGCTGAATTCGTCTAGTTCTTCTACCTCCCTAACCTTGTGTCTTCTGAATACATGCAGCATATAAAAGAATCACCCCACACACCCATACCCTTTTACGGATCTCTTCTAAAAAGGTTTGTTTCCCATTCCCGAAACTGATTCTAATATTTTCTCTCTATTGACATATAACAAAAATCTTCTTATTCGTATCAACTGTTATTTGAAATGATAGGAAAAAAAAAGCCTTTTCCTTAGGTCTATAACCACTTGTTGACAATGGCTGTCACCCCTCACTTCCTGGCAGTTCAAATCCCAAGGGTCGGTGATATTTACTGGAACACTCTAGCCATTCAGTTTCAGCTGGCTGGATCAGAAGTCAACTCCCACCTCTAACCAGGCCAATCGCATCTCTTCCAGGAAGGGGGACAAGTCCAGTTCCCTTTAAGGTGGCCACTAGAACAGTAATGAGCTTGAGGAACATGGAATCACCCTACACTGGCCAGAAAGAGCAGAGACTACTGATCTGCAGGAAGGGGTGAGGGGTGGAGGTAGAGGGTGTACACTGAAGCAGAGTTGGGGCAGAGTAAATAGAGAGTGCTACTGGGGTCCCAGAATTCCCACACCGCTTTCCAGTTCCTTACTATAGTCCTGCGGTAGCCTGTGAATCAGCCCTGGGCACTTGCAATCAGTCTTCCTGACGTGACAGCTTAAGCTCGTACAAGCAGGTTTCTGTCACTTACAACTTAAGAACTTAAACAGCGATGGAACAGTCTCGTGGGATCCAGCCTGGACTGGCGCGCTTGATTCATTTCCCATCGCTGGCTGAGAACTCGCTGTGTGCCAGACAGTATGCTAATCGCCGCGCGATAGAGAAGCACTCAGGAGCTGTGAACTAGATCAGAACTGTACTGTGAAATCTGATTAAGTGGCATTGTTGCTGTCATAGCACATCAGCGAGGCTCAGGGGTGATGATAGTATCCGCAGCGATACAAATAGCACCAGGCAACTCGGGATTAAAACCAAATCTGTTTGATTTGTGAAAACTCTTCCCCACTGCTTAGCCACAGCATAGTCATGGTATCTTCCTAGGAAAGGTGCTGGAGAACTTTTTGGTCGCGTATCTGCTTCTTCCAGCTGCTGAACACCCTCTCCAGGTGAGATTTCTGCTCCCAGAACAATGGTGAGGTTCAGCAAGTCGGTACAAGAAACCCGCTTGAAGGTGTGGCTATCACGAAGGGGCCTTGTTGCTCAGGGTAGCCTAGCCCTGCGGAGCTACAGGAGCCCACACCACCATTTTCCAGGAATATGCTCTGGGGATAGGACCGGGGTCACCCGCTTAGCCCTGAGCAACAGATGCATTTGGCAGTGACAGTCACCCAAGAGACATTATACACTAGCTTTTGTGAAGGCTGAGTGGATGGAGGCATGTAGCTTCATGTCTTTGCCTCTGGACTCCCAAGCGAGTGCAGAGAGGTGTGTAACTGGGCTCAGGAGGAACGGAAGGCTCTCCCACCAGGCCTGGTCCTATTCTGAATCCTGTGACAGAGAGCCATTGAAAGACCTCAGTGTTCGAGTCCTGTGTTCCTCCTCTCTGCCTGAAATGTCATTGCTTTAATGCAGAGATTGTTCGGTCTTTCCGTTGAAATTCTTTGAGTTCTTCCTTGGTGAGGAAGACGGTGCTGGGCATGTGGATGCCACTTGCAGCCTGAATGTAGCCTGAGCTGCAGGAAGTTAGCACACAAGTTGCAAGGTGATAGGAGAAATCTATGGATTGCAAGGTCGGCATGAAGGATCAGAACCCAGAAAGATTCGGGGACGCTTCATGCTATCCAGAGAGCAGGCTGCACCTGCTTTATATAATTTAAATCACTTTTTAAGAACTCTATACATGTATAGAATCTTTTGATCATATTCACGTCCATTCTTCCCCAAACTCCTCCCAGCGCCACCCCTCAGCCTCTAGCCCCTTTGACTTTGTGTCTTCCTGTCAATTTTTTATAGTTCACTGATAGCAACTTGTATTGCCTATGTAGTCACAGGTATAGGGTTAACCATGGGACCACGCTCCACCTACTGGGGACCACACCCTTAAAGAAAATTGACCCTCCCTCCCACACAACAGTTATCAAGTGTCACTGGCTCTTAGCCAAGAGTGGGGGCTTATGAGCTCCTCCCTATTCCATGCTGGGATGTTGACTGGCTTGGTCTTGTACGTGGCCTCAAATGCTTGACCTTCTATATCAGTCTCCCAAGTGCTGGAATTATAGGTGTGCTCCACCACACCTGATTTCATCTTCGCCTATCAGATTGGCAAATATAATAAAGATTAATACCTAGTTTTTGATAGAATAAAAAATACTTAATTTTAACCACTTGTGTTGAGCACCTCCAGATTCTGATTTTATTTTGTATTATATTTTATTACAGTTCTTTATTTTGTGTGTGTGCATGCCATTTGTTCATTCATGCATGCATGTCTCTGTCTGTATCTCCCTGTGTATTTGTTTGTGTTTGTATGCTTCCATATACCACATCATGTATGTGGAAGTCAGAGGACAACCTGTAGGAGTCGGTTCTTTCTTTCTACCACATGGGACCTGGGGCTTGAACTCAGGTCGTGAGACTTAGCAGCAAGCACTTTTGCCCACTGAGCCGTCTCACCAGCCCCTGAGTTTCATAGTAAGTAGGCCAAAATCTTCAAAAGCACTTAATTATCTTTCAACCAATTAATTCCATGTCTCATAATTTATGTGAAAGGCAAATATGTATACCAAGTTATTTGTTACAACATTGTCTGTAATAATGAACATTCTAGAAACGACTCAGTGTGCTCTGAGAATAGACTGGCTAAAGACACATTGATACACTGATGGGAACAAGAACCTGTGGGCCTCGCAAGAATGCTGTTATCCTGAGATAACCCAGAACTTAAGACAATGCTTGTAATAAAATGCTAAGCAGAATTGAAACAGCAAGGTGTCTATTCAGCGTGATCTTGATTTACTTAAAGCCAAGTGCCGAGACAAGAGCCTGGCTGAGAAAAGCCATCAGCAGTTATTTCCAAACGCTGAAACTCTGTGCCTGTTTTTGTGGGCTTCTCCACAGTTCTGTCCAAAACACCGGCAGTCTGTCTGTACTCAGGAGTAAACAGCTTGAAATGATACTAAACAGTTTGCTTGTTGTTTTCGAATTTATTGTGGTCTATTGTGGCTACAGTTTATCACTCTTTAGGCAAAACTACCTGCATTTGGGATTCAAAATGCAAAGAAGAGGAAGAGGGAGAGAGAGAGAAACTTGCCTATGTCCATTTCAAACTCGGTTTCTCCGCCATCACAAGGGCACAACAGGGCACGTTCACGGGGTGACACAACGTCTGGCCCGCAGCCTTTGGGTCACGACATACCTTGTCACACATGAGTCGGCACAGGAGGTGCTACCGGTGTTCTTGGAAGCCATTTCCACACGGAGATGACTAGCATTTATCAGGCTGTCCACAGAAGCGACTGCAAACCACATGACCATAAGCCTAAACTAAGTGGCTCCTGATTTACTTTTTATCCATATCACCGATGTCTCTGGACTGTCACTTCAGATGTCTCTGGACTGTCACTTCAGAACAGGAATGGGGGGGGGGGAGAGTAAGAATACAGGAAAGGGTAAGAGAGTGGCCTCACCTTGAGCGCTTCGATGCTCTAGAACTTGTGATGACTCCAGACTGACATATCAGACATTACACAGGGAAGCCGCTTGGAGAAAGAGGTGCAGGGGGAACCCTGAGAAAGTACTTGGGACCTAAGGATGAAGCTCTAGCTCTAAGCTTCCAAAAGGAGGTGAGCTATGACAGCAGAGCTGCACTGTTCTGTTGTGGGGGCATAATGTTTGCAGAAACGGCTGTTTGGGTTTTATTTTGTTTCAGTTTCTTCCATTAACTCAAAGTATTTCCTCTCCCCATCAAAACACAAACTTAACTTTTTGTTATGTTGGGCTCTTTAAGTTGAAGAAACTATGTAAAGAATATTGAAGGTAACTAGGGAAAGGGACCAAAGTCACCTCTTACCAAGCAACACTTCCACCTTAACTGAAGTCACTGATTGATTCAAGTCAGTAAGTTGGTTCAGAACAGGGGCTACAACGTAAAATTCTTAAGTCCATACCTTGGTTTTATCACGTCCTAACTCTGTGTCCCTAGGCAATTTATTTAAGCCCTTGACCTCAGTCTCCCCATCTGTTAAATGGGAGCCATAATAGGAGTTGTGTGTGGAATGGCTGTGAAAATGGGATAACCTCATGTACTCCAAGCACACGGAATGGTTCCTGACTCAACGTTAGCTGTGGTCATTAGTGTGCCCCAGTCTCCTCCCCAAGCAGAACGGTTTTATTGACTCCTCAGCTTGGTGGGGTCTGTTTCATGGTCCTTCATCATTGTGCCTGCCATTAAAATACCCAGAGCCAAGCTAAACATTCACCAAGAAGCAGCGGGTAAAGCGTACTGAGGACAAGGACATGGGGAGCTGTAAGGTGCTGAGGGGATGAGTCACTCCCGAGGGACAGGGAGAGGGGGAAGCCAAGACAAATGGAGGCCTTAGTCAGGACTCTCTGGGCTTCAAGAGACAAAAGCCCAATTCAACACATAGCTAAGAACAAAGGGATGACACTGGCTTCCCTGCAGGAAAAGGGGAGGATGCTCAGCACAGCCGGACTTGAAAGCTCAAGTGGAATAGTCCAATGTCTCAACATTCCTCTTAGCTTTACCTTCCTCTGGGTGTCTGCCCCTTCCCACCCCACTGCCACTTCCCTTGGCTGTCATAATGCAGAGGCAGATGAGCAGCCTCCCCAAACCCCAGGCTTACTTTGTTCCTATTCGGCCAATCCAAAAGAAAGGGATGCTCCATACATCACAAATGAAGCGTGGGCTCCTATTGGCTTGTGTCCCCTAGCCACGCATGGTAGAATTCTGTCTTTGGGAACCCCATAATAACCCCAAAAGGGAAGGTAGGAAGGGCAAGGATCCCAAGAGAAAGGTCACAGGGATGTAAACAAGACACAGGTGATAGATACCCCTTCATGAGGTTGTTTGGGTTAAAGTTAGCCCCTGAGTTGCTCCTCGGGTCAGTCAGCTTCTGTCACTGTCACAAAATACCTAGCATAATAAGTTTATAAAGAGAAAAGACTCATTTTGGCATACAGTTTAAGGAACTTCTGGTCTGTGGTTGCTTGACCCTGTTTGTCTTAGGCCCGTGACTAGGCCATCTCCTAAAGGCCGTACCTCCTCCAATAATGCTTCCCTAGGGATCAAGCCACTTAACACACTAGCTTTGAGGGAAAAGCTCATCCAGCCACAGGGCTTCGTGGAGGCCTGTCTCGGAGGCCTGTGCTGCATGCACAGACAGAGGCATACATTGGGCAGTCCTCTGCTGGGAGTCTGCTGAGTCAAGGAGCCCGGGGCAGAGGCTCAGCTGCTCACCCTGCCCCTCTCTGCTGGGCGGCCTTGGAAGATCTCCCGGCAGCTCGAGGCTGCCCACATGTGCAGTAATTGGAGATGGTGATGGTGAAATGTTCAGGGGAGATTCAGGTGCCAAATGCCTCTCCTAGAGGTGCATTGAACGTGCTGCTGATTGAGCAACCCAATAGCAGGCGTCTCTGGGGAATTTCCCAGCAAAGGCCTCATCAGCTCCCGCCCGCCCCACAAGGGAAGCCGAATCCTCACACTCAGACATACCCCGCTTTGCCTCCACCCCTTCCCAGCTGCAGACTCCAAGCAGTGCGCTCTCTGTCTCTGGGCCGCTGGTTCCTTATTCAAAATTGTAAATTTGACCTGACGTGGCAGGACACTGCTCATTTTAAATCTAGTTGATTTTTTTTCTCTCTTTTTCTTAAGTCAGTTTTGGTAAATTGTGGTTTTCATAAAAGTATACTTTTCAAAACCATTCCGAGGTCAGGTTAAAATGGCTCAGCCACCCTCCCACTGCATGTAATGCCACCCATGAGAGCCCCGTTTCTTTCCTTGTACTTTAGGACCCTATGCTCTCAGTTGGTTGATTGTCTTTAACACGCATGAACTTGTTGCTTCCTTTTGCTTAGCCGATGATTCCCTCCCTGAGCTACTGATTTTTTTTTCCTATCATCTTCTGTTCACTGCAAATGTTTAAGACTATAAATACTATTTTAGGCGCACTCTAAGAACCTTTATATTAAAATTTGCACTACTACTTTGCTATAGATCTCTCCTATAGACACACTTCATGGCTTTTCATTTGAGCCATGAGCTGCTTATGAGTGAGCACTCAAGGTTCAGAACTGTGTGTTTGTTAAAACTCTTTTGTTTGCCATTGAATTCCTATTTTTCACACAAATACATGAAACCTAGTAAATGATTGAAATTTACTGGAAAATGTGTGGGGAGAAGGAAATGGAGAGGGATGGAGACAGAAAGGAGAGAATGGCACAAGGAAGGAGATCACCATCAGAAAGGAACAGGCATTGAGCATGGTGGTGCTCAACTGTCTTCCCAACAGCGAGGGATGGAGGACCATCACGAGCTCAAGGTCAGACTGGTCTACCTAGTGAGTGACAATCCAGTGTGGGACACTGTATTAGCTAGTTTCCGTTGCTACATAAAACATCATGACCAAAAGCAACTTATGGGGGAGTTTATTTTGGCTTATGGCTCCACAGAGAGAGTCCATAATGGCGGAAGTGGTATGGCAGCTAATGGCTGGAGCAGGAAGCAGTGAGATCACATGTTCAACTGCAGATGCTGAGAAGAACCAGAGAAGAAGTAAGGTAGAGCGATGGAATCTCAAAGCCTGCTGCCAGTGGCTATTTCCTCCAGCAGACTGCACCTTCTGAAGTTCACAGCCTCCCCAAAGAGCAATGCCAACTGGGTACCGGGTGTTCAAATACATGAGCTAGTGAAGGAGATTTCTCATTCAAACTCAAGTAGTACTCTGTAGAATAAAAAGAAAGGGGAAGGGAGGGATAGAGGCAGGGACAGAGGGAGGAGGGGGGGAGAAAAAGAAAAGAGTAGTGTCAGTCAATGAGAAACATTAGAGGGGAGAGCATCTAATGCTTCTTCCTTCCTCTAGTCCTCCACTGTGTCTCTGGCAATGGTTCTGTCCCTTGCACACTGTCTTCCCTCACTAGTTACAAACCCTCATGGTTTAGATTTCTGGGAACAGCCTGGACCCCTGGGATGGGAAGAAGTAATAGATAAAATAGCAGCTGCCTCCTCTTGCCAAAATCCAACTTATCTAACTCATTCCTACATTAAATCCCTACTCTTCAAAATGACTAGAAACATTCCCATTCCTTGGCTGGATATCGACTAATATCAGTCCACTGAGAGGTGATACTTGCTAGGCACGAAATATTCTGGACCTCAGTTTCCCCACTAGCAACACTGATGTTAGTAATATCTTTTTCATAGAATGGTTATAAAGAAAAAATGTCAATATTTCAGCTAAGCAGGGAGCCTTCCTATGGTCATATTTAATAGAAATAAGATCTGAATTTTCAATCCAGTACTCTCAGACCCCTGTGGGGCATTAAATCAAATTGTTCTTGAATTAGTTTCCTATGAAGGGGTTTCCTATTCCAGCACTGCAGACTAGATTCTTTCCTTGGGGAGTTCTCCCACCTAGAAACTCTCTCTTCCCCCTCCATTGTCTCTCCCAGTAAAGACCTGGCCTCCCCGCCTCATCCTGGGTGAGTGCCACTGGATCTCAAACTGGTTTTCCCTTTTCGGATTCCATAATGGAGCAGATGCCAGGTGAGGTTGTAAAATGTAACCTGGGCTTCCTGGCTCCCAGTGCTATGTAGGATTGGCAGAGACCCCAATGCGTAGCCCAAAGCCTCCGTACCCAGGAGCTACTTGAGAGAGCCCAAAAGTACAGTTAAGTGGAGTCTAAAGTCAGTCTTGCCTGTCTGAAGCTAGCTGCCCTCATCTCCCACCTGAAGGCACCGTACTCCAGTACCCAGGCTAGAACAAGTGCTCATGGCCACCTGTGAGTGTGGAGACTTGAGTCTTGGTCTGGATTCTTTGAGTCTTTCTTAGTTTTGTATCCCGAGAGCAAAACTTCCTTGTCCATCAGTCCTGAAATCATTGACCACCCATTCTCAGGAATGAACCACTGTGATCCAACTGTCCTGGACCCATGCAGGCCAGGCCGTACTGTGTAATACACACCTACAGCCAGGAGCATCATGAGGTACCACAGGGTGGCTGAACCCATGCAGGCAAGGTCGTACTGTGTGTTACACACCTACAGCCAGGAGCATCATGAAGTACCATGGGTGGCTGGACCCATGCAGGCCAGGCCATACTGTGTAATACACACCTACAGCCAGGAGCATCATGAAGCACCATGGGGTGGCTGGCCACTCAACTCATCACCCGCTGAAAATCCCTACATGGTTTGTTCATCTTGCCTCACCCAGGTGCCAGAAACAAGAGGTATAGTTGTATACATGGTCATTCATTCATTCATTCATTCATTCATCGAAACTACTAAACTCCAATATTATTTCACCTATAGATAGAAAAAAAAGTTACCCCTCTCCTGCAGAGAAGAAACAAAGCAGACTCAAGACTGTCCCTTTATGGGATGCCAACATGCTTTTTATTGCTTCTTGCATTTTAAAACTCCTCTCATCCTCTTAAGCAATGCAGGAGTACTGTTAGCAAGTGATTCTCCCTTAACTCCCAAGGATACCTTTCTTCCAGGTGTAGTCTCCAGCTTTCATTCAATCTTCCCTCAACCATAGGAATCTGAAAAAAGTGTGGTTGGTTTTGGATTTTTTTTCCCTCCAAAATGGGATCAAGCTGTATAAATTATTTGACAAATTACCTTTCTCTGTCGACATTTGGAATCAGTCCATTCACATCTGACTTTTCCCAATAGTATTGGGGAAAATATTCAGCCATTTCCCTGTTAATGAATGAGAATATATTCTCACAGACTTAGGCTGCTGACAGGCATGGGTTGCTATAGTATTTGGTGTTACCCTAATCCAGTGTTCCTTACAGTGATTCCTACAGCAGCTATATCAGAATCAGGCAGGAACTCTCCGGGTGGGCTGCAGGAAGCCATGTTTTAACAAGCCTTACAAGAGACTCTAACACATTCTCCAGTTTGAGAAGTACTGCCCTAACTCACATTGAGTCCCTCATTTCCCACAAGCACCACGGCCATTTGTTTGTCTGCTCCAAACAACTGCAGCAGGGTGCCAGCTCCTGTGCAGAAAATGTTTTCTCCTTGGTAGATTCCGAGCTGTTTCCAGACGTGCCAAGTCTCACTAAAGCTTCAGTGAGGCATACGGCCTTAATGGTTAGCCCACTCATTTACTCTCTGTAGGATGTCTTGAATTCATAGTCACAGACGAAAGACGAATGTATGTCTATGTTTGGTATATTTGGGAAAATGGCAAGCAAAAGTTTCCCCGGATGGTCTGAACACCTGGTGTGATTCTATCACCGGGACAATGAGGTTGTAACTCAAAAGTCTCTCTGAGAAAGACCAGTCACCTGGAGACTCGGGAATGGAAACAATGTAGGGGATGGAAACAATGTAGAGACCGGCAACAAAGAAGCAGGCTTGGCTTGTAGACCTCCTCCCCATCTAATCTGCGCTCTGAGTCTCCGTTACTGCATTTAAAACCCAGTGCTGACAGTAAACCCCACCCAAAGGGCAGCTGATCAAAACCATACTTTATAGCTTCTTGGGGATCTTTATGAGTCAACCTATTGTCGATGCTTCTCTGTAGCTGTCAAGACAAAGAAAAATGGGGAGATGGAATTAGTGAACCACCTCAGAATGCCTTCATGTCAAGAAGTAGAGTGGTTGGGACTGGAGAGATGGCTCAACAGTTAGGAGTTCCAGCTGTTCTTCCAGAGGACCCAAGTTCTATTCCCGCCACTCACATGATGGCTTGTGAACCATCTGTAACTCCAGTTTTGGGAAATCCAACACCCTTTTCTGGCTTCTGTGTGTACACGGCACCCTAGTGGTGCACAGACATATGTGCAACCGAAATATTTACACACATAAAATCAAATTAAATGTATTTATTTATCTGTTTGTTTGTTTGTATATGGGTGCTTTGTCTATCTATATATCTGTACAGCATATGTGTGTGCCTAGTACGCAAAGGAAGCCAAAAGAGGGTGTCTGATATCCTGGAGAGGAGTTACAGACAGCTGTCAGGTGCCATGTGTGTGCTGGGATCCCAGTCCTCTGGAAGAGCAGCAAGTGCACTTAATCACTGAGCCATGCCTCTAGCCCCTACATTAGTTATTTTCATTTTAAAAAATATAGTAGATATTACTACTGTCTTCTACAGAGATGCCAAAGATGCAAAAGTGGCACTGGAGATGAGAGTGGTCTTGGGAGAGGGTAAAAAACAGAAGAGACGCCCGAGGCTGGATTTCCATTCAGAAGCTATGAATGAAATGGTGACTTGATGTGGGATTCCTCTCTGTATGCTGTGAATACCATTGATTAATAAAGAAACTGCCTTATACCTGTGACAGGATAGAGTAGAGCTAGGCGAGGAAAACTAAACTGAATGCTGGAAGAAAGGAGGCGGAGTCAGAGAGAAGCCATGTAGCCTAGATGGAGCCAGATGGAATTTTACCCAGTAAGCCACTGCCACATGGCGATATACAGATTAAAGGATATGGGTTAAGTTTATATGTAAGAGTTAGCCAATAAGAAGCTAGAGCTGATGGGCCAAGCAGTGATTTAATTAATGCAGTTTCTGTGTGGTTATTTCCGGCCTGAGCAGTCGAGAACTAGCAACCTCCATAGTACAGTGACTAGGCTGGGACAGGGATTTTTAACTTAAGTTAGAACTTGGAATGCCCTGGGAGTTTATCAAAGCCCCATTGTTGGGGCTTAGTCTGAGTTTTCAGATGGCCTTGTAGAGTGGTCCCTACGAATCTGCACTTCTAACAAGTTCCACAAGGACCCTGAAGGTCTTGTTGAAGGTACCACTATTTGAGTTCTGTTGGGATAGGGTATAGTCAGACACTGTAATACACATTCTGATGGCTTCTTACTGTGTAATTTTATTTTCTCTCAAGTAACTGTCTAACCCAAGACCACCTGGCTACTGAGAATGGGAGACTCTGCTGCACTCAGCCCCTGGGGCCCAGGCTAGTACAGACCATCATAGACAGCAGGAGGTGTCAGGGAAACACTGATTGTTGACATGCCCTGGATGGAGGAGGGTCATCTGTCTATGTGTTACTTTCATTGGTTAATTAATAAAGAAACTGCCACCCTCAGCAGGTGAGCAAACAAGTTGCGAAGCTCTATACCAGTGGTCCTCAATCTTCCTAATGATGCAATCCTTTAATACAGTTCCTCATGTTGTGGTGAACCCCCAACCATAAAATTATTTCATTGCTACTTCATAACTGTAATTTTGCTACTGTTGTGAATCATAGTGTAAATATCTGATATGCAGGATACCTGATATGCAACCCCCAAAGGGGTTGTGACCAACAGGCTAAGAGCTGCTGTTCTACTTCCTCCTTAAATTCCTGGATCAGAAAATGATAAATCACTTTCACTTGTGTGGGCAGCCCCGCCTCACATAGACGGAAGTGCAGTCCTTAAATGGAAAATTCCTGCCCCACAGGAAGCTCTTCATAGACATGCAAGGGAGCACAGATGTTTAGTGCTGCACCAACTGCGACAGAAGATGAGTTTTCCCCAATCCCTATCTATCCACAATACAGCCTGGCCACTGGGAAGTGGGTTAGGCCAGCGCCAGAACCAGTCACAACTCCTAAAAGTAAAATAGGCTGTCTACAGAGCATGCTCTAGACAGAAGAGAAGAAGGGTTGCAAAGTCTGTGAAGAGGATACTCAAGCCCAGCTCTTCCTCAGACCCCTTCTCTCACGACACAGGTAAAAAGTTCATCTACTTTGGGGCTGGGGAGGTGGCACATATGCACAGGCAAAAGCACTGGCCTTGAGAGAATGAGTTCAGTCCCAGGACCAGTGCAGAAGAGCCAGGTGCCCAGCACTAGAGAGGGGTGAAAGCAACAGCCTCCTACAAACTGTTTGATCAGCACCTGCATTGCGTAGAACAAAACTCCTCCATAACGCCTTTCTTTTACATTATCCTGAGTGTTTTGCATCAGTTCTGGGTTAGTTCTTGATGTCTACAAGGACTTTGGTCCAGTATCCTTACTTAACATCCCAAAATACCCCCACAGGGAAGGTTCTATAAAGACCTACCATACAGTTGAGCAGAGAACAGGTGAGAGGACTAAGCTACTGGACCACAGCTAGTGGGTGGTGCTAGGGCTGGCATTGGATGCCGGGCCTCTCAGGCTCCATAGTCCTCTTACCTATCGTGGTGTTTCAAGAAGAAAACTGGGCTCTGTGAGATGGTTTACTCAAAACCAGGTTAACACCTGTGTCTGTGCCAGGTTCCTGACCCTGATGCCCACCCACTCACCCCTAACTCCCCCACTGCTTCATGAAAAGGGATTTCTCCCACCAGTGCCTGTCATCTATGGAGAGAGGGAGGTACTATGTTTATCTTTGCCCCTCCAGATCTTGCTAGAGCAGCAGTTCTCAAGCAGTGAGTCATGAACCCTTTGGGGGGAATCACATATCAGATATCCTGCATGTCAGATATTTATTTACATTACAATTCATAACAGCAGCAAAATTACAGTTATGGAGTAGCAACAACAATAATTTTAGGGTTGGGGTCACCACAACATGAGGAACTATACTAAAAGGTCACAGCGTTAGGAAGGTTGAGAACCACTGGGCTAGAGGATCTCAATGGGTTTTCATTTGTTACTCAATAAGAGACGGGAAAAGTTTCCTTGGAAGTTTCTGGCCTTAATTCAAAGCTCAAGAGAAAACCCACACGATAACTAGGCAGCTTCTGTGTGAAGACACGGTGACGGGGGGAGGGGGGGTGACTCCAGAAAAGGATAGGCTCCCCCGGCAAGGGGCAGAGGGAAAGAGGCCAATAAAAGAATAGATCAGACTGCAGAAAACAGTAGAGAAAAGGAGAGAGGAAGCAGACAGCAAAAGAAAAGCAACCCAGAGATGCAAGAGGGAGAGAAAATGAGCAAGGCACCAAAAAGAAGGAAGCAAGAGTTGGACAGAAACCAACAGAAACAGAATAGAAGGGAGAGAAGGGTCTCGTATTCTTTGGAGCATCCGAAGTGGGGATCAAGACAGTCAGTGCGAAAGGAAGAGCCTGGGTGCTGGCCCTGGCTTGCTGGCCACTGGCCACATTTGACACAACACTAGAAGACAGACGTCTACCTCTGAGTCAGCTCCTTTCTTCAGGCCCTGCCTGCCCCACCTCTTGAGCTACTGTTCTGGGATAATTATAGAAAGCCTGCTGGACGGGGGATTTATGAGCCTAGGGAGAACCTGACTCTGGAGGGGGAAGGCAGATGCAAGGAGAGGCTGGTCACAGCAACCCACGGGGTCTGGGCTAGTCCCTGTCCAAGCTGTCGGCGAGGCCACAATGCCAACGTTTCCATCATTCAGTCAAGCTTTCTGCCCTCCCTCTAGCTGCCTTCACCCTTCACCTACCTCGCTGCATCTCTTCTACTCTTGCCAACGGCTCTCCACACCTGCCAATACTCTCTCCTATCTGCTGCCTCCTCCACTGGCCTGCCTGTCAACATCTGTTCACTATCTCCGCTCATTCATCAAAGTGTCTATCCATCAAATGGCCATGACTTATCTCCTGCTTCCTCTGTCTACAGGCCTTCTCCCCGCTGCCAACCCCACTTCTGCTCACCCAACTCCTTCGTTTTTTTCCACCCTTATAACCCAGTCCTTCGGCTTCCTCCAACCACCACTATTTCCTTTGCTTTTCCACAATCCTCTCATCCATTAATCAGGGTCTATATTTTGAAGCCTCTTCTTCATCTGGTATCCTCTCTATCCATGATCCATGTTCCACCTACCTCCCAAATGTCTCCATCCACCAACTTCTTCAAACACTCACTAAATCTTTCCTCCAATTGCTTACCTGCCATCTCTCTAGCCTTCTCCAAATTTGCTACCCATTCACCCAAATTTCTAACTTCTCTGTGTATTTTCTGCTACTCCCATAAACTCCTAAAACCCATATACCAACTTTCTACTCAGTGCTCTATGCCCCTCCTAATCTGTGCGTGCATACAACCATAAAGCCATATCTACTCTATGAACGTCTACCCACATCCACTACCTCACCTATCCATCCATTCAAGAACCTTACACTGCTAAAATCTGAACCATCTATATAGTCTTCAACACTCCAGCTACCTCTTAATGCACCCACTGACTTCAATAGTATCCTTAATCAGCCCTCAAGGGAGGTTCCATACAAAGAAAATGGGGTTATGTGTGGAGCTGAGAGAGAAGCCCAATTCAGAATACACTAGAAGTGGAAATCAATCTAGCCCTCCCTGGCCTGGTCACGGCTTTGGGAGGGTCCATGTAGCCACAAAGGAAGCTGGACAGAGTAGAAAGGGAAGTGGGGGAAAGGTCCTGTCACCTCTGCTAAGGACGCTGGTAAAGTTAATTACAGCCAGCTCTGCACCCTCCCAGCTAACTGGACAGCGCAGAGGAAGCCTCGCCCCGCTGATTCTGCCCTGGCCTGTCCTACCTGCCTTAATAGGCATATCCAGGACACAGTTCCCTCCTCTACTTATTCCCTAAGGTTCTAAGACAGCCCTGAAGACCCTCCAGAGGCAATGCCATGTTGGATCCAAGACTGAAAAGTTTAGCAGCTTCAAACACTGAATGAGCCAGCCCTGTGTAGTACCATCCGTTCTCTGCAATGGCAACAAATCTCTTGACTTTCCCCTGCCCACTTTGGTTTTCCAAGACAGGATTTCTCTGTGTAGCCCTAACTATCATGGAACTAGCTCTATAGACCACGCTGGCCTCAGAGATAGATCTGCCTGCCTCTCTCTCATGAGTGCTGGGATTGAAAGTGTGTGTCACCCCTGCCCAGCTCTTTTGACTTTTTTTTTGAGACAGGATTTTGCTGTAGCTTTGGAGCCTGTCCTGGAACTAGCTCTTGTAGACAAGGTTGGCCTCAAACTCACAGAGATCCCTCCTGAGTGTTGGGATTAAAGGTGTGTTCCACCACCGCCCAGCTCTTTTGATTTCTTAAGGGCCAGGTTAAACCCAAAACAAGGAATGGCATCAAATCTGGACTTGCATTTGTTTTCTCTACTTGCCCTTCCTAGCTGTCATCTCACCTCTTGGAGCTATGGTGTCCTTGTTTATAAAATGAGAATCAAAAAGTGGGCATAACGTAGGCCCATGAGTGTAGGGCCTAAGCCATGGCAGACACCATCCAGTGTGAACAGGGTTAAATCCTGATCTTCTCTACATATAAGGAACACAGTGCATGTTTTCTACCCTAGCCTAAGGTACTTGGTCTACAAAGCTAATATCCCATGACTTCCACACACACACACACACACACACACACACACACACACACACCTGCTTGAAAGGACATTTCCCCATTAAAAAACAAAAAAAAAAAACTCTGCTTTCAAGGAGCTTTAAATGCCTGCAAATTTTTTGACAAGAGTGAATCTTGACTAGAGCCAAAAATCAAATTTCTTCTCAACTCTCAGTCCTTTCCTGTGACCCATGCCACCCCACCTCCCCCGGCCAGATAATGAGCTGACAAACAATGGGACGAGTTTCTATGACTTAGGTTTCTAGAGTGGCATTCAGCAAGCGATCCGTCTAATTGCTTTTGATATCTAGAAAAGCTAATTAAGGTAATAATACTTGGCACTTGTATAATAATAATAAAAATAATGACCCTTTATATGTAAAGGAGCGTCTTTCATCCAAGGATCACAAAGCCTTTACAAACATTAATTAATCCTCACAACTCAGCTGGGAGGTGGGTGTAATTAGTCCCATTTTATGGCTGGAGGAATTGAGGCACAGAAGGAAGGAGCAAGGGATGTGGTAAAGAATGTACATTGCATCTCCTGCTGGGACCTGGGTGCTTCTGAAAGTTCCAGAAGCTTCTCTGGAGCCCTGGAACACCCCCCCTCCCCCGTGACCGGCTTCTCCGATGGGGCCCACCCTATCACCCTCAAGAGCCAGAATGCCCTGTCAAAGTAGCCACAGTGAAAAGCAGAGTTCCAGGACCCTGCCTGGTGGATGGCCTGGAGATAGGCCCTCCCATTCTCTGAGCCTTCCTTTCTTTTCCTATAGACCAAGAAGATTGGGTCCCATGGTCCTCACACTGCTAGTATCCAGCCATACACCTTGTCGCTCTTGCTACCCTGGGCACACATTTGGAACCTTGAAATCACCAACCAAGAGCCAGGTTCAGCCAGAAGCATCCCTAAACAAATGGATTGCTAGACTTATCAAATGAAAACAGTGTGCAGGCAGTAAGAATTAGGTTTAGAACAACAGCAGATCATCTTTTAAGTAACTACTATGCCTATTTTGAGTATATTTCATATTAAACATGATTTTTTTGAAGATTTAACCCCATGTCCTGTGTTTCTTTCAGATAGGTGACTCATCGGGCTCTACAAATGGAGCTATCCACAGCTCAGTCTCAAGTCACTTTAGCCTAGCCCTGGGAGGGGGGCACCACATGTCACATTTGCCACTGGGACTACAGTTGGTGGCCTGCCCAGGATCCTGCCTTCCTGGTTTTCCTGGGTCCCCCTGGATCCTTTATTGATACCCTCTGCTGCTCCCCAGCACTCACAGGACAAGATCCCAACTCACTGATAAGATCCCTTCCAAGCCCCACGAAAGAGGATCTCAAGACCCCCTCATGTGACACATCTCCACCTTCCCAGTCTCCCACTGACCCAGCAAGTACACATCAAGGCTCAAAGCCGTTGGTTGTGCCACCCAACCCTCTTCCTTCACTCGGGCCTCCCAATCTCTACGTATGCTTATCCCTCCATCTTTAATTACTAGATGCCTAATGAGTCTGAAGACTCAATTTCACCTCCACAGAGAAGCCTTCTGTACATAAAAACTGCTTCTGCTGGGCTGCCAATCTTGTGTGTATGCGTGTGCATGTGTGCATGCATGTGTTCTGTGCTGTCCTCCATTACCAGAGTACCTGGTACTGATTCTTGGTCACATGACTTAGCATACACTAGTCCCTCTGCCTGGAAATCCAACAGATTTGTCTTCCTTAATTAACCAAGTCATTCATTCATTCGCTAATTGTTAAGCATTTACTTTCCTCAGACTTACCATCCTCATGCTAGTGAAATGACCTTATCGGTCCAGTCAGCAAAGTCTTGCCACAAGGTGCCAAGGGTAAATATTTGGAACCTTAAGAGCCTTAGAGTCTGTCACACCTACTCAACTCTATTACTGTAGCATGAAAGAAGCCACAGAAAGTGTATAAACACACGGGTGTATTTGAGGCTAGGTACTAATAAAACTTTATACAAGCTCACAGTAGGCCACACTCTAGTCTATTGTTAGAAATATATTGAACAAATATCACAGTGATGTAAAAAAAAAAAAAAAAAAAAAAAAAGATAAAGAACGAACTGTTTCTCAGTCCTAGAATGAAGTTGGAGGTTCACACGTGCTAGGCGAGCACTTTGCTGATCCACATCTTCCTTCCAGACTCTTTCTTACACAGTGTGAGGGTGAGTGGTCTGCTCCAAGTCCTCCTACTGAGGGGCCTGTGTCGGTGGCCCATGCCTGTTCTGAAAGCCCCTGGATTTCCAGCTCACACTCAAGGCAGAGCCAGGCTTCCCCACCAGAGGCCTCTGCATTTGCTCTGCGGGCATCCCCTCCTTCACCATGCCAGGACTCAACGGACTGAGCTGCTGTGAGCCTGGCAGAGCAGAAGCTCTGCCCATCCCTCTCACCTGGAGAGGGTCCCACTGTTCCTCCTTGCAAGTGTCCACTTGGATTAAAAGCCCCGCCAGGGCTGGGAATCGCATCTAACAGTGTATGGTGCTTGTATATCTGAGCGAGAAGCTGCATATTCGTTAGCAATGAAGAAGCACAAAACCCTTTCTGAAGACTCCAAGGACCTACGAAGAGCCAGGTGTTTCCAGTGTCACGGTTTTTGCCCTTTTCCCCTTCATTCTGCTGTATTCTAAACTAGATTTTCAGGACAGGCGACACACACACTGAAATTGTGCCCCTTATGTATTCATACACATGCCCACCTGCAGCCAGCAATTGTTCACACGGTGTGCTCATGTATATACGTCTGTGTGTGGTCGAACCAGGGCACAGAGAATCCACTGAGGATTTCGGGAAAGAGTGATCTATTCCGGCCAAAGCAGCCCTTCACTGAGGCAGGATACCTACCACCATCCCAAGCAGTGGGAGGCAGCATTTGTAAGTAACAACCCCAGTTGTTTTCCCATGGAAACATCTCTAGAAAAGCCCCTCCCCCATTCTCTCATTAGTACAGTGTTGGTGGAAAACCTATTGATATGAGGTTGATGAGCTTCTTAATTCCTGCCATTGTCATATCCATGTCTCTATCAGGAAGGCAGAGGGCTAAGGAAGAGTTAAAGGGGCAGAAGGCAGAGGGCTAAGGAAGAGTTAAAGGGGCAGAAGGCAGAGGGCTAAGGAAGAGTTAAAGGGGCAGTGGGTGGTGGCTACTGGCGGCCACCATGGATAAAGTTTTATCCATACACCTTTCTGTGAATTAATATAGGTATTCAGTATACATGCTCACGTAAATCCCACCCAAATGCATGCTTACACACAACAAGCACACATGACTGCACAACACGCACATCAAGTATGTGCCAAGAGCGCCTTTACTCGGGCAGATAAACTTGAGCAGGTACACATCCATCTAGCAACACACAAACTTGGAATTCTTGCCTCTTCACACTTAACACAGTCCTGCATACATGTGCACACATTCATGTGTACGTGTACATGCACATTTTATGCACATATACTGCAAAAGCCAGGCTTGCCGCATGCTTTTCATAAGGAAGTGGTGATGCAAATCATCTTTGTGTCATTTCTTGACCACCGGCTCTGTCTGGTTCCTGCTGCCAGTCTCAGCTCTGAGAGAACCACAGGAAGTTCCCATGTCCCTGGACTGCCAAATTCCAGTCACCTCTGACCCCAGAGGGACAGAAGCTCTTCCAGCTTCCTGCAGGCCAGCCAAGTCTTATGTGCCCAGCATGACTTGCCTGCATGTGGCATGAGCAGATAACGAGAGGCTCCATGTCCAGCCCTAGCTAAGCCCAGGCTGCTGCAGTCAAGGAGACTTCCTTGTCCTCCCCTGGGGCTGTGCTGGCAAGCTGGGGGCCTCCAGAGGAGGACCTTGGTCTCAGCCAAGGTCGAATGTCCTCTTATCTGAAGGCCACTGACAACTTCCCTGCCCTGCTTTCCTCTGCTTCCAACACTTCTAATGGGCTTGGCCTGCTCCCTGCCGCCAGTAGCCACCCACTGCCCCTTTAACTCTTCCTTAGCCCTCTGCCTTCTGCCCCTTTAACTCTTCCTTAGCCCTCTGCCTTCTGCCCCTTTAACTCTTCCTTAGCCCTTTGCCTTCCTGATAGAGACATGGATATGACAATGGCAGGAATTAAGAAGCTCATCAACCTCATATCAATAGGTTTTCCACCAACACTGTACTAATGAGAGAATGGGGGAGGGGCTTTTCTAGAGATGTTTCCATGGGAAAACAACTGGGGTTGTTACTTACAAATGCTGCCTCCCACTGCTTGGGATGGTGGTAGGTATCCTGCCTCAGTGAAGGGCTGCTTTGGCCGGAATAGATCACTCTTTCCCGAAATCCTCAGTGGATTCTCCGTGCCCTGGTTCGACCACACACGGACGTATATACACGAGCCCACCGTGTGAACAATTGCTGGCTGCAGGTGGGCATGTGAGCCATCCACACAGGTGGGTAAACTAAGGCACGGAGTGGTTTCAGGTCATTCACCCAAGCCAAGCTATCTCAACTCACAAACCTCAGTTCTTCCTTTACTGTAGACTGTCTCCTGCTCAGGTTTGGCCCCTGTGACTGACAGGATGATTATCGAAAGGAAGATGTGAAGACGGGTAGAGGTAGTGATGAGGTGGGTGAGGGAGGCACAGGAAGAAGCTGGAGGGGGTTCTTTAAACCACAAGGTTATTGGAGGTTATGTGTCCAAGCACAGGTAGGGTGGGATGTATAGAGTGACTCTGCCGAGTCTGTGCCCGTGTTATAAAGAACATATTGGAAACATGGAGAAGTGAAGGCTCTGAACTGTAGACACAGGCTGCCCCAGCGGTTGCTTTGGCCATTAGCCCTTCTTGATCCTTGCTTTGTCTCCCAGCTGTTCATGCAGCCAACCTGGAAGGGCTCTGCAGTGTGGCCATGGCTAAGGAAGGGCCAAGCTCCCTCGGAAGTGAAAAGGGTGTGGGGAGCAGAGGGCTAGCGAAGCCTCAGGACTTGGAAGAGAGCCAAGAGCTACAAATGGTCAGTCACCCGGTCCCTTCTTTACCCATCATCTCCACGGGAGAAGCCAGGCCTCCCGGGTCCTTCAGCTCCTGTGGAGGCCACCAGGAGCTCTTGGGGCTCAGGGCCAAGCTGGGGGTGGGGTGTTCCCCTAATTGGCCTGCTTGTCGTTCACTCAGCAGAGGAAACAGCCGCTGGCTTCAGCCTCCAAACGACAGGAAACGCCACGGAGGGCTACTTGGGCCGTAATTACTACTTTGAGAAAGGAGGAAAAAAAAACTGAGGGAGAAACATTTCCACCTCAGATAATCTGCTCTTTGCGGGGATGGGAGGGTGTTTCATGGAAGACGGTTCTGAAAAGCCTTCAATCAACCTGACAAGCAATTATCTGCTTAGCTGCTGGTACAAATCCCCCAAAAGAAGAGTACCCCTCCCAGGAAAACAGAAACCCTAGACCAATATCCAGTGACCCCGCCTCACCTCCTGAACAGCCAGAAGAGTAAACCATAGACATTAGGACCAGCCTGGGAAACCTCAGCTCCAGAGGTAGCCATAGCTAGAGGGGAGGGGCTAGCTGTCTCTGCCCTTGTACGTATCACACCATGGGTTTACACACTCACATATACATACTCTCCCTAGTGCTGTCACATGCCTGGTCTTATATTTTGTAGAATAAGAACATTTCAAATATTCCTGCCTTTCCCCTGCGGCAACCACAGACACCCTCACTTGTCGTTAATTCATTCAACAAATATTTTTTCTTGAGAATGAACATTCATTAGGATACTGCAATACAGATAAAGATTGCCACAGATTTCAAAGTACGATAGGGAGACCCATTGTCATCTGCTTGATGCCTCCAAACCTCATTTGGAAAGGGACAGAGAGAATTGGAGAGAGCCTGGATAAGAACCGTTCAGTCCAGTTCATACCCAGAGCAACTTGGGGAAGGGGTGCTTGCCTTTTTGGCCTGCTCGGGTTCAGCCTTCTCCCTCTGATCACCTCTCCAGGCCCTGAGCACAACTCTTGCTCAGAGATGTGGAGATTATCTGCTGCCCTCCATGTGGGACAGAGAATAGACTGCCAATTGTCGGGGCTCTACACAGCGGAGACTCACCCCTGCCCTGGACAGACTCTGAACAGAGCTAAGTGAGGCCCCAGCAGAACAAAATGAGAACTGGCTAGCTGATCCCTGGCCCTTAACCCTAGGCACTTCTCACCATTGTTGCTGTATGCACACACACACACACACACACACACACACACGCACGCACATGCGTGTGCACAAACCATCACATTCCATTATAACCTACTCACACACAGACTGACACACACATGGGCTGGATGCCACCAAGTGGGGCTTGCATTCTGTGTTACTACCATGGGTACAAGGGAGAAACACCGGCACGTTCACCACCATAGACACTAAACGCCTCTTCATAGAGCATCAAGCATGCATTTGTACACAACACCTTGATGCTGGCCTTCCCACTAGTGGGTTCATATGAGTTTCTCAGACCCTACCACAGTCTCATGATAGAGGCTTCTCTCTCTCTCTCTCTCTCTCTCTCTCTCTCTCTCTCTCTCTCTCTCTCTCTCTCTCTCTCTCTCTCTCTCTCTCCATCCCCCATCCCCACAGACATTCACATATGGCATTATCAGAGACACAAAACTTCACACTTCATGTCCTCCCACTCCATCACACACACACACAGCCAGATAACCCTTGTTTACAGACACACAGGCAGACGCCAGCCACAGATACTTGGCACTCCTACCACACACAGCGTATGTATCACCCACGCTCATTCATACTTTCCTTCATAGAGTTAACACACACACACACCACAAATACACCACACATATTAAACACACACCACATGTACTGCACATACCAGATACACACTCCATATAGCACACACACAGACCATATATTATGCATACCATACACCACTAGGCACATACTACATACATGCTATAAACTGCACATATGCAACACACATAGCATATATACCTTATACATGCCATGTGTATCATACATGCCAAACATCCATGCCATGTACAGTATACATTCCACACACATCAGATGCATAGCATCGTAGCAGGCTTTCTTTGGGCTGCCAATCAGCTCCCAAATTATGGCACAGAGACTTAATATTAGTTATAAGTGTTCAGCCTTATCTTATGCTTTACTCATAACTCTTAGAACTTAATTTAACCTGTTTCTCTTCATCTACATTTCGTCTTGGGACTTTTTACCTTTCTTTCATTCTGTATGTCCTATTCCATGTCTGGCTGGCTGGCAGCTGCCTGGTGGGCTAGCCCAGGCATCTCCTTTTCTTTCTCCCTCATTCTCTCCTCTCTCTCGTTTTCTTTTCAAGCTGGATTCTTCCTCCTACTTATTCTCTCTGCCTGTCAGCCCCTCCTATCCTTCAACTTCCTACTTATGGGCTGTTCATCTTTTTATTAAACCAACCAGGTGCCTTAGGCAGGCAAGGTGAAACAAATGCAACACATCTTTACATAATTAAAGGCACACGCCTTTAATCCCAGCACTCAGGAGGCAGAGGCAGGTGGATCTCTGTGAGTATGAGGCCAGCCTGGTTTATAAGAACAAGTTCCAGGACAGGCCCAAAGCTACAGAGAAACCCTGACTTGAAAAACCAAAACAGAAAAAAAAAGTAATATTCTGCAACATGGACAAGTGCAACACATCTTTATATGGTTAAAACAATATTCATATTGTTTTAACGTACCATATGCCATATACTCACAACATATCATATACTCACCACATGTCATACCCACCACCACTACAAACACATGCCACATACACTACATACAATATACATACCACACATCTTGAATACATAATATAATATTACACATACCATGCACACACGGCATACACCATACATATCATTACACATACATACAAACAACACATACACCACACACCACCATTCTAGACACATCCACCACATATACCACATGCAACATAAATACCATGTGTGCTACATATTCCAGACACACCAGACTAATAGTATATACAAAACACACCTCCATTACAAGCACATATATTACACATACCATATACAACATATGCACCCCATATACACACATTATATATACAATGTATATCAAATACACCACCACATGTATATACCCATACATCACACATACCCCATACATACCACACATATATACCCCACACATACTCACATATACACAATACTACTGAAGAAATACATGCCACTCGCACACAGGAAAGAAAAGATGCAGGAAGAAAAAAACCATAGGCCCCGTGAAGGGTCAGAAAGGGAAGTAAATGTCTATAGTGAGGCTGTGTCCCGGGTGGGTGGGAAGTTGAGCAGTTGGCACAGGATACTGGCAACAGATGAGTTCCTGAGCACCTAACAGGGAGGTCCAAGAAGAAAGCAAGCTACTACTGTAGAAAGGGCTCCTGGACCAGAAGCTGAGAAGTCAAAGGTGAAAGGTCAAAGGATGCAGGACAGCATGAAACAAAGCACCTGGGGACAGAACAGATGGCAGGACTAGAGGCATGTCCACCCTCCCCCGAGGGACCCTGGCAGTGCGCTGGCCCTAAGCAACACCACAAGCAGGCCACTCTCTGTTGAACGGTGAGGCACCAGAACACTCTACAGGTAAAGAGACAATAGGTTCAGCCCCTGAAGTCACCTGCTCAGGCACAGTGATGAGCTGGAGTCAGAATATCAAGTCAGATGGCGCTAACACTAACTCCATGCCATTAACCATTTGGGATATCAGCAGCCTGGATAAACTGGCCCACGCAGAAGGCTGAACCGGAGCAAAGTCCAATCCAAGTGCACATGCCCCTAGCTGTGACTGAATCTCTGACTCCGTTGACACTGGCATTGTAAGTGGAGTCAAACGGCACGCAGGAAACCTGATGGTATACGTGAGAATGAGCGTTCCCACATTTTATATCTGGACTTTGGTAGCGATCAATAGCTAAACTCCAGTGCACAGTGCGGTCAGCCGGTCCCGCGGGCGGAGCTCGGAGCAGAGGGGCCGATCCCAGATCACAGACCCCGAGGACAGGAGCACAAGCCCTGCAGATTCCCCCTGAGGAGCTGCTCCCTGGACAGATAATGAGTCAATCAAGCCAGGTGTTAGGGACCCTACGGTACCTATATGCCCACAACAGCTATTCTTCACTCACAGGGACCCACACAAGACACATTATCTCTCAAGGCCATCAGCGGGGACATTGGAGGAACTTGTGTGTAGACAGAGTGCAGTGATCCTGCTCTCTGGCACGGGAGGGAGGAGGCTGTTTGCCTTCCCAGGACATTGCATTTCGCTTGTGTTTGGCAAGACATATCTGATGCACTGGCAGGCGGGCACATTGCTCACTGTGTCCCCACGATGACACACCTTGTGTTTTATGACCAGAACAACTTGGGTACAAGATCAGCCCCAAGTTAAACCCCACCCCACCCCCATCTCCCAGTGTGCTGCAGGACGGCAGAAACTCCCCACTTGCAACAGAGCTGGGGCAGACACCAGCAGTCTGTCTGTCCAGCCATCTCTTTCATCACCATTTATTGACGCCTACCTGCACCCAGCCCTGTGCTTGCCCCTGGAGATGCCAGGACACATAAGACACTGTCCCTTCTCCTTAGAACTCAAGGTCCAGAGGGCAAAACAAGAGATGTGATACCACGAGGAGAGGCAGTGTGGCCAAGCAGGAACTTTGGCAGTACACAGACTGGGGTCAGATTCCAGCTCTGTTCCTTCTCACAATTTAACCTTGGCAAGTCCCTTGTCCTCAGCAGACCTCAAACTTGTCCTGGTGAGAGGACTGTAATGGGGTACCAGTCTCCTGGTGTTTCTGGGGAGATCACATATAGCACTGCTCGTAAAACTCTGACCACCAGGGTCCGTACCCCAAAACTTGCAACGGGGATCAGCCAGTGCCATTATTCAAATGCATATGATGACATTCTGTCTATCAAGCCTTGACAGGAAGGTTGTGCCAAGCAAGAGAACCTGCAGCCGGAGCCTTTCACGGATGCTGAAGGAAATATTTCATCACCAACTCACTCAGCAAATATTCCTTGAGAGTCCTCAAAGTGCCGAGGCCAGTGCAAGGGACAGGGTTGTCCCACGGGAGGGTGCGGTGAGGGAGACACAGATGTGGCCATAGAGTTGGGTGTCTGGGGAGGGAGTCACCCTGAGAGCAGACCAAGCACCAGCCAAGCGCTGTCAGAACAGTGATGAAGCTAGCACAGAGGAAAGCGAAGGAGGGAATCATCTGCCCATTGGAGAGGTCAGAGAAGCCTTGCTGGAGGAGTAGGGGTTAGCAGACTCCAAGCACGAGGAAGCTCTGTGGCTCCACCTTTTAAGACTGAGGACGGAGCTTAGTCTCTAAGGAGAGATGCCTTCAGTGTCACAAGAAGGGAGGCCACCGGCAGAGTTTCCCTGTTACTCACGCAGGATCCAGACCCAAGTATTCAAGGAGCTCTTGAGATCCGAACTCAGGGCAGCTACAAGCAGCTGGCCTCAAGGTCGGCCTGAGAAGTAAGGTGGTAAGGTCATCAAAGAGGCCTTGTGAGCATCAGCAGGGAACCATGCTGAAGGCACAAGGACCCCAGCCTGGAGAGGCCAACAAGGTCAAAGCAAAGGGGACAGAACGTGTCCAGGCTCCTGGCTAACCTTTAGCCCACAAGGACAGCTTCCATAGATCTCAGTAGCTAGAGCCAAGTTGGGAACCTAGGTCTGGCTGTTCCCAACACTGAGACATCGTGTCAGATCCACCAGAGGCCTCTGTTAGGAATGAGAAACCACTCACTACACAGCCCACCTCAGATGGTCTCTGTGTTCTTGCCTCAACCCATGACAACCCCTCCTCCCTAGGGGTTCAGAGTCAGTGTAGCTGCTTTGGAAGTCATTCCCCACCCATACCTGAGTACATACACCTACATGCTCTGCTCCAGCCTTGCGCTCGTCCCTTGCTCCTGCGTGTCCCCCTTGTCCACCGCCCTGCCTGTATTTACAGCTGTCACTGGGACCTACCGTAAAGCCACAGGGGAAGCCCTTGGCTGACATCCACCCCAGGAAATCACATTAGCAACTGCATTCATGAGGGTCAGTCTGGGCTTCCACTGTATGCTGTAATCATTTGTTTATTTCAACTTTGGAGGCAGCCCCATTTTATGACAATCATCACTGTCTGGCAGGGCAGACAATGCACTTGCTTTCTACAAACATGAAGCGATGGTTCTTCTTGCGTTTTGTAGCATTTGCTTTATTCGGTACCACCAAATACATCAAATACTGTTAAAATCAGAGTATGGACTCACTGGAACACATGAGGTATACACACATATATCCACCTGTTTTAATTAAAAATAAAATTTTAAAGGTATTACCAACATACCGTGTAGCAAGCTAAACAGCAAACAGTAACACTCAGTGCTGGAAAGGCTGTATAGAAATTTCTAGACAGATAAAACTCTGCTGGAGGCAAAGAAAGCAAGGGCCTTTATGGGATGTAAATTGGAAAATATGCACCACAGGCCACAAAAAAAACGTTCCCATCCTGAGAGCAGCCAATTCTGCCTCTGTGAATATATCTGAAGGAAATGAGACAGACAAGAGACATGTTCTGTGGGCACAAAGAGGTGTCCATTGGAATCTCACTCCAGCTGGGGGGAAATGAAAGCAAAGTTCATCCTCAGTTCTATGAAGCCCCAGGAAACCATCAGCATGGTAACAGCTCGCCGGGAATGAGGAGCAAGGTCCTGTGGAGTTTATTGTTCAAGGCCAGCATGTGCTAACTGGGTCCCCACTGCCCCTGCTAGGCTGCCAGCCTCAGGAGGAAAGGTTCATCCCTCACCCCCTGTTCTCCAAACGTTCAGTTGGGTTCTATATTGGTTTTATAGTTTCTCTTAATTAGAGTTAACAAATGATTGTGCTTCGCCAAAGAACTACAAACAGAGCTTAATTAGCCAGAGCGGCTTTCACAAGACCCTCTGTCTGTCTGGGCCTCATTTCCGTCTTCTTTAAGATCATCTACCCCATAAATTGAGTGTGGGAAGTAGCCCTGGGAAGGCTTTGTATGTCTTTGTACATCTTTAAATCGAGGGTAAGGAAGAATGACTTAGTCAAAATACTTACTTCACAATTGTCAAGTATTAATGCCCAGCCATTAAGCCTGGTGCTACCAACTAACCTGCAAAGTGGGTGTTGTTGGCCCATTGCAGAGATGGGGAAACTGAGGCTCCCGAGCCAAAGGGCTTGTCCAAGAAAGACGCAGACAGTGGGAAGAGGAAGGAGAATTTAAATCCACATCTCTTCAGTCTCCAGCCTCTGTCGTTCATGAAGTTTTCAAGTATGTGGATGGTTTCTCTCAATCGGGTCATGTGAAAAGTTGATTCATTGGAAGATGGTAGAGGATGTGGTTGGAAGGGGACCCCAGGCAGCCCGTTCAAAATGCCTGAGGGGTGCGGCACTTCCGTCTTGGAAGAGCATTAGCAGCCTCAGAGCCTGGCTCCCTGCGCCGAGACTCACTCAGAACCCACCGAGTACGAGAACTCCAGAAGAAAGCGTCCACTTTCCCAAGAATCTACCTCAGGCACCACAGAAACAAGCCCTGGAGAAGAAAAGTAGGGCTAGGGTGTCGCTGATTGGCTCGTGGTGATGTCATGCTCCATCCCTGAATGCCTGTAAAAGGACCTGCTCTGAGCCACTTTATGGGGGCCTTGGGTGTCTACGTGTGCCAGGCCAGCATGATGGCTCCTGCTCACGGCACCCCACCCAACCCCCGCAGGTCCCCAGTCTCCCTGCCCTGGGCCTCTTTCAGCCTATCATTACCCACAGTGCCCAACTTTATGGTCCCCGAGAGGGCAGACTGTCAGCAAGAAGAAGCTCCCTGAAGGGGAATCGGTGCAGCACGTTCTCTTCCTTCCTCCCCAGGAGGAGCTCTGAGAGCAGGCCCAGCTGAGCCTGCCGGATACCATCTTAGCTTATAAATCCTTCTTGAACTTCCCTACCTGCAATTCTCTGTTGCTGCCCAAGATGCAATGATGGAGTACATGTTGTTCTCTGTGGTCTCCATGATCTGCCTCGGCATCACAGCCCTGCCCCACCAGACGCACCTGCACTGAGCCATAGACCCCCACTGGGCCACCCAGATACCCCAGATCTAACGGGTCCCCTGAACACTCATCCCTCCTTCTCTCTCCATCCTCCTGGCCCCTTCAGAGGGCTAATCCCCCACCCACTCTGAAGACTTTCTTTAGATTCTTTGAGGCTATAGCTGGCCCCATAGCTGACTCACAGACCCTGTGTGGTTTGTTTTATGTCAGTCTGACAAAAGTTGGGGTCATACACGAAGAAGAAATCTTTATTAAGAAAATACCTCCATAGGATTGATCTATAGGCAAGTCTACAGGGCATTTTTTTTGATTAATGATTGATATGGGAAGGACCAGCCCATTGTGGGCAGTGCCACCTCTGGGCAGGTGGTCCTGGGAACCGGAAGGAGTGAGCCAGTAAGCAGAACTCCCCCTTGGCCTCTGCATCAGCTCCTGCTTCCAGGTCCCTGCCCTGTTTGAGTTCCTGCCCTCACTTCCCTCCGTGACAGACTGTGATGTGGAACGATAAACTAAAATAAGCCCACTCCACCCCAAGTTGTTTTCGGGCACGGTGTTTTGTTCTAGCATTAGAAACCCTCCAGTTTGCCTTACATCTCTGAAGCCCTCCCCCTCTTCTCCAGTGTACCAGCCAAGTTCCCACTACAGGCTGCCAGAAGTCTGCGCTGCTGGGACTGGAGGCAGAACACGTACCTGAGTCCCCTGGTGTAACTCCCCCAGGCTGTCACTCGCCAGCCGTGGGCATCCCTGGTAAAGATCAATCTTTATATTGCCATCAGCGCTGACAGTGTAGACTTGGGCAGTTGAAAGTAGGGTAAGACAAACAGGTCACCCACAATCCCTACGGCTACCACAGCCCAGCAGTCTGCCCTACCAGGGCCTCTCCCTATATCTGCCCTACCTTATTGAGAGTTATATTCCCAGGGCCTCGCCTGATTCCTGGCATAGAGGAACATGTGGTTAATCAAACTGATGTCCTGTGTGAGGCGGGTCCCCAAGGCCACCAAGGGCCCAGGGATCCTATCTTCAAAAGATGGAGGCGGCAGAACTGCAGGAAGGAACCAGAAATACCTTTACTGACACGTGTTAGCCAGACATTCCAAGGGCTGTCTTTCCCTGGAAGAGCCATAGGGAATGACTGCATAATTACAGTCAGGGGTCTGGGTTCAAATCCCAGCTCCACCCACTACTGTACAGCCTGGGGCTCCTTGCTCCGCTTCTCCATGCCACAGTTTATTCAACAGCAATCATCCTATAAGCTATGCATGATGATTGGCACTCTTAACATTTTCAAATGAAAACACAAATACAAGATGCATGGTCATTAAGACAATAACCCTTACCTCTGGACCAAGAAAATCATTTTGACTAAACAGCCAAGAAAGCCCTACCCCTGAAGCTAAAGAGTTACCTGGTATGACCCCTTTGTTTGATGCCAGGCTTTCTGCTAAAGGGCCCACCTTCTGCAAACCTGCCTACAATAACACTCCTGGCCCACTGTGGTCTCAGCTCCCCTAGTGGGAGGAAGTGCATCCCATTTCAAGGGAACTGATGGCTCTCAGGCAGATCTAACTGGCTAATACCACCACGGGTTACCACTCAGCCAGCATGAGATGCTCTTGGTCCCATAATCAGCTTTCTCCCTCCCATGCCAGGACAGCAGCCTCTCACGGCTTTGAAGTCCTGTCTTCAAGGTCTTGTTCTTTCCCTCTCCTGGAAGGAGTCTAATGTCTGAAGTAAGTAAGCACTCCCATTAAGATGTTCCAGACACACAGAACACAATGTGCCTCCCTATCCCCTCAGGACGTTTTGCTTCAGTGCAGACAGTTGGGTGCTATATCAGTATGCTGGCAGCTAACACACCATGAGGCCCTGGTCAAGTCACTTTGTTTCTCTGAGCTGTAGTGTCTAGCCATAAAGTGGGAGCGATAAAAAGACCTCCATCATAAAGATATTGGCATGGTTAAAAGAGAGTATACGTGAAAGTGCTTAACGCCACACTGAACCAGCATTAGGCCATATTAGGAGGCAGCTAAAAGCTTAATTCGGCCTTGCTCACATGACCCTTCCTATCTTTAGTTCTTCTGAAGTTGATAAGCTGTCAGATTTTAACTGGATTTATACAGACAACTAAGAACAGACCAGAAGCATACTGGAGACTGACATCAGGGGCCCTGTGGCCCACCAAGCACGACTCCAGAAATACAGGCCGCACCCAGCTGCCTCCCACCACCTCTCTTGCCCACTGAATGCAGACGCCCCAAGAACTGACCGGAGGTTCTCTCTGTATCTTTGTCTCCTTACTTAGCAACTGACCGAAGGACAGAAACTGAATTCTTTCTAGCCGTGGCTGGTCTAGATCCAGGAAGACAGCTTGAGAGGTCATTCTTCCGACTTTCGACAAGGAGGAGTACAAGGAGGAGCCACCACTGGGCTCTCGCCAGGTCACAGCCTCCTCTAGTAGCTCACCAAACCTCAACTACAGTATCAGGCTGCCATGTACTACTGCCTCTGCTAAGGAGGTGAGAAGCTGAGATCCAGGTGAGGTGAGTGACTTGCCCAAGATCCCGAGCATTTAGTCATAAAACTAGGCTTTTAAGCCAGGCCTGTGAAGCACCAAGCCTCTTCTCTCTTTGGAATAGATAACTAGAATATTCTTTACCAATGTGAAAGCTGAATCAAAAGTGGATCTGTTCTTCTGTTTATTGCGTAATCATGGGCCAGCCTGATCCCAGAGATCGACCATGCAGAAGTCATCCATGGCGGTTCTGATGTCGTTAAGTCCTCCCAAGGTGCTTCTGTGGGTCCGTGGTCCGTCCCCTTGAGCTGGGCCACCTCTGAACACCAGAATACAGGGGTGACACTGCATGTCATACAACCTCCCCTCTACAGACTAGAGCCCTTGGGGGCATCAGCTTCCACTGAGAAACTCTACTTCCCCATGTGGGATTCCATGATCCATGTCGCGCTGGCTGCTGTGGGCCAGGAAACTTCTTTTGCAGTGGCATCGGTGACTGAGAGAATGAGAGACCCTGACTGCCTCTGTGACGACCTCTCCTCACCCGCCTACCACTAAAGGGAACAGTCCAGGCAGGGAATTATTGGAGAGTCTTTAAAAACTGTGCTTGGGATGCTAAAGTGTAGCTCTTCACAGGCAATGGCTTCAGGCAGGGGTGGGGATGGGGAAGGACTCAGCTTTTTTTTGTAAAATACTTCTTATTGTTTATTTACTTTATTTTATGTGCATTGGTGTGAAGGTATCAGGTCCCCTGGAAGTGGATATTCAGACAGTTGTGAACTGCCGTGTGGGTGCTGGGAACTGAACCTGGGTCCTCTGGAAGAGCAGTCAGTGCTCTTAATCGCTGAGCCATCTCTCCAGCCCAGGACTCAGTTTTTATTAAGGAACTGGCCACTGGAAGTATGACCGTGTTCCATTGAATATATGGACAATAGGTTTTTTTTTTCTTTTCTTTTTGGTTTTTTTTGGTGGGGGGTAGGGGTGGGGTGGGAGAGTGGACTTTGGAGGAACAGGAAGCAAATATGACCAGGGTGCATTGTATGAAATTCCCAAACAATTAATAAAAAAATTATGTTGAGGGAAAAAACAAATAAATCCTTTTCTAAATTGACATTCGTTGTTGCTTTTATCGAGGTTTTGTTTTTGTTTTGTGAAAAGTGCCTTTAAAATTTAACTATCTGAGAGGAATCTAATGTGTCAGGAATAAAAACATGGAGATAACTGGAAAGATATTTTCCTAAAATTACTTAAAAGAAAAATAATAGTCTTGTAACTTGAATCAGACTTTTAAATAAATTCTACCTAAAAAGTCAATAAAAAGAAAGGAAGGGAGGGAGGGAGCAAGGGAGCAAAGGAGGGAGAGAGAGAGAGAGAGAGAGAGAGAGAGAGAGAGAGAGAGAGAGAGAGAATCCCTACTTCCCTGAGACCATGATACTTGGGACCACATGTGGTTCTTCAGATGACCATCCATCAAGCCCAACCTTGATTCAACCCAGCCCAGACCCCAGACCCAGGAGCAAACAAGTGTCTTGAAGTGGATCCCTGTTCCAGGCACTGCAGTGGTGCCAGCTGAGGTCCCCACACACTGCAGGGCAGAAAGGCGCTATCCCCTCATGTCTTGTACTAATCTCTGCCCTCAGAGCCTGTGAGCAGACTGAAAAAATTCGGTGTGGCAGCAGCAAGCTGTGAGAGGTTTGTTGTGCCCAGTACCCACGTCACCAGGACACCTTCTGACGACACAGGCCCTTATTTCCCAATGCTCTGGACTTGACCGTGGAATTGATTCCAAAATCAGAAGCTCTTGTGGACCACTGGAAAGTTCTCATCTGGCCCAGGTTTTTGGCTGAGTAGGAAGCCAGGCTTGGTAAAGGCATCAGCCCCTGGCAGCCATTCATTCATTCCTCGGTAGTTATTGTGTTGCTATACCTGTGCCTGTCCTTATGCTGGGGACAGGGTGACAGTGGCACCAAAGCGGAGACAGGCCTCGCCCTTAGGTAGCACTTGGTCCTGACAGACATCAGACCAAACATTTTAAATGAAAAGTGGAAACACACAATTCAGGGCAGCAAACTGTATCCAGTACACGAGCAGGGTGGACCTGACAGCCTCTAAGTCAATGTGCATGTCTGCCATGGACCATGGCAGGGGTGGAGGACTGGCAGCAGAGGGGAGAGCCTGGGAAAGGCTCAGTCGAGAGAGCTGAGGGACTTTCCAGGACACAACAGGTAGACAGTGCAACTAGAGAAGAGCCCCGGGGGCAGAGGGGGAGAGGGATGTGACCTGTGGACTGTTTCCTTCCCTCCTTGCTGGAGCTGTCCCCTGACTTCCCGTCTCTGATGTTCCCACCTCCATTTCTGGGCCACCATCCCTTAAGGAAGCCTTCCCTCCCCACAAAACAAGTACTGCTTCCCCACTGCCTACACATTATTTAGATGACCCCAAAATGTTGAGTGGAAACCTGAGGTCACAATATAAATTTGTAGTTGATCTCTTTTAAAATAATAATAATAATTTCAGTTGTTCTCCTTAATTTTTAAGCTATCGCCTTTTGTGAAGGCCCAGTCTTTACCACAGAGCACATTCACTGTTTCCTGAGCTTTGTCACTCTAAATTATTATGAAATTATTAATAATTTCTGACAGGCAGTAGGAATTCCGACATAACCAAACCCTGTCTCTTACTGGGTCTTAGATTTGGGCCTCACTACCTCATTTTATCCTGGAGTTGTATCCCCATCTCATCTCTTCAAACTCCCTCACAAAACCGGGGAAAGTATACCATGTCTGGGTCTCAGCCACTTTGAGGACCAGATACCAAGCACTCTTCCTTAGGGCTACCCTGTGTCCTTCTCTTCCTTAGGGCTACCCTGTGTCCTTCTCTTCCTTAGGGCTACCCTGTGTCCTTCTAGACCTGGGTGTTCTGGCACTCCTGATTGCTCTACAGCTGCCTCACGCCGACCGAAAACGTGATTATGGCTATTGGAACAGCCTGTGCGGTCAAGCCGGGCCACATCTGACCACACCAATTTTGGTGTGTGTGTGTGCGTGCGTGCATGTGTGTGTGTATGTATGTGTGTGTATGTATGTATGTGCATGCGCGTGCGCACACATTTGTATATAAGTCAGAAAATGTCACAAGAAATCAGGCACAAAGAACCCCTCTGGCACCCGCAGTGGCAGCTGAAAAGACTGTGTCTGAGGGAAGAGAAAGGAAACAGACACCTCCCCCATCCCCAGACAAAGCTCATAGTTCACAGAAGAAGCTGAGGACTGGGCAAAGTCTACAGAGCACCTCGCAGGCACCAGGTGCCTCCCGGTACCTCCTGACTTAATCAGCTCCCAAGGGAATTACAGCTAAGGAATTCAAAGCATAGGGAGGCAGAGATACACCTGTGAGAAATTCCCTAAGAAGCAGGTGCCACGCTGTCTTTGCTCTTCATTTAATTCCCAGTGAGTGTCACATAGGAGCCAGGTTCCCAATAACTCTCTGTTGAACATGTGAATGAATGAATGAATGAATGAATGGTCAGAAAACAGGATTGCATCCCAGATCTGGTGATTCCAAAGTCTAGAATGCCCCTTGTTTTTTGTAGATATGTAAAAACCAAAGAGAACTGAAGAAATGGCCCCTACAGTTAAAAACACTTCCAGAGGACCCAGGTTCAATTCCCAGCACCCACATGGAGGCTCACAATTGTCTATAACTCCAGTTCCAGGGAATCAAGTGCCTCTTCTGGCCTCCATGGGCACCTGCACTCACTTGCACAAAACACACACACACACACACACACACCACATGCACGATCATTTTTTTTTTAGATGAATTAAGTCAACACAAAGCAGCAAGGAAGCAGAGACTATAGTGCTAGGCCCTATTGAGCACAAAGATAATTTAAAAAGGAGGTAGGGGAAGCCGATATTTGGTGGAGGTTTTGAAACTTAAGTGGAAGTTTCATAAAATGATCACTAATTTTCCAAATGTTTAGCAAGCACCTAGGAAGCACTAGGAAGTCAGGATTTCTACCCTCCTAGAACACGTCAAGAAGACCCAGAAGAAATGGTATTCCAGCAGAGGGTGAATAAGGTGTGTCTCAGAGGTGGAGAATATGGACCTCATTGGAGAAGACGGGGTGAAGAAGTGAGCAAGATCTAGAAGGTTCTGAGGAGTGGCAAGATTTGGCATGATCTTAAGACATGATCACTGTCCAGCCCCTGAACCGAGCATCTTTAACTGTATTTGTCATTATGTTTTTGTACATCCATCTTTATCCAGTCCTGACCCACAGCTACAACCCTGAAAGATCTGGAGCTACAGAAGCATACACTGAGCTACAGAAGCATGCACTGAGCTACAGAAGCATGCACTGAGCTACAGAAGTATACACTGAGCTACAAAAGTATACACTGAGCTACAGAAGTATACACTGAGCTACAGAAGCATGCACTGAGCTACAGAGGTATACACTGAGTGCCACTTAAGAGAAAACGAATGATTTTTGTTCCTTATTCATTTTTTCCATATCTGATACTGATTTGAATATTGAAAAATATTTATTTCCACTTTTAAAGCCAGCATCTTTATGTCAGGTATTCAGGCTCCCGCAAGGGTGGTTAAGTTGCTTATAAAATTTGTGACATGTTTTAATTTCTCTAAATCAATCAGTCAATCAATCACTGCTGATGCCTTTGGCAGGAAAAAGGATAGAAAGCAGGCTTGTATTTTATTAGGAGGCAGCACTTGTCAACATTTCAAGTGGGAAGTTGCCTGGCCCAAGTTTCTGCAGATTGCTGGAGAATGTAAAAGGAGCCAGCCAGCACTCTGCTGAGTTTGGGTGTGGCTCTGCAGAAGAGGAGGAACTGCTGGTCTCTGGTCCAAGTAGGACCCACTGGGACATGGGGCTGCTTGGGAACTGATAGGAAGCCAACAGTGAGGCCATGTCAGCTGGGCTCTACTGGGTCTAGGGTCAGCTGCCTGGCCAGCTGGGAAGCAGGATCTTAGGAGCCAGTAGCGGTTAAGGATGTGAAAGAAAAGGAAGGGGCCCTCAGGTCTCTGTGAGCCAGGAGTAAGGAGAAGGGTGATGAAGAAACAGGCAAAGGAGTGGGGACCAAGATTTGTGAATAAGACCTGGGAATAGGCCGAGGCCAAGTGATAAGATGCCCATCATAAATCATGGCCCACAGCAAGTGCTTAAGGGAGACTAGCAAGCATTGGGGGAGTTTAGCAAGCACGGGGTGGGGGGACGGGGGTCTAGCAAGTGAGTGGCTTTAGACACCATACTCACATCTTTGGTTTGTTGAACTCCCTAATCACTTTGCTATATTGGATTCTTTTCACTTCATCCAAGGTCCCCTTGTGAAGACTCGTCATCCTTTTCTATAAATGAATAAACCGGAGTCCAGGGAGTTTATACCACTTAGCCAAGATCACAGAGCTAGTAATACAACCAAGGCCCAAACCCAATGCCATGTGCGCCCAGCTCCTAAGTCCTTTGTTTCTTGAGACCGCAACCCTTGAAGAAAGGGAGTGCAAAGACTGGGCTGTGTATGGTTTTCACGGACCTGGAAAACTTTAGTATTCATGGGGCCCTTTCCCCATAAAAAGGTTAAACTTCCACCCAGTGTCTATTGACACAACAGCTTCTTGTTTCTTCCGGTTTCTTGCTTCTGGTTTCAAAGGCATTAAGGCATCTTCAGCTTCTACTGGTATCCCGGGCTCTATTTCCCATAGCCTGTGCCTGCTAGGGGTGTTAGCCACAGGGTCTCTCTGTATCTAACTAACACAATCAGCTCCTTTGCAACTAACCAAGCCTACATGTCAGGGGGAGTTGCCTGTGGGTGAGGAGGGCACCCACCGCAGCACCTGCCAGCACCCAACTGGGTCACCTCTGAGGCCATGGTGCTTCTCTCTGAGACCCTTTGTTCTTTTCAACCGGGCAGCTGCATGGGCAGGAGAAGGAAAAGCCCAGCTGTCCTGAGACTCAACCAGGCCAACTTCATGTCTACCAAAGAGCAGCAGAGGAATGCAGCCTGCCCAAGACCAGCTTGCTGGAGTCTGCTGGGAGACAGAGGCTGCGGTGGCCCTTGCTTCCTGGGAGAGTCAGGCCCCATGGGTGACCTTTGGAATCTCTCTTTCCTCTCCACCCCTCCTCCCATCACTCAAAACCTTAGGGCAAAGACAATGGGCACTGGGGGCGGGGGAGGCTGCCCAGCTCAGCCTCCCAGAACTGCTAGGCCCTGGCCCTAGAGTTCCCTTTCCCGAAGCTTCCAGACTCCACACTAGCCCTGATGTCAGTATGAAAGAAAACATGGACATTGAGAGCCTTTACCATATGCCCAGCTCTGGACGAAATACGGCACTTACTCAGTGCTGAAGACACCTCCACCAACAGGCCTTTCTTAGGGCTCACAAAGCAGCCATAGGGGGGTCAAGAGACTTGCTCCCAAAAATAAGTGACTATGTCAGGATTCGAATCCAGCCTTCCACAGGGGCCCGTGCTACAAGCACCAGGCCAGGCCACTTTGCCTCTCAGGCCTTCCCATTTTGCAGAGGAAATCTTTCAGCATCTGTTTTGCCTGTCGCTGACCTCCCAAAATATCGTGTTCAGACCTTTAGGAAATCCTATCAGGAGCCAGCACTTGTACACATGCACACTTGGGTCCTCCCACATAACAGAACACCAGGCCCCAGCCCTGAAGGGTCCATACCTTTTTACCCTCCCTATTCTTCATTGGCCTGGAATACCTTCCCAAGTGCTCTAGCCGATAGCTGTGGGGTTTTGAGTCCCACCATTGCCTGTGACCTTTGAACAAGTCATCTGCTCTTTCTGAGCCTTGACCGTTTCAACCAAGCAGCTGGGGCCACCAGCCTGCTCTGTCAGCTGAGATGACAAGCTTGGGGTACTGGGTGGAGGAGAGTTTCTGCTGGTCCCACCTGCTCAGCCTTTAGGTAGCTCGGCTGCCACTCAGAGATACGGTCTAAGAGACCCTAGGCTATAAAACACAGAGGGCCAATGTCTCCTCTAAGCCCCATCCACAGCACAGAGCCAGCCTCCAAGTAGCTATGGGAAGGAAGAAAGGAGGGGGCGGGGAAGAATCACGTGAGTCAGAAGGCAGATGGAGGATGTCTCTAGGTTGAATAGTAGGGAGTGACAATAGGAAATGACTTGTATCTTAATTCTTTTGACCATTAAGTACCTGGGCATAAGAAGACAGACTGTCCAGGTAACCCAGCTCCTCCTCAGGATGCTCCTGAAGAGTGTTCCACGGCACACCTCCTTCTCAAAGCACTTTTACGGGGACAAGACCCCTGCTATTCCAGGTCCTCCAACTCTGCCCCCCTGCTTTTCCCTTTTTCACCCCCTTTCCTATTAACCCTTCCTCCATCTCCTCTATCTCCCCTCCCCCTCCTTTCTTCCTCCCTCCTTCCCTGAGAGCCTGGTAACGAGCTTCCAAACCAGACTAACAGGTTCCTGAAGCCTAGCCCAGCCTTCCCCCTAGGCAAGTAGGGACCTGGGTAGGAACCTCCAGCTGCTAGCTCCCAGAAAACCGGGAATGCTCTGCAATCAGTCGCCGGCCTGCCTAACCCAGGAAGACACCCCCCAAGAGCGGGACCACCTGCAAGACCCTGCTGCAGTCCATGTTCTTGCCAATCCAGGATGTCCCCACTTCTGTGAGCTGACAAGCCCGAAGCCTTGTGCCAAGCCTCACACATTGACTCACCATGTGCAATTAATAACACATCACATCGATCCAATTATCTGGCTGAAGTGGGTGGAGTTTCATAAAAGGAAATGTAAAATGCAATGAGAACCATCGGCAACTTTTCTTTCCTTGACGTATTCCATTACCAAAAGCTTTGACAAGACCCAACAACGAAAACCCTTAGAAAGCTGCACCCATGGCTTCTCTTATAAGCCTTAGACAGTAATGATAGGAGGTAGGAGGGGAAAGAGAAGGGAGGAGAATCCGAAGGAGGGAGGCTGGTTAGGTTAGAACTGGGTAGTGTGTGCTGTGTGTGTGTGTACATGCTTGTGCGTGCACAAAGTATCCAAAATGACAAATGTGACCCAGATAGCCTAGGTCCAATTCTAGCTCTGTTTCTTAGTTGTGAGACCCTGGGCAAGTTATTTAACCTCCCTGTGTCTCAGTTTCCTCATCTATAAAATGGGTAAATGGGACACAGGTAAAGGGAGCCTGCCTGACCTGCCTCCTAGCATCCTTACAGTGACTGAGCAGCCATCTGTGAAGCACTTAGCAGAATGCCCAAGGCCAGGGGTGTTGTTATCATCAGCATCAGAATTAGAAGACTAACATTATCCTTCTTCTTCCTCCTCAGGACTGTGCCTAGCCTTGTCTACTCACCCTGAGTTGAGGAGCAGCATGATTGTATGCACATGCACATGCACATGTGTGCACAATGACTGGGGAAGGACCTGCGGACGGTTGAATGGAACTTCCTGGGGAAATCACAGGTCTACTTTATGGTTTCAATCACACACGTGTGCTGAAAATCCAGGAGAATCTCTTACAGCTAATCTCAAGGTACCACGCGTACCATTCCAGGAGCTCTTTGCCTCCCGGCTTGGGAGGGGCACCTCCTTGGCTTCTCCTACCTTTTTCTACCCCCCCCCCCAAGTTAGCAGTGCTGTGCTTCCTAACAAGGTTTGTCTAACCATACCTACCCCGACCACAGCTAGGAAAGCTTTTTAGTTGAAAGATCCCTTGTGACAGCATCACACATGCCCCACCCCAAAGCTGATGGCCCCTGCAAAGTCCTTTAAGCCAAAATAAGGAAACATTTCTAGGCTCTGGGGATTATGACATGGACATCTGTCTGAGGACATTATTCATCTTCCAGACCCTGGGGATGACAGGAAAAGGCTCTGTTGGTTTTATGTTTGGGGAAGTTGGATTTGTGAAAGTGTTTGTGTAGAGGCTATGGATGGTGGGAAAGTTGGAAGCAGTCGGGCCAACAATCTTTACAGCCCAGAGAATCTTAGTAAAGAGTTCTAGATCCCACAACTGGACATATTTAAAGAGCCACCCACAGAGATCTACAGGGACAATGAGGTATAGCACAGACTCGGCTCCTGGCTCTATCTGCACGGAAGATGCTCTTGTCTGAGCCTCAGAATTTCCTCATCTATGAAGGCCTCAGAGAGCCACAGGCACCAACACGTGAGGCTTCTGTGGTAGCGCTGGACATGCTGAGGAGTGTCTCAGCCTGCCCACTCCACATCCTGGAGGTCAGGTTCACATTCAAGACAATGGGTGGGTTGTGTGGCAAGGAAGACTCTCCTGGTATTAGGGACTCTGGGTTTCTGCGGTTCTGGAGTGAGTGTGTGTGTGTGTGTGTGTGTGTGTGCAGATATGAGCAGCAGAGGGAAAGTCGGTGTAAGAGCTCACTCCCAGGATGGAAAATGTAACCCTGGGCTCTTTTCACAGGTCAGTCTCCTCCACGTTACCCTGGAGGCCACAACCAGCTACAGACTCCACAGTTCTCAAACCCTGGACATCATGAGCTACCATAGACTTCAAAGAAATAGAACACTTCTTTGAAGTCTCCTACATGGCACATCCACTGTTGGACTATCAAAGAAGGCCCAGAACACCTAGCAGTCACGACAAAGTGAAGGTCAGAGGATGTGCAGCCAAGATGTTCAAAAACCACACAGTTAAGGAGAAGCATAAAACAAATTTCTTAACACTAGGTGTAAGTTTGCCCCCACCCCGTGTGTGTGTGTGTGTGTGTGTGTGTGTGTGTGTGTGTGTGTGTCCATCTGACCACAGGTCTCAAAACACAGATGATTTCAAGGCAAAGAATAAGAAATTTGATGGCTGTAAGACTCCAGAGTGACTTTAGGCCTTGTCAAACTACACAGTCTAAACTCCCTGCAAAAGCATTCATATCCCGGGGCTCGAAGAAGGCAGTTGGCCTTTGACATCTGTTCTTCAAAAGGAAAGTGAAAGAGTTGGGGAGGGGAGCTGTCAGGAGACATTGTTTGTTTGCTGCCCATATGTGCTGTATGTTTGGGGTCACATGGTGTGTGAATTGGGGGGAGCATTTATGATGGTTTTGCAGTGAATGATGAGCTTCAAGGACCCTGCTTTCTTTCTTTTTTTTTGTTTATAATGCACAATTTCTTAATTTTATACAGCAAGCTCATAAAGACCTTAGTGCATTTTTGGTTTAAAATGCCATTATTTTTCTGTCCTAACAGCCAAAGACAAGGCAAATATTTGTATAAGAATAGGCTCCCCAGAAAAATAGACACAGCTTGTCTCAGAGTTTCCGTGCCCTGGGTCTGCCATACCAGCACTGGCCAGGTACAGCCTGCAGAAGGCCTGCTGGATGGGCAGAGGTTGTTCTGACCTCAGAGAAAGTCAGTGGCATCTGAAGGCAGGGTGCAGGGTGTACGCTGCCATCCTGCACACGTGTGCCTACGCAGAGGTCTGTGAGCACCCTCCCGCCACAGGTCTATCCTTCATTTTCAGCAGGCGGCAGAGTGGCAGAGGACAGGATCCATGCCAACTCTGCCATGGCCAAGTGGCTAACCGTTTTCTCTCTCCGACCCTGGCTTTGGCACTCTTGCTACAAAATGAAGGTGAAAGTGTTAAAAGACTCAGAGTTCCCAACATGGTGCTGGGTACACGTTGGTACCCGATGGGGCTTGGCTTAGAAAGAAGAGGCGCCACAGATTCTGCAGTCCCTGACTCTGGCCAGGAAGAGTTATGTCATCAGAGGCATTCTGGCTGCCTGCAGGGAGCAGAGTCCAGCTACCTTATCAGGCCAACCTCACTCTGCCCTATACAAATCTGGCCTCTGGCTTCTGTCCACCTGGACCGGACTGGTTCCAGGCTAGTCCCCAAGGTTTATCTAGTGACCCCAGGCTCAGAGGGTCCTCATTGCATGCCTGGGAAGCAAGGAGGGTGTTTCCACCTTGGAGATAAGAAAACTAGAACTCAGAAAAACTGTGTAACTTCTACTGGGGTATCTACTTTCTATTCATTCATTCGATATTTAAATGATATGCTAATGAGAACCAGGTCTAATGTGCCCCTGTTTGCCACACAGTCCCCAGTGGTTTAGAATACAGTGCCAGATTTAATGGTGCTGCTCTCTTGAATGTCTCAAGTAAAAACTAAAGCATTTTTTTTGATAATTTAATACAACTTATTTTTTTAAAGCAGTGTCTTACTACCTAGCTCAGTTTGGCCTCAAACTCACTATCTAGCCCAAGGTGGTCTTGAGCTCTCTATATTCCTCCTCAGCCTCCTGGGTGCTAGGATTACATATGTGCATTGCCACACCCAGACCTCATTAATCTTGTAGTAAGAAGCTATTCATTGCATTTTGCACCGTTCTCTACAAACTAGACAGCTAGCAGCATTTATGGCTAGGAGGATCATGGAAGAAGACAAATACATCCCCATGGATGAATGTAGGGAAGAAAATCTGGGCAGACCCGAGAGAAACGAGGCTAATGAAGACGGTGGGAGCCAGGGTGCCCGACCCCATCTAGAACTTTAGGTGCCAACGTGCTAAGGAAGTTATTTTATGGATGAAACCTGGGGACTGACTTGGAAAAGATATTTTTTTAAAAAGGTGGAATAAAAATTACAAAAAGAGAGCCCATGAATTTGAGAGGGGGTATAGGGGATTACAAGAGGGGTCTGGAGGGGGAGAGAGAAGAGGAGCGGATGCAATGGGGGATCCATATATGACTGTTTTATCTAAAGCGAGTGTCAGGGCAGGGATGTAGGGCAGAAGGTAGAAAGCCTGCCTAGCATGGAGGAAGCGTTGGGTTTGAGCCACACAACACCAGGCAGGGTCATGCATGCCTGTACTCCCTGTGGAAGGAAATAGAAAGAGTGGAGTCAGGAGCTCAAGGTCCACTGCTACCTGGCCGGCATAGACTACCAGAGACTATCCCAGAATCAACAACATAACCCTTGGCTTTCCTTAACTGCGAGATGGAGATGAATTCTGACTTCACACAAGTGTGTGTGTGTGTGTGTGTGTGTGTGTGTGTGGTGTCCTCAAGTATATGCACTTAGTGTGCAGCAAAGGGTAACACTATACGACTGTGATGTGTGAAGGGCAGAGATTAATACTGAGATGCTCTGTTTATATATAATACATATTATATATAAACATATATTATATATAATATATAATATACATATATATACATACATATGCTTGTGACAGGGTCTCGCATTGAACCTGGCACTGGCCACTTCAGCTAGGCTGGTTAGTCCACAAGCTCCCAGGATTCACCTGTCTCCATTCTCCAGCACTTGGGTTACAAGCACCTACTGTCAGTCCCGGGTTTTTACATAAATGCTTGAGATCAGAACTTGGGTCCCTCATGCTTACGCAGAAAGCCCTTTACCCACCGAACCTTCACCCCAGCCCCAGACAAACCTTAATTCATTCATGTATCCCATTCGTTCATTGGTCCTGGTACACTTGGGCCCCTAGACAACAATACCACAGGGACGGGCACAGCACTCTGTGCCCTTGACACAAGTCCCAGCCAGCAAATGGAGGTTAAAACAACGGATTACATGGACAATTATTTATCTGTTCCTGGGATTTGAGGGTTGGAAGGCACATGGAGTACTAAGGGAGCACATGCTGAACCAGACCAGACTGAACCAGGAAACAGAGTTCTCAGCCACTCCAGGACTAGGAGCGGAGAAGGCCATGGCCTGAGTGAGACCTGTCAGAGTCTCTGGGGCAGAGCAGATCATCAGCAGACACAGGCACAGCAGGGAGCCCTAATCCCAGCTGAGTTCCCTGGGCATCCTGCCAGCTGCCCAGCTATGCCCTGGTCTCAGGGGCAGAGGGAGAAGCTGGCCCAAGGCAGGAAAGGGCCAATGAGAAATAAAAATAATAATTTATTATTATCATTAAAGGCAGGCAGCTTTCAGAGGACAAGAGGGAAGCAAGCTAGCTAGGCTTCCTGATCAGCTGTGTGTGCCCAGTCCTTCCATGGCTCTGTAGGGTCATCATCAGGGTCCTCAAAGGCAAGTGCACTCTCCTTACAGTAGACCGAACTAAAACTCAGACAAGTTAAACAATCTCCCAAGGTCACATGTGAAGTTGAACCCAGGCTCCTAACTCCCAGGATAAACTCTACTCCCTCCCCTCAATCCATCTGACTTAAAATTGACCCAAAATATTACCAACCAAAATAAATAAATAAATAAATAGAAATTTTAAAAAATAGATGTGTGTATACACACACACACACACACACACACACACACACATCCTGTCTCCTACCAGAAATCTTAAGTCTCTCCTGATCACAGTAGGGTTGCCTCTCTGAACTTAAAAACTGATCTTTTGTCCCCTTCCCATTGGCTGTTAGGGGGCTCATAGTTAATTCCCACCTCAATACAGACTTCATGTCAGCATGGTACTTTCAGTTCCGCCTTACTTATAGACCTTCGCTTTTTGCTTTTATTTCCTTTTTTGTCAGAGGTTTCTTTTGTTTGTTTGTTTTTCTTGTTTCTTAATCATTTATGGGATGATCTGACTCTCCCTATCCCTATCTGTCTTCACCCAGTCTTCTGAAACCTCTGCAGCATCCTCGACATATCTACTCCATCCTTTCTCTGGCTCCTCACCCGCAAAGTCTAAGTGAAGTTTCCCTGGTTCTCCATTCCACCACGACCTTGCTTTCTCTGTAGAATCCAAACCCAAATCTCTCAGAAAACCCATGGCTGATCCCCTTCGTCTAAGCAGCCGTGTGATGTGCTGGGTCACCACGTAACAGAAATGTGACAGCAGATTGCACCAGGACAGGGTACTGCCAAACCCTGCACTGAATTCAAGGCCCCTGAGAACCATCCATGGCCTCCCCTTTCTAGTTCTAAACCTGCTTTCTTATAGAACCCAGGACCACCTGTCCACAGGTGGCCCCACCCACGTTGGGCTGGGTCTCCCCACATCAACTACTAATTTAAGAAAACACCCTTCAGGCTTGCCTACTGCCTGATCTTAGGGAGGCATTTTCTCAGCAGAGGCTTCCTCCTCTCCAGTAACTCTAGCTTGAGTCAAGCTGATAAAACTACTAGCTAGTACAACTGACCGCTTATCAGCTTAGCACACAAACACATCACTATTAATCCACAGCCTTCCCTTTCTTATTCATCCCCAAGATCTCACATTAAAAACATGACTTTAAAAGTCCCACAGCCTTTACAAATTCGAACACACTAAAAATTCAGTCTCTTGAAAATATCCCATCTCGTTAAAGACCCAAAATATCTTTTAGAAGTTCAAAATCTCTCGACTGTGAGTTCCTGTAAAAAAAAAAAAAGAAAAGAAAAGAAAAGAAAAAGAAAATCAAGTTAAATACTTTCTACGTCAAGAGGAAAGAACCCAGGTGCCGTCGCAGTCTTTAAAAAAGCAAAACCAAACTCCAGTATCTGGAGTTCAATATCTGGGACTCCCTCATGATCTCCTGGGATCCTCCAAAGTTCTTGGGCCATTTATCTGGCTCTGCCCTCTGCAGCACACGAAGCTTGTCTCCTGGGCCCAGGCCAGCTCCATTCCACATCTGCCATTGTCCTTGGTAGTCATTTCCAAAATTCTGGGGTCTCTTGCTGCAATCGGGCTGCCTTTTTACCAGTAGCCTCTCCTAGGCTCTCTTCAGGGACTCCAATCCTGCCACACAGCGCTAAACCTTAGCTGTCCTCCAGGACGTCAAAACCAGCACCACCTAGGTGACTCTTCCCCAAGTTCCCCTGCCAGCATGAGGTGCAAGCCTGGCAGCCTCTGGAACATAGCTTGCCTGTGGTGAGTCTGAGGAAACACTTCCCAGAAGACTTCTCCTCAGTGATGCTGGGCTCCTCTTAATCACCACTAAAGTCTCTGTTCCAGCTGCCCAGCATCCATTGGTCCAGGAAAACGAAGGCTTCACGTTAGTGGGTCTTGCATCTTGTTAATCATAGCCGATTCTTCAGGCCCAGTTAACCAGAACCACAGAGTCTTAACTCAAAATACCAAATGGCCCTGATTCAGGGACTGTCAAACTTTTCCTCTGAAACTTTACAAGCCAGGCCTCCATCGACTGCCCTGTTCTCAACATTTTTATCTTCCAAGCTCCCACGGACCAACTCACCAAGCTTTGACCACTCAATGGCTTTTCTTACACAAAGTTTTCTAAGGCCTTCTACAGCCCCCCCCCCCCCCCCCCCCAAAAAAACACGTGGTTAGGTCTACCACAGCAATACCCCACTACCCCGGAATCAATTTCTGATCTACTTAGGGTTTCTATTGCTGCGATGAAACACCACAACCCAGAGCAACATGAGGAGGAAAGACTTTATTTGGCTTACATATCCAGAGTCACAGTCCACTGAGGGAAGCCAAGGCAGGGACTCAAACGGGGCAGGAACCTGGAGGCAGGAATGCCGGGGCCATGGAGGAGTTCTTGGTTCCCATGACTTGCTGAGCCTACTTTCTCACAGAGCCCGGGACCACCTGCTCACAGGTGGCCCCACCCACAATGAGCTGGGTCCTCTCACGTCAATCACTAATTAAGAAAATGAGCTACAGGCTTGTCTACAACCCAATCTTATGGAGGCATTTCCTCAGTTTAGGCTTTCTCCTCTCCAGTGACTCTAGCTTGTGTCAAGTTGGCATAAAACTAGACAGCAGACACCTGCCCACTTCCCTCTTGGTTTTTGAGGACAGAGAAGAAGGTTACCATGAATTGTAATTCCACACAACCCACCTCCCAGCCTACCGCCATCATCACTAAAGAACATTGTTTTCTGTGGGCTCTGCACAAATGTGCACAGTCTCCATGAGGAGTTGGTGTGCACGTGCACACACAGGTACACAGTCTCCATGAGTAGATAAACATGCACACATGTACATCCACACAGCAACTCACAGAAACACAAACACCCAAAACAAGCTACGTTGTCATCAAGTTAGGGACCCCCAGCCCAAGAGCTGAGAACCCTGATGTTCTCTCTAAAATGCCATTCCCGAGGTGGAAGGCAAGTTTGCATCAAGGCCAAGCGGGTGTCCCTCCTTGAGAAAATGCTGGCAAGGCCTCAGTCTAGGTTCCTGGTTTGAGCATCTGAACAAAGTCTCTGTGGGTGAGCACATTCACTCTCAGGGCTGGTTCCGCCCCCCCCCCCCCTCTTTCTGTGCTCTGGGTCTGTAAGCACTCCTCCAGCACTCCTGCTGGGGTATGCACATTGCCTTCCAGGCTTTCCTTCACAATCCAATTCAGAGCTATTGGAACCCAAGATCTCAGCCAGGGGAAAACCAGTTAGACCTGCTGGACGGTCTCTGCAGCTGCTTCTAGCAGCATTTCCCTAGGCTTGCTCCTCCAGCAGGCTGGCTCTGGACAGTGTAAGAGAGCAGAGATGGCTTGGATGATGCAAGAATTTCCATGGCTGTGCCAGCCATCACCGCAGCAGCCACCAGACGGCTGCATCTGCCGTCTCATCCCGCCCCTTTGCTTGCATGCGCCCACACCAGGTATTTCTAAAATGCTGTGGCTCCAAAGATCCCTCCCGAAACCAGATGTGGGCAAGATGTTCCCCATTTGCCTCAGAGGCAATTGAAGTTCAAAGAGATGGCATGACCTGCCCAGGTCCCTACAGCCAGCAAGCAGAGCAGCCAGAATAAAGCTGGCCTACCTTACCTGTTTCCACCAGATGAGTTCCTCCGAGGTCCTGTTATGGCCCAGGACAAGAAAGAAGGGAAGATGTCCTCCTCCTCTTCCTCCTCCTCCTCCTCCTCCTCCTCCTCCTCCTCCTCCTCCTCCACTACTTGCTTGGGACAGTGACCTCAAAAGTCAAGAAATGTGAATGTTAGGGAACTTTGTAGATTTTTTTTAAAAAAAAAAAAATGCTTAGGATAAAGCATGGAAGTCAGAGGCACTCAAACAGGGTCCGGAGTCAGTCTGCCCAAAGCATCAGATGAGGAGTTGAACAATACAGACTGGGGACTGCAGAGTCTTGAAGGCTAGCATACACAAAGCTCTAAAAGTAATGGGAGCCATAGATAGTTTCGGAGCACATTTAACTGCTAATATGTCAATAAATATTTTAAAACAGCGTCCCCTAAGTACATGCATTTTAAGAAGAGTATGCACAGTGGCCTGAAGGGGGCGCTCTTCTCAAAGTCTGGCCTCATTGATGATAACCTCTAAACATTTTCCAGCTGGCTACGGACTGCAGATGGGACACAAAGAAAGACTGGAAGGGCCAACAGGGAGAACCCCCTACTTTTTGAAATCTGGAACCCTGGCAAACTCCCCTTTTTGTGCAAACGGAGATGGTGGTGACCCCTGAAAACACAGTAGGCCCTCCTTCTTAGAGACTAGAAGCCAAAAAAAAAAAAAAAAAGACTTTTAAATGTGTGGTACCTAGATTCCTAGGACTGAAATGGCATATAACTTTTGTACTATAGGAATCTGTTATCTATAACCCTGAAGGACACAAAGATTTTGGACAGGCCAAAAGGAATCCTCTGAGAGTACGAGCAGTTGGGTGCTGGGGGAGAGGGCTCTCCACCTAGCCTCTGTCCCTTGACATCTCCAAATGTCATTAGAATCTGTGCTTAGCATCTGAGAGTCAAATTTGGAGCACAGCTCCCCTCTAGAATAAGGTCAGACCAATCACTTGTTGAGTTTGTAAGCGAGCAAGTAGGGGGCTCCGGAATAAGTTTTTGAAAGATGCCACAACAGTCTCAGAGGGATGGGTCGAGCCCACAAGATGAGTTATAAAACTCTTGTGAACTGACCAACAGATCAAGGACCTTCGGGATGGTGTACCTGAGAGATTTGTCCCAAAGAAATCACCCTGTCCTTGAGAGCTGGGGTAATAACGACCAGCAGACATTCACATGGTCCTGTAGCATTAGCAGGTCATAGAGAGACATTCTCTCCAGCTCTGCCTGCAGATGAGAATCCCCCGACTATTCATCCAGCTGTGAAGCAGACATAGCAAATTTACATGATTCCTCCCCATGAGTGAGAATAAACAAATACTTACTGAAACGCCGAGGCTGAAAACCTTCAGTGCTTGAACTCCCACAGACATCCACGGCCACCTGTCTTCACTGATTTTCAGTCCTATTGGACAGCGGAAATGTCCTTCTTCAAGTATGCCCCGCCCCTTCACCAGGTTCTGCTTTCTGAGAACATCCTCCTTGACTGTGGAAACAGAAGGCGAGGCTGTGGAAGGCTCCCTCCCTTCTCCCCCCTCCTCCCCTCCGGCCCTTCGGAGGACACTGAAGACTCTTTTTCTGGGGTTTACAAAGTGTGTGGAACACAGAGCTGCTCCCCCAAACCAGCAACTGCTTAAAACAGGAGGGTTGCTGCCTTCGGCTGTGTCCCCTTTTTAGGAGAAATACAATCGCGAGTCCTAAATTCAGACATATTTTTTCCTTTTGAAGAGAATTAGTCTCAGACGCTTTCTTCTCAGCTCAGGAAGAAATGGGTAACAGTTTATTTGCGGAGTTTTTTTTTTTTTTTTTTTTTTTTTCATGAGGCTAGAGCTGGGAAAAGGATAAATTGAAGGAGGGAAAAAGACAGAAGACCCCCGAAATGCAGCTCAAAACCCCTTCTGTGGTCACCCTGTGCCCTCAAATATCAGATGCCCCTTCCTTTCTCCACACAGAAACTAGAATGTGTCCCAAAGTACAACCTCTGATGGTGAACAAGATTTTGGAGAATGATACACAGACTGGAGGGTTGGGAGAAGACTCAGATAATAAAGTGCTTGTTACAAAGTATCAGGACCTGAGTTGGATCCCCAGTGGCCACACAGAAGCTGGACACAGAGGCATGCCTCCTTGATCCCAGGGCTGGGAAGACTGAAACATACTGACATGTTCCCCCGGCTTGCTGGCCAGCCTGTCCAGCCTAACTAATGAGCTCCATGCTCAGGGAGAGACTCTGCATTAAACAATAGGATGGGCAGCAATCTGGAGAGACAGTTGCTGTTGACCTCTGGGACACCACACACACATGCACTGCACGCACACACGCACGCACACACGCACAAATGTGCTCCCACATATGCACACTCACACACATGCACAGCACTCGTGAACACATACATACACATACACTACACTCAGAAAAATTCAGATTCTCAGTTGCCTGAGTCATATTCAAAGTCTCAACCACCACCTGTAGCTTATTAGACGGCACAAACATAGAAAAAGCGTTCTGTTACTATGGAAACATCCATGGGGTGGCACTAGCTAGAAATGTTCTACCCATTTGACTTGAATAACCTCTATTCAGACCTCAGGTCTCTAGTCATGCACCAATTCCAGGAAGCCCTCCTTGACTGCTCTTTCTCTGCCTTTTCTCTGCTGTGTGGATGCCTTCAGGGGTCAGGCTGCTCTGTTGCATGTGGGCATTGCATGTGCTGCCTGAAGGGCACCTCTGCTCTCCTATCAGACCGGAAACAGAGAGGCAGGGACGCCTGATGCTTTCGCTCATTACTTTAATCCTAGAATAGTGTCCAGCATGCAGATGATCAGCTTCAGGAGACAAAACCAAGCATAGAATTTGCACTGAACACAGTCGCAGCAGCTTGGGATCCTGAGATCCAATAGACCTTAAGAACACAAAACTGGTGGATAAGAGCCGCTCTTGAATCTGAAACACACACACGCACACACACCCACTACCACCACACACACACACGCACACACGCACGCACACACACACACACTGTATAAAATCTGGCTTCTACCAGGACCATACCTCCTCAGTCAGCTCGAGATACTGTCCTTCCACTGAGCAGCAGAGTCTCGCATAGTCACAAAATGCCTCTCCACTCTGCAGGACTGCACGCAGTAGGCAGCAGCAGCAGTAGCAGCAGCAGGAGGAGGAGGAACAGCAGCAGCAGCAGCAGCAGCAGCAGCAGCAGCAGGACTAAGCTGCTTCACTTGACTCTTGAAGCAGTGTCCCTAGGAGTAGGGTGATCCCGACATGTTTGATGCATGCCTGGTGAGGCACTGGGATGACCACCCTGGGCAAAGAGACTTAAGGAGAAAACCGGTCCTCAAAGATGGCTCTTTCTGACCCCCTCACCTATACTGAATTGAATGTCGTTGATGAGGAATTTATAGAAAGATTATAAGGCTTGGTAACAAAAATTAAATTTTATCACTTGGCAGGTATGAATTTCCGTTCTAGACTCTTTCCTGGGAACTCTTATCAAGAGAAGACCACAGGGCCTTGTCCCTGTCACCTCTGACCCTTGGCTCCAGCAGCTCCAGCATGTATGTGTCGCCTTTCCAGAGAACAGCCTGGATCTGACAGGTAGCACACAGCAGCCCGTGTGATTTACAGGGGCTCAAGACGAGAGGTTTCGTCTCCCACTTTGAGAGCTTGAGTGCTTCCTATAAATATTTATGGGAGTCTGAGGCCTCCATTAACCCCACCGGTGCCGCATTTCCCTTATTACATGACGCCTGTGTGTGAATGCGCATAAAGGCTAGTGTTCACTTACACACACACACGGGTGTGAGTATGTGTGAGTCTTTGAGGGTACACAGGAGCCCTATACATTTTACAAGAGCCTGTGTGCATGTGTAATCAATAATGCTTTGATATGAGTATAGAGGCATATGTCTGTGTACATAATTGTACACACTGTGCACACTATAACTGCATGAACGTGAGCATTTAGACATGTATGCATCTAACATTTGGGTACATGTGTAATGAGTTATGCATACAATGCATACAAGTGAATATGACAGCATATATATATCAGATGAATACATGCAAATTCTGCCTCTGTGTATATAATTTTGAGTGTGTGTGTTTGTGTATGTGTGTGTGTGTGTGTGTGTGTAGGTGTGTGTGTGCGCGTGTGCATTCATTAGGGGACCAGCCCTATGTTAGATCCAAAGATTCACTATTGAACACAAAACAACCTTTCCCAATCGCCTCACCTAGAGGCCGCTTCTGCTAGGAACACTTGCTCTGTCATTAGGATCCGTTTATTGAAAAGTTCAGTCAGGAGCAAATGAAGAGTGGGAGAACTGTTTGTTAATTTTACATAGCTCCGAGGTTCCAGGACAAGGATGCCACTTCTATACTCACAGCCTCTGCACCATCATTCACTGTCAAGAGCAGAATGAGTGACAGCTGCAGTTCCTACTGACACCCTTGTCTTCAAGGTGCTGTCCTGTGTCAGCAGTTCACATCTTTACCTGGGCAAGAAACCTTGTGATTGGAAAGCATGAAGTATCCAGCTAGAAAATCAAGACCCACCCTGTGCAGAGGCTTGGGGTTGGGGGCTCTTTCTGACCTCACCTACAGAGGGTTGAATGTTTTTGGTGAGAAATTTATATAAGGATTTGTAAGATTTATGACAAAACAATAAATTTCATCACTAGGTAGGTATGGATTTCTGTTCTAAACTTTTCCCCTAGTGACTACAGGTCCTTGTCGCCTCCTCCACCTCTGGCCCTTGGATAACACCAACTTATACTACCAAGTTAAGCTAAATGAAATATCCTGAGACTAAACCAATGGGTGGACCACATCTCTGTGACCTACCTGTCCCACATCCATTGAAAGAATCCCATGTACCAGATTCTCCAGATCCCCAGGAAACAAAGGATGTCAGGGGAAGGCAGGCTCCACCCCATGTTAAGAAATACAGCCCTGCTCCACTCACTCTGAGTAGACAAAGCTGACTCCAGAGCAGCATGTTCCTATGTCCCTTCTGGGTAGAACTCAATGACAGAATTGTAACTGGCAGAGTCAGAGAAGTTGAGGGCAACAGACCAGAAAAAACAAGGGAACCCGAGTGAGAGCCAAACACAGCCTGGGCTGCAGGATCTGGTAGAACCATAAAGCCAAGAACGATCCCGCCTCTCAAGAAGACTATTCAAACAGGGCCCCTCAAGTACCCATCCCTATTCATTCACATGAGGAAGTCTCAGCTCAGATAAAATGCACAGTGCTCCAAAATGAAAATGCCACACTACAGATGTATGGACTTTATCGGCTTTCCCGTGTCAAAAATAGTTTGCTTCTCCCAGAGAGTTCCAGGCAGGCCTTCCCCCACCACCTCTGCAGCTGCCCTCTCCAACCCGAAGACAGCATCCATTTTTTTAAATAAAAACATAAAATAAAATAAAACAGAATACATAATGAATAGCTGCTGTTTTACTTAAAAGTAACTTCACTCACAAAGAGCGCCACGAGGCTGCTGCAACCGAATTCTGCTTCAGAACAAATCCTTATTATTAATTTAGGTGGTTTTTCGTGTTGGAGCTGCAACTTTTCTCACATACTTAATTTCTTCCAAGTGAGAACAGCCAGCTCTGATATTATCTAAATGTACCGGTTAAGATAACGTGCATAGGACAATGGAAAAGGGAATTTAAAACTGAGAGGCATGGAAATGTGTACAGGACAAATGAAGATGTGCAGATGGACAGGAGGAGATACATAGGATTCTGAGGAACAGATGGGGGGCTTGGTGAATGCACACCCCCCCCAAAGAATGCTTCCTGCCCAGGAACTGTGGGGGAAAAGGAGATTCCACCAGAGCCTTCTTACAAAAGAAAGACCCTGTCTTCTGAGATAGAAAAGCCCCAACCTTCAAAGGCAAGCCCAGAGGTGCCTGCTCTTAATGCTCAGATGACACGGGAGCCACAGGACCAACCCCATACTCTATCAGAATTGTCCTCCCAGGATGCAGTGCTGGGCACCAGCCCAGTCCAGCTATTTCTATTCCGGTGGAACTGACTCTCCGAGGGGCTGGAGAAATGCTGCCTCCAAGGATATGCGATGGAAGAATTTTATTTTGGTCAGAGGGGGAAGAGTTCCTTTCATTATAAATCTAAACACCAGAGCCTTCTGACTGCAGATGGTGAAAGGGACAGTTACTCAAGAAGCAGGTCCAGAGTATTCCTTTGGGGAAATCAAAGGGCCCAGAAGACAATGGAGCTTTGCATCTGAAAGCACACAAGAGAATCTTCCACGCTCTACTCCAGAGTTTTCTGGCTCCCTCAGAACCAGGGATAAACTGAAGACGAGGTTGGGAGGAGGGCTGACCTGTGACTGAGTGAGGCCTTTGGTCCTCCTGGCAAAAACTGAGCCTCCAGGTCATAGAGTGGTCAGCCTAGTGTTGTGTATGGGGTGGCTCTTGACAGCTTCCACTGTGAGTTTTGGTGCAGAGGCCCCTGAACAGCATAAAAGGAAAATGGGAACCTCTAACTGGCAAGGGCAGGGGGCTGTCCTGCCACAGAAAAGCCCAGAGGCAAGCGACAAAGACTTACTATGACTGCATCTGTGACCAGCTTCAGCCTCCCTAGAGATTTGAACAGTGTGCCGGCCTGCAGGCCCCAGCCAACCACAGCGAAGGCCACTGGAATGGAATGAAACTGGAGAGTGGGCAGAGTGAAGCCCAGACCCTAAACAGCGCAGGTGCAGAACGCTAAGTGGTGACTCCCAGACTGGAGGCCCGCCTGGCCATCCCTCATTCCTCCTGCCTGGCTAGCGACGCCTCAGGACCAGCTCTGGGTAGCCTTTCAGGCTGCCCTGGAATAAAGGGCAGGGGAATAAACAAAATGGAAGATTAGGTAGGAAAGGCAAAAGAAATGGATAATGGGGCGGGGAGGGGGGAGGCGGGGAGGGAGAGAGAGACAGAAAGAAAAGGGAGGGAGGGAGGAAGAGAGAGAGGACGGGGAGACTGAGAGGCACGTACAGAGAGACAGAGGCTTAGAGAAGGTAGAGTTGTTTGAACCTCGGGCACCTGAGCGCCTCCCCGCCGAACTGAAGGAGGTGACAGCAGCGACTGCCCCTGGTTCTTAAAGCCGGAAGAAGAAACCCGACTGCGCCTAGCAAGTTGAAGGGCCGCGGCTGCCCCAGCAAAGAAGGCAACCAGAGATGGAGCACAATTCTCAGAGCCTACAAGTGCCCACTGGGTGCTTCCCGGTGTTGGTGTCTGTGCGATTTTGTCTCCGGGTGCGTCTCTGTCTGCAGGCGCCAGCTTGTCTACGTGGGATCAGTGGAAGCCTAGAAGATTTTGGTGCAGGGAGAACTTTTCCTTCAGTGGGTGGTGGGGAGTGTAGGATCCCGAGCTGCCCTCTAGCAGTAGGGAGAAATAGAAACCGAAAAGAAGGATAAAGATTGCTGAGTACCACCGCCGGACGCACCTTGGAGGTCCTGGGTGTCCGCGTCCCATTTCCCTGGCTTGTGGCATCCTGGCCCGTACGAATTGCTGGCGGGCTGCAAGTAGAGGGACTTGCCTGGTACAGAAACCTGCTCTCAAGAGCATTCCACAAGACCTGGCCCTCTCCAAAGAGCTGCCCGCTCTACCCAGCTTTCCCCCAACCCCCACGTTTGTGGCCTGGGGCGATTTGGGAGCAGGCACTAAAGTGCCGCCAGGGCCATCAGTGTGAGTGTAGGGTGGAGGTTCCCTGATGTGTCAACGTGTCACTAGGATTGTGCCTAGAATCTCATCTCCAAACTCAGTTGGCAACTCTAAATGGGTGGCACTTCTTGTCCTTTCTGGATGCACAATGATGGTGACCTCACTGGGTGTGTCTAAGTGTCTCTATCCAGAATAAAGACAATTCTTTGGAATTTACAGCCTTTCCTAAAATCCAGGCAATGCTGGAAGTGGACAAAGCTAGTCTGTTCCGAATGGTTCTAGACAGAATCAGACCACCAAATTTAAAGCCTCTGCCACCAGAAGTCCCTGATCCCCTCTTATCACGGCAGGGGCCTGCACAGTGGGAGTCTCCTCAGATACTCCCCTAAGAGAGGCCTGTACCTGTAGTGGCGCTTGCATAGGGAATTACACATGGATCACTCCCACCTACACGTGGGAGAACCGGGCTCAGTGGCCTTTTTCCAAATGGAGGCCAAAGTCTTGCTTGCCAAACCTTGTCTCCACTGGGAAAATTGAATGGGTTTGGGAAATCACTCTGAGCTGAAGTCACACCACCGACGCACTACAGGTGTGGAGCGTGGTTAGTATTATTTTGCTCTGTTTTTGTTGTTGTTGTTGTTGTTGTCGCTGTTGTTTGTTTAGGCCCCCAAACTTCTTCCTGAGATGCCAATCACAAGCCCAAGCTCCCGGGATTCTGGCCAAAATCTGTTCCCTTGAAGTTCCACTCTCCCTTTCTTTTCCAGGTGACCCCGACCCCCTACTCAGATCCCCGACTGGGCTTCCCTGCTTGGGTCTATAACTTCCCCATCTGGAGCCTGAAATTCCCTGTTAGGAACTCCAGTGCTAAGAACTTCAAGGCATAGTAGAGTCTACGTGGAAGCAGGAAGTTCCACAGAGAGTTAGCCACTACCAAAAGAGCAGAGCTCCTCTAAGGTCTGGGCGGTCTGCCCCAATGCCAGAGAGAGGCTGGTCTAAAGGCAATCTAAATCACAGACAAGATTCCAAGGAGGCCGCCAGGAGTGTAGGCCACAAGGTAGGTACTGACCTTCATAGGACCAGGGAAAGGGAAGTGGCCCAGGGCCACTTCCACGTCAGGAATCTTCAGGCTACTGTCATAGCTGCTAAGCCAGCCTAAACCCTTTCAGCCTCCAATTTGAGGACATACTGACATCCAAGCTCCTCTGTGCGGTGTCTTTTTTGAGGGTGGTCGGCCCTGTGTACCCTGAACATACTAACCTGGGAAGAAATTCCAAGGAGGAGCTTCCTACCGAGAAGGTCCTGCATCCCAAGACCTAGTGTCAGGTGTCACCCGCTTCCATCACCCTTGGAGAAAGGAGGGCAAGCCTCCCTTTTTAGAGCCTGCAGACTAGTTCAAAGCTGCCCCATGCCTGGCAGAAGGATGTTGAGACCCAGGCAGGAAGGCAGGGACTTCAACTTAACTAGCCCTGGACTCCAAAAGAAAAAAAAAAAAAGACCTAATGTCCTCTATCCAGGTGGCAACTCTTGGCCCGGCTTCTGTGGTTCACTACCCCTGCTGCAGGCCGGCTGGCAGCCCAATCCTGACCCTGATCGCCAAGCCTGAAAGCACTGGAGGGTGTCTTTCTCAGATATGCCCTCTCTCAGCGTACAGATGCACTCTCAACTTGGGTCTGAACCTGGGTGGAAAGCAGAGGACACATTTGAGGCTCACACTCTGGAGAGAACTGATCTGCCTGCCCTTGCTTGGGGTCCATTGCTAACAAATGCCCCACACTTGATATTCAAGAGAAATTCTTGAAGAAACAAAAGTATTAAAGTCATGCAAACACAGAGTCCTCTAAATAAACACCATTTCAATGGTTTTAATAAGCAAAATAGGAAACCATTTTAATAACCAAAAAACAGAAACCAGTCTGAATTAAAACTACAATAAGACTAGATTTTAATATTTTCATATCATAAGCAGGGGGTTGAAATTGATCCCTTATTTTACATGAAATTAAAAACAATTTCTGTTGCGTTGCTGCACGTTTGATTTCAACACAGTTGAATCAGTAAAAACCAAAGCTCGTTTCCGATGCAGGACGAATATCCACAATATTTAAAACTGCAAGCACCATGCGGTTCATACAATCTTGTTATTACTGTAAATTTATCAACTAATACAAACTCAAAAACAAACAAAAAAGCATCCAGCCAGCAGCGCCAGCAAATTCAGATGGGAACTTAAAAAAAAAAAAAAAAGTAAGCTTTCATTTTGGTATTTTTGTCAGTGCAACTTAAATCCTTTTACTGACCCGCAGAAATGAAAGTAACAATAAAGAAAAACACCTAGACCTCCCCTCTAACTACTGTACAACCGACGGGAGTGGGGACACCACCAATAACACTTCCTGCTATCCCGACAGCAGGGAGACACATAATGCATTGGTCTAAAGAACGCACTTGGAAATTGCAGCATTACCTGCCAATGTGTGGGTTTCTGGTACATTCTGAGAATGGCATTTGATTCGATGGGAGCTCAGGTCACCATTGACAAGTTGCAAGAGGTGTGGGGGGGAGTTCTTTCACCCTAAACCATGGGGGGGGGGGGCTTGCAATTAGCACCTTCCTGGAGGGATTCCAAGCCAGCCCTTCCTTGGGATGAAAAGTCAAGGAGCCGGTCTCTTTTCTTTTTCTTCTTGGGGAGCAGGGGGTGGTCAGTTTGGCCAGAAGACCGGGCTGAGGACATGCTCATGCACCCAAGGTGTGGATGTCCACAGTTATCTCCCTCCCTCGCAATCTCTCCCTCAACACCAAAGAAACTGAAAACTAAGATGGGAAGGAAAGGGGACCGAATATACAAATTCCAAAGGCTCCCCACGACAAAGTTGGTTGTTTTTCTATCTTTTTTATTCTTACTTACAAACAAAAATGCCATAATAATAAACCCAAACAAAGACTCAGCTTGCTGCTACGTTCTCAGTGTGGTTTGGCCGGGCGGGTAATTTACAAGCCGGCCGGCGACTGAAACTCCGCTCTCTCGCAGCCGCAGCCGCAGGAGTTTTGGAACTGCATCCCTACTCACTCAAAGAAACAAGGGGGTTATGATCCATGATCAACAACATGCTAAAGTTAAACAAGAAAATGGTACAAAATAGAAATTATTACCATACATGTCCAGCATGCAGGATTAATATTTTTAATGCAGATTTTCGTATTTTTCTATATAATCGAGCAGGCAATAAAACTGATGAGATTTTTTTTTTTCTTCGCGCGCCGAATGTCCTAACTGAGGCCCGCGTCTCCGGCTGAGAGCCAGTGTTCTCCGGACTCTGGACAGACAGATCTGTCTGTTCTTCCTTCCTCAGCCTTGCCTCTCGCCCTCGGGGACTCCAGAGTCCCTCTCCTCTCCTCTGCTCTTCCTGGGGCGACCTGAGCTCTGGGCTGCGAATCGGCCGCCCTGGCACTCACAAAGTTCCCAGAGCCAGAAGTGTCCAGACGGCCTTGGCGACTCCTTGGAAAATGCCTCGCGGCCTTCCAGCCTGGAGAAAAAGTTACTCCGGGACCTCCCACCCGCCCGGGTCCCTCTGTCTTTGCCCAAGTCTAGCAGGCTGCGCTGGCTTGCGCCGCTCTCTTCCGAGCCAAGGATCCCTACCCACCCGTGCTCCCGCCCGTCACCCGTGGCCCGCGCGTCCTTCCTCCCTCTCTCTCGAGTCAAACAGGTCAAGGCCGGGGCCATGGCAGGGACAGGGAGTCCAGGGTTAGGGACACAGGACAGGGAGTCTGGGCCAGGGCAAGGGCGGGGGCCGGGACCCGCCACGACTCACAGAAAGAACTCGGGAGAGGAGGGGCTGTCGCTGGTGGAGCCCGCCTCCCTGAAGCCGGAGTTGGCGAGTTTCTCGCACTTGACCTTGTAGGCGTCTCTCTCTCGGGCCAGCCGGGACACCTCCTGCTTAAGCTGCTCCACCTGCTGAATGAGCTGCGTCTTCTCGTTCTCCAGGTGATGTTTCTGCTGGACGCGTTTATACCTGCACGACTGGGCGTAGCCCCGGTTCTTCAGGGTCCGCCGTTTCTGCTTCAGGCGAATCACCTCGTCCTTGGTGAAGCCCCGCAGGTGGCGGTTCAGCTCACGCACCGACATGGACACCAGCTGGTCATCTGAGAACCGGTCCTCCACGCTCCCGTTGCCACCCGCAGCCGTCGCTGCGGCCGCTGCGTGCGGTCCCGGACCCGGGTGGCTGGTGGGCAGTTGTTGCGCCGGACTGGCAGCGCTGGACGGCGGCGGCGACGCTTGGTGATGGTGGTGATGGTGCGGGTGAGCGTGCGGGCCCAGCTCATCGTGAGTCACACCGGCTCCTGGGTACCCGTGGTGAGGGTGAGGGTGGTGGTGGTGGTGATGGTGGTGCGCACTACGGAAGCCATCGAAGCTCTGTAGCGGCTGGGGCACTGGGTGGGAACCGATGAGTGCCTCCACGGCGTCCTCGGGCGTCAAGTTGAGCGCCTCGGGGTTCATCTGCTGGTAGTTGCTCGCCATCCAGTAGAGGTCCTCGAGATGGGTCTTCTGTTCAGTCGGACTGAAGCTGGGCGAAGAAGGCACCGAGCTGCACGGTGTGCTGAGCGGGGTGGACGACACCGAGCCGGCCGGCTGCAGGCGTGTGCAGGGCCGGCCGGGACGCTCCGCACGCCCCAGAGGCTCCTTCTTCACGTCGAACTTGAGAAGGTCGAAGTCGTTGACGTACTCCATGGCCAGCGGGCTGGTGGGCAGCTCTGGCCCCATGCTCAGCTCCGCGGCCATCGCTAAAGCGAGGCTCAGCCGCCGCTGCCGCGGGGGAAACTTTGCGGCCGGCCGGGACGCGCCGAGCCAAACGCGGGGGCGAAGAGCGGCAAGCCTGGGAGGCGGGGAGCCGAGGGCGCTGCGGGCCGGGGCCGCCGGCCAAGCCTTTGTCTGGGGACGCGGCGGCGCGCCGGAGAGTCTTCCCGAGGCTGCCTGAGCTGCCCCGGAGCTCGGGGCTGCGGCCGCGCCGGGACCGAGAGGTGTCGAGCTGGGGCGGGATGGAGAAGCAGGCGAGGTGCGCGTTGGGGCAGAGGGGAGGCGCGGGGCAAAGCGCCCGCCGCTCGCTCTCCGGCTCTTTGGCTCTAGGGCTTTCTTGCTTGCAGCCGCTCGCAGCACGGCGGTGCAGCTGTGCAGGAGCTGGCGCCGCCGCCGCCTTTTATCGCTTCCTGATGTCACTGGAGCGCGGGGGCCCAAGCGGCCCGGCGTGTTGGCCAATGGCTGCACGGCCCCCGCGGCCCAGCGACGCTGGGCGGGGCGTGCCTGACAGCTCCCCCGCCCCCCGCGTCAGCTGACTGGAGGCCGAAGGAGCCCCGAAGCCTCGGAGGCCTGGAGGAGAGAGCTGGAGCCGAGTGGGACGGCCGGCCTGGGCCCAACCCCCAACCCCCTCTGAGTTGAGGTCCCCCGCACACTCGCCTTCGGTGCGCGCCCCACTTCTGGACCAAGCCGCCGTTCCCAACCCCCTGCCTACACTCACGCCTCCTTAGATACTCTTTGCACTCCCACCTTCGGCCCGTGTCACCCTCAAGTAGGCTCAGAATAAGAGCCGGGATGACGCTTCCCCGGCCCTTTGTTCCCAAGCGGCCCCCGCCCAGTGGGCGATGCTCCTTGTGTCCTCGGCGCCGCGGGTCGAGTGAATGTGTGTCGTGCGATCCTGTGTTTCTGGCGGTCTGCGCAAATGTACGCGGTGGGGGAGGGAGGGGCTGGGACTCAAGAGTTCTGTTCAAACCTAACTCTTAACCTCTAGGAAGGTTCTTCAGGCCAAGAGGCGCCGGTTTGGTGACTGAGCTCGGAGACAGTGGTCTCACCACTCGGGCTCTGTTCATTTATTCCCTCACCCCCAAAATGCTCCCAAAGAAGGTAAACAAGAAAGAGTCTGGCCAAAGGCTCTGAATACCTTTCACTGGCCAGTCGTATGGGAACCTGAGTACTGCGAGGCTCAGAGCCGAGACCAACACCGGTCGGTGCGCCGAATGGCTCTGAGCTACTGGGGAACGGGGCCCTGTTTTTGTCTGAACGTTTTGTAAGGATTAAGCTGATCCAAGCTTCTGAAGGCTGCGCAGAGGTTCAAACAGGCATAAAGTGCGACCCCAAGTGGCCACGGTGCGCAAAGGCGTCCTGAACTGGTTGGTTCGGTGTCTGCAGGCTTGGACGGCGCCTCGGACCCATACTGGTCTTACTAATTCACCCAGCCAAGCCAGGTCTGAACGCAGGCTGTGTGCACCCTGGAATCCTGGGCAGACTCCCCTGGAACTATGCATAGGTCGTGCGATCCCATCTTCGAACTCAACCACGAGTTCTTCCCAGTTGCTGTCTTTGAAATGCCATACCCAAGCCCTCGGGGTGTGCTTGTGGGCTACTCTCCTCCAGGGAAGGTCCTGAGTTGGAAAGATCAGTGTCCTAAAATGAAAACGCCAGGTGGAGAGGCTCCAGGGCTACCCGGTGAGAAACCTCTCTGGAGCGCAGACGGAGAGGTGGGAGGCGGGAACGCAGAAAGCTAGACTCTCAGACGGGGCTGTAGAGCGCCAACGGAGCCTCCCTACCCTGGGCCAGAAAGGCAGGAAATATGGGACTTTTCTGAGACCCCCCTCCCCGACCCCGATTTCAAAAGCGAATAGATGTCTTATTCGCTGGATCCGGAGACCGGACCCGCCTCCCGCGTCGCTTTCTGGCTTCCCATCTCAAGACGCGGAAAGAAAAGCGGCCGAAAGCGTGCTAGGTGAGTGTGTCCTGGCTGCCGGGCTGCTCAGGACCGGCGGCCAACATCGCGCACGGGGGTCCAGTGGCCCGCGTCAATGACAACCAGACCAGAATTTTTTTTCCTGTAACAGTTAGAAAGAAAAATATGACTCCGATAAATAAGAAAAACCCTTTCTCTATGGTCCTTAGGAAAGACAGGGCAGACAGTGGTCTCAGGAGTCTATTTTTAACAAAGTGAACGTATTTGAACTAAAACTTGACCTAAAATGTTTAGATCAGTGAATGGCTGAGAAAAATCTCAAACCCTTGGAGAAGTGAACTCTTGGCAGAAATGATTCGACCGCCTAGGCAGAGAGCCTGCCTAGGCCGTTCGCCTCAACCTCTGGCAGATGAAGATGGGCGCTAGGGACCCACTTGCCTTGTCCCAGCCGCGGTCGCACGAGGAGAGCGAGGAGAGCGCACGCTCGGACCTCAGCTCGGCAATGGGACGTTTTAAGGACATTTCGGGTTTAGAGTTCCAGGTCTCTGCAAACAGCGGTTCCAGCCTCTACCACCACAGGCGGACTCTATTAACACCCACCGGGCTCCAGCGTTTGATCCCTCCCTTAGCCATGAGACCCAGCGCTTCCCCGAGTGCGCGCCTCACTGCACACCCTCCCCGGAGTACCGCGGAGTTCAGCAGAGCTGTGCTTGTTCCCCGAGTGTCTCGGTCACCACCGAGGACTGAAACCCACTTCTCAAGAACGTGGCCCTTGAAGAGGACTCTTGCAGCCACAGACCAGTAGTTGCAAAATCCCAGTAGATGCGCTGCCCTCTCTGGGTTTGGATTACTCGGCCTTTGTCCTGGCAGTTTTGCTCCTCTTTGTCCCTGTGACTATATCTCTGTTGGAGCCACTATCTTCCTCTGGTCTTTAGCTGAGCTATTTCGCGGCTCCTACGTTCACTCCCCCCCACCCACCAAACCGTTTCTTTGCTCCTACCCCCGAGAGGGGGAGAGAAAGAGAGAGAGAGAGAGAGAGAGAGAGAGAGAGAGAGAGAGAGAGAGAGAGAGAGAGAGAGAGAGAGAGAGAGAGAGACAGAGAGATCCTGTGGGTGGAAGGATAGGAAGGTTGCCCCAAGTGAAGACCTTTGCTCACAGCCTAATCTATTTCATGGTCCAGCCTCCCCAATTCTAATTCCTGGTGTGCTCTGCTACAGGGTCTTGGAACTGGAACTCCTGGGCTAATAACGTTTATCTCCAGACTGCCACCACGCTCTCGGTATCCTTGTGCGGATTCTTCCCGGTCCTGGGTATCACTGCAGGACGGGAAAAAGGACTGCTCCCCAACCCTGAAAGACAGGGGAGATGGAGAGGGTGCTGGGACTCATTTTGACTGGGAGCTTCATTGGAATGTTGGAAGCAGAGAGAGAAGCAATGGGGAAAGAGGCCAGAGGCCCAGGCAACCTCCAGCGAGCCCAAGGAAAGCCGGGATTGCCAGTGGCTGGAGCCCCTATACCGAGCAGTTTCTATCTAGCGCTTCGACTTATCTTTGAGATTGTTTTACTCCAAAGCGAGCCCGGTTGCATCGTCCTGGAATTCCTTAACTTCACCGCAGTGTTACAGGGACGCTGAGGGGTCCTAGACACAGGGCTGGAAGCACTTCTGTTCTAGGGGAAGAAATTGTTCCCCAAGGCGTTGAAGAGCGAGAGGCAGAACGTGAGGTTCTCTCGGTGCTGCCCTCGTGGCATCTCCGCCACGCCATCAGGGTAACCTGATAGATGCCCAGTAGCGCGCCTTCCTGCCTGCGCTTCCAGACTTGGGCGGCGCCCTGGCACCTGTGTTCAGCGCTGAGGTGCGCAGTTCACCCAGGTTTCCCGGAGGGAGGACTGCAGGTGCTTAGTGAGCGAGTAGGCGGAACTGTGAGGGTAGGAGTGAGGTTTATGGCACGCGGGAGGAGTGTGCCTGTGTATGCAGTGTGAGTACTGGGTAGGGAACCGCAGCTGTCTAAATGTAGGGGCTGGAGACTCGCAACCCTCGCAGCCCCCCTAGATAGCAGGATCCTACTATCCGAGATTGCCGAGCAGAAGCCCTTAAATTCAAGGATCCCAGGGCCTGCGTTCTCCAGGGAAGGGACTAGCGTTTGGAAAGAAAGCCTACAGAAGCCTGCCTTCGGACGCGTTGTCACCCACTCTTATCCTGCAAGAAGCCTTGAGTTCTGCGCTGCCTTCACGGGACCCTAAAGGAAGAAGATGCCCCTGTTGCCAACACTCCCTGAAAACCTCCGGAAGTCTGTGGCTTCCAAGAGGCGAGTGGGGGGATGGGGCGAGGGCCTTGAGGTCGTTCCACCCTACCTCTTCCTCCCTCCGACAGCAGCTACTACTTCCACTTAGTCTGGTCGGCCACATACAACCGCCGTCAGAATCCAAACCAGCGCTTTCAAGGTTTTGTACTATGCTAGGTCCTGGTACTCAGGCCCTGTAGCAACCATAGTTTTATCATCTGCCGGTCAAAGATGGAGAACCCCTCCCGCGCTCAGCAGAGGAGCAGGGATCTGTACTGCAGAAGAAATGTCCATTTCCCTTCGCTTTATTTTAGTGTGTCTGAGAGAAAATTGTAGGATACACACCAGGCTCACATTCCATAACCCACTGGGTAGTATGGCCTCAAAGAGATGTTTCTCGAAAACATTCACCTCCACCCACACAGGAATTTGAAATAACTTTTGTTGGATTCTGATTCTCACATCTCTCACAGGGCAGAAGTTCTTGTTATTCCTACTTTGCACAGATTGGCAGGCAGGTAGCTGGGGATACACATCCAGAGTCCTAAGAGCTTCTTGTTCCTCTATCAGCCCACCTATAGAGGTCGCTGTAGTGGGCAAGGTCATCACTAGCTCACTCAAAAACAGAGGGAAGACTCTCAGAGGTTAAGTGATTCATTTCAATTTACACAGATGTAATAAACCAGAACTTCTGACTTTCAGTATCCTGGGCAGTGGGGGAAGGGTTCCTCTACCATGAGTGGACAGCCCTCCAGGGATGCAGGTGCCTGTATGGGTCTTCTCCAGCTGCTGTCTCTTTGGGGATTTCCAACTCTCTGAGAGACCAGTGGCTGTTCTCGTCACTGCTGAGCCTCTTCCCAATCCTAAGGGAAGTGTCTGACTGCATTTTTTTTGTGGATGCCACAAGAACCCCTGGGTTCCCCCTCTTCCCTGATTGTATGGGGAGAGCAAAAAAAAAAAATAAATAAATAAACAAGGTGAACAAGGTGAACCATCAGCCAAAGGAAAGGTTTACAACCTTCCCATCCTGTCCCTCACTCTTGGTCTCCTGACCACGAAGGTTGGCTCTGAATCTCAGTCCTGACTTTGGCGGCCCTGCCTGTGTCCTGAGTTTGACCTTAAGTATCAGTCAAATCTCTCTTAAACAGCTGAGAAAGAAGGATACGGAGAATAAAAAGGGAGAGGCTTGGGAGATAGAAGAAAAGGGAGAAGGAGAAGAGGAAGAGAAGGGGCAGAGAAAGATGAGGGGAGGGAGAAAGAAGAAAGAAGTGAAAAGAAGGGGGATGTGGCTTGTGGTCAAGTAGAAGGAGCTGACGCTGCTAACAGCCACAGCTGGGTGAAGGATCGCCAGTGCCACTCCCTGTTCACACCTGATGGCGACCCAAGGCCATCATTACAGACACTGAAACCACATCCTGGCTTTCACCTCTCACAGCCTGACCAAAACAGCGGTCTCCCTCCACCTCGGGCCTCCAGCTCCCCACCTGGCACCCACCCCCCTCATCCAAGCCATCCTCATCCACGGCTTAAAGACAGCAGAGGCTTTGGCTATGGACTGATTGACTTTTTTCATGGAGCTAGTCAGTCTTGCTCTATGAGACCGGTCATTCTAGCTCCGGAGCTCTACTCCCTCAAAGGACTGCAGTCTCCCACCAGACTCTAATTATCCTTTACGCCCCCCATTAATGGTCCAGGCATACCCGTTCCTTTAAGTTCCTCCACCTACTAAGCTGCTTTCAGCCATGGGTCTCTGCACATGACAGCATCCTCTACCCAGAATGACTTGGCTGCTTGGGTCCGAAGGACTTAGTAAAGGTAGGATGGGGATCTTCCCAGGCTTCAGGAGGACTTGGGTGGTAGCTGGGTTTGGGGGGTCAGAAGAGATCCACAGCATTCTAGGAAAACTCCATTCCTTGTTGTCAGACAACACAGCTCCGGCCTCTGCCCCTCCTTTCTGCCAGGTGGATCAGGGAGACCTCAGGTTTGAGAAAGGCTTTAGGAAACAATACAGGGGAGGCCAAATGCGGTTTGATCAGTCAATCCAAATTATTTTCACTTAAGAGAATGCATTAAAAAGACAGAGTATTCAACCACACAGATTATGGAAACACATTTGGAGAAACTCCACGAAATGGCCTTGAGCTTCTGGAGGCTGCTCCTGGGTTCCCAGTAGCCAGCATAAAACCCACAGACTAACCCAAGGAATGGGGTGATTTGGTTCCCCTAACCCACTTGCCTGGACGCTCCTCCAGCTGGGGAGCCGATTTCTGGCTACTGAGGAAGTGAACAGCACCCTTCCATCGCAGAGGCTGATAGAATGGTGCTGATGCTGGACTGCGATGAGGCCCAGGGTGCAGTCAGGCAGGCACTGCAGTGACCACTCTGGCTCTTTTTCCCTTTCTTGACTTTAAGATGAAATCTACATGACAGATGCACAAGACTGGGTTCCTGGAGTAAAATATGCAACAATGTTGCTTGTAGCATCTCTGTCTCCAGCCTCAGCTAGCTGGTTTTACTCAGTGACCTCCAAGTCATATACCCACATCTGCTTCTTTCTTTTTAATGTATGTGCAAAATTCTGCCAAACGGATGCCCTGACATTTTTATTTTTATTCTTCTTCTTTTTTTTTTAAGAGCAAGTCCCATATTGATGGGCGTTTAAGGCATTTCTGAGCTTCTCTGTTGCAAACGATGCTGCCACCAACAGCTTTTATGCATGTTCCTTTTCACACATGTGCAAGCTTTTCTCTTCAAAGCAAGGAGAGGGATTGCGAGATTGAAAGATAGGTGTATTATCAATGTTAATATTGTCAAATTAGCCTCCAACAAGATTGTACCTATTTAATTTCCCATCTAGAAGCTAGGATGGTAATCCATCAACAATGGATTTTTATCAAGGTTTTTCATTTTTATGTCAATTCTGCAAGCATTGCTGGGAAGCGAGGGCTCCTCCATCCAGGAAATTGCAGGCCTTGCATTGCAGCTGGGAAGGTGCTGTGTTGACACGGTGACAGTACATTCATAGTGCCATCAGGCCTCAAGAAAATGACTGCTAGAGGAGAGGTAGTGGCAGAGAAGGCTGAAGAGAGGAGGTGAGATTTGCCTGTGGCTTTGCACATGCAGAAATTTATCAAACACAGAAGCAAGAAAACTTGACAGAGTCACCCGAGCAAGGGCCCTGTCTCCTGGGCCCCTGGGTGCAGCTGTTCCGGAGACAGAGCCACTCCAGTGGCCAAAGAACTGGAGCTCTATCCCACTCTATCCCAGGAGTCAGCAAACCATCTCCACACGCACAGGCATCCTTTTCAGTCACTGTGGGGCACATAGTAGGTGCTTAACAGACATTTTATGGAAAGACAAAGAAACGCCTGAACGGTATTTAAACAGTCTGCTTCCTTCTCTTCCATCTCTTCCATCTTTCAGTGACAGAACTGGGAAGCTGCTTGCTTTCTAAATGCTGGAGAGACGGTAGAGACAAATCCAGCCTAGGAACCCTCTCCTGGGTCGCAGCCCCATCCCGGCCTTGTGCCAGATTCTTTCACCTCTGCCTGTTAGAGATTGCTTTTGGTTTCTGTGTTGACAACCCTTGTTTCTGTGTTTAGAGCGGCTGTTCAGTGCCATTTCCTGATTTAATATCGGTCCCGGCACAGAGCAAGGATGCACAGTTAGCAGATTTTGCTCCAAGTATTTTTCAAGCTCCCTTTTGATGTAAGGGTTGGGTTTTCAGCATCCCTGATCTCGACAGGCATGCAGAGGGGAGGAGGGGCTGAGGGAAGAAGGAGTTGAGAACAGGAGATGGAGGGGAGGGAATCAGGACCCTGAGGGCCCCTGGCAGAGCCGATCCACACAGGAGCAAGCAGAAGAGTCGGAAGCAAGACTGCCACTACCCACTGTGTGACTGGGAAGGGGACATAGCTGTCTCTGTGACATAAACAAAAGGCTCAAATAAAGTAGCACAGCGCAACTCAAAACACCAGGAGGCAAAACCAAAATTAACCTGGATCCCAGCAGCACTGGGTTTTGTGTGACTTTGATGGAAAGTCTCCTGGACCCAAAGACTTCTGTGAGATGAGAAGAAAGAATAGACTAAATACTTCTTGCTCTTCCATTAAGAACTAGCACTCTGTTAGTGCAAAAAGAAAACTTTAGCAACTGATGCATGTTTGGTAGAGGCGGGGGGGGGGGGTGGGGGCTCACAGACCCACAGTTGAGGACAGGACTCAAGAAGAGACCAGCATTTTCTGACAGTGACATCCCTATCAGTATTTCCTGATACTGACACCTCCAACAGCATTCCCATCAACATCCCCATCAGCATCCCCATCAACATCCCCTTCAGCCTCCCCAACAGCATTCCTATCAACATCTTCATCAGCATCCCTAGCAGCATCCCCATCAGCATCCATAAAGCTACTAGGTTTCATTTCTCCCTCTTCAAACACCCATTTGCAGGATTCTCCCTCTGAGACCTTCTGTGTCAATTTAGGTCTTCTAAGAAGCAAGCAAAAAGATGTACTAGGGTATCACTGGGAAGGAGGAAGGAAGGGGGAGCAGGATGGGCAGGGAGGTCACAGACACCTGTGAAAAGAAAACAAGAAGGAAGAAGCTGAAGTTTCACCTGAGCTGGAGAAGTTACAAGCTCCTGGGGATTTGAGGCTCCCTATCTCATGGGCGTGAACCAGGTCCCACACCAGTGCTGGATTATGGGCTGGAAGCAGCCAGAAGTACAGCCAAGGGTCAAACACAAGCATGGGAGTGCCAGGGCAGGGATTGTCTATCCACAGTGCTCCTACAACAATTGCTCATGAAGGAGACCTCACCCAGGCCCTTCCTGGCTATCCCATCCACTGGCTCAATGCAGATTTTCCCAAGTACTTACTCATCAGCAAGCATCTTACTGGGGGGTTTTCTGCATGCAAGGGATGATGTACAGTTAGTATTTCTTATCTCATTCAATCTTCCTCAGTAATCTTGTAGATAGGCGTTATGATCATGGTTGCCTCCATGTCATAAACAAGGAGCTAAAGTTCACGTCGACCGAATCACTTGCCAGAGGCCACAGCTACCAAACGGTTTAGCGTAGATCCAAAGTCCCTTTGACTCTGGCCATTGCTCTAAATAGCTTTTACCTGGAAAAAGTCCATAAAGGGAATAGAGAAGCTCCTTTCCCTCTGTGCACCCACTTCTCCTGTTACTCAATCTCCTTCTGATCTCCTTAGGGTCCATGCCCGCCGATTTCCAGGTTCGTCTGCTAGTCCACTCCAAGCAAGAGACACAGCATGTCCACCAGAAGTAAGCACTGTCCAGCATCCACATATCTGTGTTTTCCTAAGCACCCTTTCCTCCAGGAAGCCCTCCCTGACTCACCTATGTTTCCATAACCCTTTATACACACAGAGCACCAAACTCCTGTTACATCTGCGTCCAATGCCGAGATTAGCTTTTCTAGAACCAAAACTAACTCTAGACCGAATGTGGGTGCTCACAGAGGAAAATTGGTCCAGGACAACAAAAGAACACTTTTGGAAGGTAAGGAACCTTTGCAGAGAAAACCATGGCTTTGACCTGTGGAAGCACAGCCTGCAGTACAGGGCCTCACCACCAGGGGCCTCATCACCCTGAGGCAGGGCTAAGGTCGGGCAAGTCAGGCAAAAGAGGGCCTCCCACCTCAACTATCCTGCAGGGGCCAGCCAGGCCTCTCAGCAAGCGCTCAGCCGCCGGTGGCCCAGTGGGTAGCCCCAGCTAAGGAGGAGAGTTATTTTTATTTATTTCTTCTTAATCATGAACTTAATTTAGCTGCTAATCAGGTTACCATGGTGATTTGCACGGGCTTTACAGCAGTTTCCTAACGCGCCTTTTTCTCACTCTTTTAGTAAACGAGCAAAATTTGGGCTCTGCGCGAGGACCACTTGGGCGCTGCACAAGGGAGCTGCCTACTGACTGTCCTAGAACAAGGTCAACCACATCGCTTTTCTTTCACCTTGCCTCGTGTGCTTAAGAGTCTGTCATGACTCTGGGCGGACCCCAAATACCCCAGGTACTTCTTTTCTGTCCCCTCTCCAAAACCTGCAGTTGGTCCCTGTCGCCAGCCAGATGAGGGCTGGGCCTTGTGCATTGCTTTAAAGGTCTGCCCTCTGATCTCTCCCTTCCCAGCCTCCCCTGCATGGTCATCTGTTCCTCTGTATCTTTGTGATGTTCTCCCAGGCCTGGAATATCTTCCTCAGATATATGGAAGCCCTCACTTGTTGGAGCCCTCCAGAAGAGTTCTTTCTTCTCTTCTGTACTGAAGAAGGGGGTTCTAACTTCTCTTGGAATAATCCCAAGGGGTTATCTAAAAATACATGTGAGCACTGATACTGGCCCCATTACACCCTGGCATGGTGTTGTCAACGCAGGGGAGCGGGGCAGGGAGGCGGTAGGAAGGGAAGACTAAGAGCGCCTGTCTTGACAGCTTGTTGTATTTCTCTGTCTGGAAGTTCAGCTGGGTGGGGGTGGGGAACAGGGATATTCACTATGCTTCTCCTGTCTCACCCAGGGGCTCAGAAGCACTACTTTCTCAGACCAAATTGAGTACCCCACCCCATCCCCCACAGGGGCCTCCCAGAAGGGACAGTGTCTCCAGATTGGAGACCACAGTTTCCAGGATCTCCCTGAGGACCTCAGGGCTGGCTGCCAATCAGACCTGGGATCAGCCATAGTCCATTAGTGAATGCCCTGGATGCAAGGCGCCAACACAACCCCCCCCAGGCATTGGCGCCAGAGGCTGCCCAGGGAACCCAAAGCCACCTTCAATCATTATCTTGGCTTTTGTCATTAGACAAACTGGACCATGGACTACAGGCTGTTTTCTAGGTGAGCATCCTTTCCAGCTCCACCGCCCCCACCACACACACAGCTACTCTGAACTCACAAACTAACCACCAGTGTTGGGTGTGGGTACAGCCCCCATGGGAGGCCTGGCCTTTTACAGCATCCCACCATGCCACTGAGGCAGTGTGGGCTTCTAAGTTGCTATCCTTCTCGGAGACACTCTTATCTCCTCTGGAAGATGGGGCGATAGCAAAAGGACACACTCGGGCTTCGATAACCAGGGCTACATGTTAGAGCCCGAAGAACTTGGCTCCCAGAGGGGCTCTGCGCCTTTTCTGTGATTTTGCTTCAAGTTTGAGGCCCTGGGAGGTGAGGTCAGCAGGCTGAAACATCTATAGGGGTGACAAGAGAGGACTACCTAGATGACAGGCCAGACAAGCCCTGATGGCTGAAGCCACGCTGGCAGGCTTGATTGTCCCCCCTACTCCGATCCCCCACACCACCCTTTCAACCTGTAAAGAATCCTTGCTAGAACAAACCTAACTCAGCAGTGATGGGAGCATAGAAGGACCGAATGTTCAGGCACAAGTGCCCAAAGCAGGGGTTCTAATCCTAACTTAGTGGGACATTTACTATGTGATCTTCAGCAAGTCACTTAACCTCTCTGGGATTTTGTTCATTTTTCTGGGTAGGTAAAACCCCACTTAAATAAAGATTGGACTTTATGTTCTGCACCTGCACCTCCCACCTGAAAGCTCTTGTGTGGAGAGAAGACAACTTGGAGAGATGGGAGAAGAGTGCAGTACCTGCTCCGGCCACTGGGGGCTGACTTACTCCACCCTGTACACACTTTTAACTACCAGGTGCCTGTTCCTAGGAAGGGTTTAAAAGGCACCCAGTGTAGGAAAGGGCAGGGAATTTCTCCTTTGACAGGTCACGGGTTGCACAGCACTGTGTCTAAAACCACAGGCTCCGAGCCTGATGTCAGAGTTCAAATCCCGGGTCTTACTAACTGGGTGACCTTTGAGCAAGGTGCCTACACTGCCTGTGTCTATGCTTCCTTCCGTGTCTAATGGAATGAACGGCAGTAGCCTTTTGAGCCTGGTGAGTCAGAGCACCCTGGAGAGTGACTGTGCACCAAGCAGTTCCCTATCTGCTACTTCTCAAAGCCACCATGGAAACACTCCAGGATGCTGAAAGGCAGACATGAAACCTCTCACCTGGGCCTGCGGCTCAGTCAGCGCGTTTGCCACCAGCCCCTGCCCATTCCCACTTCTGTTCAATATGATCGATGTTCTCAACTGACTTGTTTTGCAAAACAAGTTCATACAGCAATGGAAACAGAGACAGGAGTAGGAGTTAATTAAGGGCAGGGTGAACCACACATCGATCCTAACATCGTTAAAAGAGAGACAACCAGACTTTAGGACATGATTCAACAAGGAGAACGCAACACTATCTACAAAGGCTTCCAGACAAAGATCGAATATGACAACACCCTAACTACTGGCTTCTGGGAAGCACTGGGGATGAATGGAGGAGCCCCCCCCCCACACACACACACACTGAATAGCACCAGGAAGGGGGCATCAGTCACATCCACAAGAAGATATAGTCTGGTTAGTGCAAGACCTAGGGCTACCCAGAGATAAGCAGACATTCCAAAAGAAACTCGTGGCACTTTCAAAAAAAAGAAATTAATGACATTTCTCTTATTTTCAATGTGGACTATGAAAAAAGATTCTCAAGAAGCATGCCAATTAAATGCAATTTCTGATAGCATGGCCCAAACACACAAAATGTAAGGATGTATTTTTGAGAAAAGTTGGAATACTTGAATAACAATAAATAAATAAATAAAAGTACTGGATATGAAGAGAACTGTTAGTTTTATTTTGTTCAGTGTGATGCTGGTATTACTTATGATCATGTCAAAAGAAATTTTAAGTCATGATGGGTTAGTCATAGCTTCTAAAATATTTAGGTATAAAATGCACTGGTACCTAGGATTTGTTTCAAATACTCCAGCAAAAGGGGAGGAAACAGAAGGCAGACCACCAAGTAGGAGGTGTTAAAGATGCAGGGCTCAGAGGCATTAGGGGTGAACATGGTTTGGCCCCTTGAGATAGAAGGGACTAGAAGGTCTGTCAAATCACTGGCTAGCTAAGGAGCAGCATGTCTCTTAACTATTCTCAGGCCCTGGGAGAAAGAGGACGTTCACATACCACCCAGAAATGCAGTCATTTGCTTTCTCACTGACTCCTCAACTCATCTATCCGTCTATCATCTGTTTACTCTGTCAGCATATCAGCTTGTGGAGATTTCACTATGTGTGAAATGCAGAACTGGTCATCCTAACAGCGTGGCACTGCTGAGGTTGAAGGAGACTTGCACAGTTGTTGACTCTACTGTCATGAAAACACATCTCTACAAAGCATGAGACATCTAAATAAGGATAGTTATGGGCCGTGTTGGCGTCTCACACAGAGGATATGACTTGGTCTGGCCTGAGGGACGCTCAGGGATGCTTTCTCTGTAATGTTTATGCAGAGACTTGAAGGATAAGATGGGCATGGTCAAGTGAGGAGCCTAGAAAGTGCACTGGGGCAATAAGAACAGTAAGAGCAAATGTCCTGGGGCAGCAAGAAGCAAAGAATTGGGGAGAGCATAAAGGAGTGGCTAGGACAGAGTGACAGAAAGGGCAAGCCAATTAAGGAGCTCCTGAGGCTGAGAATCGCTGCTCTTGACCTTAGAGAAAGCTCTCTTCCATAAACATCATGGGGCACAGAGACAGAGGCGGCAGGGACAGAAGCAGGGATAGCAGCATTGGGCCTGCTAACAGTCGCTCCTGTGATGGGTCAAGGCAAGAACTGTAGAGGGTGTGCTCTTGTAAATGCCCTCTTCCTCCAGGAATTTTTGCTGGGAGCAGGGTAAAGAGGAAGCCCGCTCAACAGGGCAGAGAAAAGGTATTGGAAGTGGACCATTGGAACTACCAAATAAGTAATATTTCTCGTTAGGATTTTAAAATCTGGGGGAAGTGGGCCCAGGCTCTTTTCCTGATCCATTTTGCAGCCAGTTACAGTCAAGGACAAGACATTCTAGGCAACTTCAGGGCCCCTTGGCCAGTAATTTATGGCCCTGAGACAACGGCTCCTAAGGAAAAGGCTACATACACGTCAGACATGTGGTTCCAGCAGTTAGAGTCCACCCATCTGAGTCAGGCCAGCATCTGGAAAAGGGACCAGGCTGGCACGAGCTGAATATCTTCATTCATGGTAAGTGGGCACAGAGGACCAGGAGCTGAGGAGAGAAGTCCCATTTTTCAGATGAGGGAAATGAAGTGTTGAGGGGAAAAAAAGCCTTGCTCAAGGTCAACAGCTGGGGGAGTTGACCTCACATCTGCATGAGTCCTAAGGCTGTGCACCTCAGTATGTGAGTGGCTCCCTGGAGCTTTCTGCATTTGCCTGATATGGTTGGTTGACCCCTTAGGGCTCTTTCTCCAGTTTTCCAAGATTGGAATGCTGATGTCCCCATAGGGGAAGCAGAGTGGCTTCCAACCCCGAGCTGGCATATCCAACAGCAGCTCTTTCCACCCAGAACCAAATACTTGCATCCTTGTCTGGAACAACAGTTCTACAGAGACCTACAAGAAATCAGGAATGAGAAGCCCCCAGCCTCTAGAGTATGCAAAGCATTTCTGGGCCCCTGTGAGAGACAGCACTCCACAGCTCATGCATGTCCCTGAGAGGATGCTAGGTCCTTGCCTTCAGGAGCACCATGCCTGACCCAGCTCTGTGGTCCCAGCAGTCTGGCTGAGAAGGAGACAACAGATGTCTGCTGAGGAACAGGGCAGACCTTTGGCACTGGAGGCAGTACAACAAACCCAACTTGAGAAGGAAAATGAAAAGATAGGGAAAGACTAAAGGAGCAATATTCATTGTCAAAAGCAGGCTACAAAATCATATTTTAAAAATCCACATAAATGCTGCATTCATTTAATCATGTGAGAGAGCAAGCAAACACATGAGCACAGCAAAGGTTCTAGATTTAAAAGTGTAAGCTAAATGTTAGCAGTCATATTTATGTGTGGTTATTTATTTCCTTAATTTTTCCTTCAAGGTGTATTAAAATGAGCTTATAGAATTCCAACAAATGGGAAAAGCCCATTATTACATTATTGGATAACCGTTTTGAATAAATATTCAAAATATTCAAGTTTGGGGTATTGCCTGCTTTCCTGAACCCAGAGATAGCTGGGTGCCAGTCAGGGATCTGACATTCTGTGAGCACGGAGGAGCAGCCATGACACTGCAGACCCCAGGGCTCCAGGATTCACACCAGAAACCTCCAGCCAGTCCGCTATCCAAGACGCAGAGAGCAGATGCCAGGCCTAAGAGCCATCTGCCAAATCCCGGCATCACCAAGTACATTTCCAGACTCTTTCTCCATCACAAGTCAGTAAATCAAAGCCGATCTCATACAAAGGTGGGCCTTTTCTGGTAAAACACAAAAAAACTTAATCTTTGGTCCAGAAGCAGTAGATTGCGGCAGCAAGCCGGCAGCCAAAACCATTAATCTTTGCCGCGTTCCCCAACTGGCCCGAGCAGTAAAGAAGATAATACCCCAGCAGAATCAGTGACCCACTACAAATTGGTCCTGAAAGGTCCACCAGCATAAATAGACTTTTGCTGATCCAACACTTGTTAGGAACCCCAACAAAGAGACTATTGGCTCATCTGATGAGCCGCTTGCAATGGGCCCTTGCAATGGCTTGTGATGGATGACCACCCTCCCTTGAAGGGGAAGATGCAGCTCCTGGTATGGGGCCCTTTCTCATCTTAAATTTGTCCTCAATAAATCACAGGTGCAGAGAAGCCAGCATCAGTTTCATTACACCTACATGCTCCGGTATCAATCACGCCACCATGGCGGCCTGTCTAGGCGCCGTTCGTTTCAAGTGGCTTTTTCTGTCCTGAGTCTGTTTCCAGCATGATGCACGCCTCAAACGGGCTGCAGCCCAGTGGGAAGGAGGAAGATGCTTCCTTCTGAAGGCCTCTGCTTCCTCGGCCTCAGCACCTATTCCCTCCTCTTTCTCCATTCACCGGTCCCCAAATGGGTGCCATTCTGAATTCAGCACCCAGTCCCCAGGCAGATAACTAAAACTTGAAAATCAGAAAGCCTCCTCTTCAGAGAATGGCTCCTGACATTTAGCCATTAAAAAGTAACAGTTTTCCTTTGTTTCTGAATCTGTAAAATGGGGTTATAACACGTCGCTGTGTATATCGAGTGCAGTGTATGGGTAAAGACCTCTGCATGGCAGAACACAAAGCAGATGTTTGACTGAAGTGGTCCTGACCCCTGAACGTTTCTGCACTTGGATTCAGACTGAAGAGGAAGGATTGCAGAGGTGACTGAAGTCACTGCTCAGGCTCCTTTGCCCCAAGCCCAGGACCTAGTGCCAGCACAGGTGTGTCAGTTACAGCCCATAATTCATAAGAAGTGCTGCCCCAGTTCATTTTTCTGCCCTATTCCTTTCATTGTAGGCAGTTAAGATACACTTAAAAACTAAAGGCACCAGCAAGCTCACAGACTTCTTCTTAATGCATATAATCAAACACTTTAGTGTTATTGAATGCATGTATAAGACTCATCATAAAAACTGCAAAGTTTAAAAAAAATCACAAATGGTATCTTTTTTGACAGCTCCTAAGCCTATCTTTCTAACCACCAGAGGCAAGTCCACCACACAGCCCTGTCCCAGGCCTCTGGGGAGGGCAGAGCTCCCACCACCTCTGCTGTGGGGTGATCACTCAGGGGCAGTCTGCTAATCATTAACCAAATGAGCATGTCTTAAACAGAGAGGGGAGTGCAAAGGGGCCTGCCTCTCTGAGATGCTCAGGGCCTCAGACAGAACAAGCTTTCCAAAGGACACTTCCATTCACTCTAAACCCACAAGAGTAGGAGTGACAGAGCCATTTGCTTGCAGAAGAGTCGGGGAGGGGACACAAAAGAGATGCAGAGAGACAGGATGAGAAAGGAGATAGGTAAAGCGGGGAATAGCAGGGGAGGGGAGGGGAGAGGAGAGGAGGTAAGGAACTCCAGGACACAGGAGAGAGGGGAAGGCAGAGTGGATGCCGGACAGACTCTACTCCAGGGCACAGTGGGTCACTAGTGATGCATATGGCCTCAAAACCTGAAGACAGAGCCCATGGAACCACAGATAGATGCTACCTATCACAAAGACTGGGCTAGGCCAGCAATGGTGGTGGTGGTGGTGGTGAGACCTACAGGTTCAGCCTGACCATCTACATTCTTTTCGCTTCCAACTACTTAATCTCCTATATACTCTGGAAGGTAGTTACTATGTTTCATCTGCTCAAAAATAGACACTTTCCTTTGCTGATTTTAACACCTCTGAAGTGTCTGTTGCCATCATGGTGATTGAGCAGTGAAGGATCTTGGTGTCATTGTCATATCTGGGAAGATACATCACAACTTTAGAATGGGGATTTTTGGTTTAAAATCCTCAGGCTGGTAGGGGAGTGTGGAAAACATGAACATCCACAATGCCGATGTTCTGCCTCTAACTAGGTAGCTTGAGGACTACCTTAAGCAAATTATTTGCTTGCATACCCCTTTCTAAATGTAGTTTCAAAGGCGTGTGATAAAAAGCTAAATAAACCCAAGGGTTCTTTCTGTAAGGCTATAGCTAACATTGCAAGTGGGAGGAGAGCATTATACGACAATTTCATTGACAAAGGTTCCTTAGCATCGCGTGAACTCATTGTGCATAAGAAAAAAAAAAGCAGCACAGGTTCCATCCGCTAGAGCAGTGGTTCCCAACCTTCCTAATGCTGAGATCCATTAATACAGTTACTCAAGCTGTGGTGATCTCCAACCACAAAATTATTTTCTTTACTACTTCATAACTGTAATTTTGCTGCCGTTATGAATTATAGTGTACATATCTGATAGGCAGGGTATCTGATATGTGACCCCTGTGAAACGATTGTCCAATCCTAAAAATCCACAGATTGAGAGCCACTCCTCTAGATGGACAAACCCTTCCTTGCTCTCTCAGAGTCACATAGAAATCAAAGCCCACAGCCTTTCTAATTCCGGACCTCACACTCTTGGCCATTAGCGTTAATCTTCCTTGGCATCTCTGGAGGCAGACCAATAGAGGCTCCAATGCCAGTTCTGCCACTGAGGGCTTTGTGACCAGGACAGTGACTTCTGGTCTGTACTCATAACACAGAGATGCTACAAAAACATGCTTCTCAAAGTTATGGGTAAGGAAGTCCATATACAAAGAGAGTCAGCCAGGAAATAGGCCCCAAGAAGGCCCAAGATGCCTACAGGGCATCTATGGCACAACCCCTTTGTCCCTCAGCACTAACTAGTGAAAGGCTCGGATAGCACTGAACTGGCATTGGTATAGAGCAGAATAAGATACTTTTAGCCCTGACTCAGGGGGAAAAAAAAGCAGTTCTGTATACACCATTGCCCCATGCCTAACCAATACTCAGCCTTCTCTTCCACCAACAAAACAAAAACCACAGTAACAGTTATTATAAGCGGCCTGATGCTGTTTCTACTATGCTATTTACATCTAAAGAAGGCCAGGAGAGTTGAGCAGCATATGAGATTCACTTGAGATGACCTGGGCCCACCCAAAGAACAAGTAGATTCAGTGTTTTGAGTCAATTTGATATTATTTATTGGAGGAGGTAACTGATGAATTAATTCCCTACTCTGTCTGAGACCAGAAGAGTTCGTTTTTAAGTGCCCACCTTAGTGACAAATAAAACATGCATACTCTACAGTAAAATTGGAAGAATGTTAAGAAGACTTAACATTGATATGGGTTGGATATGGTTTAAATGCCTGCCCCCAAAAGTATGATGCTGGATGCTTGGTACACGCTGTGGTGATGATGGCATGGAACCTTAAGGAGGTGGGCTTTACTGAGCAGTACTTAAGACAACTGGGGGTGTAGCTTTGGAAAGGAATGCAGGACTCCCAGTCTGTTGGAAGGTTCCTGCTGCATGGACTCCAGTCCTTATGATAGAACTGCCTTTAGCTCCTCACTGGATCCAGCATCACAGCCTCCAAAATGAGGAGCTGATGAACCTCTTTTCTTTGTAAAGTAATGCTTTTGCCTTTTTGTTATATCAACAAAAGCAGACTAATACACCTCCTCGGTCACATTTTGTTTCTTTCCATTCTTATTCTTGTCTATATTTTACACAGTTGCTTCATGCAATTCTATATCTTGATGGGTTTTTTTTGTTGTTGTTGTTTTATTTGTCTTTTGCTTAGCATCAGCATTTCTCCATATTAGGAACTCTTTGACAGCTTCATTTTTATTGTTGCCCATTTTATTATTAAATGAGTGGATCACAATGTACCAAATGTTCTCCTAAGCATGGGACCAGCTGTTTCCAGTGCCCTGGTGGAGACCTGAGTGTCGAAAACTTTGCTTATATTTGTATTCCCTTAAGACAAATTATGTACAGCAGCACTACTGAGTCAAATGACTTATACATTTTCAAGACTCTCTGTTGTTATTAAATTGCAATTTTATGTTTAAGAACTTTAAATCCAGCCTTCCCAACAGTGAGTGTTAACTTTTAAAAATTATCTATAAATTAGTTAAGTGAAATTTTTATCATTATTCTTCAAGCTTTGTTTACTAGTCAGCCTGGGCTCTTCCAGCCTTATTCCATAATGATACCTATAAGTCTTAAGAAAACAGCAATATAGTTAAGAGTTCCTGCTAGACAGTGAGACTTGGGATAGAGGATGTATTTATCTCACCCCTCCCTTCAAGGCTCAGGGTCCTCTAGGGAGTTGGGGGGAGATGGTAAGAGCCAGAGGTGGTGGATGACTTCAAGGAAACAGCCTCTTCCAGACACAGCAGGACAGGTTTACATATGGACTCAGAGACGGTGACAGCATGCACAAGACACACATGAGATGATGCCAGACAAAATCCCAGCACTGAGAAAGGGAAGGGCACACACTCTTAACTAAGAAGCTATTTGCAATTGATCTCTACTAGGAAAGGGAAAGTCAGTTTGTTTGTTTGTTTTCAACAGAATGTCACTGGGTATAGCAACCACACTCCAGGCCAGGCTACATGCTCAGGAGCAGCCAACCAACAAAAACCAGATTCCATGGAGTTTTCATGAGTTTCGCTTTGTTTTTTAAGAGAAAGAAAGAAGTTGGCTGGGTAGGGAGGTGAGGAGAATCTGGGAGGAGGCAGGGAAACAGAAAGAATATGGCCAGAACATATTATGTGAAATTCTCAAAGAATAACCAAAAACATAAAAAAGAAAAGACAGTCCCTGCTTAAGCAAGCTCCCTTACTTTGAATCGAAGCTCCCCACTTGTATATGTAATGTATATGTGTATATATATATATATATGTATATGTATATGTGTGTATGTGTATATGTGTATGTGTATATATATGTGTATATATGCATATGTGTGTATATGTATATGTGTGTATGTATTTATACTATGATCGTCCTGAGACAGAGGAAACCATCCTCCCCACTTCTCAAAACCTTGTCTTTTCTTATGTTTTAATAGAGATAAGACAAGTAATAATAGTGTCTTTGTAAAGAATATGACAGATCTTAGGGAGATAATAACACCTATAGCAAAGCTCAATGAGTATTAGCTACTTGATTTTCTTCTTTTGTAAATGTTCTTCCATATGGGCCTCACTTTTCTATTGAGAACCTGAAAGGCTTTTGCTGCTTGCTTGTTTTTAATCAGTATTGGGGATTGAACCCAGAGTTTCATACATGCTAGGCAAGTGCTCTACCACTAGACTGTATCTTCAGCCCTGTAGGGATTTTAATTGCTTCATTATTAATTTGAAAGAGTTCTTATACAAAAGGCAATATCCCTTGTCACTTGTGAACAGTTTTTAATTGGCCCTTAGAACTATGGTTCTCCCTGATAGTCCCATGAGATTATCTTGGAGCTACTTCTGGGTGCTAAGACTGCAGGGAGGAGCTATAGGCAGATTTGGGAGGAGCTATGAAAATAGGCAGACTTAGGAGAAGCAAAGCATTGTGATTCCCAGTGATGCACTCACTCGCTATACATGCCTTCCATCCACAATGGTGCCAGTCTCACAAGTGACGTAGGAAGGGATGAGGAAGCCCTCCTGAGGCACAGTTGGTGTGGCCATGGCTGAGGCTCATCTGTGCCTAAACACAGCCCGTGTTACTATGTGTTGCGCAAGAAAACCATGGAGCCTTCTGAAGCCATTCTTCCTTAGTTTATAAGGATATTTTGAGGGGGGAAAAGTGGCTACTGCGATCTCCATTTTACATTTCCATTCCCGTAAACTCAATGCTTTTCTGTCAACAAGGGTTCCAAGGAGTGAGAAAGCCCCTGTTTTTGTTTTCATTTTTTATGTCTATTAAAAATAAACATGCTGAGAAGCTGCCTTTTAGCTCTTTATCAAGCCTCAAATGACATGTAGCCCTTGTCAAATCAGCGTTGACGAAAGCAGCCAGCACAATTTGCGAGACATAGGGAATAAACTTGGTGTAGGGCGGGTTTCCCCTCCATTGATCAAAACAGCTTTTGCTGAATTGATGGGCAGCCAGAAGCCTCCTCCATCCCGCGGAGGCTAAGACATGCCTTAGCAGGAAACTGCCCCCAAAATGGCCTGCCTGGGTTCAACTCACGGGGCATCAGGCAGAATATTTAACCTGGGAAGTGCACAGATGGGCACATCTCCTGCCGAGTCAATTTAATCAATACTTTCCTTGCTCTGGAAACTCGGGACGTTTACAGAGAGCAGAGCCACACTCCACAGTAAAGGGGCTTTAAATTCTAATGAGCTTTCTCTAAGCTAATTAGTGACTTTGCTAAGTGGAGCCTTTCTTTGTTAGAAAACACACCCTGGCCTTGGAAAGTGCCAGCTTTCTTTCCCTCGGTGTCTCCTTTCATCTTCTCTCTTCCAGTCTGCAAGGAAAGGGCTCTTGCCCTGCTGGAAGACTAGGTTTCTGTTTTTTTTTTTTTTTTTTTTTCTTTAACTGATCAGCGTTGCATTTTATTTGTAAGAACCACAAAGTACAAGAGATGAATTTCTCCCAAATCCTTCCTCTCACCAGCCTGACAGGAAGCAGAGGATAAACACAGCCTCTCTGGCAGAGACCAGACAGCATGCCCCTCCCAAACACCCCACCCCCACCCCCGCCATCCCCGGTAGCACAGTAAAATTTGGTAATTATAAATCAAGCAAATCTAAGGTGCAAACAGGGTCCCCGCTCCTGGCTATTGAGAACGAGGCCCAATCCCTTGTCTCCACAACGCACAAACTCCAAAACCCTTGGTAAGTCTCAGCCATAAAGCTGATTACTCACAGGGATAGTTGTAGAGGAAAACCTTTTTCAATCTGAAGCGGGGAGGGGGACGCGATGAAGGGCGAGAAGGAAGAGATGAGCAGGGGCGGCTACCGCTGGGGGATTTTGTGCATCGGAGTTGAGAGTTGGCTAGGAAGTGAGATTTCTCTCCCTCTCACGTTCCTGTCTTGTTGTCATTGTCCTCATCTGGGTCTCTCCGTCACTAGTTCCATCTCCGCTCTCCTGTCCCCTCTGAGTACTTGATGAAGACACCCTGCCTGGAAGTAATTGCATTCAGACCCCCGAGTCGCACTTACAAGTCTTTGGGACTGATGGAGATAAATCCCCGGCAGGCTTTTGTTACCTCCCGAGGTGGCCCCTGTCATTTATTAGACGAATTAAAGTATCAATTTCTGTTTAAACATTAACAGGGTGATGCCAAATATTAGTCAGTTCCTAATAATTTTGAGGGATTAAAAAGATAATAAAAGTAATAGTCCATTACATTACCTACTTCAGCAAGATTGTAATGAACGTAATAAATTCTGGATCAGGGTTGTAACAACTTCCATCTATTTAAAATGAATTTGTAGGGTTACTTTCATTAACTATGTATATGGGGAAAATGATCTGACATATTACTTTAAAAGAGCTGTAAAACCGATTAGGAGAAAATATGCTTTCCAGACAGGGATGCTGGCCACTGGAGGCAACTCCATCCCTGGGAACATGGACCAGAGCAGCAGAGCAGGTCAGCCCGCGTGTCCTTCCTGAAAGTACCTGCCCGTTGCTCTACACAAACCATATCAGCAATATCGCTGGCAAATGAGGGAGAAAGAGCCTTCTTTCCCCCTTTCTCCGTTTTGTTCTCCCCTCCCTACGTACATTCCCACTAAGGAACCAAGCCCAGCTCTGGGAACTTGTACAAGGAATCAACCCTATGCCTGAGGCCCAGCCTGTCCTTTAAGCCCCCCAGGGAAAGCCGCCATATTAAAGGGGCCCATGCCCTCATTGCTAGAGGAGACGGGGGAGGGAGCACTTGACTGCGCCACAGAAATTACTGCTGTACCTCGAATGCCCGCTTCATTTATCAATTTCATCGCAGAAAAACCCATATGACTGCCTTGTTCAGTCGCACGCTAAATCGAGTCTCAGAAAGCTCCCCACCACCAGTCAACTGTGTTATGCACAGGCCTGGATAAAGTAACTTGAAATACCAGTAATGATTTATACTTAATTGAACTCCTAAGTGATTAAAGTGGCAGTAATGAATGAAGAACACCATCCTCATTCCGGCCTGCTCCACACAGCCTCTCTGAGCACCATAGCACTGACTATGCCTTGGGAAGTCAGCAAGGATGCTTGGCTGAAGCCTGCTCATTCCCTGGACTCCCCCAAGCTGCCCATCTGGGTCCTGGCTAAATTGCTCTCACTTGCAGTAAATGACTCCATAAGCACCGAATCAGACCATTGATCCTTTTTATTAGATTACCCAATTGGAAGGTTAATGCATTTGCATTTGGCAAACGGAATCGGTCAGCCTGAATCCCACACAGGGATGGGTGTTTAAATGGACACACGCAGTGAACGACTCTGTCAACATATTGATTCCTTGGCAGCGGAAACCAGATCTGATGGTCTTTCTACTCCCAAGAAGCCAGCCACTCTGAAAATGCACCGGAGAGGGGGGGTCTTCTTCAGCAGGAGGACAAGAGTACTTCCCACCCCCAACCGCCGCATCCTGCAAAAGTTTTCTGTCCTTCAGGAAACAGCAAAGGTAGATAGTGTGAGTACCTTGGAACAGGAACCTTACTACCTTCTCTAAATGAAAAAACAAAAACAAACAAACAAAAAAACCCAAGTTTTAAATTAGTAACAGTGACAGACCTCAGAAATTAATAAAAAAACAAAAACAAAAAAACTGAACTGTCAAAAACTCAGGCTAGGGCAGTCATTCCTACACAGGTTTCTACACCCAAGCAAAAGTATGCTTATACAGTCTCAACACAGTCACCAAATGCGGCCTATGGAGTCAGCTTTTTTTTTAGGATTTTCTGCTAAGGAAATTCATTATTGATCTCCCAAGTAGTTCTGCAGCAAAGAATGCAGCCACAGTTCTGGGAGGATTAGAAGTTGTGCTGAGTCGCTCTAGGCCACCCGGAAATCATCCCAATAGACAATGTTCTCTATAGATGGGGACATTGGAGCTCTGAGGGAGAGTAGGGCTTACCGGAGAACCCCGCCCACCCACCCACCCAGGGAGCGCATAGAAAATTCTCCAGCTTTCCACCTTCATGATCAGCCTCATGTTTCATCCTGGGGAAGAAGGCAGAACTCCACCAGAGGTGACTGGGAAGCTATGACAGTGAAGGAATGGCCTTTTTATACAAATGTCCTGAGACACAAGTCATATTTCTTATTCAGCTACAAATCCTAGGTCTTTGTCTAAAGTGTTCTGTGAGGTAAGAGGCACTGTGAGCATCGCTTGCAGGATGGATTTGTTCAGCGTCTTGCTCTGAGGACCAGGGACTGGCTTCATCATTCCAAATCATTTCTTTTCTTTTTTCCCCCCATTATTCGCACTCCAGTAGCCAGGAGCCTGGGGCACACGAGACTGAAGGTTCGAGTTCTTGCACAGTTGCTCAGAGGTAGGGTTAGCTTTCTGAGCATCTTCCATTTATTGTCCTGGCATTACATGAGATAATATATGTGCTAATAACCAACGTGGATGTGGCCCTTATCCATGTCAGGCTCTCTGTCCATGAATCCTCTCTCCCTTCTAGGTTCACAGTGAAAGGGATATCCCCAGGCACCTACAGCTAATAACTGACTGCTATCAGGTAACCTAGGATAGCCCACAAAGGAGCTCTTGAGACGTCTTTTACCTGGCTTCCCCTGTTTTGCAGGAGAGGCCCCAGGCTCCTGTTCACTCTCTCTACTCCCTCCTGGGTCACCCACTTTTGAGTCTCTATGCAGACCCTGCCTAAGTGTCAAAGTCCTTGCATGCAGGACCTAAGAGTCCATATGTATTAAAGACCTGTTTTCATAATGATGATCCTATTCACGAATATTTCTTTTAAACTTTTATACATCTGTTCAACCCCATCAAAGGCTCCGGCAATACTATAAAGTTCAAATGGCTATTTGTACTTCACAGAAACAGAATCTGAAGCCTGCAGAGACCAGGGATGAACCAAACCAACATGGCTGGGAAGGGATGAACTGGACTTTAACTCTGAGCTCCTCAAAACCCAAGATGCATGCTCACCCCTGGGACCCTTCCTAAGACTCTTGGTATCACTGTGACAGAGACAAGCCAACATTCAGCAGGAATCCTGGGCTCTCCCTTCTCTTTCAGCTTGCTAATCCACAGGACCATCAGCTCTGGGGCAGACAAGGATAAGGATGTATCTGTTAGGGGGAAGCGGAGCATCATGGGTAGAGGAGGAAAAATGCTGAGTGGACAACAGTTGACCTTAAGAAGTCATTGAGAAAGTGCCGAGGTGGCACGGTGTGGTGTCACAGGGGCCCCGGGACCCACAGGAGAAATTCCTATCTGATGGAGAATGCAGGGTGGACAGATTCTTCCTCGTGATAGTCACAGCTGGGCAGCATGAAGATGAAAGAGAAGGACTCCAGGCAGAGCAGCCATTCACACACAAAGACAAGTTGGTACCCACTAACTTCAGGCCTAAGCAGCCCGTGTTTCCACAAGTTCCTGCACAGTTTCCAGACCCCACAGGTTTATAGGTCACGGAGAGTATGAGGTGGGTGAGGCACTCATCCTAAAAAAAAAAAAAAAAAACTGGCTGGGTGTTCACAGACATGAGCACACTCTCTTATTGCCTAGAGACCTTTAGACCTTTTAGGAAGGGTCTACATATATGTGCAGGCTGTATATGTGTGCCTCTGTGTGTGTGTGTGTGTGTGTGTGTGTGTGTGTGTGTGTGTGTGCCTGGCACAGATCTCTATGTGATTTGACCATGAGGATGGGTGGACAATCTGTAAGTGATGGTACATGGGCGTGTGACCGCCCATGCATCTACACACAGGTGTAGATATTCTGCCTCCATAAGGGTTTTCTACTCACAACTCTGCCGAGCTGCCGGATGTTGGAGCAACAGTAGATCCAAGCAATAGAGATGCTATCCACAAACCAAGAAAATAGCATCTGCTTTGCTGTGCGAAGCCAGGGAAGTCCACCTGGAGCAGTGAACACTTGCAAAAGTGAGACCTTCTTTAGTTTATAACAGGATAGGCCTGAAATCGAATTTGGGTACCAATCAATCCTATTTGGTTTGCCATCCTCAGAGCCAGCTGAAGTGAACCAAAGCGCAGACTAGGTTAAGAGAGTTAGCCAGCTCTCTCCTCTAAAAAAGGCAATCATGAGTTTTCTGCCAATGCCCACGCAGCTGAACGCTGGACATTCCTGGGCTTTATGAACACATTCCTGGGCCACCTCTGACTCCTAGACTTTGGGGCCCTATAGTCCTTTTGTGGTTTTTGTTTTTTCCCTACCCAAACCAATCTGACTTTCCACACACGACCCAGGACAGGCGCCTGTCCGTAGCTGAGCACTGCTCATCACCAGAGCCGCTGATGGCCTGGACACTACGACAGCTCAGTCCCACTTCGTGGCTGTGTGGTTTGGAAGAAGGCCTTGCAGCAGCTGGAGCCCCGCTTTCCTCATCTGTCAGATAAAGGGGGACCATCGCTCTTGTACCTTGGTTCCGTGAGGGGACTTGAGCACCGACCTTTGGCAGCTTTGCTCCCTCAAGGAGATCACCGGGTCTTCTGCAGTCTGGCTTACTCACCTGTGAAGGAGGAGCAATAACAGCGAATGAGCTAACACAGAAGGTCACACTTTAAAGTTTTAGAAAGTGAGAATATTTGAGAACAGTCACCTGTGAACTCGAAGGCCTCAGTTAGGTGCTTGGTTCTTGGTCCCATCTGCATCTTCTGGCTGGACATTTCTCAGGGAACTTGAGGCTTGGCTTCAGGGTAGGGGGATTGAGGGTGGGGCCACAAAGAAAGTCAGACAAGCAGTTCCAGGACCCAAAGGATAGGAAGGCCTGGGGACAGAGACTGCAGGTCAGTAAGCACTGGCCCGTGGCTCCCTGGAGCTGCGCAGCAGTGATTCAGGAAAGGGCTGACAAGGGTATTAGTGATGTGAGAGTTTTTTTTTTTTTTTTTAATCCTGAGTCCAGAGAAAATGCACGGTCAGGAATAAAGGCACCCAAGAGAGCACGGAGAAGGAGAAATAATCAGAATTAGCCAGCAGGCGGGCAGCAGGAGCTGGGGAACACAGCCTGCAGAAGTCCAACATCCCCTCCAGGACCCCAGGCTAGGGAGGTGGCTAGGACACTGGCAGGCCAGGCCAGGAGGACAAGGACACCTGGGCCCCCTGGAGCCTGGTGAGCAGACAGACAGATGGAAGATGGGAAAGAAGCCATCTCCAGGTGAGTCTAGCAACCCCCAAGGCTGCTGTGTCCCCCTTGAGCCCCTCCAGCCACAAAGCAGTGGAAAAGGTACTAGGAAGGGCATCTGTTTTCTGCTCTCCATTGTCCACAGGGCTCTGGATGCGGGCACTCGGGCTGGGGGGAGGCCAAGAGGCTGCTCCTCAGCTACTGCAGAAAGGCTGCTTGCAGGCAGGAGGCCTCCACACCTCCCTACAAGGCTGAAGAGAGACACGGATGACAGAAACTATGAGTGGGGCATTTGCCTGGGCTCCTTCCTAGGACACTGCACAGGGTGTGTCAAGGTGTTCCCTGAGGTGGTCTCAGGACCTGCTGGATGGATGGATTTTGATGAGCTCGGAGAGGATATCCATTTAAAATCAGGGACTGTGGAACGGATAAACTTCCTGCGTTATGTCTGCCTGTAACAAACCGTTTATCTCCTCTTAATAAGCAGCCCTGGTTCTCTCTCTCTCTCTCTCTCTCTCTCTCTCTCTCTCTCTCTCTCTCTCTCTCTGTGTGTGTGTGTGTGTGTGTGTGTGTGTGTGTGTGTGTGTGTGTGTGTGCTCGCATATGCTTGAGGGCATGCGTATGTGTTGGGGGAGGGCAGAATTAATACATCAGCTCCTCATTCCACTGCAGATTCCAAATTAATGGAGTATAAATTAATGACAAGCGAAATGTGTGTGGTATCCTGAAAGCCCGTGTGTCTCCAGTGCCCCCGACTCTGGGTCCCTAGGCAAAGTGTTTCCCTGAACTGCTGTGCTATGAATTGGGTGTAAAGGAATAAGTCTGGGGTCACCAGCTCCCCCTTACCATGCAGCTTTTGCTTTACCAAAGGCCTTATATGGAAGCTTGGTCACTGCCAGTGTTAATAATACAATTGTACAGAATTCCACTTTGCATGTATTAAAGCTTTTCACTTGATGAATACAATATTTATATTAACATAATCTCGGTAATCTCATTTTAGTCTTTTTGTTCTTCCTTATTTTCCCCGATAAATAAAGTCACTGGGGCCTCCCTTGCTCTCTGACCTCTGGGTTTCAATCCCAGTTTTCATCACGTAGGTTCCTCTCAATGGAGCTAAATTGATATCTAGGATTCAGATGAGCTAAGGAGGCAAAAGAGGTTCCCCCCAAACACTGTTGATTGTCCAAAGCCCTCTGTGGAAGGTATTATACTATAGTTACTGATACAGAGATCCCAGAGGAGAATTCCCAAGAACCACCGTGTTCCTTCCCAGTCCCTTTCTCCCATCAGAGCCGCACAGTGTCCGGATCAGTGGCTGAGCAAACACCTGCTCCTGTTTATACTCCACCCCGAGATACCAAGTCAAGACAGGAATCACCTGGACCCCTCATCGCCACAGCCCACACTCTACGGGTCACCTATGTAGACATCAAACCCAAATCACAGCCCCCCAAATTTAATTTATTTCTACCTAAACAAGTTCTTTTATCATAAAGCAATAAATTTGCCTCCGTGCTAGCAATTTGTTGCGGGTGACATAACATTGCAAATTGATTAATCGCTACTGTACGCGGCAAAATGAGAAAAGCAAGGAATTATTATGAATAGCGTCCGTCTTTTACGGGCGGGAGTCATTATTCAAAAGTGTTCGCTGGTGCTTACATGTGCCCTCGGTGCAGATTACATCCATTTACAGACTTCCCACATCATGCTTACACAAATCAACAAATGTGCATTTATTAAGACATAGAATGAAAGCTATTTAAAAGTGAAAAATGGCCTTTTGCATTACTTTTCTCTGAAGAAGACAAATCCGGGTGGTGCGTTCCTGGGAAGCCACCCCAAGGCTGTCACGTGGGCGTCTTTGGATTTGGTACGTGCTGGCTCATACAAGCTCTGCCAGATCAGCCTGCCTTTGCTCTGACAGTCCCAGAAGTACAAACACCCTCTCCAGTGGTTCTGGAACTTTCACTCTGGCTCTGGAGACTTTAGCCGTCAACGGTCACTGTCTACCAGAGAGAGGCACAAACAGATGCACGTTGTTGGTTCTCTAATGATGCGTCTCCTGGGAAGCAGGAGGGAACCAACATTAACTAGCAGCTGCCTTGGACCAGACACTGTCCCGGGTGCCTTCCTCCCATTAGTGAGCAAGTACATGCAGCTCCCTGAAAACTCCTAAACCTGACGTAAACATTAGAAGAAACACCACTGCACACAAAGTTCACAGTAGATAGATGCTCAACACATTCGAGCCATCGTCATTGTTATAATATACGTTGAGCCATCTGACAAATGGAAACACTGAGGCTTGGTGAGGTGGTAAGGACCCTCAAATCACACAGTGAGTAGGTGAGTGGGCCTGAGCACCCACTTAGATTCTGGCTTTAAACTTTGCATGCTCTTTTTCACTAAACTGGCCTCAGAGCAATTTGATCAAAAGAGAATGTAATTGCGTCCTCTAATCTGACACAGGGTACCACATACCACACACTTCACCACCCACTCTTTGCTCTCAGGTATACCCGATGAGGCATTTGCAAGAATGCAGAGATGTTGAAACCTACCCTTTCCCGGTCTCACATTTAAAGCCCAGACCACCTTTAACTTGGTCCCCTCTGTCCTCTTGTCCCAAGAGCTCTTCAGCAAAGAAAGAGCTCTTGGCCAAAGAAACGGGTCATCCACGGCCCCAGGAAATGCTGACGGGCAGTTCATACTCTAATATTGATTATTCCCACTGAACTCATGCTTTGTGTAAAAATAGACAGAGATCTCAACTTTCATATTCTAATTCGATTCCAAAGCAACTTTTATGAAATGAGAAAAACCTTCATCATGTCCCTGCTGCATTTAGGGCTATTAACCACTCCCCAGCCAGACTACGGTTCCCTCTAGTCCCCACAGCCCCCAGCAGGCAGGGAGAGCTACTCATCCTCTTCTGAGAAAACTGAGCCACAGGCTTTCTTCAGATGCCCTGTAGCCAGGGATGGTCAGGCGATAAGCCTGGGCCGGGACCCTGTGAGCAGGCCTTGCAAGACAGCATTTTTTTAAAGGGTACTCATCAGAGCCGCCAGCCCTGAAACCATCCTGGAATTGGTATGCTATGCAAATCCTGGGCCTCCTCCAGACCTGCCAAAGAATCCTTTGCAGATGTAGCCTGGCATCAGAATACCTGATAAGCTCCAGGTGTGATGTGTCTTTGCACATTAGAATTGGTGAACAACTGTCCCAAGCTGGTTCTCAGACTCCCTACCCAGTTTGAAACCACAACACTGAATCAGTGTTTACTGCAAGCCCTGGTTGACTCACTGGTGTGCCTCGCCTCATGAAAGGAGAAAAACCAAAGGTGACTCTTTGCTCTCTTGAGACCTAGTTAACTCTCTGTCAGCTGCTCCCACCCTCAAGGCCCCCATGGCATGTCTGGGCTTTCAGTAAGAGCAAGGTACCCCGACAGAGCTAGGCTGTGGGTTACCCACTAAGTGCTCTATAAACCTTCCCAGGGTAAAGACAAGAAGACAGCAGACTCCCAGAGTAGAAGGGACAAGGACCTCACCATGCAATCTTGGGCTGTTTACCACTGTTAGAGCCACTGTTGTCAAGCACCTTTGTCTCTGACTATTATCACACCCTGTCATTATTTTATGTGCCCTCACGGGTAGATATCCTCGAACTGCAGCATGCACGCATCAGAACAACCAGGGAAGCTAGCCGGTGCCCACACTGCCAGACCTCACCTTCCGGAATCTCTGATGGGTGAAGTCTGGGTGGGGCCTTCATGCTGCTAGTCTGGAGACAGGATTTTGAAAGTCTACACTTTAAGGTCTGTGCTACTCCCCCATGTCTAACGCATAGTAGGAGCTCCATCTGTATTTGCAGAATGAATGAATGAGCGAATGGTTGTGCAAGCTTTACTGGCTTCTTGCTCTCTCTCACTGAAAGTCCTCCTTCCTCTCCGTGGCCACACAGCACCTGTCAGACATCAGCAAGAACACCCTGGAGGAATGTGCAGCTAGGGGTCAGACAGGGCTATAGTTGTCTACACCCTCAGAAACAGGTCTTCTTCCCCATCTATGATGGAGTGGAACCAGGCAGCCCAACCGGGCCTTTGCGGGAAAAGATCCTTCTAAATCCTGGCCCACCATGTCTCAGCAGGGTGATCTCAACACTAAGGTTTCAAAGAGTCTCAGTTTCTTCATTTGTAAGGTTAGGTGTTGATAATTATCTTTGAAGTCACTGTCAACACTGGACTGAGGCTGCGCGTGAGAGGTCTCACCAGTGTCTGGCACGCATAGGGGACCTGTTCAGTGTCTGCCCCCTGTTCATTCCCCACAACGCGCAGACTCCATGCAAGGGACGTCTCAGGAGTAATGAATCCCCTCATTGCAGCTAAACCACCCGTGGTCCTGGCTTTGTGGAGATGTACAATGCAACATGATAAATTACTGTCTTAAGCTGAAGCTTCACCCAAATATCCATTTCCCTGTCAAGTTAATTTTGTTTCGTGTCTTTTCTGGAGGGTTCTGACGGGGAGCGTAGTTAGTACATAAACAGCAGAATGTACGTCTCTGACGACTAGGAAGCTGATGCAGGGGGAGGGAGTTGGAGGTTATGTTGGATAAGAAGCCCCACCTCCTAACCCTGCCTGACTGGTGACATAGCTCTGAGGATCAGTTCTCTTCTGGTCAGTCTTTCCTCGGGGCATGGTAACACCTCACTTTCTCAGATGGATGAGTTTCTCCTATCCAAGAGCATATAATCCTTTTGTGGAAATGTCTGGGAAAACATCCCTGAACCCAGTCTCTGGTCACGTCAAGAGCCAAGATCTCCTTTGTATCATCTCAACTAACCCTTAGCCCCTAAAGACTTCAGGTCCTAAGAGTAACACAGTCTTACATACTTCAATGCAATGGTTAAGATTAGAAGGCCGAGTGGTGGAAGCGCACACCTCTGTGAGTTTGAGGCCAAACTGGCCTACAGAGCTAGTTTCAGGACAGCTAGGGTCACACAAAGAAACCCTGTTTCTAAAAAACCAAAATAAATAAATAAATATAAATAAATAAAAATAAAAAATTAGGAAATTAGCAAAGATGTGATAGAATCTGGTTCATTATCCATTTCCAAAATTTACAATTTCTCCCAGTGATGCTCTTGGTAGCCATTCATTTCCTTCGTTCATGGTTCAATTTAGGATATCATTAGCGTGGAATGTCTTTTCAGGTTCCTTCCAACTAGAACTGCTCTCTGTCCTGTCTTTGTCTTTCATGACTATGTTAGTCACTTTGTGTGTGTGTGTGTGTGTGTGTGAGAGAGAGAGAGGGGGGGGGAGGGAGGGAGATAGGGAGGGAGAGAATATTTCTGAGCAAAACATCTCAAAGGAGGAGAGGTCTCTTTTGGCTCCTGGGTCGATTGGTTTTCATTCATGGCTATTTGGTCCTTTGCTGTGGATCTGTAGCAAGGGAGAGAGCATTCCAGTAGAGAGGGCAGAGCATACCCAAGCTGTTCACTTCCTGGCAGCCACAAAGCTGTGAGAACGGTACCACTAAGTAACCAAAGACAAGATACACCATTCAAAGGCACAGCTCCGGTAACCTATTCCCCCAGTGAGGTCCCTTCTCCTGATATGCGATTCAGCTTGAACTTCATACAAAAGAGGTCCACACCCTCATAATCCCAGCACCTCTCAATAATACCACAAATGGAGACCAAGCTTTCAACACATGGCCATTCTAGATCCAAACTGTAGCAATAACCTAGATATATTTGAAGAGTTCAAGCTGGTTGTGTTGTAGAAGGTGACTTCACTTGTGCTAGTCCAGTGAATTCATGGTTAGAGTATGGCTATGCATTGAGCTGCCCTAAATTCTGTTGCTTTCTTCTCAGTCTCTCTTATCTGTACCATATTGGTGATGTTGACTTCATCTATTTGCTGGTCACCCAGGTTTCCCTACCATAAAGATGTTATTTTCCCTTAATAATCTCTGAGTAACTGTGAGGAAAGAATTTTGATGACATAAACACCTTTGCATTTCATGCTTAAGCCTCTTTCTAGGACTCCTGTCTGTGTCAGTTATTACTGTGATGGTTGGAAAATGGTGACCCCTGCCCACCCACCCCGCCACCAGATCCATCAAGTCATTTACATTTCCCAGTTGGCATTGTGCTGTGATGAGGAGTGTGCTTCCTTCTCCCTATTTGTTGATGATTTATTTGGTTATTGGCAACACAATGAACTCAGATTCTCCTTCTACTCAATACACTATAGACCGTACACGTTGTTCTCAGTATGTGACATTCAAATTACAGAATCCCTGAAGTTTTGTGATAGCTGGTCATGGTATCAGCGGAGCAGACTTCCTCCCAGAAGTCTGTAGCCATGACAGTCCTTTGGTGGGCCTCTGCTTCAGCTCCCAAACGCCAGGCTCTGTCCTGGAAATGGTACTTTCTCCACAACACTGTGTGGCCACAGTGTCCTTGCTGGGAGAACAGGATCTTCCTCATGAGAGCACAAAGCCCTAGGAGGATGGGCTTTCAGGCCAAATGGAAGCCTAGCTTCTCAGTACCCTCCTGCTCCTTCAGAGGCATCTCAGCCTGTAAGCTCAAGGCCAGTCACATAGTCTAAAAAATGGATCATTTTTCTGTGTCATCGTTTAGTATAATACCTCTAAGAGTGGTGAGTATTGGACACTTTTATAATCAGTGGGACTGACCAAGAGAGCTTGACTAGTCCTAAGTTCATGATTCAATAAATATTTGTTGAATTGCTGAGCATGTATTGGATGCAAGGCATTGGACTAACTAATAAAAGGCAACAAGCCAGTCCAGAAAGGATCTTGTTCATGGAGTTCACAATCAAGTGCAGGAGATTGGAAGCAAATCATCCCTTGAATAAGGACCTCAAGACCATGTGGTCGAGGATTATAGGAGGGAGCATGATGATGAACATGCCAGGCAGGGAGATTTGACATTGTCTAGAAAGTCAGAAAAATGATTTTAAACCAAGTGATTGACAGCACATTTTCTTTGATGGCACAGAAAGTTGAAAAGAGGAAGTGGAGACTCAGAGAGATGAGAGATCTTTCCCAGGATGCACAGTGGTGATGCCATACTAAAAGGCAGGTCTGCTGGCTCGCAGCCTGGCAATGGGGTGATTCTGGGCTTGTAGCCTATGTCCATCTATTCAGTTTAGCACATTTTGTTCCCACGGCAGGACCCTGCTAAGTCCAGCCAAGGAGAAATGACTCCCTGATAGGTCCGAACAGCCTCGAAATCAGTTACGGTTTCTTTAAGAAGCAAAGCTAGGACAATTGAACAAGCCTGAGTATGAAGGCCGAGGAAATTGGCTCAATGGGTAAAGTGTTCATGATGGCAATATGAGGGCATGGCTTCAGATTCCCAGCACCCATGTAAACAGCCAGGCATGGCACATAAACCTGCAATCCCAGCACTGGAAAGTAGAGACATGAAAATCTCTGGAATTCACTGGCCAGCCACACTAGTCAATCAGCAATTTCCAGGTTCAATGAGGACCTGTCTCAATAAATAAGGTGGAGAAGAGATGGAGGAAGACAACAGAATCAACCTCTTCTCTCTCTCTCTCTTTTTCTCTCCCTCTCCCTCTCCCTTCCTCCCCCCCTCACACACACACACATACACACACACACACACACACACACAGAAAGAGAGAGAGAGAGAGAGAGAGAGAGAGAGAGAGAGAGAGAGAGAGAGAGAGAGAGAGAGAGAGAGAGAGAGAGAGAGAGAGAACATAGGTCACATCAGAGTTCTGTGGATATTTCCAAAGCTGTAAACTGAACATAGGGGTTAGTTCCATCCAGATAAGTTCAAAGACTCAGACTATATTCTTAATCACAGCATTGAGTTACCCCTGAGGATGTCTGCCTGCCGTCTATTTGTCAGTCTGAGAGGCTTCCAGCAAGAAAGACCTCAGCCCTGGAGCAGCCAGGCAAATTCCAAGTGAGAAAGATGATTGCCCACGCCTGCCCCCATTACTCAAGGCAGAGGAAAACTCATACCCGCACCCAGGTACAAGTCCACACCGACACCACCACCCCCAGTCTCTGGTCTCCTCTAGCTGGCCTTGGCCACTCCTGGCTTGATACCTGATCTCCGTGGAAACTGACACCTCAGCATGAGAAGGATCAGGGCAGACATTGCAGCCGCCACTGGAACCTCAGCCTAACTTCAGGGAGAGACTCTGAGGTCACCGTCCTGAGTGCTGGCTCCCAGCTTCCTCCTCTGTCACCTCATCCAGGGAGATATGTGTATAGATTCCCACAGATAACAATCACAGCGAGAAAAGAAAAAGTCTCAAGATAAGGGACTGGCTGAGTTGACATAGCTCGGAAATGGGCCCAAGTTCCCCTGCCGCGAGTCTTTGGAGGTTATGCAGTTAACCTCTTCAGTAAACCGCCCTTCTCTGTGTGATCAGAGTATATGAGCATCCAGTGCCTGGGACAGCATTTTGTTTCCATAAAAATTTCAGCCAGGTGGTGGTGGTACACGCCTTTAATCCCAGCACTCGGGAGGAGGATTTCTGTGAGTTCAGGGCCAGCCTGGTCTATAAGAGGTAGTTCCAGGACAGGCTCCAAAACTACAGAGAAACCCTGTCTCGAAAAAAACAAAAAAGAAAAAAGAAATCACCAAATGCAAATATGTGTATATCTGTTCCTGGGTGTGACAGTGGTTTTGCATGTATGTGAGTGACATGGGAGGCAGAGGTCACACACACGTCAGGAAGGTCAAGATTGACAACACATAATACTGTCTGTATCCCTGCTTGCCCTCTAGGGTCAGAGAAGGACATAAGCACTGTTCTGTTCGGCTCCAAGCATGATGTTTTGAGGAAACTGAACTATCATGGACTAAGGAGGCCGCAGACCTGCTTCATTTCCTAGCCCCTCCCCCATCACATACATAGGTTACAGTGATGCCCAGGCAGTCCCTTTGCTCCTCCGCCTGGTTGATTCCTAACCTAGAAATGGATATGTTAAGAGTTCTTGATGTGCCAGGTCCTCCTCTCTCCTGACAATATCACAGTGGTTGTCTAAGCCTATGCCACTGTAAAAAAAAAAATACCTGAGACCCAATAATTTATAAAAACATATTTATTTTCACACAGTCCTGAAGACGAGAAAAGCAAAGCTCACGGCTCCAGTGAGTTCAACTGTCTGCTGATGGCAGCTCTCCCCTTCCAAGATGACACCTACCTTGCTGTTGCTCAATGGTAGCTATCAGATAGCTATCAAAGAAATGCAAGTTTAAACAGTAAGAAGTCCAGAGGGTAAAGGCACCTGCCACCAAGCTTGATGCCCTGAGTTCGATCTCCAGAACCCATACAGTGGACGTAGATAACAGGCTCCTGCATGTTCTCTGACTTACATGCATATACCATAGCATGCACATACATGCATGATAGACGGTAGATAGGTAGATGACTCCACCTTACCGTAATCTACAATCTTTCTTAAAACAAATAACAGCAAATACTGATGCAGATAAAAGGGAACGCTCACAGACTGCTGGTGGAAATGTAAATAAGTTTAGCTACTATGCAGGTCAGTAGGGAGATTTCGAAAAAGGAAAAAAAAATAGATAAATATTGAAAGTAGATCTACTATGTGACCAGATACAGCACTCCTGGGTATTTACCTGAAGGACCAAGTCAACATTGTCATAGAGATACTGGTACATCAGTGTTTCTATTGGCAGCCACTGTCCACCACAAGCTAAGTTATAGAGTCAGCCTAGATGTCTGTCAACTGAGGATGGCAACGGAAATGCGGTGTATAGACACAATGGAATTTTATTTTATTATGAATTTTGTTGCTTTTTTGAGGCAGAGTCTCAGTATTTAGCCCCAGCTTGCTTAGAGCTTGCCATGTAGACCAGGTTAGTCTTGAACTCATAGAGATCTGCCTGCCAAGTGCTGGAATTAAGGACATATGCCACCATGCCCAGCCATAAGAGAATTTTATTCAGCCACAAACACTAATAAAGTCACATCACTCACAGGAAATGGATGCAATGGTTTGAACCAAATTAAGTCAGTTTTAGGCAAAATATCTCACGTTTTCTCTCACTTGCAGTTCTTAGATAGAGATATAAAATTATGTATATGTGATATGAAAGTAGAAGCTGGGCCATCCAGAAGAACAAAGGAGACTAAGTGGAGGGAGGAAGAAGATAGGTAGACACAGCGCAGGCACAAGGTGGGAGAGAGACGCTCAAAGTACATTATATGCTTGTATGAAATTGCCCTATGCGCTGGTGTGCTGGGTGTGGCGGCGCACAACTTTAATCCCAGCACTCTTGAGGTAGAGGCAGGAAGACCTCTACGAGTTTGAGCCTTGGTCTACACAGTGAATTCCAGGACAGCCAGAGCTACACAGAAGGACCCTGTTCCAAAACACAAACAGGAAAGAAAATGTCATTCCTTCGCCCCCACTCCACGGCCTTATGCAGTCTGGTAGCATACCCAGTAGAACGTTCGATGGATACATACCAAGGGAAACCATCTGAAGCCGCAAAGAATGGGAGGTCTGCTATACGATATATATTGTCCCTATCAGTTAACCAACACTCAGTAATTTGTTTAAAAGATGGGTTCCAGGCTGTGTTCTTATCACAAGGGAGGGAAAGATTAACCTTCAAGACTCTTTGAGTAACTTGTTAGAAATGTTGTATCAGTGTACAAGGTGTTGCATTTAATCAAATGTCTAGAAATAAAACCCCCAGACAAACTAATGTCTACTACCTACTATGTGCCAGATGCATTTCCACTGAGTCCTTCTCAGCTGTCTTCCTTACAATACCCTGAGCGGGCTGGGACCTCTAACAGCAGTGATGGAAAATGAGGGATAATGCCCACCTCAGACTTAAATTCCTAGTCTCTCATACCTATGCCTTTTCACAGATTTCTGAGATGTTTTGGAATTTGCATGTGAAATAAAAGCTTCCTACATAATTGAAATTATGGCCAATTGACCGTGAAATAGAACTGTCCGTGACCAATGAGGTGTTAGTAGGGGGAGGCTGCTGTGCTCAGAAATGGGGCCTCCAGAGCCCCAGGGCTAGTTCTCTGGCTTTGAGAGAGAAACCCGCCTAGGATCCTTCTTGCTGGCCCTAGTCAGTCTGCAAGCTTTCTGTCTGGTGCTTCTCCCTAGCAAGACACACTTGCTGTATGGGTGGAGGAATGTATCCTGCTGTGATCTTTCTCTTAGCTGGCAGTCCTTGCAGGGGAGAGCCGCTGAACATCAAGGGGAAACACTCTTTCTCTGGCCAAGGCTTTGTAAACCAAGGTGCTGTTAAGGCAGACTGGGAATGGCAGGTGCAGCACCGGGGGTGGGGGGAGAAGATGAGAGCACAAAGGGAGGTGTGCTACAACTGCAGAAAGTTTAAATCGGGGGACACGGTGGGAAATCATAAAGGTATTGAAAGCGGAGCTATTCATAGAAAGCGTTAAGAAAACAGGGAGAGGAGGATCCGACCAATAAGCTTCAGCGGTAGTCTAGACAATGCACTAGATTGGCACAGACAATGCTGAGTAAAAGCAGGAAAAAAGACAGTAGGCATCTCCATCTGTGATTGACTGGGACACAGGAAGGGAAAGAAGAGATGCTATATAGTAGCTAACGACACCACCTATGAAGGGAAAACTGAGGCTCAAAGAGATTTTCTTTTTCATAATAATAAATGGGACAGGCTGTTGTCACTTGGCATGGTCCTCGTTGCTTTGCTTTCTTACTTCTTAAATATCTTTTGGCTTGCTAAAATGAACCTTGATTACTTGCTCACATCTAATAATTAAAAGTCTGCTTGTTTTTCTATGTTAAAAAAAGATAAATAAAATAGCAAGGGAAGGGAGACAGCATAACTTTCCTGCCATCGGAGCTCACGCAGGGCATCACACTCAATTCTGTACCCATTAACTAGAGAGCCTAATGAAATGTGAGTAGAGGAGAGTTACGTGGTGAAGTGAGGAGCTGTGGGCCGGATTCCCGGCCGCCCTACTCCCACATGCTTAGCTTTACACCCGAAATAACAACACACAAATTGTATTCTTTTAAATGCTGCCTGGCCCATTATTTTCTGCCTCTTACTCACATCTTGATTAACCCATATCTAATAATCTGTGTAGCACCACAAAGTGGTGCCTTACCGGGAAGTTTCTAGCGTACATCCATCTTGGGCTGGAGCTTCATTGCGTCTGGCATCTCTCTGAGGAGAGGCACGGCGGTCCGCCTAACTTAAGAGAGGCGTGGCATCTGACTGGGCCATCTACCTCACTTCCTTCTTCCTGTTTTGTCTACTCCACCCACCTAAGGGCTGGCCAATCAAATGGGCCAGGCAGTTTCTTTATTAAATATCCAATGAAATCATCAGATAGATAGAAGACACACCTACATCATTTCCCCTTTTTCTGTTTAAACAAAAAAGAAAAGCTTTCACTTTAACATAGTAAAATTACATATAACAAAACAGTTATCATGCAAAAATTACAGTTACAATATTTATATCTACTTTATCTTTTATCATAACAAAGGAAAACAACTATAACTATCTATCTATTCTTCAGCTCCATCAAAGACTCCAGAAGAACACAATATTACCTAAGTAAATAAGAAATATGCAATTTCCATATAACTCTAGAAATGATAGAGACATCTCGCTGCCTGGACAGTCACCCAAAGTTCTTTTGTATTGTTGGGGCATCTATCTTCGGCCTATAGGCCCACAGTATCCAGCAGAGTTTCCCATGAAGCAGGAAATTTCAAAGGCAGTTCAGTCACTATCTGCTGTGTCCTGCAGAATGTCTTGCAGACTCTTTCATGAATCAGGAACCCAAAGAGATCATCTCACCTCTAGGCAAGTTCAGCAGTCCTCTCTCTGAGGGTTCTCTGTGTCCAGTTTATGCAATAGTCCAGGCAAGAGCAGTTTCTTGCCCAAATGGCTATCAAACTCAATAAGGAGCCTCTTCGATGCCCATCTTCCTCTTGAAGTAGATTGGTGCTGCCAGGAGCAGACATGTCTCATTGTCATGAAAAACCCTAAGTTATTAAGACATTTAAAATGCAATATTCTGTAGTCTTTGGAAGATATGAAGTATGCCTATCTAACTGAAATATATCTCTATATATCTAGAAAATCTAACTAACATGACTACAAGCTTAACTATTATCAATGATTATTCATTAGCAACCTATATTTCCTAATTATACATTACATTTTTAAATGAACTACACAATCACAATACCTTAATCGTTATTAGAAATACATATACATATAACAAAATAGACCTTAAATTTCTATCAATAAGGCAAAATTTATACCAATGTAAATTATTCATATCTATATCATCTCCCCCTTTAAATGTAAAAGAACATTTATAAACAATATTTGGGAATATGGACGTAGTTATTTCTCTCCAAACAGCTTCCTGCTGAATGGGGACGCTGTTAATCAGATCTTTCATGGTGTAACCTGTGTGCCAGGTTCATCTCAGTCATCAGTTGGGTGAAGTAATTTTCTGAAGGTGTTCACAGCAACCTTTCAGGAGGGCGTGGTCTATCATACCATATTGGGGTGATAGCAATCCAATGGGTCTCATTTTCTGTAAAAATAAAAGAAGAATCTTTTTTCCAAAGCATCATATCCTTAGATCCAAATTTTAAAGTCAAGGTATTTTCAAAATATCTATTCTGGATTAGTTCAGCAGCATTTATAAACAAATATCTTTTAGCAGCTGTTGCTCCTTCCTCAGCATTCAAACAATTCAAAGAGAACATAATAGCATACAGTATCAAGATTTTCTGTGTATTTTCCATCTTTATGCTGCTTTATTTTAACCTCTATTCCTTTTATTTTTACTTTTACTTTTTTAGACAGGTTTTCTGTATATCTTTGTCCTGGAATAACTCTGTAGACAAGGCTGTCCTTGAACTCATCGGGATCCTTCGGCCTCTGCCTCCCCAGTGCTGGGATTAAAGGTGTGTGCTACAACACCTTGAACTCACAGAGATCTGTCTGTCTCTGCCTCCCAGGCATTGGGATTAAAGGTGTGTGCTGCCACACCTTGAAGTCACAGAGGTCAATCTACCTCTGCCCCTTGAAGTCTCAGAGGTCAATTTACCTTGCCTCCCAAGTGTTGGGATTAAAGGTGTATACCACCACACCCTAGCTACTTCCTTTTTTCTTTTTTACTTTTAAGAACTTTAACCTTTAGTCTGCATATATTTTTAACACACTGTAAGTCATTTAGAGGTCTTCTTTGTTTTTGAATCTCTCTTTACTGTATCCTTCTCTTTTTCTAACCACATGAGCCTTTAAATTACTGAGCAATATGGGTAGGATTCAAGCCGCGGCTTTGCCGGCTAGATCCAGCCCATTCCTTAGCTTTCCAACCTCATGGCAGAGGTACCCGCAGGAGCCATGTTTATCGCCACAACTCTATAGTGTTTCAAGGTCCCTGCCAGCAAACAAGCTGCAAAAGTATGTCCACAGACAACACTCAAGTCCTCTCTCTGTAGCCGGCCCTCCTGCCTCAAAGAGTCAGAGTTTGCAGCGGAAGGACAGCCCAGAAAGCCAGCATTTTAAAACAGTACAACTTTTTTCCTGCTACAGCTGAAAACTGAAAAACATGCATTCAGCTTTTCATCAACACCTTTTAAGTGTTTTGTGGCAGGACCTCTTAAAAGAGCTGCACGGTTTTGAAGCTAAAGCTGAGTCAGGAAACCTCTCTTAGATGAGAGCGCTTGCTAGCCTCGAGCAAGCAGAGCCAAACCCGAGAAATTGCTGCGACCAAGAAAACATTCTTTACTCTATTCTTTCCCAAGCTTTCTCAAGCTTTCTGTGGATTCAGCCATCCACGTTGAGCGCCATTTTGAAGTGAGGAGCTGTGGGCCGGATTCCCGGCCGCCCTACTCCCACATGCTTAGCTTTACACCCGAAATAACAACACACAAATTGTATTCTTTTAAATGCTGCCTGGCCCATTATTTTCTGCCTCTTACTCACATCTTGATTAACCCATATCTAATAATCTGTGTAGCACCACAAAGTGGTGCCTTACCGGAAAGTTTCTAGCGTACATCCATCTTGGGCTGGAGCTTCATTGCGTCTGGCATCTCTCTGAGGAGAGGCACGGCGGTCCGCCTAACTTAAGAGAGGCGTGGCATCTGACTGGGCCATCTACCTCACTTCCTTCTTCCTGTTTTGTCTACTCCACCCACCTAAGGGCTGGCCAATCAAATGGGCCAGGCAGTTTCTTTATTAAATATCCAATGAAATCATCAGATAGATAGAAGACACACCTACAACGTGGTAGGAATCATGCTGAAACTACACTGTGTACGCATTCTGGGGAGTGTACAACAATTGAAATGGCATCGGGTGGCATATTCAAGAATTCCAGGTTCAGACGGAAGCCAGGAAGTGAGCAAGATACAAACAAAAAACAATGCAGGTTAACACAAACCAAAGACAGAAGGTTATAGATTTACCTGAAGGCGACAGGAAATAATTAGGGTACCCGTCCACTGTTTGGAAAGGTTACTCTGGATTTGGGTCTAAGCATATCACTTTCTACCTGCTGTGTGTTTCTACCTGCTGTGTGTTTCTACCTGCTATGTATTTCAGTCCACATCCTGGTAATTTTAGTACTTTAGTACTCAAGATTTTCTGTTCCGTTGCTATTGCATTAAAATGTCTTTTCTGTTATATTTTGTAACTAGTCATTGAAATTTTACATAGGTTTGGTGGGTTTTTTTGTACATCTATTCCAAAGTCAGACACTTAAATGAACCTTTACAACCCAATTCTCAATAAATCCATTTTTCTCTTAAGTTTTCTAGAATGATAAACACATCTCCTGCAAATAATAGCAAATAAAATTGCTTGTTTCTTTGTTTTTGTTTTTTGAGACAGGGTTTCTCTGTGTAGCTTTGGAGCCTGTCCTGGAACTCTCTCTGTAAATCAGACTGGCCTCGAACTCACAGAAATCTGCCTGCCTCTGTCTCCTGAGTGCTGGGATTAAAGGCGTGCGCCACCACCACCCAGATCCCTTTCTTTTTGATAGCCAATACTTAGTAATTATTTTTCATTGCATTTACTAGACCTTCTAGAACAGTGGTTCTTAGCCAGGGCTGACTTTACACCAAAAAGTACATCCATCAGTGTCGGGAGACATTTCTAATTACCACAACAGGAGGGATGTTACAGACCTCATCTAGTACAGCGGCTCTCAACCAGTGAGTCCTGCCCGTCTGGGGTCAAACGACCTTTTCAAGAGGTCATATATCAGATATCCTGGATATCAGATATTTACACTATGATTTATAACAGTAGGAAAATTACAGTTATGAAGTAGCAATGAAAACAATTTTATGGTTGGGCGTCACCACAACATGAAGAACTGAATGAAAGGGTTTTAGCATTAGCAAGGTTGAGAACCACTGGTCCAATAGGTGGAGGAGTGTTCTTATCTTACTATTGATTGCTATGAAAATGCCTTTTGAGGGTCTCTGTTATGTATGAATTGGCTTTTAGTTTACAGGAGAATTTTTGAAGAATAGAGAATATCTCATTCCGTATTAACTAAGACTTCTTCCTCTTTTTTTTTTTTTTTTTTTTTTTTTTTTTTGGTTTTTCGAGACAGAGTTTCTCTGTGGCTTTTGGAGCCTGTCCTGGAACTAGCTCTTGTAGACCAGGCTGGCCTCGAACTCACAGAGATCCGTCTGCCTCTGCCTCCCGAGTGCTGGGATTAAAGGCGTGCGCCACCACCGCCCGGCTCTAAGACTTCTTAAGAATTAGAAATAGAGCCGGAATCTTGTGAAATTCTTCCACAGCCTTCATCCTAACGACACTGTTGCTATTTTCATTTTCCCTCCTTGCCTTATCCTTTACATCAGCACAGTTGGGTTTGCCCTGTTCTTACATCATGGCAATTGACTTCTTGATTCCACTGACTTTACTGCAGAGAGCTATTGACCACTGTTAAGTAAGCATATCCCCGCTGTTTCCTCTGCTGTAGCTCACTATAAGGAACTGCCCATGTGAGAAGCATCTTGATTACAAATCAATGCCAGCAATTTGGAGAGGTCTGCCCTTGTGACTTCCAACAGGGACTAATCCACGAAGCCACCATTTGTTTCCTCTGAGTTTCAGGCTCACCGTGGAGAGCACACCCCACCCCCGCAGTCCCCTACCGCTCTGGAGAGTGGCTGCTAACCTCCTGGAAACCATGCAGGATCATAAGGGTACAAACCAAATTTTTCACATGACACAGAGAGACGGACAATATTGGTGCCTGTAGTCTCAAATACACATAAAGCCACTTGGGCATGGTTCCCACCCTTAAATGCTGACACCCTTTTCCACATCTAACGATTGAAGTCACATTTTGGCCATCTTATTAGTTACACTACAAAAAAATTTTTTTTCAAGACAGGGGTTCTCTGTGTAGCTTTTTGGAGCCTATCCTAAAACTTGCTCTGTAGACCAGGTTGGCCTCAAACTCACAGAGATGGCTCACTTTTCTGAGTTCTGGGATTAAAGGCATGTGCCATCACCACCTGGCTATGTGAAAGATTTTTATTGACATGTCTGCAAATCCTCTTGGGTTAAGTCGTCAACTTTACTGTTTACCTAACAGTGATTCCTTACAGATTCTGTCCTTAAATGGCACTTATTTATAATCTATTTTTCAAAACAAGTATTTGCCCTTTATTTCAACAACGAGATACAGATACTTCGTTCATTTTCTTTTTTCTTTTCTTCTTCCTTTTCTTGTGCTGTTGTTTTGTTTTTGTTTTTGTTTTTTTTTTCGAGACAGGGTTTCCCTGTAGTTTCTAGAGCCTGTCCTGGAACTAGCTCTTGTAGACCAGGCTGGCCTCGAACTCAGAGATTCGCCTGCATCTGCCTCCCGAGTGCTGGGATTAAAGGTGTGCGCCACCACTGCCTGGTTTGTGCTGTTGTTTTAAGAATTGATTTACTTAAGGAAATGTGTTTGCCTTTGATTACTGTTCTGGCCATGTTCCATAAGTTGATAAATGTTCTCATTTTGTTCTACCTAACTATCTTGATTGCTAATTTAGGTTCTCCTTAACCCAAAATATTGGTTTCCTTTCTCCTAATCATTTTCCCTTCAGTTTTTCTTACAGTTTCTTACTTTCATTTTTAACTGTATTCAAAGAATTTGATGTAAAACTTTAATTTAGGTTTCTTTATGGCTAATATAAAAATAACTTTTTTATAAGAATAAGTCTTACTATGTAGACCAGGCTGGACTTGAACTCACACAGATCTGCTTGCCTCTGCCTCCTGAGTGCTGGGATTAAATATATGTGCCATTTATGCCCAACAATATAAGAATAATTTGTTTTAGTATTTCTTCCTTATACAATATTTTCTTATTGGTACAGAAAAAAATAGAATGTATGTTTAATATTTAGTTTTCTAACATCTATTTTGCATATGTTCCATGTGTCTTATATGGTACCATAGAAGGTTGTTGTTGTTAATTATATCCCCATATTTGGGAAATTACTTGAAAAGATTTTAAACTTAAAAGACATAGTAAAAGGAAAACAAAAGATCTGTCTGAGAAGAGCAGAAGTTCAGTATTTGAGTACAGTGATGTGTCTGTACAGTTAACCAAAGATAGCGTAGCAAAACTGTGTTCAAAACATCCCATAAATGTTCTCCACATTTTTAAGTTTGTGGACAGTGGCACTATGGGCAGTAATAATTTTTGAAGAGGTGCAACATTATGTAATTCAAAGGAAAGCAGAACAGAAAGAGATTGGGATTTATAGGGGTTGCTGGTCTGAAAAAATATATCATCCAAAGCAATGAATCTGAAGCTACCTTCCAAGGTCATCTAGCCTGAGGGAGCATGGGCCCATGGAAAGAAAAATGGAAATACCAGGTGGAGAGATGGACAGAGCAGGGAACAATGAATGGGAAGACTCTTCTTTAGGACACCCCCTTGCCTTTCATTTAGTTCCTAAATCCACAAATATTTGCCTTAGGTGCATTTTTATGGAAACTGTGTTTTTTAAAACCAATCACACAAATCCATGAGAAGGAAGCCAGAAGGAGCAGAAAGAGGTGAGGTTGCAGGTATCAAGGAGTGCTTCAAGCTCCTGGCACTAACAGTGGGAAAAGGTTGGACGTTTTTTGTTTTGTTTTGTCTTGTTTTGTTTTGTTTTGTTTTGTTTTGTTTTGAGACAAGGTTTCTCTATATTACAGTCCTGGCTGCCCTGAACTCACTTTGTAGACCAGGCTGGCCTCCAACTCACATAGAACTGCCTGTCTCTACTCCCCAAGTGCTGGGATTAAAGGTGTGCACCACCACCTGACCGGGGTTGGAAATTTTTATCAAAATCTTGGGGGCTGAAGAAGCCCTCAATGTGATACTTGGACAAAAAAAAAACGTCTATTTTGCTCAACTCATAATTATCTGTCTTATCCATAGTGAACTCTTTTATACTTCTTTTTCACTTCCCCTCGCCTTGCTAACAGTACTCATTTGATAAGTTTGAATATTATGTTATTTCACACATGACTATGAGCTTTCTCATTCTAGAGAAAACTTATCAAACTAAATTACCTTCTTTTAGTGCAGTGGTTCTCAACCTTCCGACGACTGTGACCCATTAATACGGTTCCTCAAGTTGTGGTGACCCTGCCCAACCATACAATTATTTTCATTGCTACTTCATAACTGCAATTTTCCTACTGTTCTGAATCGTAATACGTGAGTATCTGATATCAGTTCCAGTGCGAGGGTCACAAGCTGTAGGTTGAGAATCACTGGTTGGGTTTATCTTGTCTTCCTGGGTCATTTGATTTGAGTTCAAATCTTGTAGGAAGTTTGTAGATAGGTGGTTTCTGTCTGTTTGCTTGCTTGAATCTAATCTGGAAGTCTTTATGTCTTTTTATTAAAGTTTATTTTGCTTAAAGACCCAGAGTTGTCCATCTGACTCCAGCGCTATTTTATATTATTCTTTGGATTTTTGTTGTTAGTTTTATTTTCTATCAACACTATGCCTTTAAAAAAATTCTTAACAAAATATTTGAAACATAAAAAAGCACAAAGAAGAGTGTCCAAAAGTCTCTGCACAGACTGCCTTCTTTGCTTCGTTCCTCAAGCTGAGAGACATCCTCTAGGGGACTGGTTTCCTTCGTGGAAACTCCCCTTAAACTTGTGTCTGTTCGTCATTGTAATGAGCTAAATCAGTTCAGGTAAGGACACAAAAAGGCATTTCCTTGGTATCTTCCTCAGCTACTTTCAAGTTTTTATTGATCTAGATTTTATGTTTGCTTATCTCATGTTTGTCCTGTCCAGAACCCCTTACAGGTCATGCACTGATATGTAACCATATTTATGGTTACTAAAATAAAACAACCAGTTCCATATTAATCTGGGTTTTGTTTCCTCTTGCTTTGTTCTTTCTTTCTCTCCATGTAGCTCAGGCTAACTTCTAACTTGCCATTCTCTTGCTGCAGCTTCCCTAGTTCTGGGATAACAAGAATGTGCCCGTACGTCTTACCTCATAGTTAAATGATTTGAATGTCCACAACTCTAAGTTATATCTTGATTTACCAATTCCTGCAGTCTCAGCTTTGCTTATGTCATTCATGTGGAATCTACCTTCAAGAACTTTAGGGCCGGGCGGTGGTGGCGCACGCCTTTAATCCCAGCACTCGGGAGGCAGAGGCAGGCGGATCTCTGTGAGTTCGAGACCAGCCTGGTCTACAAGAGCTAGTTCCAGGACAGGCTCCAAAGCCACAGAGAAACCCTGTCTCGAAAAACTAAAAAATAAAAAAAAAAAAAAAAAGAACTTTATTTGCAGGGCTGGAGCAATGGCTCAGAGGTGAAGAACACTTGCTGCTCTTGCAGCAGACTCGAGTTTGATACCCAGCACAGTAATCCACCATCACCACCCATAACTCCAGGTTAAGATCTAGTGCCCCCTTCTGACCTCCACTGGCACAAGACAAACACAAGTTACACAGATGGACATGCAGGCAAAGCAATCAAATAGTCATACACATAAAATAAATATATCTCTAAAAAAATAATCTTTATCTGGTCACTTTTTACATTTTGGAATGTAACAATTTGTGCATAGCACAGGCTTTGATCTTTACAGTTGAACAACTTGATCATGAATAATTGACATTTTATTTTAACCATGTTCTTTTCCTCTGAACATTCCATTGGTGGTCTGAAAAGCTCCAGAGTTACTAATGGTAGACACTGTATAGAGGAGAGTAGAACATACTTCTCCTACCTTTCGATACAGTCATTTATTTATTGTGTATGCCATGGCACATGTGAGGTCAGAGTCGGTGCTCTCCTGCCGTGTGGCTACGGGGAGTTGAACTCAGGTCATCCGATTTGACAACGAGCACCTTTTCCTGCTGAGCCATCTCACCAGACATTCCCTTTCTCTAACCACAGTATTACACTCAGCCAACCTTTTCCCGCTCTCCTCTTCCCTCCCCTTCCGCACTTCTGATAAGCACTCCTCTCTCTACAAGAGAGAACTTGTCTTTCTGGGCCTGCCTGACTTCACGTAGTGTCCTCCAGGCTCATCCATGTTTCTAAAATGGCAACACTTTTTCTTTTAAGACAGGGTAGCCGCCGGGCTTAGTAGCACACATCTTTAATCCCACAATGGAGGCAGAGGCAGGTGGATCCCTGTGAGTTCAAGGCCAGCCTGGTCCACATAGTGAGTTCCAGGATAGCCAGAGTCACAAGCTGAAACCCTGTCTCAAAAAAAAAAAAAAAGAAAAGAAAGAGAGTGAGAGAGAGAGAGAGAGAGAGAGAGAGAGAGAGAGAGAGAGAGAGAAAAAAAGAAAAGAAAAGAGAAAAGAGAAAAAAGAAAAAAGAAAAGAAGAAAAAGAAGGGCAGGATCTTACACATAGCAGCTTAGGCTGGCTTCGAACTTACCATGTGGGGAAGAATGAGCTTAAACTTGATTCCCTGCCTCCACCTCCCAAGTGCTGAGTGAGCATAGATTAGAGGTGTGCATGCCCATGCCCAGGTTTATGCCATGTTGAGGTTAGAAGCTCATGCATGCTAGACAAGCACGCTACCAGTTAAACCACGCCCCTAGTCCAGATTTCATTGATTTACAAATCTAAAATCTATGTCTCCCAATGATGTCTGTTTAAAGATTAGCAATGGTTATGTTTAAACCCCTGCTTAGTTCTCTGTGTACCTACCCTTGTACTTCCCCCTCCTGCAGGTCGCTTGAGCTTTTCAAGTCCATCCAAGATTTCTGATCCCAAGTCTAAAGTCTGCCTCATCTGTCAGTAGCTCACATTAGCAAATACATAACTAAATCTTTTAGAGATATTTAAAAGATTTGCTGGCTTTAGTGCTGGAAATTGAAGTCAGATCCATTCTCATAGTAAATATACATTTTCCCAATGCAGTAACCCTACCAACTCATTTATATAAATATATATTATATATAATTATATATAATATATGATAGGTTATATACATATATGATAGGTTATATACATATGAGGTTTGACAATTTTGTTGTTTTCTTTGGTTGGTTTTGGCTGTGTGTGTGTGTGTGTGTGTGTGTACTCGAGATACTGCAATGTCTGTGGAGACCAGAAGGGGGTCTCAGATTCCCAGAACTGGAACTACAAACAAGTGTGAGCTACCAGATGGGGGTGATGGGACCTAAACCCAGGTTCTCTGGAAGGGCAACAAGTGCTCTTAACCACTTAGCCCTCTCTCCAGCTCTTATATTGAGCTTTTTATTATAAAATAATAGCTGATTATCTGTTAAAGGTAAGCCTCACCCAGGTTCTCTGCTGAAAAGATCACAGGCTTTATTCATTTGTCGTGTGACTGCCATTGAGCCAATGTAAACATGGAGGCATAAGAGATCTTTAACTGTTTTCTGCCTTGTTAGTGCGGCTTTTTAATGTTTTAAGTTTTGGGACAGGGTCTTACTGTGTAGCTATGATTGGTCTCCAACTCAGAGATCCACCTCCTATGCCTCTTTCATACTGGAATTAAAGGCATGCGCCATCATGCCTGGCATATAATGTTGATTTTAATGCTTTTTATGGTTCATGTTTTAAAATTTTATCTATCTTTTTAAAATTTCTGGCCCTCCTCAACTGTCGACTTCATGTCATATGTTGGTATGTCACTTCCTGTTTCACAACTTGTTTCATGATCTGCAAATGTCCCTGAGTTTTGCTGAAAGGGTAGGTAAGTCTGAGGTGTTCTTAAATGTTCTTGGGTTACTACAGTCTGTTTCAAAGTCAGTTCTTCTACCGTGTGAGTACTGTACTCCCTGTTTATGATGCAGAGTTTCTCAGAGGCCTAGGGACTTCCTTTTTCCATGTTTATCCATGCTCCTCCAAGGAAGAGGGAATAGAGGGAGGGAGGAAGAAAGGAGAGAGGAGGTAGAGAGAAAGGGAGAGAAGGGGGAGGGAGAAAGGGAGAGAGAGGGGAGGGAGAAAACTCTGCTAGGTCATCACAGATGATAGGGGACTGTTACTAGCACCCAGTGCATAGACAGCAGGGATTCTGCCATGTGCCCTACAAGATGGATTTTCCACAGTGAAAAATTAACCAGCCCTGTGTGCCAATGGGGTTGAATTGAAAGATGCAAGACTTCGAAGTCAAGTATGACTGTTTTTTTTTTCTTCTTATGCTTTTGATGGACAACAGAAACCAGCCACTCACAAAGTCTGAGGACCCTGTGCCTTAACACTAACTTCTGCAAATAGGGCTTTTTCTCTGTGCCTTTCACCCTAAGTCAGTCATGACACTGTTCCATATTCTATGGGCAACCTTAGGTCAACTCCCGAAGGCAAGACATTTTGGATTTTGGAAATGGGGTGATGGTTCTGTCCCTTGGGAAAGCTGAGCTGAGTGAAAAACTCAGTGTCCAGATCTGACTCAAGATAAAGCATCAGAGGCAGTCTGGAAAGGCTACTCTGGGCTCCTTCCACTCAGCTGGTGTTTTGCATTTAAATGACATGGGGGGATTGCTGGAGAGAAGCCACGGCTGGTCCTCTGTGAGGAGGGAAGTTGTCGCCTCTCTGAAGTGGTTGCGTTAATGTCATGTCATTACACCGTATTGTTGCACAGGTTAATATAATTGGGTGTCTATGTGTGAGCAATGATCCGTGCCGTGTTACTGCTCTGAAACAAATGACATTTAACCAGCCGGCCTGTAAGGCTCCTTGTTATCTACGTGGTGAGCAATTGGAACGGAGAAGAAGTCCTCTCGGTGAGCAACTGATGAATTAGTTGTTGGGTTTCCTCGACAGCCTGGATTTATAAGAGCGCAATTCTAACATAATTTATTAGATCTATAAACAGACAGATCCCATGTTTTCACCAAGATTACATCTTGTCACCTTCAGACATTGTGGCACTGACAGCCCTGTTATAATTTAATTTTATTATTCTGATAACGTGTTGTTTCTGAGGGCTTGGTAATTTTATTTATTTATTTACTTATTTATTGTGTTCCCCCCACACACAAGACATTTTCATGTTTAACCGGAAAGAAAGCAGATACCCTTGTGCTAGCTGATGTCTGGAAGCTGCCCAGATGGCTCTTCTGAGCTGTCACTGTTGACCTTATTAAGGGCAGGAGCAGAACTGGAAGAGGAATTAGTGTGGCTCCTGGTCTGGGTGTGTCAAGAAAGGCACTCAAGCAAGTGTGAGGAATGGGGTGGGGGTTTCTCAGGGATCTGCACAGGAAGTTCAGCCAAGGATTAGTCTCCACACCTCAAGGCTCGCCTTGTAGAGTTATCTGTCCCACCTCAGACCTCTTAGCAGCCCATGCCATGGGAGAATTCACTCCAGGTCCACCTATCACCGTTTTTATTCTCATGGGGACCTACTAGGAAAGTATGGCTATGTGTTCTGTCTGGCAGTGGCACAGAAAGGGAGACTAGAATGGGATGTCTGGAGTCAGAGTCACCCAGAGGGACTGCATCCTTGATCTGCTGCCTGTAAGTGGGAGTTTCCTACTCTCTTTGGCTCTCTTGGTGGGACACAGAGGTCTACTAGGGCTTCTAGTAGCCTGGCTAGGGAGACTCTTATGGAGTTATTCACAACTAAATTTCCTGGTAATATAAAAAGAAATGGGTACACACTGACTCGCAAACTTCTCCCAAAAGGGGCACACGTCCAGCTGAGTGACATGTATCAGTGAAGGGACACTGGCTAGCCCAAGAGGTAACCAACAGATGTGGTGCTGGAGCTCCATGGCCAGCTGAGAGAGCCTAAGGCAGTGGGAAACTCCCACTTACATGTTGGGACTATTTGGAGTCCTGGCCTCCAGCTGCTCTTCCCTGCTAGAGATCTTTACTTTCCTTCTGATTTGAGTTACTGAAAGCTGTGTCAAAGTTGTTTACCAGCTCTGCTTCACGAGCACTTGTTGCCTTGGCCTTGAGGATCAGAGGATAAGGTTTTCACCTGTTGGCCCACCTGACTGTTGTATATAAGCCTCCGTGGTGCTATTGAATAAAGGGCTTCTTACCAGTGACTAGAGGTCTGTGTCTCTGTCTCTCTGTCTGCGTGTCGTTGTGTGTTTCAATCTCCAGCCCCTTGCCCAAAGCTCGCGAACTGTATGGTAGCGCATAGAGTGCAGAGAGGCGTTGTGCGCTGCACTTACAGGCAGTAGATCAGGGATGCAGTCCCTCTGTGATTCTTACTCTAAGCATTCTATCCTATTGCCCCTTTCTGTGTCATTGGCAGATGGAACACAGCCATAACCATGTCTTCCTCATAGGTCCCCATGAAAATAAAATGAGGTCATGAACATACCAAGATGCTTTGTAAGTTAAAGGAGTCAGCAAATAAAGGGTGCATTGATTAGTATTGGCATGTGGGATAATTTACATATGGGAAATATATATTTTTATTTCATTCCCCATTTCTGGGCTAAGGAGGTGACTCAGTAGGTGAAATGCTTGCTGTGCAAACATGAGGACCTAAGTTCAGATCCCCAGCGCCCATGTAAAAGTGGCTCACATCTGTAACACCTGTGCTAAGGAGTGAAAAAAGTGGATGCCTGGGATTTGCTGGCCAGTCAGCTCGGGCAGAAGAGTGAGCTACAGACTCTGTTTCAAGAAATAATGATAACAAAGTAGAGGAGGTTAGAGGAAGGTGTTGATCACACATACATACACGTGCGTGCACATACACACACACAAACACACAATCTTCTCTATTTTATGGATGAAGAAACTGAGGTTTATAGTCTTACACAGAATTGCTCAAGCGGCTACAGAATTCTAACTCACAACCGAGCATCCCTGCATCTGTGATTTCTGCACCACTTTGAAAATATGAACTCATTCTGTCAGCCCACTGTTCTAGGGTACTTGGCCACAGCCTGCCCAAGAGAAAAAGTGTTGGGATGGAGTCATCGAAAATCTGTGGTACAGAGCTCTAGAGACTTAGTCCATTTGCATCCAGAGCCAACTTCTACCCCCAAGGCCAGAGGCTATTGTCAGAGTCATTCACACAGTCCTTTGTGCCTCGTGGGGAGAGAAGAAATGAACATCATCAGTGGCACCACTGAGTGGCAGTTCCATAACAGGCTTGAACCCCAACCTCTCTGCTACAGCTGGGAACAGCTCAGCCAAGCACATCATTGACTACTGGAGTCCAGGACCCCAAGATGTGCACATGGACTTAGAGGTCACACAGTCCGGCCCCTTATTTTACAGATGAGGGGATTACATTCCAGAGAGGGCTGGGTGTTCCTCTGAGGTCACACAGTGGGCCAGAGGGTAAAATCGGGGCTGGAACTGGGTCTCTTGGTTCAGAAATCTTTCTGACACTGGGCAGCCCATCAAGTATACCTCTTGTTGGATTTTTGCTTTTGAGATCCAATAAAACATGAGAACTATCAAAATACCAGCTGTGCAATCCATGTCCTGCAAAGATCTGTGGAGTTGCTTTGCCACATGAGGAGTCAGATGCCAAATACACACCTTGTCACCCCTCATCACCTCATCTCTGAGCCTCTCACCTCAACCTACTGTAAATTCCACCCCGGCACCCTCCCCAGCCACAGCCCAGTCTTACTATCGAAACTTAATGCAGGAAATGCGCTGCTATTCTGAGTCCCCTCTTCTCATTACAATTTCTGTGCAGATCATTTTGCCAAGGCCACGGTCATGAATGGTTTCCAATCTCACCTGATCCTCAAGACCCCTCCTGAGGATTTTGACCCCATTCTTTAGAGAGCTTGGGACTGGAAGACAAGCAAATCTTCCAGAACTATGGTGAAACTTGCATCAATTTCTATTCTTTAGTAAAGCCTCTGCTAGTCTGAATTGAATCTGAAATGTCCCTTACAACTGCACATTTTGAACACTAGATCTCCAGATGATGGCATTGCTTCAGAAGGCTTGTGGGTCTTTACTGGCTAGAGCAGGTGGCTTGGAGGTCCTTAAAAGTTATACCATGTGCCTAGAGAGATAGCCCAGTGGTTAAGAGCACTGGCTGCCCAGGACACAGGTTCAGTTCCCAGCATCCACATGGCCGCTCACAACTGCCTGTGGGATCTGATGCCTTAAGACAGACACGAAGGCAGGCAAAACACCAATGCACATTTTAAATTCTAAAAACTGTTAGTCCTGCGCCTAGTCCTGCTTCATAGTGTGAGTATCTGCAGCTTTATTTTTTCAATTCCATGCCTTTTTCACCGTGACAGATCGAAACCAAAACTATGAACTGAAATAAGCCTTTCTCCCTTTACATCCTATCTGTTGAGTATTTGATCACAGCCACGCAAAGGTAACCAAACCCCTTCCCTGACCTTTGACCCTCCTGCACCAGAGATGCGATCAGTCACTGATACTGACCAGGTAGCTCTTGAAATTTGTAATGAGGCTATGATTGGCATGTCACTCTTATTAGAAGGAGCTCTGACTTGGCCTCTGTGTCAGTGCTGCCATTGCTCCGCAGGACACCTGACATGCAGTAGGTACACGATACATATCAAGTCAATGCAGAGAAGAACATAGTCGCAATATAGCCTCATTACACCCTGCCCCAAGGCTGAGCCCACCATGGAAGATGGGAAGTTCTGGGAGCACTTAGGGAATGCAGAGGGGATGCACCTGTAAGGGAAAGGCTAGGTCTACCTTCCAGGATGAGCAGTTTGGTCTGAGGGGCTGAGTCTTACACAACAGGAGATATTTGGGATAGATGTGTGTGTATGAATACACACACACACACACACACACACACACACACACACATGCACGTAGTAACAATTGATTTTAAATAAAAAGAGGCCTTGATATTTGGGATATATGTGTGTGTATGAATATATATATATACATATGTGTGTGTGTGTGTGTACACAAATACACATATGTAGGCAAAAACAATTGATTTTAAAAAAAGAGGTTCTGAATGTGAAGGAGAGCAGGGAGGGGTACATGGAAGGCCTTAGAGAGAGGAAAGGGAAAAGAGAACTATTGCAATCAAAATACAATCTCACAAATAAACAACAAGAAGATAGCTTTGCATTCACACTGCCCCATTAGCTCAAGAGAGGGCTCCTGCTGCCCACAGCTGAAAATTGGTAGGGCGAAGATGACTTACTTGGGCTGGAGCTGACTGCAGTCAAACGCTTGCTTCGCTAGCCTGCTTCCTAATGTTTCTCCAGCTTGTGGGGCTCCTGCTTAGAACCTGGAAGGCTGTCAAGAGAGAGAAGCGAGATGACTGCTTTTCTCAACCCTGCGGCAAAAATACCTGGAAGAACAACTTATAGGAGGAAACGATTGTTCGGACTCACGGTTATGGAGGATCTCAGCCCTCCATGGTTGAGGAAGCACGGCAGTGGGAGAGACTCTGAGAACGCAGATGGCAGCTGAGGCAGGTAGAACCTCAAATGCGCATCCCTAGGGGCTGAGGAGATGGCTCAGAGGTGAAGAGAACATTCTGCTCTTCCAGAGAACCATGTTCTGCTCCAGCACCTATGTCAGACACCCATAGCCACCTGTAACTACAGCTCCGAGGGATCCAATGTCCTGCTCTGGTCTCTGCGGACACCATACACACATACAAATGCAGGCAAACACTCGTGCACATATAATACAAATAAATAAATAATTAAATAAATGTTTAATATAAAAAATATTATATAATATATACACAAATAACTAAATATATATTTACTTTATAAAAATTAAAAAGAAAGATATGGGATGTAAGCTGGGGAGCTGGGTCAATGGACAAGAGCACTTGCTTTGCAAGCATGAAATTGAGATCAGGTTCCTGGCGCTCATGGAAAACTGAGGATGAGGCTGCACATACTTTTGACCCTAACATTGGTGGGGAGAGGGGCAGAGGCAGGCAGATCCCAAGAGCTGACCAGTTACCAAATAGTGAGCTTCCAGTTCGGTGGAAGACCCTGTCTCAAGACAATGAAGCAGAGAGCAATAGGGGAAGAAACCTAAAGGCCTCTGAATGAACATACACAAGAGCACATACCCGCAGGCTCATGTGTATACAGCATGCATACACACACACACTCACACACACACACACAGAGAGAGAGAGAGAGAGAGAGAGAGAGAGAGAGAGAAACAATGAAATGCAAGCCCTGTATATCAATTTAAATTTTTTAGTAACCACATTTTTTAAAAACCAAAAGTTAACTTGAAAATATATTTAGCTTAATTCAATAAATCCAAAATATCATTTCAATAAACAATATAAATATATCATAAAAGCATTTCATAACCTTTTAAAAAAATATATACTATGTTAAATCTATAGTTGGAGCTCATCATAAAATCCCCGCATTTGCTCTGTCTGTGCCTCTGGCCAGTATCTACTGTACTGGATCGCATCGTTCTAGAATACCAAGTCAACCTTCAGTTTGACAGCCCTGCCTGACAAGTGGTATGTCTAAAGGCATCAGAGGGGAAATGAGGACATACAAGGTGCAGGGAAGAGGGATTTCACAGACCAGAGGGCATTCACTTGCCCCCACAAACACCCACCAACAAAATAAGGCTTGGTGCAAGGGTCCATTAGAACATTCTCCAGCTGGAAGGACCCTGGAGCTGCTGGCTTCATGGCTGCCCTCCGGAAACGCTGTGCTTGGAGCCTGGAAAACGGAACAATTTGAAATGAATCCAGATTTTCAGATGCCTGGTCCCCGCACCCCATCTGCCGAGCACTAGGAGCGAGGCAGATGCTGGAAGCACATCTGTCAACCTGCTCCGATGCTTTCTGGCACTTCCCCCCCGCCTCTTGGAGCCTCTGCCCCCACCCTGGAAGAAGACTGTACTCTCTGGGGTTACAGTTCCCAGTGCCTGCTGGAGGGCATCTTGGCACCTCCCTAGAGGCAGCTGCAGCGGAAGGTAGACTCCTGCCCTCAGGGGATGATTACTCTGTCCACTGCTGCTTTGCTGCCCCCAGTCCTCTGACAAAGCCTTCTCCTGTAATAGGAAGTGGGGTGCGGGTCCCAGCAGTGCCCTGCTCTCTCTGACAGCACCCAGGCTACAGCCAAGCAAATTCCTATGTCAAATGGCAAACTTGCTCCCGCCTCCTTTTGCTCTTCTGCAGCACACATCTTGGGGATGTAATGAGACTACACACTGCTCCCGACAAGCAGTGCTTGACAGCTTCCGGGTAGAATCAGATGGGGAGAAGAGAGGCTCCATTAGCACAGAGAGGATGAGGCTGGCCTCCACATGGAAGACCACTGCCAATCCCCCTTGGCTCCTATGGGTGCCCATCACTAGAGGTTCAACATGATGCCCAATGTACACAACATACACAAATTAAGGAGGTTGGGCATATATGGGTGCTTTCTATATGCCCTGAACAACATGGATTCATAAAGCTCACGGTATCTTATTCTTCTCCTTCTTCAAGTCATTGCCTAAGTCAGACCATGGGCCACTATTATAGGGGCTACTGAATAAGTCCAGTCAATCAAACAGGCAGAGAAAGGAGAAGCGAATGGAGTAATGAGGGCTGAGGGTAAGGACCAAGAAGCCAGAGAAAATGAGGAAAAAGTTGTGGTCCTGAGTTCGTCCATCTGGCTAGCTCCTCCCTGCAGTGTCTAGCACCGTAGGCTGGACAAGGTATCAGGGGACATGGGCAGGAAAAGCCTTTTGCTAATTCCCCCTTTTTCCTCTTAAGCCATCAAAGAGTTTAGACATCAGCGAAACACGGACACCATATGTGGAAATATTTGCTTGATATTGATGTTTTCCTTGTAAAAGCACATTGTTTTATGTGTGGGTGGAGAAACTCTCCGTAAACTGTTAAATATGATGCAAATGCTAATTTCTCTGCAATGCCCTGGAAAGGAACTCTCCGGGAAGTGCATCTCAAGGAAGGCCATAAAAGAAAATGGTAAAAATAAATTAGGCAGAAATGTGGATGGCAGCATACGGTGTGTATTTTGCCAACACATAGCCATGTGTCCCCTCTCCAAACCCTAGCCCCAACAGGAGGGGATCTGCATAACTGCATGACAGATGTCACCACTTCCCAGCGGCCACCCGGCTTTGACAACTTGCAGGAAACAGTATGACAGAGCTTGCTTAAACACACACGCGCGCACACACACTTTTTCTTTTAATCAGCAAGCATTTTCCCCCTCGCAATTTTTTTTATACCTTGGAATTAATCTTGGAAAGAAGAGATGTGGATAAAATGGTAGGGGGGTGACTTAAAAAACTCTCCTTAGACTGGAAAAACAGCTCAGTCAGTGAAGTGCTTGCCTTGCAAATATAAGGACCTGAATCTCCAGAATCCACACAGAAAAAGCCCGGCATGGTGGTGGGCACTAGTAAGCCTACTACTGGGAAAGGGGACAGGCAGATCTCCGGCACCCTCAGGCCAGCCAGCCTAGCCTCCATAGGCAAGACTCAGACCAGTGAAAGACCCTGTACCAATAACAAAACAAAGCAGACGGTCCCTGAGGAAAGATGCCAGGAGTGCACACACATATACATACATACAAACATACACACATACATACATACAAACACACACAACACACACATATATATATACACAGAGAACAATACACATGCATACATACATAAAAACACACACAAACATACGCACAACACATACATACACAGCACACACACAACACACATGCATACATACATACAAACACACACATATACACAGCACACATACACATGCACTCTACACACATTGAATTATTCTGCACTGTTCACTGTTCAGTCAGAGTCTCAGGAACATAAACTCTCTCCAAACCTCAGGTGCATTTTGGCCATGTTTAAAAAGAAGACCTTGCCACTGGTACCTTGCAGCCCAAGGCTCTTTCTCTGTCAGTAGCTTTATCTGCCCTGCCACTTAGTTAACCAAACTCAGCTTCAGATTTTAAGCACAATTTGAATTCCACAACACACAAAAGGATTCAAAGCCCAGGGTCATGAGCTATCTGTGGAATGAGTATTCCTACATTCTTTGCAAATGTGTGATATATGAACTGTATATATTTCTTTGATAAATTGTTTTTAAATATTTCCTCCTTTTTATTAATTGAAGAGGAGCCTCATGTATCAATGCCATTTCCCCCTGTTTTCCACATAAATTATTTTCTTGCAATGTTCGTTTGTATTATTATTGCCGATATTAAGGCAGAGACTATTTTTGCCTTGTAAACAAGATTTTGCTTACAGCTAAATGAAAAGAAGTGAAGTTAATCACATTGAAATAATAGGTTTAAAAAGGTAATTCAGTGGTATCGGAATGAAGTTTAATCTTTGGCAATAGAAGCCACGCTGAGAGAAATGGCAGAAAAGCTGGTTCTGTAATTAAATGGTATTTATCATTGGCAGGTCAGCCCTGCTGGGCGAGAGGCTCAGGACTCCACAGAAAAGGAGAAGGAACTTAGTCAAGTAAAAGTGGCCCAGAGAAGAGCCTGGGGTTGCATGAGTGGGCTGGAAGGAAGAGGGGCTGCAGAGACCGCTCCTAGGATCAGACTGTCTGCACTACTTCTGTGCATCTCAACGTGCACATAATCCCAGCACTTGGTAGGGAGAAGTGGAAGGATTAAAAGTTCAAGATTTCCCTGGGCTACATAGCAAGTGTGAGACCAGCCTGGGCTTCATGAGACCCTGAAGAAAGAGAAATCATAAAGAAAGAAAAGAAATACAAGGAGGAACTACAGGGTGGGGGGGGACGGGAGGGGAGAATGAATATCCTTTGGGTCAGCAAGATAGTTTAGTGAGTAGCTGCCCTTGTGCATAGGCCTAAGGACCTGAATTTGAGCCCTGAGGCACACAAGGTGGCAGGAGAGAACCAACTCCCAAGTGCCATCTTCTAATCTCCACATGTATCAAGATTTCATGATTTCACACACATACACACACACACACACACACACACACACACACACACACACACTAAAGCACATACAGTTACATGCAGACTGGAGTCACACACTGCAGCAGTAGTTTTGCTTTTCATTTGTGAGATAGGAATAATGCACTCTCTTGGAATTGACAAGCTAACCAGTGACATGCCATGCAATATGCCACAAACCAAGCCTAGAATCATGGCAGCACCAAGTTACCATTTCAGTTGCTCTGATGAACCTTCTGACCTCAAGCAGGGCTGGGATGGTGAGAATCTCTCACTCAAAGATGACCAGACTGACTTTTGGTCACTGTCACCTTCAGGCAGTCTTCTGCAGATGTAGCTAGCTCATCTTCTCAGCGTCAAGTCTCTCGGAAGCCCAAGGCATTAACCTCTCAGCAAAGAGGCCAGGTGGCATTGTGAAGAAATTCACAATAGCTTCCTGCAAATGCGGTCAGCTCCGGGAACAAAGACGTCACTCGACCGAGTCCCATCCTAGACTACTACCTTCAGATGTCTGGTGTCATCCTGGAGCTGGGATCATCAGTGGCATACAACCCAGTGGGACTAAGGCCAGGAGGTTCAATGCATGCCTTTGATTTTGGGTCTTAGATTTACCACTTAGGTAAAAAGAGCTCAGTTGTCAGTAAGGGAGGGTAGGGGTGTGGAAGAAGTGCCGGCGGGAGAGAAGATGAAGACAGACAACTAGAGGAATCTCTAAGTTGACTCAGGCCAAGCCTTCTCCTTCATCCATGCCACCCAATGGTCCTTTCCTAGAGACTGGTGGCCATTTGATTCACACTTAGCTGTTTCAAAGAATCCCCAATAACCCTGCCTGGATGAACAACAAAAATACCCAACAAAAGATGGGCTGCACTGGAGAAGGACCTTCTTGTGTTTGACCCTGACAATATCAGGCCATTTGATAGCAGGGACTCCAAGCATCCCAAGGTCCCTTCATTGACTTCCATTTATGTAAGGCCTATTTAATATTTATGGGCTCATGGAACTCACATGCTACTGGAAGATTCACTGGAAATCAACTTTGTTTCCCATTGGCCCATATGCTAAAACATACCAGAGCATTCAGCAACATGGGGACAGCTGAGCCTGGAACAATGTCAGCTTTCAGCTCTAAGAAACTCAAATTGGGACCCTTTATTAGTTTTCCCCTTTTATTAATGTTCCGGAGCAAGGTTTCTGCAGCTAGAGTTATTGAATTTTCACTAAAGCCTAAATACATGCGTGACCCTTTTGTACTTTCATGTTCAAAAATGTAAAAGGCTTCCAACTGGCATCCCCTGCATCTTTCCATATCTCTGCTCATTATAGTCTGTGGTCCCAAACCAATAAGAATTAAATAAATACCCCACTGAGAGCTGTACTTTAGAGAATTGTCTCCTTGCCATGCAGATGTGGGCTATCTCCAAACAGCACTGATGTCTTGTATTTTATTTTTATATGGGGGGGGTGGGAGAAGAAATTAAAATCTAAATGGTACCCAGAAAGGAAGTGTTGGCCTGGGTGAATGTTTGATTTCATTTTTCTCCCAGCATGCCCTCTGCTTTCATCCTATAATGGCTCTCCTCAGCTAATCTGCCCTAAAACACTGCAGGTAGAGATGTGTATTGATACAGGCTGGCATGCAACTCGGTTTCCACAGACCATCGAAAGCACATAAATAGTAAATTTCACTTGATGGCTACTTATGAATGCAATTCCACTCTGAGCATTTCTACATAGAGAGGTTTTGCCAGATGGGAGATAAGTCTTAACGTTATAGATATATATGGAAGAAAACATTTGGTTTCTATTCTAAATGACTGATACAGGCTGCCTCAATGATTGCATTTTTTAGGGCAAATCACCAAATTGAGCATCAATTACTTTGCTTTTTAGCAGTTTAAAAAAGTTTGTTTTTCTTTTAGAAAAAAATCCCCACGATCTCACAGAAACATTTTTTTTTTATCCCTCCTTTTCAGCAAAACAAATTACTCTTGTAATTTTCCAAGAGCTTGGCCATAGTTCTCACAGACTCACCCTGTGCCCTGAAACCACAAACCCAACTTCCCAGCCACTGACAAGTCGAGGTCCCCAATGCAATACCCAAAGACATTTGCTCCCTCCGATTCACTCAGGAACTGATATCACTGAACAGAAAAAGGAGAGTAGGGGAGCTTATAGTCCCACTATGCAGATGATGGGGCAGCAGAGTACGAGGAGATGCACAATCCACGGGGTTTTACAGCCTATCCATGAAGCTGGAATAGGAAATCAATGCCTAAGTCCAAACTGGGGCATTGAATCCTTCCACGTAATCATTTTTTTCCCTTCCTCCAGTCCCCAGCCCCTCCTCTATGGGAACCTTAACATTGCCTTAATCATTTAGGGCATAATTGAGACTCCACTTGTATTCCATCATCCTTCCCCTTTCATTGATCACTGCTAATTTTCTGGCTCAGTGCCATCTGGGGAATTGGGTGCCCTAACCCCAGCAGGAGGGCAAGTGGCATTGAAAGGGGTTTGTGCTTTGGCTCATGAACCAAGGCCAGTGTGAAGAGCTAGAATGAGATTCTATCCACCTCTGTGTCTGCCTCTCCACATTTAACAAGCTATCTTCCCCCATTTCCAGAGCCCTGCTTGTCCTTTCTGAGAACATGACCTAAATGTCTTCCCTACTGCAGACAAAAATGTTCTCACCATAAAGGAAGTGATCCCTTCCCCCCACAGGTGCAAAAAGAGTGGGTGGCCAACGGCAGCTGTGCCTCCAACTAGCCAGATGTGACAACAGTACGTCTGTCTGCAGTTTCTCTGTTCAAACTGAATCACCAACTCCTCACACACGCCTGAGAGTATGTGCCAAGGAGAAATTTAGAACCACAGAGTCCCGTCTCTCTTTGCTCCAGATGGGCCAACTGGAAACAGGGAAATTGTATAAATTCCAGGAGTCAAAGCCTCAAACTTAGGGGGGTGTAAGCTCAGAATAAAAAGAAAAGTAGCCTAAAAGAAAAAGATAAGGAGAAAACAGTTCCCCACACAGCATGACAATAGAGTGTCATGTCATAGGAGGGTCAGGGGAGCAGTGACTATATGGAATGTGATAGATTTGTCAAAACCCTATGAAATCAGCTTTATACATTGTGAACCACGGATAACATCTCTGTTCTATAACAAAGTAAAATGTGACATTTTTAGCAAAATAGAGATCAGAGGTAATGATAGCAAGGGAAAAGACCACAGTATCAGCCAGGTTAGATGTATGTTTCCACCCTACATTTCATGGTATACCCATGGCAGTGCAATTCCAACGACAAAGTTTAAGGCTCCAGATCAAGCAAAGCATAAAGGTTTGGGAGTAAGTCATCTTGTGCCAGCTCACCGTGAGCCAATTGTTGAATTTTCAGAAAATCCACAAGCAGAATAGCCTTGTGTTGGTAACTTGAATATGGCCACCATGGAAATATTTACATGCTGGGCAAATGCTAGACTTCAGGGCTGGGAAGTGATTTTCTTCAGAGAGTGTATTGGTTGTTGTTTACTGACATTCTTGGAGTCGGAAAATTTGCTGAAGAGCAGTCAATATGATGACTGTTTTCAGTTGGTAGGAGTTTGACTGTCTCTAAACTTCCAAAGTTCCTGGTTTTCTAACAGGTTCCCAAAAGCTCCCTTAATGGCTAAAGCTACCTAAGGACCAATGAGGAAGGAAAGCAAGAAAAGAATTAGCCTAGTAGATCCAGATCTTGATCTACTCCTGATCTATAGTTCGTCTTGGTTTTAAGTTATTGAGAGTAGAATTTCCCTTTAGGATCCAGTTGATCAAAGACTCCAGTGTTCCAAAAGCTTAGCTTAACCTTGGTACTACTTCTGGAAATATCTATTTCAATTATTTTTCATAGATGAATGACTTATATAAGATCACACAGCACTTGCCCAGGGCTGTAATCATCCTGGATCCTGGACCCAGTTTTCTGTAGATTCAAGCGACCTTAGAGAATCTATTTCTCTTTCCTAGTGAAGGAGGTGGGTTTGAAAGTCTGTCTCAAAATGTGCCACTGTCTTTGAAACTCTGACAGTCAGCTCTGAATCCTTAGTCTCATGGTACTCAGAGAACCATGGAGAATTCTGGAAATAAACAGGTGCCCTGCTACCATCCACAGTGATTTTTTTATCTAATGAATTTAAGACAAGGGGCTGACAAGATGGATCAGAAGGAAAAAAAAAACATTTGCTGTACAAGCAGAAAGACCTGAGTTCAAATCCCCAGCACTCAAGTAAAAAGGCAGGCATGTGAAGATATATATATATATATATATATATATATATATATATATATATATATATATATATATATAAGTGCTTTGTAGGTAAGGCTATGTAAGTGCCCATTCACTTTGCAGTTGAGTACACCAATAATGGGGAACTTATTTTTCCTCAACAGTAGAATGATGAGGTCGGGTTGGTCAGATATCATTCATCATCTTTTTAGGAATCTCTGGTTCTCTAACATAAAGACCTAGAAATCTGAGTGCCATATCAAAGCCTCAACTAAACATTGACCTCTGGCTCCTACCCTTTCAAAGAAGACAAACAGCTCCCCCAGGAACTACTCAGACACTGCATGCCCAAAGATGACAAAACTTCAAGAGGGCTATGTCTTAAATATAATGCTCACTCTGAATCTGAAGCCTCCTGACTCTGAAGCCCAGTGAAGTATTCCTATCCTAAGTCAAGGGGATACGTTAACTTCAAAGGAGCCACGTTGCATAACCAGTGGGTTATAGGACCTTGAAGAATACTACCAGGCCTAAATGCCTGTGCTTCTGCCAAGACTGAAGCTGGCCCGATGACCCTCCTTCCCTAGAGCCAGGCTTCCACCAGGGTACTCACACTTCCTGGGGCCTTCTCTTAGGAAGGAAATCCCAGTCATCATAAAAGGAAAATAAGGAAATAAAATCTTAATAGGATTTCATACATGATATAAAATCTCTACAACTCTGGGTGACAGACACTAAAAAAGATCATTTAGAGAGAAAAAGCTTTCTAAGACTTCCTGTGGAATTGTTTGGCTGAAGATGTGCAGATGGGGGTCATATATAATGTCGTCAACGGGAAGCAATGGCAGCAGGCCTGGGCTCCTAAAGCCGGGTGTGGGATCCAGGGAGAGGAGCTTGACTTTCTGAGGGAGCTCATCAAGTCACAAGACAGTGCCAAGACACACAGTCCTGTCTGCCTTACGTGTTCCTCCACATCTCTCAAGCACTGGATCAGCCACAGCCCCTCTTGGAAAATTCTCTGAGCTATTCTCATATTTCTCTTCCATGGCAGTTCTTGGACTGCGTCCATGGGACATCAACTCTGTCATCAACTGTGAAAAGAGCCTCCTGAGACCTCAACCCAAACCTGCCATTTCAGAATTTCCAGGGGTGGAGCCCGAGCACCTGCATCTCTAAATCTAAATGAGTATAGGTGACATCTCATCTGAGATGACAACAAATCTATAGCGTGTCGTGTTGAGAACAGAAATGACACACGAGACGTTCCTAAGGCAGAAAAGGAATTTGGAAAGTGTCTTAGTTACGATTTCTACTGCCATGACAAAACACCATGACCAAAAGCAACTCTGGGAGGAAAGCGTCTATTTCATCTTACAACTCTCAGGTCACACTCTGCCACTGAGGGAAGTCAGGGCAGGGACTGAAGCAGAAGCCTTACAGGAGCACTGCTTACTGGCTTGATTGGCCTGGTTTGCTCAGCCTGCTTTCCTATAGAACTCAGGAAATCCTGCCTGAAGTATACCCACAGCGGACTGGGCCCTTCCTACATCAATCATCAAAAAAAAAAAAAAAAATAAATAATAATGCTTGCCTTGCAGGCCAATCTGATGAAGTTATTTCCTTGACTGAAGTTACCTCTTCTCAAATGGTTCTAGCTTGTGTTCACTGATAAGAAGCTAACTGTGACAGAAAGTCTGAGGGACAACCTAGAACGTAGCACAGTTAAGGAGGAGTGTGTCACGGAGCTAACTCTCAAGACATGAAATAAGCAACATCTGTCTGGAACCAGGTTCTAAAGATGGTCCCAAGTTCAAGGCCATTAAACTACAACCCTTAAAGGCTTTTCTTGAAGACTGAGTTATTAGTTCCAGTTCTCTGTTCCACTAGCTAACGTTTTATACACCCACACCTCATGGCAACATGCTGTATTTCCTTCCTCCTTGACTTTAAACTTGGCCATATCATTCGCTATGAGCAATAGGATAGGAGTCAACGTGTTGGGAGCTGAGACTTAAGAGCAGTTGTATGTGGATGGAATTGACCTCTAGGGCCCTGGTTTTTTTTTTTGTTTTTTTTTTTCATGGTAAAAAAGATCATGCCTCAGTAACTACCAGTCCAAAGAAGATGAGAAATGTTTAAGGAAGACTTGGACCCAGAGCCAAATTCTAAATTCCATCCAGATCTACCAAGCTTTAGTCAGTCAGCAAACACACGAACAAGAAATAAACACTAATTGTTGTTATATAACAAGAGTTTTCTTTTATATCAAAATATTGTGAAACTAGCTGATAAAGGATTTAGGAGGGGTATGCTTAGATTTGACTTTTAATAAAGACCACTCTGGCAGCTGTGAGGAAGCTAGTCTAGTCTCAGAGGAGACTAGCCGTGAAAGACCAACATGGAAAAAGAAAAATGAGCCCCAAGCTCATTTTGATTGCCTGGAGGAAAACTTTACTATGGAGCCAGTCACAGTGGCTCAAGCCTGTAATCTCAGGACCCAGGAGACTGAATGAGGCAGGAGGATTGCTAGTCTGAAGCCAGTCTGGCCACACAGTGGGAGACTGTCTCCAAAAAGCCAGAGCAACAATATGAGTGTGATAACACAGCTCTTAGAGCCCAGCACTGGGGAGGCAGAGGCAGGAGAATCAGGTGTTCAAGGTCATCCTCAGCTTCTGAGCAAATCAGAGGCAAGTCTGGACTACATGAAGTCCTTTCTTAAAAATCCAAAACAATAGCAACACAACATGGGTTAGATTGTAGGGTGGTGGTGATGGAGATGGAGACAGAAGCGAGTGGGTTCTGGATTCGCTTGGACCGGAACTGCTAGGATGTGCTACTAGACTGAACTTGAGGGTAGTGTAAGGTAAGGACCACAACACGACAGAATCCCAGAGGGGTGTTCCCAAAGATAACAGGGCAATTTGGCACAAATGAGAAGAGGGAGGGAGAGAAGAGAAAAGAATAAATCAAAGATGAATGGGTGTCTTCTAGATTTAGGGTTTCTTGTGGTTTGGTGCGGTGCTGTTTGCCAAGACAGGAGAAACTTGGGATAAGAAGGTTGATGTGTGAGGGCGGAGATGAGGAGATGAACAGCTCTGTTTATCATGATGAGTCGGCTGTGGATGTAGATGAGGAGAGGAAGTTGGACCTATGGGTTCACAGCTCAGTGGTGCATGGGAGCTAGCAGTATGAGCGATGCTAATATTTGACAGCCTAGCCTTCCTTGGGCTGTTCCCCTCGCTCCCTTCTTCACTGCCCCTTAGCTCACACTTGCCACTCTGTACCCAGAGTTCACTGCAGAAATCTCATGTGTGATAAAACAGCCTGCCTTCAGCATCACTCTGTAAGCTCTGGGCATCTTTGCAAACCCAGCACATCAGTGAATGCCTGATACAGGGGAGGAAGAGGCTCAGCAGCCCCAGCTTCCTTCCTTCAAGGCATTGGGCTGGATGCTTGCAAAGCCATGCTCCATTTAAGCTTCTCAGCAGCACGGTGGACATAGTCATTTCATTTTAAAGTGGCTGGAATTGAGGCCCTTAGGGCTGAGGAGAGAGCTCAGCTGAGGAAGCTCTTGCGACACAAGGATGAAGACCTGGGTTCAGATCTCCAGCATCTGTGGAAAAAGCCAAGCATGTTGTCTAAACCCAGTGCTCACAAAGTAGAGACAGGCAGATTTTCTGAGCTGGCTGGCTAGCCGGTCTAGCCAATCAATGAGTTCCAAGTTCAATGAGAGACCTTGTCTGGAAACATATCATGGAGAGAAACTGAGGAAGATAACAAATGTTGAACACTGGCCTCCACATGCATGTGCATACACAGACACAGATACACACAGACACAGATATACACAGACACACGCACGCACGCATGCACTGAGTCCCTAAGGGTTAATGTCCTGTGTAAAGTTTCTGTACATGTAGATGCCAGGATCTGTCTGATTTCACAACTAGGGCTCTTTCCATGTTGCCTCCACCCCAGTCTCCCTCCCCATCCCTTCCTCCTCCCACCCACTGGCAGCCCTCCTCTTCTCTGGCAGGGCTCCCACGCTGCCTGCGCCTCCACACCGGATGTGCTTCCTGGAGCTCCTGGTCCAGATGGCCCACTGAAGCTGCTTCTCATAAATCACCAGGCCTCACAGCGCTGTGCTCAGCCACTTTTGCCTCTCAATCTCCCCAGGTCCCAGTGCGTGGGCCCTAACCACCCAGTCAGCAGAACCAGCTCCTCTAGCCAGGGGGAACATGTCGATGGTCCCCTTCCCTAGCAGGGCCAGGAACCACTGGGTAGATTCCTTGGAGCCAAAGAAGATGCTCATGGAGCATCTTTGTTAGGGACCTGGAGGTGATAGGCAGGAAGCAGGAAGGGTACAGCCCAAGAAGAGGCAAAATCCTGTGTAATACACCTGCCAGCCATATAGGTTGGCATACCCTTCTTCCCTCTAAGACACCATGCCACAGTGTACATGTTTGCTCAGCTACACAAAGTCCCCAACTAAGTTTTCCAAACAGACCAGCACCTCTGGTGACAACCCACCCAAGGCCCAGAATACCTTGATCAACTCAATTCACTTCTCTAAGTTTGACTCTTTTTTTAAATTTGTGTAATAATAATAAATTATGATTACAGATAATAATACTTACCTTACAGCATTGCCAAGGAGCAAATAGTGTTTAAATAAGGTACATGGGGCATCTTGGTATGTGAGAAGAATACAAACCCTGGACCCCTTTGGATGTCATACCCTTTGTCCCCTTCCAAAACAGAAGAGGAAGCAGCGGAAACACGATCCTGTCCCTTACGTTCCACTTGTCATTCATCCCCTTCAAGCTTCTAGAGCACAGAATGACCTGTTCTGCCATTTTTCTGCCAAAAAAAAAAAAACCCTTCAGGGTTCAATGATCACCTTCTGTAATGGTTTCCACATGCTCTGGTCTAAAACTTTAAGCAGTTTGGGGCAGCATATTTAGAAGACATGGCTAAGCTAGTGAGTCGTCCACCCAAGACAACACCCTCCCGCTCCATAGATCATGGTGTTGGACCCTGGCTACATAGGCAGGGTGTTATTTCCCAGCCCCTCTTGAGCAACATGGAGCTACAGAGCTACTCCTCAGCACTGGAGCTCGCTCAGGTGAGGGTGCTGCTCATCTCCCTCCCTGCCTGAGGTACTTAAGAAGCAGGTGATTTCTCTCCTCCTCCACTTGCCCTGTCTGTCAGCTGAAGAAAGGGCTCTAAGATCCAAAGAGATGGTGAAGCCACAAGAAATACACCTCTGCCCCTGAAAGACTGTATGGACCAGAATCCCAGAATCCAATCAAAAACTCACAGTTGGGATTCTACCTGAGGATTTTATTTTGTTTTATTTTTTTCTCTTTTCAAATTAGATCTCTTCCTCCAGACCCAGAACATTCTCTAGTATCTTCTCCTGGCTTGTTTTTCTTCATAGAACTTAGTTCTAATCCTCAGGAGATGCCAACAATCATCTTAGAACCACATGAAGAAAGAGAGCCCAGGAGAGAAAACTGTCACCACAGTAAAAGACAAAGCCTAGACCCAGAGAAAGATGAGAGTGTTGAACTTTGACCTTTTTTATGCATGGGAATCAGACGGTCCCTCCTAACTCTAACTCAAGATGGACTGAATGATCTTGCAACCAAACACTCCACCTGGAACAGCAGGGCTACCATTTTCCAGGCTCCCTCTGAGGACAGGAAGCTCCCCAATGGGAAAATCTAAACAGGATGCAACTGAAATCACCACACCCATGTATCCAGCTCTCTTTCCATCCTTGTCCTTGTACCCACCACAAGTCTCCACATCAACTACATTGGATTTCTCATCATTATCATTTCTCTTTTTTTTATTTCTTTCCTGACCCGTCATCTTTGCCTGGCAAGACTCAGCTTCTCTCAAAACAATTTTTAAATCTCTCTCTCTCTCTCTCTCTCTCTCTCTCTCTCTCTCTCTCTCTCTCTCTCTCTCTCTCTCTCTCTCTCTCTCTCTCTCTCCAAGTCTATATTACTTCCCTACAAAAACAGATTTTTAAGAAATGCCCAAAGAGGCTTTGGCCCCGTTTCAGTGTGAGGTCTCACTGAAACCACTTCAGGAAGGGTGACACCACCACAGACTTCCTGGAAAGAGTAGACTGAACCCACCTCAGAAGACCAGCGAAGTAAAGAAAACGAGCCACTCACTGTTCCCAAGGTCTGAGCCTGAGAAAAGCTCGGGAGAGCCAATTGCTGAAGAAAAAAAATAATATTTACAGAGGAGAAGCCTTTCTCTTCAGCAGGAAACTCATGCAGACCCTCTGCCTTCCTGTTCGCAGCTCCTGTCCACCACCCAACTACACTGCCAATGCCTGGGCAACCAAGCATGCCTCCACCTGAACGCCCATGTGGGTTATTTATTGCTCTGTGACAATCAGCCCTCAACCCTCAGATACATAACCCAGTGAAAATCAGACAAGAGATCCTACACATCAAGAATCTGGGAACAGCTTAGTTAGGTGATTCTGCTGGAAGCCTGTCATAGGATTTCAGCCAAGGCAACAGTGTGGTTCAAGTCATCTGAAGGCTGAGGGTGACTGGCTCATATGTCTCAAGTTAGCACCATTGACCAAGGGGCCTTAGTTCTTCTAAGGTGGACCTCTCCAGAAAGCTGCTCGAAGGCTGTTGGCTTCCACAACATGACTCTCCAAAAGATTTATCAGACAGTAATAAAGCCTCTTTTTTATGTAAACCTGAGTGGCTGGTCCATGGTGCATATGGCATGGAGTGATATCTGCCTTACCCAGGCTTAAAAAGCTGCAGAAGATGCTTCATGGTCAGAGGACAGAGAGCACAGACTCAGCTTCTGTGTGCTCCAGGAAAGATGCTAAGGATTCAGACACATCAGATGTTCAGAGCTGCCGGAGACAGAAGCAGAGGCTTGAGCCTCACCCCAGGTCTTACAGTACTGTGGGTCTGGGGTGGGCTCTGGCATCTCATCTCTCAGACCTGTAATCCAGTAATTCTGCAACTGGGATTCACATGCCGTTTGCTGTATGAGCAGCATTGACGTGAAGATATTGTAGGTTGTAAGGAGCCCCTTCTCCCCTTGTTTGGTTGTGGCTCTTAGCACATGGAACTATCTACAGAACCTTTAGCTCAATGTCAGGCACAAGGCAGATGCTTGGTCAGCTGTCACTCTGACCCAGCACTAGGGGGACTAGGAATCTGCCTGGGAGTGCAGGACATGTTTTACAGGGCTTGGAGGGGCTTAGACCTCACTTCACCAGGGCCTTCCTGAGCACAGGTGGGAATGAGCAATAAGATTTGTCTTCTTTCAGTTTATAATGTTCATTTAAGATCCCTTCGTTGCCAGGTAGTGATGGCACACACCTTTAATCCCAGCACTCGGAAGGCAGGCAGATCTCTGTGAGTCGAGGCCAGCCTGGTTTACAGAGTAAGTTCCAGGAGTGGCTTCAAAGCTACAGAGAAACCCTGTCTTGAAAAACAGAAACAAAACAAAACAAAAAAAAAAAGGTTCTTCCATGTCTTTTCCGGACTCAAAGGTTCATTTTTAGTGCAGCCTAGTATTCTATATCCATGGCCCCCGATGTACTGGGGCTTAATTATCTGCTCGTCTCCTGAAGGGCACATGGCTTACATCCAGGTTTTAATAAAGTTGTTTTAAAATAAAACAACTTTTCATATAGTTTTAGTTTTTTATATGTAGTCATTGTTGTTTTTGCTATTCTTCATTTATGCAAGCTAATAAAATTAAATAAGGGTTCTTAATCACTGCTACCCCCAGAATTAGAACTTTTCCCTAAAACTGAGATCCTCGACACAGCCCCATAGGGCCCCCATAGGCCCGCCTAGCCTTCCTCCCTCCTGAATCAGTGTTTATTCAAGGTGTTCATTGTCCTGACGCCTCACATCTCTCTGGTTCTCCCCAGAGCAGCTTACAAATAGTTTTTGCCATCCCCTTGTCAGAGACAAGCCACCCAGGCTGAGAAGCCCTGAGGAAGTTTTGGGGCTGAGGCACCATATAGTCCGAGTTCAAATCCAATGGCCTAGGGCCCAAATCTGGGTCAAGCGGCCCACCATGGCCCCCACCCACCATACCACCATAGTTCTCAGGACACTAGTAGCCTTGGTTGATTGGTAGGTTTGGATTTTGACGTTCTCTCTCTCTCTCTCTCTCTCTCTCTCTCTCTCTCTCTCTCTCTCTCTCTCTCTCTCTCTCTCTCTCTCAGAGGGGCACATACATAACACACAGGGGAAGGACAAAGGACAACCTCAGATGTCCTCACCTTCCAGTTTGTCTAAGATGACATCTTTTTGTTGTTTCTGCTGTGTACACCATGGTAGCTGACCCACAAGCTTCTGGGAATTCTCCTGTCTCCACTTCCCATCTCACCATAGGATCATGGGGGTCACAGATACACGCTACTGCACCCAGCTTCACATTGGTCCTGAGATCTGAACCCAAGTCTTCATGCTTTCATGGCAAGCAAGCCAACTACTGAGACCCCTCCCTGGCCCTGCTCCGTTTTCTTTTGACACCGTATATCCCTACATAGCCCTGACTGGTCTGGGATTCACTATGTAGCCCAGGCTGGTCTTAAATTCACAGAGATCTGCCTGCCTCTGCTTCCTAAGTACTCTGTGACCTTTTTTAATTAAAAAAATAATGCCAGCCCATGATTTTAAGATCAATTAAACCAGGGGCTAAGAGAGAAATCAACAGACTACTATCTACTGATATGAGCAGTTTCTGGGATGGTCAAATATACTTGCTATTTATCCTGTGTCTGTCCATCTGTCTGTCTATCTGTTCACACTCATGTGCATACACATACATAGGAACTGCCCTGTCCCTTCCTCTATTCACCAGATGTTCTCAGATACATTCTGTCTTCACAATGATCCTAGGACCTAGACCAAATACAACCCTCTCTACTTAACAGACCAGGAAACTGAGACTTGGAGAGGTCACGCTCACACAGCTGGGAAGGAGCAAGACTGGAATTGAAGGGCCATTGCTTTTCTCAGCACTCTGCTTGCTAAGGGTAGCTGGGGAAAATGCTTCTGCGTTCTTGAAATCAAATGGCCAGGATTCTCAGTGAAGGGAACATAGTCAACCTTAACTGGTAAATAAAGCACCTACTGCATGCCAGGCAATGTGTCCTTGGGCACCTCAAGGTCATCCTGAGCAAGTCAAACCTGAGGCCACCCTTCATCCTTGGGAGGAGGCAGAAGAGACAGTGAGAGAGGAGGGAAACTGGTGACCACTCCAGGATACAGCAAGCTGCAAGCTCTGGCCCTTTTTCTGTAATTTCTCCTGTCAAGCTCTAGGTAGACAGTGCCTGGAGCGGAGCTATATGGGCCACAGGATGGAAATAAACATGATTTGAATAATCCCAGCCTGACAGCCAGGGAGGACCGACAGGAAAATTGCCCCTTTGGAAAAGGCACATTCAAGCATGTCACCAGAGGCATCAGGGTACAGCAGTGCCTCAGTGTGCCCTGAGAGTGCTCCCCCAGGCCCTGGGTTCAGAGCTGGAGAGATGTCTTCAGCAAGATACAAGTGACAGAAGTCAGGACCACAGGCCAAACATGGCAGTAGCTTCACCATTGCTATTGAAGAAGGCTGGATTTGAATCCAGATTTCTCCATGCCCTCCCTCTCTGCTCCTCCTTAGGAAGTCACTTGGGATTGGGTGGTCCACTTCAGAGGGAATGTGCGGCTTCACTTGGCATCTCTATGGCAACCAGAGACTCCCATCTCCAGTAGCTATTAATCACCTGAGCCAGCCAGACTCTGACCAACAGTTGGCGTAGCTGGCATCAAACCCCAGTATATTTCCCCACCCCTAAAGTACAGCAAGGTACCATGCAGGGTGCCCTGAAAAGGGCAGCCTCCAGACCACATGTCGAGAATGGAGTCTCACCTTTGCCACTTTTCAGCCAAAGCCTTATCTAAACATTCGCCCTCTGCCAGGCTTCAGGCTTGGTGCTCTAGCTTTTCCTGATAATACCATGAATGAATAGGCACCAGTCCCTTGCCATTTTAAAGATGAGAAAAAAATCAAATCTCAAAGAAAGGGAGAGGGGAAAAAAAGCCCTTAAGGATACAGCCAGTAAAAGCTTAGGCTCTTTGTCTATAGTATTTATGCCAGGTGCTTGACACCATTAGATTATCTTGCTGCTAGACAAACAGGCCAGCACCACCGTATGGGATGCCCAGTACCAACCTGCAGCTTCGGTCCTTCCTGTTTCTTCCACAGGGAAAATGACCATAGTCTCTGAGCCTCTGTTTCCTCATCTGGGAAATGCTTAAGAGTGACCCCTGCCTCCTGGACCCCCACGAAGGCAGATAAACCTAAATAAAGCACTTCTAGTAGCCACAGACCCCAACACTTGCCAATCCCGCCAGCAAGCCTCCGCCCCTCCACTGTGCCTCCAGCCCCACTGTGGTGGACTCAGAGTTGTACCAGTTGAGTGGCCCAGGCACAGAATCTGTCCCTCTTGCTGAGCAATGCAGTTTATGCCAAGCATCCCCTCTCCTTTATGCAGGGTTTCCGTGACCCTCTGCCAGCAGCTCTTCGCTGGGCGGCTGCCACCATTTACCCAGCGCAAGAAAACTGCCTTTCTTCCCCCATTTAGGGTCTGGTTTTAATTTCTACAGTATTCTCTTTAATAACAATGCCTAATTAAAACATCTGTTAAAAAGTCTGTAACATTAACTTTACAGGGAGAATTTAATAGAATTATATTGAAATTGCAGGCATTTAACGGGCTTCCTAATTAGGCTTTTCTTTAAAAAAAAATGGAAAGAAGAAAGAAAGAAAGATTCCACAAATTAAAAATGCAGCCTCTTTTTTTTTTTATGATAAGAGAGGCTGTTGGACCAGTGGCTGGTACGACAGACAGAAACTGAGAGCCAGCAACAGGGTGCAGAGGGCAGCTAAAGGGCTAAGGAAACTCCCCCAAGATGGAGGACAATACAGAGAGGCAATCTACATGGTGTGGCAGGTGTCATGCTGGGAGCCTGTCATCTACATTCCCATTTATAGCCATGGGAACTATCACCAGCCCTACTTGGCTGATGAGGAAACTGAGGCAGACAGGGACATGACTCAGTCAAGATCACAAATGCACGAAACCAGACCAAGTGGAAGAGCCTACAGGGCCTCTACTCTTTTTAGTACTCCTCCCAGCCTCCAAGCTGTCCCTCAAAGAGTGTTCTAGAATCCTCTGCAGAGCTGAGTTTCCAACTTCATCTCTCCTCCTCCTCCTCCTCCCATGTCCCAGGCTCTGCTTCAGGTTCCTTGTTGGAAAGTCCTTATAGGGAAATGCTTCTGCCTCAGATGCTCTGGCCCTGGCTGTCACTGCCCAGGTCATCAACATCAAGCCGGGACATGACAGAATAGGAGGGCTCTCCAGTGCCAATGAGGGACACAAGTCAAGAGAGAAATGTCCAGAGATAACCTGGAAGGCCAGTCCTCGGACCCACCATGCCAACATCTCCCATCCACCCATGGAAAGTTCCAGTTCTCAGGCCCCAGTCAGCCTTCAACAGAAGACTCAGGACAGGGTCTGTGTGCTCTGTTATCATAAGATTGCCACGTGGCTCTGATGCCTTTAAATGTTGAGAATCCCATACAAAGACATCGGGGAGCCCTTTTATCCTCTGGTGGGTACTTACCCCTCCCAAGGGAGACACCAGAGCTTCAGCACTTAAGGAGAAGCCTGGCCTGTAGTTTGACTCCTGGCTAAGTGTCACAGGGGGGACATCAAGGGAAGATGTTTACCAGACGAGGTCTTGCTGTCTTCAAGAAATAGAAAAAACAAAACTTCCCTGACCCTATCCCCTCTCAGATGAATCTGAACCTCAGAAACAGTCCTCAGATATAGAGGTTGGAACCAGAGACCATTCTGGGATTCTCAGAAAGAAGCTGAGATCCTCCATGAAGGGTCTGGGTAGAAAGTTCCAAGTTCGAGCCAGGAGGAATTGCTTGCCCTCAGCTTTCACGCGCAGTTCCAACAAACCCGCCGGTCTCTACTACCCGCAAGCTGCCGACCACCCGAGGCCACCAAGCAGAGGAAGATGTAGAGATAGCTCAAACCCAACCCGACCCTCACCGTGTTCTGAGCAAGGGGGAGAGACCATTATTCCCCACAGCAAGTCTATGAGGACATCGTACACAGCCGGGGTCCATCCTGACGAATGGCTTGTGTTTGCAAGAATGAAAAGAACTGTGGGGTGCACAGGGTAGAACAGGAGGGCAGCTGGAGACAGAGATAGATTTGAAGCAATCTTGGGCAAATAGCGCTCCCTTTTGTGCCTCAGTTTCTCCATTGGGCAAATGGTTGGAGCCTAGGCTTATCTGGCTGTAACCTACAAAGGAATCCGAAAGGACGAAGACGGAGGTGGTTCACTGTCCTTCTCTGCTAAAGGACCAGAGCTCCTAATGGGGGCACAGAGCAAGCAGGCACCACGCAAAGGCAGGGGCTGGAGCTCTTTTAGTAAAACTATCCTGAATGTAGAGTTGGACCTGACACAGCCTCAGGGTAAGGAGAGGCCCCCAGACCACCTGTCTTGGCTCTTGACTCTCATTAGGGATTCTACTCCAGTCCTTGTTCTCACCACCCAGAAGGCCTCAAGACTCTGTGCCCTCCTCTCATTGGTCTAGGCTAAAAGGGTCCACACCCATCACATCAGCTCCCAAAACCCTTTCCTAAACACCAAGGAGAGAACCAGAAAACAAGGAAAGGAGCCCTGAAGCTTGGTCACTCTGCTGGAAAAATTCCCTTTAATGGTTTAATGGATGTCCCTGAGCCTCAGTCTCCTAATCCATCAAGCGGGAATAGCACGGAGATGACCAAATTCAAATTCATCAAAGGGCAGAAGAAGCTAATATTTGTAGCCCTTTTAGATGCATAGCCAGCATATAAGAAACATTATGGAATTATTTGTTCAATAAATAATACATGAAGATATGAATCTAGCTCCCAGGGCTGATGCAGCTGAGCTTATAGATTCACAGACTTTAAGATGACACCTGGGATCCTTTCTCCATCCCAGCCCCCAAGGAACTAGTACCACAGGAAAAGCTGGTCCTGTGGACTGGCTCTGCCTAGGGGTACCTTCTACGCCACCCCACCCCCACCCTGCTCCACCACACATACACCTGAACACCCATATGGACCTAAACAAGAGCAATGGGTGGGCAGTGGAAAGCCCCCACCAGAGTTTCTCATGACAGCTCAGGGAAGGCTGGAATTCACAGTTCATTGTGTGGGGCAGATTCAGTGGGACCATCTCCTGCATGTCGCTTCCTCTGTGCAATTACTACTAAAATTCATCAAACGGAACTGAGAGGTTTTAACGCCGGTAATTGTGGTGCAAAACGCTTTGTAATTGGTCTCACAAATGAAAGCCGGGGGATGCCGCTGAAAATGCAACCCTGCCCTACCCGTGAACAGTTCAAGGGTGCTGGCTCTGATGTGTTGTTCCTAGAAGCCATCTGGACCCCTCCACTGCCAGAGACCCAATGTTAGCTCCCCTGTCTGTGCTGGGGAATGCATCCCTGCAGTTCTGTCTACACCTTTCTTACCAGGACCTCAGCTTATAGAGATCAGAAGTCTGAAGGCCTCGTTGGGGGTGACCTTTTCCCATTCTGCTGCTGGGGGGTGGGCTATTCTCACCTCCAAGCCTTCGTTCCTCCCATTGCCTCCACCTCCAACCCTCATTCATATCTCATTTCATGTATCTGTGGTCCCCAGGCAGAGACAGCAATTCCTGCCTTCTGCCTTGGTCCCCTCTATCACTGGAGATTTCTACTGCAGCTCCTCCCATCTAATGAAATGGTTATATAAGAAAAGGGAGAGTTTTAGTTCAAAAGCCAAGAGCAGAGGGCTTGGGGGCATGGCTCAGTTTAATAGAGTGCTTGTCCAGTGTACACAGATGCCTGGGTTCTATCCTCAGCATGACATAAACCCCAGTTTAGGGTCTATGAGGACCAGAGAGAGGGTTCAGCTGTTAAGATTTTGGTTTCTTCCAGAGGTCTCAAAATTGGTTTCCATCACCCAGGTAGAGCAGCTTACAGTCAACTGCCTGCAACTCCGGCTCCAGGAACTCTAACGCCCTCTTGTGGCATCCTAGAGTGCCCACACTCATGTGCATGTGCCCACATACACATACATGTGACTAAAAAATTAACTGAAAGTTTAACAGCCCGGTGGCACGTAGCTGCAACCCCAGCACACAGGAGAAAGACGCAGAAGGATCAGAAGTCCCAGGTCGTTCTCAGCTACCAATGGAGTTCAAAGCCACCTTGCGTTACATGATGCCCTGTCCAAGAAAAAAAATAAAAATAAAAAAAGGCCAGTGGCAGAAAGCTTGTGAGCTATCTATCGGCCACAATTTTCCCATTCTCGTACATACCTTTTCTCTTCCTGCAGACTTTCCCATCCAAGGAAGTCTGTTCTCTTGTGCTAAGGCTGGCCTTGGACTTGCTTTGATAAGCAGGATTTAGTAGAAATGACACTGATCCAATTCTAGATTAGTCTTTAAGAACCCCAGCCTCTTATACTTCTATTCTCAAGGAAGTCAGCTACAAAGCTGTTTGGGCTGGAAGCCTGGTCATGAGAGACTCGTAGAAAAACGTTTGGATAGGTGAGAGGCAAAGTCGTGTTCTCTTTCCAACTGAGCCACCTGCAAAGTCTAACCTGTGTCATGTAGAGAAGAAAACCCACTCAGCTGAGCCCAGCCAACCCACACAAGAACATGTTTATTTGGCTTTCTTCTCTGCACCAGCTCTTGGGGCTGCTGTCTCGTTTAATTCTTGCAACAGCCCTGATTCTCATTTGACAAATTAGGAAATCAAGACCCAGAGAGATTAATCAATTTGTCTCAAACCCCACAGCCAGCAAGTGATAATGGTAACTGAAAACAAAGATTTGAACTGGTTACCAGAACCAGCCCTTTAGTGTTCAATGAATTTACCAGGGGATCTCGCTGAAAAACAGATCCAAGATTATCAGGTCTGCAATGGAGCCAGAAGGTCCACATTTCTGACAAGCTACCAGGCTTGTCAAAACCTTTTATTATTACTGTTGTGTCCCCCTGTGGCCACCTCAAAGGTAGGAATGTGTCTCACAGCAACTGCTTTCTGTGTGACATTTGTCGAGGGAAGGCTTGAGATTCTGGAAGTGCTAAGCACTGGTTGTTTGGTTGCTTGCTTGCTTGCTTGCTTGCTTGCTTGCTTGCCTGTTTGTTTTTTGGGAGCGAGGGTTGAACTCCAGGTTTCCCACATTCTAAGCAAGCGCACTACCACTGAGATACACCCTAGCTCTCAGAAACAATTTTGTGGGTAGGAAGCAAGAAGTGGGAGTTGGTCCTTCTAGCATACTCCATGGTAGCTCAGCCTCTTCCTCAGAGGGCTCAAGAGACTCACAGTTCCCATGTGATGTAGTTGGAGGCAAGAAATCTTAAAGAGGTGGACACCTGGCCAGAGGAGGAACATCCAGGGCATCTGTCTGGTACCCAGTCCCTCTCTCCTGCCATGGAGGAAGCCAAAAACCCAACCCTCACCCTCCTGGCCCTGAGTCAAACTAGGGGCCCTGCAAAGGACTCTCCTGGTAACATATAGTTTGCATCCCAGCCTAATGGGTGCCCTGCTGTGTGTGGACCACAGCCCTTCCTTCTCTTAGCTCTGAGGTCTCAACTTGTCTCCACATACAGGGCAATGCAGGTGATCTGTCGTTTGTGAGGCTGAGCAGAGGAGTGCATGCCAGGTGAGGGTCATATGACAACAGGAAGAGAGAACACACGCACACACACATACATACATACAAACACACACACACACACACACTTTCCCATGGGAACGCAGCCCAGCCACTGCCTGCTTCCACCCAGAACCACCAACTGCCAGCTTTCTCAGGAAACATGGACAGTCCAAAAACTAGGGAATTGGTGTGAGAGAGAGAGCACTGGGGGTTCTCTGAGGTTGGAGAGAGGAAGGACGTGAGGTTTTTGCTGATCCCAGCAGACTAAGTGCCTCTTGTCCCTTCACAGAACCTGGGGGCAGGCAGGGACTAAGGTCTGGGGACAAGACAAAAGCCAGAGATCCGGAACATCAGCAAACATCCATGCTAAGCAGAGGCCATGGAGAAGAACCACAGGGACAGGCAGGAAGGGGCAGTGCACTGAGGGACTTAACAGTCCTGTCCCCACCCCTGCTAAGTAGCCAAACAGCTGGCACTGCGGGGGATAATCAATACCTTTGGATGACTCAAGCCAAATGGACAAAGGTCTGCCAAGGAACAAGAAGTCAACTGAGTGACAATATTGATAGAGTCACAGACATGGCGCCTTGCCCGCTAAGCCTTGATAGCCGTGAGCTGCTGTTCTCACTACTGCTGATCATGGGTGTTTTCGGAGTGAACTGCCTGGAAACCCTGCATACCTGTGGTTGGCCAGCTCTGAAGGAGCACAGCCCAGGAACTCCTGGGTCTCCACCTCTAATTATGACCTCCTCTCCTGTCTCTGGAGTCCCAACCAGCCCCCTCCTTCTCAGGGTGTCTGTGTTGTTCAGGCCAGCTGTGCTTAGGAATCGGTGGCTACTTTTTGACCAAAGACAGGGCCTGGGAGCGCTTCCTCAGGAAATGAGGAACCGTGGAAAGCAGGGCACAGCAGTGTGCTTGCTCTGCGGGCCTCAGGGGCTTGTTCTCTGCCACTGAAAACACTTCATCATCAAAAGTGTTCGCCACACTTCCCCAGATGTCAGCCCAAACCGGCTCTCAGTGCCAAGTAGATACAGGCATCCTCCACTGAGCCTGTTTCTCCCTGCTCAGCTCTCAGTGCCCCCAGCATCCCACACTGAGGACCACTCAGGGAATTCTGCACTGGTTCTGAAAGGGACAGTAGTCCATGGGAGACAGACTCTATATCTGTGAATGGCCTCACCTAGACCCCTCTGACCTCAGGACATCTCGCTACACCCAACAGGCTAAGACCTGGTCACCACTTTATAGTAAGCTGCCTGCCTCTCACAGCCACTTGAAGCGCAAAGCCCCAGGGAGATTTGGAATGGCCTAACATCTGTCCTTCTCCATGAGCAAAGATCAGTTTCTTTTCCCCTCCTCACACCTTCGCTGGCTTCGCTACCATCTTCATCAGCACCATTGCTCATGATTACTGTATCCCAGGTGCTACATCAAGTACTTTAAGTGGATTAGTTTCAGCCTTCTTGTTCCCACAACTACACCACAAGTAAGGGACTGCCATTATCCCTATTGTAAAGATCAGAAGCTGAAGCGCAGAGGGGCTAAGTCATCTGCCTAGAGGCATACAGTAAACTACTGGTAGGACCAGGATTTGAACCCAGTCAGTCCAAGTGCAGAACTCACCAGCTTTAACGAATCACCATAATTCTTACCCATTCACACGTATATAATCCTGTTCAGCTGATTCTCCTCATTTCAGGCCCATGTGTTGTAGACGTGAGGAAACGCCACAGAAATACAGACTGAACAGTCAAGTGCTTGCATCAATCTCCAGAACCCAGTTAAAAGTAGCCATTTGCGGGGGGAGGCTGAAAAGATGGCTCAGTGCCTAAACCACTTGCCTTGTATGTGTAAGTACCTGAGTTCAGTCCTCAGCACTTACAAAAATGTGTGTAAATTCCATAATATGGAAATATGAAATTCCTGGAACAATATGGCCAAACTATCATATTAGGGAGTTCTGGGTTCATCTGGGCCCTTGTCTAAATGAATACAGAAGAAGAAACCTGTCTACATTAGCCTCAGACCTACACATACACTACACACACACACACACACACACACACACGTACACACACACAAAAGAGGAGGGGGGAAAAAGGCAAGTATATATTATATGATACTGACCTCAGCACTGAAGAGGTAGAGACAGACAAGTCTCCCAGACCAGTCAGCCTGGCTTACATGGTGAACCCAAGACAACTGAGAGACCCTGTCTCAAAAACCAAGGTGGACAGTTCCTGAGCAACAGTACTGGAGGTTGTCCTCTGGGCACCACACATACTCAAACACAGGTGCAACATACACACACATGTGCACAAACAACACACACATGCACACACAAAAGAAATGCAAATTGAGATACAGAGATCAGTGGGCAACAGGGGACTCAGTGCCAGCCCAGCTCACCACCACCACCATGCTGCCCCCTGAGTCTTCTGGAGGTTTCTGCTTGGTTCAACTCTCAGTAAAATAGAGACAGAGTGGATGAACTTGGCTTCAAAGTGGCCTTTTCCTGCTCAAGTGTCCAGGAGTTTGGAGGGCTCGTAGGGTGAGGTATCAGAAGAACGGCAGCCCTGCTAACCTTCCCGTTGAAGAGCAAAGGCCTCAAAGGCACTGTGTATGGGGTTTCAGTGACTTCGGCCTGGACCAAGGTAGGGCACAACAGTCTAGGCAGCTAGGGTGCAAGGGACAGGCTCAAGAGACTGTGGGTACAACTGACTGTGGAGAGATACAAGGGGCTGACACCTGAGAAACAGCTTTAGACCAAGTCTCCCTTACTGCCCACTGCTAACACAGCAAGGACATCTGGCAAAGCCTGTGCCCTTTCCCATGGCTTGGAAGAAGCATAGATGGGGGAGGATAGACACAGGAACCTCCTTAGTAATGACACTCACACTGCAGCCCCTACTGATACCCACATTTCAGAAGAGCTTGTTATTACCACCTGAGATCTTTTCAGGAATCGTTCATCTGAATCTGGTGTTGGCTTTCATAATGATCCAGAATTTTCTGGCTACCAGAATGACCCAACCAAGCTGTTATAATTTCCACTCAGGGAGAAGCTCAGGGTTTTAGGTAACGTGGGTGGCCTGAGGGAAGCTTGTTGAAATATTAAATACAGGGCGAGCCTGCTTCCTGCCCAGTCTGTGACCGGATCTGCCTCGTTTGGGGCATCTTCCCAGAGGACTTGGCAAAATTGTAAGTTTTGGGGAGCCAGTGAATTAATAGGTGGTGTGGGAAGGTCCTCAGTCAGTTCAAGTTCAGGGACTCCAGTTTCTTTGCCTCCACTGCGATCTCTCCCTTAGACCTAAAAGACCCCCCCTACTCCAGGCTGAGGGTGTAGCTCAGTTGGTAAAGCCCAGCACTCATGAAGACCCGTTTGAACCCCAGCACCATATAAACCAAGCATGCTGGTTCCTGCTTTTAATCCCAGCACTGGGGATGTGAAGGCAGGAGAATCATTGGCATCCTCAGCTTCATAGGAAGTTTGATAGCAAGTTGGACTACATGAGATGGGGTGGGCAGTGGAAGGTGTGGCGGGGGCAGGGTAAAAAGGATTCCCTATTCCTTATGCAGGGACCTCAGTGGACTATGTCATGGGTTTGCAGTGCCATTTACTCTGCCCTGGCCATGAAGACACACACACACAACACACACACACATAAGGAACTTATACAGGACATACACATACACACTAGGCAGTATAGGCCACCAGAACACCAGCAGTTTAGCTGTTGCTCCCAACTGGAGTGCAAAATAGAAGAAAATTTATCTACAAATACCGCACGGCCACGGAGAGGTTGCTGAGGAAGCCTCCAAGCTTGTTTACCAAATTATGGCATTATGTATTAACTGTTCTGCCCTAATTGCACTTAGCACTTGTTTTTAATCTCACTGTTCACATGTAGAGCAGAAAGGATGCTGAGCTTGGAGGAGAGGACAAGGTCACTGATAAATGCCTGCCACTCTGTCTGCTGCTGGGAGTGTGGTGGCACCTCCAGCTTCCGCAGAAGCTGGGCTTTGACCATGGGCAGAGGCAAGGTGTCACCTGGGCAATAGCAGCCCAGAGACTAACAAGACTGCAAACAGTGGGTCCTTAGCACACCTGGCTAAGGGACAAAGATTTGTAGCAAGGTTCAAAGGACCAAGAACAACTCCCCGTGTGCTCATCTAGACCCTAAAATGCCCCCAGGGGCCTCAGGGCAAGAAGTTCTCAAAAGATGTGGGGGAGTCTAAAGTGTTGAGAGAAACCCTCTCCAAAATAGCAAATTTAGCTAACCCTGGGCCAGACAGTTCTTTAAAAGGAAAAATCAATTGCTTCCTCCATAAACTGAAATTGTTATATTTTCTCTACCCCATTTCCTGGATTCTTACTTGGTTCTGCCTCTTTGGGTGGGAATGGAGGGCCCTTAGGAACTACCAAGTCACAGACTAGAAAGAGGAAAGAATAAAACTATGCCTTCAGCTTCTTATGTTTTCTGGGAATTATGATCTGTCATATCTAAGACAGTAGTGTCCAAGTCTTGGTTTCCTCATCTTACAAACTAAAGAGACTTTCTTAGAGTAGGGAGACCTACATGAGAATCACGTGCCCCACGTGCAGGGCCCTTAGCACAGCACCAGACACTCACGGGACAAGTTCGCTGTGATTACTCACTGTGGTTCTCCCAACAACCAAAGCAGTGTGTAAGCTGGTGTTCAGTGTGGTTAAATAACTTGCCATGGTCACACATCTGATAAGTGGGATAGAAACGGAACAGCCAAAGGGCAATCTCCTTTTGTTACCCTCTTCCACCCGAGGAGAGCCCAAACTAGCCTCCCGATTCAGGGCAGACTGAATGCCCTGAGGCCAGGCAGGTGTTCTGCCCAACGTGGTTCAGATTTCTCCACAGGGAATGTCTGGAAGCACACAAACACCCATGCGAGGTTCACGGTATCTCATTAATGGGGACCCTGTTTCCGTGAGCACAGCCCTCCCAGTGGTGCGCTTGGCCCCCAAACACCAGCACTGCGTTCATGGTTGCTTCATTTTGCACGAACAGAACTGGGGAGAGTTGGTCCAGGAGCAACCACGTGACAGCTTCTCCCCTGCCTCTTTCTTCCTTCCCCATTTTGCCGCCCCACCCCATTTCAACAGCCAAGACCTTTTCATTCCAGGCCCAGGGCACAAACCCTGCACTTCCGAAGGAAACAAGCGCTGAATAGATTTAGCAGGTTCTGATAAATGTCACATTTATTTTGGTGCCAATAGAGTCACTGCATCTTAATTAAGACCCCACCACCCACCCTGCCCCAGATGTTGGTGCGGATGGGAATGACACACGCCACAGACTCCACTGACACTGGGGAAATGAGACTCCTGTAAGCCAGTGCTAGGAAGCGGTGCTGGGCTTGGCCCTTCCACACTGGGACACTTTCTAGGGGGCTGGTTCTTCCAAGTCTTTCTGATACCTTTTTTCCTGCTTCAGTTTCCTCATAAGGAAGAAAGAGCCACCGCTTTCTACCCTAGGACACCCTCCTGCGGGCTGAGAGCCACAGAGATGTTCTAAGCCTGTTTGCTGATTCTAATTGATTCCAAGCCGCATTCCCCAGCGAATAGACCAGAGAAAGGTCAACTGGGACAGTAGGGTTGCTACGTGGGCGTGGGCGTGGGCGGAGCCGAATTGGGTGGCTGAGCCTGCAACTTCTAGCCTGCCAGAGAGTGAAAGCAGGGAGATTCCAGCCTCTTGTCCAGAAAGCGCCACCTAGGATAGGAACCCAGGCACTGGAGGGGGGAGGGGAGGCGGATGCTGAAAGGGGCGGGGCCAGAAGCATAGGCCATCCTTTCATTTGGCTCCCAGTAACTGGAGTACAAGACAAAAGACACAGAGGGACCTGACTCCTAGCGTTACCTGTCACCCCCACCCAACCAGCCTCAAAGGCCTTGGGACAGGATAACACACGAGGTGATGAAGTGACCGGTGAAAGTCAGGTGGGCCCTTGTGACGCTCCCCCACTCACGGTAGATGGAAATTCACTCTCTCTGCATTCTGCTGAGCCTAGGTGTTCTCCCGAGTTTTTTTTCTGTGATTTTATGTTCTCAAAGCTTTCCTTTCGGTCAGAGTTATGAACCAAAGCCTGCAACTCTACTCTTGGAGTAAGGAGAAGTGATAAGAAGTATCAAAGGGAAACTCAGGGAAGAGTGCCTCACAGCCTATGGAAGAGCCTGAGATAAGGATGAGAGCCAGATGCCGTTGTGCTTACGACTTAAATTTAAATTAAAATAAAATTCAATTAAAATCGCAACTTCTCACCATCCGGCCAATGTCAAGCATTCAACAGCATATGCTTGCACGCCGAGCCTCTTGGGCAGTACAGACAGAGAAGACTCCCATCACATGAGAAAACTCTCGTGGAAGGGGCTGTGGTGGACTAGAGAGAGGACAGAAGTACCATCCAGAGAATAAATCAACTTTACAGTATGTAGGAGGGTCACACGGGTCACTGAAACTGACAGAGTGGAATTGGAGTCCCAGGGCAGAGAGCTGTATCATCTGGATAAGACAGTTGGGGAAGGTGTCTCTGAGAAAGTCACATGTCACCAGTGACCCACAGGGAGATTGTAGGAGGGAAGAGAGTTCCAGACCAAAGGAAATGCCCTGAGGCAAGAGTGTACAGGGCCTTGTTCAAAGAAGAAGGTGTCATGATCTGTGCCTATAGCCCCGGGAGAGGCTAATGCCAGAGGGTTGCTTGAGGTCATCAATTCAAGATCAGAATGGACAACAAAGCTATAGAAAGGAATAGAAGTATTTTCACATCAAGTCAGGCCTCAAGAGAGCTGGAGAGAAGTCTCAGCTGTCAAGAGCACTGGCTGCTTTAGCAAAGGACCCATGTTCCATTCCCAGAACCCACCTGTGACTCCAGTTCCAGGGGACCTGATGCCCTTCAGGCAACAGCACATTCATGGTACACAGACATACATGCAGTCAAAACATCAATACATAAAATAAAATAATTTTAAAATACATTGCAAGAACTTTGCCTGTCTTTGAGAAATGGAGAATGAGTACCAGGTTTTGATTGAGACCTATTATGTGATTGACATTTTGGCTTTTGTTACTCTTGCTTTTTTAAAGCAAGGTCTCACTCTGTAGACAATAGCACACTAGAACTTACAGGGTCCTTCCTGCCTCAGCTTCCCGATGATTGACATCTTTGTATGTAGAAGCCATAAGAGTTGATCATATAGAGGTAGAGAACAGAATACCAGAGCCTGGCATGAGCAGACAGGTGATGGATTTGGGTGATGGCAACAAAAAAAAAAAATAAGGACAACAAAAAAAGCAGTTCTCATGCTGGAGCACAGTAGGGTGAATGTGATATATACAACCTATTATATATTTCATAATAGCTACAAGAGAGTATTTTGAATGCTCCCAACACAAAGAAGTGCTGAATGCTTGATGTGATGCAAATGCTAATTATCTTGTCTTGATCATTACAGGAAGCATGGGCCAAACATTCCACCATGATCAACTAATATGTTCAATTATTATCTGCAATCAGAAATTCTGTGTGTGTGTGTGTGTGTGTGTGTGTGTGTGTGTGTGTGTGTGTGTGTGCACGCATGCTTACCTAACCACCATGGCATGTGTGTGGAAGTCAAGATTGAACTTTCAGGACTTGAGTCTGTCATTCTACTTCAGTGGGGCTGGGGCTGTTTTGCTTCTGCCACTCTGTATTTCAGGTGTGCTGGCCAAGGAACTTCCAAACAATTCTCTTGCTTCCACCTCTCATTCAAGGTAGGAGTGCTGAGATTACAGATGTCAGCCACCGCATCAGATTTGCAGTGGGTTCCAGGGGTCGAACTCAAGTTGTTGAGCTTGTATGGAAAATACTTTTATCTGCTGAGCCATCTTGCCAGTCCTCAATTGCAATTTTTTAGAATCCCAAATAGATTATCATAGAACTGAAAAAAAAACTTTATCTGCTGGATTGAGGATAGATGGTTGGGAACAAGGGCCGAATCTCAGAGGTGACTGAGGAGAGAGGTGCAATAATGCAGAGGAAAATGTTAGAGACAGGGATCCAGAAGACCCGGGCACCGAGAAGTGATAGAGTTGAGGTTCTAGTTTGAGGGTGGAGCCCAGAGAGATGGCCGGTGGAGATGGGATCATTGTGAGCACCACAAAGTGTGGATTCTGAGAGACTGTACCACTGTATCATCAAGAGGAGCAACTAATCAAGCTGCCTTGAAGCCAGATCATTTGGTTAAATTGGACAAGTTCTTTTCCGGTCACCTACAGCTTCCTGACAGTGAGAGGAGGGGAGGAGAGGTGGAGGAGGCTGTTTTCTCCAGGGACAGAGGGGAAACTTCACTACAAAGAGCTGGAAAGAGCCCAAAGAGTCATATTTTGTTACACACTATCTGCAACTCAAACAGCTTTGTCCTGATGGGTCTGTTTGTCATAGATCAGTTAGTGGGTAGATTGCTTTAGTAGCAAATGGAGATTCAGACAATGCCAGAGCCGATAATGGTGCCTGAATGCTGGTAGGCGCTAATCAGGACTCAGCAATGACTCTGTCATGCAGATTGAAGTGCGAGCATTTGGAGTTATTACTCAAGGCTTGTCTCTGCAATTAGATGATTGCATAACCTTAATATGATCAATCCCGCCGGATGTGAATTGTGCAGCTGTAACCACAAAAGAAGGTGGCGTTTCTGTTTTCTTGTTGAACACAAACATTATATATGCGCAAGTCATAATTTTATAATGGCTGCTTTTGGCAAGGAAGAGCTTTGTCAGTCAGAAGATGCAGTTGAGGAAAAAATGCAATAGGAGTGCTTAAAGAGATGGTCATAATGTCAGTCTTCGCCTTGGGAAACATCGCTTTGTGGGTCTCTCTCTCTCTCTTCCTTTCCCTCTCCTCTCTCTCCCTTCCCCTTTCCCTCTCCCTCTCCCTCTTCTTTGTGCACATTAATTTTGAGGCCAGGAAGTTGGGAAACTTAGAACCCATCTTGAGCCCTCCCGGGACAACACGGTTTTGTGCTCACACATGCACCGTGGAGATTGTCGGAGAGAATCAGCTTGACATTCATCAGCAATTGCACATCACACCCCGTTCATCAAGCCTCATTGTTCTGAGGGGACGTGAGCTGCGACTCTGGCTCTTGAGATCCCACATCCTTGCAGAATTCTTCACCCGCCCCCCAAGGCCCTGCTTGGGGGACTCCAAGGACACAGCCCTCAGATGCCTTCTGCCTCTCATGCCCTGTATGCTTTAGGGACAAAACAATAAGGAGACCACACTGAGGGTGCCAAGATTTCTCCTCTGACTCTGCCCCATTTCCAAGGAAGACAGATTCTGAGGATGAGAAACATTTGGAGGTGAGAGATTATTTTTATTGTCATCAGAGATCATGGTCATGAAAAGGGGGACATGGTGAAGGAGAAGTGGGTGATAGGAAAGTAGTGGAAAAGAGACATTTAATAATAACACATTCTGAACGTTGTCCAAAGACGAAATCTGGTGGCCAAAGGCGTGAGTGACTAAAGTTGTGAGCATGCGCACATGCGCACACATGCCAATAACATCTGATCAGAGCTGGAGTTTCAAGTCAGGGTCAAAACCAAGCAGCACATGCTGCTTCCTGGGAGGCAGACTTCAGGATGGAGGTTCTGACTCAAGACACATATTGGAAGCTGGTCTTGGGGTCCACACCCACAAGAAGAAGAAAGGCAGCAAGACTGAGCAGAGGGAGACACAGAAGGTGATATATCTGTGTCAGTGCAGTCCAGGTTGCCCCACATGGAGCTCTGATGCTGGAGTGGCCCCTCAGAATTGCCCCAAATGCAGGCAGGGAGGTCCAGCCTTTGTGTTCTTTATTGACCAGCCAATGGGTGTGGGATGGCCCAGGAAAGTGGCATAGCACTGGATAATGGGACTCTCTTCAGCTAGGGACATTTTTAGAGAAGGCTGGATGTTGGGAGCTATCCACTGCCTACCTCCTCAGTGGCTGGGAGAATTCTCCTTCTGTCCTGAATGACGACTATGGATACAGCCTAAGAGGTTTGCCAATGTCTCTCAAGAGCTTGGGGGCAGGAGTGAAGTGTAGCTCAGAGGTAGTGTTTGGCTAGCTTGGGCAAGGCCTTATTTTTATCTCCAAAACTGAAAAAAAATTGGAGGACAAAGAGAATTAACATTGAATGGAAGATTTAAGTATGGGATAGAGGAAGGTGTTCATGAGAGGCGAGCCCCTGAGTTCTGAGTCTGAGACAGGCAGGCTCAACCCAGTTCCTACCCTTCTTCCCTAGACAACCTAACCCTTCTTAGACCTTTGCCAAATGTCTAAGCTGGGTGGTCACAAGCAGAGACCTGGGACACAGGATCAGAACTGGAGAGAATCCACTTGAACATATCTCCATTTAATAATTCACCTGCCGAGATGCCCAAGTGTGGGCAGGGCTCTGTGCGCACACCAGAAGGATGCTCTCCATGTCAATCAAGATGGGATGCAGAAACTGGGTAAAGGTTCACCACAGTCAGAGGCAGGCTTGGGCTAGCCTAGCACTCCACTCCAGCCCATCCTCTCCTCTCAACTCTGGGACCATGAGTTCATTCCCTCTACCTGGATGTGCATCCACAGGACTCCTAAACTGACATGTTCCTAACCTCCCTCACCATCTTCCACCTTCTGCTCACTGAATGGTCCAGCATCTACCCATACTGTATAGAGCAGAGCCCCCTTTGATTCCTGTCATCCTGACACCACCACAGGCAAATTTGCCCTGTGAGTTCTGCTTCCTTCCAAGTCTGGAATCAACCTACCCCTCTCCCGTTAGGTCCTGACTTCCAGAAAGCAATCCTTCTAGTGAAAGCCTCCAAACATACTCACTCCTCCTGATACCTCCTCATTTGCATGACCAGAGGATCCTCCTAAAATGGAAATGTGGTTACAGCCATTCTATACTGAAATTCTTCCATGCCTGCTCCTACTGTCTTCAGAATGAAGTTTGGAGCATCACCTCTAGTCTTCCCCTCTTTTTCTCCCCATCTACCACCAGCTCCATCTCTCTGTGTGCTTCCAGTTCATCACACGCGTAGCTTCTGTGCAGTTCAGAATGTATCCATTCTGGATGGAACTAGTAATACAGACTATACACTGGATTTTTGCACACTGGATTTGAAGGGGAGGGTGTCTGCCATCATTCTTTCTCATAACATGGCCGAAGTATAGCACTGTTTGAAGGAGTGAACAGGATAAGGCAAAGAGGAAGGCCCAAAAATCTCTGGATAGACAACATAAAGAAAGACTGTGGAACCTTGGGTATGACAACAACAAGCATCTAGGACTTCCCAGGATAGAACAACTGGAGAACTGCCATATATGGGATGCCCATGCATCCTTAAGCATTGCCAGGGCATAAACGATGATGATGGATCTGAAGACCTACCATCCCTAGTGTGGACTACACGCCTGACACCCAGTTGAAGAGTACTTTCCAAGGCCCCTGCACCGGGGCCCTTGCTGGGCTCAAGCATCTGGGACTATGTTAGTTACCATATCTGGCACTGTAACAAAACACCCTGCTGACACAGCTTGTAAAAGGAGACATTTATTTGGTTCCTGGTGCCAATGGGACAGTCCACTGTGGAAGCAGGGGTGTGTGGTAGCTGCTCCTCACATTATGGCTTGATTAGGAAGCAATGAGCTCAGGCAGAGTCCAGAGCCTTGGAAGGTCTTCCCCAAGTGACCTCCCTCCACCACCTAGGCCCCATGTCTCAAGAGTTCCACAGCCTCCCTGTCTTGGTTTCTTTTCCTACAGCCATAACAAATTGCTCTGATTATAGCAGTCTAAGGAAGAAAGGTTTATTTCAGCTCACAGTTCAGAGTTGCAGCCCAGCACTGTCAGGGAAGCCACAGAGACAGGGGCTTGAGGCAGGTAGTGACATGGCCCCCAAAGTAAAGAAGCAGAGAACAACTCATAGATGCATGTTAGCTGGTGCCCAGCAACCTTTCTCTGTTTGTGCAGTCCGGGACTCTACTCAGGGAATGGCATGTCTTCACACACCAATTAACATAAGAGAGACAATCCCTCACAGGCAGGCTCAGAGGTGCGTCTCCCGGGTGACTCTAGACTTTGTCACATTAACAACACCAGTTGTCATAGTCCCCCAAAAGTACTGCCAAATGCATGAGCCTCCAATAGACATTTCAGCCTTAAAGCATGTAACAAGGACGGTGCTCCACTAAGAATGTTGACAGACCTAAAGAACAATAGTTCTGAGCCCCCATTTCTGTTCTGTTAAGAGGTAGTTGGGCGGGGGGGGGGGGGGGGCGGGGGAGGGGCCAAAAAAAAAGAGAAGAGGTAGTTGGCGCTTCTGTAAGTTCTGGCCAGCCCTGGACAGACTACACGTGAGAGGTCCCTAGAGGGGCCACAGGCTGCAGAGTTCTTGTAGTAAGGACTGCCCACTGAGAGCCACAACGGTAAAGCTACCCACTGTCATTTGTTCAGACAGACAGTATTATATGGTATGAGCACAGGTTTTAAAGAGAGGGGGCAGAACCATGGAGGCATGTGATTGCCAGAATATGAGGAGGAGCTGACACTGGAACCCAGAGAGAATTAATGAAAATGATATTTTTCCTCTTAGGACAAAAGGAGACTCGGCACTCCTTCAGAGTACTTTTTTATTGTCAATACTCTTTCTGGAACTCTGGACAGCCGTAAATAAACATTACATACTGTTTTGTCTGATACTAAAGTTTCTTCCAGGCACCATCAACACAATGGTGTCTACCACACTCTGAGAACCTTGCATCATGGAGAGGGATATGAAAGTGCAGAGACAGGAAAGCAAAAGACTCTCTTCATCAGGATGTCACCAAGCTGCAGTCTCACACTGACAGAGTCTTCCCAGACTCTGCGAACACAGACTCAAGGCTGGAAATTGATGGCAAGTTTAGGAGCTGCTGCCGGACCAAGCACTGCTTGCCCAGGCTACCCTCCAGCAACATGGTCCAAAAGGAAACCCAGTCCTCTGGTCCCATTGCCACTTCTCCCTTGTCTTCAGGGCTGAGATCAGGCATCACCTTCTCTAGGATGACACAGATGCCCTTTCTAGATGTCCTGATACAGCACATCCCTGACTCCACTGTCAATTACTGCCCCACAACAGACACTTGGACAGTAGGAAGATACTGTCACTCATCTATGTAGCTTAGTTACTTTTCTATTGCTCTGAAGAGACATCATGACCAAGGCAACTTATTTTTTAAGCATTTAACTGGAGACTTGCTGACAGTTTCAGAAGATGAGTCTATGACATCATGGTGAGGAACATGGCAGCAGGCTGGCACAGCACTGAAGCAGTAGCTGAGAGCTTACCCACAAGTAGCAGGCAAAGAGCTCCCTCACCTCTAGGGACACACCTCCTCCTCCAACAAGGCCACACCTCCTAATCCTTCAAAACAATCCACCAACTGGCAACCAAACACTCAAACATATGAGCCCATGGGGGTCATTCTCATTCAAACCACTACACTATGTTAACTCCACTATGTTCAACTTAGCAAGACCAAATCACATACATACAGCACTGTAGTGAAGAGCTGCAGGCTGCATTCCTGCTGCCTGGCTTTTGGCCTCCGGCTAGCTTATGCCCCAAAATAACATCACACAAATTGTATTCTTTTAAACACTGCCTGGCCCATTATTTCCAGCCTCTTACTCACATCTTGACTAAAGCATATCGAATAATCTGTGTAGCACCACAAAGTGGTGCCTTACCAGGTAGATTCTAGCGTACGTCCATCTTGGGCTGGAGCTTCATCGCATCTGGCTTCTCTCTCTGAGGAGAGGCACGGCAGTCTGTCTAACTTAGGAGAGGCGTAGCATCTGATTGAGCCATCTACCTCACTTCCTTCTTCCTGTTCTGTCTACTCCACCCACCTAAGGGCTGGCCAATCAAATGGGCCAGGCAGTTTCTTTATTAGCCAATGGGAGCCCCCCATCATTTCCCCTTTTTCTGTTTAAACAAAAAAGAAAGGCTTTAACTTTAACATAGTAAAATTACATATAACAAAACAGTTATCAAGTAAGAATTACAGTTACAATATTTATATCTACTTTATCTTTTATCATAACAAAGGAAAACAACTATAACTATCTATCCTTCAGCTCCATCAAAGACTCCAGAAGAACACAATATTACCTAAGTAAATCAGAAATATGCAATTTCCATATAACTCTAGAAATGATAGAGACATCTCGCTGCCTGGACAGTCACCCAAAGTTCTTTTGTATTGTTGGGGCATCTATCTTCGGCCTATAGGCCCACAGTATCCAGCAGAGTTTCCCATGAAGCAGGAAATTTCAAAGACAGTTCAGTCACTATCTGCTGTGTCCTGCAGAATGTCTCGCAGACTCTTTCATGAATCAGGAACCCAAAGAGATCATCTCACCTCTAGGCAAGTTCAGCAGTCCTCTCTCTGAGGGTTCTCTGTGTCCAGTTTATGCAATAGTCCAGGCAAGAGCAGTTTCTTGCCCAAATGGCTATCAAACTCAATAAGGAGCCTCTTCAATGCCCATCTTCCTCTTGAAGTAGATTGGTGCTGCCAGGAACAGACATGTCTCATTGTCATGAAAAACCCTAAGTTATTAAGACATTTAAAATGCAATATTCTGTAGTCTTTGGAAGATATGAAGTATGCCTATCTAACTGAAATATATCTCTATATATCTAGAAACTCTAACTAACATGACTACAAGCTTAACTATTATCAATGATTATTCATTAGCAACCTATATTTCCTAATTATACATTACATTTTTAAATGAACTACACAATCACAATACCTTAATCGTTATTAGAAATACATATACATATAACAAAATAGACCTTAAATTTCTATCAATAAGGCAAAATTTATACCAATGTAAATTATTCATATCTATATCATCTCCCCCTTTAAATGTAAAAGAACATTTATAAACAATATTTGGGAATATGGATGTAGTTATTTCTCTCCAAACTGCTTCCTGCTGAATGGGGACGCTGTTAATCAGATCTTTCATGGTGTAACCTGTGTGCCAGGTTCATCTCAGTCATCAGCTGGGTGAAGTAATTTTCTGAAGGTGTTCACAGCAACCTTTCAGGAGGGCGTGGTCTATCATACCATATTGGGATAGAAGCAATCCAACGGGTCTCATTTTCTGTAAAAATAAAAGAAGAATCTCTTTTCCAAAGTATCATATCCTTAGATCCAAATTCTAAAGTCAAGGTATTTTCAAGATATCTTTCTTGGATTAGTTCAGCAGCATTTGTAAACAAATATCTTTTAGCAGCTGTTGCTCCTTCCTCAGCATTCAAACAATTCAAAGAGAGCACAATAGCATATAGTATCAAGATTCTCTGTGTATTTTCCATCTTTGTGCAGCTTTATTTTAACCTCTATTTCGTTTATTTTTACTTTTATTTTTTGAGACAGGTTCTCTGTATATCTTTGTCCTGGAATAACTCTTTAGACCAGGCTGTCTTTGAACTCACAGAGATCTACTTGCCTCTGCCTCCCCAGTGTTGGGATTAAAGGTGTGCTCTACAACACCTTGAACTCACAGAGATCTGTCTGTCTCTGCCTCCCAGGCACTGGGATTAAAGGTGTGTGCTACCACACCTCGAAGTCACAGAGGTCAATTTACCTTTGCCTCTCAAGTGTTGGGATTAAAGGTGTGTACTACCACACCTAACTACTTTCTTTCTTCCTTTTTTACCCTAAGAACTTTAACCTTTAGCATGCATATATTTTTAACACACTATAAATCATTTAGAGGTTTTCTTTGTTTTTGAATCTCTCTTTATCTTTCTCTCTCTCTTTCTGACCACACAAGTCTTTAAATTACTGAGCAATATGGGTAGGATTCAAGCCGTGGCTTTGCCAGCTAGATCCATCCCATTCCTTAGCTTTCCAGCCTCATGGCAGAGGTACTTGCTAGAGCCATTTTTATTACCACAACTCTGTGGCGTTTCAAGGTACTTGCCAGCAAGCAAGCTGCAACAGTGTTAAACAACAATCAAAAGCTCCATAGTCAGGACCACCTGCTTGAAAGAGTCAGAGTTTGCCCTGGCAGGACGGCCCAGAAAGCCGGCATTTTAAAACAGCACAACTTTTTTCCTGCTACCACTGAAAACAAACAAGCATGCAGTCAGCTTTTATCAACGCCATTTAAGTGTTTTGTAGCAGGACCTCTTAAGAGATGGAGGGTTTTGTAGCTAAAGCTGAGTCAGGAAGCCTCTAGCAAGCAAAGCCAAACCCAAGAAAGTGCTGCTACGGAGAAAACATGCTTTACTCTATTCTTTCCCAAGCTTTCTCAGGCTTTCTGTGGATCCAGTTATCCACGTGGGCGCCATTCTGTAGTGGAGGGGCTGCGGGCCGGCTTCCCGCCGCCAGGCTCCCAGCCACCAGCTAGCTTATAACCCTAAATAACAACACACAAACTGTATTCTTTTAAATACTGCCTGGCCTGTTACTCACATCTTGACTAACCCATATCTAATAATCTGTGTAGCACCACAAAGTGGTGCCTTACCAGGTAGATTCTAGCGTGCGTCCATCTTGGGCTGGAGCTTCATCGCATCTGGCTTCTCTCTCTGAGGAGAGGCACGGCAGTCTGCCTAACTTAGGAGAGGCGTAGCATCTGATTGAGCCATCTACCTCACTTCCTTCTTCCTGTTCTGTCTACTCCACCCACCTAAGGGCTGGCCAATCAAATGGGCCAGGCAGTTTCTTTATTAGCCAATGGGAGCCCCCCATCACAGCACCTAATGGCTTATGTGCACTCACAAATGTATGATGGGTAAATGAAAGCTACCAGACAGACCTTAGACATAAAAGGCACCCTTCACTCTTCAAACCCCTTCCGAGGCTCAGGCTACTTTCTGACTCCAAAAGACTTCTAGTTGCCAACGTGCCCAAGTTCAGTCTCAAGTAGTATTCCTAATCTGCCCAAGCTCCGGGACAGACGGAGGTGATTGACAGATGTCAGCGTCTCTCTGATGAGTGGAGGTTTTCCTAATTCTCCCATCATTTAAACAAACTGGAATGCTGACTGATAGAGGAGCCGTTTTTACAAAGACTGGGAAAAATGGCTTTTAATATCGGTTTTTAAGAAAGAAAGTATGGCCCCTATAAACTGTTAAACTTCACTTTATTGACCATAAATCTGTATTTTGCTCAATGCAAAAGTTTTTCATCTTGTACAGAAAAGTGCTGAAGCAGCGGCAATGGCTGAAAACAAGAAGTTTTCTCTTACGGACAATTTATATGAAAAAGTTATTGAATTTCTGGTTAGGGAGGCCAGGCCAGGCATCTCGTGGCTCCCCCCAAGGGCCAGGCCAGCGGTGCCAGACGCGACCCGTTGCTGATCAATGTCAAGAGAAAATTAACCAATTGTAAGTCTATTAAGTTGTGGGCACCAGGGACTTCAGAGCCCAGAGCAAAGACACGCTTCTCCCCAGGGACCTTCTACCGAGGCATTCTTTGCTGAACGGGCAGCCAGTCTCACTGCCATAGAAAAGACAGAAAGAGCCAACTGTGACGAGCACACATAAGCCGCTAGGTGCTGTCATAATCTCCTCAACCCTTGCAACAGCCCCAGGAAGAAACCTTCCTCAGCCATACCTCACAACTGAGCAACTGCAAAATGAGAGGCAGGAGAGGGGGCAGCAAGAATTTATCCATAGCCTCACAGCCTGGCAGTGATTAGAATGTCCCGGAGCCTCAGTTTCCCCATGTATAAGATGCAGTTGAACACAGTGAGTCCCTGTGTGGCACAGAGTCGATGATTAGAAAATGTTTGCCCCTTCCATGAAGTCAGAGACATGAATGTCTAAGTGAAGCCAAGCCTGGCAATTCAAAAACCTACACTTCTCCTATAGAAACTGCCTCTTCATCTGTATGTTCGAATCCAGCACCCCTGGATCATTGGGCTGCCCATGCATATGTGAGCAAAGGAACAATAATCTATACAGAGAACATCCTCACACCATAGAGAATATAAATTTTGACAGGGGCAAGGCAGGTTCCTTCAAAGTCCCAACTTCACCACCACAGCAACATATTATTGAGTTAAAGGATCCTCCCATATCAGAATAAAACTATTGGTGGTTAACATAAGGTGGTGTGTGTGTGTGTGTGTGTGTGTGTGTGTATGTGTATGTGTGTGTATGTGCTTATTTACTATCTCTATATGTGTATGTGTAGGTATATGTGTGCAGACATGTCAAAGTCAGAGGTTAATGTCATTTCTTTCTTTCTCCATTCTTGCAACCTTCTTTTTTGAGACAGGGTTTCTCACTCAACCTAGAGCTTACCAATTCAGCTAGGCTGACTGGCCAGCAAGTCCTCATGATCCTCCTGCCTCTGCCTACCCAACACTGGGCCTACAGGCACACACTGCCATGTCTGCATCCCCCGGGATGCTGAGCACCTACACTGGGGTCCTCATGTTTGTGCAGTGAGCTTTACTGACTGAGCCAGTCACCCATCCCAAGTTAAAGTAGTTTTAAAAATTGCTATACTGGAGCTGGAAACGTTTCTAGAAGCTTCTAATCTGAGACAAGCATATCCAGTAGCTGGTCCCAGTGATTGGTTATACTTGTGCTGAGGATTCAAAGGTGCACACAGTCTAGGATCAATGGGAAGGACTCTGCTTGGAGTCTAAGACTTTTGGCAGGAAAGTGTCTTGGCAGCAAGGCAGAGAGAAGCCTGTTCAGTTGGTCCCCTAACCTCCTCTACCTTCTCTCTGTTAGCTACATCTCCCATCATTCCACCATTCGCCCTCGGGCTACACTCCAGAGAACTGAAAGCATCTCATTTTTCCTGAGAGCCCATGTTTTCTCATGGTAATGTACACCATCATAGTACAACTGCTCAGATTACCCCAACAGCAAGCTCCAATTTGCCCTTTGAAGCCTCCCTGGGGTTTGTATTCCAAAATCTTCCTTATTTTCCCATATACTGAGGTGCTTCTTATCCAATACTTAAGTGCACATTGCCTTGCTCTATTGAACCCTTATTTTATCCATCAACTTTTGCTCATAGTTGGAACCCAAACGCCAAGGATAGAGGCATTAGCAAGAGTGGACTCTAAGGGGGATGAATCAAAAGGAGAGATGGCTCAGTGGTTAAGAGCTCTGACTTCTCTTCCAGAGGACCTGAGTTCAATACCCAGCACCCACATGGCAGCTCACAACTGTCTGTAACTCCAAGATGTGACACCCTCACACAGACATACATTTAAGCAAAAATGCCAAAGCACATAAAATAAATAAAATTTTTTTTAAAAAAAAAAAGGACAAAGAGTGGGCTCTAACAAGATGGATTGAAAGGTTAAGAAAGAAAGTAAATTACTAAATGTGGGATAGCCTGAAGTCAGAAAAAAAAAATTAGGCCTAATTTTTAAGTTAGAGACTTTCTAAGTTTTTAAAGTTACCATTTTGTCATTATCTTTTATAACTTGGATATCCATTCACATTCTTGAATAGCTTATTGAAAAGAGGAGGGAAGCTGCTTCTTAAGAAAAAGGTAAAGGGGCTCACAGAGACTGAACCAACAACCAAGGAGCCTGCACGGGACTGACTTCTGCATATATGTAACATTTGTGTGGCTTGGTCCTCTTGTGGGACTCCTGACAGTGGGAGCCAGGGGCTGTCTCTGCCTCTTTGGTTTGCTTTTAGGATCCTTTTCCTCCTACTGGGTTGCCTTGTCCAGCCCTAATACGAGGGGAGCTGGCTAGTCTTACTGCAAATTGATATGTCATGTTTGGTTGATAACTATGGGAGGTCTGAAGAGAAATGGAGGAGTAGATGGGGCAGAGGGGAAGTAGGGGGAGTGGCTGGGAGGAGAGGAAGAAGGGGAAACTGTGGTCTGGATGTAAAATAACAACAACAACAATAATAATAATTTTAAAAATTGTTGCACTAATTCTGATTGGTCTTAATAATAAAAACCTGGAGTCAGATATTAGGGGCTGAACGCTGAAAACTCAGAGAAGCAGAGCAGCCAGCCTCTAGTTCTTACCTCTACGAAATCCTCAGACTGAATGGGGTGTCCTGTCTCTATGGGTCCTCAGACTGAATGCCTTGAGTTCCTGTCTCCTCCCACCTTATAGTCCTCTCTCTCTGCCCAGCCATATCTCATCCTGTCTCCTCTTCCATAATGCTGGGAGTAAAGGCGTGTGATTCTCAAGTACTGGGAATAAAGGTATGAGCCACCACCACTTGGCTCTGTTTCTCTTTTAGCCTAGATCAATCTCTTGTAGCCCAGGATGGCCTTGAACTCACAGAGCTCCCTCTGCCTCTGCCTCCCGAGTGCTGGGATTAAAGGTGTGCGCCACCACTGCCTGGTGTCTATGGCTAGCTAATGGCTTAGCTCCACACTCTGATCTTCAAGCAAACTTTGTTAGATCACAAACAAAAACAAAATACCACCACAAACAACAACAATAATAATAATAATATTAAAAGGATAAAGAGGTAAAAACTACTCCTACCCATTAGGTGGCTAACGACAAATAGTGTAGAAATCTGGAGCAAATTTTTGCTGTCAGAAGGCAGTTAAGGGAGAAGATTCCAATTAGAATCTAAATAATCCATGTAGTTCCTCTTAAATTAGATTAGTGTGTTTATTCATTCAATAAACGTGAGCTGATGGGTGCTCTGTGCAAGAAACTAGACAGGTGTGGGCCAGGGGTGTGAGCAGAACAGAGAGCATCCTGGAGACCAGGGCAGTTGAAGCTGAACAGAAAGCATTCTAGAGACCACTGTGGTCGACACTAACTAAACCCTGTACTCCACCAGCTATGAGGAGTAGAGAGGGTTTCTAGAGTAGATGGCAGGAACACTGACTATAGACTAGACCCACGCTTTTCAAGCAGATAAAACCACGGTGAGTTCGAGGGAGCCAGCTTTGTGTGTCTGTGCAACATCCCTTGAGGAACATAACTGGTGTCTAGAAATGGATCATGGTAGGTTTACACCATGGAAACTGGCAAGTGAGTACTATTAGTCCCGGGAAGACTTTTAATGTGCACAATGCTAGGGCATTGAGGAAGGTGAGGAGAAAGCCAAAGGACCCAGGACACATTCCTAGGTCTTTAACAGGAAGTCTAGACTTCAACTGACCTATTTGAATCACTAGGTGGAGAAAGCAATGGAAACGGAAGTACATCCAGTCAGTGGACCAGAGATTACCACCACTGCTCCTTTCCAAACAAATGGCAGGCATCACTACTTAGTCACCTGTGACTTTCACACCACTGAGCCCAGAGGCTGCCTTAGCCTGTCTCTGTGCGGCATTATAGGCAGTCTCTACCAACTGAACATAGGTGGCCGGAGAGAAAAAAAATTTTTCCTTACTGGTTTTAAAAGCTGATAATGTCATTTTTGTGTCAATCTTGATGTTTCAGTGGTAGGAAAAGAAATGTAATTATAAGTCTCTAGGTAATCAAGCATAAATATGTATCTTCTTCAATACTTAATCATATACAGCACATTTGCATAATTTTGCATAAATATTTACTTATACATACATAATATTTTTATAATTAAAAAACCTGTTTAGGATCAAATTAGGGAAGAGGTGAGATAATGCCCTTAAAAGTGCAGGGTTCTGTACTAGAGAGGACAACAGCTGGTTTTCTGCTAAGCTTCAGGAAATCTGTGGTCTCTGTCCCTGGATTCCTGGTAACCTTTGGTGTCTTCTCCAGCCCTGGCCCTCACTCGGCTGTACACAGAATGACCAACGATTCCGAGGTGTGGGACCTGTGACATGCTGTCACCTTAGCTGTGGGGGTCAGACACACCTGGCAGTTCTCACGTCTCTGGGACACAGGCCAGAAGAGAACTGGGATCCTCATGGGTGCTAACTGTTAGGTGTGTCCACACCTCACCCCGACCATGGACACCAAGTCCCCAGATGGACATCCTTTCTAGTCTTACCCCAGCATTTTACCAACTGAGCCATCTCCCTGGGGCACCCTCTCTGAGGAGCGGATGGGGGGTAGGGTAGGGGAAAGGAGGCAGGAGGCGGGAGGAGGGACTGGGATTGGCATGTAAAAATTAGTTCATTTATTTTAAAAACGTGTTCACTACACGGACAAGAAGTGTCAGAGGACACTGGCTTGTGAAATCTATTGGGACGATGTATTCTGTAAGACCAGAGGAGTAGGGGTACAGAAGCCAGACAGTGCATATTATATTGATACAGCCCTCCATGTGACCATAGAAGCCCCGCAAGATTTTAGTCAGGACCGTCTACATCTCTGGGTTTGTACTTTAGACAATTCACAATGGGTGTGACGGACTCCCGGGTAGCAGTTGCTGACCTGAAGGCCCAAACAACTCTCCACAGAGAAGCAAAAAGGATCAAAAGCAGGCTCAGCGCAGTGAAGGAGAGCTCACAGATTCCAAGCAGAGTTTGTAAGCTAGTGTATCAAGCCTGGTGTCTGACTGGACCTGGAGAACAAGAGACGGGGAAGATAGAAAGGAACGTAGAGAGGAAGATAATTCCTACCTTGGGAAAATAAGTGGATGTGGTGCCATTTGCTGGGACATTAACGGAGAAAGAGAAGAAAGCCTGGAGAGAAAGGTGGCAGGGGTCTGGAGTATATATAATGCATCCACCTAGCAGCAGGGGAGGAGCCTGGGAGAGAATGCGGAACTGAAACTTCCACCTAGGTTAAGAAGGGGAGGGGGACATTTAAGTAGTGCAGTGCCACTTGAAAATGACTCTCCATAAAGTAGCGTGAGCTCCAAGAAGCTGCTTCCATCTCCACACATTCCTTATCCTTCCAGACATCCAAAGGGTGTCACAAAAGTTGTAAAATCTTAAAACGTTTAGAGAAAGCTGGATTGTAGAAGAGATATCTGCGGTGCCTTCACTTTCTTGTATCCTCACATATTTTTACAATAACCTTAACAACAAAGAATCTACTGTATTTACATGGATTCTGCAATTATCATATGTGTAGGGCCACCCTAGGCACTTCACAAGAGCGAACCTTGTCCTGTTCTTACAAAGGTTACACCATTGTACCTTCTCCACTTTGCAGATGGGACATTTAAGGCTCTGAGAGGCTGCTTGGCTTTCAAAAATCACACAACAGATGCACTGGTCGAAGATGTTTGAAACAAGACTCTCCTGGCCTCTGAACCTTATCCATGACGTCATGATTTCCAAACGTGTTGCAAATAGTGATAGCGAGCAGTTCATTTTCCTCTAGCAAAATGAGCCAGATACGTTACCCTGTTGCATGTGTGTGAAGGGCCCTTCCTGGAGAAAGACTCTCCTTCGGAATGATGCCCTGTGTTCTAGAGATACTAAGTTAATTCTGCAGCCGACGGGTGTTTCTGGTTTTCACCATTTTGGGCCCTTGCTTGGCAAAATAAAACGTTGTCATTCTTGAGTAAAATACAAATGAAATGCCACTACAAGTTGGTCCTCAAAATATTCTTTAGATAAAATATTAGAAAAGCTGAAACACTGGCATTTTAGAAAGAAAGGACAACAGTAAGGACTCCACCCCCACCACCATGATTGCACAGGGATGCATCAGAGACATATGGAGATCTCTGATCTGACCAGAGCCACCCTACATCTGCCTTTCTAGAGCCCCAACAAGAATGGATACGCTTAAGGCTTCCATAGGCAGCAGCAGCTCCTGTCTCCCTGAGAGCCAGGAAAGTGTGTCTACCCAAAGATCACTTGGTCAACTCCATTCCTGAGGTTAAGACAGGAAGGAGGGGATTGAGAGAGGAGTATTAACAACAGAACTGACAATAGACCTTTTACATCCTCGCTTCCCCAGAAAATTGCTCTTCCCAGAGCCCAGGGGAGGAGAGGTTTGTCTTAAAATCTTTGAGGTCAACACAGAACTATTTTAGGATTCCAGGAATAAAGGCTTCTTTTCTCTTTCCCTAGCCCGTCAGGCAGGAGCCCATGGTGTTCTGATTTCTTCTTCCTTGTCTGGCTGCGGCTTTCTGGGTGTACAAAGAGAGGTGGGTGGGGGAGACAACGACCTATCATGTGTCAGATGCTGCGCCAGGCAATTTCAAGGATGCCATTTTCATTTTATCCTTTAAATTTGTTTTGATTGTTTTTTATTTTAAAAGTAATAAGTACCCATTGTAACAAATAAATAGAAGCCTTAGACATTCCCTGTTATTGATGTTTGTTATTATTAAGATTTTTTTACAAAAGTAGAATTACATTATATAATTACTCTGTAGCTTGATATGTTGAAGACTCTTTGCATGTTAATGTATGTATACATTGAGCTGGGTATAGTGGCAGCCGCCTGTAGTCCCAGCACTTGGGAAATGGAGGCAAGAGGATCAGGAATTCAAGACCAGCTTGGGATACTTAGCAAGACTGAAGCCAGTCTAGGCTACAAAGACATTGCCCAAAGAGAAAAATTGAGATCAGTAAGATGACTCGTGGGTAAAGGCACTTGCCACTAAGCCTGATGACCTGAGTTCAATTCCCAGGACCCACATGGTGGAAAGAGACTGACTCTAAAAATTATCTACTAACCTCCACAAGTACACACAATCTATCCATACATTTGTCTACCATCTGTTGATATAATTAAAGTGTTTAAAGTTAAAGTTATGTCCATAAGAATAAGTGTAAAGTTTTATAAACTGGTTGGTAAGAGAGGAGACAAAAAAAAATCACTGAGATTAAACAATACCCTCTAAATCTATAGAGCTGAGATAACAGAGAGAAAACTTGACCATTTTTCTAGGACCTCAGTTTCCTAGAAAACAAATCACAAAGGGAAGAAGGTTCACGACTAGGAAAGACCCAGAAAGTAAAACGTTATTATCCTTAATGTTCCACATGAGAGCAGCAAGCTCTAGAATAATGTCCATACTAGAGTCAGAGAACCTGGTGTCCTTATCAAGTGACAGTAGTTGAAGACCACAGACAGCTGAGCAACCCCTCTGCCCTACAGGACTCTGGTATACAGGAATCTATACTATGGGATAGTCAGAATTTTTAGAAATGACCTCTTCTTTTCTCCCTCATCCCTACCCTGCATCCCTCTGGCTCATCTTTTCAGCATCCCAACCTTCTATAGCCCAAAACTGTTCCTTCTGTGAAATAGGTAGAAGGACAGAGGGTGACAGCGGAATCCTTTCCCTGGAGGGTAGTGTATAAGTAGGCTCCCTTCCCACACTCACCCCAGTGCAGGTCCAGTCAGGCTACCATGAGAAAATACCATAAATTTGGTAGCTTATAAATAGCAGAAATTTAATTATCACATTTCCCCAGAAGAGGGGAAGTCTGTGAACAAGGCGCCCACAAGTCTGGTAAGTCCAGCATCCAGTGAGAGCAGAGCACACTTTCTTAAATACAGCACCTTCTTGCTGTGTCTGCCCATGTTGGAAGGGAAGGACTGGCTCTGAGACCCCTTTTATAAGAATATTAATCACAGTCAAGAGAACCCTGTCCTAATGTCCTAATCTCTACCCAGAGGTCCCACCTCCTAATGATGTTGCCTAATGGTATTACCATCACCCCCACTGTGGGTTCAATAACCACAGCAGCCACCAAGAAGACTGGCCACAGACAGAATTCCCTAGTTTTTCTCTCTCCAAGGTCCAGATGCATCTAGACCAAGGTCCAGCAGCATATATGGAGGTCTACACAAGAATTCCATTTCTAACAAGCATCCAGAGGGGTCAGCTGACACCCCGCAGCATGTCCTGATAGCCTAGCCAGGGGAAGTAAGGGGATTGGAATTTCACTTTCTCAAAAATGGCAGATTCAGCATTTGTGGCTGCTACAGGAGACACAGATCTATCCCGGCTTGATTTCTCTCAGCCTTTATCACCATACACGGAGCAAGAGCCATTATGCCCTGTCGGGCAGCCAAGGACTCACCTCATCTGGCACTGGTGAAATGATACCCCAGCCTCCAGAGTGGCCAGACAGCTTCTTCCCGCAACAGTCACAGAGTTGGAATTCTCACCTGCTCTGGGGAAGCTCTTTCCAGCCAGGTCTGAGACCCAGTATCCTTGTCATTAAATGCTCCCATAGTACCTTCCAGGTTTGGGCCCCCTAGGTAAACTACATCTGGGGTTAGCATGTTCTGGGGATCAAAGGACCATATCCACATCTGGCTGGGCCCTGATGAGAGAAGGGAGGCTTTTCATGGAATGACTGGGACAACTCAACTGCACAGGGCTTAAAAGAAGCAGTTGTTTTATGATGAGAGAGAGAGAGAGAGAGAGAGAGAGAGAGAGAGAGAGAGAGAGAGAGAGAGAGAGAGAGAGAGAGAGCCTATCTCCAGACAGGGAATATTTGGGTCTGTGTTTAAAGTCATGCTCGGCCCATAGGGTATTTGCCTTGCATGTATGAAGACCTGAGTTTGATATCCAAAAATAATATTAAAAAACAAAGGATATGTTGGTGCATGCTAATAATCCCAGCACTGAAGGAGCAGAGGCAGATATCCCCCTTGGGGCTCACTGACTAGGCAATGTAACCTATATGGCAAGTTCCAGGCCATTGAGAAACCCCACCTCAAAAGAATATAGTGGATGGCACCTGAGGAATGACACCTGAGGTTGCCCTCTGGCCTCCACATGCATTCACACACATGCACACATACACACACACACACACACACACACACACACACACATTGGAGTAAGGCTGCTAGTTGGTTCTTGGCTGCTTAGCTCTGAAATAATCACATGGAAACTGTATTAATTAAAACATTGCTTGGCCCATTACCTCTAGCTTCTTATTGGCTAACTCTTACATATTACTTTAACCCATTTCTATTAATCTGTGTATTGTCATGTGGCTTTGACTTACTGGGTAAAGTTTTGACATCTGTCTCTGGTGGGGTTACATGGCTTCTCTCTGACCCCACCCTTCTTTCTACTTTGCTATAGGCCAAGCCTGTTCCTTTATTAGCCAATGATATTCACAGCATACAGGGGGGAATCCCACATCACCTCCCCTTTTCTGTTTAAATAAAAAGAAAGGTTTTAACACTAACATAGAAAAATTACATACAACAAAACAGGTATCTACTTTATCTTTTAACATAACTAAGGAAAGCCGTAAATATCAATTCTTCAACTCCATCAAATACTCCAGAAGGATATAATATTACCTAAGTAAACAAGAAGTACATTGTAAGCAACTTCCAAAACTCTAGAAATGACAGAGACCTCTAGCTGCCTGGACAGTCACCCAAAATTTTTCTGTACCATAATACCCATCCATCTTCAGCCTATAGGCCCATAATAATCAGGAAATTTCAAAAACAGTTTCACCTTTATTTGCAGTTTGTCAGCCACTTTCTTCTGTGTCCTGCAGAATGTCTAGCAGACTCTTTTATGAAGCAAGAACCCAGAAGGATCATCTCACCTTTTGGCAAGTTCAGCAGTCATTTCTCTGTGTGTCTTGCCTGTTCAGTTTATCAAGCAGTCCAGGCAAGAGCAGTTTCTTGCACAAATGGCTAACCAACTCCATAAGGATCCTCTTTGATGCCCATCTTACTCTTGAAGTAATTGATGTTGCCAGAAGCAGATGTGTTTCATTGTCATGAAAAGTCCTAAATTCTTAAAACATTTTTAATGCCATATTCTGTAGTCTTTGAAAGGTTTGAAGAATACCTATCTGAAATATATCTCTACATTTTGAGAAAACTTAACAAACATGACTACAAGCTTGACTATTATAGATGACTATTTACCTATATTTCTTAATTATACATTACATTTTTAAATGAGCTGAACAATCACAATACCTTAATCAAGAGCAGAAATATACATGCAACAAAATTGACCTTAAATTTGTATCAGTAAACCAAGATCCATATCAATGCCAATATTTATAGCATATCACCCTTTAAATGTAAACAAACATTTATGAACAATATTTGGGAATATGGGCAAAGTTCTTCTTCAAACTGCTTCCTGCTGTTTGTTGGGCAAATTAGTTTTTTGAGGGATGGTCAAGGCAATCTTCCAGGGGGTTGTGGTCTATCAAACCATATCAGTCTAGAAGCACAGGTTCTCATCCTCTGTGGAAACAAAAGGAAAACCTCTTTTCCAAAGCAACATATCTGTGATTATTTTCTGACCAGAAGTGCTTCTTAAAATGCTAAGCACTTAGGAATCTAAGCTGTGGCAATGCTAGGCCATATATAGTACTTCCTGCTTGTCTTGCTCATTCCAACATAGTGGAGTTGCTTGCTGCTTCTGAGAGCTACACACACTGCCCTACTTCCAGGCACACAGCTGGTCCACAATGCCATCATGCAAGCTGCAGCACACTTCTCACAAACCCCATCCAAATGCTCGATCTCTTGAAAGAGCCAGAGGTCGTGCTGGCAGCACAGCCAAGAAAGCCTGCATTTAAAAAACTGTTGGTTTTTTTTCTGTTGCCACTGAATCAGGAAAACCTCTCTTAAAGGATCTACAGTGTGCCACCAGCAAGCAAAGCCCATTCGGGAGCCCCACATTGGGCACAAATTTGTTGGAGTAAGGCTGTTAGTTAGTTCCCAAATACTTAGCCCCAAAATAATCACACAGAAACTGTATTATTTAAATTATTGCTTGGCCCATTAGCTCTAGCATTTTATTGGATAACTCTTATATATTAATTTAACCCATTTCTATTAATCTGTGTATCACCATGTGGTTGTGGTTTACCAGGTAAAGTTCTGTCTAGCACCAATGGGGCTACATGGTTTCTCCTCTCTTTGTTTTCCTTCTCCCAACATTCAATCTAGTTTTCCCCACCTAGTTCTATTCCCCTATAGCTCTGCTATAGGCCCAAAGCAGTTCCTTTATTCACCAAAGATATTCACAGCATACAGAGGGGAATCCCACATCACATACGCACACACATACACATGCACACACATATACAAATACGTACATGCATATGCACACATGTACACACACAAACACACACACATACACACACACAAGTTAAGCTCCAGTCAGAGCCTCCCAGGCCCTGCTAGGCACACAGGAGAAGAAACAAAAATTAGAGAATGAAGAAGGAGGCACTTGACGGCATCAACTACAGCTGATCTCCTGCCCTTAGGACTACATCTGCAGCTTAAGCTTGGCTTCTGGCTCCTGTTGACAAGACTCCATAGACAGGCCATGTGTGTGTTCAGCTTACCTTTGTACCAGTTCCTCCTCACTCCTGTAAACTAGCCACGGAGCCACCCTAATCCTCTTCCCTACAATTTAAAAAAGGCCTCTCTGCTGACCTGGGGCTGAGACATCACCTGCTGGCATTCTGTCCACTCAAACCCTCTTGACAAACCCACAAAGTCCTGGATATTTAGTTGTCTTTTCATTTCTTCTCTCTTTGCAAACCCTACATGGGGCCCTAGTTCATTCACAGACTCACACTCAGCTCTGAAAGGAAATGCCAATGAGCACCGGCTTAGTGAACTCAACCAGAGAAACAAAGCAAATGCAAAAATAATGCCAACAATGGCTTAGTGTGCAGCATTTCCCACACCTGCCACCTGTCACAGCCACACCCTGTAGATATGTACTGTGGTACAGAGATTAGTACAGCCTAGTCCTCAGAGGAGAAGAAGATGGGCATATGTAATCTCTCACTCTGCCACAGGTTTACCCAAAAAGCTCCTGAGAACTAAGACACTGTGCAAAATCTTTCAGGGATTCATATGGAAAGCTCATCAAGAACACATGTTTTGTGGGTTGGCAGCTTGTGACTGGCATTACTGGTACCTGTGTTTTATCTGTGAGCATCTGTGTGTCTGTGCATATGTCTACTGCTCCCCGCACCTTCATAACTCCTGGACAGCACTTCCCATAGGTCGCCTCTCAAGTAAGATGTTTGCACATCTTTTCGAGGGCTGCTTTGGAGGAGCCCCATCCAAGGCAGCATTCAAAGGTGTCTCTATACCTTGGTACCCACTCACAAGCACCCACGCTCAAGAGCCTTGTTCTCGTCCTCATCCTCACCAAAGCCATGATTGACCTCTGTTGAGGATCTGACCCTGAACTCCACCCTGCTCTGTCCCAGACCATTGCTTGGAGAACCCTTTATCTCTTCTCAAGCAAATCCAAGTTTATTTGCCCACAAAGCCTCTCCCACATCTCTGTCCTGCATCAGTTAGCACAGCTGAATTCTTATATCCATGTCTGCTCTTTATCTCTCCTACCTGTTCAGGAGAATTACATCTGTGCCAAGTGTAGACTAAGTTAAAGCATGGCAGTGGGCAACTGAAAATACCAAAACACTCTTAGCTTCTTTTCCTCCAGAGTCACCTCTGTGTTTGTGTGTGTTTGTATGTGTCTGTGTATCTTTTTGTGTTTATCTCTTTGAGTGTGTATGTGTTTCTGTATGTGTATCTATGTGTTTGTGTATGTGTGTATCTTTTTGTGTTTATCACTTTGTGTATATTTGTATGTCTGTGTATGTCTATGCATGTCTATGTGCATCTGTGTATCTGTGCATATGTCTATGTATATTTATCCATTTCTGTCTTTGTGTGTGTTTGTATATGCACATATATATGTCTGTGTGTCTCTCTGTGCATGTTTATGTTTCTGTGTATGTGTACACGTGTGTGTAGTTATATGTGTCTGTATCTCTGTGTGTGCCTGCATTCACATGTGCGTGTGTGCAAGAGAGAGAAAGAGAGAGAGATTCTGGTTAGCTGAGTGCTCAACTGCTGAACCACATTTTTTAAACACAGAATATTAGTGTGTTGCCCTGGGTGGCCTTGAGCTCACTGAGTAGCCCAGACTTTCAATCCTACTGCCTCATCCTCCCAAGGAGCTGGTACTACAGGTCTGTGCCTCCACCTCAGCTTGAAATCTTTTCTTCGAGAAGAAGAAACAAAAACAGAGATTTGGGACAAGGAAAGAAGGGACAAGAACCAGCAAGAACTCTGAGAAGGTGAGGAGGAGGTATGCTGTGTGTGTGAGAGAGAGATGGGTGAGGAGAGAGAAGGGGGCAGAAAAAAGAAATGGAAAAAGAGGAAAAAAATTCAAACACCACTCTCAGCCAGAGAACTTTTTTCTTTTAATTTAAACTTTGCTACCTCACTTTGTTAATTTTGAAGCCTCTATCAAAAAGAGCTCCTGTTACTTGCAGACATCAGTGATGCAATGGCCACAGCAAAGGTCATCACATCACCACACGTGACATGACGTGTTATCACCACACGTGACATGACGTGTTACCACCACAACTTAGATCCTTCACATGTGGTGAGCTAGCTTAGTGCTCCAGTTTAACTCAGAGGGCCACCTCAGATCATTCCCTCGGCCCTAAGACATAGCCATCCAGCTGTCACCCAGGCCCTCCGCTAAGGAAGTGGGGGGACAGTAACGTTCTGCACCCACCTTCATACTCCTCCAGCCAGAGCTGGTGGAACCCCCACCTTCCAGCCCCAGGGTCCCAGCTCTCTCCCACCTCTCTCCCTGAGCCTGACAAGCCGCTCTAATGGATTGACCGTGGCCTTTGCTGGAGGGGCTAAATATAAAACTTTGCTGTGTTCCTCTTGTCAAAGTTAAAAGCTTTTCATGTCTGTGTTAATGTTTTTTTCTGTCTGCTGGCTCCAGTGACAGATGCGGCATCTCGTGCTGAGTAACTAGAGAGTGAGTGGCTGGCAGGGACTGGGGAGGTAGAGGCGATTTATCTCTGAGAGTTTAAGCAGGATGACATGGCGGGGGGGGGGGGGGCGCAAGACTGTCACCTGATTACTGATTCCAAGATTTCTCCTCCGTGAGGGAGAAGGAGGGAGCAAGGATGAAGGGTACGAAAAGCAAATCAATAAACAGGTTAGCGTCCGCGTCATTATTAACTCTCGGCCTGTCAGCATCCCATTGAAGCGATCGCTCGAGGCGGCCTCGGATTTAATGGTCAGTGCAATAGATTTACTGTAAATGTTATCAGAGGCAGGGGCGGGGGGCAGAGGACGAGAGCCGCCTTCATTGACAAATCATTGCATTGCGCCTCGGTGTGCGAGGCCATTTTGGAGCATGCATAAATAACCCAGAGCTTGGGCCCTGGGTGGCATTTCCTCCTTCAAATGCTGCAATCCTCCTTTCCCTGCATCCTCCACTTCCAAAAGCATCTAGCAGCCGGGTTCCCTTAAAAACCTTCCCAAAGTCCTCCATCGCATTTGAAAAAGCCACGTAGCAGGTTTGCATAAAGAGCAAACACGGAGTCTGAGAAGCCTCCAGCAATCACCGTCTCACAGAGAAGGCTAGAGGTTAGCCCACTAGCCAATGAGATACCTCCCAAAGGAAGTGCCCCTGAGCTTCGGACCTGCGCACCAGACATACATTCTGGATGGCACACCTACTCACTCGCCAGCGCCTGCTGACAGAAAATGCTGGTGGGAAGACTGCGTCCAGAAGGCAGGCTGCTGTCGTGCTCCCACAGCACAGCGAGAATTCAGGAGAGAGTAGATCGGGGAGCCAGAGACCATGGGAAGGGTCGGTTGTTTTCAAGGGCCAGACTGCCGTATACAGCTACGCAGGCTGTACACTATGCAAGCCTCAGAGCTGTGGTTCACATCATGATTTGTGTGGTTGGGTCTATCTGGAGTTACGAAGCATTGGAGACTTTGTGGTCTATCCGGCCATCTCAACAAGAGGTGGGAGGGTCAAGGCAGGCAGTGGAAGAGCAGCCAACCATACAAGTGAGCTCTGAAAATCTTTCCAGAAGATTCCAGACAGACTCAGAAGGGGCTGTCAAGCATCTTGCCACAAGTCAAGAAGGGACTTGGGCCCCTGAGCGCTATTTCTCCTGGCATTTGGATGAGAAAAGTCCAATAAAGGTGTCAGGGGATGTAGATTCTGTCTTAGCTATAATGGTTGTCTGGCTGATGGCTTCTTGTTTGTGTTTTTTTTTTTTCCCAAGCAAAGCTAAAGGTCTAACAAGTGAGTTGTGTTCCACTGGTGGGAATAAAAAGCTTAGATTAAAAAAAAATATTCTACCTTCCCTAGCACTGAGATCGTTCTTGGGGTCAGAAGCAGAACTCTTGCCTCTCAGACTCTAGAAAATAACCCAAGGAGATGAAGTCAAGAAAAGAAACACATTCAAGACGCTTTCTTGTCACCTTAGATAGGAAGCAGATGAAGTATGTGCTAACTTGGCCTCTCAAATGGAATATCTAAGATGGGAGTTCGAAAAGAGGTCTTTTAACTGGGAAGTGAAATCCCAAAGCAAAAGCCAGAGGGGGAAAGTCAGCTGCTATGGCATGTTTTTCAGTAAGTTATTACAGTGAGCAGGTAGGGTCCAAGCCAGCCAATGACTCACATCCACCCTTCGAAAGGACAGAGGGAGGCTTGGCCTGGGCATTATTCTTGGGGGAGCAGACAGAACTGTTGGTCATGAAAAGGGACCTGAGGCTTAAGAGAAAACAGGAGTCGTCTGAAGCTACAGGTGGACCAGATACCCCATGAGCATCTGGGTTGAAACATTGACAGCATCTCACAAGAGCCAACCTCAGCATTGTCAGGCCTGCCTATCGCCTGCCTGGTTCCTCCACTGAAGAACTAAATGCCTCAGAGAACCACCATTCTGGGGAGCCAGCTTCCATCACCCAGGCAGGAGCGAGCTATTCTCCCCTAAGACTTTTAAGCCAAGGCAGTGCTGAGAAGGGTCCTTGCTCCAGGATGAGCTCAAAGGAGTGGGTTTGGGGACATTTCGCCAAGATTCCTGCCCTGCTTGAACAGGAGTTCCTGAAGGTTGGGTTTTAATTTACCCTAGGACTTCTTAACAGCAAGCTAGGAGGACAAATGCCTACTGTATACAACACTGCACCCCTTGCTGCCATAACATTCCATGGACATATAGAGAAAGCAGCATGATACACATTTTCCTTAAAAGAGACACTCACCTGGGTTAATCCTCTATGTGATGCTCTTTATTTCCAAATTTTCTAATGAAAATGTTAACTAAAGAAAACATTTAAGATTTTTAGCCAAAGGAGTGAGGTCTTAGGCGGAAGGGCATACCTTGGAGCTTTCTGTTATAACTCAGTGGATCCCTGAATGTCCCCAAGATAGAAGTCACCTGCAGCATGGGGTCCAAGTTAGCTCCCTGGTACGTCCATAGTCCAGAGTGCATCCCTTCATGCCCAGTGGTGGTGCCATTGCCCTCCTTAGAGTCTCCAGTAAACTCACAGTCCATGGGGTATTTTGGTTCATCTCATTTTTGGAACCAACTCTATTAAAATTCCTAGATGGGGTTTGAACAAACACTTAGCATTTCTAGAACCCCTGTCCAAACTCCCACCCTTACCCCTACTGTCTCAGTCCTGTCCCCGCCTTCATGTCTCTCTTCAGTTGTTATCACTGTCCAGTATATCTGTGCTTACTGATGCCCTTCACCTGGCTTCAACACTAAAACGAGATGAGGATTTTCCTCTCTTCTTCACTGCTGTGTCTCTGGAGTAGTAAGTAGCCCCTGGGTCACAGAAGGTACTCAAAGGATACTCACCAGATAAATAAATACAGGATTGCTAGACCCAGACTTGGAAAGGTCTAGTCCGGATTCCAGTGATGATCCACTGCTTAGCATGACCACCAGCTGTCCCGAATTTAAACCCCACGCCTAGTGTTGAGAGGCTTCTGACCCAGCAATTCAGCATGTGTGCCCAGTCAGGCTGGCTGCACAGTCAAAAGCCAGGTGCTTTTAGGGGGATCCCCAAGGAGACTTGCAAAAGATGCCAATGACCTTTACCACCCTGCCCTAAGCTGGGTGTGCCCACAAGTGTACAAATCTTCTTTGGGCTGAATGGACGGGCGGCACTCAACACTCACATGAAGACACTTCATCACACGTGATGGGCAATGAAAGGAAGCACTTTGGGAGGCCGCACTTGGTATTACAGGCTCTGCCATCCCATAGGACAGACGCTTCAGAGAGCCACTGGACCTTCTACCTCCTCTGCCACGTGAGAACATCAAAACCACGGGGTCTCTGAGACACTGAGTCTGCCTCTGCCAGCACCTTGATATTGGACTCCTCAGTTGTGAAAAAAAAAAAACTGGGAGAAACACATGGTTTACAGGTTACCCAGCCTGAGGTGTTTTGTTACAGCACCAGGAAGGGACAGAGACAACCATCAATGTGCCTATATACTTACATATGTGGGAAAATATATACACGTACCCATACACATGTATGTCATGTGTATGAACATTAAGTTGTGCATGCATGTGTATGTGCATGTGCCTGAACAAGAATGTGCGTGTATGCATGGTGACATGTGCGTGCATACCTGTGTGTGTGTACACGCTCAGACACACATGCCCGGCACTCTTTTTTTTCTCCACTGTCTTGTATTCCATTCGCTCCCAGGCAGCAGTCTACCTGTTATGCAACTTCTGTCTCTGTCTGGAAACTCATAATCTCCTTCTTCAGTCGTGAGAAAGAGGGTTCTCCAGCCTCTCCTAAGCCACAGGCTCTGAAAGTTGTAGGGAAGTCATCCCAAGAACCTACAAGAAGATGGCCCATGAGGCCCTTCTTCAGGATTTTTTCACAGACAGCACAGAGAGGCACTCGGCTAGTATCCCCCTATAGTTCCTCTATAGAGCCCAGCTCTTCAGGACAGAAAGTGGGCAGCAGCACCAGGCCTCTCCAGTGGGTAAGGAGGGGAAGTTGATGATGAGAAGAGGACACTGGTGGCAGAGCGTACCTTGGCAAGGACAGTGCCCAGGGAGTGCCACTTATCACAGAAGGGGGCAGATCAGAGCTGGGAGGGCCAGGGGAAAGCCAGACATATGGGTAATTGATTATATTACCATCAGATCCAAAGCCTTGTTGGGCTATGGACACAAATATTGTCTTCCTCAGGGACAGTGAACTGGATTGGTGTGGCGAAAGTGTCAGGCAAGGTGACCTCCCCCAGCTGGCACTGAGTTCTTTGGGCCCATAACCCTCACCAGCCGTCTAGCCTGCTTGGGGTGGTGGCTGAGCCAGTCCATCTATGGGGGATGCGCCAAACAATTACTTTCCTTATTGAATAACTGATTAATTATTCAGGAGCTGAATCAATTATTCATATCTCATTTAAGCAAGGGGGGAAAAGCCACTGCCCCTTGACAGAAGCTTCTCGGTGCTCCCAAGGCCCTGGGGATGGAGTCATCGGCGGGAAAAATTGTCACAGCAGGAATGCAGGACCGCCACCATGGCTGCAGACATCACAGCACTTCTGACAGCTGTTGTTCGTGCATGCACACACCTGGACATGAATACCGGTGCACACACATGAGCAAACCTGTACTAGGAACCAGTGAGGCCTGATGCAAACAGTAGGTGGAGACAGTCGTGTGATTGCACAGATATGGAAAAGAGAATGCAGTCACACACAACAAGAGCCAATTCTTCAGTTGCAAGCGACCATTCCAGGAAGTGACAATGCTTGAGTTAGTTGAGATCTACCAGAGGAAGAGGTAGAGACGGTGGGAGGGCATTCTCAGCAGTGGGGACTCCAGGAGCAAAAGTGTAGAAGTGTGGAAATGCCCTGGCGTGCCAGGCCCTGGGATGTAGAAGGACACGGGGAAGGATCCAGCAGTCTGGAGCTTTGGGCTCACCTATCAGAGAGCCAGCGGAAGTGGAGGAATGGACAGAGACACCCTAACTGAACCAGGAACCATGCACTGGCATGGAGTCCCACTGGACCTCCGGAAGCAAGGACACCAGTTTATAAGCCCTACCCTGAGCGGTACAGTGGGCTCCTCGGGACCATCTCAACTGATCTCAAACACTGAGACTTCGTTAACTAACACCCGCCTTGTTACTCATTCATTTAACACTTCCCAGTCCAAGTGAACAAGAACAAGGGTAACTCTGAAAAGTCCCCAGACTTCCGGTGGGACTCAAAGGTCAATTTTAATAGATGGAGAGTTTTAATAAAAGTCTAATAATTAATAGACTTTTAATAGATTGGGGCCCAGGGAAGAAGTTGGCCAATCCTTGATCATCAAGAGTCAAAACTCAAGCCTGTAGCCTATGACTCAGCAGTACAATGCATGCTGGGAAGGGTAGTGGGTATCTAGGCTCCTCTGTCCAGGCCCTCCATGAGCCCTGGGAGAGCAGGTAGGATAAGGGGACTTCCCCAAGTACCATTTCAGGAAGGTCTCAGTAGGGGACAAGCTCAGTGCCTTTGAAGGTGCTCTTCTTGACTATACAAGCTCCTCTCTCTCTCTCTCTCTCTCTCTCTCTCTCTCTCTCTCTTTTTTTCCCACTCACTTTCTTCTTTCTCCCTCTTCTCCATCCCAAGACCTACCCATGGCAGGGACCCAGCTCCTCCCTCCTCTCAGCCCCTCAGCCTGACCAGACCCCAGCTCCCCACACCCACTAATCAAATCTGCAACCTGATTCAATTACAGCCAGCAACAAACACAGACGTGTAACCTTGTTAATATCACGTTTATTAGAGGGAGGGGAAGAGAAAATTAAGATAGACTTCGTGTTGCTGCTAATTAGAAAAATTGAGACTTTACATCTGCGTAGCACTGAGCAACATGTGGTGGTAACAGATGTGGCTCATTCCACAGCTGCATGGGGTGGGCGTGGGGGGAGGGATGTGTGGAAAACATTCCCAAGCCAGCCTCCTTCCTGAGCTCAGCCCCCTCCACGCAGATCTAATGCCACCACCACCTCCATCACCGTCACTCCCCTCCAGACGTGAGAAGTCGGGACCCTGAAGGGAAGACCCAACATTGCAAAGCTCAGTCCTGAAGTCAGACAGACTGGAGTCTAGATCCCAGGTCTACCCCCACAGTAGCTATGTGACCATGGCCAGCTTTGATCTCTCTGTGCCCTGGTTTCCTCATATTTTTTTATTTGGTTTGGTTTTGGTTTTGGCTTTTTTGAAACAGGGTTTCTCTGTGTAGCCTCGGCTCTCCTGGAATTTATAATCCAGGCTCATGTGTAGAGCTCCTCCTGCCTCTGCCTCCCAAGTGCTGGGACTAAAGGCATGTGCCACCACCACCCGGTTTCCCTCATCTACAAAAAGATACTTTCAGCACCAGTCCCGCGGGCCACTGGGAGAAAAGGTGGGATACAACAGGTGCTATGCACAGGGTTTGCACATGCTCATTTCAGACCATGGTCCTACCAGTGACACTGCAGTACAGAAGGTGACCTGCACCGTCACAGCTGTAGTCTGGTCCCATTTTTCACACCTCTCTGCCTGTAACCCTAACGAAAGCCAGTAGAAGCCAGGACTCAGCCCACCCAGCCCAGATCTGAAACAGTCTCCGACCAGAACTATCTGAGTTCGGAGCCTTGAGTCTTCTTGTGAGAGAAGCATAAAAGAATGAGAATAACATGGAAACCACTGTTTCAGGGGCCATGGAGGAGGATGTGGGCCAGGTGCTGGGGAGGAGATGCCAGATTAGAGTTAGGATTAGCATTAAAAGAGGAAGAGAGAAGAAGAAGAACATACACACACATGCATGTATATGAGTAAGATCTACTAAGTTTAAACTGAAAATAAATAGCCCAACCTCAGGACATGCTGGAACTAGGAGAGGGTCCTGGACTCCTTAGGTTTCATGGACACCAGTTATGGGTAGGACAGGGAGAGGACTCTACAGCCCACCCTCCCCTGTATGGTCCTTGAGACTCAATTCCTCAGTCCAGAGCTCAAAACCCCGCCGCTTACCTAGAGCCTCGGTCAGAACCAATCAGAATGTACTCTGACAACACTCAGTGCAGTCAGGGTAAGCCCTCTGGCCCTGGGCCCCCTTATGGGTCCCCTAAAGGCAGCTGGAAGCACATGTCCCAGTGAGTTAGAAGTCACACTCCACTTACCCCTCAAGAGGCTCAGGAAGGCAGAGGAAGACTCCCTTCTCTGCATGTGGACGCTTCAACACTAATAGGACTCTAAGGACAGCGCAGGGGCTGGACCAACCTTCCACTTGCAGGGATTTAAGGACCTTTGCCTCTGGTCAACTGTCGGGGTCATGAGGTGTCGGACTAGGGGATGCAGAGCTGTGAGTGACACTGGTGGCAGCACCCAGCCAGGTCAAGAAGTCCCAGGTGAGTCCTATTCCACCAGATGGGTCTGTAAGGTGAGTCCAGCCTGGCACAAGTCCCACAGGTGGAGCCAAGTCCCAGGCCACCCAGCACAGGTCTTCTGAGCTCCTGAAAGAACAAGTAACGTTGTAGAGGTTTTATTTAGCATGTCCTGTCCACTTCCTCCAGAAGAGGCTAGCCTAGTTCCATTCATCAATGTTATGCCAAAACTCTGTCCTATGGTACATGGCCAATGTCCACTCAATTATTCCCCTAGCTGTAATAGCGGCTGTCACTTGCCCACCCCACCCATACCCAGATGGTTTCTCTGACCTCTCCTGTCACCTGCCAGGCAGGAAGCTACAGTTCCTTGACTCCCTGGCCTCAGCTGCTGCTGGGTTCTGAGAGCAGAAAGCACCTGCTGATGAGACCTCCTGACGTGGTCCCAGCTGTGCTGGGATACTCCATGGCTACAGATCCACGACCCCAATTCTCAGGTGCCTCTCTGATGGGAAGCCGTTTCCCTTCCTCCAGTCCTAACCCAGCCCCTTCATGTTTGGAGCCCAGGTGTCCCTCGGTCCCTTTCTGTTTATTTTCATCCTGTCCTGGCCATATGAATAGCCCCTCTGCTGACCTTTGCACAGCAACCCTTTTGAGTGTGCTATTTATTTCCCACTAGGACTCTGGTTGATCTAAGAACGTTATGAGATGAGTGTCTCATCCCACTGTAAGAATGAGAAGACTGAGACACAAAGGGTTAATGATTCACCTAAGGGTACACCAGGAGATCCATCCTGGTCACTTAAGACCCAGTGCCTTTCTTCAACGCTCCCTTGAGACCCGGCACACATCAGCCCTGCTCCTGTCTCGTCCTGGTCCCTCTCTCACCCTGCTGTCACTTTCAGACTCCAGATGTCAGATTCAAGCCTTATCTGACACTACATACGTGAGATGTTCATCACTACAGCAGTAAAGGCTTATAGGACAGGACTCTACTGTCTCACAAATCTAGGACAACACAGATCTGGGCCCCAAGGCTCAGATCAAGGATGAATGACCAGGATCAAGTCCAAGGCTGTTCATTAGGAGTCCCGGGTAATCTATGCTCATTACTTTGAACCAGTGGTTCTGCTTCCTGGAGGTATTTGGCAAGGTCAAGAGATGTGCTTTATGATTAGAACTGAAATGGGGTGATAGTAGAAACCTCCTGGTGAGTAGAGGCCAGCAAAGCTGCTGAATATCCTACAGCGCCAAGGCTGTGAAACACAGCCTTCCTCCCTAAAGAACCGCAGAATCTCAGGACTCATGGAGGACCTCAGGAGCCCTGCATTTTTCTGACAGTGTCGTGGCTGGCGACCTGTAGAGCTCTGCAGAAAGTTTATTTACTCAAGCATACGACCTCTGAAAGGAGGTGCAATTTTGGAGGCGGCTCCTGGTCGCTGGTGTTTATCCTAGTGTGCTCCTTAGAGATCAGGTTAGATCAGGCCCATTGATCAAAAGAAGCTGTATGTGATAGTCAAAGTTCCTAAAGTGGCTCAGAGTTGCCTGGATAGGACAGGATCATCCCTGGCTGGGTCTGTAGACATGAGGTAGACCAGAAGGATGAGGACTTGACTGAGCAAATCTTCAACAGAGAAACAACTGCAGAGGCAGCCAGAGTCAAGAGAACAAACACCAGTATGGAAAGCACCCTGGAAATAGTCCCAGGAAGAAGTAATGACCATGTTTAGGGGTTAATAGAGGGCTGGGGAAGAACTGGCCAGAAGGGTACCAGTATCTACAGGGAAAATGCCTACTCATGCTGGAACAGAGCCAAGCAGGGGAAGACTAAAGAAGAAAGACTCCAGTCTCTCTCTCCTTCCACTCTGGTCATCAGCTAATACCTCCTATTAACCAAAGGAAAGGACCAGGGTAGGAGTCAGAAAGATGGAGAAGCAAACTGCTCACCTGTCCTCTTTGACCAAGAGGTCGGTACTGGCTCTGGAAGAGGCTCATGAGACCTGTTTTCCTATGACTGTTAATTCCAAGTAGAAAGAATAAAGCATTGAGGGTCCATTCATTTCCTTGGTGATACACTGCAGTCACACCCGGGGAACAGAAGGACCCATGAAGAGCCACCAGCCGAAATACCCTCATGGTGCCCGCCATCCTCCATCTTCAGGATTTCTGCTGGGTACCTCGCACTGATGGCTTTGTAATGGGTCACCTGGGCACCTTAAATCACTCTAATGAACCATGAGAAACTCTGTATGGGATGTTGGCACGCGGACGACACCATCCCTGTGGCCAAAGGGGAGACCTTTTCATTTCTTTCCCCCAGGAACTACTCGATAAATGCTTTTAGCATCTTTTTTTAAATAAAAATGGAGTGAAATATAAAAGCATATTAGCATTACTCCCATTTTCAATTAATTCAAATGATGGTGTTAAAAGGTATTAATAAGCCGGCAGGAGCGGAGGTCCCTGGTGGAGTACATCAGGCAGGAGCTGCAGCCCATAGTGAAGTCTTAGACCATTGCTGAGGCCTCTTTTCCTTTCCTTTCTCACATCTTGCCTTCAAAGCCTCTGCTGTGGACCAACCAAAGCATCTGCTAAGAACTGAGAATAAGGAAAGACTCTGTCTGTTCAAACCCAGGAAGAAAAGAGACCTGACTGGCTTGGAGTTTTACAAGGAATGGTTAGGGTCTAGGACCTTTGTTGTTATTGTTGTTGTTGTTGTTGTTGTTGTTGTTGTTGTTAAATAGCCTTGTGGCCCAGCATATCCTCATGGATATCCACACATAGTCTGGACTGGAAATGCCTCTGGTGGTTTTGTTCCCCTCCTTCCTTCTCACGGGAAAGTGGCTTTTCTAATTCACTGGTGTCAACCACGGCAATGGCTTAGAGGGTGAAGATGTGCTGAGCCCATCATCCCCTCCCTAACATACCCTCAGTGCATTCACGGGCTGGAGGTAGCTTCCTTCCTAACTGTCCAGTGTATGAGAGCGCTCCTACCTGCCCCCTTTGGCCCTGAGCTTAGTTTCTGGGATTTAGGCCTTGAAACAGGTGTTTCTTCTTTCTCAGTGCCCACAGGCCTCACATGAGGGTGTTGCTTTATGGCTCCCGGGTGTGCCAGAACTCGAAGGAGGGATGGGTCTTTCTTTTGGAGGCTTGCTAGCCAGGGCTGGAACTCACTCACTCTTTCCAGTCCTTGCTGGTAGCACAATCCCCGTAGACTCATTCAAGGACTTCCCCAGTGTGTTCCTGCCTCCCGCCTTTCACCCTTAAGAGCTACCTTCACGTTACCTCGGAATGAGCTCCACACAGCACAGCCCTGATCTCCACAAAGCACAGCCCTGACGGTGCACATCTCCCACGGAAAGTCCTTCCCTGGCTTACTTTTGCTCCCAACACAAAGCTCCCCTTCCAGCCTGGCTCTCATCTTGCTTCACACTCGCCATGTTCCCTGGCTTCTCTGAACACCCCAGTTCCCTGACAATGCCATGCACTAGATACCTCCAAACCCTCTGCCTTCCCCTCCCTCCCACCAGATAGCCTTATTCTTGAAGGTTAAACTCAGAGGTCACTGCCCACCCCCAATACCCACAGTGATATATTAAATCGGAGGAAAGCTGCGACTTGGGATTCCAGACCCTTGTATCTGAGTCATCTGTGCCTGTTTATAAGTTTGTCTTCCCACAACACTGCAGCCAATAGAACAGACCAAGGCATAGTACAACACACCCAAAACCAATAATTCTCCCAGCCAATAGACCCCAGAACAGAAGGAGGCCTGCACTGACCTTTACTCTGCTGTCTTGCTGCTCAGTTTACAAAGCTCAGACTTCCACATCCCGGCAGGCAGGATTCCAACATGAAGGAATACCAAAAGATCCCAATAGCCCAATGGAAGGTTCCAGGGACTTCTGAATGGATGTTAGGGGATTTCACTGTTGTCTTTTGGCTATCCCCCTAAGAAGGATAAAGAAGCCCCACCATTCCCCACCCCATTCTCTACCCATCACTTCATTCCTTAGTCTGGAGAGATCTCAAAGCAGGAAGAGGTGCTGAGCATAAGCCAAGGGCAGGGAACTAGGATGAAATTAGGTGGTGGAGCAGTGTGGTCCTACAGGGCAACCCAGTCCACAGTGAGAAGAGCTCATCCTGGTCCCTAACGACTCCCCCACATCCTTGATTGATAGAACAGATGCATCAGACCCCTCCCCCCCACTTTCTTCTCCCATGGAGGTTTTTTTGTTGTTGTTAGGTTTTGCTAAAGCAACCTGCAAATTAATTTAATATCCTCCTTTGGTTGGGAGCTATGAAGCTGGGCTTGAGGCTGATGATGCATGAACCATTGGTGGCAAGTATTTAATCTCTGGACAATGGATAGAGATGTTAGTGCACGCCACACTAAATTCTATTTACGCTGCCTATTAAGGGCAGTCAAGCTGAAGGGAATCGGTGCACATTACAGGCCCTAATGGGAGAGGAAGCTCCACAACAGTACATTAAAGGCGGAAAATGAATTAGGAGGGGCCAGCCCAGGAGAAAGCAGGCAGTCTAAGAGCCTGTCTGCAGATAACTCTTCCTGACAGCCATCACAGACACCCCTACTAGCCAGATACACCAAAGAGGGGAGCATGGATGATCACCCCAAAGGCCTTAGCTGAGAGGACTGCTCTGACCCCAGCCCAGGGACATGGGGATCTACTATCTTGCGGGTAAAGAAAAAAAAAACAGTGGGAATTAACTTAGCCTACCAACTCAGCGTCCCTACCAACTCCAGGTGGATTCATCTGAAGATCTGGGGTATTCTTTAGCCCTCCAGGCTCACCAATATTTCCAGTGCTCTCCCTTTCCTACTGGAAGGGTTTATAACAAAGACAAAATAGTCTCATCCAGGGCATATTATGATGAAGTATTGGGGAAAATGGTAGAACCTTGGGTACGAACAGAAGATCCTACAAGCTGAGAGGAGGGAGACGGACGGATGAGGGAGAGAATGAATATTCAGTAAAGGATCGGAAACCAGATGTGGTGTGTATTTGTATTAGTCTCTACTGCTGCAGAGCAATCAACCCAAATAGCAGCTTAAAGCAGCAAGAAACATGCATATCTCACACAGTGTTTGTGGATCAGGCATTAGGAAGTGGACTGGTTGGCAGCTTTGGCCCAGGATCTTTCATTTGAGTATAATCAGAGCATCACCCAGCCGGTCATCTGAGGCACAGCTGTGTTGACATAAGTTTCTGTCCTGCCTGGTTCCCGCAGTCGTTAAGTCCCAAAGAAATCACACAGAGGTCTACATTAATTATAAACTGATTGGCCTAGCACCTCAGGCTTCTTATTAACTCTTATAACTTATATTAGCCCATAATATTTGTCTGTGTTAGCCACATGGTTTGGTACCTTTTTCGGTGAGGCCGTCATATCTTGCTTGCTCTGTACCTGGCTTCCTCTCTGTCTGGGTGACGACTGCAGATTGAAACTTCCCTCTTCCCAGAATTCTCATTGCCCCACCTCTACTTCCTGCCTGGTTGCCTCGCCTATACTTCCTGCCTGGCTACTGGCCAATCAGTGTTTATTTAAAATACAAGTGACAGGGTACAGACCATTGTCCCACAAAACAGTTGGATCCAAAGGACCCACTTCTAAGGTTTTTCAATCACAAAGCTGGAAAACTGATGCTAACTGTTGGTGAAATGCCTCAGGTTCTCGCCATGAAATCTCCTCTAAAAAGGCTGTTTGCATGTCCTTGTGATATGTCAGCAGGCTTCGCTCAGAACTGGTGATCAAGACAGAGCCACCTGTCCTCCACAGTCATTGTTTCTGGAACATTGCATTGACAACAGAAGCCATCCCTATTAAAGGTGGCAGGGGACTCTGCAGGTTAGAATTCCAAAAGACAAGAATCAACAGAAACAAGAAAGCTGACTTCCAAGGTGTAGATTTAAATTTATAAATAAAATCAAATTCTAAACAATGGATCAACTATGAGAATAAAATCCTTAAGGATATTTTTAGACATGAGAAGTTTTTTTATTCTCTACCTCTTAGGTGTCCCTTCTTAAGCCACAGTTTAGGGATAGTCCTCCACTGGGATGCATCCCCAGAAAGAGGAAGGTGAGATTCTGAAAATGAGGAATTCAACTCAGGACTAAATAACAGAACCCCAAGATCATAGAATAACTGAGGAAGACAACTGTGCATGTATCTTGGGCCAGAATGTTACAAGCCACAGCCTGGGGGGGCCACTCCTCAAGACAAGATCGACAGAATAACCGGTATGTTTGAGTGCCTTCTTCAGTGTCTTGCATACGTAGCAAGGAGTGTGGAGCTGGACCAATGATAAAATGAGCTATGTTTTTAAAACCCAAGCCACAGGGGCTGGAGGGATGGCTTAATGAGAAAGTATGGCTACATCGTGTGAGGACCAGAGTTTGGATTCCCAGCACCCTCCTAAAAGCCAGGCAGGTGTGATGGCTCACCTGTAATCTCGACAGAGACAGAGGCTCTCTGGGATGAACTGGGATAGTCCAATCAGCAAACTCTGGGTTCAAATGAGAGACCCTGTCTGAATAAATAAAGTGGAAACTGATCAAGAAGACATTCACTCTCTGGCCTGCACCCTGACACACATACAAATAAGCATACATGTGTGCACTCCATACACACATACACCGCTTCAAAAAAAAAAAACAAGAAGAACCCAAAATACAAATATTAACTTCAAGGAAATTGCACGTTACACAGGAAAAGTGATAATGACTTTCCACCTGACTCAGTATGAAGAATGTTTCCAGAGCCATCATAACATGATTGTTATGTCTTGATCATAGCAAAATTATGATGTAACTACCATGGAAGATAAGGATGTGTGAGAAGGCTCAATGTGCAGGGGTATGCGAGACAGATAAGAAAGTCAAGGCTCCACCAGATATGATGTCTCATACCTGCAATCTAAGGCCAGCATTTGAGAGGCTAAGGCTGGAAGGTAGTCCATTGAGTTCAAGGCTAGCCTGAACTACATAGTTATTCCCAGACCAACCTGGGCTACAGAATATTACCCTGTCCCCCACAAGACACACTAAATAAATAAATAAATAAAATAGAGTCCAGTGAGACGCTCAAAGGTTAGGAGCACTCTATTACAATCACGAGGACCAGAGTCTGCATCCTAGCACCATGTTCAAGCCAGGTGTCCTTCCAAGTACTTGTCACCTCGGTTTGGGGATAGGACAAAGACAAGAGGATCCATGGGGTTTGCTGACTTACAGCTTGGCTGAGACAGAAGCTCCATGTTCAGGATAAAACCTGCCTCAAGGAAACAGGCAGAGAGAGATAGAGGATGAAACCTGATGCCCTCTTCGGGCTTCCTCATGAATAAACAGGAACTTTCAAGTGTACACATACACACACACAAACACACACACCACCACCACCACTATCACCACCACCAGCAGCTGCAGCAGTAGCAAAAACAACAAATAAAAAGTAAGAAAAAGAGAAAGAGTGAAAGGGGAAGGAAGGAGAGGAGAAAAGGGAAAGAAGGCTTGTCTTCCGTGACTTAGTATGCAAATCTCAAAATCAGCAAGGATGAGGCAAACATGTGTTTCTAGAATATAGGTAAACACCAAAGTCTGCTAAGGCGGTTCCCTACAGGGAAGGACGATGAGGAAGGAATTGTCAAAGGCTGGAATAAATCATATCGCGCTTCTGCCCCTTTAATCAAGACTAAAAGAGCAATAAAAAAATTTAAACTGAAGAGAAAGCTGAAATCCCCTTTAGAATGATAATAAATCATATCAGTGCAGATTCTTATACAAAAATAAAGCTTATTCATGGTCACCTCTTCTTCACAGGCCCTCCATCTGAACAGCTCATTATTCCTCTTGCATCAAATAGTCTTTGGGGGATTCTTACCATGTCTTGGTTATTAATTAGCTTGGGGAGGACCAGTCCTGAACCCTTAGTTTCTGATATTTTATATATTTGTGTATGGAGAGGGGCATGGGGTACAGGGAGAATGCAAATGTCTATGTGAAGAAGATTCATGCGATAATATGTATGAATGTGCCCAGCACGCAACATTTCTTCCTTTTTTCCTCATGGCCATCGAAAAGTGAAGGTGAAGAAGCCAAAGAAGACATCAGCAGCCGAAGAATCAGGACGGGGGAATTACACATTGCCTGTTAGGCCAGGGTGATGGCATCAGGTGAGGCAGGGTTAGAGGTGAGTAATAAAAGCAAGCTAAGGTTGTTTTGCTTTAAACAACTTTATTTCATTGAATCCCACCAAACCCCTATAAAACAGGTGTCACCATTGAAGCCATTTGACAGACGAATGAGGAAAAACGGCATACAGAGATGGAACGAGCCATTTATAAGGATGTGAAGGGCACGGCCAAACCAAGAGGCAACCCCAGGCAAGCGAAGTTCAGGATGGAGGATCCGATCTCTACAGCTGGAGTTGCACATTGCCTAATTGAATATTACTGCTGGTATTGACAGCTCTGGAAGACACAGAGCTATTGCCACCAAGGTCCCCATTAAAGGACCCGTTAGTATAACCTGTTGAGATAGGTTAGGTGACTGATAGAAACAGTCCAACCCTCCACTTACTGTGTACCTCAGCAACGGCCCAGTAGGGAATAAATCATGCCTACATAGATGCAGACGTGTAGAAAGTGTTCCCAGTGGAAAGGGCACTTTGCTCAAAGCCCTAACGGCACTTGAGAGTGGAAAGCGAGGGAGCCATTCGATCAGTAGGGTCTTAGACACCTTGGACGGGCTCGTTGCCTTTATCTAGGGAAGGGGAATCCCCAAGAGAATTTTAAGCAGGGAAGTGACATGATTGGATGTACTTGGGAAAGATCAGGCTAGATGTTGAGTGAAAAGGGAATTACAGGGCCAATAAGGGCAGTAGGGAGACCAGCAAGATGATTACTGGGGGTCTTCCAGGACAGAGAGTGGTAAGTTGGAGGGTCACTGGAAAAGATGAAAGGTACCAGCAAAGCCAAAGGAGAGAGTGCTTAAGACACACTGAATCTTCCAAATGGCAGAGATGTTAAGAGTGTGGTGAGGGTGGGGCAAAATAGAGGACAGTAGACATCTATGATGGAAGCTTCTGACCTGAGACGCTTGGAGAATGGGATGAAAAGCCCTCTTCAAGTTACAAGCATATTCTTCTCATCCAGCCGGGGTGGTTCCAGGGCCAGGACCTGATGGAGAGGCAGCAGAAGCAAAGAGAGAGGGCAGAAAGGGACACGCCTATGGTCAAGCCCTCCCTATGGAGCTGCTTTGCTCCCTCTAGGCCTCCCCATGTCCATCTGTGACCTATTTCTTCAAGGACAGCCCTGTTGCGCTTGGCCAGCAGTGGCTACAGTTCTCACCTACTGGCTATGGCTCCACTACTGGAAATTAAGCTGTAGTGTTTACAGGGCTTAATTAACAGAATCGCTCACCATCCCGAGAACTGATGAAGTTTCTAGATGTGACACCATTTGAAATGAATTAACCCCGTGCCCAGTGAGGTCACCCTCGTTCTAATCTGAGGTCCCTGCTTGCCCTAGACCCCTGGCCCACCTCTGAGGCTTCCTTTTTTCTTTAACCTCCAGTGCCCAAAAGCCCTTACAATTAATAGCTAATTAACAAACAAAACAAACCTATCAGGTTGGAACACCAGGAAGACATTCTCAGCCTACAAGGTAAGTAATTATTCAGTGTGGGCAGATCTGAAGAAAACCACTTATGAGATGAATCAATGGCTCTCCCCTATCTCAAGGGTCTGTTCAGCTGGAAGAAGGCTCCTTAACATTACAATCCCCATTTAAAGGTAAAAAAAAAAAAAAATCAAGCCTGGTTCATTCCTTCTACAGCAAGTCACAAGGGAGAACAGAGGAAAGTCTTCATTCCAGGCGTGCTGTGTCTCATTGAGGATGCAGGGATAGTGTCCACCCTCAAAAAATGTGCACTGGAGAAATGGCACAGTGAGTAAGAATGCTTGCTCCATGAGTGTTTTGATTCCAACCCCCAGATAAAAAGCCCCGCATGGCCATGTGAGCCTGAAACCCCAGAACTCTGAAGAAAGAAGCTCCGGGTTCCATGAAAGGCAAGCTCAAGGCAACAAGTTAGAAGATGGCTGCTCCTTCCTCTGCCCTCCAGGCACACATAGCCATGTGCACCTGTGTATGTGCACATGTGCATCATACATACATGGTGTGCACACACATATGTACACACATACACACACACACACATCACTCATTGTATCATACCATGAAGTGAGGATAAAGAATAGAGCGAGGCAAGCATGATTTCCATTCTTCTACTCCTTTATATTCCAATATATTTTACAGACAACTGTAAGCAAGAAAGCATGAGACTACAGGTAACGATGAGAAGTATGGAGAAATCTCTTGGGTGAGTGTTGCAAGGCCAACTGGGCTAAGAGCTAAAACATGGAGAGGGAAAGAGGTTTTCTGAAGATGGCACTAAAGCCATCTGCACTCAGAGCTGAGGGAAGACCGTGGGTGACCAAAAGAATGGCTAGCAGTGGGGCTGGAGAGATGGCTCGGAGGTTAAGAGCATTGTCTGCTCTTCCAGAGGTCCTGAGTTCAATTCCCAGCAACCACATGGTGGCTCACAACCATCTGTAATGGGGTCTGGTGCCCTCTTCTGGCCTGCAGGTGTACACACAGACAGAATATTGTATACATAATAAATAAATAAATATTTAAAAAAAAAAAGAATGGCTAGCAGTAAGTCCCTGAGGTCGGGAAGACGTCAGTGGTGTTAGGAACAGAGGACAAACTAGGGTGGCTGGGATATAAAGAGCCCGTGAGAACAAGATGGTGACGGCATCGGGTCGGCCTTATGGTTTTCCAGACAGGCGCTATGTTCGCTCTAAGTGAACTGGGAGTTTTTGGAGACATTAATCATGAGAAACATGGTAGAGCTATCAGTGCTGGACAGTGGGTGTTCACTGTCTTCCCTACCCCTTCATGTTAACTATTGTTCTACCCCTGGGGGCTTCACCCCTCCCAGACACCAGCCTCTGTGAACCAAGTCAGAAGCCTCCATTCCAAAGCACATCCCTCTTACCTGTCTACTCAAATTTGGCTGGTGGGACAGGTAGAGAAACTGAGGCATGACCTTCTAATGCCTACCTACCCTGTGTGAGCCTGCTTTATACACATAATCTGTTGACTGAGGTTTCTGTCCTGCCCGGTTCCCGCAGCCATTAAGTCCCAAAGAAATCACAGAGAGGCCTACATTAGTCATAAACTGATTGGCCCAGTAGCTCAGGCTTCGTATTAATTAATTCTTATAACTTATATCAGCCCATAATTCTTGTCTGTTTTAGACACATGGCTCGGTACCTTATTCAGCAAGGCAGTCACATCTTGCTTCCTCTGTGTCTGGGTCACAACTGTAGACTGTGCTTCCCTCTTCCCAGCATTCTCATTGCCCCGCCTCTACTTCCTGCCTGGCTACTGGCCAATCTGCATTTTATTAAAAACAATACAAGTGACAGGATAAAAGACCATTGTCCCACAACAATAATCCCTTAGGTACCTCAGTCTGGTGGGTGGGTAGTGTTTTCCCAATTTGACACACGAGGAAACTGAGGCAAAGGGAAGTAAGGGTCGCCCTTGTTAGTCAGCACAGATGGTCAGAGTGCATCTTATTCCTACACTCACCACAATTACAGCACCAACAATTTCCCTGAGCTCTCAAAGTCCACCCAAGGCTGGCTTTAGCCTTCTTCATACCCACCTGCCCAGATTTGTCTGAGATGAGGGTCCCGGGTGTCAAGAATTCAACCCTGAATGCTACAAAGCGGCTGTAAAGGTAAACTAAGTGGTATATGTAAAGTGACCCTGTGAGATACCCTCTGTGAAGCTCGGCATGTAATAGGAACTTGGTGGGATGTTTAAGAGAAAGGCGGACACCCTGTGCTAAGGGAGCACTCATTCCCTCTGGAAGGAGATAAATGACAGCATGGGAGGAGGGAGCCATCCCCCCACCACTGAGGGTCTGAGCAACACTGTCACTCTGAGACGTCGACTCTGCCTTTTACCAAGCTTTAGTTTTTTTTTTTTTTTTTAATTTTATAAGGTGGTCTCACTATATAGCCCAGGCTGGTCTTGAACTTAAAACCCCCCTGCCTCAGCCTCTGAATTCTAGAATTGAAGCCATATACCACAGTACCCTGTTTAATAAATGTTCTACTGCCATTTAACCTGTTTTTAAACAATCTTTCATGTCTGTGTGGCTCATTGGAAACTGATGGTTCTTAAAATCATTAAACAGGACTCTTGATCTTAGTTCTCTATGTGACAAGTATCTCACTGCTCCAGATGATTGTCCCCTGGGCTAGCCTAGGTGTTTACAGCAGGACCCTAAACAGAGGCCAAGTGGCTTTGTCTCTCATCTAAGAGGCATGACTGTCCTATAACCATTGAAGGGCCAAGGAGCAGAGAGAGTTGCTCCCCCACTCTGCTCAAAATATCCAGGCTGAGAGCCCAATGGCTTGGTAAGACTCAGGCCACCAAAGTGGTCCTCTGTGACCAAGAGGTAGAGAGGAGGGAAAGCCAGGCTTCCAAGGTTCACACCTAAGATCGAGGAAGTACAACAGGAGATTAGTACCAAGTACCTGTGTCCTGGGCATGTAGAAAACTCAAGAATCCTCCCTGGCAACCTGGCAAGATGAAGGATCCGCTTCTTCCAACCTTAGACTCTTGATCCTGTGATGAAATCCCAATTACATCATCTGCTTTTCTCCCTTCCTGTTTCCTCAACTTCTTTCGCCTCCCATCCCCAGGCTCGAAACCACTTTGCCATCATACCCCTACCTCATAAAAGTTCCTTCTTGGGTCAAACCAGCAGTGCCTGTGCCAGCATCAAGTACAAGAAGCCACCAGCCCACCTCCCCTACTCGAGGACACTCAGGGACCATCCCTGTATGCAAAACAGCAGGCGCCTGAATTCATAATTGGACGTTCCAAAATGTAATTATGAAAGATGAAATGCTCCTCTCAATGAGAAGGCTGTAAATAGAATAATTAATTTTGTGTTTGCTTGAACAATTCTGTATTATGGACCTTACAGTGGAACTGAAATTAATTAAGTGCACCAGGATTTATGGAGGAGGTGAAGAGAGAGGGAGAAAAAGAATTAATCCGGAATAAAAAGATAGATGAGTTTGGGGGTGTAATGATGTGTTAGCCTGGGGTATTCTTTAACAAATTTACCAGGCACGTTCTGGGCATAAAAGGCATGCGTTGACAGAATTATCCCAACTAATACAGCGGCTGTTCAAAAAGTAAGTGAGAAGGAGGATGGATTGGACCTCTGAGGCCCCTGAAGGAGAGACGGATAGGGGCTATTTTTGAGCTAGCCAACAGGAGGCGCTACCAGGAGCGAAAGGGGACCAGGTAGAGAAGCATCTACTTCCATAGCAAAGCAGGGGACAGAGTGGAGGGCTGGTGGGTGTGAACCAGGAGGGTCAGAATAAAGGACGAACAAGTTCTTTGTTATTCCTTGAGCCAATTGGGTTCATTCTCAGTCCCAGTGATCTTTCCAGTCCCACACTCCCATTCCAGTCTGTTTCCTATTCTAAACTAAAACCGGAAGTGATGCTGCCTCATTTCCAGGGCCAGAGCATAAAGGGCCCTGTGACTTTCCAAGGGCACCATTGGACCCTAATCACTAAGCTGTTTGAAAACCCAGACTGGCTCCCACAGAGACCACACGAGAGGAACTGGGGCTACCCACCCACAGTCAGCCACGGCCACTGGAACTGATTTCAGCTGTAACCTTTAACTTTCCCATACTGCATCAGTGTAGAAGCTACCCATCAGCCCTCTGGCCCATCTGAGTTCTTAACATTCCAAAACTGCAAGAGGTCATAGGTGAGCGGGGTCTGAGCCACTGCATCTGAGGCAGCAGGACGGGCCTCGCTCAGCCAGAATGAAGTCCTCCTCATCTGCTCTTTACATCAGGATTCCACATCAGGCTTTTTAGGAGGAAAGTTTGTGGCAGAAAGGTGCTGAAAACATACTATTCTAGCAGAAAACAATAAGAACAACAACAACAACACAGATTTGGGGTTCACACAGACCTGGGCTGAGTCCCAGCTCTGAGCTTCCTGGCTGTGTGCCCTTGCATGGGTCCTTCTGAAGCTCATAGCTTAGAGGATTTATATGTTACTGTGAAAGCGCCTGGCCCAGGAAACCAGAAAAACATCACAGCCAAGAATGACTGACGCTCCAGAGGGAGGCGGACCTGTGCTCCCTGGCTCCATGACCACACAAGTCTTGCCATCTGCACTGTGGGGACAGAGTCTGTAGTGAGTTCATGTGACAATGTGCACATAGTAAGTACTTGGCTAGCAAGACACCTGTAGTTAGACTGAAACGTGCCAGCCAGCAGCACTGCTAGGTGTCTGTTCTAACTGTGTACTATGCTGTTAGCGCAGAACCCCATGTATGAGTGACTCCTGCAGATACTCAAGCCAGCTGGACTATGGGAGATGCTGGGCTGGGTTCACATCTGGACATCAGCAAACCCCCAGACCAAGTTCCTCCCACCCCAGTACCCTGGCCGGGTGAACATCCCCAGCACAGACTCCACTCCCCAGGGTGGTATTAAACAGGCATTTAGATACCTGGCATGGAGGATGTGATGGATGGCTTTATTAACCCACTGAGGCGAAGCTGCTGACAGTGAAGGACTCCCCTGTCAGAGAAGCCTCCCTTGCCCGTGGGGCCCTCACCAGCCTGCCTGACAGTCTGAGTCCCTGACAGATGGGCAGATCCTGCAGATCAGGAGGGCAGAGTGGAGACAGGCCAGCATCCCTCCGAATGCCAGGCCTTCTTCCAGGCCCCCAAGTCCATAGGGCTGCTTACCACCCACATCACCTGACCCTAACAGAAAACAGTACCACTGTCCGCCATGCATGCCCTGGACGTTCACCTCGCACTATGTGTAGACAGTGTTCCCTAGCCAATGCAGCTGTCCTGCTAGTGTTCCCTGATGGCATCTGCTGCCCTGACTTTGACTAGGCTTCCGGGTTTCATCTTAGCAGCCTCACTGAACTTGGAAAATGGGAAATACTGTTTCAAGTACCCGTTTGGTGTGAGAAGACACTCAGGCTCAGAGAGTTGACGTGACTAGTCCAAGATCACACAGCTGGATTTGAGACATCCCATCCCTGGGGTTACGTGGAAAGATCTCTCCACTTGTTTCCGTGGCTCTCCTCCCTCCTCCTCCCATGCCGTCCTCTGCTCACTGACCTCTTACCCCCACCACAGCATGAGCTGCAAGAGCAAACTCATCCACCTCCCGGATCTTCATCTTCCTAAGGCTGAGACCAGAAATGAGACTTTGAGAGTGAAGAGAGTTCATCCTGCCCCATCACTCCAGAGTTCCCTCCCACCTCCCTCCCTTCTACCAACACCCTCATCATCCCTGCGCTCCCCTTCCACTGCTCCTGCTGGGCATCTCCCCCACACTTCTCTAGACCTTCTGGTTCCTTGAGCAAACCACACACAGTGGCTAACTCCTAGCTCAACTGGAATGCCCCGGTCATCAGAGAGGGCTCCTGCAGGCACTCAGAAGTGCTGCATTCTTTCCCTTGACTCTGGCTTCTCTACTTTCACCTGCAGAAAAAGATGTAAACAGGAAGATGTCTCAGGCAAAGCCATCTTGGGCAGCCATCCTACCCCCAAACCACCAGAGGGATCTAGACAAGGCAAGAAAAGCCACCACACAGAACCCAACCCGAAAGGTTGACTTAATTAAACAGTGTTTTGAGACATGGCCTTTTGGAATAATTTGTTATACAGCATTCTCTGATTATCAAGAACTGATACATAATCTATTGGCAGATATTTAATCACACTGTGAACCCTGAGTTTGCATTTGTGTTAATTAAATAAAATTAACCATGGATTAGGAGCTTGAGTTGGCAACTAGTTGGCAGAAAGTAACCACAGAGCATCAGAGGGCATCTGGAAGAGATAGAGAGAGGCACTGGAAGGAGTAGGGAATGATTTGGAGAGGCAAGGCTTTTTCTGGTTTGGCGGAGCAGAAGGATGGGCTTTTGGGGAGATGCCAGCAAGGTGAGAAGGTTAGTAGATGCTACTCAACCTGTCTGAACTAGCAGGTTTTCACCCCAAACTTTGAATCTTAGATTTTGTTTAAAAATAGAATGATAGAGATTTAGTTAAAGCTACCTCTAGCAGCGGTGACAGAATCAATGCCTGCAGGAACAGAATTCCCTCCAGGCTGCAGCCTGAGCACCCAGGAGACTGCCAGAGAAGCAGGCTGGTAACTGTGGAGTCGCAATTGCTGGATGAAATAGCAGTAGATTTAGGCACAGCCATTGTGCCTAAGATAAAACAACACATACTCAAAATTTCCCTTCATTGTAGGTTACCATGGTGTTTATAGATTTTGTGTGTGTGTGTGTCTCTCTGTGTGTGTGTGCATTAGTCTTGTGGGTGGTTTCCCTCCATTAGACTATAAGCTTCATGTTGGCAGATACCATGTCTGTCTTTTGCATGATTAAATTCATTGTCCTGACATGTTGATTAATATGTAGAAGATGAAAAACAAGCAAACAAATAAAGCCCAGCTGAGCAAATTAATTAATGGCGTGACTAAATGGTTGAGTAAATGAACATACCCATTCACCCTTCCACCCTTTGGCTTTCCACTCACACAACAGCCGGGCTCAGAGCTTTTTCCCCAACCGAATCACAGCAGAGATTGAGTCAAATGCAGCTGTGAAAGCCCTGAGCTTTGCAATCATGGAGCCTGTGACAAATAGGAACTTCTGTGGTCGCCAAAGCTGTGCACACCTGTAAGAGGCTCCGCGGCAGCACCTGACGTGGTCCCAGCAGCCACTCTGTTTCTCCAGCTCTGGTGCAAGACAGGAGGAGAAGCCAACCATAAAACCAGGACCAAATAGCACAGCGTGCTCCCTTTCTTATGCTCTTAGAACTGGCTCTTAGGTATGTGGTCAGAAATTCCTCAGCCATGGGCCGCTTTTTAAACCCTTTCCTGCCTGCCTTCCAAGGCCCAACCTCTTCCTTCCTCCCACTCCCAGAGAGGAGCTGGTCTTTGCATTTCAGGTCAAACGAGGCAGGGGAATTGTGTTTTACCATGTCCACGGATCTTACATCACTCTCTCAACCATCTCCTCTCATGTGACCTCCCTTGGCCACACCTACTCCTTTGGCTACAGTTTTAAGATCTTTGAATGAGCTTGTAGTGATATTTTGTTGTAACCTCACAAATAAAGCAGATCAGAGAAGCAGTGTGGCCAGCCACGAGAGAGACCTTTTACCTCTACTAATGCTCAGACCAAAAGGGGTGATCCTGTCTCTATGACTCCTCAGACTACATCTCCAGACTGCATCTGAGCTCCTGGCTCCTCCCACCTTATTGTATTCCTCTCTCCGCCCAGTCATCTCACTTCCTATCACCACCGACCTGGTGCTGGGATTAAAGGTGTGAGCCACTGTTTCCTGGCTCTGTTTCTCTTTGAGACTGGAACAATCTAGTGTAGCATAAGGTGGCCTTGAACTCACAGAGATCCACCTGCCTCTGTCTCCCAAGAGCTGGGATTAAAGGTGTGTGCCACCCCTACCTGGCCTCTGTGGGCAACTAATGGCTTAGCTCTGCGCTCTGATTTTCAGGCAAGCTTCATTTGTTAAAACACAAACAAAATATCACTTCCACTCCTGAAGTAGGCTGTCCCAGTGCTGAGTCCCTGACACGTACAAAGACAAGCAGGGATCCACAAAGGAAGCCACTCTGTTTATTCTGTATATTCGCTTCTTAATAAAGACATTCAACCAATGTTTTCTTAATCATTAACTATTTGCCAGGTCCTAACAATACGATGGTATGTGAGAAAGGCATAAGCCATGAGGAAGCTTTGAATCTAGTGGAACGATAGGCAAAGAGCAAACAAGTAAATATTAAAAAGTCAGATAATAAAAGCATTAAAGTAACAGCATTGAGAGGATAAATATGGGGGTGCGGATTCAGACAGGTTGCAAAGAAAACAGCAAACCTTCAAGCTACCTGCAGGGGTGGTATCTTTTCCACAGAATTATTTTCTTTATAGGCCAAAGAGATAGTGGATTGTACCAGTAATCGCCCAGACAAGCTAGTCTTCCACTCAGTGTTCGTTTGGAAAATGCCTAGTGCGTGCCTGCTAGTCTGCAGTGTCAATGCTACAATGTTACCTAATGTCTTCCGACTCTAGAGAAGAGGGAAATGGGCAGAATAAAGGGCAACAAGCAACCGTGGACGGGCTCCCTCCGCTCCAGCCTCACACTGTGCGGTTTCCTGGGTATCTGTTCGTCCAGTCCTCGCCTGCTGCAGGGAGAGCTAACAAAGGTAACTCCCATTTCACTGAGCCTCTGGGAGGCTTCCTCACTCATCCGGGAAGTGGAGCCGCTGGGATTTGGACCTGTGCATACCAGGCTTCTTTATCCCCGCATCTGCTCCCTCTTCCACGAATCGAATCAGAAAAATCAGAAGTTAAATCTCTGTTTTATAGTTGTGAGAACGTAAGTCCAAAAAGAAACATTGACAATAACCATGAATCAGTGTCTCTTAAGGACTTAATTTAAAGCACTCTCCACACCCTTGTCCCTCATCTCGCTGTAACCTCCCAGGACAGATTCTTCTTCTTCCACCGTATATGACCATCCTTGGTCGTGGCCAAGTCTAGACCAGTTGCTATGTGTCCTTCCCCATGAAGAAACTAAGAACATCTTCATGATGATACCTGCCTGGGTCTTTGGGGCAGCTTTTTTTCTTTTCTTTTCTTTTCTTTTCTCTTCTTTTCTTAATGCAATACTCTTGCATTAAGAAAAGTGTGATTAAAACATCTTTTACAAACTGCATTAATTCCTAGGCCAAGATAAAATTCCATCTGACACAAATAGATTTTCCATGGTGAGTTAGCACTGCATTGAAGGTAATGGGTGGGGGGAGGGGAGGCGTCCAGCCCATAAATCAACAGGGAGACAGGAAGGAGGAGAGGAGTTGATGGAGGGGAAGAAGAGGCACTAGTGAAATTTCAACCTGTGAGAATGATGCCCCCTCCCCTCCCCCCCCCAGTTCTTAATGATCTCATCAGGGGTCCAAGATCGATTCCCAGCCTTGTTCATCTATCCCCTTCTGCATTCATTATTTTAATAGCATCCACACAGGACCATTTGACATTTGCATCAGGCGAGCATTAATAGGAAGTTTGTTTGGGATGCTTAGAAATGGAAGAGAAGCAGGCAACTCCTGGCTGGACCCAGGGCAGTTTGAAAGGGCAAAATGCAGAGACCACTGGCATATGAAAGGAGGAGAGTAGCAACCGATGTTCTTCTGCCCAGATCAAACCAGAATGCTGTTTCCTTTTTTCCTTACAGAAATCCCCCTACCGTCTGTCCGTGCACAGACCTCTTAGGAGTGTTGAATGTGGGCATGTGGATTAAAAGGGCACAGATCTCGGAAGTGAACCAAATGATGTGTTATTCTAATTCATCCCACCCACGTTTTCCAGCTGCTCATCTGAGCTAAGGTTTGCACGGTAAATGAGCCTGGGTCTGCCCTCAAGGAGCTCCAATCTGCATGAAGCAAACCATTCTCAGTTCTAGGAAAAAGCAAAGAAAAGGACATGACCAGGGTTTCCAGAACTGGGAATGCTTAAACAAAATACAAAGGCAAAGAGAGGTTTCCCCAGCTCTTTCCTGGCACTGGAGACAGCACACACAAAAGTGTGGAGCAAGAAATTGGCTGATAGGGTAGGACCAGAGTTTGTTCCCCAGCTACCACCACCACCACCCAGGCTCAGAGGTCATCATGGAAAAGGGGGAAGAATGTAAAAGCCAGAGAAAGGAATGGAATGCTGTCTCCTGGGCAAAACCTGCGTCATCATGGAGGAGAGACCCTGCCCACTCATTCCTGATGGTTACTAGGGGCAGAAAGATATTTCCTTCAGTAGTGTACCCAATAGTAAGATACCCATGCTCATATAAGTGATCTTAATCACAGTGGGTCTCATCCCTGCCTCTCTCTATCTCTCTCTTTCTCTCTTTGTCTCTCTCTGTCTCTCTGTCTCTGTCTCTGTCTCTCTCTCTCTCTCTCTCTCTCTCACACACACACACACACACACACACACACACTCAATGAAAGTAGAAGAGTGACTAGCTAGTTCCTGGGAAGAAAAAGGGATGGGAGGAGACAAGAAAGGGTAATATTGAATATGTGTATGTATGAATATGTATACTTATACATATATATGGAAATGTCCTAATGAAATCCAATATCATGTGTAATTAATATATGGTAATAAAAAGATAAAAGAAAAAGAAATGGCTACCTGTACAGGAAATGCCTTTAAGGAGTTATCCAAAAAATACTTTGCTCCTAAAGGGTTTCCTGGATCTTTTCTCTTCCCTGGGAACTTGAATTCCTTTAGTAGCTGAGACAGAGATTCAGTGCCTGGCAGTATGTCCCTATGGGGGCAGGAAACAGCTTCCTCACACAGTAGCCATACTCTAGCCTGCTGGGCCTGGCCACGAGGAAGGAGAGAGCTGAGCTTTCAGGAACTCATGTCCTGTGTCTCTCAGTGCTGAATTTGGCCTCAAGGAGATTCCCCAGTTCAAAGGGAAGATAATGCTTATGGGGGGTACCAAGGGTTTAGAAGAGAAAATTCTCGCTGACAACACTGGGGTGGGTCAGTGCTTGGATTCCAGCCCTGACTCCACCACATGGTCCACTCCCTCAGCATCTCTCAACTCCACTGTATCTGTGATAGGAGGAATCGAAACACCCACCTCAGGCACTTGCTCACCCTTGGAGCAAGCCGGGTATCAAGAGAGCTGCCAGGGTGCAGGAGTAAGTGGAGCAGATCGGCTATCCATTCCTGGGGAGTGGAGAAGCCTAGATGACAAAGGCAAGCTGATAAGTAAGGGGTGGGGATGACCTCCGGGATGGGTGGTAAGAAAGTCCTCTCTGCGAAGGTGACATCATGGGGACCAGAAGGCTGTCACCAGCTGGGTGAAAATGCATTCTTGGGGTAATCGGAGATTTCCCACTATCATCGTCCTTCTCCCAGCTCTTGCCCAATGTAGGCAGCACTCATCCAAAGGGCAGGAACCCCTTTGCCAGAAAGGTTAGCAGCCACCCCCATAACGGCCTCTACATCCCCGCCTCACCCCAGAAAACCTGAAGTAACAATGAACGTAGGGACTGTGCCAGAATCCAGAGAAGAAAAACCCACCCCATCCAGATGGTTATAAGACACTTGCTGGTTCCCTCAGGTTTACGCTGGGGAAGACACCAAGTCTACTGCCTTTGCCAGCATCCCTCCCGCTGTACAAGGAGGAAACCTCTCTACGGTGTCCCCCTAAGTTTGGATGAATACCCCAGCCTCCCCCTCCCTGTTAATGGGATTAACTCCCGTGTGCTTTCAACACCATTTCTCATGAGGCCCTAGAGACTGAGCCCCAGTTGCCATCCTTACTAACACTTCCTCCAGGAACTTCCTCCCCTTCCCTGCCCATGTTCATAGCCCCAGCACTGTTTGCAGAGGCTACCTCCCAAGCAAATCATTTGCAGCCAGGAGGCTCAGAGTCTGCCTAGGAGAAGCCAGCTGCAGACAGTACTCCAGTGTTCGGCAATCCAGATGGGACTCTAGGTGCCTCGAAGACCTCTGCTTTGGGTCTGTGTTGCGGCCATCTCACCCAGATGCTTTGGAAATGTTTGTTGAATGGGAAATTACGTGACACAGAGCTACACAAGCACGTGAAAGAGCAGAGTGGAGCCAGGAGCCCCTGGGGTGTGTCTGACTCCTTCGACACCTGGCCTCAGCAGAAGAAGGAGGCGGTGAGTGGTCCATGAAGGGGGCAGTGTCATCAGTGGGGATTAGGAGATGAACGGCAGGCAGGGCTTGCCTGTGTGATGTAGGTTCCGCTCTGCTCCACAGAGGAGTCAGATCCTCTGGGCACTGCGCACCACAGTGAATATGAGCACAGCCACAACACGGGCCATTTCGGTTAGCTCAGGAAAGGTACAAGAGCATGACAAATATGTGTAATTTGTAAATTGGCCAGTCTTTTGCAATAATTTAGAGGCCCTAGTTAGGAGCAATAGAAACCCCCCAATTACTGATGTTTAAGACTGGTACTGTTGCTGGCTGAATATTTCATGCATAAATGAACTTCCACTAGGCCACCCGCTGCTTCTGATGAGGCTCTTGCGGGCTTTATTGCCCAGCGCCCAGCAGGGTCCCTCCAATGGGCCCCATGACGGATGATGCATCGTTTTGAGGCTTAAATAATGCAGCGTGGGACAGGCTCGATGCTAGTACACTTTATTTACATATCAATTGAGTGGCCACCCTGAATATGAAGAAATATGAGAAGAGAAGTCACTGTCACTGAATATTTCATGGCCATGAGCCCTGCAAGAAGTGAAATGTCTCCAACCCAGAGCTGGGACTAGCCACCAGGGCTAGGGAGAACCAGCACTAATCTCCAGCCGTACAGCAGGAACAGCCTCCACAGCCAGGAAGGGAGCTGCAAACTGGAACTGATAACCGCCCCCACCCCAGCATCAGGGCACAGCCTGTCACTGCTTTTACAAGTCAGCCGAATAGCTGCTTCCCGCCACTAGCTTCTGGATCTTGGGAACTTCTGCAGAAAAGAGAACCTGTTCGAGTCACCCCATGGTGGCTTCCAAGTCATGCAAAAGAAACAGCAAGGCAGAGAACAGAGAACAGAATGGCATAGTTGTCTCAGGGAAGAGAGCACTCTTTCCAAGAAAACAAAGCAGGAATCTATACAGTCTGTACAGCCCCTCCCTGTGAAGGGTCTGGAGACCCTCCTCCCTGGAATCAGGCAGGTAAAAATCAACTTCTTTTATCTGCCAGGTTCCAGACACCTTGCCAAGTGGTAAAGACAAGACTGAGAAAAAGACACAGTCCCACTCTCAGGGAGATCACAGACAAGTGGGAAAATATTGAAAAGGGGATCTGTTCAATATAGTCAATGTCTATGACTACTTAACAAATTATTCCAGGCTTAGTGGCTCCAAACAATAAGCATTTACTATCGAATACAGTTCCTGTGAGCCAGGAATTTAGAACTGGTTTGGCTGGCTGAGTTCGCCCAGGATTTCTTATAAGGTGACTGTCAGGGTGTCAGCCAGGGCTGCAATGACTGGAAGGATACACTGGGGATACACAGCGGGTCTGATGCCAAGGCAGAAAACCAGCAATGACAGCAGGAGACTTCATTCCACATTGGCCTTCTGAAGAGCTGAGGGCCTTCCCAGCACGGCAGCTGGCATTTCCCAAGCAAGAGAGGAAAAAAAGGAAAGGGAAGGAAGGAAGGAAGGAAGGAAGGAAGGAAGGAAGGAAGGAAGGAAGGAAGGAAGGAAGGAAGAAGGAAGGAAGGAAGGAAGGAAGAAGGAAGGAAGGAAGGAAGGAAGGAAGGAAGGAAGAAGGAAGGAAGGAAGGAAGGAAGGAAGGAAGGAAGGAAGGAAGGGAAGAAGGAAGGAAGGAAGGGAAGGAAGAAAGGAAGGGAAGAAGGAAGGAAGGAGGAAGGAAGGAAGGAAGGAAGGAAGGAAGAAAGAAAGAAAGAAAGAAAGAAAGAAAGAAAGAAAGAAAGAAAGAAAGAAAGAAAGGGTAAATCATTGGTGTCTTTTAAGAGCTACACACAGAATTCACAAACCATCACTTTGGTTGTGTCCTGATGATCGCATGAAAAAAAATGGCACAGTATAGGAGTGGACCAGAAGGATATGAGTAGCAGGAAGCCAGGATCTTTGGAGGCTGTCTTGGAAAGCAGTTACCACATGGAGCAAATGGAAGTCAAATGAGGGGCAGCTTTCTTGCTTTCCTGGAAGCTGCTGAGGTATCTTCAAGGAAGGGAAATATGTATAAAGACTTGCAGGAGAGCATTGTCTCAGCAAAGAGGAGTGTTCTGCTGAGGGAACAACCTGAGTAGTAGCTCAGTTTGGCTACAACTCAGAGTGGGCTGTGTGCAGACACCAGGCTTGTTTCTGAGAGGCATGGGAGGCTACTGTCAGGTGAAGGACAGGGCTGCCCTGAGGATACAGTGGCTCCAAATCTACCTATCAGCAAGGGTGAGTGGATCTGAGTGAGATGGGGGACGGGTCTGAGTCAGTCCCTGGACAGGCCCTACTCTAAGGTAGCAGTTCTCAGCCTTCCTAACGCTGCAACCCTTTACTACAGTTCCTCATGTTGTGCTGACCCCCAAGCATAAAATTATTTCATTGCCACTTCAGAACTGTAATTTTGCTACTGTAATGAATCATAATATAAATATCTGATATGCAGAATATCTAATAGGTGACCCCTGCAGTGGTCGTAAACCACAGGCTTCACAGCTTTGCAAAGGACTCGGCTTTAGTAGGAAGCAGAGAAAGCAGATCCGTCTCTAAGACCCGCTCCTACACTCTCACTGTGTAATCTTGCTTAAGCCACTTAACAGGAGTGGGTCTCAGCTTTCTCATCAGTAAAGTTGGAATAAGAGGAAGGTGTGCCTGAGCATGGTGGTGTGGTATTGACCGAGATAGGCATCTACTACCTAGTGCCCCATCTGTGTTGAAGGTCTCCCTGAGATCAAAATAGCTGCCTTTCCTCGTCATCCTTCTCCCTAACTTTGACACTACTTTTGAGTCTTCATCTGAGAATATTATTGCCAGCCCCCTGTGGTGCGGGAGTATTGTCTGTATTCTGTCAATCATGTTTTAAATAAATGCTGATTGGCCAGGCAGGAGGTAAAGGTGGGAAAACCAGACAGGAAATAGAAATGATGTAATGAGAACAGGAGAATTCTGGGAAGGAGGAAGTTGATTCCTCCCACTCCTGCCCAGACCACTGAAGCAGCAGGAAGTAATCTGCAACCACTGAAAAAGGTACTGAGCCACATGGCTAACATAGATCAGAAAAATGGGTTAATCAAGATGTGAGAGTTAGCCAGTGAGAGGCTAGAGCTAATGGGCCAATCAGCTTTATAACTTATAGAGATCTCTGTGTTATTTCTTTGGGGCTTGCCAGCTGTGGGGTACCAGGCGGGACAGAAACCCAAACAAGCAGGCCTGGCCCCTTCATGTTACACCCCTGCAGTAGATTAGAAGTCCCTGAGAGTGGAAAACTTTGAGCTAATGCCCCCTTTGGACTGACCATCTCTCCACTGAAAGGACTCAGACAGGTTAAGTTGTCTGACTGCATTGTTGTCATAGCCCAGTCCCATCTGTACATTGCTTGCTTAGACTTCTGTTCGTATTCTTGTCCCCAGATCGAATGCTGCACAATGTCACAGTCCCATCTTTAACTCCACACCCACAACACAGACTGTCCTTCACAATAAAGCCCAGGATATAAAAGCAGAGCCTGGCCTAGCCTGGTTTTGCCTCTTAAAACATGCTCTCATGTTGTACAGTTTTAGACAACCGGTGCCTCGGTTTCCCTGTCTGTAAAATGGGTCTGACACGAACACATTAGGAGGACTACGTGTTACAACATATAAACCACTCCAGAAGAGTGCTTGGGAAAAGTGTACACAGTCAAAGGGTTTGTTTCATACATGAACCGCTGTGGACTGGATGTGAACCGGCCCCACAGGCTCACGTTTCAACGTTTTGTCCCCAGCTGGTGGTGCTGCTTGGGAAGGTTGTAGAGCCTGTTGCGGGTGGAGTATCACTGCAGGAAGTAGGTCCCTAGAGCTGGGCCTTGAGATTTATAGCCCTGTCCCACTTCCTGACAATGACGTGACCTACCTGTTGCCTCCTGCTGCTGTTACCACACCTTCCCCAACGTGAGCTGTAAACCAAGACAAATTCTTCCCTAGTTAAGTTTTGTGTCAGGTATTTTGGTTCGGCAACAAAACCATATAAATCCAGAGATACAGTAGTGAGTGCACAGCAAATATTTGTTGAACCAGGTGTGCTTAGTCTAACAAGAGGGCCAAGACCTAACAAAAGCAGAGCAAAAGATTGGATGAAGATAGAGCTGGATAAATTCCTGATCTGAAAAAGGAAAAGAGCCTTGAACTTGCGAGTCTTGGGAGCTGAAGATGGCAGAGAAGGGCAGATATAAGGGAAGGCTCATCTGAAGGAGCCAGAGGCCAAAAGGCCCTTCCCTGGACCCCCACCTGGGATCGCCAGCCCATGTGCTAACACACACCATACAGCTACATCATACATTATTGATTTGTCAAACGTATTTGCATATAAATAAGCATGATCATTCATAGAGGCCGAACAGTGCCACCTCCCCTCAGTGCCATGATTGCAGATGGATGGCCCTAGTTAGACACGAACCAGGGACGCTGCCACCCCAGCCGCAAAGTCGGTGGCTGATTTAAAACTACATTTATTGGAGCATGTAAGTGTGACAGCCTAGTGGTGAGTTTGGGATAATTAGTCTAAAAGACAAGATAAACGACTCCTAAAACTGGTATTGTGACGAAGAGCCCACCCCGACCCCCCTCCTCTCCTCCAGCTCAGCCCTGATGCCAAAAATACAGCCCATGATAATTAACTAGGAGATGTTAACAGGCGAATTCAGTTCCAATCGCATTTTCCAAAGGACTCTAGAATTTTACACCCAAGTTGATTGAGTCCCCTCCCCCCTGTGATTAGGCAGGAGAGAGCAATTCTCTGCTCAGAAGCTGAAGCTGGGTGCATGGGGGTAGGGTTGGGGGTGGGGGCTAGGCAGACAGTCCTAGACAAAGTCTCTATGGCCAGGCAAGCAGGTGGCTTCACTCAGCCTCCCCCGCACTCCAACCGAGATGGATCTGCAGGGTGAAGCATGCTGACCCAGGGAAATTATATCTGCCACGTTAATTCATTCTGCGTGGGAGATCAGCCGTGAGCTTGGAGGCTGGCATCGCCTGCCTCTGATGGATCAAGGGACCCAGCTGCTCAGCTACACACAATACTAGAGAATCATCATCCATCGCGAGGGAAACATGCCGTGTGCTAGCACTTCATTTTAATTGTCCTAAATTACACTTGAAGACTTACGGCCCAGCAGGCCAGGCAGCAAATACCAAGCACAACCCTGAGAACCAGCTCGGTCTAGAGGGAACCTCAACATGATGCTGGTGTAAAAGGGGGGACTCGATGCCTTTATTCCTATCACTGTCTCCAGACTCCCAAGGGAGGGATAAGGGCGTCCCTGTGACTTCCAATCCACCAATAAGTGAGTTCCAAGGTTTCTCCTGAGGTTTAAACATTATAGATCTACCCAAGCATGGTGGCAAACACCTTTAATCCCAGTCCTGGAGAGGCAGAGGCAAGCAGATCTCTGAGTCTGAGGCCGGTCTGGTGTACAGAACAAGTTCCAGGACAGCCAGGGCTACACAGAGGAATCCTATCTTGAAAAATCAAACAAAAAAAAGGAAGGAAGGAAGAAAGATTGTAGACCTCGAGACAATTTGGGGGAGAAAGGTAGAGGCTTTAGGAGTTTGAGATTTTTCAAGTAAGAAAAGAATCTAAAAAGGCAGAGCCCAGCAAAGAAGTCTGTGGTAGGCAGAATGGGTCCCCCAAAGACGTCTCCATCCAGATGACCGACACCTGATGAGACAAAGGGGACTTTGCAAATGATTGAGGACATCAAGATGGGAAGATTTTCCTGAATCGTTCAGGGGCCCCAGTGCAAGCACAAGAAGGGTGACCCTGGTTAGGGGAGGTGCTGCTGGCTTTGCAAGTGGAAGAAGGGACTACGAGTCAAGGAACGCACGTCACCTTTAGAAGCTGAGAAAGTTCAGAACACACACATTCCCCTAGAATTCCCACAGCCTGCAGAAGGAGCATGCCCCTACTAAAACCCTGTCAGCCAAGTAATAGAATTCAGACTTCTGCCTCCGGAACTACAAACTGCTAAGCAGGTGTGACCTAGCCCACTGCTTGGAGATTGTACTTGTGTCAGGAAGTGAGGATTCTGTCTAAACTTCTGGAAACATGCTTGTACTTCTGGAGTACCCGGAGAGGAACTCAGTACAGGTGGAAGATACCCAGCATACGAGACCCAGGAAACCAGAAAGATTACAGTGACATGTGACCCAAAGAGGAGGGGGCCTGGCCAAGCATGGCTTTTGACTGTTGGGGGTGTAGGGGCATACCTGTCCTTCATGTGTCTGGCCTGTCCTTGACTCCACACAGGTGAGAAATATTCTCTGATCCCTTGTGCTTGGGCCATGCTCTATATGTCGAGCCCCCCACTGGGAGAGGTAGGTAGGTGTCTTACCCTGCTGAGGACGTAGAGACAGGACCCTGGGGCTTGTTGTTCTACCAGCCTAGTCTGCTTGATGAGTTCCAGGCTAGTGACAGACTGTCTCCGAAGTCACACACACACACACACACACACACACACACACACACACAGTACTCACACACTATTTAGTTGCTGACCTAGCCTGTGGCTGTCAGATACCCCCCATCATAAAACCAATCTAGACAGCACCCTTACAACCTCAGGAACATACAAAAGCCATGTGTGACATGACTTTTCTGGTCCTGTAGACATCTTAGACTGAACTCCAGAACAGAGATTGGGTTTGGGCCAAAGCTAAATCTCAGAGTTAAGAGTATTACCCTGCCCCTATGAGTCCATACTGCTGCACAGGATAAAGGCCAACTCATCGGAGCAGGCAAGAATAGCACCCACCTGAACGTGGAGGAGAAAGTCTTTGCCTGACCACTATGCAAACCATAGAAAACCTTAAAACCCTATCTCAGGATAATGGAGTGCTTCTCTCCCCTTAGGAGAGGGAAGACTAGGGACTTACCAACACTCTGTGTACAAGATACCAAGTCTCATGTCCTACACAGGGTGACTATTGCTATGATGAAACACCATGACCCAATGCAAGTGGGGAGGAAAGGGTTTATTTCACTCACAGTCCCATAGAACAAACTCCATCATCAGAAGCAGTGAGGGCAGGAATTCAAGTAGGCGGGAACCTGGAGACATGAGCTAATGCAGAGGCCATGGAGGGGTGCTGCTTACTGGCTTGCTGCCCATGACTTGTTCAGCCTATTTTCATATAGAACTCAGGACCACCAGTTTAGGGTTGGTCCCACCCACAATGGGCTGGACTCACCCCCACCTCCCCACCCTCCATCCATCACTAATTAAGAAAATGTGTTACAGGCTTACCCATTGCCTGATCCTTTGGAGATATTTTCTTGGTTTCTTTGTTTTGTGTTTGTGTTTGTTCATTTGTTTTCGAGACAGGGTTTCTTTGTAGCTTTGGAGCCTGACCTGGAACTAGCTCTTATAGACCAGACTGGCCTTGAACTCACAGAGATCTGTCTGCCTTTGCCCCCCAAGGGCTGGAATTAAAGGTATGCACCACCACTACCCAGCCTGGAGACAGTTTCTTAATTGTGGTTCCCTCCTTTCTGGTGAGTTTATGTTCAGTTGACATAAAACTAGCCAGCATACCTCAGATCTCTACCCTCTGGACCCCACCTGTGTACACCTTTCTGTGACCACTTACTCCTGTCGTGATTTGGAGCTTCTCTGTCTCAAAGCCTCAACTCAATTTCTGTTTCCAGACTGAGTACTGAGAATCTGATCAGTGGTGAAAGGGAGAGAGGAAGGCAAGCAGGTAGGCAGGCAGGTCCACACCACCTTTGGAACATAACTGATTGGCATATTGAAAGCTCTCCCTGAAGAGTCAACCCCCCTCCATTCCTAATGTACAGACATCTTAGGCAGAGGTATCACAATGTATTCCAAACTCTACCCACTCGAACAATGACAGTACAAACCCTAGCCCCTCTCTTTCTCAGCTTTCAAAATACTGACCATGCCACTGACAGATAATCCAAAACAGCCTTCAAATGTGGATATATAAGACTGCATCCCCAGAATGCTTTGTAAAAAGTAAATATTGTGACAAACTGTTGGCAAAGTAGCACATTTATCTGCACTTTTGATAGCTGTTCATATGTTCGCATTAAAAACACTGAGATGTATAATTAAAAATCTGTTTTGAGATGTGGCGAACATGTAAAAAAAATAACATCTCTGTTTACATATGAAAAACAAAAACAAACCAATGTGAGCCACAAGGGAAAAAAAGCAACTTCAGTGGATGCAGACCCAACGGAGAGTGACCGCAACAAGTCCCAGATTGCACACATATGCATTCCCCATATGTCTCTCAGCATGGACCCAAGGATCTAGGCTAAGTATGCATGTCTTGCAACACACCTAATGTGATGCTTCCATCTCTCTCTGAGTGAGAGGAATGGGGAGAGAAACATGGGGCTTGAGGCCCAGGTGAATATCAGCAAAGACCAGAAAACAACATAGGAGAAGGATGTTGAAGCTACAGGTGTCTGTGTCTCTTGAAGCATGCATTTATCTTTTACTCCTTTGACTCCTTCTCTGCTGCCATCCCAGCCAGGTCCTAAATCTTCTAGTAATTGCCCTAAGATTCTGGTTCTTAGCTCACATTTGGGAGGGAAGGAAAACCACTTAGAAGGAAAGAAGTTGAAAGGAAGAGAGGCAAAAGGGAGCCAAGAGGTATGAGCAGTTTTGTCCAGAGAGAATTTTCATGCATTATAAGGAGGGAAAAAAAAGTTCCAAGCAGAGATAGAGGAAGAAGGCTAAAAACAAGAAAAGGAAAATGCAAGAAGCTCTGCTGTGAATTAATATTTAGATCTTTAACATTCTTTGAGCAGTTTCAATAAATAATTTAAGTTGTTCTAAATTCCTTTGATCGCAGGGCATTGGTTTTGTATAGGTTGTGTAAATGAATAACCATTTGCTCTGCCCTGCACAACCAGCTCATGAGCAATGTGGACACAGGGCTTTGAGAATACCAGCAACAACAGGGGAGCCCCAGAGGAAAGAAAGATTCTCCCAGAGGAAGTAACGTTTGAGCTGGAACCAGGGAGCATATGTTAAATTCACAGGTGTGAACTGCAAGTTCTTCTGTCTCAAGATAGAAGGAAAAAAAGTTGCTGCATGGACACAGGTTATTCATGGCAAAGGGGACATTCTGCTCAATAGAGGGGGCAAAAACCATAGGAGTCAGGAGAATCAACAGAACCATGTGTTGTGAGAGACCCCAGTGCCTTTAGGAGTAGCACAGCCAACAGAGTGTGAGCAACAAAAGCAGGCACGTAAGCATGGGAATGGTTTGACTTCCAGTTCAGTTGGTCCCCTGGTCAGGAGGCTGTGGCCCCCAAGCTGCCCACACTCTTCCAATTCCATCTCCAGAAGAGTGGCCAGGAGAAATGGAATTGGCCTGAAGGTGCCTTGAGAGGTCCAGAGGCATTTCCATAAAGTTCCCAGGGAGAAGAAGACGCTCCGGAAAAGGAAAGGCTGTTTGTCACCATCTGTGCTCACGAGCTGGGAACATACTTGTTTCTGATGGGTTTGTTTCACACACTTGTATGAATGGAAATGAAGGTGATCTTGATGATTTAAGCTGCAATGCAGCCTTGGTAGCAATATGATGTTTTATTTTATTCTTTGCAATTAGTGACCAGTGGGGGGACTATTAAAATCACACCATATCACACAGGGTGTCTGCTATCCAAGTACTTAGATTTATGAGAAGGTGGGGCCAAATATGTAGCCATGATAAACTTGAAGTCCTAGAGAGTACCCTGAAGCACATGCGGTCTTGAGGCCCTTAACTAGGGCTGTGGCTCTCCCTGAAGTCTGGGAAAGATGGAGCAAAAACAGGATAAACCAGGGATCAAGTCATTAATGTGGTGCAGTTTGGTCAAGAAGTTTCCCATGGCTTGTGAAAGGTTTGACAATGTCCTAGCTGTGAGTGTAAACTGGGCAGTGTCTACTGCCAGGACTACCTGGGGAACCTGACTTAGAATCAACCCCACTGACTCAACAATTCTCTGTTTAGGATGCTATACTCCGCCCTGAAGAATAATAGCATCCATGGCCTCTACCCACTACATATTAGAAACACTACTTTACAATTTCAATAATTGAGAATGTCTCTGAACATTGCCAAATGTTCACTAGGGGATAAATCACCCCTAGTTGAGGCCCACTGGCTACCTTCAATTACCTTCTGAACCTTGGCTACATAGGAAGGAAGCCCTGAGAAAGATTCATCCCACTTAGGAAAGCTCCACTCTGAAGGATCAGGGGACTCTGAACCAATCCCAAGAAATTCTACTGCTGCTGCCTTCTCATAACAGCCCCAGGAAGCAGAGGGCACAGGGTGATTTCCCATTGATCTGCACAGGACTCCGAAAAAGACTGAAGGAAAGCTGATCAAACGGATCAGGTCCTAGAGTGAGATCTGTAGATATGAGTTTGGTCCCAAGTTCATCTGTGGTCAGTCCTTTGCTGACCTGTGATTTCTCCTGTTCATCAGGTACCAGCCACAATGGCCTATGCATCTGACACTCAATGAATACATTGCCACCTCTACCTGCAGCCTGAGCTATATAGTGAGAACTTATCAGAGAGAAAGGAGGAAGGAAGGAAGGAAGGAAGGAAGGAAGGAAGGAAGGAAGGAAGGAAGGAAAAAGAAAAGAAAAGGAAAGGAAAGGAAAGAAAAGAAAAGAAAAGAAAAGGAGAAAGGATAACTCAATGATGGCCTCAAGGTCTCCCTTTATCATCTGACATACATTCAGGGCTGCTTCCCTTCTGGCCTGAGACTAGAGCTACACTGCCTTCCAGTAGAGCTGCAGGTGCACGTTGTTTCAATGTCACGTGGCAGGGGCCATCGCACTCCCAAGGGTAAGGGGGAAGCTGAGCTTTGGATGTATGCAATCCTTAACTGGAGTACACCATCAGTTGATCAGAATTCACACGCATGTACATGAGGTACAGATCCTGCCTTTCTGGGCTTTGGTCATGCGAGCCACCAGGAAAGGAGTTGACCAATACAGGTTGGCTAGGGCAGAAAGTCAACTTTCAGTAAAGAGTTCCTGAATGAGCAGGACCAGAGGTGGGACTGACTTCGGGGAAACACTCACCCAGTCTGCGGTGCAGCAGACAAAACCTCCCCCAGCCCAGTCTCCCACCGCCACCCCACCCCCGCTCACTTATCACCGTGTAATTGAAATAATGCTTATCGACAGAGACTCACAAACAACTGCTCAATTTTCCTCAAAATTCAATTAAACTTCGTTTATTCTGGGGATCGATCCAATTAAAAGAAGGAAAATTTCAAATGGTCTGAGCAACACCATCCATCTTCAAACACAGTGTCTACCCCAGTGATGTAATAATTCGCCCAATCAATGCTTTAAAAGCATTTAGCAGTCTTGATAATGAACTTTTGTCAAAACAGCCTTGCAGAGCAATAAGTGCCTGCAGATTAATATGAAGCCATAAAGGGCTAATGCCTTAGGGCAGACGGGGTGCCGGGAGCTGACGTGAATCAGTGGGAATCAAGATCTGGGGCTTCCTCTTTCTCCACTTTCTCAGAACTAGGTATGGGTCGTATTGGGGGACCTGGAAGATGCCCCATGTACTTCTCTGATCCTGCTCAATCTGTAGGCTCCTCTTCCTCCCTCAGACTCGGGGATCCCAATCTCACTAGCCAAAATCTGGGATGTCTCCACCCCAGAAAACACTCGGGACATTTCATGCAGTCTTTCTTCTCTAGACTGTATCCAAGAACAAAAGGGTTTGCTGCAAGCAGGGCTTCTATTGGGCCACCTGCACTCACTGGCTCTGGCTTCAATAGGTCTTCGAGCCCTAAGGTTATCCTTTTCTCTTATAGATAATCCTGTTTCTTAGGCCATCCAACTTCCAAGCTGTGTGACCTCTGAAAAGTTACTTGAGTTCTCTGAACTTTAGTTTCTTCGCCAGTACTCTAAGATTGAGAGGATTTATTGGAGGTGGACAGCGGAGGTTGGGTAACAAGAATGCAAAAACTAAGACCCAGGCTTTATCTCTAAAGAGCTTAGAAAGAGACAGGTACAACAAGCTGAATAGCAAGAAACTATCATATCTAAAGATATATGAGGCATATCTAAAGCCACTGTTGGAAGTTCAACACCTGACAGATCAGGGAGGACCTGGTCAAAGTGCAGGCATTTGCCAGGCAAAGAAGAAAGAACACAGGCAGAGGGGACAACACATGCAGAGGTGCAGCCAGGGACAGCACGGGGAAGGGAGCTGGGTGGGCTGGCTGAAGTGACTTGATTTCAAAGGAAGCGGGGAGCCATGGGAGGCCGTGTGTCAGGGGTTAATTTGTAGAGAATGGCACTCAGAAAAGTTCATTAAAACCAAGGAAAGAACGGGTTGCTGGGGATGAGGAAGTGATAGTTTAGACCTGACGTGATGGTACCAAAGATGGTCAAGCCACAGGGCTTCCCCACGGGTCCTCTAACGACACTAGCACATGCAGCCTCGTCTCAAGGTTCTCAGTGAGTCTGTGGGGGCCTTCTACACAACAGGATTGCCTTGTCTGGGTGCTGGATCCTGTTTGCGGGAGCATGGTGCTCCTTCCCAGGAATTTAAGCTCATTTTTAAGGGACAAGTCGCCCTTAACTCCAAGACAGGAATCAGAGCAGAGAGAACGGACAGAGCTGTCCTTGGTGCTAGCCGGCTTGCTCCAGAAAAGGGAAGGGGTGAGGAGAAAAGTCATTTGGGATTTCACCAGAATTGAGCCACGGGGGTGGGGGTGGGGGGCCCATGATCTATCAGCAACTACATGTCCATCTCTCTATGAAGTCCCTCTAGACCCTGAGCGCTCTGTCCTCTCCAAGGCAACCAGACTACGGATCTAGCTGTCAGTACCAGCAAGCCTGTGGGCACCTCCTCTGCCAGCCTTGACTATCCCCATTAAAGCACCAAGAGTAAACTCTGAAACTGACAAGTGGTTTAAAAGTGGTGGTGGCGGGGGGGGGGGGGAGAGGGGAGCTGGAAATCACTGCCCCCCATGGCACACCGTGCCCTGACCTGTCATGGCAGAAGCCTGGGATTGGGAAAGAGGGGGGCTAAGAATAAAAGGGGGTTGTGGATAGAGGAAAACTCATGTCACTGGATCGGGATGGGGTGGGGTGGGGGTGGGGAATTAAATGATTCCAAGAACAGAAATACCTTTTCAAAGACTTTCCCCCATTAAGACTTAGTATTAAATTTACACTTTCTGTGCACTAAAATACAGCTAATTTTTATTTTCAAAAGGTAGTTTTGATGCCAAAGGTATAGCTTAGGCTAAAAAGCAACAAGGCACACATCAAACATCATTGGGGGGCAGGGTTTCAAAGGGTTGTTCCAGCAGGATCCTTCCCACACTCTCTGTCCTCCTCCTTGGCTGATGAAGTTTCTGAGCCCCCTGAAGTCAAATCTTGTGTTCTTGGCTATCAAAGGCCCAGCCACACCGAGTCCATCTGTCTGTCCATCCCAGTGAAACTCTTGCAAAGAAAGCTTCCCTTTTACCCGGGAGATCTGAGGGGAGAATAAAAAGGATGCTGATTTGCGAGGAAACAGGAGGGAAGCCCTGCTGGGCTGATAGGAATCTTCTGACTTAACTGAGGCCAGATTTGAATACATTTGGGGGTGGGGGAAAAATCCATTACTTTGGAGAAAAGCCTCACGGGGGTTCAAAAAGAAATATGTTAATGTTGGGGAGGAAATCATTTGTGTGAGCTTGTGTGCGAGTGTTTCAGACGCACCCAAAGTTTAACATCTTCAGCCAGAGCCAAAAGCAGAAGCAGGAATGGAAGTTCTGTGGCTAGGCTGAGGCATGGGAATTGGGGAGAAAGGGTGGGGGTGACTGAAGGATTGGAGCCAGACTCTGCAGCCCCCAGGACCACTCCTGACACTGTTCCTGGGGGCTATGACAAAGAGGTGGGGATCCAGGTCTGTGCTCATCGGACACCCACACTCTTCAGCCCCATCATTAGGATTCTAGAGAGGAAGACTGAGGCCAAGGAGGGGAGGTGCTCTCCTTTGCTATCTCTCTGTCCACACGGCTTCTCCCCATAGCCTCTGCATTCATGAGAACCTGCTTGCTCTCTGAGGGCAAGGTGTACTGAACCAATAAGGGCCTCTGCCCAGGCAGCCTGAAAACAGGCATTCCTGTGGCCTGGACATGTGCTACCCTATATGGAAACTGCATATTACTTCTGGATAATTAATCAAAAGCCTCCTCACATGACTTTAAAAGCGATCGCACAGGCTTGGGAAAGGGCTCATCAGCAGAGTGCTTACTGTAGAAACAAGAGAGCCTGAGTTCAGATCTGTAACACCCACATTTTAATAAAAAGATAAAAGAAAACACCCGGGTGTGGCAGCACACAACCACAGCCTCAGTGCTGGGGAAGAGGAAGGACACGGGAAGGTCTTTGGGGCCCGCTGGAAGAGTTAGTGAGCTCCAAGTTCAATGAGAGGACCTGGCTCAACAAGTGAGGCAGCAATAACTTCAATTTTGCACATTTTGACAGGCAATTCTCAGAATCCTCCAAAGAGGTATTTGAATGTTTGTCGAGAAACCTCCCTCAAACAAGATGCTACAGAAGAAAGTTGGCAGATGCTCTATATTAGGAATATAAAATTAATAAGAGGAATTAAGCCTTGGGTGTATAAAACTTTCTCTACCCTCTTCCAAAATTTCCTCAAAGAAATTTTATTAAGAAAATAGCACCCACTTCTGCCTTACATTCTGCTTTGCAATTTGCTAAACTTTTGCATGTGTTTTGAAACATTTTCCCACTTTAATGTCTGAATGTATACCATTCTTTATAGTATGCATAGAATAACTCATTGTATAATATTTCAACAAAAATTATTAAACAAGCCCTTTCTAGATAAAAGTAGAGAATTATTGAGAAAAGCACCTAGTGTCGACCTCTGACCCCTACATACATGCACGCTTAGACGTATGTGCACCTGCCCACACACATGCACACACATACGTGCACCGCACATGTGCAACACCATGCACACAAAAAGCATGAAGGGTAAAGCATGGCTTCTTCTTCTGATTTGTACACCACTGTCTCCATCCTGAAGCAAGTGCCTGGTTGGAAATGGGTCCATAACATTCTCTTATGAACGGAGTGGGGAAGCTCGTGAGCCGCAGAAGGCCCCCGCTCCCCGTGAGAGTCCAGTGGACACTGTGTAAACAGCAGGCGGTAGACTACAGTGAGACTTCTCAGTGCTGCAGCTGGCGGAAGCCACGGCGAGTGTTTCAGCAACACGGCTTCCTCTGAGTCGCCCACGCTCTGATAGTTAACACCAACAAGCTCACCGGTTCACCCAGCCAGACTTGGGCAGAACCTTTCCTTTCAGTGCCCTCTCTACACAGGGCGAATAGATGGGGGAAGACGCACAAGAGGAGCTGTAGGCTAAGGCTGGATGTGGAGCTGTGGTAGAGGGGGCATTACCTAGCATCCACAGTGGATGCCCGCCCACTGCCATGAGAAAACAAGAGGCTGTGCCTGCACTCAGGGGCCATAGGTCATGGGCTCGGTTTAGTCTCTCAGGGCCTCTCTTCCAAAATGATGACAATTCTGTCAGCTCTGTCTTTACTTTGTAAGACCACTGTGACGTTGTCAGGAATTCAGGCCTTTAAAAGGGAGTTCCCAGAACACAAGCAGGAGGAGCGCTCCTGTCCCTCAGGAAGTTCCCAGCACGAGCAGGAAGAAGGGAATAGGTTGTTCAGAAGGCTGAATTATTTGCCTATGGCAAACGCATGTGAGTTGGCTGGAAGCCTCCTACCTTCACAGAAGCACAGGACTGTTTATTGCAGGCTTGGGGTCTTCTTCATTAGGACAAGAGCTGGTGGAACTCGGAAGTAAAGGACTCCGGGGATGTGTGTCAGGCTGGAGAGGAGGAGGTACAGGGTGAGAATTGGGAGCTGCAGTTGCCCATCTTAGAATCCGATGTAGGGCTTACCATCTAACGACCAACACAATTCAGTGCTGGAATCTGAGTGCTGTGTTCTTGCTGCAAGAGGGAAGAGAGACGAGAGGCAATATCTCATCATTAATGGGCTTGAATTAATATAAATTAGCTGAGCGCATCCCAGCTCTCCCAGGCTGCCAAGGCTGGAGCACAGGGCTGCTGGGGAGCATGGAGATTCCCTTCACTTTGCATCCCCTAGGCCATCCATAAAGAGCCTGCTGACCACGCACTCTTCCTCCCTCCCTGCTCCCCCCTCCTTCTCCCCAGCCCCAGCTCCAGAGGTGTAAAACAGGATGGTGATAAGAATCACCCAGACCCCAAGAGGAACACCCCCACCAGAACTCAAGACCTCTGGGATGACCTTTAGAACACTGTGGACAGAGCATTTCTGACATCAGGAATTGGAGGAGCAGGCTATATGCTAGACCTCATCTCTCCCATCCCACTCTCTCATCCTGGACCAGAGGTGGCAGCCAAGCGTGTCTTGCAAGAGCTGGTCTTATAAAACAGCCACGTCTTGTAACATTTAGTGGCAGAACAGCGTGTCTGGGAATCTCGAAGTGTCCAGAACTGCTCTGCGCAGTGGGGCGCAGGCTCAAGTGTGTCTGGTGAGATAATGTGGAGTTGTGAATTCTCACTTCATGGAAACCTAAGTTGGGCCAGGTCCTGCTGGGTCCCCTCAGCTCAGCTGTCATTAAAGGCATGTGAAGCGCCCATCCAGCAGGAGGCTTAGGGCTGAGGGTCCTCCAGAGATCAGAGGTCCACTCAGGCACCCTGACAGCTCTCTCAAGGCTAGCTCACACTCAACTTCCTGGCTCAAGATTGTTGTGCTGGAGCATGCTGGAACTTCCTGGCATGGGCTCAGCCTGCAAGGTGTGCTGGGACCCCTTCATTCACACATGGGCCCCAGAGTACACCCACCCACAGTTCCTAGGACCCAACAGAACACTGGCTGCTGAACTCAAAGCCCAAAGATCAAAGAGTGCACTCTTTCCCTCAGCCCCATCCCCACCCTGTTATCTCTGGGAGACCTGACTTTTAATTCAAGTCACAGAGAAGAAAACCAATACTCAGAGGGGTCAAGTAGCTTGCCATAAGGGCACACAAGTCAGGGTCAAGTACTGACAAGGGCTAGCTTTTACCAATGAGGAGCTACAGAGCTTCATGTATGATTCCTCATCCAAGCCCCACACCTTCCCTGAGACAAGCCCGGCTCATCTTTGTATACACAGCAGTTGTAGCTCACCGAAGTTGAGACATGCTGCCCTGTCACACAGCTAACAAGCAACAGAACTGGGGTCCACACCGACAGTGTGCAGAAGCCCCGCAGCATTGGGATGATGGTTGAGACCCAGACACAGGGGTCGGTCTGGCTGGCTTTACTTGCCACCTTTTCCATTTAACGTCCCTGTGGCGAGTTCTTCGGGTTGTCCATTTCCCTACCCATACAGTAGACATGGCCATTGCAGCAAGAGTGAGGTCTATGTCATTGAAATCCACGGAACATTTAGAGCAGGGCCTTGCAAGTTCCAAGTCTTGTGAGTTTGTTACATGAGTCTTTCTTCTACATAACTATCACCCCCGCCATTCTGTAACCATAGGGTAAAAGTTAGCAAACTGGGGGACTTCCTCTCTAGCCAAATCCTGGCCTCTCGGGGCTAAAGCTCATGAGAGACACCCTCTGGAGATACGCCCAAGACACAGCATCCATAACATTTCTGTCAGACAAAACAAGGCCATTAACTGACGAGCTCCATGATAGAATTGTCCTGTGCAGTATTTATTATAAGGTCCTTTCCCTGACACCTCCCAGGGAGAGAATATTAAATATTTAATGCACAGGAGGCTGCTCATTTTTCATCCTCACTTCAGCACTCAAGCAGACTTTCATCTAGGGGAGAGCCAAACTCTACCTGGTGCCCTCACACCACCTTTTTCCTCCTACAGCCCTTCTCTGGGGAAGGGTTCAGGGGTCTAAGACTAGACACAGCCTGGGATGAACCCAGTGATGAGAACCCACCTGGAGGACTCGGCGTTCGTCCCACACACAGCTTTGGTCAGCCACCCTCTGGTGGTGACCCAAAGACAGCTCACTTTCTCTGAAGTGTTGTAGATCTTTGGTGGGGGAGCCTTGTGTCCTGCCTGTTTCTTTCACACACACCTCTGCCTCCTCTACCCATCAACAGGAAGCTTCTCACTCAGCACCCACATCCCTGCTGACAGCTGCTCTGACTGTGAGAGTATTGGGAGCAGGAAGCTCTAGGAAACAGAGAGCCCCCAATCAAGAGACTCCATCAATAGCAGTGATGGGTCAAGGTCTGAAAGCCCCATCTTCCTTGCCCCTCTGGCTAGGAAACTCAGGTGTACCTGCTCTACTATCTTTTCCGGGGGCCCCAATAGGACTATACCCCACATTCCCATGGCAAAGGTCCACTAGTCAGCACAGTCAGCTTGCCCCCTTCACTTCCTGTTCCTGACTCCTGCACACGCATTCTTGGGTTGCCTCCCAGACAAGCTTCTGCTCGCAAAGCCTTGTCTGCAGAAGCTACAGTGGTGATGATGCCTCAAGTGGAGCACTCATGGGGGAATCACAAGAGGGGATACTGTCTTAATCCTTGAGCTCCTCCCTTCAGATCTCTCATCTAACTTTGGGGTGCATTCAGCCAGCTGCTACCCATCCTTACAGCATCTTCCTGTTTGTGTCGTCCGTGACATCACCTTTGTCTGGTTCTCTTATTTCTCTGACTGTTTCTTTTCATCTCTGGCATCTCCCTCTCTTCCACTATGTGACTTCTAAGTGCTGGGGCCCCAGGGATTTACCTTGGGCCTCCATTCCTCTCTCTCCCTAAATAATCCCATCTATTGTATGACAAGAACTTTAAATCTATGAAGAAAGAAATTGAAGAAGACACCAGAAAGTGAAAAGATCTCTCATGCTCTTGGGTAGGTATAATTAACATAGTAAAAAGGGCAATCTTACCAGATTCAATGCAATGCCCATCAGAATCCCAGCAAAATTCTTCACAGACCTCGAAAGAATGGTACTCAACTTCATACAGAAAAGCAAAAAACCCAGGATAGCCGAAACAATTCTGTACAAGCAAAGAACTTCTGAAGGCATCACAATCCCTGACTTCAAACTCTACTACAGAGGTACGGTACTTAAAACAGCCTAGTATTGGCATAAAAACAGACAGGAGGACCAATGGAACTGAATCAAAGACCCGGATATTAATCCACACACCTTCGAACACCTGATTTTTGACAAAGAAGCAAAACATATCAAATGGAAAAAAGAAAGCATATTTAACAAATGGTGCTGGCATAACTGGATATCAACACACAGAAGAATGAAAATAGATCCATATCTATCACCATGCACAAAACTCAAGTCCAGAAGGATCAAAGACCTCAACATAAAGATAGCCACACTGAACCTCATAGAAGAGAAAGTGGGAAGTACACTTGAACACATTGGCACAGGCAGCCACTTCCTAAATATAACCCCAGTAGCACAGACACTGAGAGAAACAATTAATAAATGGGACCTCCTGAAACTGAAAAGCTTCTGTAAAGCAAAGGACAAGGTCAACAAGACAAAACAACAGCTTACAGAATGGGAAAAGATCTTCACCAACTCCACATCAGACAGAGGTCTGATCTCCAAAATATACAAAGAACTCAAGAAATTGGTCATCAAAGAACAAATAATCCAATAAAAAATGGAGTACAGGCCTAAACAGAGAACTCTCAACAGAGGAATCTAAAATGGCTGAAAGACACTTAAGGAAGTGCTTAACATCCTTAGTCATCAGAGAAATGCAAATCAAAACAACAAGATTCCTTCTTAGACCTGTCAGAATGGCCAAGATCAAAAACACTGATGACAACTTATGCTGGAGAGATTGTGGGGTAAAGGGAACACTCCTGCATTGCTGGTGGGAATGTAAGCTAGTACAGCCCCTTTGGATATCAGTATGGTGATTTCTCAGAAAACTAGGAAACAACCTTCCTCAAGACCCAGCAATACCACTTTTGAGTATATATTCAAAGGATGTTCAGTCATGCTACAAGGACATGTGCTCAACTATGTTCATAGCAGCATTGTTTGTCATAGCCAGAATCTGGAAACAACCTAAATGCCCCTCAACTGAAGAATGGATGAGGAAAATGTGGTACATTTACACAATGGAGTACTACACAGCAGAAAAAAATAACGACATCTTGAAATTTGCAGGCAAATGGATGGAGCTAGAAAACATCATATTGAGTGAGGTAACACAGACCCAGAAAGACAATTATCATATGTACTCACTCATAAGTGGTTTTTAAACATAAAGCAAAGAAAACCAGCCTACAAATCATAATCCTAGAGAACCTAGACAACAATGAGGACCCTAAGAGAGACATACATAGATTTAATGTACATGGGAAGTAGAAAAAGACAAGATCTCCTGTGTAAATTGGGAGCATGGGGACCATGGGAAAGGATTGAAGAGGAGAGGAGAGAAAGGGAGGGGAGCAGAGAAAAACGTAGAGCTCAATAAAATCAATTTTAAAAAATCTTAAAAAATAATCCCAGGCCGGGCGGTGGTGGCGCACGCCTTTAATCCCAGCACTCGGGAGGCAGAGGCAGGCGGATCTCTGAGTTCAAGGCCAGCCTGGTCTACAAGAGGTAGTTCCAGGACAGGCTCTAGAAACTACAGAGAAACCCTGTCTCGAAAACCAAAAATAATAATAATAATAATAATAATAATAATAATAATAATCCCATCTAGTCCCAAGGTTGAAATAGTATCAATATGGTTGCCTAGTGTGCAGCAATATCTTGACCAACAATGCCGTATATCCTGGGTTATACCATCAAGATGATCTAGTATTCACCCAGTGAAAAAGCACCACTCCTTCTCTCAAAATGTCTTATCTTTTCATCTCCAGCCCTGAGTTCTCCCCAATGAACTCCTACCTTCTCTATGTAGCTTTCCAAAAGGGATTTCAAAGAACACATGGTTTAAAAAAAGTGTGTGTGTGAGTGAGTGTGTGTATGAGTGTATGTGTATATGTGTATGAGCATGTATGTGTGTGTTCACATGCACATGGAGGGGGATATGCATGTGAACAGAGGGTACATATATGTGCAGGAACACATGGAAGTCAGAGAACAACTTTGGTTGTCATTCCCCAGATGCCACCCACATTGGTTTTTGATACAGGGTCTCTTGTTGGCCTGAAACTCACCAAGCAGGCTAGACTGGCTGGCCATTAACCTTCAGGGATTTACTTGCCTCTGCCTAACCAGTACTACAATTACAAACCTGTGTCAACACATCCCAACATTTTATCGTGGATACTAGAAATCAGATTCAGGTTCCCATCACTGCACAGCAAACACCTTACTGGCTGAGCCACCTCGCCTGCCACCAGAAGAAAACTCTGGATTTCCATGTGTTGTCTCTTCCATCCAGTTGAATCTGGGTGCTTCTGTTCCCATCATTTCCTTGCTTATTTTCCTGCTTCCATTCCAGCTGCCACCAATTGACTCTCCATCTACCAGCCTAAGCAGTCTTCTAAAAGCACAGGCTCTGCCAATGGCAGAAGAAGCATCAGCAGCTCTGAATGTGCACAAAGCCATGGGGCCCTTCTAGTAGCAACCCTAGTCAGCCTCAGTGCCGGGCCACCAAAAGGGGGCCCACAGCAGTCAGAACAGCCTGTCTCTTCCGTACTTTTCCTGCTGAGAAGTAGCCACACTGCTCAGGGCCCCAAGCATCCTACCTGTTGCTCTCCAGTGAGTTTCTTTTCACTAATGAAAATCACAACAATTTAATTCTTGACCTTGGTGAATCGCCCTTGCAACTTCAGGACATTATTTCTTCAACTCCTTCAGCAACCCGGCAGGATCAATATCATAAGCCCATCACAGCTAAAAACTTTTCATCTTAGATACCTTCACCCACCACGATGTCTATCGCAACGAGCATTTGGGTCATCTCCTTCAAACACAATTCCACAGCCTGGTGGCACTTTCCAGTGGACTTGGGACCAAGGCAAAAATCTTTTGTTGGCCACCAAGTCCCAGTTTGGACTGAAGAAAATTCTTAGTATCTTAGTGCCTGGCAGGCCTGAACCCAATCACTCTGTTCAGGGAGAGCCTCATCTAAACCAAAGCCTGACTAAGCTCCCTGGCAGAGCCTCCTGCTTCACCAGCTCATCCTTGCCATTCTTAACCTCGAGTGCTCTTGAGAGCCTCCTGGGGAAGAGTATAGAAAACTCTTTGACACTTTGTAATAAGCCCTCTGAATGACTCTGGGATAGAAGGCAGGCCATTAGATGATAGATGGCTATCAGTAGTCAATCCACAAGCACACACAGCGAAGTCACTGTTAAAGACTAGGGACAGGGTGTCTAGGGATGCCTTCCAGATGCTTCTACTTAAGGCAGAAAATAAAAAACTAAAGAGATAACTAGGTGGTGGTGGCTCACCCAACCTGTAATCCTAGCACCAAGGAAGCAGAGGCAAGAGGATCTCTGTGAGTTCGAGGCCAGCCTGGCCTACATAGTGAGTTCCAGGATAGCAAGGCTGTTTCACAGAGAGACCCTGTCTCAACAAAAAAAAAAAAAAAAAAAAAAAAAACCCAAAATAAGAAAAAGAAAGGGAAGGAAAGAGATTATTTGAATGGGCTTTTCTCAGGTTCTTTCTGTGCTACTTTTTTAATTGAACAAACCCTTCTAGACATCACACAAACGTCTGGAGACTGCACAGCTCCATTTTGAGATGCTGCACAAATTTTACTCATTCAACTTAAGAACATCCATGAACTACTATGACCCCCGTTCTCCAAATAAAGAAACTGAGACATAGCCAGCTTTGGCCACTGGTATAAAGTAAGCGACTAAGCCATGACTCTGATTTTGAGAAATGAATGCCTTGCTTCCCATGACCAGTTTCTAAAAGCAAGAATCAGGAGGACAGGCATTTGGGTCATCTCCTTCAAACACAATTCCACAGCCTGGTGGCACTTTCCAGTGGACTTGAGACCAAGGCAAAAATCTTTTGTTGGCCACCAAGTCCCAGTTTGGACTGAAGAAAATTCTTAGTATCTTAGTGCCTGGCAGGCCTGAACCCAATCACTCTGTTCAGGGAGAGCCTCATCTAAACCAAAGCCTGACAGAAACACAGATTCTTGGCCCCATTTATCTCCCTGGCCCCACCACCATCTAACTCTGACTCCACCTGCCAAGGTAAGACCTGGGACCCTGCATGTTTCTAACGTGGCGTTGGTAAGTCACATGCAAGCATCTTGCAGACTATCCATTGAGCAGTCGTTTTGATGGTTTAAAACTGTTTCGGCGAGCATCTTTTACTCTGAAAGGTGGAACCACATTTGAGTGTGCGTTGAATTTAGTAACTGGCTTCTCACAAACATACAATCACATGCCCCATGGGATTTCTTTTTTTTTTTTTAGTATATAATTTGTTTTAATTTTATGTTCTTCAGTGTTTCGTCTGCATGTATGTCTGTGTGAAAGTGTATGGAACTGGAGTTACAGACAGATGTGAGTTGTTGTGTGGGTGCTGGGAATTGAACCCAGGTCCTCTGGAAGAAGACCCAGTGCTCCTAACCATTGAGTCATATCTTTAGTCCTCCCCCAACCTTGGGATTTCTACCAGGAAGGGACAGAGCCAGCACATGACCTGTAGCATACCCACTAGTATCACTCGGGGCATAAGGGCACCTCAGTCTCCTCCTAACATCTTTTTAGACCACTCATCCCAGGGGAAACTGCCACATCCTGAGGACACTCAAGCAGTCCTAAGAAAAGGCCCCATGAAGAGGAACAGAGGCCTCCTGTCAACAGCCTACACCTTCTTGCCAGCCCGAAAGGACCCCTGAAATCCTATCCTCCAGCCTCAGAAACTAGGTAACCAGAACCCTGTCGTAGCCTCCTGATAGAGCCTGAGACAGAAGCACACATTTTAGGCTGAGTCCAAATCCCAATGCATACAAAACTGCCAGGTAGTACGCTACTTTGTACCACAGTATCTTGATATATTCATTAAGCACCAACAGGAAGCAAACATAGAAAGGAATAAATAGCTTTCGAGGTCAATGGGAGCCAGGAAGAAAACTCAGAGATGACTGGCCAGTCATCCAAGGCTAGAAGGAAAGAACACTGGCAGAAGGGAGACAGAGGACATCCATTCCCGTTAGAACAGTGTGTGCTAGAGCCTAGGTGAAGGAAATGGGCCAGCACTAAGGACTTGCAGAAGCAGGAGAGGCACTGTGACAAGTGACTGGATAGGAGACAAAGGCCAGCCCATGATGGGCAGAGTGATCACAAACCCCACTTTGCCGGCACAGTTTGTGCCTTTTGACTAGATGTAATGTTGGATATCGTCAACTTGACCTAATCTAGCATCACTGAAGAAGCAACCCTGTAAACTTATCGTGAAGGGGTTTCTATTGGCTTAGGTCCTAAACCGTATAAAAAGAGAAAATTGCATGAGCACCAGCCGTCATCCCTCTGCCTCCTGGCTGTGAATGCAAAGTGACCAGCTGCCTCAAGCTCCCGCCACTATTCCTTGTCCACCATGATGGGCTTATACCCTCAAACTGTTAAGCGCACATGAATTCGTCCTTCTTTAGGTTACTCTGTCGGATATCCTGTCCAAGCGGTGAGATAAGCAACTAATACGAATTGCGATTTACAACTTCTTGTGAATAAAACGCCCGTTTAGAAGATACATTATACATTTACCGCATCTGCGAGCCTCCTGTGGCTGCTTGAACATCATGAGGCTCTGGGGAGCCAGACAAAGGTCTTGCGCTGAGGCATGAGTAGCCCAATTCAAGGGGTACCCCTACTTGTTGAGGACATACCCGGGTGCAGGATGAACTGGTTCAGCACAGGGGTTAATTTGAAGGGTGGCTATAAAGGTCTGGCCAGAGCTGAACAAAACAAAACAACAAACAAAGAAAAAGAAGAAAGCCATCCTCAGCCAGAGCAACCAAGGCTGCCTGTACAGAGGCCAGAATAGTGGAATGGTGTCAAGGGGAGTTTAGCAAAAACTATTCAATCTTAAATAGACTTGATTGCAGTAAAAGATGGAGAAGCAGCAGCCACGGGTGGTTGTGAGACTGTCAAGGGGGTGTACCTCCCCCGCCTCCCCTGTGTTGGAGATCAGGACTGAGCTCTGTCTGAAAACAACTATCACGTGAATTACCTTAGCTATAGCCAAAGATCTGGCTGGGTGCTTAAAGAATTGCGAAGGACTTGGCCAAATAAACTGAAACCACTTGTCCTCTTGGCGCAAGCAAGTCCTGTTGGACTCTGCCTCCTGCTGAGGGCAGGACCGAAGCCTCGAGGCACATAAAATATCAATCATTCGCTTCCACCCAATGATTCTGTATCAACCAAAGCTGTAATTACTCCCCCTCCCCACACACACCATTTTACAGTTAAACAACTAAGCGGCCAAATGTTGCCAGGGTGCAGATTCCATGGCCAACACTACTGGAATTCAAGCCCATACTGGTCCAGAAACTCGGTGTCTACTAGAAGGAGGCTTGGGGGAAAAAAAATCCCTGGAAACTCACTTCTGCCCCTCCCCTCAGGAATACCTTAGCTGAACTTGAGTCACCCACCTCATAAAAATTCCATGTTCCATCAGCACAATGTTTCCGTCCCAATTAGATCAATTCTCTCTAAGTAGCAATAAATGTGTTTTTCTTTCAGAGGCCAGCCAGACACATTAAGCAGGCTCAGGGCGGCCGTTCCCCAGACCGCTGGCTCTGAGTGCGTGGGGTCGAGGGTCACAGTGCCGCTGTCTCCAGCTCATTAGTAGGACCCATTCATCTTTGCTAGGGACACCAGTATTCAATATGGTGGCAGGGCTCTGGTTGGGGGTGTGTGGCCAATTCATCAGAGACCCTGCCTCACTAGAGACAAGAGCAGAAAAGCCAGCCTGCTCAAGGCCTGCAGGAAGCCCAGACCCAGCAGCTGAGGACTGGAGCCCTCTGGTTAAAAGTTAACCTGGACCAGGATGTCTGTCTGTAGGGGCCATAGCCACCATGCAGGGAACAAGGGCCCAGGCAGGCCCCTTTCAGATGCACCTGGCTGCTCTCCCCCAGCAGAGCATCTCTTCTGTCAGCTCCAAACGGATGCCTGAAACCTACCCCAACAAGCCCTGGCCCTTTGATTTGCAAATTTAGGCTCTAGGAACAGAAAGAAATGATAGCTCCACCCTGCCTTTTCCTGCCAAAGGAAGATCACTCTCTTCATCTTGGTTTGCATTTGGGGCTCAGCTTCCATTGACATATGAGTACACATGCACACACGTGTGTACACGCACATGCCCGTGTGAGCACACACACACCAGAGCCATGCAGGGCCATTACCTTAGACACAAAATTCCCAGAAGGTAACAGTCCACAGATGTTGAAATGAAGGATTACACACTAAGTAACTGAACAGTCTGACTCTCATGATTCTAAAGTCCATGGTCACCTTGAAGGTTCAAGGGAGGGATGTGCCCATGCCTCTCTCCTGGTAACTGATGATAGGTCCTTGACTTGCCTGGGCCAGCATGGCTTCCACCTTCACATGGCATCTCATGTTCTTCTTTTATAAAAGCACCAGTCAGCCGGGCGGTGGTGGCGCACGCCTTTAATCCCAGCACTCGGGAGGCAGAGGCAGGCGGATCTCTGTGAGTTCGAGGCCAGCCTGGTCTACAAGAGCTAGTTCCAGGACAGGCTCTAAAAAAGCTGCAGAGAAACCCTGTCTCGAAAAACCAAAAAAAGAAAGAAAAAAAAATAAAAGCACCAGTCATATTAGGCCAGGCACACCCCCACACACCTGTATAACCCGCGTGAACTCATGACATCTGCACCTGCCCTGTTTCCAGTGTCAGGTCCCGAGGCATTGTGGAATTGGAACTCCAGTATTCAGACCTGAATGACACTCAGTCACTCCAGCCCACAGCACGCCACCATTTTGGGTATTAGAGATGCACATGTGTATGGAGTGGGTGGTTACCAGTACCCCAGTGCAAAGCGCTGGGGTCCTATGGTGGACAGGTGCCTGGTGGACAGACATAGCTCACAGGTAGCAGGGAAAAGCAAAGACAAGATTACAAACACAGGGACCCAGGTTGCACTCCAGGTAAGAAGTTAATAAATGCCCACTCCTGGCTTTCCTGGACTATGCAACCCTCGCTCTGCTGTACTTTTCCTGCCCAGACCTTCCAAGCCCTCCCTCCTCCATCCCCTCCCAGCCTGGAGTCTTTCCTGGAAGCTAGATTAACAGCAGCATCTGATCAAACTCTCCAGGAACCATTGTTTGGGGTACTCTTTCTACAGAGCCCCCAAAGCTTAGCAGAGACCATCTTGATTTGCACAGCCCCGGGCCCTGCTGCTGTCCTGGGCAGACAGCCTCTACCTCAGATTCCAGGTCTAGCAACAATAAGGGTCCAGCAACAATAAGCCACAGCTATGCCCACTCCTAGGACCCAGGGAAGAATCCATACTCCGTTCGTGTCTAACCAGCACCAGGCCCAAAAGTCACTTTTTCTGTAACTTCCACCGATGTGACTGCCAGTTTCTCCAGTCCCAAGCATCCCTCACAACCAAAACTAAATAATAGGCAGAAAATTAGCTGTTCCATGTCTGCCCTCCCAAGAGGCTACAAGTGCCATGAAAGTTAACACAACTGTCGGCCTGTCTCCAGACACCAAAATCCACCCTCAGCCTGTGGCACAGTGGACTTCTTCAAACGTGGGCTGGATCAATAAACAAAGTAATTTATCATTTAACCAACCTCGTATTTCTCCTCACTGTAAACAAAACCACAGGCTTGATGCAAGTCTGTGTAAGCCCTGAGGGTTGTCATGAAGGAGAATAAAGATGAGGAAGAGTGGCAGGGTAGAAAGAGCCACTTGGACACCAGAGGACAGCAGGGCAAGGGAGGAGTGAGATTTCAAGAGAGAGAGCTGAGCATTTGGGTTGGACCCAAGCAAAACTCAGCATGTGGAGAATCAGTGGTGTTTAGAACCCCATCCCAGCACACGGCCCCTTTCTGGGACTTCCCAGTCACTCAACCTAGCATACATCAGCATTTCCGATCTCCGCACCCATGGGTGTTTGCAGCTGGGTGCATCTTTGATGCCCATGTGCAGCACATAGCGTTTAGCAGCATTTCTGGGAACCAGGATTGTCTCCAGCTGTGGCCAAATGTTTGTCACGTCCAGCTGAGACCAGCTGGGCAACAAGGCTGATGCATAGCCCTCTGCCCAAGGAAGACTGTGTGCACCATGCCTTCCACTGCCTCTGACTCCCAGGGGAGATCCTGTAAGCAAGCACCCTCGGGTACTCGGTCAACAAGCGTTCTTTGAGCACTTCTTTGCCAGCCTAGGGTGGGTTCTGATGAAAGCACTGAATACAAGGGGATCCTGCTCTCCGAGACTGTAAAGCTGATAGTGGGCAAGATACTGGCCTCAAGATGTCTGTGTTCTGTGGCCAGGGGACTCACGTGGTAAAAGGCACTTTGCCATGTGATTCAGCTAAGTACTTGGGATGGGAGGCAATCTGGGATAACCTGGATGGGCTCAATTTATCACAAGGGTTCTTGTAAGTGAAAGGAGAGGCAGGCATCAGTCAAAGAAGGTAGGACAATGGATGTGGCTGTCAGTCAGGGCCATGGTGACATCACACTGACGGCTTGGAAAATGAAGGAAGGGGCCATAAGCCAAGGAACACAAGTAGCTTCTAGAATTTGGAAAAGTCGAACCAGTGATGAATGTGTGCTGTTTGAAGCCACCTGGCTGGTGATAGGTGCCATAGCTGTAAAAAGAAACTAAATCAGAGAGCCGTGAGAACTCAGAAGGAGCAGGGCTACCACGTGACCTGGTCCAGGTTATGCGCGCTCCTAAAGTAGCTAAACCAAGAGGTCAGTGGAACTGAAAGATGTGATTGTGCACGCTGGACAAGGGGGCTTTTCTGAATTTGTAGAGGAGCTACGCAGGTGACTTGCCCCGACAAGACGCTCAGATGCTTTCTAGGGAAATCCAGGACCTTCGGAGAAGAAATGATGCCTGAACCAGGATTTAAAGGACAAATATAACAGGAAAGTCGTTCCAAGTAAAGATGATAGGAAAGCCTGAAAGGGTTGGTGCATTCGGAGGAGAGAGGAAATCCTACCACTTGAGTTTGGGGTATCTGGGGGATGGTGATCAGTGAAGAATCAGTTTGCTGGAGTGTGGCAGAGGGTCCAGTGGGGTGTCCATAGGGAGGTATACAGCAAGCGGCCTAATGTCCACATCTGGAACTGGGGCAGAGGCCAGGCTGTTCGACTGGCTTCCTAAGGCTGCTTCTGCTTGGACCAGTCTCAGGCTCTTCCTTGCCTAGTACTGGACACTGCTGCCCCCATGACTCCAAGGAGCACTTGGCTCTTCTTCTGTATCCTACAGTACAGATCAGTGAGTCTGTCCCCACAGTGGCTTCACTCCCCTGCACTTAACTCGAAGACAGGTATTAATGATGCCTTGACCTTCCCTAATATATCGTCACAAGGTGACACGAGCCAGTCCCGCAGTCCCAGGCAGGCCACAACCCCTTCCTGGGCCTAAGCAAAGAACAAGAAAAAAACCATCAAGCTGGGTGCAAGGTTTAAGATATAAATAGCAGTAAGTTGTTTTCCTGGAGGCAAATGATCCCCTGTGGAATAATGGCCACTCATGGCTCCTCCTCCTGTGTCCCCACCGCTCCCCACCCCACAGCTGGCCCAGCTGGAATGCTGCAGTGGCTCCAACCACCCCCAGCTTGGCCCTTTTGCTGACAGTATAACCTTCAAGAACCTGAAATTCCTGAGTGGTCCCCAGAGCCCAATGCGTCTTGAGAGAAAATTTGTGTAATGTCATTTCAAGCTGTCCCTAATCCAAAATTATTGAAGGGGGTGGGACTGGGACCTGGGAATTGCCTCTGACACTTGACAAATACTTGGCTTTGTGTAAATGGACAGGCTCCTGAAATAACTGCCTTTAGATGTCACATGAAGAGAAATTAATTCTTTATTAACTTCCGCAATGATAATCTAATAAACCCATCGGGCCTCCAGGCCCCAGCATTTAAAGAGCTTGGTGGTTTGGATGCAAATGTCTCCTGACCCCATTTTGTCGGGAATATGCTAGTGGAGAAGAGGAATAATTGACTCCAGAGGTCAGATGTCTGCTCAGGGTCAAGGGAGTGGCTTTCTTGGCTCCATACAGACCGGGGATGTACCAGGAGAGGCTGGATCTGGGCCCACAACTGTTCTGGGTTTTCTGGGGTGATCATTTCAGATAGACTGTCTCTTTACTCCCTAAAAAATGACTGTCTCTGCTATTCGCTCAGATTACAAGGTCACTGAGTCCCCCAGCCATCGGTTCCAAAGAACCAGTCACCCTGATCCTTCTTCCCACTCCTCCGTGTCCCCTCCATTTCCCCTCCATGTCCACCCCTAAATTAAATGAGACTCCAAAGCCTCTGTCCTCATTTGTAGCTTACAATCTAGTGGGTAGCAAAGAAAAACTTTAGCTGCGATTGTGTGACTGAGAGAAATGTTACGATAACAAAGAGCATCTGGAGAGGTGAACGGCATGTGGGTCTGCAGGATGGGCAGTCGCCCAGCCAGGACTTCTGGGTCCTTCCGGTGAGGCCAAACTCAGTCCCTGCCATCAACACGGACAGAAACAACAATCTGATCGTCTACTCTGGAGGGGACAGAGGCTGCAGAGGCCTTCAGGGTAGGGAAATCTCCCAGACTCCACTCCAACCAGATCTGACTTCCCCTTCCCTGCTTGCTTACCTCCCTTAACAGGGCACTCACTACTACCCAAGGAAACTAATGACTGTGCAAACCCTTCAGAGTGTGTGTGTGTGTGTGTGTGTGTGTGTATGTGTGTGTGTGTGTGTGTGTGTGTGTGTGTGTGGCTTGTAACATGTCATATATAATTAAAGAATGATAAAGACATACCAAAGACTGTGAAGAAATGAGTTGTTTACTCCATGGTACTAGAACAGTGGTCCCACCAGAAGGGATTCCCTCATGGATTTAAAGGCTCAATAAAAATCAAAGAAGAAGAAGAGGAGGAAGAATGCAAAGGTGTTTTCTAAGTATAAAAACATGGGGGAAATTCATGAAGGAAAAGATAATAAATGTGGCTTCATAAAAATTTCAAATTTCTCTATGCTGTAGGCTCAGCAACAATAATCAATACCACTTTTTAAAAGGGACAGTTGTCAAGGCAGACCATTCTAACAGGGGGAAACACAAACAGTTAATATGCACATAGAAGAACTGTTCAGTTGTACACGTAAAATCACCAGAAAAGCAGGTTAAAGCGACTCTAAGATGCCAACATTCAACTCTCACATTGATTTTTTTTTTAATTCAGTGCTTGAGGATGGGAAAGATGTGAGCTCTCTCAAGTCTCTAGCAGAGGTCCCAGTTGTTAAAGCCCTCTTGACAAGCGGCCTTCTAAAACTTGTGGGGAACTGTAAAAGGCTTTTACACTGGGCCATCCATCACACAGAGGGTATGGTCCTAAAGAAGGGAGTGGTGGCGTGGAGTGAGAAAGATGCATGAGATGTACCAATCAAATACAAAATGAGGACTTTTGGTTGGAATCCAGTTCAAGTGAACTGAGAGCAAGGAGACTTTTCCTGTGATAATTAGAGAAAATTGAATGTGACGAGATTCAAGACGGCGTTGAGGAATTACTTTTTGTGTTTGCAGCGTGATGATGATGTTCTGTCTATTATTTGAAGAAGTTATTTTACCATCAAATTAACCTGCAGATTTTATTTTACACAAAAATGTTCAGCTGAAACAGTTTTGTGCAGAAGTGAATTAGAACGGGCACTGTTAGCTGAGGCTAATTTTAGTGTGCTTAGGGTGTGTCTTGCTCTTTGCATTCTCAATAAAATTCAAGAAATCTGGCCATGAAAGCAAACTCAAAGTCAATCATGAGCCAAATACCTCATCCAAGTCCATGGAATAGTACAGGAGGTGAATATTAGGCCACTGGTGTGAACTCAGATCCTTTTTAGAAAAACATGTATTGGTCTTTTAATGCTGCTTGTGGGCTAAAGAAGGAAGGGAAAAGAGCAAGAAAAAAAAATAACTGAGGATTTATCTTTTTTTTTTTTTTTTTTTTTTTTTTTGGTTTTTCGAGACAGGGTTTCTCTGCAGCTTTAGAGCCTGTCCTGGAGCTAGCTCTTGTAGACCAGGCTGGTCTCGAACTCACAGAGATCCGCCTGCCTCTGCCTCCCGAGTGCTGGGATTAAAGGCGTGCGCCACCACCGCCCGGCTTCTGAGGATTTATCTTTAAAAGTGAATATATCTGTGCAGAAAAGAAAGGCCAGAATGGTAACTGTGGTCCTGCATAGAGGTTTCATTACAAAAGACCTTTCTTTGCCTCTTTAAATGTTTGTAAATACAGGGTGGGGGCTAGCTTAAGGACTGGTGCCAAAATTCCTCTTAGGGAAGGATCTAGCTTTGGAGAAGCATCTAGAAAACAAAGAAGTCTGAAGATAGATCTTTGAAGAGCTGGCCCAGGGGGACACCAGTTGAGGGTAGGGTGGGGACACAATACCTGATCTAGCCTGGTCTCAGGCAGGGTGGAGGAGGCAGGAGGCTGGACCCACCAGGGCAGGCAGTTTTCAGTCCCCTCCACACAGGCAGAAAGCTTGATTCACCAAACCTGCAGAAATATTAGTGATTTGATAGCCTAAGGCTTCATTCTACAATCAAAAGAAAAGTCTCAATCTCATATTTTTAGGAAAAAAAATCAACCCTCTCTATCCCAAGCAGGAACCTGCCTTTCTGGATTCTTCCTCTCACCTGAAACCTCGGCAGTGTGAAATGGTCGTTATTTACTTTCCTCTGTTGCCCTTGCTCCTCTGATGTCCCAGGTGTGGCCATCCTTCTCAAGCTCCTCTACAGGCAAAGCGACCATCTCCAGGTAGGCTCCAGGGGAGCTGGCTCTTGTTTCAGTTAAAGGACACACAGCTGGACCCAGCTGCTCAGATGGGCTCAAAGAAGAGACTGCCACCTCCCTCAGATGAGACAATGTTCCTAATAATCAGCCTTGAGCTACCTCCAATGTCTGCTGATGTACATTGTATCCATCCGTTATGAAACTGTTTTCTTTCAGCTTCGACCTACCCTAACATGCTGTTTCTCAATGGTGAAGCTGTCTCTTGGAAACTGTGTTTCTCACTGTTTCAAAGACACTGCCAAGATGAACCTTAAAAGGGTGAGGAGAAAAAAGGAGTAGGTACCCTCATGCTTCCCGTTTTTTCGTTCTTTGTTTTTGGTGTCAGCTAAGAATACTACGTCACACTGGCAGAAGCAGCTCTTCGGGTAAGTAACTGATTCCAGTTAGCAGCGCTTTCAGTCTTTGCGGTCCCAGCTTCCTTACATGCCCTCCAAACAGTCCAGGTCAGCTACCATCCTCCCTCAGACCTAAGTTCTGACCCCTGGGGGCTCCTCCCAGCTTCATACTGGTAATACTCCCAGCCTCTTCCCTGGTTTCCTCCGCCCCGGACAGTTGCTTTCCACAGAGGTCACCCACATCAAGCTCTAAATTCACCTCTTCAGTCATCTAATGCCTAATTGTTCTTTTTAAAAATGTTATTTATTTTTATGTGTTATATTTGCTTGAGTATGCACTTATACTCTGTGCGTTCCTGGTGCCTGGGGCCCTCAGAAGCCAGCAGAAGGTGTCAGATGCCCTGACACTGGAGTTGCTGACATTTGATGAGCTGCCATGTGGGTGCTGGAAACCATACCCAGTCCACTGGGAGAGCAGCCAGCACTCTTAAAGTTTCCTATTGAAACCCGGTGTGAATTCAGTCTCCTGATGGACCCTAGAGAGTACACTGCCTCCAAGTCATGTCTTCCTGCACTGTGCATCCAGGAAGTCGTTTCCTAGATCCGGTTTCCGTCTCTTCCTATTGGGTTTGAACACAGATCCTACTCAAGTAACTACCATCTTCTAGAGGCCTGGAGTAAGTCATCAGCCAACACATCAGCTAGGAAAGAGGCTTGTATGAGCCACTGGAGACCTCCCTTCCTTCCCCAAAGCAGTAGTTCTCAACCTGTGGGTAATGACTCTTTTGGGGGGGCAGGTCAAACGACCCTTTCACAGGGGTCACCTAAGACCATCAGAAAACACAGATACTTTACATTATGATTCGTAACAGTAACAAAATTACAGTATGAAGTAGCAATGAAAATAATGTTACGGTCGGGGTCACCACAGCATGAGGAACCGTAGTAAAGGGTCGCAGCACTGGGAGAGTTGAGAACCACTGTCCTAAAGCATCCCCCAAGAAGCAGTCTTCCTGTCTGGGTATGGGGACTTGTGAGTCACATCAGAGCTCAGATAGAGCTGAAAAGAAAGCCAAATGTGAGCCACTGGGAAGCAGGAAACAAAGCTAGAGGCCTGGCTAGCAGTGCCCGACATGCTCTGAGGAGCACAAACCTCCACCATAAGGTGCTGAAGTGTCACTTGGAGAGAGCAGTCCAGAGCCACCTTCCCTAGGAGCACACTGAGTGTTTACAGATTGCACTGCGAAGCTGCAGGGCAAATATCAGAGGTCTATTTTGTAAACAGCTTGTCAATTACATAATCTTCCCAGGAATGATTTTTGCATCTAATTAGCACAAGTTGCCTTACACACACACCAAAAAAAATAAATAAATAAATAAAATAAAGCACATTTTTAAGGAAGATGCATCTAAAAATAATGCAAGGGCTTTGGATACTTTAATTAGAAGCAGGTCCTTAAAAGCAAAAACAAGCAAATTTGCAAATCAAAGAGACTCCAAAGTCAGGCCCTAACTTCTCTGAGAGAGTCCAGGCTGTGCTTGAAGGACAGATCTCACTGGGAGGAGGTTGTTTCTGAAAGAAAGTGTGGCCCAGGTTACCTCTCTTTCTCTTACCTCTGAAGGTGGGAACCCCAGAAGAAGTGATAAATGGCAAACACACCACCCTCTCTAAAGGCACCCGTCCTGGATGCCAGACCCATCCACCTGGTTTATGTGGTCTTCTCCTCTAAGTCTATGACAAGACCCATGGTCCAGCCCCAAAGAGAACTCACTATGAAGAAGGATGCCATTGCCACTTTGGTACTCTGGCTGTCACAGAACACACTGACCAAGATTGGTTCAGATAAGATTGATCCCACCTCCAAGGCACTCACTAAAGCCAGGCTCCTGGTCCCCAGCTAGTAGTTTTTTATTCCCTCTCTGTCCCATCTCCACCCCATCATTGTATTAGGGACCCATGGCTGCTGCAATTAAGTTCTACACACTGAGGGGCTCAACAGCAGATGCACTATTCTGGAAGTGAAAGTTTATGATCAAGTGTCTCAGGGCTGGGTCTTTCTCAGGGAATCAGGGAGCAGCTAGCTCGTGTCTTCTCGCTAAATGAAAACCTTGACTTACAATGACTCCGTTCCAAAACTCCACCCTCAGCTTCCTATAGCCTTCTCTCTGTACCTCTCCCCCAAAATCCCCTTTCTATAGCTATCTCTGTGAAAATTTCTCTTTCTATTTGGATGTGGATCATATTTCTGAGGGCCTACCTAAAGACCTCAGCTTAACATGGTTTTTTGTGAGTTGCCTGTTACCGAATGAGGTCCCATTGCCAGGTAGCAGGTACTATCACTGCAACACCTTCTGAGAGTACAAGGCCATTATTATGATGGAGGCATGTTTGGGGAGATCATGGCTGACAGTTCTCTGGTAGCCCCGAGCAATGTTCCCATCTAATAGCCAGAGAACAGGAGAAGTACCTTCCCGGCAGCAATGCCCCTGCCTCCAGCCCACCTGAGGCCTAGAATGTGTGAGGCTGTGAGCAGCAGGCATGGGAGAAGAGGAAAGGAAGTAGCTAGACTCAGAACCCTGCAGCATGCGCAGCTTCATAATGATTAATAAGTATTAATAAGTTATTAATAAAGATGAATCAGGGCTTCCCTAGAGATGCCTACGAGAGCAGCTAATAGCGCCAAACAAGTGAGTAAAAGAAAAGAACTCCGAGAAAACCTGATCAGCAGCCTGGGGACCTAGTGGCTCCCTTTTCCCTTCCGAAGCTCTGCTTTGTCTGAGACATCACACAGGAGATTCCTCCCCTTCTTCCGAGAATGGGGCGAGCATCACAGAACAGTGCTCTGTAAGCATTTGTCAAGTCTTATGGAAAAAGCCTGAGGCTGGAGCCTGGCTGAAGCCTGAACCCCAAGTTATGGTTACCCCAGGCCCAGTTCAGCCTAATCAGCTGAACAGAGGAAATGAGAACCCCCAGAGTGGAGAGCAGGAAGACCCCTATCAGGCTTTAAGTCCTTAGAGAATCTGACAACAGGGACAGACCCAACAGTTAGTTGACAGCAATAGTAGTGACAGCTCAGTCTGTCTTCCAAAGCCTGTGTGCCAGGCAGGCAACATACATTAGCACCTACCTCACAGAGAGGAAACTGAAGCTAAGAGAGGCTGCAAGAGTTTTTTTAGAAGATACAGCTGCTGGGGCTTGAGACGCTGATTCCTAAAGTAGACCGAGCATGGCAATGGAGTTGGGGCGGGGGAGAAGGAGAAAAGAAGAAAGAAGGAGAGGAGGGGAAGAGAAATGAAAATAAAATGAAGAAAGAAAGGAGAGATGGGGGATGGAGAAGGAGAGAAGAAATGATGGAGGCAGGGAGGGAGGGAGGGAGGGAGGGAGGGAGGGAGGGAAGGGAGGGAGGAAGGGAGGAGGGAGGGAAGGAGGGAGAAGAGAGACAGGACACATACATTCCTGAGGTTTGAGACCATACAGAGGGCCCAGGAAGGTTGCTCCCCCTATGCACTGTGCTCCATGTCCTATTGCACTTTTCTCCCAATGTTCTGGGCTTCCCCTTTTGAGAGTCTCAGCGAGTTTATATTTGGGAATAATTGTAACATAATTTGATGCATAATTAGGGCAGAATAGAAGACTGCGTTTTTAACTACCCATACATCCCCATCTCATTTAAATAATTCCTAATCTATCTGAGCAGGCTGCCTGTGCTGCACTGGTGTGTATTGAACTGAGGATAATGAAATAAGAGATGGGACAGAGCAAATGCTATTCCAGACTCTGAAGATCACCAATCAATGACATGAAAAACCGAGAGGGACTCTATTCCCTAATATCCCCTATGCAGGGCACAAATGCAGGCTTCCTGTTTGGCCCCCAAAGCAATTAGGACAAGCCAGGGAGACCAGACAGGAGGGGGAATGCTGTCTAACACATGAGAAGTCTGCATAACATTTTAGGAGTGTTGTTGTTGTTGTTGTTGTTGCTGTTGTTGCTGTTGCTGCTGCTGCTGCTGCTGCTGCTGCTGCTGCTGCTGCTGCTGCTGCTGCTGCTGTTGCTGCTGCTGCTGTTGTTTTTATTGAGTTCAGGGGCCGGAGAGGTGGCTCATTCAGTAAAGTACTTGCAATAGAAGCATAAGGGCCAGACTTCTGATCCCTTCGAGCCACATAAGAAAAGAGACACCAATTCAAAAATAATATGGAGAGTGGTTGAGGAAAAATATCTAGTGTTGAATTCTGGGTTCCCCCCCCCCCCACACACACACACACAGAGAGAGAGAGAGAGAGAGAGAGAGAGAGAGAGAGAGAGAGAGAGAGAGATCCATATGTGCACACATGCAATATTGAGCAGCAATAACACTCTTTAGCAAATATGCACCCCTGTCCCCACCCCAAGCCCTCATCAGACTCACAAGATTGATTTGGGGGCAGGCTAGTTCAGTGCTTGGAGTTGGCCTTTCCAAACCCACATGGGAAGGGGCGGGGGCTTCTAACCAACAGGCCTGGATGCCTGGAGGGTGTCTCTATACCCAGAAACATCCTGTCGCCCGGTCATCTCCTCATGCCAGTGTCTTTCTGCTCCAACAGATGGTTTCCTGTGGGCCGCCCCCGCAGCCGCAGAGGGGAGAGCTGCCGTTTAGCCAGACCCTAGCCCTTTCACGGGCAGGTAAAACTTTAACCAGAGCCCTTTGGCGGGGCACTGGGCCCTGCGCTCCCATTCAGGGCGTGATAAATGGCTGCTGTCAGTGCAACATGAATGCTCATATTGAAAAGCCCTGCTTTCTGTCTCCCTCCCTTTCAGGCCGCCAACTTCTTCTCTCTCTTAAGTCACTGGGTGTCACTCACCTGTCACCCTTATCTTGAATGCCTCCCAGTCAGGGACCCCTGCTCCCTCTGCCCCTCTCCTCCCACCCACCCCACCCCCTCTTCCCTGCTCTCAAGGTTTCTCTCTTCCCTCCTCCACCCTCTACTTCCTCCTTCCCAAATCCTGCCCTCCATTCTAGTCTGGAGACCAGGGAAACCTTTCCAGCACCCACGCTATCACTGCCCCTGCTGTTGGTCACAAGCACGCAGATGCACTATGCCCTCTTGCTTGCAAGGCAAGCACTTTATTGCTGTTTCTTTATGCATGGAGGTGTGCCACTTATGTTTGCATAGCACTGGGTATGAGAAGAGCATGCTGGTCTCAGAGTATGCCAGGTCCCTCAGTCCCTCCCAGGACTGTCTATTTGCTTGTTATGAAGCCCTGGGCATTGTGGGAAATATAAGGGCATACAGGAGGCATGGCTAAGTCTTCTGCTTCCAACACACCATGCAGGAGGAAAGCCAGGGTCTCATTCTCTCTGTGTAGGGGTCCTCTCTCTCTACCGCAAACAGAAGCACTCCCATATGCTTAAGGGAGCCCCAGATGTGAGAAGGGACCTGGGTGCCCACAGCTGGAGTCCTGTGAGGTGTCCTCTAAAGTAGAATTCTTCGATCAAACATACAAATTAAACACATACAGCCTGTTTCATCACAATGAATATCAGTGATCATAGGTTATTCAGAACTCTAAGGGGAATCCACAGTAGAAAAACCTCATAACCCAGAGCTTCCCACCCATTCTTGAAAGGCAGGCCACCATCAATGTTCTCCAGGCACAGTGCCTGTATAACTTTACTGCACATGGCCATAACTTCTTAGGAAGCAGGTACCAAAGGGAGAGAGGCTCCCCAAGGTTAGTTCTACCCTGTAAGGTGCCATCTCCCTGACAGAACTGGGACTTTCTGACTGCTGAGCTGGTCGCCTGGCCATCTGATTCTTGAAAAGAAAGAAACTTAGGAGAACTCGATCAAACCTAAGTTAGAAGGGAGAGAAGAAAGTCATGTTCCTCAGCTTGGAGGCCTCTTGGCTATGAAAAAGACTTAGAATACAACCAGTATCAGAAAGGGAAGGTGATGGATGAGGAGGGGGCACTCTGCCATCTGACCCTGAATGTGGCCATACCTCCCCGAAAGAGTGTTCTAGCTAGCCACATCTGTCATAGCTGTTGCTGCTGTACCTTCTCCGAGCTGCTAGATCCCAGAGATTTGCTTGGCTTGTGATCTGTTTCATGAACTGACTTATTTCTCTCCCTAGTCAGCAATAGGGACATTTAGATATAGACTAACCTCCCTATCCTGCTTCAAAAAAAAAGCATAAAAAAGACACCAGGAGGTCTGGAGCAAAGGATCGCACCACATAAGGGCAGAAGGGCTGGGCTAGCCAACCTCTGTCAGACTACAGCCGTCATCTCAGACCTTCATCCATCGCCTGCTTCCAGAGGAGATGCTGAGGGGCTCCCGCCAATCTGCATCTCTCAGTCCATTCATATTTTCAAATAATATTGCTGCTAATTCTTTGATAACTGCACACAAGCATACAATGTATTTTGGTCATATTCACCACACACACACACATACACACACACTCCTTCTACCTCCTTCTAAATCCCCGACCCCTCCTCCCAACTTACTCTCCCTCCCTTAGTCGCCATCAACTGTCAGTGGCTCCTCAGCTAGGCGTGGGGGGCTGCGAGCCCATCTCCCTCCACGCTGGAATGTTGACCGGCTTTATTCCCTGCAGGTTTTGTACAGATAACCACAGCTGCTATGAGTCCGTGTGCAGGGCAGCCCCGTCGTGTCCAGGAGACACTGTTTTGCTACAGTTCTCTCCTACTTCTGGCTCTTACCATCTTTCTGCCCCTTCTTCAGGAATGTTCTTTAAGGTTTGGGGCACGTACATGCATGCGTGTGTGTGTGTGTGTGTGTGTGTGTGTGTGTGTGTGTGTGTGTGTGTGTGTGTGTGGTGGTGTGTGTGTGTGGTGTGTGTTTGTGTGTGTGTGTGTGTGTGGTGTGTGTGTGTGTGTGTGGTGTGTGTTTGTGTGTGTGTGTGTGTGTGTGTGTTACAGATGTCCCGTTTGTGGCTGAGCATATGACTGGCACCTATTCCCTGCACTTGGACCAGTTTTGAGCTTCTGTGTTAATGACCCAACCACTGCACAGAGAAGCTTCCCTGATGGGGTCTGAGAGCTGAACTAACTATGGATAAAGATTCAAGACTGTTCCTAGCCATATTTTTAAACTCCTGCCTTCTGTATTCCCTGCTCTGGTGTCACTCGGTCTCAAAGGTGGAGCCTAATCCCTTAAACCTATTCATTCCTTGACAAAATTCATTTCACCATAAAATATACCAGATCTGATGTGACTGTTGGTTACACACAGTCAAAGGCAAATTGACACATAGATTTCCAAACAAATTGTTAAGACACAATGTGTCATAACATGATCGCTGTGGCAAGTGTCAGCCTCAAAGTGTGTTTTGAGTGTTCCGCTAAGATCACAAAATAGAAAATCAGCTACCTTAGTCTGAGGCAGGCCAAGAGAGTCGGTCTCTAGAGAGACTCTCCAAAGGCTGTTCACCAGGTAGCCCAGCACAGGCATGGAGAGAACAAAGCCTTGTGGCACAGCTACCGAATGTGATGTCCTGGTCCCTCCCCCACTGAGCAAACAGAGACGCTGAGAACCTGTCTCAGAGGACATCACTGCTAATTGGCACTGGCAAATTTTTTACGCGCACATGCGCGCACATGTGTGTGTGTGTGTGTGTGTGTGTGTGTGTGTGTGATGTGTCTGTCTGTCTCCTGGTGTATGTGTATGTGCACCCACACAAGACATGGGGTAGAGGTATGGAGATCAGTGAAAAACTTGCAGGAATCAGCTCTCTCTTTCCAGCATGTGGGTCCTAGGGATCAAAATTGGGTCCTTTTGGTGGCAAGTACCACAACCTAATGAACCATCTTGCTAGCTGGGCTCTAACAAAAGTTTGAACACAAATCTGCTTTATTTGATGTCTCATTTCCTACCACTCTAGCACTGCCACCAACCACCACCAAACGGAAGCTGGGCATCTCTACCAATGAAAACCCCTTCCCTGCCCCCAGCTTGTGATTTGTCCTGGGCCATTAGTTGGGGCATGATCTGAGTTGAGAGCAAGGAGTTGGAATGTAGACTCAGTTTTCTGCGAGAATGATGCTTGCTGGGAAAGGCAAGAATGCTTCCTCTGAGTCAAATCTCCTCTGCTGAAAAGTGATCCAATGCCAAGACTCGCTTGTGGGCAGGCGTTCTGACCCTGTAACCAAAGCATGCCAGCAGTATTGCTGATTGCTATTAGCCTGATTCTAGATTGTGGTCTTGAAATGAAGCTTACAAACAACTGTCATTGTAGGGAGATCTAGATGTCTATTACTAAAACAAATTTACAATCATTAAGAAAAAATCAGTTCTGTTGCATGCTCTCCATACTGCATGCATTCAGGACCTCAATTCTAGGAAGAATAAATGCAAAGGGGGGAAACTCAGTAAACTTAGCCTTAAAGTGAGAATTGCTTCATTATTATTAGTGAATAATCACTCTCACATTAATGAATTAACTTTAAAATATCAGGCTTAAGTACTAATTAACCTCCAGTCGATGCTTTAAATAAATTTTATTATACTTACTTTCCAAAGTAAAAATATCATTAATAACATATGTTCAATGTTATATATCTTTCATATGCTATAATTAATAGAACGTATTTTGTAATTTCCCATGCTTGCTGTTTCTAAGTGATTAAGGACAAGGTTTGGGTGGGAGAGGAACAGGCATCCGGTCATGAATGTCTAGCCAGGGTACCGTGAGTTGAGTGAGCACATAGCACCTCCCCTGCCACAACAGGTATAGAGTCCAAGAAAGTACCCCAAGTTTTTTTTGTTCCCAGATTCAGCTAAACATATGGAAGCAGGCAGAGCCCCAAATTTAGATCAGATGGAGCAAGGCACTAGGCTCACATCCTGGGTACCAAGAGACCCGAGAAATCTACTGTTCTTCTTTCCTCCAGAACCAAGGATTGAAAGGAAGCTCTCCCACATAATCCCTCATCCTAGCCGCTTAGTGTGTCCTTGAGACCTTGGAGACATGGGTGTCACTGTGAACTGTCACCAAGTGTAGAGAGTCGAAGACTCACTTTCCACACACTATTTGACTGCATCCTCATAACGTTCCTAAGGTAAATATGGCAGAGACTGTCTATGTGGTCCAACCCACCTGTTCTCCTACACTTTCCAGCTTCCCTTGGCCACTGACCTGTAGGTGGAAGCAGTGGATACAGCTTCCAGGCCTGACCTGGAAAGTATCATATGCGCTCAGCAAAGACTTTTATGTAAAGGATGAACTTGAGGCTGTGAAGAACAAGAACTTAGTGTTGTCATGTTAGAGTATGCAAGCAGTCCTGAAGCAAATGGAGGTGACTATGTCCCAGCAAACTTTACTGACCAAAACTAACTGGAGGCTGACTGGCATATGAGTGCAATTTGCAAACATCTGTCATGAAAATTACAGTCTTGGTTATTTCAGAAGATCTAGAAGAAGGGTCCAAGAAGACCTTGTGGAAGACAGAACCTGGCTCCCTTGAGTCAAGGCTGCAAAGGGCTGCCCAGCTCATGTTACACTTGGATGAAAGCAAGAGACAGCTTGAGATCTGAGGACTGTTACAGCATCTTACACTTGCTTTATTATTTCTGGCAACTTTTGAAAATGAAGGCCAGAGATGAAAGGGGCCAAAACTGGCTACAAGGCAGGAAATAGTAAGGCTGGGGTTCAAGATGATTGACAGTCCTCTTGAGCTGGGACTTCCTTGGTTTTAGCACAGTGTTCACATCCTCAGCAAATAGGCACCACCAGATCACTCAGCCAGGACTGGAATACAGGTTTCCAAAGCCCACCCTTGTAGCCCTGCTCAGACTGCTTCCTGAGAAGTTAGGTCGGACTCAGGTTAGCTCCGTCTGATCCCTACTAGGAGTCTACATACCCTACTTTAACCCCGGAATGTGACCTAGGAGGTGAGCCTCCTCCAAGGCCTCTGTCCTCCTCCCCAAAAGAATTAAGTGAAGTGTGAATATTTCTGATGTTTCATTTATTACTCAAGTAGGATGGTTACACAGGCCATGCCATGCCATGCATGTAGAGGTCAAAGGGTAACTTTATGAAGTCGATTCTCTACTTCTGCCTTTATGTGGTTTTAAACTCAGGTCTCTAGGCTTGCGTGGCAAGTGCTTTTACCCACTAAAGCCTTCTTGCTGCCCCCCACTTCTACTCTCTGATGTTGATTTTAAGCATTTACCAGCTTCAGTGTAGAGGTCGGCCCTGACATCCATAAAATGGTGCTAAATCCTGCTTTTATGAGCTCTTGCTGCATTCAGCTGAGTGTTTTATCACAGTGGCTGAAAGTATCCCCAAGGGAGTTAATAACCTAGCAGAGCTGGGGCCTCTACCTCAGGTCTGGGAAAAGGAACCCCACGCCAGCTTCTCTGCAGGCTCCCCACATGCAGCTCTGCCAGCCCTACCCTTCAGCTCACAACCCGTTCCTATGAGGTACCACTGCCCCAGCCCATGTGAAGTGTCCACTGATTGGCTCAGAGAGGTCATCCTTTGACCTTAAACTCAAAGGTGAAAGAGAAACTGGTTGGGCCAGTAATGGAGAGAGGAGTGTCCCCGAGAAAGGACACAGCAGCTCAGATGAGGGGTGGAGACGGGGGTTCCTAGAAGCGCTGGGCTAGCCTGGCCTACCTTGAGAACTCCCAGGCCAATGAGAGACTTGTCTCAGGCAAAAGGTAGAATGTGCCTGAGGACTAATGACACATGAGCTCATCCCCTGACTTCCATACATGTGCTATGGACACACATACGGACATGTTTCATACACACAAGTGAAAATCAAACAAAAATATTAAGGAAAAAGCCCGACCCCGGCATCACCCTGTCTTGCTGCTCTGAGACGCGATCTCTTCCTCCTCACACGTGCTCCTGACTCAATGTCGTGAGGCCCTCACTGGAGTCGAGAGAATGTTGGCACCATCCTGTCGATCTCCAGAAGCGAGAGCTACACGACTCTCTTTACTTTATAAAATTACTCTGCCCTAGCCGGGCGGTGGTGGCGCACGCCTTTAATCCCAGCACTCGGGAGGCAGAGGCAGGCGGATCTCTGTGAGTTCGAGACCAGCCTGGTCTATAAGAGCTAGTTCCAGGACAGGCTCCAAAGCTACAGAGAAACCCTGTCTCGAAAAACAAAAAAAAAAAAAAAAAAAAAAAAAAAAAAAAAAAAAAAAAAAACAAATAAAATTACTCTGCCCTTAGTGATAACAGCAAAAACTGGCCAGTGTAGACGCTAAAACTGCACAGAGAGGAGGGAAAGCAGTTCAGGGAGGAGCCGCGGATGCTGAGAGACAGGAACAGCCAATCACAGAGCTCAGGGGCATCCAATGCTACAGAGCAGCTGAAAGGGTAAAGCTAGACGTCCCTTGACTTTAGTGACATCAAAGTCACACAAACCCATGTAAAATCTATGGGTCATAGTGCATCAAACACCAAGGAAGCAAAAACAGACTAACATACAAAAGCATGGAGCATCAAGGAAAAGACAGAGACTTACACACACAACACAGTGGCTAGAGGAGCCCAGAACAAAGGATCAGGGGAAGCTCTTGACCTTGGAGTCATGGGGAGGGTGGTATACTTGAGTATAATGGACAGGAGATTATTAGACCAATGCGGAGACAAAAGAAACATCACGGACAGAAGGGTTGGAGGGATATAATTTGGGAATACAAAAGAGTCTCTTATTCCAGGAGAGCTGAAGAGATGAGGCTGTGGTAGGAGGGCAGGGGGCAAGGGTTAAAAAACCTTCCAGCCTATGTAGGAGTTTCCATTCACTCCAAGATGAAGAACAGTGTGGAGAGAAACAACATGGGATTTGCGCTTTAGGAAACAGTCCCTGACTTAGCGCAGACACTAACCCAGTGAGCAGTCTTGAACTATATCTCCCAGGAGCCTGTTTTTGTCTTTAAAGTTAAAAAATAAGGTGCAACATTCCCCGATCTTACAACCCGAGGCTCCTGTGGCTCTGTAAGAGTCAGTCTATTTGGAACTGGGGTATAATCTACTCAATAGGGTGCTTGCCTAGCGTGCAGGGGACCCTGGGTTTCATCTCCAGCACTTTGTAAGCCAGGAGTGGTAGTGCACGGTGCAGACCTAGTGCTAAGGAGTTAGAGGCAGGAGAATTAAACTTCAAGTCCATCCTCAACTGTGTAGTAAGTCAGAAGCCAGCCTAGGAGAAATGAGATCCTGTCTTAAAGAAACAAAATCAAACCTCTCAAACAAAATAGAGTCGGTTGATTTCAGAAAGCAGCTTGCTTGAAACGAAGAACGGCCCAGTGGGCTCTGAATTTTGGAACTGTCGTTTGGCTTGAGTTTGCACAAAGGACTAAGAGACCCTCAGGGTCGAGCCGTGCCACCAGCCAGCGTGGGTAGGAGGCTTGTTCCCAATTCTCTGGTGAGGATGAGAATGGAGGACTCCGCTGTGGCCCAGGGGAAAGGATGACATTTGCTGAGATGTCTGTATTTAACTCCCACTGCTTGACATCTGTTTCCAATTAATTTGGCTGTGTTAAGAGGGTTGCTACCCAGAGCACTTGATCCCAGCTCTGTTCTCCATAGAGAGGAAGCCACAGAGGGGTAAGCAGAGCCTGGCTACCCTCTCTGTAACTCCACTCCCCTACTCCCAGGGGCTCTTTTGACCTCCAGGAGCACCTGGCTTGAGAGGCGCCCCGACACCCGTTCCACGCCATCCTTCGCAGTCATGCTTCTGCAGCATCAGTGATGTTAGAAGAAATGAAGACGAGCCCACATCCAGTCACTGGATGAACTGAATATAAGGAAAGAAGTGTGAGGTGGGTGGGAGAGGCAGGCAGGCAGGAGCCAGGCTAGATAAGAACCTGGAGCCCCCATTAAGAGTTCATGTTTTCTCATTTTTGTTCATTGGTTTGTTTAGTTGATTGGTTGGTTGGTTTTGTGTGGCTCTCTCATTCTTTGGGGGCGGGCATGGGGTGGGAGGATGGGCATGTTTTGAGACAAAGTCTCATGTAGTTCAAGCTAATTACTTTTATGTGGTCAAAGATAACCTTGAACTCCTGATCCTCCTGCCTCCACCTCCTAAGGGCTGGAATTATAGGCATGTATTGCCACACTCAATTCCCCAGGTGCTGGGGATAGAAGCCAGGGCTCAGCCCCAAGTTCCTATTTCTACCATAGCACTGTGCGACATGTCCTGATCGGTTTACATATTCTCCCCCTCCCTTTTCCCTCTTTCTGTCTCTGTTGTTTGTCTCTCTGTGTGCCTCTCCATGTGTCTCTCTCTGCCTCTGTCTCTGTCTGTCCCTCTCTCTATCTCTCTCTCCCCATCTCTCTCTGTGTCTGTCTCTCTGTCTGTCTCTCTCTCTGTCTCTCTCTGTCTCTCTCTCTGTCTGTCTCTCTGTCTGTCTGTCTCTCTCTCTGTCTGTCTCTCTGTCTGTCTCTCCCTCTCTCTCTCTGTCTCTCTGTCTGTCTCTGTCTCTCTCTCTCTCTCTCTCTCTCTCTCTCTCTCTCTCTCTCTCTTTCTCTGCTTATAGAGAAGTGGGCAGTGGCAAGAGTGGGAAGGGATCATTTTGCAATGAGCTGTCAAGCGCAGCTTCCCCAGCCACACTTAGAAATGGAGTTAGAGAAACCAAGACAGCAAACATCTTCTGCGTTTTCAATTGATTACACTCTCTCTCAAACACTACTTGATTCAGCTATTTGAACTTTCAGAAAGTTAGGATAACTTAGGAATGCGATTCCAACTGTCAAGTTTATAAAACCTAAATACAAATCAAGTGTTTAGGATGAAAATTTTGCAACCCCATTGAAATATAAAGTGTAAAATGTGTGCTGCATTTTGAAGATTTACACACTACATATTCACCACACACACGCACACCATCTCAAACATACATATACATACCACATACACACACACTACCCATACACATATTACATACACACACACACCACTTCAAACATGCATATACATACCACGTACACACACACACACACTACCTACACATGTATTACATACACACACACACACATACCTATCACCTACACACACGTCTTTAAGAGAAGAATATAAAGGGTCTCAATGCTGATTTATACATATTATGCTAATATGACAGTAGTTTGAATGTAACGAGTTGACTAAAATACAGTATTAAAATTATAGGAATGAGGGATGCCTCAGTCAGTAAAGTGTGCCCTCCCACGCATGAGGACCTGTGGTTGGAATGAAAGCCAGGCATCATGACATGCTCTTGGAATCCCAATGGTGGGAAGCAGAGGCAGGTGGATCTCTGGGACTCACTGGCCAACGAACCTGACCTGTTTGGTGAGTTCCAGGCCAATAAGAGACCATTTGAAAAGAGTGGACAACACCTGACAACACCCTTGGTGAGTGGACACCAGAGACTGTCTCTAGCCTCTCTCCGCACATGTACACACACACACACCACATGCACACATGTTTACATCATATGTACGTATCTCATACATATACACATTACCTGCACACATATACGCACATACCACATACACACCTACACATATACCTACACGTGCACATTATATACATACATCTCACCATATACATACACACACCACCTACACAAATATACCTACATTCTACATACAAACCTACATATATACCATCACATACACACCATGTACCCACACAAAATGCACACACCATACACACATATACATACTGCCACATACATACCACCTACACACATTCATATATATATATATATATATATATATACAGAAACTACATACACGCCACACACACATTTACATATACAGAAACTATATACATATACACACATATCTATATATGTGTAACACTATATACATGCCACCTACATACTACACACATATCCAGCACACATATTCTTACACATGTGCCACCACATGTGCACACACACACACACCACATACACACAAATTACAGTCACCTATTTTGTTTTGTCTTGCTTTTTCAGTATAGTGCCAAGAAAATGCTGACATTTTCACGGGTGGCTCATGCTATATTTTCACAGGATGGCCCATCTGGAAGGGTGACGGTGGCAAACACAAAGGTAGCACAGCAAAGAAAGATGCCATACCTGAGGCACACAGCAAAGATACCATACCTGAGGCACATTTTGGAGATACTTTGGAGGTGGCCTCTGCAGACCTTGCTGATGGACTGGCTGTGGGGAATTCACTGTGAGAAGGAAAATCGCAGAGGTCTGGGTTCTGGCTTTGGACTGGCTTCTGGCTTGAGCCTTTGAATAGATATTGGTGCCATGTCCATGAATAGGGAAAACTTGGGGAAAGTAAACATGGGCAGAGGAAAGCACCAAACTTGAGATGCCTTCGAGATGTCAAGCAGGCAATTGGATGTGCAGGCCTCATATGCAAAAGCAAAGTTGATGGCAGAGATCTCAATACGGAAGCAAGCACTTGGAAAAATAAGAGCCCTTCCCTAGGTAGACATCTCCTGAGGGATGGACAGTCATATTGATGCCATCCCTACTCTCCCAGTCAGAGAAAATCCCGAACAAGAAACAGTCCCTCCACACGGCCCTGAGCCTCTTCCTGTATCACTGGCTCCCTTCTCCATCACCCTCCTTCTCCTCCAAAAGAAACCTTACTTAGTTCTCCGCACACCCACAAACTCACTAGGCCAGGCAGTGTGGCGAAGGCACCGGGAGCAGGCAGGCCTCGCAGCAAGCTGTGGGCCAGGATGTTTGCACAGACGCCTCCTGGCATCATTTATCTTGAGGGATGTCAACTCGAAAAATGTTAGTTCATGTCACTGTCAGGGTAAATGCCAAAAATTAGCTTTCTTTCATCAGAAAACGGAATAATTAACTTTGCAACTGTTTCCAAAACTGCTAATTAATGGGTTTTAGTCACTTGATTTGTCAGGGCTGCATGGCGAGCTGAGCAGCAGCCTCGGCCCCTAGAGGATTCCAGTCCTCCCGCCCTCAGGACTGGCAGAACTTGGGAGAAGTTCCGAGTGAGTGCACTGGGAGACCAGGTCCCAGGAAATCACCACTGGGTGGAAACGTCAAAATCAGTCTTCTGTCACCTGTATTTTCCATATCCCTGTCGCAAGGATTCTCAAAATCGTAGCACTCAACTTGAGGGCAAATTAGATTTCAGTCTGTCTCTCTCCCAAGATGGGAGGTCCCTAGGGAGGGGAAGAGAGGGGTTTGAAGGCCAGCAAGCCACTTGCCTCTTACAACCTCAGTTTTCTGGTCTATAAAATGGGTACTTGTGGCTGAAGAGAAAGCTCAGCAGTTAAAGAGAACCTGATGCTTTTCCAGAGGACCCAAGTTTGGTTCCCATGACCCAGAATGGACAGCTCATAAGCACCCGAGACTCCAGCTCCAGAGGATCCAATGCCCTCTTCTGGCCTCCACAGGCATCCGCATGTGTGTGCATATATGCATACACAATCACACATGCATATAAAATATACACATGCATACACACAAATAAAAAATAAATAAAATCTTTATTTTTACAAAAATAAAGAATTACAATGTGTATTCTGTGGTAGAGCTACATGCCAAGATCGCCAAAAGCTTACAGGAGAACCCCCAAGCCTTGGGTGGAGTGGTCAGCTATAGCAAGCTCTCAACCAACATTGCTACTGTCTCTCTTCTTACTCCCTCTCCTCTGTCTACATAATACCTGCCTGGCCCAGGCTCCCTCTCAGTCACATAGTCACATCTCCCCTGGGAACTGGCTTTGAATCCACTGCTATTACCAGAGAAATTGCACGCTGTGCTCATCTGAGCAAGCACAAGACTAGAGTGTTGGTCCCTGTTCTAATGCCACCAGGCTGAGATTTCGCAGGCAAGTTCTTTGCCTAACAACCTTCATAGGGCTTCTGATTGTAGGTGAAGTGTACCTGCCCCCGCCATGGGTGTGGTGTGTGTGTGTGTGTGTGTGTGTGTGTGTGTGTGTGTGTGTAACCCCCAAAGGTACAATAGTCACTATCCTCTGTTGGATCTGGCTGCTTGGATACTGACTACTAACAGCTTTGCCTTCTCTACAGGATTGCCATTGGTTAACAGAGTTGTGTACCTGTGGCCAGTGATGGGTTAACAGAAGAGGTGTATCTCTGAAGACACTCGGGTGGGACCAAGGCTGGGGTGCATTTTTCCCTCCCAAGTTCCTCCGTGGAGCCAAGCTTGATGTGGGATTCCCTTCTGTGTGCTGTGAATTTGTTTTATTACCATTGGTTAATAAATAAAGCTGTTTTGGCCAAAGACTTAACAGAGCAAAGCCAGGCAGGAAATCTGAACAGAGATAAGAGAGAGTAGGTAGGGTCAGGGAGATGCCACGTAGCTGTCGAAGGAGGACACACCTGAACCTTACCTTGTAAGCCACAGCCTCGTGGCACTATACAGATTAATATAAATGGGTTAATTTAAGATCTAAGAGTTACTTAATAAGAAGCCTGAACTAATAGACCAAACAATGTTGTAATTAATATAGTAACTGTGTGATTATTTGGTTCTGGGCAGCCAGGAAATGAACGAGCAGTCTCCACATCCACAAGCTGAAGATTAAGTTAACTTTCTTCCACTACTTTATCAGACTTCCTCAACTTCTGAGAGCAGTCCTTTGATAAAGCATTGTCACAACAGTCCCCCAGAAAGGGTAACAACAACAACAAAAAAAAAAGGTTGTTGTCTTAAGGCACTGAGTTTTGAGGTGTTCTGTTACGTGCATTATGATCTGATACCTAGAACATATAAAACATGAAATATTATCTAGCCATTAAAAACAGTGGACGCTCGATTTATTGACTCCAAAGCATGCCAACAAAACAATTTTGTTGAAAAAAAATTTGGTCACCAAAAAACAGTATTCTTTCTATTAAAGCAAACAGATCCCTGCTCCCATCTGGATTTTCCACTAAAGAGAAATGGCTGGCTGGCTCTTAAGGACTTCCTAGTATCCCTGTGTGCTAAGATAAAGGGCAGGGTGTGTGAGTGTGTGTGTGGTGTGTGGTATATGTGTGTGTGTGTGTGTGTGTGTGTGTGTGTGTGTGTTTGAGAGAGGGAAAGAGCGTGTGTGTGTGTGTATGACAGAGAGAGAATGTGTGTGTGTGACAGAGAGAGTGTGTGAGAGAGAGAGACAGAGACAGAGAGAAAGTGTGTGTGTGTAAGAGAGAGAGAGAGAGAGAGAGAGACAGAGAGAGACAGAGACAGAGAGAGAGAGAGAGAGAGAGAGAGAGAGAGAGAGAGAGAGAGAATATGGTTTAAAGGAGTAAATTTTCGCTTTGCTCTTGATTATAAAGGTTTCTACCCATTATGGCAGGGAGACTGTGATGGATCAGCTTGAATCACAGCAGATAAAACAGGAAAGAGTAGAGCAGTGACAGGAAGAGATGAAGGCACATAAGCCCCCTGTAAAGTATTTTCTCCAGCGAGACCTCCTTCAGCAGACCCACCACTTCCTAAAACAGTGCCACCAGTGGGGACCAAGTGTTCATCATATGAGCTTGTGGAGGACATGTCACATTCGAACCATGACATCCATTATATAAAACGGTATAATACTTATGTATAACCTACATACATTTTCCTAACACAGTTTGAATTACCTCTAAATTATTTATAATATTAATACAATGTAAGCACTAAATTTCTGTTTACTATATAATTACTTTAGTATGTGTGTGTTTGTGTGTGCATGCCTGCAAGTGCCCAGAGAGGCCAGAAGAGAGCATCAGCTCTCCTGGAACTGGTTAAAAATGATTGCAAACTGTCTAACATGGGTGCTAGTGTGCATGTGACATAGCACACACGTGGAGGTCAAAGGACAACTTGCAAAAGGCAGCTCAGCTCTCTCCTTTTACCATCCAGGGATCAAATTCAGGTCATCAGCTCAGCAGTAAGCACCTTTCCCTAGGTAAACATTTTGCCAGCCCAAGAACATTACCACCACCAATAATCAAAAATAAATAAAAAATAAAAAGGCAACCTGGTCAAATCAATCTAGTCTACAGTAGCAGTGGGTTATACCTATAGTGCACAGGTTAAAAAGAGGCTATCAAAATGTGAGCTGTTTTCACCATGCACTTAAGTGTGGTGGCTTTGCGTTCTGGTGACTTTATGAGGAAAGCCTATATGGGCTTTCTGGCCTCTTGTCATGTGTTGCCTGCTCCACCTTACAGATGTCCCAGATACAGGCCCATAAGCCTGCAGAACTATGAACCAAGAAACCTCTTTTCCTTATGACTTACCCAGTCTGTAGTGATGTGTTATTACCCACAGAAAATAAATGAGTGTAGGTGCCAATCACAGAGGCTATCACTGAGGTTTCCAGGCACTACTCTGGTTTGTCCCCAGGCCTGATCCGCATCCATGGCTTTTTCTGAAATTCTTGGATGGAATATACAAGCAGCTAGGAGGAGTCCAGAAGCAGTGACTCCACTTAAGGATGCCCTGGCTATAAGACCAGAAGCAATACAACCATGACTTGCCCTTCCACCTGTCACTGTTTATAACACTCTTGCTTCACTATAAAAGCTATCGATCCACCTATAATCTGTCTATAACTAGCAAGCTACTAACATGCTATGTATCTGACAGTGTGTGAACCCTGCCTGTGCCTCCCAGGCCTCCTTGCTGTGGCTACATTCTGTGTCTCGTAAGCTGCCTGCTCGTACACAGTCTGTGCCAAACACTTCCCGGGAGATTTATCCGTCCTCTTGGTTTGTCTTGTCCTTTACAGCAGAACCGCAAGTAGCACAGCAAAGTGCTACAGTCTACACTTTCCAAAGCACCCACTTTCCTCCAGCTTCATGGCCTCCATGCTGCCATCTAAGTACCCCCATCTCCAACCTCCCCATACCATTCACCCTCAGCCCACGGTAACTCTTATAAGGAAAACATTTCAGTGAGGGTGGCTAGCTTACAGTTCCAGAGGTTCTGTCCATTATCATTATGACAAGAAGCATGGCAGACGTGGTGCTGGAGCTGAGGGTGTTGCAGGCAGGTGACAGGAAGTTGACTGACTATCACACTTAGGGAAGCTCCAGAGAGACAGATCTCAAAGCCTGCCTCCACTGTGACACACTTCCTCCAAGAAGGCCATACCTCCAAATAGTGCCACTTCCCTTTGAGGGCCATTTTCTTTCAAACAACCACAGTGAAACTGACTGTGTTTGCTTAGTATTTGGTCAACTTCTTTGCTGGCGTGAACTGGGCTGAAGTCTCCAAGATGGAAGCTTTCTTAGGTATGGGTCTGAGCAAGAACTGGAAGGCTGGGCTTAGCCTGTGGTGTCCTCTGTGTGTGTAGACACAATGCCTGTATGGAGAGTTCACCATCAGTCTTCTCACTCAAAAACTCAGGCTCTGGGGAGACAAGAATATGAGCTTCTGGAGACTTTTAAAAAACTGTGCCTAGAAGTGGCTTGGCTTTATCTTCCCCCATTCTGATAGTGAAATAAATGGTCACAGGAGAGAGACAAGACTTCCATTTTTAAATGAGAGGGATGCTAAACAATCTAGAACCATCTCTAAGGTTTTGGAATGAGACGACAGAGTTCAGCACCAGAGAGATTCACCCAACCTGGGAACAGACAAGGCAACCCCACAGCCAGACAGCTGTAACTGTGAGATAATAGTTTGTGTTGTCCTAAGTTACCACTTAAGTTTGGGAGTGATTTGTCCTGCAGCAAGAGATAACAAATCCATACACTTTTTGTCAAGTGTGTTCTGAGACCAGACTGTCAACACCTGCTCTGAAACAAACTTGCCTCTTGTATTCCTTTAACCAACATCTGTAAGCTCCTTCCCTCTGCTGGGTGTTAAGCAAAAGGCTGAGACGGGGTTCCCCAAATTACAAAAGTCCCTAAGAAAACCTCTCTTCCTGGTTCTGTCCTGGAAGATTTGCCCCAAGGCGAACACTGCCAGATGCCAGGGCTTTGTGACCTCTGGCTATTCACAGGCTCTGTCCCAAAGATATCCTGCATCCTATTCCTCATTCTTTTCCCTGGCTTCTGACCCCTGGTTCACTTCCTATTCTCAACTTTCAGCCCAAGGCTTAGACCTAACTCCCTAACTACTGCTTTCCCGCCTAAACCACAGCCCTCTGCACTCCCAAATTTCAAACCCAACACAGGTATTAACTGGGTGATTCCTCCTCACCAACGCTAAGAGCCAGGACCGGAAGTCCAGACTGCAAACCCGGAAGTAGTTCGGGGCTCAGTCTTCCCTCTACAGGCCCTTTCCTCCTCAGCAGATCTCTAAGAATCATCCCAGGCCGGGAGCCATTGTCCCCAGCCAGCGAGGCGCATCTCAGACACCCCACCTCCTCAGGCTCTTTTCCTGCTCGGTCTGGATTGGGCTCATTTACTAAAAATTAGTTGGGAATGAAAAAAGCCCCTAGTTTATTAGCGTGCTATTATTCCCTCCCGCCATCCCCCTGCAGCATGATGGATTGCCTGGTGAGGGGACGCAGCCCCAGCCAGGGAGCGAGCAAGCTCTGCTCGGTCCCCAGCGCAGACAGATGGGGAGGCCGAGTCCTGAGCATGATTGATTAGCTCAGCAAAGCCTGTTGAGCGGAGTTCCATCAAGATTGATGCTTTCTCCTCATAACAGCATTTCCAAAAAGTTTCTATTACATTTTGATTATGTTTATAGAATCTCGCTGGTCCGGGGGAAGATGCAATCTCGTTCCTTCCCAGTGTGTGTCTGCGTGGGCCGCCAACAGTGCCTTGCCCAGTCCGGCCTGCTTGGCCTCTTTAGAGTGACCTTCACTCGCTGGGAAGCAGAAGGAACACCCGTGGCCTCCCAAGAACAAGTTAGAGGGAACTTGTGTCCACTCTCCTGGTGCCTAATGTCCAGCATAGCAGCTCTGGTTTTGAAGGGCCAAAGGTCTAGAGGCCTCCATGACCTAGGCCTGGAGATAGAAGAAATCTCCAAAGGATTTCCCTCAGATCTGAGGTTAGTAGGTAAGGGAAAGAAACTGAATGGGCCTCATTTTTCTACCCGATTCCCAAGGACACGGCAAGGCCATGTCAAGTGTAATAAGCATGATAAAATACATGTTTAAATATTTATATGAGTGTGTGTGTGTGTGTGTCCATCTTAACCCACAAGGGATTTGAGTGATGCTCGGGACATGATGAGGAATGGATAAAGAAGAAGAATTAGGAACAGAGAAATGCAAATTAGGCAAGAATGTCAGGACCAAAGGGAGGGAATTAATATACATGCAGCATGTAAACTGCTACACAGTCTTTGTGTTTAGACCTTTAATTTGGTCTGAGTTTCCCGACAGTCAAAGTGAAAAAGGAAATAAATCAACTATTTAGTTCCTTTCTTGCTGTCAATAAGAAAATTATTTTCAAGTTCCTGGGGAGAATTTTAGGGTGTTTTTCCCCAAATACTAAGGAAATTTTTATATTAGATGGGGAGTGTAATATTGCTTATTTGCTCATTAGTTTGTTCATTGGAGGGGAGTCGTGCATGCCAAGGTACGCATGTGGAGGTCAGAGGACAACTTTTACAGATGCCGATCTCTTCCTTCCATCACGGGGATGCCAGGGATGGAGCTCAGGTCATCATGTTTGCTGGCAATCGCCTTTGCCCACTGAGCCATCTCTCCAGCCTTCTACTTAGGTTTGCCAATCTTACTCTTGTTTTCTGGTGCTGGGGAGAAAACCCAGGGCCCTGCGCATGCCTTCTGTGATACATCATTCCTTAGCTGTAAATCCCATTGTGAAAACCCTTGAAAATAAATGATATACTTTTCAAAGAAATAAAACTAAAAATTCAAAGCTCTTAATGAGAACTATTGAATTAAACAATGTCCTCAAAATACCCATTAGGTGATAAAGTGAAGGAGCTGTCTCTTACAGAACCTATAGATGGTTCTATTGAGGGCCTGACTTCACAACATACAGGCCAACGTTGGGCATCTCTCTCTCTCCCCGCTTTATTCCAAGATGGGAGCTCTCACTGAACCTGGAGTTCATTTCAGCTTGGCTGACTAGACAGTAAGCCCCCTGGCTCCACCACTCCATGCTGGGGTCACACACACCACTGTGTCCAGCTCTAACGTGACTGCTGGGAACCTGAACTTGTTTTCATGTTTGTGCCGCTACTGCTTTACCCACTGAGCCATTTTCCCAGCCCCACGGTTAACTTTATTCTCTGATCAGTTTCATGGTTTTAAAACACATGTACTAGTTTTTCAGGATGAAACCAACATCTTTGATGGCGACATCAAGAATATACAGAGAAAGCTGGAGATGTGGCTCAGCAGCAAAGAGCATTGGCCTTGTTTTGTTTTGTTTTTTTAACTCTGGTTCTTTGGGGGGGCCTGTCACCCAGTTCCCAAATAAATACACACACAGGCTTACTCTTTCTTATGCATACCTGGCCTTAGCTTAGCTGTTTCTAGCCAGTTTTTTTTTTCTTAACTACTATTATCTTTTGCCTCTGGGCTTTTTCCTTTCTCTATTTCTGTATACCTTTTTTTCTTACCCCATTCCTGGCTGTGTGGCTGACCCCTATGTCCTCCACTCCTTCTCCTTTCTTTCTCCTTGATCCTCTCTTCCCAGATTTCTCCTTGTGTTTATTCTCTCTGCCTGCCAACCTGCCTATCCTTTCTCCTGCCTTGCTATTGGCTGTTCAGCTCATTATTAAACCAATCAGGTGTTTTAAACAGGCAAAGTAACACAGCTTCACAGAGTTAAACAAATGCAACCTAAAAGAATGCAACACATCTTTGCATCATTAAACAAATGTTCCACCGCATAAACAAATAATACATCTTTAACTAATATTTTACAACACTGGCCACCCTTCCAAAGGACATGGGTTCAATTTCCAGCATGCACATGGCGGTTACAACTATCTGTAACTCCAATTCCAGGGGCTCTGACCTCCTCAAACATCTAACACGCATATGAAACACATACATGCCAGAAAAACATTCACGTACATAAAAGGAAGTAAGTCTTTAAAAAAAATGTTAAGACACACGTGGCTAACAGGCATATGAAAAGGAGCTCCACATGACCAATCATCTGGAAAATTCAAACAAAAAAAAAACACACACAAAGAGGCATCACTTACCATCTGTTAGAATGACCATTATCAAAATTGAGAGGGTAACAAATGCTGGCAATTGAAGTGCTAGTGAAGAAATCGGGACCCTTGTTTCTGAGACAGGAATGATTCTCTGATGTTAGCAGTCATGTTCTCTAAGTCATGTTGTGACTCAATGGTTTAAATGAGAATGGTCCCCCCCCCAACATAGGCTCAGATGTTTGGATATGTGGTCCCCAGTTGGTGGTGCATTTGGTGATGCTCAGAAGGTGTGGCCTTGTTGGAGGAAGAAAGTCCCCTGGACTTGGGCTTTGGAGTTTAAAGACACCCACTCTTCCTAGGTCTCTCCCTCTGCTTCCAGTGGTTGGAGATGTGAGCCCTCAGCTTCCTGTTCCTGATGTGCTTTTACTGTGCCATCATGGACTCTAGCCTTCCGGAACCAAAATCCAAATGAATGCTTTTTTTTTCTATAAATTTCCTTTGTGATGGTGTTTCATCACAGCAATAGAAAAGCAACTAATGCACAGGTATTTGCAAAATATTGGAATTTTCTTCTTCATACTTTTATGTATGAATATGTATATAATCCATATTTCATATAACAAAATACTCAAAATACTGTTTCATAATTTTAAAGTGGTAAATATTAGATTAAAAAGAAATAAATTTCCGCTGGCCCCATGCTAAGATGAATGTCAAGTTTTCTCAGCCCTCATTACATGTAGAGTTTCTAGGACCATCATTCAAGAGGACCCCACCTCTCCTGGTCACATGACCCCTCTTAAGCCAATCAGGATCATTTAAAGGACTTTGTATTTCAGGTGGGTGGTGGAAGGACAGAGGGACAGAAACCCTTTTATCCCACTGGTTATTAGAAACGGACTAATTCTTCTCTATCTGAGCTATCTTATTGACCACATAAGCACCTATATAATACTGATTTGGCTTCTTTTAGGGAGAGTTTGCTCAAGATCTGCAGCTGAAGCTCACTGGAGACACTCATCTAGCATTCTCAATACCCTGGGTTCAATCCACAGTTTAAACAAAACAGAGTTTGCTCATTTAGCTTGCAACCAAAACATTCTTCTGAACAGACCAGTAACTATGACACCCACAAAAAAGAGCTCTCAAATTCAAGAATAAGACTCAAAAATTCTCAGAAAAGTATAGCAAATCAAACTCAGAAGGTACCAACTTTATAAATGCAAGTTTAGCCTAACACAGAAGTCAGCCAATGTAATGCACCATATTAATAAAATGAAGAACAAAAAAATCACAGAATCACCTCATCTGATGCAGGTAAAATACTCAATAAGATATAATTCCATTTCATAACTTTTTTTCTTTTTCTTTTCTTTTCTTTTTTTTTTCTGAGATAAGGTTTCTCTATGTAGCCCTGGATGACCTAGAACTTGATCTGTAGATCAGGTTGGCCTCGAACTCACAGTACTGGGATGAAAGGCATGCACCACCACTTCCCAGCTCATAACTTTCTTAAATTAAGCAGTCAGAAGTACAAGGGAACTACCTCAACCTGATAAAGGTTACTTACGTTTAAGAAAAAATGGCCATCGTCTTACCTAAAGGAAAGAAACTCAGGGCTTTTCTCCTAAGATCAGGCTTATACCTTTACAATGAACAACCAAAAAATGAAATTAGGAAAGCAGTTTATCTTATAATAGTATAAAAAAAGAATAAAAGTCTTAGGACTAAATGTAACAAAAGGCATGTAAGATACTGAAAATAACAAAACATTATAAGACATTAAATACAATCTAAGAAAGAGAGAAAAGAGTCAGTCATAAAACCATATTGTTGAGATGACTTTACTCAGGTATCAATTCATAAAACCAGTACAATCCCTACCAAGGTTTCCATAGACTTCTTTAATAAGTAGACAAGCTTATTTAAAAGTGCAAATATAAATTCAAGAATACACAGTAAAGCACAGTAGAATGGAGATGTAGTTCAGATGAGATTTTTGCCTATAATGCAGGAAACCCTAGGTTCAATCTACTAGCACCACAGGAAACTGGGCTTAGGGGTACACACCTATAACCCCAGAACTCAGGAAGTAGAAGCAGGAGAATCAGAAGTGGGTGTTCATCCTTTACATAGTGAGTTCAAAGCCAGCCTGGGGATTCATAACACTTTGCCTCAAAAAAATAAATAAATAAATCAACAAAATAATGTCGAAAAAGAAGGCTTGTTATCTTCTTTCCTAGGTGTGGGAAGTCCTTCTGTATATGTGTTCCTTTTTTGGTTAATGAATTAAAAAGCTTCTTGGGCCATAGCAGGGCAGAACAGAGCAAGATGGAAATTCCAAGCAGGGTGGTGGAGTCAGAGAGATGCCATGAAGCTGCCGAAGGAGACAGATGTCCCGGAACCTTACCAGTAAACCACAAGCCTTGTGGTAAAATACAGAATAATAGAAATGGGTTAACTTAAGATGTAGGAGTTAGTTAATAAGAAGTCTGAGCTAATAGGCCAAGCAGTGTTGTAATTAATATAGTTTCTGTGCTATTATTTGGGACTTGGCAGCCGGGAAACAAACAAGCAGTCTCTGCCAACATTTTCTTGTTGCTGTGACAAAATACCAAACAGAAGCAACTTTTAAAAAGTTTATTTTGTCACATATTCAAAAAACGATACAGTCCACCATGGTGGGAGAAGCCTACACAGGAGTTGCTTGAGGCAACTGGACGCATTGCGCTCATAGTCTGGAAAGAGAAAACTGTGGACGTTGATACTTGTCTTGCTTTCTATTTTATACAGTCTGAGACTCAAGTCCTGTGGAAAAGCAGTAAGTGCTCTTAACTTCTGAGCTATCTCTCCAACTCTGTAACAGTGCTATTAATAACAGCCCATAAGTAAAACATCACAAATGTCCATTCATTAATGAGTGACTAACAAAATATAGGATAGCCACATAATAGAATACTATTCATCTGTAGAAAAGGATGAATTACATAATACTGCAATATGAATAAAGCTTGGAGCCACACAAAGTGGGAAAGGCCAAGCTTACACCATCTTGTATGACTTGCATAAATGTTCAGAGGCCAGAGGCATTGCTAAGTAGCAGTACTGTGCATCCTTAGAGTGCATGAGGCCCCAAGTTCAACTCCAATAGTAAAATAAAATTAAAATGTCCATAACAGGCAAATTCACAGAGACAGAAAAGACATTAGAAGCCACCAGGGGCCTGGGAACGACGGAAGGAGAGGTCACTGTCACAGGGTGTGGGTTTTCATGATGAAGGGATGAAACGTTCTGAAGCTCGAGCATGGTGATGGACACGTGGCTCTGTGAACACACTAAAAACCAGCCAGCTGTACATTTGTAAAGCATGAGCTTTATAGTATGTGAATTATGTCCCAATAAAACTGTTATTTGAGAAAAAAAGAGGGAGAAAGAAAACACAAAAAATAAAAGCCTCAACAGTAAAAAAGCAAACAACCCAATTAGAAAATCAGCAAAAGGCGTGAAGAAATGGTCCATCAAACATGAGAAGATGGTAAATATCATTAACCAGGAGAAAAAAAAAGGCACTGGGAGCCTGAGGCAGGAGGATAGTGAGTTTGAGACCAGCCGAACTACAAAGTGAGACCCTCTCTTGAAATAAATAAGAACTCAAGAATGACTAAATTAGGTACCTGTAAGATGGCTCAACGTGTAAAAACAATTGAGTTTGACTCCTGGGATCCACAAAAAGGCAGAAGGAGAAAACCAACTGTACATAGTTGTCCTCTGATGTCCATACACACACTGTGGTACACATATATGTATATGTGTGTATACATATATATATACATATATACATATATATATAATAAAATTTAAGATGGGCAGTGGCAGCACACACCTTTAATCCCAGCACTCAGGAGGCAGAGACAGGCAGACCTCTGTGAGTTCAAGGCCAGCCAGGTCTATAAGAGCTAGTTCCAGGACAGGTTCCAAAGCAACAGAAAACCTGTCTGGGATGGGGGCAGGGGCTGAGAAACTTTAAAGGAACGACTAAAATTTTTAGATGCCAATACAAACAGTGGCAAGAGTATAGAAAAGTAGAATCACTGGTACATCCCAGTGGATATATAAAGTGGCACATTAACTTCAGAAAATAGTCGGTAGTGTGCTGTTGCTTTGTAAGGACACATACAGCATCTTCCAACCCAGCAATTGCACTCTTGAATATTCATCCCACATAAAGGAAAATATGTGTGTTGACTGATGGTGGACACACAACTCCTTGCATGATATTAAATTGCATATAACTAAATCCACACATCCAAGTGCAGGCAACGCTAGGGATTCCCAGATTGTATAGATGACAATGTCCTGTTTGTGGTGCTATGTGTCATGAGACATCACTACTGGGGAGCTCAGAAAGGGATGCTCAGCATCTATTTTTTATTACAACTGCATGTGATTCAAGTATTCTTTCAAAGTTAGGTTTTTATTAAATTTATGCATAGTCTGAGAAAAGAAGGAGGGAGAAAAGAAAGAGGGGATGTAGGAAGGAGGAATAGAAGTCCATATTTACAATAGATAGACCATGTTCCAGAATCTTAGCTCTCTACCATCTAACTGTTTTTGTTACATTTATTTATTTGTGTGTATGTGTGTTCACAGACTCACCCCAGTGCATGCATAACAGTGCATGCATGGAGGTCAGGGGACCACTTGCCAGAATGGGTTTTCCCCTTCCACCATACACTGCCCAGTGACTGAACTCCGGTATTAGGCTTGTTGGCAAAAGCCTTTACCTGCTGAGCTTCTTTCCAGCCTCGGAGATAAACATTTTATCCCCACTTTATAGATGGAGAAACCCAGTTCAGGGAATCATTGTCCCACTTTCGAAGACGCATTTTTAGGAGTCAGGACTCAGTCCCTACCCTCCGACTCTCCTGTCTGCTTCCATCCTTTAACCAAGAAGCATCAATCAAATGTAGGCAGTGACTGCTTTACTCAAGAGGAAACTGAAGTCAGACTGTAAGATGCAGTCCACAAAATTCATGATTTCTTCCTCCCCCCCACCCTGCCTCCTTCGACTTGGTCCCTTTTTCATATGGATTGGTTTTTATTTCTGCATTTATTGCATACGCAAATTACAGATGAGAGCATCGACTACACAAGTCATTACTCAGAGTAGCGTCTCCCCAACTGCCACCGGACGAGGACCGAACAGCTTGTGGTTAATTTGCTACATAATCACTGCCTGTGACGCGGGGGTGGGGCCGTGCCTGTGCTAATATTAGGAAAGGGGAAAGTGAGCAGAGAGGACCCCTGGGGTGTGGGAAGAAAGGGTGGTATTGAACCAGAGAAAAGAGAGGAGAGCGGCTAGGGAGGCAGTCAGGAGGCCTGCCTCACTTAGAGGCTTCTGGAAGGGTTGGCTCCACTGCCAAATGACAAACGGATTCCTCTCATTTACCACCCCTCTGTGGAAGAGCTAACCTGGTCCCTGTTGTCCTAACCTCTGCCATTTCCTAGTCAGTGAGGCTGCTGCCAACCCTCAGAACAGGATGTCTGTATACACAGGCTGTGGATGCCAGGATGGATTCCCGCAGAACGGGCTGTGGACGGGAGGAAAGTCACCAGGTATTAGTACAGAAAGAGGGAAGGCCATCAACCCGACTTTTCAAAACGAGAAAAGGATGTGAACAAGCAGATCCCAGAATTGAAATCTTAAATACGAGCAGACAAAAGGATGAACAACTGCCATCATAAGGAAAGGCATTTTAGTCCAAACCGCCATGAGATACCTTCTCCTTTCTTTTCCTTTCTTCTTTTTTTAAAGCTGTGTGACTGACCAAAATCAAAGTGTTTGATCTGACATACTGTGCTAGTCAGGGTATGAGAAAGCCAGCGCTTTCTGAAGGTTACGGGGAGTGTAAAGCAGCAGTTTGCATGGGTGGCAATTCAACACGCTCCATCAAAAGTTTTGACTCACGTGCCCATTGACCCATAAATCCCACTGCTCTGGAATGGATTCCACAGACATACTCGGATATATGTATGCAAAGTTGGGTGTACAAGGCTATTCACTGCAGCACGGTTTATAATAACAGAAGATTGGAGACAGCCTGAATGTCCATCAAGAGGGGACTGCTCAGACAAATTGCAATCCATCCTTAGGATGGAAATCTTTATGGCTGTTAAAAAAGAATGAGGCAGCTCTTTATGTACGGATATGAAACAATCTCCAAGATATATTGTTAAGTGAAGAAAAGCAAAGAGCTGCACAGAGTGATTAGAATGTCGCTGTTTGTGTGGGGGGAGGGAAGAAGTTATAGATACACATATGCATCTCTGCTTATATACACAGAGTGGCAGATACACGCTTCTATAGCAGAGACGGGGCCCTGGTGCTAGGGTCAAAGAAGGAAAGAGGCTTGTTGGTCATTTTACCTCTTTTTGCCTTTTGGTTGGTGGGGCCGATGAGTGTGTGTGTGTGTGTGTGTGTGTGTGTGTGTGTGTGTGTGTGTGTAGCTCACCAGTTCTAACAGATTAGTAATAGTTGTGGTGGTGCTGTTTAATTTTTTATTGCATTGTATGTGATATGTGTGTGGCAGAAGTCAGAAGACAGCTTTCAGGTGTTTGTTCTCTTTTTCTACCATGTGAGTGCTAGGGATCAAACTCGGGTCATCCATCAGGCTTGGTGGCAGGCACTTTTCCCTGCTGAACCGTCTCTCCAGCCTGTGATGTTTTTAACCCTCTGTGGACTCATCTTGCTCAGAAATCAAACCTGGTCCCACCCTCAAGGCCTTACATATTTGACCTGAGCTTATCCCTCACTTCCTAAGCACCCCGGCAAGCATGCTCCTCTCTGGACACAACGAATTTTCCCCTTCTCCCATTTCACAACCCTGCACCTGCTGTCTTCCATGTCTAAGATAACCTCGTTACTCTCTCTTGTTTTATACTCTTGCTCATCCTTCAAAGACCAGAATCAAAATGAGCCCCAGAGTGTGGCCTTTCCTGGCTTGCCCCTGCTCTGTGTCTCCATAGCACCTTAGCAAGACCTCTGACCCAGAGTAACTGGGGTGGTTTCTGGACAGGAGGCACCCACATCTGGCCCAGTTTTGATGTGGGATTCCCCTCTGTATGCTATGAATGTGTTTTATTACCACTGGTTATTAAAAAAGTTGTTTTGGACAACTTCTTAGTAGAGTAAAGCCAGGTGGGAAATCTAAACAGAGATATACAGAGAAAGTAGGTAGAGGCAGAAAGACACCATGTAGCTGCTAAAAGAGGAAGATGCCAGCTGCCAGCCAGAACCTTACCAGTAAGCCACAGCCTCGTGGCAATACACAGATTAATAGAAATGGGTTAATTTAAGATATAAGAGTTAGCTAGAAATACGACTAAGCTATTGGCCAAACAGTGGTGTAATTGATATAGTTTCTATGTTATTATTCGGGTTTGGGTGGCCAGGAAACGAATGAGCAGTCTCCATCTACACAGTTTCACAAGACTCTTCTCTGTTTGGTCTCTCCTCACTGGATACCAGCACCACCGGCAAGGGCAATGTGCCACATTCCCTAAATAGTGAGAAAGAGTGCAGAATCGCAGAACACATCCAGGAATAAAAGAGGCCCTAGACGTCTGTGTGGATACCTCAACGCCATAGACATAGTGAAGACTGAGTGGTTATCAATTTGAGCTGCTCTAGCCAAGTACCATAAATTGGACGGCACGCCAACAGCCCCAACTAACTTCTCCAGCTATCAGGTGGCTCGGTGGGTAAAGGCACTTGCTACTAAGCCTGAGGACCTGAGTTCAATTCCTAGAATCCATGTAAAGGTGGAAGGAGAAAAGTGAATCCACGACGCTCTCACCTCCTCCCACACACATGTCAAAACACACACACACAAAGAGAGAGGGGGGAGGGAGAGGGAGGAAGAGGGAGGGAGAATAAATACAATTTTTAAAAAGAACTAACAATGCTAAGTCCCAACAAGGGTAAGAGCAACTGGCACTCACAAACGGCTGATGTACAAAGTACAAAGTAGTACAACCAGCTTAGGGAATAGTTTATTAGCCTTTAATAAACTTAGATCATATTAGCCAGTGTCTAGAAAATCCACATGGGGTTTATCAAAAAGACATGAGCACACACTTCAAAAACAAAAGCGACTTGTACACAGACACTCATTGTGACTTTATTTATAATAGCCAAACACTGGAGACAGCACAAACCCCCAATGGCAAGAAAATGGAAGGACAAATTGGGATATAGTCAAATACTACATAATAGTAAAATAAAGAATGGATATAAAGTTATAAAATATAAAATGTAAGCATTAGATGGTTCCTTTTAGATATAGTTAAGAAGAGGCAAAATTGAACCATAGTGGTAGAAGTCAGAACCTCAGAGTCCTCTGATTCTGCATAGTGGGTGGAAGAGAAAAGAGAGAAGGTAGACCAACTCGTAATCTCCTTTGCCTATATGTTTCTGTTCGTTCACAGTCCACTAACGAGAACTAGTCACACGGTCCCACATACCTGCAAGGGAGTATGGAAAATGTAGTCCTGTCGGGGCAGCTGTTCCTATTTTATGAAATGTCAAGTATGACATTTTGGAGGCCAGCTAGCAACCTCTGCCTTACCTGGCCGTGCCTAGTGAAGATGATGATGATGATGATGATGATGATGATGATGATGATGATGATGATGATGATGATGATGATGATGATGATACAAATGATGGAAGTTGTAATAATAACCGGTGCTGATGATTATAGTAATAACGACTACAGTACAACATAAGCACTTCCTATGACACAAGCAGTGTGCTGAGAACTTCTCAAGGATAATGCAGTCCAATCTTCCCTCATCCCTATGAACTCAGAAGACTTCATCCATAGAGTCAGATCCTGCTCCATTTCCCCTGCAGTCATCCTTGCTTCCTCAGTCAACTCTTACACCTATGACAGACAGACAGTGGTGGTGCCCCCACCTCCAGGCCCTGGAAAAGAAACACAAAGGTCACTTAAGGGAACTAAAACCCAAAGGGAGAGGAAGTCAGCTCCATCAGTAAAGTGCTTCTATCCAAACATGAGAACCTGAGTACAGATCCCAGAACTAACATAAAAAGCCAGACATGACTGCATGCACCTACAAGCCCAGCATTAGGAAGGCAGAGACAAGAGGATCCCAGGGGTCTGTTGACCAGCCAGTCTAGCCAGAGCAGTGAGCTCCAGGTTCAGTGAGAGATCGTGTCTCAAAAGATAAACTGGAAGGAAACTGTCTCAAAAAATAAACTGGAGGACAGTCCAGGAAGACATCCAATGCTGACTTCTGACTTCTGCACATACACACACATGCACAATGCAACTGTATACACACCACATAAAAAAATAGAAATATGATATTATTCCTCATAAGTAGTTCCACTATTGCTATGTGTTAGTTTAAATGAAACAAAAAGATGGGGCTTTTTAAAAGAATATTTGAAGCCAGACATGATAATCCATACCTGAAATTCCAGAGCCCAGGAAGGTAAGGTAGGATCACCATGAGTTTGAAGCCAGCCTAGTATATATAGAAAATATCATCTAGAAGAAAGAGAAGGAGGAAGAAGAAGAAGAAGAAGAAGAAGAAGAAGAAGAAGAAGAAGAAGAAGAAGAAGAAGAGGGAAAAGGAGGAGGAGGAAGAGGAGGAGGAGAAGACAAGAGGAGAAGGAGGAGGAGAAGAGAAGAGGAGAGGGAAGAGGAGGAGGAGGAGAAGGAGAAGACAGGAGGAGGAGGAGGAGGAGGAGGAGGAGGGGGAGGGGAAGGGGGAGGGGGAAGGAAGGAAGGAAGGAAGGAAGGAAGAAGGCATGTAGTGGTGGCTGAGAGGTAGATTTGGCTCAAGAGGAATGGGCATGTTCTACGTTCTCTACCTAAGCAGCTGTACAGCAAGAAGATAACAGTTGCTTCTCATGTGGATTTTTATCACATACTTTTCTTCCATATTATAATTTTTTTCTAGAAGCATAGGCTTCCCAGGAACTCGGGTATGTGGCTGCTTTTCAGGGGGCCAGAACATTCAAACTGGATACACTATCTTGGCTTCTGGAGTCTGGATGCAATTCGCTGACTTGAGGAGCGGGACTGAAGATGTGCTGAAAGGTCTTTTGTGGCAGGGGGGGTCTCAGTCTGAACCAAACCTTGAACTACCAAATCTGTGGGCCTTTTGGACACCAACATCAGATTTGGTGGAGCCCCCCAGTAATCTAGTAATCTGAAATCTATGATCCCCGTTTCTTAGAGAAGGAATAGAGAGTCAAATGAAAAAAAAAACTCATTCATTCATTCAATCAGCCACTGATATATATCACCTAAAATGTGCCAAACACAGTACTAGACCCTGAGGAATAAGAAAGGGAATGGGGGAAAAAGTCAGCAGCAAAGAGGCAAATAAAAATGTATTGATAATAATTGTTTGATGTATTCATGAGAAGAATGTAGAGAGTGAACAACTGGCTGCTTCTCCACCCCTCTCTGTAGCAAGCCTTTGCCACATAATACTGCAGTCCAGCACACACACACACATAGACATTGGCCCATGTGAGTGTTGCTTTAGCCAATGAGATATGAGCAGCCATCCTGAATTGTGCTTGCTTGGTGAGCTTGTCCTCTACACTTGAGCCACAGCCGTGAGTCTTGAGACCCTGCTAATCCCAGGAGGCTGGAAGGGCATAGATGATAAGTTACTGATGGCTGAGCCACCAACTCATAAATAAAATAAACGTTTATTGCTGAATGTCTCTGAGATTCTGTGCTGTACATAGCAATAGTACATGATTGAACAATATGAAGGTTGAGGGTGAATGAATTAAGAAAGCAGGCAATGAAGACTGGATTTAAATGAAGGAAGGAGAAGAGACGTCTTCCTTGAAAAAGCAACACTGGAACAAGTGTGTCTCTTAGACACATGAGGCTACCCAAGTGGGAAGGTGAGTTTTCCCAGGAAAGGGCACAGCATGTGCGAAGGCTCTGAGGTGAGGAGGAGCAGAGAGGAGAATGAATCCCCAGGACTTGGAAAAGAAAGAGTAAGAAAAGGTGGTGGCAGAAGGTGGCAACCTCAGAAGTCAAGGGAAAGATCTACAAGTGGTAGCAGGAAAGATTCACATTTCATCAGCCGGTGGTGCCACACGCCTTAAATCTCAGCACATGGAGGTAGGGGGCACAGAGGCCTGCAGATCTCTGAGTGTGAGGCCAGCCTGGTCTACAGAGACAGTTTCATGATAAACCCTGTCTCAAAACACCAAAAAAAAAAAAAAAATCACATATCAGGGGTAGTGGGAGTCTAGAGACGAGTGTTGAACATGGAAGTCACCCAGGGAAATTCATTTTGGTTATTGAATGAAGAAGAAATTGGAGGAGCAAGAGAGAAGAGGGAGTCGTGGACATGGCTGCTGCATTGTCCAAAGGCTGGTGGTGGCCCAGACTAAGGAGGTGACTGTAGAGAGAAAGAAAGGGGACAAGCTGAAGGAACACTTTAAAGGTAAAATTAGTAAGACTTGGCAGACATGATGGCACACCCCTACAGCCCCAGCACTCAGGAGGCTGAGGCAGGAGGACTGAGAACTAGAGACAGCTGGGCTATAGAGAAAGACTTTTTGAAAAAATGCTGGAGAGAGAGATCCATGGGTTAGAGTGCTTGCTGTGCAAGATGAGGACCTGAGTTCAAATCCCCAGCGCCCGCCAAGCCTGGTTGTACATATGTATCATATGTATCTACCACCCCAGCTTTGGGTAGGTTTCTGGGAGCTCCCTGACGGCAAGGCTGCCAAAATGATGAAGCCGCAGTTCAGTGAGAGACCCTGTCTCAGGGCAATAAGATACCTGATGTCTTCCTCCGGCCTCTGTGCACATGCATTGCACACACCAAAGACATGCACATACTCCAGTATGCTCATATACACACGCACACACACGCACACGCACACACACACACACACACACACACACCACATATACATAACTAATAGGATTTTTTAAATAAGCATGTACCTGTGTGTTCATTGATTTTCAGAAAAAGTACCAAGATCTGTGGAGAAAATTAATTTTAATACTTTTAAAAATCTTTACCTATATCTTGTACCAGGATCAAACATTAACTCAAACCTGATCAAAGAGTGAGGTCCATCGAATTTAAAAGAAAAAAAAATACCACTTCAAAGAATTCTAGTAAGAAAGTGGAAAAAAAACAGAAGTAGGTCCTGATGAAGCGCACTGGGGTGTGAAGCTGTGGCGAAACTCTTTCGAATGGCGTTTTATGCTTTTTAGACACAACTGGGTTCAGACCCAAAACATGTGCTAGGTGATAGGCCCCACGCTCAGCCCCAAGCTGTCCACTTTAAGTGGATAAACTGTAGAGTACGTGGATTCTATTTCACTCTGTTTCCCAAAAAGAGGCAGGAATGTAGGGAACTGACAGCATACACTATCAGAACTACAGCTCCAGAGAAAATCTTCACAACTTTGGGTTAGACACAGCCAAGCAAGAATGGCTCACGGGGCAGCAAGAAGGCAAGGGCAGGTAAAGGCACTTGTTACCAAGCCTGAATCCCATGCCCAACCTCTGGAACCCAGATGGTGGAAGAAGGAAACCAACCCTCACAGGTTGTCCTCTGACCTCCATACACAAGCCGTGCTAGCTGCATACACACACTCTCACACAGAGATGAATAGATAATACAAAAATTTTAAAGAATAGTTTCTATAAGAAAAACACTTGAGTTGGATCTCATTAAAATTTACAACTTGTACTTTTTGAGAGACACTTTAAGGAGAATGAAAAGACAAGTCAGGGGAAATGCTTTTAAATGACATACACAACACAGACTTTATATTCCAAATGTGTAAAATCAATCCAGATTCTGTCCTAAACAAATAGTTCAAAAATTTTAAATAGGTGAATTGTAAACAAACATTTGCCAAATAAGCACCTGAAAATTTTCTCTCTTATTACCAAAGAACATATCAAAACCATAATCAGAAACTATCAGATCAAAGAGTTTCCTGGTGGAGGTGCAAATAGGGATCCAGAAGCCTTACTTAGAGGCATAAGGAAACTTCCAGAACTGATAAAAATGTTCATTATCTTCAGTGTGCTGAGGGCCTCCCAGACATATCTGATGTTAAAACCTTTAAATGTTTTTTTCAATCGTACCTCAATAAAGCGACGGTGGGGTTGCCAGGAGTAACCCCGGCTGTTGGCTGGAGACACTGATGGAGAGAGGTGCCATATCCTGGCATAAGATGAGGATGCTGCAGGAAAGTGGGAGCAGTTGGGAACCGAGTGTTCATGTGGTAAATTGGTTATCTTTGTAGATGGATGGAGAAGACAGTTGGGCGCGTGTGTTTGACGACTAAAATGACAGCCTGTGGTTTGAGAAGGGCTTGAGGAGACCCAAGCAAGGAGAGTGAACAGAGTGGAGGATGGAATCGGAAATGGGCCTGGTCTGGGGTGGTAATCTTCAGTGGGCAGGTGACCAGAGGAAGAAGACCTCTAAGACAGACACAAGGGTAAGTAGACAGAGTACGGCAGAAGTCACTCAGGGAGGATTTCTACGGGGCATACCGGGGTGGAGTGGGGCAAGTGAGAGAAGGCGCCCAGGAGGCCTCCTTGAAACCCATTGGGTTTGTTTTTAAAAAGTGGAGGGGGAGCAGACAAAAGTCAGAAACCTGAGAGAGGTTGGGGTTGAGACAGGAGAACTGAAGGAGTTGGCTGTATGGTGGCTAAACCTTGAGGCAGACACCGTACCTGGATCCCAAGACTACAAGGGACTACAAGAGCAGGGAGGTAGCTGGCTACAGAGAGGGCCTCGGCTTCCCCACGAGCACCTCTGACTGAGGACAGGCAGACATGGAGACAGACAGACAAGCTTGGAGACAGCCCCAGGAGAGGAAGGATACCAGGTTGGGATAGAGGAAAATGAAGCAAGGACAAGAGCCATGAAGCCATGAACCTGCTAGAACATCTCAGGTCATGAGCCCAGAGCAAGATGTACCCAGGCCTGAAAAGGATGATGTCCCCAGAAGGACACAAGGAAGAAGGGGACAGGCTGCTCCTGGCACACACACCTCCTCACTGTGTGCTCGCTGCTCCAATGGAGAGCTGAGTCATTCTCCCGACTGGGCCTAGAGGAAACTGAGACACACTAAATTAAGGGACTTCTCCCAAGGTCATAGAGCTTTGCTCTAGTCCCTGTCTGGGGAGACTCATGCTCTTCTTAGGGTCCTGGAATAAGGTCCTTGGGGGCCAGACTTGACCCCAGGGTGTCTGTGTGCAGAGCTTTTGAAGCAGTTAGCATGAAGGAGGGAGTGCAGCTAATTGCCTGTACAAATTAACTCTAATGTGCTCGGCATCGACATACTTATCTTTCTTTAATTACATTAATCAATTAATGAAGAAGATGGCTCCCTCTTATTATGATTCCCAAGGCCCATATGTTCTTGGAACTCCAGCTGGAGCTTGGCTCTCCTCTCTGCCCTTGGTTGAGTAGATCAGAGGACAGGATGGACATCTTTAGAATAAATTGCCCCCAAAATTTTCTGCACCCTGAAATTGAGGTCCAAGAAGGAAAAGGTGAGGAAATGAAGGTAACTGGTGGGCGGTCAAATGCTGCCTATTCAAGACCCCTTCCCACACCATTCATCGTTACTGGATCCACTAGTATTAGCCTGGGCAGATGGACTTTCTCTGCACTACCCATGCATGCTACAGTCCTTGACAGGGCTAAGGACACAGTCTGGAGATGGTGTGATTGTCTTCTATGCATTAGACACTGGGTTCCAGCCTCAACAAAAAGAAGAGTATCTATGACATACCTGTGTCCTTCCCTCACCCAGAAAGGCCAGCTCCCATCAATTAGTGCCAAGAGGCCAGGAGGTCCCAGCCACATCCTGACCTGGAGCCTTCTGAAGGCCTTCCCTATAACAATCTCGATCCCTTTGAGGAGTAATTGGGAAAAATGTCCACCTTTGGTTAGTCACACCTTTAATTCCAGCACCTAGGAGGCAGAGACAGGTGGATCTCTGTGAGGTTGAGGCCAGCCTGGTCTACATAGAGAGTTTCCAGTCAAATAAGGTTACATAGAGAGACCGGGGCAGAAAAAATAAGTTGTTCACATTTAAAGTATGAAACTCGGCATTTATGTGTGTGTCAATTAAATATTCTTGTTCTCAACCTTTGCTGCTGTTGCCAGGGTTGATGTAGACAAACAAGCTCTGCCCATCGCCCCGATGCATACCCTTGTAGTTAGGGGGAGAAGCCATGTGCATAAATACCTCTTGCTGGTGTGTAGGCATGGGTGTGCTCACCTGTGTGCATGAGTGTAGAGGCCACAGGTGAACATTAGGCATCACTCTGTGTCTTGTGTTGAGGCAAGGCCTCCCTAAACCTGAAGCTCCAGTGAGCCCCCAGGCTCTGCCTGGCTCCAAGCTAGCTTTTAGCATGCCCCCGTGTGCCTACACATCATTTCATGGACTAAGCGCTTCAAATAAGCAGCTTCCCCTCCCTTTTTAACTGTCAATCAACCTCACAGCCAAGCAAGCCTCCAGCATCACCTGGGAAGGACTTCCGAGGTCCCAGGTCCACCGACTCAACTCTGGGATGGGGCCCTGCCTCCTGGCGTCTGAGGAGCCACCCAAGAGACTCCAGTGACTTCTCAGACTGAGGGTGATGGCTTGAGGAATTGCGTTAACTGAGCCTCAGAATCCTCTGGGTTTCTAGTCTAATCACTTCTGTTATCTTTTCACAAAAAGACAATTAACTTCCATTTGTCAAGCTATCCCATGTGGCAGACACTGTGCTAAACACATTGTATTTTGTTGAATGCTTGCACCAACCCAACCAACACTTGGCTGTCTGTTTTACAGAGAACTAACCTAGAGTTGGAGAGGCTGCAGAATTTTGTCTACATGTTAAGTGGGAAATCCAGGGAAATGGGGCTCACGGCTTCATCGTGACCCCATGTTCTCCAATGTTCTCCAAACAGTACCATAGGCACTGTCACGCCTGTATGGACATGTTATTCCCAGGTATAATTGCTCCACTCAGGCTAACTTGTTTGTACACTTTGACAAGCTTGGTTTGGGGAAAACTGTGGAAACATCATGAGGTAAAGCATTGCTGGAGGAGGGTGGGCCTTGAGGAGCAGATCCTGGCCTCTCTTCCTGCCCAAACTCTCTGCTTTCTGATCAGAACCACACAAGAAGCAGCTGCCACAGGATTCCACAGACATGAGCCAAGCTAACCCAGCTGCCGAGCCTTCCCTACCGTGATGGGCTATTCCCTCTGAACTGTGAGCCAAAGCAAGTCTTTCTTCCTTGAACTGTCAGGAATCCTGTCATGGGAGTGAGGAAAGTGAGCAGGAAACGTCCAGCATATTCTTCCCTTTTGATCACACGCCTTTCCTCACACCTCAGCCCTCTCCTCAGGTGTGGATACCGTGTTCTTCCTCATACCTCAGCCCTCTCCGGAGCGGATACCGTGTTCTTCTCACACCTCAACCCTCTCCAGCCCTGGATGCCTTGTTCTTAACTAGCTTTTTGCTTCAGTTTTCTGTGTGCTCGAAGGCATCGACCACTCTCACAGACATCATAGGTTTTCATTTTATGAAAATTGCATAATTCTGTTCGCGTCTCAAAATGCAAAGATAGAACACAAAAGTTTCCTCTCAGAATGAAATTTAGGTGGGAATACAGCTTCAGAGGGACATAATTAGGTCCTTTCTGCTCAAGAGAGTTAAAATCCAACTAAAAAATGTGACTTCAAGCCTCAATACCTCTGGAAGACCATTACTCTCTCCCAAATGCAATTGTTGTTGTTGTTGGTGGTGGTGGTGATGGTGGTGGTGCTGGTGCTGCTGCTGTGTGTGTGTGTATGTGTGTGTGTGCGCGCACGCGCGCACACATGTAGTTCTGTTTATCTTTTGTGCCTCAAAAAACTAGTATTTTATTTAGGAAGTTTATTTAACAAGTTATGTAAGTTAAAGAACACATAATTTCTCACAGTTGAATTGTAGCAAATGCACATTTCTAAGGTTTTTAATTCTTCCTTATTTCTGACATGTTTTAATCGGCCAACCAGACCATCCCTCTACCAGCTGAGCTGCTCATGCTGAGTCCCCTGGAAATGTGTTGGGTCCAACGTTTTTCAAAGAAAAGATGACAAACAGCCAGTGTCTTTAGCAGAAACAATGTTCAAACCACACACAGAGAGCTTAGAGTGACCAAACATGGTTTGTCCCGGACTGTTTTCCGTTAAAGAGCTGGAAGTCCCGAATCCCAGGAAATAGTCTGTACCATGTGTGGCCTACATAGATGGATCCTATTCTCTTCAGCCAGCCATGGCCTGAATCCAGGGCTCCCATAGATCAGAACACCATGTCCAAAACCAAGGTCAAACAGAAGGAATGACCCTTCACTCAATCTGCTGTAACAGAATTACAAAATTTCAACCAGTGTCATGGACAGACTATGAGTCTTCCTCCCAGTTCTGGAGGCTGGAGGTCAGGGATCGGCATGCTCAGGTCTAGCAAAGACCATCTGTCACACGGTACAGAACTCGCTCTCTTCATCACTGTTCGAGGGAAATGAATCTTATCGTTAAGACCCAGTCACCACCCGAAGGCTTTATTCCCCATAGTCTCTCATTGCGAATGCAGTCTTCAACGTGTGAATTTACAAGCACATCAACATTCCATCCAGAGCAGGCTACCTGGTGACAACAGAGAAACTAGCCTGCACGAGGACCCCATCCCCTCTATAGCCCACCTTCCCCATCCCCAGATGATTCTTCTGAGGAAAGCCGTGTCTTCCTCAGAACCCAGGCAGATGCAAAAGGCAGCTGAATACTGGAACTCCATTCCCGATTTGACCTCGGCTCTCCTGAGCTATTGAAAGTGGGAAGTACTCAGGAAGAGCCCCAACCAGCCCTACATCCTGGGCCAACAAGCTGGCAGGACCACTGAAGCACCTGATCTCCTTGATCCCCTTGAGAGCAGAGGCTTGGGAACAGGGCAAGGGGCTGACAAGATCATCTCTGATGACAGGCACTCCATGCAATCTAGACCAGGTGTAAGTACCCAATGGTGCTTGCTAGCTGTTCCCAGACAGCCACCGCCTGCTGGGGCCCATGCCCACATTCAGGACTGGCTCATGTGCCTACCTTTCTGCCATCCCCATGGCAGACCCTCCCTCCTCCATTGCTCTCCGGCCTTGGCCAAGCAGCTCTCTCTCTGAGCATTGGTTTTCTCACCTACCAAGTAATACAAATAATTCTCTGACCTCAGAGAATCCCTGAGGACTGGAAAGATGGCCCAGCAGGGAAAGGCATTTGCCACCAAGGCTGAAGACCTGAGTTTGATCCCCAGGATCTCCACAATAGAGAGAGCCTACTCCCAAAAGTTAGCCCCTGCCCTCCATTTACACACACACACACACACACACACACACACACACACACAGTGCTGACATTGTCCTGGCACCCAGAAAGAAAGAGAGGCTGGGGACAAAGAGGAAGAAAAAAGCCCTATGTCCTCCCTCCATCGTCTCAAAACAGGAGATCCAAACTGCAAAACCTGTCTGGTTTTTTTTGTTTTGTTTTTGTTATTTGTTTGCTTGCTTGTTTTTTTTTTTTTTCTCTCCAAAGTGATACAGACCATTCTTTGGGAACAGGAGCAGTGCTTGAGGCCCATGATATTTCAGAGACCCATGAAAATGTTTTGATTTCCTTCAAAATCCAGAAGAAATGACCCTTGAAAGTAGGCAAAAATGTACTTTTTTTTTTTTTCTCATCAGAAACAAATGAAATGCTTAGAGCCCCTGGAAGTCTGTTCTCAGAGGCATCTCCTAAAGACAATAGTTAGTTAGTGTCCCATGCCATGAATGTCCTAAGGCAGCCCTGACCCTGGAAGACCACCCCTACTGTCCCTTCAGACATAGGCCACTTTCACCTCTACCTGCCAATGGCAGGACAACACACACACACACACACACACACACACACACACACACACACACAGGCTCCATGGCCTGCTTTCTCAAGTCCTGCACAGAGCAGTCAGGGCAATCTGTCATCACAGATGTAAACAGGTTTCTCAGGACAACTCCCAGCGTGGGTACACAGACCCCAGCGGGGTGGGACTCTGTCACATTCCCCTCTACTCATTGCGCCTTCTCCCTACCCATCCTTCAAACCCTGCTTCCCCGAAGAGAAACAGATGGAAAAATGAGGCACACATCTACATACCCATCACACTGGCCTCTCCGGTGAATGTTCCATCCAGATCCTCCTCCAACAACCACGTAGAGCAGTAATCCCACAGCGTTCACAGGACACAGCCAATATGAGAACCTCCTCTGGCTCACCCCATCCCCAGAATCTTTCCATTACAAGTGTCTCCGGAAGCCCTCTGATCCTGCCCAGCCCTTCCTCTTCCGACATGCTGCAAGTGTAGAAGTGGCAAAGAACCCCAGACCCTAGAAGGGTTGAACTTTGGGCCTTCACCAGCAACATCACCAATAAGTGGTCAAATTCAGAAACATGGTCCAAAGACAAATAAATAAATATAAATAAATAAATGGTTTAGCCTTTGTTTGTGACTACACACACCCTCTCTGTACCTCAGTTTCCCCATCTGCTAAGTTCCGTTCGAGCTAAGGTCTCCAAAAAAACGATTCTCCCAAGTGGCTATCAAGCGTACTCTACCAGCTAGGATATAATTGCCAACGCAGTGGGAGAGCGCCACCTACTGGCTCCCAAGCCCGCCTGCAGAACTGCACCACGAAGGACCACAGAACCAACCTTCAAAGACGGATACTTTCTATCTCACAAAACCACAGCCACCCCCTTCTTCTTGGGGGCTGCAAAAGGACTCCCTCCAAACCGGCCAAACGGCTTCACCCGTACCATCTCCTGCCCCAAAAGCCCCCAGGAAAGCCATGAGCCCCACGGCGTCTTGTCCCTATGCCTTGCCCGTCATCAGGGCAGTCTCCCTCATACTGGGCTGAGGGCTGGAAGGGGGGAACAATGATCCCTATTGTGACTAAATTTTCCCCTGAAGATCTCATTCAAGATGTTAGAGTGAGCGATCATAAAAGGAATTAATAGTTGATTCGCTGTATAATTTCCTAGTTCAATATACTTTAGTGCAGAGACTAAATGAGCCGTCCCGGCCGTTCGGTGGGGCCAGATAGCGACTTTATCGCTGGGATCTCAGGCTGAGGAATAAAAGCAATTCTTCTGAAGTAATTGCGTCTAATTAAAAGAAACATTTAAAAAGTGTAACCAAAAGGAATTCATTTCAAATGGAAAATTAATGCTGAAAAATAGCCCTGAGCTCTCTTGTCGCAGCTAATAGCCAGGCAGCCGCAGAATAATTAAACTGTTTTTGAAATGTCGATACCATCCTCCTCCGGAGAAGATGGGCACCACTGAGCATGCTGTGGGCATCAGCAAACGGGGTGGCTTCCCGAGCAGTGGCCAGTCGGGGGACTCAGGGCCAGCAGCTAGCTTCCAGGCAAGATGAGAAAGGGGCCAGATCCTAGGGACCAGGCTGGAAGAGGTGGGTGCCGTGGCCCTTAACAAGGGACAGCCACTCCCTGGGGACCTGAGTATCTCACCAAATATCCCAAACAACCCTGCATGTCTCGTTAATTATAATTATGTTGTCAAAATTCAAAGGTGGATACCAAAGGACAAGACACAGAGCCCCAAATCACAGCAAATCTCAGCCAATTCGATATTCAGCATAAGCCTGCCTGGCTCTGCTCCTCAAGTCAATGCCATGACTCCAGCGTTAGAGGTCAGGAACAGGGCTGCATTCTTTCAAACCTTGCAGTTTCTGGTCCTGTCTACCAAGAGGCTAGCCTGATTCCCATTATTGTGGCTTTGAAAACCCACTTCCCTGCTCCATTCCCAACTATGCCAACTTCACTGGTCTAAAGCAGCGGTTCTCAACCTGTGGGGTGCAACCCCTTTGCCAACCTTCTATCTCCAAAATATTTACATTATGATCCATAACAGCTGCAAAAACTACAGTGATGAAGTAGCAATGACAATAACTTTATGATTGGGGGGGTTACCACAACATGAGGAGCTGTATTAAAGGGTCGCAGAATTAGGAGGGTTGATAATCACTGGGACAGAGAAAGCCTGGGCAGTGCCAAGTGACTGACTCCATGCACCAGGGCTGAGAAGCACGGATCAAATCCCTATGCATCTCACACTCACTAGCTCCACTGAAGTCTCCCTGCCTACCTCCCTGTAATGAAATCAGAGGGCAAATCCTCCCTTATGAGGCCTCAGTCAGGGCCAAACAGTCAAAGAGGGACTAATGCGGAGCCAGCGCCTACTCAGTTAGGGCAGCAGCAGACTTCAGAAGCCAGGACAACTGTCTAGTCAGCCTGGCTCGTAGTTTCTGGCTTCTCTAAAGCTTAGGAAAGGGTATGACAGAGGAAGAAAATTTAGCCTCGGTAATCTAAAGGTGAAAACCATCTTCCCAAAGAAGTTTTTCTTTACCCTGAATTCAGAAAGGGGAAGTCAGCCGGGCGGTGGTGGCACACGCCTTTAATCACAGCACTCGGGAGGCAGAGGCAGGCGGATCTCTGTGAGTTCGAGGCCAGCCTGGTCTACAAGAGCTAGTTCCAGGACAGGCTCTAAAAAAGCTGCAGAGAAACCCTGTCTCGAAAAACCAAAAAAAAAAAAAAAGAAAGAAAGAAAGGGGAAGTCACTGTCTTCCAAAGCAAACTGGAATTGCTGAATAGACACCAAAAACAGCCACTTTTCTTTTTCAAGTACCTAGTAGCTCAAAGTAGGCTAAGAGTTGCCTGTGATCCATGATTAAGGGACTTGCTTTAAGGAAGTTAAATAATTTATAATCTGTAAATTGTTTATATGCTGAAGGGTATCTCGCTAAAGACCTCTGGAATGTTCCCCCCAAAAGTCTGCACCCCTAAGTGAAGTGAATTTAAGCATGCCCCAAACCTATTTCACACCAGTACCGCTGTAGGAAAAGCTTTCTTTATACATATGCAAAGACTCATAGCCTCCCTCTGTTCTGCATTGCAAATCCATACCATTTCCAAAGATCATCACCCAGGCACCATCTGCTTTGCTGTGGCTAACCACTAAGAAGGCAGCCATGGTCCCTAAGAAGAAAACTACCTCCCTAAGAACCTGGCTCCCAGTGACTCCAGCGGCTCAGCCAAGTGTAAGGGATTTCTTCATCACTTTTGGGGAGGGCTGCTGCCAGCTGCCATTTTCTTGCCTGGGAGCTTTCTTTGTCCACAGAATGTATTTTGTCCACTTCAGTGACAAGCCAGTGCCACCAAGTGCCACTGCTCCTGTGAGTGATAAGTGAGCACCCCAGTTCTCCAGCTCTTTGAATCTACGTAGACTCACGCTGTCCTGGGACATTGCATCCAGTAGAAACTAAAACACCCCTCAATTAGTCCCCGTGCCCCATTTCTTCCCTCCCTTACCTGTACTGCCTTTGCCTCACAATAGAAGACCTGCATTTGAATCTATGTCTGTACAAGACAGACAGGATCATAGAGCCTTGGAGATCCACCTGAGCCTGGCCCTATGCACGATGCAAGGGTTCGAAGCTCAGCTACCTGCGCCTCCATGTGTTTTCCAGCTGTGTGACTTAAACACCACCAGCCTTGCTAAGCTTCTTTCTTCTCTAATGAAATGGGAGCTGCTGGCCGGGCGGTGGTGGCGCACGCTTTTAATCCCAGCACTCGGGAGGCAGAGGCAGGCGGTTCTCTGAGTTCGAGGCCAGCCTGGTCTACAAGAGCTAGTTCCAGGACAGGCTCTAGAAACTACAGGGAAACCCTGTCTCAAAAAAAAAAAAAAAAAAAAAAATGGGAGCTGTTGCGCAGGCTTCCTGGGAAGAGTGCTGACATCCTCCTGCAGGTTAAGATCATGGCACGAAGCATTTATTCAACAAGTTCTAGTAAAAGACAACAGGCCATGAGTGTGGCAAAAAGTGAAAACCTGTTCCCTTTTGCCAGTTCTCCCAGGGAAATGAGATGTAAGCAGATCAAATGGCGATGGATTAACAGCGGGGCCGGGGGGGGGGGGGGAGGCTGCCACTAACTTTCCAAGGTTCTGGCATACTGTCTAGTATAGTAACCACTAGCTACAGGTCCTATTTAAATGTATACTTCAGAGTTAGACAAAGTCCATCCATACATAGTCCAGAAAATCAGCTTGAGTCCAGGAGTTCAAAGCCAGGCTGAATAACATCACTTTAATGAGACATCACTTAAAAGATAAACTATAATAATAAAGTATCTAATGGATGTATATATGTTATAGTTTTATTTAAAAAATTGCTGAAACATTGTGTGAAATGTGATACATTAATTTTACTCTCAAGTAAGTTTTATAGAAATGAGAACATTCAGGACTGGAGAAATGGCCTAATGGTTAAGAGCACTTAATGTTCTTGCAGAGGACCCAGATTCAGTTCCCAGTACCCACATGGTGGTTCACAACCATCCATAACTTCAGTTCTAGGGACCCTGATGCCCTCTTCTGACTGCTGCTGGCACCAAGAATTTATGTAGCGTACATACATATATGTAGGCAAAACACTCACACCCAAAAGAAGATGAATAACTCCAATAAATAAAAACACTGAGAAAAGTGAGGGCAGTGAATGCTTTAGGTGTGACTGTCATTCCTGTAATGACAGTGAGAACGGCAAGCAGTGTGAAAAACCTGAACAGGAAAGTCAGGGATGTGCTATGTTTCCAGGTACCTTCAAAAGGCCAAATGAAACTGCAGTCATTCAAACCAACTACAGCTGAACTGAGTTTCTCAAGCCCTCTGGCCACACCTCAAATGCTGCATGCATTAGCTCGTGACTTCACTCTACTCAAAGTGGCTAGAGAATATTCCCCGCTGGCCTAGCACCGGGCAGACCTGGATGGCAGGCCAGGGCTGCCTGGGCTTCTGTGCGGTTCAGGCAGGGTGACTTTCTCCCACGCCGCCCTCCCTAGAGGGGTGAATGAAAGCACTAGAGCAGATCCTTGTCTGGGAAACTCTGAAGCCCAGCGATGCTGGCTGAGTCATGTCCAGGTTAACTTTGCCCTGGGATCCTCTGAGATCCAAAAGTTGCTAACCAGGACCCCAGGACCAGCTGCACCCATACCACTTTGTGTATCATTCTCCCCGACCATAGTGTGTGTGAGTGTGTGTGTGTGTGTGTGTGTGTGTGTGTGTGTGTACCCATCCAAAAGCAATCACCAGGTGGGAGGTAGATGAGGATTAGGGGCTTGCTGGATATGTACAGATGTACAGACAGAAACAGAAGCTGGGACACATATGACTGAGCACAAAGCCTTTCTGAAAAGGCTCCTTCAGCCGGGCAGTGGTGGCGTATGGCAACACAGAGAAATCCTGTCTCAAAAAAACATACATACATACATACATACATACATACATACATACATAAATAGAAAGAAAGAAAGCAGGGCTTAGCTGGGTTTCCTAGTGCTCTTTGTCCTTAGCCACCATCAAGTATCCTAGGGTGAGCCATCCCGAGTCTCACCCCATACCTTCCTTCCTCTGTTAGCTCATTCTCGCCCTTCCACCACAGTCTGCTCAAATCATCCCAAACTGTCCCTTTATCATGAGCCTCCCTAATTAAGCTAACATTATTAGAAGGTCGGGAGGGAAAAAAAAACTCCCAAATTCTCTTTGCGTTTCACTAGCTCTTTAATATGCGAGGAGACGAGAGAGATGAGCGGCCCCTAATTGCCAGTCCCTGGAGTAGCCGGTCAGAAAATGAATTGATGCATTTTTTTTCCTTATGAACAAAGCATGTAGCACAAATTGCAGTGGCCGTCACCAGAGATTTAATTACCAAATATCATTACTTTCACACATCATTTCAGATTTGGCCTGATCAAATCAAAGTCCGGGAGAGAGGGAGAGAAAACTGCACTCTTAGCAGGTCACTGGTTCAGGGGTGGCTTCAGAGCAATGTGGATGGGCATTGGGAAACGCTCTTTCAGCCACTGTGGGAGAAGCAGCTGCTAGACGCATCCGTGGTAAGGGAGATGCCCAGGGTTCCCCCAGTCCAGGAACAGACCAGGCTGTAGCGAGCCCTGGGACCCTGCAAGTGGAAGAAGTCAACACGACAATGTATGGCTCTTGTCTACGGCTTGTGCATCCCACAGATATCTGTGAAGCACCCAGTGTGTGTCAGACACTGAGCCCGGCCCTGAGGATACAAAGTAGCATAGCAAGCTTCACAGGTTTACACCCTGATTGGGGAAACAGCTTAGTCAAATAAATTGATGCAGCGAGAGTGAGGGGAGAGAGGAGAGCCAAGCTTCCTGGTCCTTCACAGCTGGGTGACCTTGACGAAGTCACGCGACCTTATGGTGTCTCTGTTTCCTCATTTGTAAAATGGGGATTCTAACAGTATTCATCACATGGTTGTATTCAGAATTAGATGATTTGCTATTTACAAACACTGGTGTGTGGCAAACTCCATAGAAGTGTCTGTGAGATGCATACACGTGTAAAACTGCCGTGCGTGTGTAGTGCTCTGGCAGCCTAGATAGTGGGTCTCTCCCTAGCCAGGAACTTGAAGAGAGCAGAGGGGGCATGCAGGCACAGAGTGCCATGCAGAGGAAGGGAATGTGTGAAATAAGGGAAGTGCTGAAGAAGTGTGGTCCTAGCTTCGAAAGCAACACATACAAAGTCAACACGTACAAAGTCCCGGTGGCAGAAGAGCTTATTTGAAGAACAAGACGCCGGACAGCGGAATCCCAATAATCTAAGGAGGAGGAAGCTGCTAGGGTCGATTCTTGCGGGTCATAGACAAGAGTTCAGACTGTAAATGTAACCCTGGACACCAGAGTCTTGGAAATACCCATCTCTCAGGCAGCTTCAGTCGTGGTGTTGATTGTCAAAGGGTCCCGTATTTTCCCCTCCCACACCAGGACCTGAAGGGACAAGACCGGGAGCTTCACTGAGACCCAGAAGAAAAGAGACACAGCAGCTATGGCTCCTGTCCCCAGACCCCTACCATCCTTAGTCCCCAGCTAGAATATCTCATCAGTTGAACCATCCAGACATTGGTAGATAAGGGAGTTTATGACACAGTATCATCAGTCAGCACCAGGATAGTGGTGGTAGAAGGGTTGACAGGAGACAGGGATGGCAGTCATAAAGATGGCTCAGCACCCCCTCCACAGAGGGATCACAGGCTTCAGAGGAGGTCAGCTCATGGCAGAGGCCTGGCTGGGACCAGCTCCTGCAAGAGATCCAATCCCCCTGCCATTTCTTTCTACCTGTGGCTTCAGCTCAGCCATTCTCAGCAGCAGGCATCCTTTATGGAAGCCCACGGGGTCAAAGCTACTGTTTTTAGTGCTAAGAATGGAGCCCAGCTTGTTGCTTACCTTTTCATTTCCTTCTTTCGTGAGTCTATGGGGAGGCTTTCCAGAGGCTGCCTGCCAGAGTACCTACACAGTGTGTAGAACAGCGAGCGGCTCCAGAAAGGAGGTGGGAAGATCATCTGAGTCCAGGAGTTCAAGGACAGCCTAAATAACACAGTGAGACAACCCTCCCCCCCCCCAATCTCAAAGAAGAAGACAGCACACACAGCCTTTCCTACCTGGGTTTTCTCCATACTTTTGACTCATAACAACTCACCAAAATGAACCCAGAAGCAAATACAAGAATCTAATAGTGTATTCAGCCAGAAATGGAAAATCTGTGTGTGTGTGTGTGTGTGTGTGTGTGTGTGTGTGTGCGTGCGTGCGTGCGTGCGTGCGTGCATGCATGCATGCATGCATGCAGGTGTACATGTATATAGGATCCATATAGGGACCAAAGATTGATGTCTCGTGTCTTCCTTAATCATTCCCCATCTTCTCTTTTTTGAGGCAAGGCCTCTCATTGAACCCAGAGCTCACTAATTCAATTAGACTGGCCCCAGGGATCTTCCTGTCTCTGCCTCCTCGAGTGCTGAGATTACAGGCACACGCTGCCACACCCGGTTTTTTATTGTTTGTTTTTCCTGCAGGTGCTAGGGTCTGAACCCAGGTTCTCATGTTGGTACAGTAAGTGCTATACCAACTGAGCCATCCCCTATCTCTGTTTTTATTAAAATTATTGTTTATACTAACTTGAAATAGACTTGTGACTATTATTTTAAATGAATGAGTAGATTTTAAATTTTCTGCTTTAATTTCTAAGGTAGCAAATATTGGTAGGCATAAATCACATGAACAAAGGTTTTGGAGAGAGTTCAGCAATTTTTAGGTACATAAAGGGGTCCTGAAACAAAGAAGTATGGCACCAACCTACTCAGAACAACTGTCTGAGGAGGACATACCATTTTTTAAGACTTATTTATATTTCACATGTATGGGTGTTTGCCTACATGTATACCTTGCACCACATGCATGCACCCCCCCCCCCCAGAAGGCATTGCTTCCTCTGGAACTGGAGTTAAAGACAGTTATGTGCTGCCATGTGGGTGCTGGGAATTGAACCCAGGTCCTCTGGAAGAGCAGCCAGTGCTTTTAACCACTGAGCCAGCTCTTCAGTCCCTTGGTTAACAAAGAGAAAGCTACAGCTCAGAGAGGGACTGAGGACGCCTGGGGTCACTTGACTGGTTCTTGGCACAGCTCTCTGACACCAAAGTTCATGCGCACAGACTGCTCCTCTCATGCATCAAAAGGACAGGGAAACAGTGCATGGTGAGACAGCACCTGGCTTCTGCCACCTCCTCTGTGGAGGGAAGGTGACAGGGATGGATTGATCTCAGCGATCAGCTACAAATGGTCCCTCTATGTGGCCATGTTAATCAGCTTCCGCCGGCCAGGATCTGACCAGTTTGAAAGGTTTATAGCAACAATGTGGGGTTGATTTATTTCTCCTTAATAAAAAAGTGATCGAGTGAGACCTGCATCTATCATCCTGTTTATCACTCAGGATGACTGATTAACTAATTACACTTGTGTGGCCACTGGTTCCAAGTTTGGACAATGGGGTGGGAGGAGGAGTCAAATGTGGCCCTCTGGGATGCCCGGACCATGTGTGCTGGCTTCCACTCAAGCCTCTCACACAAGCAAGGACGAGTTCTCAGATCTGAGTGGCAAGCCTCTGGAGAGAGTGGAGAGGGAAAGGAGAAGAAGAATGACTATGTAGTCCAGCCTTTTCTCATCTCTGAAGAAACTGAACTGGTAGTGTGTTCCGCTGATCCCACGATCTAGCCCCATGACCGCGCCTCCTTCTGCTGCACTTAGTCCCCCTGCCAAACCAAGGTATTTCCAAGTGAAGACTCTGAAAAGACAAGACTTCTCAGAGACGCTGGGCACTCCACATGGTCTCACTGACAGGCATCTGTAAAGTGAATCTTCCAGCCCCTCTCCACCACCACCACCAACAACAAGGGCTGGAGACAGAAGCCACCTCTCTCAGTTACCAACCAAATACTCCTTTCAGGGCCCATGGTGGTGGTTGGTATGGCTGGACCAAACACCCTCTATGATGGTCAGATCCCCTCTACCCTCCTGAAGGCATAACAGGATAACATTAAAACAAGTTAGCATTTTCCTTAAAATTTAGATTTTGAGTAGGGAAAGCCAAAGGCCGCTTGTATAAGAACACAATGCAGAAGCTATTAAAATTGAGTTTAAGTGTGTGGTGTTAAAACAGAAGCATTTTATGAGGACTTGGGAAATCATTCAACCAATGATTTATCCCAGTAATTATGTTAATCCCAATATCCAGCCGGAGAAACACACAGAGGCTTCCACTCATTCTCCCACCTGGAGGCAATTCAAAAGCCATCGGAAGAGATACGCAGACCAGGACGTTGTCTAAAGAGGATGCAGAAGTAATGAGGAAGAAAAGGATATCTGCTAACCTGCCAGGACTCTCAAGGAGGTACTGGTGGTGGTGGTGGTGGGGGGGTGATGATGATGATGATGATGATGATGATGACGAAGACGACAATGACTGGGGAGGGGAACAAGTAGAGAACTTTCTAGACCTGACTTCCTCAGCCTCAGCCAGTACTACTGATACTCGGGCAGGACCACTGTGCCCTGAGAGCTGATCCATGCCACAAAATGTATTTAGCAGCATCCTGGCCTCCATCACTGGGTGCCAGGAGCAGTGCCCTCCCCACATTGCTTCATGTCTTTGGGGATAAAAGTGTCTGAATGTGAACCGCTGATCTAGACAGCATGAGGGATGTTTAGGTGAGCCAAGCATCCAGGGCACAAAGCTAAGTGTGTGAGCACAGAAGAAATGTCTAGCCTGACAGCTGCGGCTGCCTCTGGGGAGCGGGTGGGATTGTGGGTGTGGAGAAGGGAAAGAGGAGGGCCTTCACTTCATGTGTGTCAATAAGAATGTGTATGTGTGCCTAGTACCTATGGAACAGGTGGATGGGAAGGGAGGAAGGAAAGGAGGAAGAGGAGAGGAAGGAAGTCCATGCCTTAGACTGACCTTCAGTGGCTGAGTTTCTCTAAGTCCCTTGCCTGCTAACTTTCAGTCTCTGGTCCTCAGCGACCTCAAAGTCTCAAAAGACCTCCCCTGTCCTCAGTGAGGGAATCCCAAGGTGACCTATCCCCCTCCCTCCTGGCCACCCTTCCCTCCCACACAGCCCAGCGTTTTCACAAAGAAAAGCAGAGCTGGGGGTACTCACTCCCTCTCTGCAGCTGATTATGCTCCTGAGGAGATGGGGGAGGGGTCTGGTCAGCTGCCCCGGCTCCACTAATGCTGAGGACTTAGTTGGGTTGATTAAATAATTATACAGGGTACTGAGTAATCACCACTCGAGAAGCAGGAGCACCTTCAGAGGGAGGCCCCATTAGTGATTCGGGGCGGCGTGTGAGCGTGCCTGTCTTCTGCCTGTGATAAAATTACCATCCGAAGACCTTGCTTGAAAAATGCACGCATGCCCCCACCCCCAGTTCCTTCCACAAGGACAGCAGAACCCCAGGTTGGCAGGTACTGAAGCTGAGAAGTTTGTTGACTACTAAGGTCCCACTGGGGTGTGGAGCCGAGCCGGCAGGGACCTGTGGCAGCCGTGGTCCTGAGCCAGCAAATGCAAACAGGGCAGGGAGTAGGCTGGGGCTAGACAGGGTGCATTTGTTGTCATTCTTTTGTTTTGTGACCCCCACTGGGATTATTTCTGTGTTTCACTTTAGAATACAAATCTGCAAGCAGCCACAGGAGCGTTCCTAAAATCTCATGCCAAGATCTCTTGTGGAGGTGAGAAAGTTGCCTAACAGCTGCTGTCTGTGTGCTCTCTCTCCCACACCCCACACCCCACCACTGCCCAAGGCCTGGCGCTGCTCCAGGGGAGGGGCAAACCCAGATAGTAAAGGACTGGGATCCTCCAGTTACCAGAATACCACCCACTCTAGATAAGGGCACACTTCCCAGTGAGTACCTAGCCTAAGAAGAGAAATAAATGGCCAAGACCGGGTGTCCCCAGAGCCCTGCTCATCAGGGATTCAGCCGTCTACCCTCTGGCTATTGGCTCGATTATACTGTGGCAGCCCAAATTCATTCATACCTATTAATCTCTCCAGCAGAAGAGGAGCAGCCAAAGGGCCATTAAATTTAAGTGCCGGGGTCGGCAAGATGGCTCAGGGGTTGCCAAACCTGATGACTTGAGTTCAGTCCCCAAAACCCACATTGTAGGAGAGAACTGACTCCAGCAGGTTGTCCTCTGACCTCCACATGCACATCATGACACCCATACAAAAAATAAATAGATAGATAGATAGATAAATAAATGGATGAATGAATAAATAAATAAATATTTAATATGTTTAATTAAGTGCTGGAGCAAAGAAGAGGGACGGGTATCAATAGAAATGGCCAGGCAGTGCAGCCAGACAGTGGTAGCTCACACCTTTAATCTCAGCACTCAGGAGGCAGAGGCAGGTAGATCTCTGTGAGTTTGAGTGAGTTCTAGAACAGCCAGGACTACACAAAGAAACCCTGTCTCAACAACAAAATAAAACAAAAAAAAAAAAAAAAAGAAAAGAAGAAATGAAAGGAAAGAAGGAAGAAGAGAAGAGAAGAGAAGAGAAGAGAAGAGAAGAGAAGAGAAGAGAAGAGAAGAGAGGAGAGGAGAGGAGAGGAGAGGAGAGGAGAGGAGAGGAGAGGAGAGGAGAGGAGAGAAGAGAAGAGAAGAGAAGAGAAGAGAAGAGAAGAGAAGAGAAGAGAAGAGTAACAGTGGACATTCAGCAAGACTCCGCACCTCATGCCCCAGGACCTTAGTTCAGTCATGGTGCATCCTATTTGGAGATTTGATCTAAAAGAAAAATCTAGATGAGTTGCCATGTCTGTGGCCCTTGTATGATGACAGCATCTAGAAAGAAGGGTGAGGTGACTCTGACAGGAAGCTCACAGCACCCTGATCTTTGGGGGAAGTTGTTGAAATGGGTGGAACAATGGCACCAACACACTGAGCTAGGTCCCTGGGCAGCCACTTCTCACCATCCAGCAGCCTCGCCCTGGCAGGAAATGGATTAGTCAGGGATGGTCTTTAAGATTTAATAGCCTGGTTCCACCATGGCCTGAATGGTCTGTTCCTCGATGTCAGTAGACTGCCACACACATACTTCTGCCACAAGAAGCATCTGTGTACTTCCCCCTACCTCCATCTCTCAAACCCTGAGCCGAGATTAAGGCTTCCTCTCTTGCTTCTTTCAGGAAAACACAGAAATGGGAAACGTAACTCATACGTGTAAGCACACTTGATGGCCTCAGCCAGTCCCAGAGCTCTGTGTCCTCTGCCAGCCAGTAGCAGACGCAGTCATAGCAGGAACATTATAGCTACAGGAGGGACAGGAAATAGGGGACCCTTGACCTGGAGGAGAGTGGAGCACGTGGTGATTTCTGATCACCAGTGGGTACCTCTCAGCCCTCATCTCTTACTGATGTCTGGATGCTCAGTAGTCTCCATCCACTCATACACACAGCCATAACCCTTCAGTCATCCTAAGCAACAAGGAGCCAGGACATAGCTCTCTGCTGGCACCTGGAGCCCCATGCACAGACAGTGTGGAGAGGCACTCGGCCTTTCAAGAAGACAGTCCACACAGAAACAGAGTATGAGAAGTGCAGGGGAGCAGGGGAAATAGCTAAGACAGTACAATGAGCCTAAGGACCTGAGTTCGATCCCCAGCACTCTCGTAAAAAGCTGGGTATGGTGACATGCGTTTGTAATCCTGGCTCCGGAGAGACAGACACAGGCAAGTCCCTGGAGCTCACTGACCAGCCAGGCTAGCCTAACAGGGGAGTCCCAGGTTGTAGAGAGAGTCTTGGGAAAGAAGGGAATGGCTTCCAAAGAATGGCACCTGGGTTTATGTGGCCAACTGCTTTTTCTTGAGAACAGGAAGTGACATTTTACAAACTCATGAATTACCACTTACCTGCCTGGTGCTCAACACTTCATGTGACAGCTACAAGGCCACTGCGTGGTGTATTGGTCTTTTAGTCTTTCCTGTTCTAGAAAGGAAAACTCAAGACAGAGTTGCCCAAAATCCAGCCTCAGACAGTCGATGACAAAGCCAAACCTTAACAGGAATGTCCAATAGGAAGGCAGGGGTTTAGGGTAGGGTGGGGAAGGGTGGCAGGTTCTGGCTGTGTTGCTTAGGCTGCTGCTGAACTCCCAAACTCCGATGATCACCCTGACTTAGTTTCCTGAATAGTTGGGATTCCAGGAGCTTGCCACCACACTCAGCTAGGTTTCTTCTACCCTTCCCCGTGGCAGCCCTGCCCTGGATTCTCAGAGACATCCTACCATGTCCAGAAAGAGCCTTCTCCATGGTGACACCATAACGACCACAGCTAACACTTCCCAGGCTCCTCTGGTGCAGGTTTTAGCTACTTCTTCCCCGTGGAAACGCAAGGAGGGCAACACTATTTTACCTGCTTCATAAGGAGGTTGCTGAAGGACAACCAAACTAATTATTTATCCAAAGTCAAAGGAGGAGTGGCAAAGCCAAGACTTAGCCTTGCCACATTTTTTCTTTGGTTTTTCGAGACAGGGTCTCTCAGTAGTTTTGGAGCCTGTCCTGGAACTAGCACTTGTAGACCAGGCTGGTCTCGAACTCACAGAGCTCCTCCACCTATCTCTGCCTCCTAAGTATTAGGATTAAAGAAGTACACCACCACTGCCCAGCTTAGCCTTGCCTCTTTTAACCTGCAAACTTCTTCAACTTTCTCTGTTAGTTTCTGATGTAGAAAGCAAAGACACAATAGTGATCACAATAGTTCTTCCCAGAAAACACTCTGAGAAACAACTCCCACAATGTGGCATAGGACGGGTGTTCATGTTATTGTAGGTAAGCACAGGACACTCACACTAAAGCTCTAGGCTGACTCGAAGCCTGGCTTGGAGGTGGTCAGACCCCACACTTGCATAAGACATCCTCCAGTTCTGTACTCTGAGAAACTCTTCCGTGTTTCTCCCGGGATTGGCCTACCCACTAGGTCACCCAGTCCTGTGGGTGTAGCTGCCCCACTCAGGGAACAGAATTTCCAGTCTGCCATCACTGAAAGGACAGAGCAGAGGCAGAATGGCCACTTGGGGATCTGTAGACCTAAGGAGGAAGCTTTGGGACCACTAGGAAGCTTTGTGTGAGCTGATGGGTTAAGAAACTCCCAAGCAAATGATCACAGCACCACCTGGTGATCACATGGTGTTGTGACAAGAACATTAACACACTCAACAAATAGAGGTCCAAGGGCTGGAGAGATGGCTCAGCGTTTAAGAGTGCTGGCTGCTCCTGCAGAGGTCAATTCCCACTCCGTACATGGCAGCTCACAACTGTCTGTAACTCCAGTCCTATTCTTACCTTCAAGGACACCAGGCATACATGTGGTACACAGACATATATGCAGCAAACATATATATACACAACAAAAAATAGCAAAGTAAAGGTGGGTGAGTAAAGCCAGGCAGTGGTGGGCGCACACCTTTAATCCCAGCACTCGGGAGGCAGAGGCAGGCGGATCTCTGTGAGTTCGAAGACAGCCTGGGCTACAAGAGCTAGTTCCAGGACAGGTTCCAAAGCTACAGAGAAACCCTGTCTTGAAAAGCAGACAGACAGACAGACAGACAGACAGACAGACAGACAGACAGATCTAAATAACTAGATAAACTGAGGTTCTAACACAGACCTCTTTGATAGGTTGTGTTCATCCATTGTATTTTAAATTCTAACGACTGTCTAAAGAAAGAGTCATGGGGCTGGAGAGATGGCTGTTAGCAAAGTATTTGCTTTGAAGGCACATGAACCTGAATTTAATCTCCAGAGCTCACATCTAAAGTCAGCCACCAGGCATGGTAGCCCATGACTTCAATCCCAGCCCTAGGTAGACAGAGACAAGAAGATTTCTGTGAGTTCAAGGCCAACCTGGTCTACATAGCAAGTTCCAGGAGAGCCATGGCTAATGAGATTCTGTCATAATAATAATAATAATAGCAATAGTAATAATAATAAATAAAACATCAGGAATGGTGTCATGAGCTTAATAGCAGCTCTGGGGAGGCAGGGACATACGGGTCCCTGGGGCTTGCTGGCCAGGCAGCCAGCCAACCTATTTGATGGACTCCAGGCCAGTGAGAGACCCTGTCCTACAACATAAGGTGGACAGTTCCTGAGAAGCAACAGCCAAGACTGACCGTTGGCCTCCACATGCATACACATACAGATGCACACACACATGGGCGCATACACAGGTACATATACACACACATGCATACATACAATTTTTCAATTTTAAGAACATAAAGAAGAAATCATTATCCTTTACAAACAAGCACCCTGGGTTCAAAGATGCAATAATTCAGAAAGCCATTCACTCACTGGGCACCCAGCAAGTGGCAGGCACTGGGCCAGGTACCGGATGCTTTGTTAAAGTGGCCAGAGTCTCTGAATATATGAGGCTGTGGAGAAGATGGACATTGACCAAATAATCACACAACAGTAATGAGGGACATGAAGGAAAGATATATAAACGTACTTACCCAACCTAGGGGTCAGGGAAGGGTCTTCCATAGAAGTCAGATGTAGTGACATTTCATTTGTATCTTAATAAAGCTTGCCTGAACTTCAGAAAGTAAAACAGCTGCACTGGCCAGTCTTACAGACCAGGCAGTGGTGACACACACCTTTAATCCCAGCAGCCACACTAGTTTGCCATAGAAAACGTGTGGTAGGGGTGCACGCCTTTAACCCCAGCACTAGAGAGGAACGTAAGATGGGAGGAGACAGTTCTCAGACACAGTCTCATTCTGAGATTCCTGGAGGCAGAATCACCATTTCAGACCGAGGTAGAGGTAAGAGCCAGAGACTGGCTGCTTTGCTTTTCTGACCTTTAGGTTGAACCCCAATATCTGTCTCTGGGGTTTTATTAATTGTGCTACAGTGAGGCATTAAGCTTAGATCTGAAGGATTACAAAGACTTACTCAGACAATGAAGCATTAATTTGCTCATTGATAAGTGAGCACAGTGTGCATCTCCCCCTGCCCTGTTCTCATTCTTCTCATGCATATATAAATTCCTAAAATGCTTGCTTTCCAATTCTGTGTGATTTTTCAGCTCTTTGCATGTCAATGCATCGAGGCCGTTCATTTTAACTAAGGAAGCTGTCGGCCTACTGACATCTCCCATCTGTACTGCAATTTATTTTTCCAAGGCCCTGATGTTGACACTTGGGTTGTTTCCAGATTTCCATTCTTTAGACAGTGCCACAACCAATGTCCTCCAAGCTCTTTTTTCACAATATCTTAGTCCATGAGAATGCCCCTAAGGTGACTGCCCATGTTCACTTCGATACTCGTTGACATCACACTTCTGTGTGTGTGTACAGCATATGAGTCTGTAGTATGTGTGTGGTGTGCGCAGTGTATGTGTATGTTGTGTGGTGCAGGTGTGTGCATGGTATGCAGCGTGACTAAGGTGCACATGCAGCATGTATATGTAGTGTGTGCACATGTGTGTGCAGTGTATGTATGTTCAGTGTATAATCTGCACTGTGTATATATGTGTAGCGTGTGGGTATGCATGTGTAGTGGGTGGGTGTGTATGTATGTGCAGTGGGTGTGTATATGTATGTGCTGTGGGTGTGTGTATGTATTGCAGTAGGTGTGTGTATGCATATGCAGTGGCCGTGTGTACGTATGTGCAGTGGGGGGAGAACACACGTGCTACAATACACATGTGAAGGTTAGAAGACAACCTTCTAGAGAGAGTTATCACCTTCACCTTCTGACTTGTTGAGGCAGTTTCCCTTCTCTGCCACCACACCATGTACTCCAGGCTATTTCACACACACACACACACACACACACACACACCAGCTTATGGGCCATCCTCCTGTCTCCTCCCATCTCCCAGGAGGAGTGCTGAGAGTTCATAAGCAGAGTACCCCATCGAGGTTTGTATGTGTTGTAGACAAACTCGGGTCATCGTGTGGGCACAGAATGCGCTTCACCCACTGATTTGCATTTGCTGCCCTCCTTCCACTTCCTCTTATTCCTTATCAGACAGGAACTTCAGAAATAAACACACATAAAGAGCAAACCTGGCCAGTGTCAGGATGGTGAAGAGCCGAGGAGACTCCCACCATTCAGGTAGCATTCACTCCCCAGACGCTCTAACCCCGCTCTGTAAGGCTCAGTCTGGGCTGAACGGGACAGAACTGCACAGGAAGTTGGGCTCCAGGCACTTGAACCAACAGCTGCTCCTAAAATATGCCACCAGGAAAGCAGCACACCGTCTCCAGCCCACATTTTCACTAACTTGGGGTCGGGCCACTGGGTCTTTCTGATCGGCATCCGGACCCGCGTTGCGGTTCTCCCATCTACCAGTATGACTCCCTCAGTGTCCCCTAATTCCCACCAGAAACTCTTCCAAGGCTTCACATTCAAGGCCAGCCTGGGATACGCAACAAGAAACTGCTAAAAAAGAAAGGTGGGATCGGAAAGGGGAGGGGAAGGGGAGCAGGGACTGGGGAGGAGTTGGTGTGATCCCACCCACCACTACCATCACAGGGAGTTTCTGAGCCCCTGGGCAGGTGCTTCCAGAGGAATCCTTCACACTGGGGGCTTACAGACAGCTGCTAAGAAGCTTTGAAAACCTCAGGGTACAACAGGAGAGCGCAGGGCAAAGTCCATTACAGAGGACCCCAGAACCCAGGAAAGTATTCCAGCTTCTACCCCCTCACCTGTCGCCAGAAGATCCTAAACCCAGACTTGGCACTACCTCCTGAAGCCAGGGCCGTGGGCCCAGTCTAGGCCTTTTTCTAGAGCTGCTATGGAAAGGGGTTGAGGGTGCAGACCCTGGCTTCTTGGCCCACCAGTCAGGTAGCCCTCTGTGGTGGTTTGAAAGACAATGGCCCCAAAGCGAGTGGCACTGTGAGGAGTGACCTTGTTGGAGTCGGTGTGTTCTTCTTGGAGGAAGTGTGTCACTATGAAGACGGGCTTTGGGGTCTCATGTATGCTCAAGCCATGCCCAGTGAGACAGATCACTTCCTGTTGCCTGCTTATCGATATCTAGGACTCTCAGCTCCAGCACCATGTCTGCCTGCAGGCCACCATGTTGCACCATGATGGCAATAGGCTAGACTTCTAAAAATGTAAGCCACCACAATTAAATGTTTTTCCTTTATAAAAGTTGTCATTGTCAAGGTATCTCTTCACAGGAATAGAAACCCTAACTAAGACACCCTCCCTGACCCCACAAGCATATGGCCCAGGCCCCTGCACCCCAGCGCATCAGTGCAAGGATCCCCACCAGGCCCGAGTCACGGCTCCAGCACACATTTAGCCAGTGGGTCCTGCCAGGTGGTCCTGTCCTTTGAACCCCAACCGGATTCAGGAAACACTAAGTCTGTGTGACATTTGAGCAAGTGGTTCCTTAAGCCTGGAGGCTAAGGTCTGGAGGGGCCACAACTCCACACCCTCCCAATCCCCTGCACCCACAGCTATGACAATGCTGTGGGTGGGTGGTGCTAGTGACCTGCTAATAGTGTTCTGCTGCCCTGAGCCCGACCACACCACCCCACCACCATAGTGAAAGCAAAATAACTGGCCTGGGAGAGAAATGAAGACACTCAATAGGAAAACTTGTATCTTTCAATATGACTATTAGACTGCTGAGACAATTGACCTCCCCCGCCCCCACCAAGAAATGGGAACTTCCCCAGGAATCTCATGGTAAGAGAAAGAAAATGCGCCGGCTGTGGAGAACTTGTCTCCTACAAAGAGATTTACAACTTGTCAAACGTTCACTTTCTAGGATGAGACTGAGGCCCAAAGACGGTCAGTGCTGGGCATGATCACACCTGGGTCAGGCCTGCTTAGATACGCACGTCCTTGGCCTTCGGTTTAAACTTTAATCTCATTTCAGGACCCCAAAGGTAAACTTGAGAGAGCCGCTGGATCTCTCTAATGTGACACTTTTCTGCTAGTAATTCGGCTGTTGTAACTGGTGTCACAAGGACAGATGACCATACACCTGTACTGAGCACATCCTGGGCACATACTAGGTACTCAGAAAATGACTATGAAGTTCATAAAAGAACAAATGGCTACCTTCCCGGAGGGGACCTTGCAACACTTCCTGTGTACCTGCAACCTGTCATTTCTTGTCTTGTAACTAACTCATTACCACACACAATGACATCATCAGGCGACCATCGTCTAGAGAGCAGAAACATCTGCGCTTTACAGCCCCAGGACAGAAGCCAACAGGTCAGCATTCCTCTGTAGGGCTCCCAGAAATATCCAGTTTTTCAGCAGTTAGAAGCGCTGACATAGCCGGGCGGTGGTGGCGCACGCCTTTAATCCCAGCACTCGGGAGGCAGAGGCAGATAGATCTTTGTAAGTTCGAGGCCAGCCTGGTCTACAAGAACTAGTTCCAGGACATCTAGGACTGTTACACAGAGAAAAATCTGTCTCAAAAAAAAAAAAAAAAATCAAAGTAGTGACATAAAGAATGGCTCACGCATCAGAGGAAACAAGAGATAGTTTATTCTTGAGTCAAATATGGGTGTACATGGCCCAGGAACACAGGTTCAAGTTATCACCCCCCCACAACAGGCTCCAATGTAGATATGATTTCATGATATTTTTAGAGTTACAGAAGAAAATAAAAACCATAAGTCAGGGCATTTTTCATATACACAGGTGGAGGCACTGGGTGGTAAGTCACAGCAAAGCCAAGATGTCTATTACAGGTCTCAGATGCAATCTGACCACACACTTAGTTTTGGGGTTGATGGCAGCTTGTGATCCGCCAAGCTGATATATCTATCATGTTCTAGCTGGTTCTCAAAAGGATGTTAGGGTCTGGGAAGACCGCTCATACCGGCATGGGGCCCTGAGTCTAGTCCCTGGATGTCATGGCATGCACAGGTAACCACAGCCCTTGGAAGGCAGAGACATACAGGTCCTGGGGGCTTGCTGGCCAGCGAGCAAACTCCAGGCCTGTGAGAGAAGAATCTGCACCCCAAACAAAGTGGAGACATCGAGATGGTTCAGTGAGTATAGGTGAATCCCAGTGACCTGAGTTCAAGCCCAAGAACCCACATGACAGAAGAAAAGAACAATTTCACGCAGTTGTGTTCTGACCCCGCATGCTCCCCCGCCTCTACAGTAAATAAATAACTGTCAGAAACCAACTGACGAAACGTGGTGGACATCTCCTGAGCAACAACATCCACGGTTATCCTCTGGCCCCCATATGCACACATATACATGTATGCACATATGCACACATACACACGTATTTCAGAAAAGGAAGTGAGGTCAGACACAGAGGTGGGTAACTACCAGCCATTGGGGGATTAAGAGGAACTCGAGATAATTTTGGCCCCACATCCACAGTATCCAACTTTCCACAATCATGACATTCCAACCAGTCAGTCAGTCTGCAACATGAGTGTGACTTTATTCTAGAACATTCAGTTTCCAGAAGCCACTAAGATTCCTTGGCTTAGGTCCTATGCATCTTCCAATCCATTACTGTTGCATCTCCAGCTGAAACCAAGACCAGGCCTCTGCTACAGAGGAGGACCATCGTCCTGAGAGTGGCTCAGGTGATCGACTGCCCCCCCCCCCAGAAGCTAGGGTAACTTCCCCACCTCCAGGTCCACATCTGCAGAGACCTTCTCTCCCACGACAAACGAGTCCTTGGAACTAAGCCAATTATCTTTCTCTTGCCCCACACAGCCAGACCCGGAAACAGAAAGGTGAATTAACACCTACTCCCTGCCAATCAGCAAAGTAGAGTTCAAAGCAAAGTCTTGAGCTATGGAATGTGAGAAAAATACACATTATTTGTGTTTTCTAAAAAGAAAAGTGTAGTTAGGCATGGTGACACTCACCTTTAATCCCAGCACTCAGGAGATAGAAGCAGATGGATCTCTGTGACTTCAAGGCCAGCCTGGACTGCATAAGCAAGTTTCAGGACAGCCAGAGAGCTACATAGAGACCCTGTCACATAAAAACTATAAACAAAGGTGTACATGTCTAGACAGTAGAGAAATTCTTTCTTTCTTTCTTTCTTTCTTTCTTTCTTCCTTTCTTTCTTTCTTTCTTTCTTTTGCTCTTCCTTTCTTTCTCTCTTTCTTTCTTTCTTTCTTTCTATTATTATTATTACTTTAACATGGATATATCATTTTCGGTAGAAGAAAAAAGATTAATCCACTCCACTAGCTGAGGTGGAACTGTGGCCGCTCTTCCATGTAATTAAACATATGGCCAGCAGATGGCGATACAGGCTCGCAGCAGGCCCTTCAAACACAGGCCCACCTCTTTTTCTTGGGTGATGGACTCAGTTCTTTCCTTTCTTCTGTTCTCTAGAGCCTGCCTTAGGAAGAAATGCCCCAGAGGACACAGCAAAGACCACGGGAGGAGGACCCAACACAGGTCCCTCTCCTGAGCCAGGTACAAGGAGCAGAGGTCAAGCCTGCAGGAACTGAAGGAGAGGAACAGAATTGGAAGCCTGGCAACAGACAAAAGAGCAATTAGCACTCAGACATTTATCATCTCATTATGCTTATGGCACAATATGCAACTGACCACTAGACAAACTGACCCGAGGCTGGGTGTGGTGGTGTGTGACTGTAATGCTGAGACTGAGACCGGAGGATGGGCAGTTCAAGGTGAATCCCAAATACACAGAGAAACATTGTCTCCGCCTCCACCCTTGCTGGGAAGATCACATGATGCCAGCAGAGTTTATTAATCTTGTACAGCCCACATAAAAATGGGATCCGCGCAATGAAGGAGGAGGGGAAAGGCCCAATACAAGTGGAGGCCAGAAACTGAGCCGCCAGGAATCCCCCACGCAAAAGGTTGCAATCTCTCTAAATGCCACAGCAAAACCATACGGAAAGAGTTCTTACAGTTAGGAATGTTAGCCCATACCGCTCCTTCAGCTGAGAAAAGTGACTTTCACATAAATCATAGAAAAGTCTTGAGGCCAAATCCCAAATGAAGTTAATTCAAGCAAGAAAAATGAGGAACGAAATAGCATTTCCACCAGCAGGAAAAGCATGCCAGAGAGATGGTCTCAGGGCAGAACAGAACCCTGACCCCTTTCAAAATGACGGGCGAGGCATCCAGAATCACGCAGGGCTGTGAAAGAGTGCCACACATCAGCACTAGGAGCCTGTGAGCACAGCAAAGCACTCGGGAAGGGAGGAGAGGTGCATTTTTAGGGACTGTTCTAGAAATGAAGATTCTGAAGATACAATCAGCCCTGCCTCGAGATAATGCCTTCAAAGAGGTGGAAGATTTTACGTCAATGGAACATACAAAACTGTGTGTGCTAGTGGCTGCCTTTGTACCAGCACTTGGGAGGAGGCAGGGAGATCACTGCGAGTTCCAGGACAGCAAGGGCTACACAATGAGAAACTCCCCCCACAACCCCGCAAAAAAAAAAAAAAAAAAAAAAAAAAAAAGCCTTTAATCCCAGCACTCGGAAGGCAAAGGCAGGAATATCTCTGTAAATTTGAGGCCAGCTTTATCTACAGAGAGAGGAGAGAGAGTTCCAGAACAGCCAAGGCTGTACAGAGAAACCCTGTCTTGAAAAAAAAAAAAAAAAAAAAAAGGAAGTGAAAACACAATATACCTGAAATAACACAAAACAATTAGACTTTTGGACATATTCTAATAAAATTTCCAAACTTCAGGGAAAGAGGGAAAAATCTTTTGTGTGCCTAAGAAGGATAGCTGATATAAGAAAATAAATTCAAATATTACTGAGCAATGCTTTATGCCAAAATAAAAGAAGTGACATTTTAAAAATAGTCAATTTCTTCCATATTTACCACAGTTGTAAAAAGCTGACTAGCACAATTATGGACATGAAAGAACTGAAGAAAGAGGATCCCTGTGAATCCTAAAAACCTATTAGAGAAAAATACAACCAAAATGACTAAAACTACAAAAAATAAAATGTGAGGAAATTCCTTGTAGGATACCTAGTTATTTGTGTGCCCGAGACTACATGAGAACTGTGAGGAGAGCGTGTGCCATGCAATCGCTCTATGCTGTGACAGCAAAGCTATGGGAACATTTCCAAAATACGAAGAATTTCTGAAGTATGAGACGGCGCTCAGCGAGCAAAGGGCTTCGTGCCAAGCCAGATGACCTGAGTTTATCACAGCACTCACTGAGGGAGGAAGAACCCCACTCCTGAAAGTCATCCTCTGACCTCCGCGTGAGTACTTGACATGCGTCTGTACATATATGTACACAGAAATACATAAATATAAAAAGAGAGTATGAGAAGATGAAGTATCACTCAGCCTTAAAATGTAAAGAATAAAGGGCGGGAAAGATGGCTCAGAGGTAAAGATCACTGGCTGCTCTTCGAGAGGACCTGGTTTAATTCCCAGCAGCAACACAGGAGCTCACAACTGTCTATAACTCCAGTTCTAGGGGATCCAACACCCTAACACAGTCATACATGCAGGCAAAATACAGATGCACATAAAAATATATAAAAGAAGTACTAATATAAATTTTAGGGACTGGAGAGATGGATCAACAGTTTAGTTTAGAGCACTTGCTGTTCTTGCAGAGGACCTGGGTTCATTTCCTGCCACTTACAGCACAGCTTACAACCATCTCTAACCCCAGCTCCAAAGAGTCTAACACCCTCTTCTGGCCTCTGTGGGTACAGCACACAAATGATACACACACATACATGCAGGCAAAATTCTTATACATGTAAAATAAAATATGAAATATATACTTATATATTTATCATATAGGCATATATATAGTCTATTGGATTAGATTTATATGTATTTCATGGCTGACAAAAAGGCTCAGTGGGTAAGTGTACTTGCTGTCATGCCTTACTATCTGAGTTTGGTTCCCAGAAGCTACACAGTGAAGAGGGGGAACTGACTCCCATGACCTGTCCATTAACTTCTACTTGCACACCACGGCACATGCATGGGTTCACTAACTTCTACTTGCACACCACAGCACATGCATGGGTTCACTAACTTCTACTTGCACACCACAACACATGCATGGGTCTGCTAACCTCTACTTGAACACCATGGCACATGCATGGGTTCACTAACCTCTACTTGCACACCATGGCACATGCATGGGTCTGTTAACCTCTACTTGCACACCATGGCACGTGCATGGGAGGCTGAGGCAGGCAGATCTCTGTGAATTGGAGGTCAACTGGTCTACAGAATGAGTTCCAGGATAGCCAGGGCTACAGAGAGAAACCCTGTCTCGAAAAAAAAAAAAAAAAAAAAAAAAAAAAAAGGCACAGCGGCATATGCCTATAACTGCAGTACTGAGGACTAGAGACAGGTGGAGCTCTAGAGCTTGCTGGCCAGACAGCCAAACATTGATGAGTCTCCCTTCCCCCCTTCCTGGTCTCAACTCAGTATAGCGGAGAGCAATAGAGGAAGTCACTCAACCCCTACTCCGGCCTCCACATAAGCATACATAAACTCTAGCCTGGCAGTGGTGGCGCATGCCTTTAATCCCAGAACTTGGGAGGCAGAGGCAGGCAGATCTTTGTGCGTTTGAGGTCAGCCTGGTCTACAAAGCTAGTTCCAGGCCAGCCAAGGCTACACATAGAAACCCTGTCTCGAAACGCACCCACCCCCAAAAAAACAAAAGAAAGCAGCATAGGCTCATGGACTCTCACAGAGATGCACAGAACACACACACCATAGACTGACTGTTAAATGAATTTGGAATTGGGATTAGGTCAGAATTCCCAATAATTTCTGAAATAGCCACCCAAACCACACTTTGAACATTTTGCACCGTATATCTCTGTGAAGCATTATTCTCAGCACTGACAATTACAAAATCAGAATATCGACTCTAACACTGAAGATGCCCTGGGTTAGCAAATTTCCACTCCAGAGTTAAAGAGGGGCAAGCACTCATGTAGGGAAGTTTACCAGAGGAGAGAGGACAGCCTTGGTATCAAGTTCTCAGGCCCTGTCTGCCTTAATTGGTTGGTTGGTTTGAGACTTTGAGCCTGGGTCTCCCTGGGATCTGGGGCTTGCCAAACAGGCTGGACTGGTTGGTCAAGGAACCCCAGGAACCACCTGCTTTCACCTCCCCAGCACTGAAATTACAAGAAAGCATGCTCAAGCCCAGCTTGTGGGGAGTGGGGGGAGGTGAAGGGGGGGTTGTTCTGGTTTTCAGACAGGGTCTCTCTGTGTAGTTTAGTCTGGGCTCACAGAGATCCACCTGCCTGGGCCTCCCAAGTGCTGGGATTAAAGGCATGTGCCACCAAGCCTGGCATGCCCAGCTTTCTACATGGGTTCTGAAGGAGCCAATTCAGGTCTTCATTCCTGTAGAGCAAGCACTTAACCAACTGACCCATCTCAACCCAAATTTAGCTCTTTCTGAGGGAAGGGGGAGACCAAATACATCCATTCCCAGTGTATGAAACCTTGTTAACTTTAATAAATGGTGAAATCATAGGTATAACATAGGATTATCTTAAAATAAATTGCATGATTTAGTTCTAGTAGAGGTTTGGCTTGCATGCCTATTTTATATGCCTATATATCCAGGGGAAGATACAAGGGGCAAGTCTTTAAAAAGCCCTGATCGAGGTCAGAAAATGAGGGAAACACAGAGATGACTCAGCAGACCGACCCTACAAGCCGTTCCTGCCCTCTCCAGATAGGTGACTAAGGTAAAACTCAGGACAGCAGTTCGCATGGGAACACCAACAAGCGAATGAGGTTCATCTGTGGATTCAATGCACAGTTGCTAAGACTCCCTGAGTGAAACTAGCCTGACATCCTGGCCACCTGCCCCATGCTAGGGGGGCAGGGAGCATAAAAGATCACTTGCTGGTCTTGGTGCCCAGCTGGGCAAAGCAACTGCAGGGGCCGCCAGCTGTGCAGAGAGGCAGGTAGTGTTCTGGAGGCAGTTGAGCCTGCAGTTCTCTCGGGCTTCAGAGATGACTGCAGGTGAGTTCAGACAGCCCTGCAGTTTCACTTCCGGTTCTCACCGCTCTGATTAGAGCAGTGGAGGAGCCTGAGAAAGGTCCCTGCCTGAAACTGGGTGAGCTGGGGCCAGCAGGGAGTGCCACCTGTGCTGCAGCCTGCAGCCCCACAGAATGCTTTATCTGCTGAGACCCCAACACTTGATACTTGGCGTCGGAGGAAGCAGGAGCACAATACGCCTTTGTTGAGACCAAGTGAATGAACGAATTTGATAAACGTTTTGATCGCATTTAGAGTCTAAACCTCAATTCATACTTTAAAAATACATCCTCTTTTTCCTCTAAAATGGGAGCTCAAAGGGAGAAAACACAGCACACGGTTAGCATTACATCCAAACTAGATGGGAGCTTGTAGCGGGAGTGATCACAGCCAGGCAGCGGGTTTTCTGGTGTTTTATTTTGGACAGTGTCTTGCTGATCAGTCTAGGCCAGCCTCAAATTCACAATCCTCCTGCTTCAGCCTCTCAAATGCAAGGATTACAGGTTTATGTCCACATATCAACAACCTGTTTGGCTATTTATTTATTTATTTTTGGTTTTTCGAAACAGGGTTTCTCTGTGAGCTCTGGTTTTCCTGGATCTCGCTTTGTAGACCAGGCCGGCCTCAAACTCACAGAGATCTGCTTGCCTCTGCCTCTCCAGTGCTGGGATTAAAGGCGTGCATCACCACTGCCTGGCTTAACCTATTTTTTTAAACTATCAGTTTGCTTAGTTATCCCCCACATTGTTCCAGAAGGATTCAAGGTAGCTCTTAGCAACACTAACTGCAGAAAGGTAAGGATGGCAAAAACAGAACTTGTAGCTGGCAGGATGCTCGTGGCTGTATTCCTCCAGAATTCACACATTGAAGACCAAGCCTAAAGAAAGGAGATAGACATGGAGACATGGGGCCTTTGGGAAGTGTCTTCATCCTAAAGATGGTTGCCCTCACAACAGAATTCAAGCCCTTAAAAGGGAGACAGCTCAGTCTGTAAAACGCCTGGCACACATAAAAAAAGCAGCTATAGCATCATGTACTGTAGTCCCAGCACTTGGGAGGCAGAGACAGGAGAATGTCCGGACCTTGATAGACAGTCAGTTGCGCTAACTGGACTCACTAAGAGACCCTGTCTCAAAAAGTAAGTTGGAAAGGCAGGCGAGATGGCTCACCAGGTAAAGGTGCTTGCTGTGCAAGCCTGACGATCTGAGTTCAATCCCCAGAACTCACATAAAAAAGCTGAATGCTGCCGTGCACGTCTGTAACCCAAGCACTACTGCAGCGAGCTGGGAAACAGAGATGGCTAGTGTTCAGTGTGGCAGGAACAATGTAAGTGACCCAGCCTCAACAAGACTGGAGGGGGTGGGGATGGGAACAGAGGGGACAGTACAGGAAGAGATGACTGGAAAAGAGGAACATTTTGGGATGAGGTAGAAACCTAATGCAATGGAAGCGCCCAGGAATCTACAATGGTGACCCTAGCTAAGACTCCTAGCAATAGATGATACGTAGCCTGAGCTGACCATCTCCTGTGACCAGGTAAGACTTCCAGTGGAAGGTCTGGAACACCAACCCAGTCACATAACCTTTGACCTACAATTTGTCCTACCTACAAGATGTGCTGGGGTAAAGGTGGCATAGAAATTGTGGAGTAGCCAACCATGGGTCTAGTCTGAGACCCATGCCATGAAAGGACACCATGCCTGACACCGCCTGGAGGGCCAGGAACCAGATAGTCCAGAGATATAGGATAGAACCAAATATAATGAAATGAAAAAAAAAAGTCACTGTAATGATGCCTAATGAATGATATTCTGCTATACTCGTAGATTAGTGCCTAGCCTAGTTGTAATCAGAGAGGCTTCATCCAGTAACTGATGGAAACAGATGCAGAGACCCACAGCCAAACATTAGGAGGAGCTAGGGGAATCCTGTGGAAGAGGCGAGAGGAAGGATTGCAGGAGCCAGAGGGGTCAAGGACAGCACAAGAAAACTCACAGAATCAACTAACCTGGGTTCATAGGGGCTCACAGAGACTGAACAGACAACCGGGAGCCTGCATGGGGCTGACCTAGGCCCTCTGCACATATGGTACAGTTGTGTAACTTGGTCTTCTTGTGGGACTCCTAACAGTGGGAGCAGGGGCCTGTCTCTGACTCTTCTGCTGGCTTTTGGGACCCTTTCCTCTTACCGGGTTGTCTTGTCCAGCCTTAATACAAAGGGAGGTGACTAGTCTCACTGCAACTTGACATGCCATGTTAGGTTGATATCCATGGGAGGCCTGTCCTTATCTGAATAGAAACAGAGGAGAGGATGTGAGGGCAGACAGAGGGGAAATGGGGGGAGAAACTGGGAGGGGAGGAGGGAAAGGAAACCGGTCAGGATGTAAAATAAATAAATAAATAAATAAATAAATAAATAAATAAATAAATAAATAATAAAAAAAGAAAAGAAATGTCTTAGGCTGGCAAGAAGGCTCAGCTAACACTTGCCTAGAAGCCTGAAAACCTGAGTTCCATCCGCAGGACCCACATGGTAGAAGGAGGAACTGATTACTACAAGCTGCCCTCTGACCTCCACATCCTCACCCCAACATATAAAGAAATGTAGTCATGTCCCTCAAAGGCTCATGTGTGTGAACACTCAGTCCCCAGCTGGTGATATTTGGAAGGCTGTGGGACTACCTTCAGGAGGTGGAGACTTGCTGAAAAAAACAGACCAGTGAGTGGACTATTTCCACTTCCTGCTCTCAGGCTTACCTCTTCCCCTCCCTCTCTGCTTCCTGGCTGCTTAAGCAATGTGATCAGCTGGCCTCTCAAGCCCTCAGGCCTGAGGCCAGGTCTTCCTCACTTCAGACCCGTAATGAAGCCTGTCTCCCAGACCTTGCTTCTCATCAGGTATTTTATGCCAAGAAGAAAAGTGGCTACTATACCTGGCATGCTTGGAGCCCTGGGTTCTAGACCGTGCACTTCAGAAACCAGGCAGGATGGCACACTCCTGGTATTCTAGCACTTGGGAGGCAGAGGCAGGAGGGTCAGGAGCTCAAGGTCATTCCCAATTACATACTAATATCAAGGTGAGCCTGGGCTGCATAAGACCTTGTCTAAAAGAGAGGGGTGGGAGTGGGTAGAAAGACTGAGATTATTTCTTCACTTTCTGACATGGCCCAGAGAACCACCAGCTGAGACCATTATTTGGGGCTGCCTTCCAGCTCGGCAGAACGCACAAAATCAATTCAAAGAAAGAATTGATCTGTCCAGTGACCATAACCATGTGTCCCTCAGGGCGACAACTCCCATTTGCCCTGACTTCTGGCTATGGGTCTGGACTCCCCCACCTCAGAGACCATGAAGGAAGGAAGGAAGGAAGGAGGAGCAGGCTTCTCACCAGCTTGAGCATCTCAGCAGCTGCCAGTGTGGATGTCACCCCAGCAACCAATTATCCTTCTGTAAAAACACTTCCTTTAGCTAAAATCATAAATCTCCCCTTCTAAATGACAGGTTGGTTGTTGCCTCTGCTTTGAAGAGATATGCGCATAGCAAGTGGTCGGCTTTCACAGGCTAAAGGGGGACTTGGGTCAAATACCAGGATCAGAGCCTAGTCCATTCATCACTGGTATGAAAAGGAGGTCAAGCCAGGGACAGAGATGGCTGCAGATCACAGCCATTCTAGGTGATCACAGAATGCTGATGTCTTGAAACTGGAAGACTCTGCTCTTTTCTGTTCCACACACACCGAACTGACCTCGTATTAATTCCCTAAGGCAATTCTGATATTCTCACATGCTCCTAGAGTGTTCCTCTCAAGAACTGATCACTAAAAAAAGGAGGGAGGGGGAGAAAAAAAGAAAAAAAAAAAAGCTAATCATTTTAGAGTAAAAAAAAGTGAAAAAAATAAGTGAAGAAATAGAAACAAAAGAAAATGAGCAATAAACAACTAAGAGCCATCAGGAGTGAGGTCAGACAGAGACAATCACAGAATCCCATGTCCTGGAAACCACAGGCCATTAGTATGAATGACCTTCCTAACAGTCACAGTAAAAAGGGAAATAAGATAGACTGTGTGCTATCTAAAGCTGGCTAGAAGAAAACCTTTCTCTAGGAAAACGCCTGTCCTTGTTAAGAAGGAGGACAGTGTTTCTTGGTCTCAGAGCCCACATGGGTAGACTGAGCAAGCATCCTCACCAAGACTGGGCAGTCATCCTCCCAGACTTTTTCCCTTAATTTTCCTCAATAAAAGCTTGCAATACAGCCGGGCGGTGGTGGTGCACGCCTTTAATCCCAGCACTCGGGAGGCAGAGGCAGGAGGATCTCTGTGAGTTCGAGACCAGCCTGGTCTACAAGAGCTAGTTCCAGGACAGGCTCCAAAGCCACAGAGAAACCCTGTCTCGAAAAAACCAAAAAAAAAAAAAAAAAAAAAAAAAAAAAAAAAAAAAAAAAAAAAGCCTGCAATACAATGCTGAGGTCCAGCTTAGCAAAAACAGTGATCCCTGGGAACTCTCCAGGGTTAAGCATTGCAGGTAAAGATGTGGGTTTCTAAGAAGAATCACATGATAAATGTGGTCCTTACACTGAACAAAATATTTGAACTGGGTTTTCAAGAAAAAAAAAAAAATTAGAAAAAGAAAAAAAAAAAAAAAAAAAATTAGATTTATTTTTTAACCTGTACAAGTGTTTTGTCAGTGTGTGTTCAAGTACACCATGTGTGTGCTTGGTGCCCCAGGAGGTTACAGGAAGGTGCCTGATCCCTTGGAACTGTTGTTATAAACAGCTGTGAGAGGCCACGTGGGTTCTGGGGACTGAACCCCGGTCTTCTGCAAGAGCAGACAGTGAGTGTGATGAATATGCTTATTTCTGCATAAAGAATTAAATTTTGGCTGAATATTTGGTTTTAATTATTTAAAATCATTATTTATTTATATGTATCTTACTTAATATTTATTATTGTTGTATATACACGTGTGTGTTTGAGTTCTATGATATACATGTGGAGGTCTGTAAAAGGAGACTTCATTTTAGTTTTCCAACTGCCCAGACCTGAATAATCACACTGGAAATTATATTCATTACAACACTGTTTGTCCAATGGCTCAGGCACATTCCTAGCTAGCTCTTACATCTTTAATCGACCCATTTCCATTAATCAGTGTATAACCATGAGGCTGTAGCCTACTGGTAAGGTTTCAGTGTCTCTCTCCTTTGGCAGTTACATGGCATCTCTTTGACTTCATCTACTCTATCTCGTCCAGCCTGGTTATATTCTGCCCTGCCATAGGCCAAAAATAGCTTCTTTATTAACCAATAGTAATAAAACATATTCATAGCATACAGAGGGAAATCTCACACTAGAGATTAAAGGGCCACTTTCAGAAGTCCTATCCCTCCAGTGTGGGATCCAGGGACTGAAATCAGGTCATCGGGCTTGTACAACATGATTTTATTCACTGATCTGTTTTTTCATTGGCCAAATATTGGCTACAGAAAGACATAGAGCATATTTAACATTTATCAGTCATCAATAATTTGATTTTATAATCATCGATGCTGAAAATACCACATTTTACAACTACACAGTATAAAATGGTAGAAGTGTGTCTTTCGATTATTTCAGATATTGTTAAAAATTCTCTCCTGATTCCAAACCGAATTCATTTAACAATCTTTTAATGAAATTGGAGCCAGCCACTTAAACAGCAATGTCAAACATTCTGACACAATATAATACAAAGTTATGCTAATTTGGAAGCTGAAGAGTTAAGAGCACTGGCTGCTCCTCTGGAGGAGCAGAGTTGATTCCAAGCACTGTTTACAAGCATCTGTAATTCCAATCCCAAGGCATCTGATGTCCTCTTCCGGCCTCCCTCAGCTCCAGGTGCTGATAATGATAATGCATAGACATACAGGCTAATGAAACACTCATATACATAAAATAAATAAAACTTTAAAATAGTGATAAAAAATATGTTAATTTTAGCTGGGCGGTGGTGGCGCACGCCTTTAATCCCAGCACTCGGGAGGCAGAGGCAGGCGGATCTCTGTGAGTTCGAGGCCAGCCTGGTCTACAAGAGCTAGTTCCAGGACAGGTTCTAAAAAAGCTGCAGAGAAACCCTGTCTTGAAAAACCAAAAAAAGAAAAAAGAAAAAAAAATGTTAATTTTATAGTTAACATTCTGAGGAATGACAATAGGGACATATTAAAAGTCCTCGCTTTTCACAATTAAATCATTATGCTTTTATAAGAGCAAAAAAAATTGCATGTGCTATAAAAAGAATGCAATTCATAACATAAAATAAACAGTCTTGTCACGAAGCTGAGGTGTTTCCGACAACACTGGTTGCCATCTCATGATGTGACTACATGCTAAGTGCAGAGTTCCAGTGTTGTGTTCAGAACCAAGACTACAGTGAAGCCACGCAATGCAACGTGGGCAAGCACTGCCAGGAAATGTCTGAATCACAGATTTGATTTTGATTTTGAATTATATTTTGGTTATTTTAAGTTTCAAACCCCTTTACTGTTACCAAAAGTTTCACAGCCCTACATTCCATTATGTAATTCCACATGGAGTCATGCCCCACAGTTTAAGCAGCTGGGATTTAGAAGTCAACTCTTGTAGGAGATCGTTTCCCAGAGCTGAAGCTGAAGAAGCACCCTACACATGGGTGGTGCCATGCCATACACCAGACACCCAGACAGAATAAGAGAGGAGGAAGAAGAAAAAAAACCAGCTGAATCCCACTCAGCACTCCCTCTCCACTTCCTGCTCAGCCAAGGTGTGCCCCAGAAAGGAATTCCAGCAGCAAGCCACCACTGTCCTGCTTCCCTGCCCTAATGACGGCAGCCCCTCAAACCAGGAGCCAAAAGGAACCCTTCCTACCTTACAGCTCTTTGGTCAGGTATTCTGCCACAACCAAAAGATAAATAACTGAATTAAGGGAGCCTCGGAGGTCTTCTGGGATGCCAGCAATGTCTGTCAGTTATGTTGATGCCTTATAAAAAATTCTTCTAATATGGGGCCCTTCCACCTTCATATTCTTGGGACTTGGACTCATGGTGTCGATCCAGGGTCCCCCTAATTCTTCTCCACTGTCCCTCTCAGACATTCCTTCTAACCCATCTCCATTCCTTTTTGACTTCCCACAAACCCACAGAACAGCCTCTACCGGGAACCCACAGCTGACACACTTGGCTGGGACCCAGAATTAGTCTCTGTCAGGGACTCCACAGACTCCACACTTGGCTGGGACCCAGTCATTCTGTCTAGCCCGTTTACATTCCTTTGTGACTCCCACCAACCTGAAGAACTGCTCTCTACCAGGGACACCACAGCTGCTACACTTGACAAGGATCCAGATCGGGCAATAGCAACTAAAGACTGGAATGCCCACCTAACCAAGGCAAGACCAGATAGCTACACCAAGACATAGCACAAATGTGGTGACCCCAGATGCTAGATCCCAGCACAAAACACAAACATAAAGAACCTAGGCACTATGACTCCTCCAGAAGTCAAAAACCCTATTACAATAAGTCCTGAGAAAACCAATTTAATTGAAGCACATGACAGGAACTTCAAAATAGCAATTATTCATTTGTTCAAGTATCTTAAAGAGGACATGAATAAATAACTTAATGAAGACCATGAAAACCCAAACGGTTGAATGAAATAATGAAAACAATTCAAGATATGAAACTAGAATTTAACAAAGAAATAGAATCACTAAAGAAAAGCCAAAATGAAATAAATAAAGCTCAAGAAATCAAACAAAAAGCTGAGAGATTGGAGCATGGTTCATTCTTCACCAGAGAATCTTCCTCCTGCAATAGATGGTGATTATCACTGAAACCCACAACTGGACAATGTTCAGAGTGTGAGAGACTCGGGGGCACTCGACCCTAAATGGGATATCTTTATCAAATTTCTTCTTCAAGTCTCAGGAATCTATGTGGAAAAAGAAGTGGAACAACTTAGACATCCAACGGTGATGGATAAATGACTCCAAGAAAACAGCATCTTCCAGACATAACAGGACTGATACACATATGAACTCACAATGACTGTGACAAAAAAAACATGTTGACACACAGCCTCCACCTGCTGGGGAAGAGAAATCAGTTTTGTTTTGTTTTTCAATGGAGTGACACTAGGTATACCAACCACACTGTAGGGCAGGCCCCTGCCTAGAAATTGTTGGCCAATGCAAAAGAAACTCCATGTTTTTTGTGTACTTTAATTTTGTTTTGGTTTGCTTTGTTTTGTCTTACTGCTTTTTTTTTCCTTGTTTTCGTGGGGGTCTTTTTTGAGAAAGAGAACATGAAGTTGAGTGGGTAAGGAGGTGAGGAGGGTATTGGAGGAGTTGGAGGGGATGCCTTAGTTAGGGTTCCTATTGCTGTAAAGAGACATCACAACCACGACAACTCTTTTTTTGTTATTTTGTCTTTTTTTTTTTTTTTTTTTTTTTTTTTGTTCTCAAGCTGAGGACCGAACCCAGGGCCTTGTGCTTGCTAGGCAAGCGCTCCACCACTGAGCTAAATCCCCAGCCCCCCGACAACTCTTATAAAGGGAAAACATGTAATTAGTATGGCTTACAATTTCAGAGGTTCAGTTCATTACCATCATAGCTGGACACGACAGTATGCAGGCAGACATGGTGCTGGCTACATCTCGAACAGAAGGCAACAGGAGGTGTTCTGTCTCACTGGGCGTGGCCCGAACATATATGGGATGTCAAAGCTTGCCTCCACAGTGACACACTTCCTCTAACAAGACCACATCTAATCCAACAAGGCCATACCTCCTAATAGTGCCACACCCTTAAGGAGCCATTTTCTTTCAAACCATCACATTCTATTCCCTGGCCCCCAAAGGCTAGTAGTAGCCATATTATAATACAAAAAATGCGTTCAGTCCACCTTCAAAAGTCCCCATAGTCTATAATAGTCTCAAAATTATTTAAGATTCTAAAGTCTAGTCTTTTCTGAGATTCATAGTCTCTTAACTATAATCCCCTGTAAAATCAAAATCAAAAACACATCACATACTTCCAACATATAATGGTCAGGATATACATTACCATTCCAAAATGGTATAGGGAAGAGAGCAAAGTGAGGAAATACAGGACCAAAGCAAGATCAAAACCCAGCTGGGCAAACTTCAGCTCTGCATCCCCACGTCTGATGTCAAAATGCTCTTCAGATCTCCAACTCCATCTAGCTTTGTTCATTGCAATATAATTCTTTCTCTTGGGCTGGCTTTATTCTGTTAGCAGCTTTCCTCGGCAGATATCTCACCATCTTGTGGTCCTTGGTGGAGCTCTGGCATCTCCACTATCTTGTGGTCTCCAAGGCAATTCAGGCTTCAACTTCACAACTTCAACTCTAGGCCTCCATTCGGGGACACCCCTGAAAAATTCTTAGCCTCAGCAACTTTCCTTAGTCTCAGAGGTAAATTCTACAGCCCCTTTCTTCTGTCCTTAACTCCAGAACTACATGGCTGAAGCTGCCAAGTTCTGCTGCTTACTGGGGCTGGCATGTGTTCCCCTCATTCAATTACATCTTCACCACTTTCTGTTTTCGATGGTTTTCTTCACTAGCTAAGCTTGTCCTAAAACTAGATCTGTAGACCAAGCTGGCCTCAAATTCAGAGATATTCTAACCTCTGCTTCTGGAGTACTGGGATTAAAGTACTCAGCTCCAACCATACTCAGCTCTAGGCTTTTCTTTAACTCCTTTTCATAAGTTGGAAACTTAGTTGGGTGTGATCCTGCCCTGGTTTACCACTCCCTTTATTTCATTTCTTGATCTGTTTATCTCCTTGAACACAGAATTTAGCTCCATTCCACTTCCTGGTGCTCCTTTTCTCTTTAAATTTTACATTTTGTAATTTATCCTGCTCATCTTGCTCCTTTTCACTATAAATCATGGTCAGAGTTACCATTAATTAACCATACAACAAAATCTAAAGTAAGCTGTTTTGAGATTTCCTCTGTAAAAACAATGAATCCTAATTTTTTTGTTTTGTTTTGTTTTTCGAGACAGGGTTTCTCTGTGGTTTTGGAGCCTGTCCGGGAACTAGCTCTTGTTGATCAGGCTGGCCTCGAACTCACAGAGATCCGCCTGCCTCTGCCTCCCAAGTGCTGGAATTAAAGGCGTGCGCCACCACCACCCAGCTCCCAAACTTTTCACTTTAGCCTCTGGCAGAATCTTCAGACAAGGGCAAAAGGCAGACACTTTTTTTCACCAAAATATCTAGGCAACATACTAAAATTCTTCTCTTCTGAAACATCTTGAGCCAGCCCCTCGACAGTTCAAATGACTCTTAGATCATTGCTTTCCATGTTCCTACTAATATGGCCCATTAAGCAGCACATAAAAGATTTTCAACTGCTTTTCTAACCCACAGTACCAAGGTCTATATTCCTTCAAACAAAAGCATGGTCAGGCCTATCATAGCAATGTTCCAATCTCTTGTACCAACTTCTGTCTTAGTTAGGGTTTCTATTCCTGTGAAGAGACACCATAACCATGACAACTCTTACAAAGGAAAAACATTTAATGAGGGTGGCTCACATTCTCAGAGGTTCAGTCCATTATCATCACGGACTGACACGACAGTGTGCAGGCAGATATGTTGCTGCTACATCTTGAACAGAAGGCAACAGAAAGTGCTCTGTCTCAATTGGGGTGGCTTGAGCATATATGAGACTTCAAAGCCCACCTCCATAGTGACATACTTCCTCCAACAAGGCCATACCTCCTAATAGTGCCACTCCATTTGGGGCCATTTTCTTTCAAACCAATAGGGGAGAATAAAAAATATGATCAAAATATATTGTATTAAAAACATAAATGAAAATAATAATTTAAAAGGGGATATCAAACATAACAGTACAGATTTTAAATGAAGGCTTTTGGCCAGGCATGGTGTAATCCTATTACTTGGAAAGCTGAGGTTAGTAAATCATAAGTTCAAGGCCAGCCTAGACCCCAACTCAAATAAACAAACAAATGTATAAAATAAGACATGAAGCTGGTTATAGTGGCACATACCTTTACCAGTGTTCTCAGCCTGTGGATCATGACTCCTTTTGGGTCAAACTATCCTTTCACAGGGGTTGCATATCAGATATTTACATTTTGATTCATAATAGTAGTTATGAAGTAGTAAAGAAAATAATTTTATGGTTGGAGGTCACCACAATATGAGGAACTGTATTAAAGGGTCACAGCATTAGGAAGGTTGAGAACTTCCAACACTTGGGAGGCAGAGGCAGGTGGTTCTCTGAGTTCAAGGCCAGCTGGCTCTACAAAGGGCTACTCAGAGAAACTGTCTCAAAAAAATATGCTATGCTGTTTAGGAAGACCAGCTTTCTGCCTAGGCTAGAATTAGGACTGAACCAGGACAAGTCAACTTTGTCTGGCTCGGGGTCCAGGCAGTAACTGCCACCTTGTTCCACAGCTCAGCTTAACTATGGCTGTTTTAGAGTCTGACCACTTGGTGTCTCCACTGGACATGCTGCTCAACAAGAACTAGAACTTAACTACTGAATCCAGAACCCACCCTTCCCACTGAGGTAGAAAAAGTCAGAGGTCTCAGCTGAGAGAAATACTGAGAAATGCCAGCAACTGAATTTGAATGGTAGCAGAGCTGGCTGGTAGGTAGCTGAGATTCAGACTCCAAGAACAAGGGGCAGCCATGGGGGTACACTAAGGTATGTTTAATTTGAACACTCACCAAACCTACACAATTCTCTAACCCAGAACCAAGCTGCTAATCAGGATCCCCTTTCCTTTTTGTTGTCTGTCTCTCCCTCTAGGATGGACAAGTGGGAAGCAGGGGCTTCATTTGTCTTGTAAAGCCTAGCAACCCCAGGGCCAGGCTCAGAACACATCACCAGCATCTGTTGAATGAAACTTGGACAGAAATGCAGTAGTCACACCACTCCAGCACAACAGAGATGGGTGGGGACTTCCTCTGAGTCTAGGGCATCAGCTTCCAAGAACAATTGCAATTGTTCTTTGTAATGTTGGAGGAAGCCTTTATGGAATGGGCACGGCACCTGAGTGGAACTGAGACTTAAAGGTCTCAGTGGAGGGTGGAAGGTGTTGGTAGCCTAATTAATGAACCAGACACTGGGCAGTTCCATTTCCCTTTTTTCAAAAGTAAACAGCGTGATGAAAGGAAGGGGCAGGTTTCCATACCACACTTTGATAGGCCCAGGGAAGACAAGAAATATAAACCCGCAGCAATTCAGTAGAAACCAACCTGGGCTGCCTCTGCTGGTCTCCACTTCCCAACCACCTCCATCAAGCCTGGGCAGATGATGGAGAACAAACTGACCAATCAACCTAAGGATTTCTGGGGTCCTGAGAAAGACATTTGGAAAGTGATAGAACATGTATGAGGAATGAGGATGGAAGAGACAAAACTATAGGGGGATACTTCTTAGAGATAGGAGGAGGGACAAAGAAGCAGAGAAACAGACTCGGATAACCACACAGCTGCAGGCAATGGCCCAAGGCCCTCAGAGGGCCCATTTGGGCACAGAGATGGGGCACTCAAGCAGACCTCCAAAAACAGTTCTGCACGATGCCCCTCCATGCATTTCGATTAACATTTCTATGTGTGCTGTTTCACCAGGGCCTAGAGTTAACCAGCATTATCCAATAGAACTTTAAGCACTGATGGAAGTTTATAGAGCTGAATTTTTTGCTGTGGGATATTTGTACACTCTATGAAGCTATATTGCTGTGATTGGTGTATTAAAAAGCTGAATGGCCAATGGCTAGGAAGGAGGTATAGACAGGACTTCTGGCAGACAGAGGAAGTAAGAGAAGAGGAGACGTCAATGAGAATGGATATTCAATGAGATATGTAAGACATTCTAGGCCTGTAAGCCAAAGATGGATGCCCTATCATTACAGAAGAAACTTGGGTGACTGTCCAGGCAGCCAGATGTCTTTGTTGTTTCTTAATTTGGGAAGTTGCTTGCTCTGCACTTCCTGTTTAATCAGGTAATTTTATATCCTTCTCAGATCTTTGATTGGGTTAAAGACTAGATAGTTATAGTTTTACTGTTTTCCTTGTTACCAAATTCAGAAAAGAAACTTACATAAGAGATGGAAAGTTTATAAGGTTGAGAAACATAAAAGCTTAAGATGTTTATCGAAGAAGATGTTTTAAGGTCTAAAACGGTATTTTTAGGATGTTAATACAAGTTATAATAGAAAATAGTTTAGGTATAAAACTTTAGACTCATCAAGATAAGGTAGATAATAGAATAAATTCTCCTAATTTGCCAAATACAAATGGACTGAATGATGGCGTAAATCACAAACAATCCCACACCAGTTTGGAATTATGATTAATAGAATGGTTATTTATTTAAAGGGGAAAAAACTTACAGATCACCGTCCCAGACAACAGCCCTCTGCGCAATCAGGAAGGGAGCCTAGTCGTCAGAAGCGGAGCCGGAAGCCAGAGAGCGAGCGGAGGGAAGTGGCCGCATTTTTAAAAAGAGAGACCACGCCCCAATGGGCTGGTATCTCAGCGGCTATTGGCTAAAGGAGCAGAAGGAGCTCCCGCAACACCTCCCCCTTTTGTTTAAGTAAGAGAGTTCTAAACCTACTATGAAATTATATACAATAAGCACAAATATCCTATTCCAACTAGCTTAAGTCTTGTATAATAAATAACTTGGCCAAGTCATGAGAGGAAAGTAACTACATTTATATAGTCTTCAACCCCATCGAAGATCTGAGAAGGAAAATAATGTTACCTGAGTAATTAGGAAGTGCATTCAAACAACTTCTAAAACATGCAACAAATCACAGAGACAACTAGCTACCTGGACAATCACCCAAAGTCACGTTTGCAGCGTTGAAGCAACCAACTTTGGCTAAGGCCTAACGTAACTGACATACCATTTTCAAAGGCAAGAAACTTTTCAGAACTATCTTACCCTGTCTTGGCAGGATATGACAGTCCTGTTTTATCCATTTATGGATGCTCTGTATCTGTCAGTGGTTGAGGTATGGGCATTTCTTTGCCCAAAGGCCAGTTCTGCCAAGAAGAAAGGCTCCACGTGGAGTGTCTTTAGCCGGCGGCCGGGTGGCGGGACGCAGCCCCGCCGCTTCATACTACAACTGAACATTGTGAATGTAATTCTTTTTTTTTTATAGCATTCTTTTTTTAATTTACTTATTTATTATGTATACAGTGTTCTGTCTGCATGTACGCCTGCAGGCCAGAAGAGGGTACCAGATTTCATTATAGGTGGTAATGAGTCACCATGTGGTTGCTGGGAATTGAACTCAGGACCTCTGGAAGAGCAGTCAGTGCTCTTAATCGCTGAGCCATGTCTCCAGCCCGTGAATGTAATTCTTTTTTTTTTAAAAATTTTTTTTTTTAAATTTGTTTATTTATTATGTATACAATATTCCATCTGTGTGTATGCCTGCAGGCCAGAAGAGGGCACCAGACCTCATTACAGATGGTTGTGAGCCACCATGTGGTTGCTGGGAATTGAACTCAGGACCTTTGGAAGAGCAGGCAATGCTCTTAACCTCTGAGCCATCTCTCCAGCCCCCCGTGAATGTAATTCTTATTTGATACTTGTTCTTATTGTATATAATTTTACTGTATTAGAGTTAAAACCTTTCCTTTTTATTTAGACAAAAGGGGGAAATATTGTGGGGTATCTGTACACTGTATGAAGGTATATTGCTGTGATTGGTGTAATAAAAGCTGAATGGCCAATAGTTAGGCAAGAGGTATAGGCATGATTTCATGGGAGAAAAAGGAAGAAGAGGAAGAATCTAGGCACAGAAGACAACAAGAGACAGGGAGAGGAAATAGAAGGTGCAAGATGTAAGAGAAGTAATAACACATAATAGGACATAAATTACTATAAATGGGTTAATTTAAGTTGCAAGAGTTAGTTAGAGACAGGCCTAAGATATAAGATGAGCGTTCATAACTAATAAGAGGTCTCTGTGTTATTGGTTGGGAGCTGGTTGGTAGGACAGCTCTACCTGTGGCTGTCCTAGCTTCCACATTGGACAGTGACAGTTCAAGGCACCATCACCCCTCGTGCAGTGAGCAAAGCTGCCTCTTGGTAGTTGTATCCCTTCTCTGTCCTTCCGTTATCTCACACTGTTAGGGAAACAGGCTCATCCCTTATTGTGCCTCCAGGGACCATTAAACAATGCTGGTGGGCTTGAATTTCATGTAAAACAACTATGTAAGATGCTTTGGGGGCTAGATGTGTAGCTCAACTGGTACAGTATTTCATTAGCAGGCACAAATCCCAGGGTTAGCATAACATAAAAAGATATGGTGGTGCATGCTGATAATCTCAGCATTCAGAAAGTGGAGACCAGAAGATCCAAAGTTCAAGGTTTTCCTTGACTACATAGTCAGTTTTAGGCTAGGTTGGGCTACATAACACATTATCTCAAAATAAAATAAAGCTTTTTCCTGTGATTGGTTTTAATTTCTATTTCCAGGACTCATGTTGTTGTATGATAAATATTTAGTCTAAATAAATGCAAGTTAAATGCAGTTGTATGAGAGTTTCCTCTTTCTTCTTCCAGAGTCCATCTGAGTCTCAGGAAAATTTCAGGTATGTGTCCAACAGCCAAGTTTTGGGGAGGGGGGATATGTTGTGGAATAATTTTTTTGTACACTGTGGTTATGTGCTTGGTTTAATAAAAAGTTGAATGGCCAATAACTAAGCAGGATTTTCGGGGCAGAGAGAACACTAGGAAGAAGTGTAGAGTTGAGATACCAGGAGAAGCAGGAAAGCAGGATGGACGGTACATAGATGAGGTAAACAAACCTTGGGGCAGCACATAGATTAATAGAAATATGGGTTGATTTAAGTTATAAGAGCTAGCAAAAACAAAAACAAAAACAAACAAAAAAACAAGCCTAAGCTATCAGCTGAGCTGTCATAATTAGTAAGGAGCCTCTTTGTGATTATTTGGGAGCTGGCTGACAGGAATGAAAAATCCACCTACAAGGACATGAGAAAACTTAGAGGCCACTGTCTGTGCTGGCATCTAACTCTGATCTATGCTTCCACCTCCAAGCATAAAATCATGGTCTATTTAGTCTCTGAGTTATAGGATTCCTGCCACCCCTACAGGAACGGAGGAGCAAGGCAGAGTCCCTGAGAGTCCTCAGAGGCCTGCACCTGTCCACATGCGCCTATGTCTCCTGACCCTGACAGATACAATAAAGACAGCTGGTGTTTATCAAGCATCCCATATGTGCTAGGTGTAGTATTTTAACAGCACTAACCCAGTTAGTCTTGACAAAAGCCCACAGGCATACAAGCTTTGCTACTCCTTCCCATTTGAGAAACTGAGACATAGGAAAGTACAGCGGCTGGAAAATCTCAAACAGAAAGGATATTCTCCTCTTCCCCACCCCCTCTAAGATTTCCTTATTTGGGGCTGGAGAGATGACTCAGTGGTAAAGAACACTTGCTGCTCTTGCAGATGATTCTGGTTTGATTCCTAGCACCCACATGGCAGCTCACAACTATTAGCAACTCCAGTTCCAGGGAATCCAACACCGTCATCTAGATTCCTTGGGAACCTGCACAAGGATGACTCACACATATAAATAAAAATACATCTTTGAAAATAAATAAAATTGCCCATGGGCAAAGGAGAGATTAGCATGGAGAAAACAGGTATAGAAGCTGGACTAACTTGAGTGTACTTTAAGACTGGGCGATGGAATAATACAAGTGTTCTGTGTAATTATTAAAACAAAATTGAATTTTAATTAATTCCCTAGAACTTGAAAGCAAAATGAAGTCAATGTACCAAACTGTGAATTAAATTGATGGTGCAAGTGTTTAGAGAAGAATTATTTCAAATGACTTTAAAGCAGAATTTGATTATATATTCCCACCAGAATATACCCAAAAGGCAAGAACAAAAAATGTTTTTAATTTTAAAATGTCTCCCACAAGTATTATCATTAATAAAATCATTTTTATAGATATTGTAAGATGAAGCAAATGAATCTAATGGTACCATTAAAAACCAGGTTTGGGGTCAGCAATGAGGCACACTGGGTAAAGCTGTTTGCCCCCAAGATTGATCACCTAAATTCAACCCCCAGTACCCACTTGGAGAAAGGAAAGAACTGAATCCCCTGAGTTGTACCCTGACTTCTGCATGTTATGGCACACCTGTGCATGTACATATACATATAACATAAATAAATAAAAATGTATTTTTTAAGCCAGGTTTTTCTTTAGTGGTGAGGAGGAGGTAGAACGATTATAAGAGTCAGAGTTGGGGAAAATTTAGCCAGAGTTGGGCTAAACAGTATGCTGTGGCCATGACAAGACTCATCAACTCATAACAGCCATGGCTGTCTGCACAAGATTTGAGCAAAATGCTGGGTAGTGGTGGCGCATGCCTTTAATCCCAGCACTCGTGAGGCAAAGGCAGGTGGATTTTTGTGAGTTCTAGGCCAGCCTGGTCTACAAGAGCTAGTTCCAGGACAGGCTCCAAAGTTACAGAGAAACCCTGTCTCGAAAAACAAAACAAAACACAAAACAACAACAACAAAATCTGAGCAAGATCAAGCCAATCAACACTCTAGCATGGAGAGCAGAGAGACACACAGGACCCCCACCTCTAACAGAGGACCTATTGGCAGCTGATGGCTACTGGGGAAAGCAGAGCCAGTTTTGTTCATGCTTGCTTTTGGTTTTTTTTTAGGCGTGGCCCCTGGTAAATTGACCATCCTCCAATGAAAGGCTCCATACCCAGTTATATATGGGTGCTCCTAAATGGACTGTTAAAACAAAACAAAACAAAAAAAGCTACCATGTTTAGAAGGAGATATGGAAAGGGATCTCACTATGTAACCCTATCTGGTCAGAAACTCTACACACAAACCAGACTGGCCTTGAATTCAGAGATCTACCTGCCTCCATTAACTGAATGCCAAGTGCTGAGATTAAAGGTGTGCATCACCACTATGCCCAGCCAAATACACACACACACACACACACACACACACACACTTTTTAAAAATCAGGTTCTTGGCACAAGAGAAAAGAAGCACAAAAATAAAGTCAAAGGCCAGGCTGATGGTACAGGTCTTAATCCCAGTTACTCAGCAGACTTCAAGCAGAGAGTAGAAGGCTCCAAGTCAGACTGTACAACTTAGTGAGACTGACTCAAAACTACAAGAACCAATGATAGAGATGGAGATCAGTGATAGATGATTACCTAAATGCACAAGGCCCTAAATTCAATCTCTGTTCTGCTGCGGGATAATGCTCTTGTACACTGTAAAGATTTGCCACTCACACTGGTTTCATAAAATGCTGCTTGGACAGTAGCCAGGCAGGAATATAGGCGGGTCAGTCAGACTAAGAGAATTCTGGGAAAAGGCAGAGATGTAGTCTTCAGTCAGACTCAGAGGAAGCAAGATGAGAATGCTTCACTGAGAAAAGGTACCAAGCCATGTGGCTAAGCACAGACAAGAATTATGGGTTAATTTAAGTTGTAAGAGCTAGTTAATAATAAGCCAGAGCTAATAGGACAAACAGTTTATAATTAATATAAGCCTTTGTGTGTTTCTTTGAGACTGAACAGCTGCAGGTCCAGGCAGGACAGAAACTTCCATTTACACTATACTGCAAAAAAAAAAAATAAGCAAACAAATAATAAAAAAGTTAAAACACACCAGATGGTGGTGGCATACACCTTTAATCCCAGCACTTGGGAGGCAGAGACAGATATCTGTGAGTTCGAGGCCAGCCTAGTCTACAGAACTAGTTCCAGGGCAATTAGGGCTGTTACACAAAGAAACCCTGTATCAAAAAACAAAAAACAAAACAAAACAAAAAACAAAAACAAAAAGAAAAGTTAAAACAACATAGTCCTAAATTGAAAGTTAAAATATCAATTATGGATTCTGGATTGCTTACAATTTCTGATGCTCTACTCATTGAAAGGTACTAAAATTTCATTTTATTTACTTTTATTATGTTTTATTATATTTTTGATTTTTTGAGACAGGTTCTCTATGTATCACCAGATGGCCTGGAACTAGCTATGTAGACCAGGCATCTCAAACTCACAGAGATCCACCCTCTGAGTGCTGGCATGAAAGACGTGCACCAGGGCTGGGCATGGTAGCACACACCTTTAGTCCTTTAACCCCAGCACTCGGGAGGCAGAGACAGGTGGATTTCTGTGAGTTCAAGGCCAGTCTGGTCTACAAGATCTAGTTCCAGGCCGGGAGGTGGTGGCGCACGCCTTTAATCCCAGCACTCGGGAGGCAGAGGCAGGCGGATCTCTGAGTTCGAGGCCAGCCTGGTCTACAAGAGCTAGTTCCAGGACAGGCTCTAGAAACTACAGGGAAACCCTGTCTCGAAAACAAAAACAAAAACAAAAACAAAAACAAAAAAATCTAGGTCCAGGACAGGCTCTAAAGCTACAGAGAAACCTGTCTTGAAAAACCAAAAAACAAACAAACAAACAAAGAAACCCTGTCTTTAAAAAACAAACAAAAAACAAAAAAACAACCTCCCAACAAAGACAAACAAAAGAGCAAAGGCCAGGGAGTCAGGGGGACAGGGGATTACAAGGGGGGTTAAAGGGTCAGGGGGATAGGAAGTTGGTTCCTGCTATGTACAGGCAAAAAAGGACAATTCAACTGGGGTAGTCAAATAGAAAAGAAGGACTGGATTAGATTAGCAAGAGTTGGAGACAGATGATGTGGGGCTGAGGGAAGGGGAAGAATGAGGGGGTGAAGCTTTCTAGTTTGGCAGGCAGATGGTGGTGTCATTCACTGAATGAGAAAGGAAAGGAAGAGGAAAAGCAGGTCTGGAAGCTCAGCTTTGGAGCTGATGTTGTGAGCGAGTACCTGAGGAATGTCTGGAATGGGATGAGATGTCTCCACTGAGGTTATGGGGCTAGGGCTCAGACCTCATTTCCCCTCATCCACTGAAATCCAGGCAGTTTCCCCAAATCAGAAACCAGTGTATATACAGCTTCTCCCTATGACTGGACCACTTCCCCCCCCTCCCCCGCAAGCTGGTCACAGGACCAGTCCCTTTTAAACATTCAGATATCAGAGCAGTTGTCATCTAAACAGAAAATCCTTCCCCAGGATCCAAGCTACAGGCGGTGTCAGAACAGCTAAATATCTGCAGTCTGATCTTGTCATGATGCTATTGCATAAAACCAGCTTCCAGGGCCAAGTGGTGGAGGCACACACCTTTAATCCCAGCACTTGAGAGACAGATGTAGATGGATCAAGTTCAAGGCCAGTGTGAGTTCGAGGCCAGCCTGGTCTATAAGAGCAAGTTCCAGGACAGCTAGGGCTGTTTCACAGAGAAACCCAGTCTTGAAAAGCAAAACAAAACAAAACAAAATCAACTTCCAGAAGAAGGAAGAAAAAAAAAGTTGGTTAGCAGATACAGAACTGAAGCTAGAAAGAAAGAATAAATCCTTGCTACTATAGGATTGTTACAGGTTACTATAAGAAACAGCACCTTCAAAGGTGTTAGAAGAGGGCTCAGTTGATAAAGCGTTTGTGAACAAGCTTGAAGACCTCAGTTCTGTCTTCAGAACCCATGAGAAAACTGACTCCACAGAGCTGTACTCAGACCTCCACACGAGCTACGGCACACATGCCTCCCCGCCCCACCACATCATGCACATACATAATAAAATAATAATAGATACATAATTTAACTTAAAAATGAAGATGAAAGGGAGGGTTCTTGAGTACTGACACACAAAGTTGATACCCACCCTCCAACACACACACACACACACATAAAGGAGGAAGAGAAAAGATTTTTAATATTCTCACCAAAAAAAAAAAAAAAGTGACGTAAGGGGTATGCTAACCATCCTGGCTGCGTCCTAGAAAACATGAAATTTCAAGCACCAATAACAAATAAAAATTTTAACTTCCAGAAACTCAGAGCTCGTACCAGTGAACACTGATTTCTCTCTCGCCCAGGGGTCTGTGGTCAGCTGGCTCAGGCAGGGCTCCAAGCCTTGGGTCACGCACAGTTGCCTCACATGTCCACTCATCCTATGTCCAGCCAAAGGACTCCCTGATGCCTGGTGTTCTCATGGCCAAGGACAATTGCTCAAGAGGTGGAAAGGGAAACACTCAGGGCCTTGGAGCTGGCTGCTGCCACTTCCACACATCAGATTCTTTTGGCCCAAGCAAGTCACATGGCTAAGTCCAGTATCAACAGGGTGAGGAAGTATATTCCTCTCCAAGTGGGGAGGGCTGGGTGAAGTGAATATTTGCTGAGCAATAACACAATCTACCATATGACCCCAAATCTTTTTTTCTCCTAGAGAGCCACAACATAGAGCAACACATCCCTTAGAAAATGCCATCTTCTATGAATGAATGAATGAATGAATGAGTGAATGAATGAATGGAGAAAATGTGCCTTTCAAAGCACAAAGATTCTCTCTACTCTTGAAATAAGGAACCTGAGGATCCTAGAAGGGAAGTGACTGGCCCCACAACCATAGAAACCAGCCAGTCTGGCTCCTGTCCTGCTCCCCACGGAGAAGGAATTATGCACCACAAACACGACTTTCTTGGTAATCAAAGCCATATTACTCACCCTGTCCTCTCACCAAGGCTTGGTGAACAGGTATATAACCACTGGTGAACAGGTATATAACCATCCGGTAAGAAAGGTCATGTGCTGATTCAGTCTCAGTTCTCACTCTGAATCCAGGTAGTACTTTGGTTCGTCATTTTCAGTTTCCCAAGCCCCAAATGCTAAGTGTATGTTGAATGGATGAGTCATCCATACTGTGAAATTTTAACCACTGCTGAAGTGTTCTGTGAATTCTGCGGTCTGCCCCACTGGGGCCTACCCTAATGTACAGACAGTTAGTGAACCTGAAGTATCAAACACACAGTGATCTAAAAGTGAGAGACAGAGGCATAGGAAATGTTTAGAAGGGCATGAATCAGATAAGCAATCCGCAACCCTTTTGAATTGGGGTTACTTAAGACGTTAAACTGCTTTTAGGTTTGTGTGTTCTGTAAATGGCTCAGTGAATATAATTTGCTTCCATAGGTATGAATTCAGGTTATGTTTCTGTTGAATAGGCTACAATCAGAAATGGGTGTGGCATATGGATTCAATGGGTATTTCCCATCTGGAAATGCTTTCAAGTTTATACTAGCATGCAAAAAGCAATTACTTGCTTGTTGAAACTCTTGAAAATCCTCCTCCTCCAGAATCAACTCCTACACATTTGCCTGAAGCCTGTTTTCAGAAACAGAGTCAATTTCTAGCCACTCCTTCAGTGGCCAAGGAAGTGAGTACCTGCCATGTTGCCAAGTGCTGAGTGAGCCACCAACAGGCGGGGAAACAGGTGGTGGCCAAAGTCGGCTAGGCCTACATTCATCCCATAGCTGACATGGATGGCACCGGACCATGAACCAGACAGCGTGCTAAGTGCTCCTCATGGATTATCACGTTTAATCCTTGCAACAAGGTGATGAGGTAGGCGCTATTATTACACTGCTTTATAGCTGTGGAAACCAAAGTGCAGAGAGGCAAAGGAAATTGCCCAAGGTCACATAACTAGCAGATGGCTGAGCTGACATTTGACTCTGGGGCTGTGCTCTAGAATACTCCCCTACACCGTCTCCTATTAAGAACTCGCCCACATTCCTGGAGCAGCAAGTGGCAGAGTCAGAAATCATAGCAGAAACCCTCATCCACCACGCAAGACTCTGCCCTGAATGGCCAAGTCACCTTTCTCCTTCCAACCCTCCACATTTCTGGATGCTACACTAACATGCTGGGGACCCTGGGGAGTCACCCTGAGCTTCCTTCTTCATGGCAACAAACCGAAACATTCCTTACCCTAGGAAGTTGTAGGGGGCTCATTCTAGAAGCTCCTCCTATCAAACATGGCAGATACTCAAGCTACGTCTGTGTGCTTCCTGATTTCTAGGATTGGCTGCAGTTAGCTAAGTGCTTCCAGGAGTGAATCCATTCAACAATCTCCATTACTAGTGATGTGCTGGGGGGGGGGGGGGCAGGGGCAGGAAAAGGCCAGAGGCGTGCACTGGGTAAAATGTCAAGGGTTGTAAAGTGCCCACAAAACTCAATTGAGGGAACACTGGAATAAACAATCCCCAGAAGGAGGCAGCTTGGTTCGTCATCTTTCCTGTTTTTCCAGCTTGGCCCAGTTCCAAAACCTCATCTTAATCTTGTCAGGATTTTGGCCCTCTGCCCCAGGAAGGAGACGCCAGGAGGCTTAACATGAGCCAAGTCTTCAAGGAAGTGATGTCTTTTGTGGGTCGAGAGAAAGCGAGCAGCTTTCTGGAAGGAAGAAGGTGGCAAGGACAGAAACAGGCAAGGGTCAGCTAGCCAGTTCTCCCTGGAGCAGCAAAAAAGCTGAGGTTTAGAATGAGGCAAGGTTTACTCATGATGTCGCTAGCAGGGCTGGGGGTAGCGATGTACTGTGGACTGCATGGCCTAGCTGCTTTCCACACAGCAGCCTTCTCTCCTCATTCCTTACAACTTCTTCCGAAAACATCTCCCTTGCCTGCACTGGGGACTTCAGAACCTAAATGTGGGTCCCATTGGCACTGGAAGAGGACACAGTGGCTGTAAAGACATTAGTGCAAAGACTGTAGCTGGATTAGTGACTTTTCCTGTTATGATAATAGACCCTGACAAAGGCAATTTAAGGGAGAAAGGGCTTAGGAGGGTTCAGAGTTTGTGGGTCCAGTCTGTCATAGCAGGGAAGGCAGCTGGACACACATCAGCAGTCAAAACGCAGCTCAGGTGAGTGCTTATTTTTATCTGTTTCTCCTTTTCATATTATCTACATCCCATTCCAGAAAATGGTATCACCCACAGTGGGTGGATCTTTCTTCCCAACTCAGTTAACCAAATCAAGATAACCCCTTCCAGGCATGTCCAGAGGCCTGTCTCTAATGAATTCTATATGCCCTAAAATAATAACTGACATTAACCATCACGTTGGCCACGTGGGAACTGGTGATGAGACTATCTAAAGGAGTTAGCCTGTCCTGGACACTTTTAACCTGTTACATCACCTCATCGGCTCACTAGCCTTTAGAAGATTACATCCCATCTTGTAGATGTCACCTGGAAGAGACAGTTCCTTTTCAACTCTGTCCATAACTGTTTCCCAAATTCCAGACCAGGCTATCCACTTTAACTTGAGCATGCCCGTTTGAGTAACCCTCATATTTCTGGAACTCTGAGCAGTTCTAAATTTAGCATCTTCCCCTCCCACAGATTTCTGGTTCCCAATCACAGTTTCCATATTCAGAGCCATAATCATGAGCCTTCATCTATCCATCTCCAAATAACAGCCTGGACCATGGGTTCAACCTCTGACTCTCTCCCAGACACAGGCTTCTCTCTGCTCTGAGATGTGTGGCGTAGTTTAGAATTCATGCTAATGAAACTAATTTTAATAACATTTTAAACCCAATTTTCAAAAAAATGTTGTTATTCTAACATGTAATCAATGCAAAAATTATTGACATTTTGAAGCTGGAGGATAATGACTCAGCAGTCAAAAGCACTTTCTGTTCTTGCAGAGGTCTTGGATTTAGTTCCCAGAACCCCCATGGCAGCTCACAACCATCTGTAACTTCCAAGTTCCAGGGGATCCAGTACTCTGTTATGGCCTCTTCAAAGATACTATGTACACAGTGAGCACACGTAGATGCAGGCAAAACTGCCATACACATGCAACAAAAAATAAATACATTTTTCAGTATTATTGACATTTTATATGTTGTGTGTACCTTACACTCATAGCCCATCTTTATTTGAAGGATCCAGTAACACCACGAGCCAGTAGCTCGTGTTTAACAACACATCTTTAAAGAATGTTTAAAGCTGGCCGACCTGTTTTCTGTTCTGGGGGACAGTAATTCTGAGAAATATTCTAGGCATTCTTCAGGAGGAAAACAGCAGTTTAAGTCAAATAAGTATTGAAAACAGTAACAAAGTGAAACTGAGTTTTCTACTTTAAGGACCTCCCAGAGTCCTCTCTGTGCTTACACAAAATGTGATATTAGAAACAGAACAGAAAGTATGTAGCATTTCCCTTAATTTATCTGAGCTCAGAGGTCTGTTTTCAGAAAATATTTCTGAGGACTGGTGCACAGAGGAGTACACTCTTGCAAATGTGGTTTGGGACACATATCCTTGACACAGTAGGGTCCCCAGATCCACAAAGGAAGAACTTGGAACTCAAAGAACCACCTCAAGTGTCTCTAAACTTGAACCACGACTACCGGGCTGACATACACTGGAACGCTAAAGAGGACAGGACTGGAACTGGTTGGCAAAGGTTCCAGTATATTTGAGTTTAAAACGAAAAAAGAGGGATGTGTGTCCGTGGGGTGTGTGTGTGTGTGTGTGTGTGTGTGTGTGTGTGTGTGTGTGTGTGTGTAATTGTTTAAAATGAAAATGAAAGGATGGGGGCAATGGCTCTATTGGTAGGATTTTTTTTTTTTAAAGTAAAAGGGATAAAGTGCTGGTGCCTAAGCATGAGGACCCGACTTTGAATTCTCAGTATCCATGTAAAAAGCTGGACATGGTAGCGCAATTGCTGGGGAGAGGAACACAGGAGTCTAGAACACTAGCTGACAGTTGAGCTGAATGGTAAGCTCTGGATTCAGTAAGAGACTCTGTCTCAAAAAATAAGGTTGATGCTGGGTGGCGGCGGTGGTGGTGGTGGTGGTGCACAACTTTAATCCCAGCACTGGAAAGGCAGAAGCAGAAGGATTTCTGTATTTGAGGCCAGCCTGGTCTACAGAGTTGAGTTCCAGGATGGTAAAAACAAAAAATTAAATTAAATAATAAATAAGGTGGAGAGTAACTGAGGAAGACACCTGATGCTTGCTGACCTCTGGCCTCCATACACACACATATACATACACAAACACGTATTACATATACAATATATGCACACAAACTAGGGCTAGGGAGATGGCTCCGCAAGTAAGCGCTCTTGCTGATCTTCCAGAAGACCCAGGTTCTATTTCCAGCACCCACGTGCCAGGTCACAGCCATCTGTAACTCTAGTTCCAAGGAATCCAAGGCCCTTTCTGGCTCTTTAGGCACCACACATGTATGTGATACAACACCCAATACATATAAAATGAAAATAAAACCACCTAAAACTACTTGAGTGAACTGGCCAATTCAGTAGGTGATCTTGTGAGATGATGGTTTCTCACACCAAGGGCAGTCAAAGCTCCAGTGCCCTGACGGGTGGATTGGAAGCTCCTCCCAGACTCTCTAGTTTCCCTTTTTAGAAACCTTAGGTGGGGGAAAAAGCAGTAGTGGGAAAAAGAGTTTGAACTCAGAGGAAGTGATAAGAAATGCCCTGGGCCCTTTCTTAAGAACACACTAACTGCTGGGAGTGGGGGTGCACACCTTTAATTCTAGCACTCAGGAGACAGAGACAGGTCGATTTTTGTCAGTGTGAGGTTGGCCTGGTCTACAGAGTGAGTTCCAGGACAGCCAGGATTATGTAGAGATCCTGTCTTAAAAACACAAGAACACACTAATACTCTGGAGGCTCCAGAGGAAGATCAGTTTGTGGCCCAAGTTCCTCTGAAGCTCCAGACTGTTGGTTCAGCTCAGAGGACTCTTGACACTGACAACTGAGATCAGTCTTGATCTCTCATAGACCACCATGTGTCTGGGTGGTGGTCAGGAAGATTTTTCTTTTGAAATTGCACTGGTGGACAAAAGCAGGCAAACCCCATCTCTGCTGGGAAAGTCATCAGAATAGTGGTCACCTTTGGGACTTTGTGGTAAGGAGGAAGCAGGGGGAGGGCTCGAGGCGTTGGCAATGTTTAACTTTTTTATTATGTAGGTCATAAAGGTGTGTTCAGTTTTTCAAATTTATCAAACTGTCCATTTGTATTTTCTCTCTCTTCTGTGTGTGTGTGTGTGTGTGTGTGTGCGCGCGTAGGTACATGTGTGCTCCAGCACCCATGCAGAGGTCAGAGGACAGCTTCTCGGGATGTTAGTTCTCACCTTCCACCTTGCTCTTAATGCAGGGTCTCTCTGGTTATTGACTGGACTGCACATTGACATGAAAGTTGTTTGATTATCCAGCTTGCCGTCTGAGTATTTGCCATCCGAGTGCTGGTGTTACCAGACGTGGATCAATCACAACTCTCTTTTCTACTTTTTCCTTCATATGGTCTCACTATGTAGCCCTGGCTGTCCTGAAATTCACAATATATAATTTTAAGGCTGGCCTTAAAATCATAGATATCTCTTGCCTCTTCCAAGTGCTGGGATTAAAGGTATGTGCCACAATGCCAGCTCTCAAATCTGGCTTTTTGTGTGGGTGGCAGAGATTGAGTTAATGTTACCAAGTCATCTCCCCATCCTGAGCCCATTTATTTTTATTTTTTATTCTCATGTACATAGGTGTTTTGCCATAGTTGTAGGGTCTCCTGGGCGTGTAACTACAGACAGTGTGGGCTGCCATGTGGGTTCTGGGAATTGAACCCTCTGGAACAGCAGTCAGTGTTCTTAACCACTGAGCCATCTCTCCATTTCCTCCTGAGCCCATTTTTATGTGCAGTTTTTAATATTACATATTGATAGACTTTCATAAATTACTTTTATGATGATGAACTGCATTATACAACTAAGAGAAAAATTGTATGACTGATAAACCCAACAGGCTAAAAAAAACTTAACAGGCTAGTCTGAGATTTGAGCTGGGGAGGAAGAGGGTTAACCACCAGCCAGGTGTTTTTCCCATATAGAGTCTAAATAGTATGTTTTTGGCTAAAGTGCAGCTAAAGGTTAGTTGTGCTGTAGAAAGGTCCATAACCATCAAAATCCAGAGAGAAGGAATTAAAACAGTTACGTTATAGCATCCAGGAGCCCATAGGAATTGTACGTGGATGTACCTGCAAGCCCAGGCCTTTCTGAATTGGGTCTGTGTCCCCATGCCTTAGCATAGGGTAAGACACTCAGCTAGCTGTCTTCTTCCTTCTTCTTAGATTTCAGTTGTGTCTTGAGAACCAGAAATGTCCAAGCCCACTGTGAAAAGGACTGCTGTGCTCCATTTAGGGCCAGCAAGGATCACAAAGGCAAGCAAAGCTGGGCTGAGAATGGAAGGGGAAATGAAACCCTGCTACAGCTTACATGTGCTCAAGCAAAGAAGCCACCTGCGGTCAGTTGAAGTGTGGCTGGGGTAGAGAGGGTAGTAGAGCAGTGGGGGTAGTCAAGACGGTAGATTTCAGGCAGAGATGGGGGCAAATAAAGATAACAGTGGTTAAGAATAACGGGCAATACATCATAGGGTGAGAACAGCATGGGTCTAGGGTAAGGAGAAGGTGGGTTTCAGGTGGTAGAATTGAGAGGTCAAAGGAAACAACGGTTAATAAGCCACAACCTTTGCACAGAAGAAAGATACTCGACTTGGAACCATGAGGCACTGACAAAACATGCAGCTCAGCAGTTCTCTCATCTGGAAGATTGGGACTGTAATAGTTCCTTCCTCTTGGGGTCATTGAGAGAGTGAAGCCAACTGAAGCATACAATATGTACAGCTGAGCACAGCCAGGTGCATAGCTACTCAGGATGCTGAGACAGGAGGATTGCTTGATTCCAGAAGTGCACAGCTAGTTTGAGTGACAGAGCAAGAAACCCATCTCAAAAACAAAATATTGTATAAATTTTGTAGTTTTCTGTAAATAAATAAGTGTTGATGATGAGAAGAAACTTCTGGCTTCTAAAAGGAGCTAAGGTAGGCCATCTGGAGAGCCAACAACAACCAAAAATCCAAAGAGGGGGGAAGCGAGAGAGACACCCCCAGAGGAGGGGCTCTGACTCCAGGAAGACATGTATGTTTATGTAAAGTGCTATGTTTGGGCATACCAGGTTCTGGGAGGAAGAAGGCCCGTAATATACTAGCTTCTCAGAGGACCTGACGGTACATGTGCATATACACATTTTTAAACTGCTTAGCCTAAAAAAAGGAAGCAGATGAGACAAGAGGCCCACACTCATGCATGAATGGAAGTCTGTGAACCCAGGACATGCCGTTGGGGTAAAGAAGGCAGCAAAGGAAACAGAAGGCTTAGAGAACCAAAACAGCTTGTAGTAGGATGGAATAGGAATTAGCTGAGCTATCATGTAGCCCAGAGAAGGTTCACAGAGGCTGGTGACTGAAGTTTGAATGAGCTGATGGATGGACAGTTGGAAAAACTGCATTTCTGAAGGAAGAGTGATAGTAAAGACCCTGGCTATGTTTCTGTTCTGCTTGACACATTAGAAGTTTACTGGTAGTTCAGCCTGGTCTACAGAAGCAATTTCCAGGACAATCAGGGCTATAAAGACATTCTCCAGAAATTTGTGCAAATGCATTCCTAGTGTTGTGCTTCCTGGTTCTGAACACAAATAGGAAAAAATAAATTTCAAATAAATTGTGTTGCCATTTTTTTTTTAAAAAGCAGAGGATTTGTGTTTGGGATTACTCAGCATCACTGAGGGGATTTGGAGACCACAGCATTGTCTTTTTCTCTCAAGTATGTAAGGCTGGATCCCCTGTCCTGGGGGCTCTCTTACAAGGTTCCAGACGTCCATGTTGTAATTGATACGTTACTCCATCCAGGTAGAGGGAGGCTGCTGCGGTGAACTCCGACCCGCAGTAGTACTAGCAGGGTCTAACATCAAACAGACATGGAGATATGACAGAGTAATTTAACTGCACTGCAGAAGCTGACGAGGAACATCTGTCTTCCTGGCTTCTCCACATTCACTGCCAGAGCCCACTGCTGGTGCCCAAAGCAGAGTCCTGAAAAATTAGAGATGTCTCCTGCAGGCACTTTGGGAGGAAAAGATCTCTGGGACCCTGAAAGATAAGCCATCCTGAAAAACTAGTCCTCTGAGTCTATCTTCAAGAAATTTCCTGGGGGTAGGGGCCCAGAGCTGTGAGAGTGAGGGTGGAAGCAGCTTGTGGCTCTTTAGAGGCAAAGAATGCTGTCTCTTTCAAAGGGATATCTCCTCTAACTGACTATAAACTAGACTAGCGCTTTTTCAAGGAGGTTGGGATGATCCAATAGCTCTGAACTAGAAATCAGCAGACCCTCTTTCTTATCAGATGTGTGCTGTCCATCAGCAGTAGCACCACACACGCACTCACGTACGCACTCACGCACTCACGCACTCACGCACTCGCGCGCGCGCGCGCGCGCGCGCGCGCGCGCGTCTTGGCCCCAGGCTACTCCAGTCGCTACCGCATTACATTCCTCCTTGTTTATAGTGAAACCTTCTGAACTACTTGTCTAAACTTGCTGCCTCCATTTCCTGATCTTCTACTCACTTACCAACCCAGGCCCATCCCTAAAATAAGGCTGTGCTTCCAGGCCCTCCCGATGACCTCATCTATTTGAATTACTTCAGGTATTACTTCAATGCTGTTAACTTCCAGTATCTCTCCTGAGCTCCAAAGCTATGTGTCCTACTGCCTACCAGACAGACATCCTGACTCAGCTGAAACACGATCACTTTAAGCTTTCCATGGGCAGAGCTGAATTCATCATCTTTTTCTCAAACCAAGTTGTTCTTGCTAGCTGTATGTCAACTTGACATAAGCTGTAGCCATCTAAGACGAAAGAACTTCCATTGTGAAAATGTAAGATGGGGCTATAGGCAAGTCTGTACAGCATTTTCTTTTTTTTTTTCCTTTCTTTTCTTTTTTTATATTTCCGAGACAGGGTTTCTCTGAGTAGCCCTTGTTGTCCTGGAACTCACTTTGTAGACCAGGCTGACCTCAAATTCCTAGAACTTCACCTACCTCTGCCTCCTGAGTGTTGGGATTAAAGACACATTCCTGGTTTGTATTTTCTTAATTAGTGATTGATGTGGGAGGGCATAGCCCATTGTGGGTGGGACATCCCTAGGCTGGTGGTCCTGGGTTCTATAACACAGCAGGTTGAGCAAGAAATAGGGAACACTCTTCCATGACCTCTGCATTGGCTCCTGCCTCCAGGTTCCTGCTCTATTTGAGTTCCTGTCCTGACTTCCTTCAAGGATGAACAATGATATAGAAGCATAAGCCAAATAAAACTTTTCCTCCCTAAGTTTCTTTTGGTCATGGTGTTATGTTACAGCAATAGCAGCCCTAACTAAGAGATAGGTCAACTCCCAGAATTCCTGGTTCTTGTGAATTGTACCTCCAACCCCATGTTTCACTTCTCCCCCATCACTTTCCCAGACATATATTATCAATCACTGACATCAACCCTAAGCTATGAATACCACCCTCCACTGCCAGTTTCTTTCCATCCTCATGACTGTTTGGCTGACCAGGACCATCAACATCATTGTATATGGGGAGGAGGGTTTGTGTGTACATGTGTGTATGAAGGCGAGAGTCATGTCAGGTGTCTTTTTGTTGTTGTTATTTTTGTTTTGTTTTTTCGAGACAGGGTTTCTCTGCAGCTTTTTTAGAGCCTGTCCTGGAGGCTAGCTCTTGTAGACCAGGCTGGTCTCGAACTCACAGAGATCCGCCTGCCTCTGCCTCCCAAGTGCTGGGATTAAAGGCGTGCGCCACCACCTGGCTTCATGTCAGGTGTCTTAATCACTCTCATGTTTCTTTTTATTTGTAGGTTGGGTTTGGTTTTGAGACAGGGTCGTTCACTGAACCTGGAGCTTCACTAAATGGTCTGGGCATCCCGTCCTAGGGATCATCCTGGCTCTACTTCCCTGGAGCTGGGATTACAGGCATGTGTTTCCACTCTCCGTTTATTTTTTATACAGGATCCAACTCAGGTTCTTATGCTTGTTTTGCAAGCACTTTATCACCTGAGCCATCTCCTCAGGCCAACATTATTATTTTTGTTTACATGAAACAACCACCTTCCTAAGGTCTTCTTCAAATCTACTTTTTATTCAAAAGGTAACATTACCTATAATGCATATTGATTATGTTTCTCTATTGCTGGTGGCTCATAGTGACTTCCTGTTGCCGTGAGGACAAACTGCTTTTTCCTGAACCCAATTCAAGAAATCCGGGCTGGAGAGATGGCTCAGAGGTTAAGAGCATTGCCTGCTCTTCCAAAGGTCCTGAGTTCAATTCCCGGCAACCACATGGTGGCTCACAACCATCTGTAATGGGGTCTGATGCCCTCTTCTGGTCTGCAGGCATACACACAGACAGAATATTGTATACATAATAAATATTAAAAAAAGAAATCCTACATGAGTTAGGCCTTTCTCACTGATTCAGCCTTGTATCCGTCTACTTTTCTGTGCCAATAATGAAATACTACAGACTGAGGAATCTTAAAAAGAGAGGCTTTGCTGGGCAAAGCAGTGGTGGCCCATGCCTTTAATCCCAGTATCTCAGCTCTCAGGAGGCAGAGGCAGGCTGTTTTCTTGAGTTCAAGGCCAGTCTGGTCTTTGGAGCAAGTTCCAGAACAGCCAGAGGTATGTAGAGAAGCCCTGTCTCAAAAAAAATAAACAACAAAAATTGAGAGGTGTGTGTGTATGTGCTTCTCTGGCCTTCAGTTCTGTAAGTCCAAGGGCAGGAGGCTGGTTATGGCCTTGCAGGTAGAGTCCAGAGATTGCTCAGAGCAGTAAATGGCAAGAGGTATATATATATATATATATATATATATATATATATATATATATATGTGTGTGTGTGTGTGTGTGTGTGTGTGTGTGTGTGTGTGTGTGTGTGTGTGTGTATGTGTTCTCCTCTTTTTATAAAGCTACAAGGATTTAAACAAGGAGGGCACACACTAATCTTAATTTTATCTAATCCCAATCATATTCCAAAAGTCCAACATTAAACCAGGTAGTGGCAACATGTGCCTTTAATCCCAGCACTCAGGAGGTGGGGGGAGGTGGAGAGATCTCTGAATCCAGGATAGCCAGGACTGTACAGAAAAACCTTGTCTTGAAAAGCCAAATTAAATAAATAAATATCAAGGATTAAATTGAACCCACTTGCCATTTTACATCAAGTCCTGGGGAACGCTCAAATCCTACCCAAACCCTAGGTCTCATCTCTCACGGTCCATCTGGATAATCCACTCCCAGCCACACTGAATACCCAGGAGTTCCCCAAAGCACCTGAGTTTCCAAATCTTTCCCAGCTCTTAGTCTCTGGTCATTTCCCTCACACACCAACTTTTAACCTGCTAACTCCTGTATCTTTGGATCTGGGCTCCTCTGAAGGACTTCACAACATACAGCATTTCCCCCCACAGCATAACAAACACTTGTTCCCCTGCCCGTCTTATCTACTACATCTGTGCTCCTTCAGAACAGGCATCTGGTCATTCTAGTTCACAGCTTAATTCTTTGTTCTAGGTGTAGTACTTGGCTCATTGGTTTTTGCTTGTTGGTGTTTGTCTGAGAGGAGGAGGAAGACAAAAAGAGAGGGTGGAGGGAGGGAGGAAGGGAGCGAGCAAGCTTAGGGAAGGTGTAGGGTGTAATAAAAATCAGGGAGGGGAAGACAGAGAATTTCAGAAGAATGTCTTGGTAGATTCCACAGAGGTAATAGCTACATATTGGGTGTGAAGAACAGGACTAAGGATCTGAGGCCGAGACCTAGACAGGGCCAACAGAAAGACAAGGAAGCTCAGTCAGAAGGCTGCACTTGTGAGGGCTGTGAAGGAGTCAAGATTAGAAACATGCATTTGAGAGGCTACCTGTGGAAGTCAACACTGGGGCTATAGAGCTACCACAGGGGAATACAAAAGGAGAAGAGACTACTGCTGATAATAATAAGACAGCTCATAAGCACGAGGACTGGAATGTGTGTCCCCAGAATCCACAGAACAGCTGGACCCAGTGGCACACTTAGAACACCAGAGCCTGTACCTGCCTCCCACTTATCCATCGCCTTTCCGTATCACTCCCGTAAAGGCCAGAACAGTGACCTCAAGACAACTTGGGAAAGCAGCCTAGGTATTCAGAGGCTGGGCTTACTGGGTAGCTTAACACACTTGACAGTCCTTGCCGATACGATGAAGGAAGCACTAGTAACTACTCCTAGTTGATACAAGAATTTAAGACAAAACTCTCAGAAGCACTTGGCATAGGAAAGATCTCAGAGTAAGTAACCAATCAATGGGAGGTATTTATTGCTTTTATTTGCTGTTTTTGTCAAGATAGGGTCTCACTTTGTAGCCATGGGCTGGCCTGGTACGTAAACCAGGATGACCTTGAACTGACAGAGAACTTTCTGCCTCTGCCTCCCAAATGCTGGGATTAAAGGTATGCGCCATCATGTCAGGTTTCTGAAAAATTGTTTTTAACAATTACAAGGTCAAAGAGGGTATCAGGAAGAAGGAGACAAGTGAAGCTACAGGGACTCCTGTAGGAAGAGATGTCCCTTGCAACCACCGGCCTCCGGACGGGGTCAGAGGAGGGGGTAATAGAGAACTTGGAGGGTCTGTAGCAGGGGAAAAATGATGTTTATGATGTTTTCAAAACCTGACTCTGTCACCATTTGGTTGTTAAGTGAGGCTGCTACCTGCTACTTCTGTTTTTTTTTTTTTCCTCTCTCTCCAGAGGAGTCATGCTGAGTCAACTTGGGGTTTCTCTAGCTCCCAGAATCTTTGGGTGTTTTCTGTAATTCCCGTGCTTGCTTCTCTACCTCCCACTCCCTGCTGCTTCTCTAGCTGAAAGCAGTCAGACCCAAACAGCAGCAGGGTGACCCACCTGGCAGCACATCTTGGAGAGTCAGCAAAATCGGCTGCCACACTTGCCCTGTGTGCTCCACTCTAGCTGGGTCAAAAATCCTACTATCTCCTTTCTAATCCGCATCTCTATGCTCATTCTAAACTACCTGCTGTGGTTAGTGTAACCACCCCAGGAGGTCTCCTAGCTAATCTCCCTGTCTCCATTGTCAGCTTCACTGAACTGTCCACTCCTGGACTCATGGTTTTCACACCTCGTTTAAACTTAGCTCATCTTGCTGTAGCTCCCCTGGGATGGGAAGGGCCCTCCCACATTCCCAGCCTCATTCTGTCTCACAGCTAAGGCTCTGACTTTCTCCTCTGCTGTGATCTACAGCTATTTATGCTGATAATCCTTAGGCTAACAGTTGGGGAATGTGAATTTCTCATTGTTAGATTAGAAATTTTTCTAAAAATGAAGATTAGGTCTTGTTTGTATCTGCATTTACATGGCTTAGCGTAGGTCCTGACTACCTCATAGTATGAACAATACTCCCAATCCTTAGGGAATAGTGATTAAACAAATATATGTATCCCAAGACAGGGCTTCTCTGTGTAACAGTTCTGGCTGTCCTGGAACTCGTTTTGTAGACCAGGCTGGCTTCAAACTCCTCCCGAGTGCTGCGATTACAGGCGTAAATCACACCACCCTGTCTATGATAAATATTCTTATCATAGCAGGGATGTCTTGTGGAAGGAAGACAACAGAGGGCTTGGGCCTGTAACCTCAGTGTTCTGGGAGGTTGAGGGAAGAGGATGTTGAAAGATAATGGAAATACACAAGTCCTACCCTACACCCTGAGCCACATGGCAGGCTCCTACATCCTAGCTACATGAACTGGGCTCACTGTGCAATTAAAGGCTTGGTCTTTCTCACTGGCCTTTCCTTGTAATTAGCCAATTTTCAACTTTTGGTGAGCAGCTGTTGTAGTATGAGCAGACAGCAGGACATTTCTTGTAGCTACTGGGATCAACAGCATGAAAGTTTCCCATGGATCATGGAACAGGCTCTATTTTAAGAGTGTCCAAGTCTTGACAGGGCAGTGGATCTCTAGGCAAAGCCTTATGACAAGGGGAAACTGTTGGAATGCACTGCAGCCAGAGGCCCAGTCAAGGCTACACGAGCATCTTGGTATCACAATGTCAGGAAGGCTAAATGTGGTGGTGCATGTCAGTAGTAAGGCTAGAACTTGGGAGATTCAGGACAGAGGATCAGGAGTTCAAGGCTAGCCTCAGCTATACAGTGAGTTCAAGACCAGCCTGGGCTTCATGAGACCCTATCTCAAAACGTTAAAAAACAACAACAATCCTCCCTTCCATAAATAAATAAATAAATAAATAAAACAAAAAGTGTTAAGAACAACAAATACAGTTTTAAAGATGTCAGGAGGGGTATCTGAGTCCTGTAACATGAAGTTCCCAGTGGGGTTCAAAAGCACAGTGGAGGCCTTAAGAGTTCCCTGATTGAATATGAGTCATATGATCCATCACAGCTTACACAAGCAAAAGGAGCAATGATCACACAGCACAGTGAGGCAGAATCCACATCCTTGAACTTCATTAGGGTTTTTTCTCTGCCTCTTAGCACTCCCCAGGCCTCTCCTGTAGCACGAATAATAAAACCCAGAGGCAGAAATTGGGGTTCAACCCGAAAACCAGAAAAGTCGCTAGAGACGTTTTACCTCTACCAAGGCTGGGTGACCGCAGACTAAAACATAGCCTCTCTCTCTCTTCTCATTTTATACTACGCCTAGGGCTGGGATCAAGGGTGTACGACTCTCTAGTACTGGGATTAAAGTTGTAGGCCACCACCACCTGGATTTATTTCTGCATTGATCTTGTGTAGCCCAGGGTGGCCTTGAACTCACAGAAATTCATCTGACTCTGTCTCCCAAATCCTGGGATTAAAGGTGTCACCACTGCCAGACTTCTAGTGGCTTTAGATTTGTGTCTGGTCTTCAGGCAAGATTTATTTATCAAAATACAAATAATATGCCATTACACTCTGCCCTCAACCTCTACCAGCTCCCTCTGATCTTGACAGAAAGTGCTGTTCCTTAACTTACATACTATATAGACCTACTGGCAAGAAGAGAGACCACACTTTGTTCTCAATTCTAAAGCCTCAAGGAATTTAAACTCAGTTTAGGCCACGCATGGCATGTCAACTATCAAAGAGGAACCACAGCACATTTGTGGCTGTGTTTATTGTCCCTCCAGAACCTTGTGAGTTTAGGAAAGCAGAAGTTGTTCAGGCATTATCACAAGTGTTTAATTCTGGAAGGCAAAAGTTGGATCAGGTTTAATAAAACCAATCCATAGTCGGGCGGTGGTAGCACACACCTTTAATCCCAGCACTCAGGAGGCAGAGGCAGGTGGATCTCTGGTCTACAGAGTTCCAAGACAGGCAGTACTGTTTCACAGAGAAATCCTGTCTCGAAAACAAAACAACAAAAGCAAACAAACAAAAAATCCAAAAAGCAAACAGACATAGACTGAACCTCGAGCAGCCTCCCAGATCCAGTGTCCTGAGTCCATTCATTCGAATCAAAGGAGCTCAAGTCTCAAGCTGCAGTCAGGAGTGGTGGCGGGGGGGGGGGGGGGGGGGGGGGGGGGGGGGTGTTTCCTAGGTTTAAAGATATTTTGAAGGGGCAGTGGTGGCACGGACCTTTAATCCCAACACTTAGAAGGCAGAGGCAGGCAAATCTCTGAGTTTGAGGCCAGCATGGTCTACAGACTGTCTCGAAAAAAAAAAAAAACAAAACAAAGAAAGAAAAAAAGAGATATCCTGTTTCACAAGTCAGGGGCTAGAGAGATGGCTCAGTAGTTTGGCTGCTCTTCCAGAGGACACAGGTTCAATTCCCACCACTTACATGGCAGCTCACAACTGTCTGTAACTCCAGTTCCAGGGGATCTGGTACCCATCACATAGACATACATGTAGGCAAAACACCAATGCACAAGGGAAAAAAAAAAATAAAAAGAAAACTATTTTAGAGACAGCGCACACCTCTGCCATATTTTAAGAATCATCTAGGTGTCGACATATTGAAGTAGAACTCTGAGAAAAGATCTGTTTAAATCATAATGTATGCATTTGTGTGTTCAGTGTTATGCATAATGGAATGTATGCATTTGTGTGTGGAGTGCTCCTTTTGCTATAAATCATCTGCCTTTCACGAGTCATGCTTTGGAGACAGGCCTACACCATCAGCTCTCATCTGCTACTTATTTTTACGGAGGCTGAGATGTTCCATTAGTGAACAGTCTTGAGTCAAAGCAGTATTCCCAAACCTCATATATATTTGCCTTTGACCTTCCTGGAGTATGTCTTATGTTCCCTGTTTGTACTATTCCTGGATTTGTTTTTTTTTTTTTTTAAAGATAGTCTCAGTATGTAGTAGCCCTGGTTGGCCTGAAACTCACCATGTTAGGCTGGCCTCAAACTCACAAAGATCCCCTTGTCTCTGCCTGCTGAGTAGTGAGTTAATTAAAGGTGTGGCCCATCACACCCAGCTGGATATTTTCTATTTAAAATTAATCACTTTTTAAAAAATCTTTAACCCAAACATTTATTACCATGTGTTTCATGTGGTAGTTGTTTTTTCTTCTTTTTTTTTTTTTTTTTTTTTTTTTTTTTTTTTTGGTTTTTCGAGACAGGGTTTCCCTGTAGTTTCTAGAGCCTGTCCTGGAACTAGCTCTTGTAGACCAGGCTGGCCTCGAACTCAGAGATCCGCCTGCCTCTGCCTCCCGAGTGCTGGGATTAAAGGCGTGCGCCACCACCGCCCGGCCTGTTTTTTCTTCTTTACACATATTAAAATAGATGCACATCAGTTAAAATGTAAACACTGGTCTGTGTAGTCTGTGCAGACCGAAAGTCCTCTCAAGCTCTATGACCTCGTGAGGAAGACAGAGGGTGGCCATGTGAACACTGCTTGCCAAACAGAGGCAGAGGCATTTAGTGTATGACCGGATGATGGGTAGCTAGTTTACCATCTTTGATACATCATTCTGGGCCTGTATTCTGTCTCCATGTATACCTGGTTTTTCTGGGAGGGACCTAGAAAACAAATGAAGATTCTCCCAAGTCACCAGGGGCTGGAAGCTAAAGCAGAGGAAGATGGGACCACTTTTCTTGAAGGCTGCAATGTCTTGGCAAAACTGCAGTAAACAGGTCATAGCCAGATGTCTCCCCTGCTGGCCTGGGATTGCTTTCCACAGGGGCATGTTATGAGGAAAGACACTAAACCAGGCAAACTGGCTCTGGCAATATGGCTGCTGAGAAAGAACACTGGAATCAGGCAGACCTGAGTTTCAATAAAGACTGGATGATACAAATTATCTACATGCCCTCAAATAAGGTCTTTTTGTTTGGTACAGTCTAGTCTATTAAACACAATTATCACTATTGTTCAGATGAAGAAACTGGGACTCAGAGAGGCTACACAACTTGTCCAAGGTCACAAAGCTAATAAGAAAGCAGAATTCAAAATCAGGCTGGGTTAACTTTCCAGTGTGGGCTTAGTCACTGCATTATCTGCTTGTAAGCACTTAGTGCCTAGGACCCCCTTCTGTCCAAGGACCTGTTGCTGGGTCCTGGGGACTAAATGCTGAACAAGATAGACAAGCTCACCCTGACCTTGGACTCTATAGAGAAGACAGACTAGAAGTCACTAGCTCCCTTATAAGTAACTTAATGATTGTGCCATCACTTATGAGAGGTATAAATGATCTGTGAGTGGAAAAGGCACTTTGTGTGTGTGTGTGTGACTTCTAGGTGATAATTGGGTTAAGTTTGGAAGCAGTCATAAGAATTAACCACTAGTGTTGACCACTCAATGCGCTTATCAACATATTCCAAATTTATTTATATTTTGCAGTACTGTGGATTGAGCCAGGGTGGAGATGAGTTCAGCCAGGGATGGGCTCGTGAGGCACCTAAGTTACTTGTTACTTGTGATTCAAAGTCACTTATCCCTAAGACAGCTCTATAGGGGGAGGTTGTCCACACCTAGAACCCTGAGGATTCTGGGCAGGCTTTACAGTATGTGCTCCCTAAATGAAAGTTCTTTCCTTCCCTCTTTCCCAATGGCCTGCTCGCAGTACAACTCTGGATAGAACCAGGACCTCACATCAGTGTAATTCCTGGCTCACAGTAGATGCTCAATAAATATTTGTAGAATGAACGAGTGCAGTTGAGCCCTTGTGACAAAGGGCTTTATGTATGGATCTGTAAACTGGAGCTAACCTTGACTGAAAAATTAATTTTAAAAAGTAACCCAGAAGTCTGAGGTCTGGACAAAGGCTGGGAAGAGACTCCACCCAACACCTTAGGGATGGTGGTAAACTAAAACCTTCGCAGCCAAGGTATGCGCAGATCGAACTTCCCCGGCTCCAGACACGAGGGAGCTGGAGGCTTGGTCCCTGCCTGGCCCAGCTGGGTCCCGCCGCGGCCTTTAAAGGCCTACCACGTGGCCGCGCCGGTGTCCCGGGTCCAGAGGCGGTGTCAGTGCTGCGCCTGCGCACTGCCCAGAGCCAACGTCCCGCCTCCGAGAACGCGAGCCGGCAGCTAGGCAGAGGGTGGGCGGGGTCAAGCCCGTATGCAAACGAGGGGCGGAACTTGTCAGGCAAAAACCGGCTGTGCCTCCCAGACCTCGAAGAGACCCACCGCAACCCTCAGCTCCTTTCCACGAGCTCTGACGTCGTTGACGTCCCATTTAAAAGCGGCCGCGCAGGCGTACTGACGGGAAATGCGAACTTAGGCTGTTACACAACTGCTGGGGGTCTGTTCTCGCTCGCCCGCCCGCCCGGCAGTCTGTCAGCGTCGCCGCCGCTGTCGCCGCCTCCTCAGCTGCCCCAGGAGTGTCGGGCCCGCGGCTGCTGTCGCCGTCTGCTCGTCCTCTCGGGAAACTCCGTCCGCCTGCTCAGGCCGCCCCGACCGTCCGCGTCTCTTCCCCCGCGCTGCCTCTGAGCCCTCAGCGTCCCCCCGCCGGCCGACATGAGCGGGGACCATCTGCACAACGACTCCCAGGTGCGAGCCGCGGGCCCCCTCCTCGCCGCCGGCCTCCCGGCTCGGCCCCGGCCCCGGCCGCACCGCCTTGACAGGCCCGAGTCCGCGGTGAAGGGCGGCCGACTGGAGCCGCTCAGGTGGCCGGGCCCCGGGCGGAGCCGTCAAGTTGGAGTTTGGGGTGGGGGGTTAGGGATGGCAGCCCCGGGGAGGGCCGTTCGCGGGGTGCCGGGTGGGCCCGGTCCCCGGCTCCCGGCCGCGCGCTCTCGCCCGCCGCCCCAGGGCTTCATGTGCCGGTTGTTTCATCTTCCCTCATTTTTCTTTCCTCAGATCGAAGCGGATTTCCGATTGAATGGTGAGTGTGCCCCCCGCCCCACCCGAGTGTCCCCACACGCCGCCGGCCGTCTCCCCCGCTCCGGGCCGGAGCCGGGCAGAGGACAGACATGGCGTCCCAGAGACTAAGTCCCGGCTCCTCGCTCACCGGCCCCATTGTTCCCATCGGGCCTCCTCTAGACCCCCTTTCCCGGTGTCCCAGCACCCCCAGATCACGGCCTTCCCAAGAGGGGGCAACGGAGACCCCGCGTCGCTTGTCGCTGGGTCTCGGGCGGTCTTGCTCCACCGGGATTCTTCCCGGGAAAGTCGCCTTGTCGACGGTCGGGACTTAGTCTCTGCGCCATTTTCTTTTTCTCTCTCCTCTCCTTTCAGTGCCTGTGTCTTTCTCTCCCTCCCTCGGCTCCTTCTTTGAGACGTCCAGAAAGAGCTTTCTGCAGAGCAGAGCCACATAAATCACAGACCTCACCCGAGAGGCAAGGCTTGGAGACTAAATTATCTTTTTTTTTTCCTAAATAGAACTTTATTTTGGAAGTTATTCGCTTTCTGCTTCACGTTTGCTTGCTTTTTTTTCCTGCTTCCAATGAAAGATTCCCGAAGGCAGCTGTGGGGTTTTGTGTTTTTTCGTGGTGAGATGTTTATGATAGCAGTTATGACCCAAAAAACTAAAGTCACCTTTTGTGGAGTTCTTTGTATTTTGGGATTGTTTTCCCAAGTTGTGTTCTTTGCAAAGATACCTCCCTTTAGAAAGTTTTCACGTTATCTATGTGTCACCTAGTTTGAGTGTTGGACTTGAGCATATTGATTTTCTTTATAAAATTAAAAGTGTTAGTGACTAGAACTTTGTGGTTAGGCTTCCCAAGGCAGTTGTTTTTTTGTTTTTTTGTTTTTTTTTTTAAAGAGACACAGTTTAGTGACTTGTCTTGAGGAAAGGTTGCGCTGCTCATCTGGACCTAGTGTGCTGGTCTTTTCTTTAGGGACTATAAGGAATTTGAAAAGATTTTATTTATTGAAACAAAGAGTGGCCAGCCCCTACTCCTGTTTTCCTGTTCATTCTTCGCCAACGCTGCTGTATTTCAGGAATCAAGGGTTAGCTAGCTTTTCCCACGTCATGTTTTTGAGCCCTTTCCAGTCATTTGTTTTTTAGATATTTACATTAAAACTACCCTGTGAAGAATGTGTTGGTGGGTGTCTCCCTCCCACTACCCCAGTAAGAAGCTCATATTTATAGGCTTTCCAACAATCCCATTGTAGTATGCTGGAATTCCCTCTGATTTGGTACATAATCGTGTTTATATAGAGTTTGGGTTCTGGGGAACTTTAGTGGGAGAAGCCGTTTAAGAAGTAGGTTTTCTGGTGAAGCAGTCTATGATATTGGCCTGCCTAACTGAGAGAAGCCATCCAAAAAGAGATGTGCGTCTGGAGAGAATCTAAGTAAAGCTTAGCTTTTCTTAAGCACCTAATGTATACTGTGCTTAGTGCTAGAATTGAACCTGTGACCACATCTCTGTCTTGCTCACAATTCATCCTATTGGGGGAGTCATAATTAGTTAATTACAAGGTAGGTTCTGTAGCATTATGTGTACCCCAAATGCTTTGGGAACATAAAGGACTTAATTTTATCTGGAGGTGGGGAAATCTCTCAGAGGTGACTGGGCAAGGGTGTTGTACAAGGCTAGGTGCTGAGAATTGCCATGGGCTGGTTTGTTTCTTAGGTGTGTTTGTCCATCCTATCAGGCTTTTAAAAAAGGGAGATGGGCTCTTTAATTTAAAAAGCCATCTTATATAGATATGCTTCTTTGGAAAGGGAGCAAAGAATGTGGTAGGTGTGGATTTCAGAAGTGATTTTAAGCTCTCTGAAGGAAGGTAAGAATTTAATAATAAAAGTATTTGCTTTCTAATTGGGTATGGTAGGTGATGTATTTAGTGATGCAACAAACTTGAGCCTTTTCCCTCAAGTTTAACTTACATAGTTCTCATCTAAATATTAGAAAGGAGCTACTGAATATGTGCATGATTATGGACTTGGTATGTTATCTTTGCATTTTTATAGAGAGTAAATTAAACTGCCTTTGTTAACTGTTAGAATAGATTCACATTTTCCAGCAATGATGTTTAATATTTATTGAGTGCTTAACTGTCAGACTTGCACCTCAACTCTTTTCTTGGTTCATCTAACTTATTCTTTGTAAGAACCTTATGAATTAGGTATTTTTAATCTCCATTTGATAGATAGGAAACTGATTACACTCTAAAGCCATGAACCTAGCCTCCATACAGTAGGTTTGAAGAAATGAAGTTTCCTGTTTTGATGAGTAAAGGGAGGTGGTAATCTGTGGCAACCCATTTATTCCTTACCAAAAACCTTGATGACAAGCACTTTGTGTATCTCCCACCGTAAGGTTCTGATGCTGTAGTGATTACCTTTGTGGGTATTGTCTACATGTAGTTTCAGTAACTGCTTGCTCTACCAAGCAATACACTGTTAACTAGTGATTGAGCATGTAAATATGAAAGACAATTTTAAAAACGAGTTTTTAATACCCTGACTTCTTAATTGATCCTTATAGTGAGAGAATATTTACTTAAATATGATTTTAAGTGATCTTGAGCTATCTGTCATACAGATTAGCTGAAAGTTCACAAAGTAAAACCACATATTCCTTATTTTGCTTACTAAATTCTGTAAGATACACAATACTTCTCCCCTGCTGGGGAGCTCATTTTTTTTTTTTACAGTACTTAAACATTACAGCCTTTTGTGTGAAATTTAGATCATTCTGGACCATACTCAACTGCTGTGAAAATATTTGTGTAGTATATTTGTATATAAGATATTAACAATGAGCTAGGAATTTTAGGAACACAGCCCATACTTCATACTTCCCTTTCACCTGAATGAAAGCTATTCCCTTTGTCAGTAGTACTAACCGTAGGGAGGCTGAGTCATTATTACAGTAGTGCATAGGATGCCTTGCTGTAACAGTGATAACATCAGCTTAAGGTGCTGGTAATCCTTTTCTGTTTTCAAAGACTTAAAGTTACTGCCCGTCTTACAGGAGTTTGGGAGCTTCCTCCTCTTCCTGCATCCGAGTAGACTGACTATTCAACTCCATCATACTATGATTTGGCAGCATGTGTTGATTCTGGATAGGCTTAATTGGCTTAATTTTGAATAAGGCGTGCTTGCTGTCTGTTGGGTATGAGTTGAGGTAGGCAATGAGAAGGCTCATGATGTGGCTCTGAAATGCTTATCATTTTAAAGCTGAAAACTGGTGGTCTTTCCAAATGAAGTCTGGAAACCTTTAGACTCAGTTTGGACACATTTAAGTATTAGACTCCAGTGAGGTATTTCTTTTTACACTGCAGCCAGACTCCTTGATGGACCTTCTTTGAAATTTTGAAATGCTACTATCTTGGAGCTTACCAGATCTCACAGATTTTAGCCTGAGTATTCTGTTAAAACAAGAAAATCCAGAAGTTACTGAAGAAATCAGAAAAAGATCTCATGGTTTAAAAGACAAAAACTGGGTACTATTTCTAACCTTTTAACTTCAACTTTTCTTTGGTTAAGTAGCTATTGTAAAATGGAAGATAACCCAAAGTTGTTTCCCAAATTTTACGTAAACCATATCACAGGGTGGCAAAGTCGAGTCTTTTCTACAAGCATGAAAATAATGGATTTAGAAAGTTTGAAAAATTTTGAAAGTTTTGATTTATTCTAGGAATAGTTAAGTAATAGCTATTTGTGTGAGTGGCAGGACATCTTACAGTTAACCTGTTTTTAAGCCTTATATGCCAAAAATAGGTTGTTAGATTGTTTTTGTTTTTGCTGTGTGGCATAGGAAAGTTTTTTAAAAGTCTGCTTTTTCAGTCTGTAAAATGTTAGAAAAACTGTGTATTAATTCCAGCAACAGTTGTCTTTTGTTGGTTATGGTATGGGAAATGTTTTTGTCGTTCTTTCTTAATGCATGCCATTTTACAAGACCACATTATTCTGAAATTGTATTATTCATACAAGTTGGGCACAAGTGCATAATGTACATTACAGATTTTCAATAACTTTTGCCATTTATTAGATGCCAAGTAAAACCGACTTTCTTCAAACTCAGTCATTTCCCCAGAAACATGTTGTGTGAGAGATTGCATCTTTCTCCTGTGAAACTATGTTGAACTCTAAAAGTTCACATTGAAATGAATTACAAGTGTAATTACTTTGTAGGTGTAATTTACCTTGAGACCGCAAATACTAGCAATAAGCATTTTGGTGTCAAACCTAGAGGTGGTTTGTGTTTTCATATTCCTTTCTCTTTTTTTGTTTGTTTTTGTTTAAAACAAAAACAACTTGAAGGAATGATAAAACATATTTGTTGGCATTTAAAAGTTGGAGTCCTTGAGTGAAATTCTGTGTTCTATGGTTTAAATTATCTGATTATATTTGATTACTTTTAATCTACTAACTTTGCAAAATAAAGGCATTTGGGCAAACAATTGAGAAATCCCCTTAAGGTGTTGAATTTAGGGTAGAAGTTCCAGATTTAGTCAATGGAGTGTTGTGTTTAAGGGAAGATTTCATAGTAAATGGAAGGGTGTCTGTCTCTATTATGTTTCTTTGTAAGTTGGGAGTTTGAGAAGCACCTTTCTATTTCTGTGGCTTCAGGCCAGTAGCTGAAATAGGGACTCTAAAACTGAAGCCATTGTTTGGAAGAATTAGCTTTTTTTTCAAACTCCATTCTTCCTCATGGCTATCTAGGTGCTGGTAGTGTGCAATGCTGATAATGTGGGCCTGGGCACTTTAGAAGGGAGTGAAGAAGGGTGGAGGGCAGTACAGTGGCCAAGACTTGATTAGGAAAGAAAATGTTTAAAGCAGAAACCCATATGCCAGGCAGTGGTGGCACTTTAGTCCCAGCACTTGGGAGGCAGAGGCAGGTGATCCCTGTGAGTTCAAGACCAGCCTGGTCTACAGATGGAGTTCATGGACATCTAGGACTGCACAGAAACCCTGTCTCAGAATTTTTTTTAAAAAGGCAGATATATATGACCTTTATATATATAAAGTATTTTGGCAATGTTAGAGGAAATGTTTCATAGTTTGAAATGACAAGTAGGTATTGTTTAAAATGGCACCTTGTGTATGTTTAAGAATATTGTAAGTACATGTTTTCAAGTAATACATCTGGAGTACATACAGATTATAGTGCCATTGACTTAGACTGCCTGTATCAAAAAGTGTATTACTTAGCATCTCAAAATTTGGAAAAAAAAAAAAAAAAAAAAAAAAAAAAAAAGCAACTTCAGTTTTTACTTCTTCGTGGCTGAAACTCATCTTTAATTTGTTTTCCTGTTTCTAGTTATATTCACTTTCCTACCATCTTCACCTCTGTACCATCCTGGAGAATTAAAACACATAGTATTTTTTGTATGCATCTCTACCAGAATACTAATCCCCATTTTATTTTGTTGTTGTTGTTGTTATGCACCCCCTCCCATTTTAAATCAACATTTTTTCTTGTTTCTGTAAATTGAAGTGACTAGAGATTAATCTAGACAAATACAAGGAACCGTGTTGAGGTAGACAGTGTTAACCTGCTTTTGTTACATAAAACAAACTTAAGAGACAACTTTGGAATTGTAATAGCTTACTAGTTTTTTCTTTGTTTTTGTAATACTTTTGCTTTGTGTGTTTGCTTGCACACATGGTGTGTGTGTGTGTGTGTGTGTGTGTGTACACAGCTCACAGCCACAGTGTCACATCTAGTCAGAGGACACTTGCCTGAGTCAGTTCTTCCACCATGCAGGCTCAGGTTGTGAGGCTTGGCTACACAATCCTTTACCTGCTGAGCCATCTCACAGGCCCCAGGTTTGTCTGTCTGTTTATTTTGAGACAGTGTCTCTACAAAGCCCTGATTGCTCTGGAACTCACTATGTAGATCGGGCTGGCCTCAAACTTCCACTTGCCTCTGCCTTCCAAGTGCTGAGATTAAGGGTGTGCACCACGAGGCCCAGGTAGGTTTTCTGTTTTTTAAGAGTAAGAACTAACCAAATCTTGGGTCCCAATATTTTTTATATTGTTGTTTCTTATTGCACTACCCAGTTTTCTTGGTTCTAGGTATTGAAATGTTTTGTTTTAAGACAGAACGTTACTCTATATGTAGTCCAGGCTGGTCTTGAACTGAGATCCTCCTGTCTCCTGAGTATTACATCACACTTGAACTACAGTAGACTAATATATCTTTTTGAGACGTAATAGATGTTCATATTTTAACCTTGCTACCATTTTCTGAATGCCTAGTGAAAGACTTTTTTACAGACATGTTACTGATTGGCAGGAGACTGATATGGCAAGTTTATATCAGTTGTTTAAGACTAACCCTTAATTTAGTGGCACACACCTTTAATCCCAGCACTTGGTAGGCAGAGGCAGGTGGATCTCTGAGTTCAGGCCAACCTTGTCTACTGATCAAGTTCCAGGACAGCCAGGGCTACATAGAGAAAGCCTGTTTAAAAACAAAAATTCAAAAACCCAAGTTTACTCTTCTCTTGTGGTGTCTCCTATATTTCTTTGTAGTTGAGTTCCTGATTAGCAGTAGAAGTGGAAGGAGGGAAGCTAATTAAGAGTTCTTCCTAAAATACTTTTTAAATCTGAATTGAGTGGAAGCAGTAGAGATTATGTAGGTTTATGGAGAATCGGAGGCCAGCATAAAACCTTTTATTATACTTTTTCCATTCTCACCTCCCTATTTTGATAACATTGCCTTGGTGCAGATTCTAAAAACTCAGGTTGTAACAGTAAGCTTCCCAGTACAGTTACAGTCTGTCTTTTACTATCTGCTGGTAGAGATAGCCTGGACCCCGTGTACCTGGACTATTAGATAACTAAGAGATTCTTTGGTATTAAGATTGGAACTGGATTGTTAGAGAGTTGGTGGTAAAGAGGGAGCTGATATAGCAAGAAATTGGAGAATTGGGAAAAAACCTAGGTAAGTCCTCTTTCTCACTCTGAAACTTGTCCTGGCCCCTGGTTTTCTCAGCTAACCATTTTCTGTTTCTTAAACTATTACAGATTATATAAGAATGTGAAGGTTCATCTCTCTGTAGTATTTAAACTTCAGTGAGATTGCATGTATTCTAAAATGGATCTTTATTTTCTTTTTTTGTTTTTGTTTAAGATAGGGCCTCACTATGTAACCCTGACTGACCCCCGAACTCACTATGTAGACCAGGCTGCTCCTTCCTCATGAGTGCTGTGATTAAAGGCATGTACCACCATGCCCCAGGAGATCTTTATCAATGTTAGATTTGTAGTAGTGCTGTTATTGGTGTTATTCCTCACTGGTATTTCCTGCTAATGTTTTAAATTTTCCTGTCATTTATACACTATATTTGTAGCCTATAACTAGAGTTGGTTACATCCTTTCCATGTCTTAATAGAGCTTTCTGTTCTGTACCCATCTTCCCATTGTAAGACGAGTCACTTACCGTAAAAGAAAAGGGTCTCTATATCTATGTTTGAACTAAATAGGACCCAGGTATATGCTGTGTTCCTGCTTTTCTTCCTTTTAAAAATGTTTTTTTTTTGTTTTATGATCATGTGTATCCCTCTCTCTCTCTCTCTCTGTGTGTGTGTGTGTGTGTGTGTGTATGTGTACAATGGCAGATGTCCATGGAAGTCAGAAGCATTGGGTTCCCCCTGAGCTGGTGGTGAGCCACCTGATGTAGGTGCCAGAACTCAAACTTGGGTCCTTTCCTCTGTAAGAGCAGTCTGTGCTTTTAACCACCGATCTGTCTCTCCAGCCCCCTTTTCTGCTTTTTTAAGAATAAGTTTAAGGCCAAATTAATTTCTTAGAGCAATTTAGAAGACAGGCTGAAAAATGAAGATCCATCCATTGATGTGACTAATTTTCTAGCTTTTTACTAGAACTGTGGATTTTCAATTAAAGATGCCCAGATTTTGAAAACATTTAATAAATGAAAGACCATTTGTGTGTTTTGAGTTTTTTTAAACCATGAAAGTCAACATGCCTTATCAACATATTTTTTAAAGGCCACTATTTCTCCCCTAAAACACACAAAACATTTTTTAACTCAAAGACTGAAGACACCTGAGACTTAATCTTTTTTTCCATATCTTGCTTAAAGTGGCTAATTCAGCCTCCTGTGAAATAGTGATTTGGGGAATAAGAGTATCATAAGTAAGCAAGGTCAGGCCTGTACATGAGCTTATCAGAAGGTTGAGGCAAGAAGATCATCAAGTGAGTTCCATACCAACCTGGGAAATTTAGTGAAACCTTGTCATTGAATAAAAATGAAAGGAGACAGTGGTGCTTCCAAACAAGGCTGTAGCCACCAAGGACCAAAGTCCAGAATCCAGCATAGAGCATTTGGCACCATGAATCAAGCTCATCAGCATTGTTGTCCTTTTGGCAGTCTTGGTTATATGCTGAGAGCAAAAGGTGCCTGCTTGGTGGTACAGAGCCTTTGGTCTGTTGTCAAAAGAAGAGCACAAGCTTGTTGATCCCAGAATGAGTTCAGCCTGGAGACAAAGATACATTTTCTCTACTTGCACTGTGAGAGTGCCCAAGCATATGTACCACTTCCAGACCAGTCTCACTGACAAACACATCAAGGTCTTCTAAGTCAGTTTCACCAACAAGGATGAGGGCAACTCTACATGCAAACTCCACCTCCAGCTAGTCTACTGTGGTCTTTCGTCAGTATACATCTGTGCTCAGACATAGCCACATTCCTCAGATACAAGCTTAAGCTTGATGGCTCAGAATACCACATGGTGGCGGTGGCTGCTTCTTTACCTCTCTCAGATTTCATTTCTCTGTGACTAGTTGAGCCTAGGGAAATAAAGGAGGCCTCAAGGACCAGTGTAGAGACTTTGCTTCTCTGTGTCAGCTCATTCACTCCCTTTAGCCGCTCTTGTACTCTGGAGAGAAATAGACCCTCTCCCTCATAGTGTACACCTGTGTTACATGCCATAACCTTTCACCCACCCTGATGCTATTGACTGGTTTTGCACTCTTCATTTCAGAGTTCGTTTCTGTCTATATAAAAATGACTGTCAATACATGCAGCTCAGCATAGCACTTGGCCTAGTATTTGCAAGCCTCTAGGTTCAGTCTCTAGGACCACAAAAACAAAACAACCCCTAAACTAAAGCTTATGTTAATGAATTTGGGAGCAAAAGTACATGTTAATAGTTGTATGAGAAGATAGGTATTTGTGAGATAGTGAAAAAAAATTATACAGTCAAGAAATTTCCACAGTGGCTCATAAGTCTAGTTAATGCTGAATATTGAATTGTTTTGAATTTGTTATTTTCAAAACTCAAAGGAAATAAAACTCATTTAGGAGTGCTTCACTAGTGTCCATTAGATTAAATCTAATATATCTTAGAGACCTTACACCATTTATCAGGAAGAGCAGACTGCAAATTTAATAGTTAAATTGAAAGTAGATTATAGTAACTGGCAATTATAGAATGGCTCTAATTTTAAGAAATCCTTAAAGCCTTCAAAAGGTTTGTCATGGAAAAGTGGTTCTTAAAATATATGTGAAAAACTAGAAAGATGAAATCTTAATGCTGGATTTTATTGACCTGTGTAAAAAAATGCACATTAGAATTGTATTTAAATGTTATGCCACTTTTTTTTTGCATCAGTCTTTCTAATGCATAAGGTAAATAGGTTTTTACCCACTGCTGAGTAGATGCATAGAGTTTCAGGGAACTCAAATTTGAGTTCTTGAGCATTTGCTGAACAGCTTAATCTTTGAACTAAGTAATAGCTTTATTCCAGTACCAAGTCTAGTCTTCCCCTGTGAAGTGTACTTTAATATTTTATCTTAAGTCTTGTAAGGTGGGAGTGCTTTGCAGACATATATGACATGGCATGGTCCTAGTCCTGCTTCTAGAAGTTGATGCTATATATACCACACTGAAAATATGTTAGTGTGTCTTTTAGAAGCCCACATGGTACTGGTGTCCCATAAAGAGAAATGGGGGTTCCTGTTAAACCTCACTATTTTAATTGGCTAAGAAATGTATTTTGCTTCTTTAGATTAAAATACTCTGTTAGTCAAGCTACAAGGCTTACACAAGGGTGTGTGCTTGCATGCATTGTGTGTATGTTACTTGTGTATATATGATTTTGGAACTGACTACTTTGTGATAAATGATTTTTTTTTAAAGATCGGAACATTTAGCAGTATCATTTGTGGTGGTGCATGCTTATAATACCAATACATGAAGATGAAGGAAGAAAAATCAGGAGTTCAAGGCTATCCTTGGCTATATAATAGTTTGAGGCAAACCTTGGCTTTATGAATCCCAAGTTTATTTATAAAGATAAATTCTATCTTTCATTGAGGATTTACCTATTAGAGATAATTAACTGCCTTTACTGTGTCTTACCAGAATCTTGGTCCTTCTCTTTACATATTTAATAAGCCATTTAATCTTGAAGTCATCTTTTTCGATGGAATGACTGACTAGAGCTCAGAGAACTAGAGTTTGTTTCATTTAAAAGTATCATTTTTACTTACGTTTATATCTGTCATTTATGTCTGTCTGTCTATGCCATATGTGTAAACATGCCCTCTAAAGCAGGAGGGTGTGGAATCCCCTAGAGCTGATAATACCGAAGGTGGATGCTGAGAACCAAACTTTGATCCTCTGGGATAGCAGCAAATGTTCTTACTGATGAACCTCTCTCCAGCTCTACAGTGGTTAAGGGAGGGCTATAAGTAAACAGCAGAATACTGAGGACCCACTCTATAGAGGTCATTAAGTTAGTTGGGGTCTTGAGTTAGTAATAGTGTCGATTTGAGCGGAATAGGATTAGAACAGTGATAGTTCTTGGAGTATGGTTTCCTGACTGATCAGCTGTATTAGCATTGTCTAAGAACTTGTTGGAAATAGAATTTCTTGGGCCTTGCCTAGACCCACATCACTCCAATCTGTTTTTCAACAGAATTCTAGGTGATCTGATGCATCCTGAAGTTTTGGAGCCAGTGGACTAGAACTGTTGAGCCTCATACTTTTAGAAAGAATGAAAGATGTTTATAATTAACATGTTCATCAATCAAAGAGAGACTCTGGACTTCAGATAGTCTTAGATCAACACTTCTTAGCTAGATAGCCTTCAGCATGTCACAAATTACTCCAAAGTCCTCACATACAAGTTCAAAGTTGCATAAAATAATATTTATGTCTACAGCCCCTGCATTTGGGAGGCAGAATCAGAGGGATTGCAACTTTGAGCCAACCTGAGCCACCTACAAACCAATCTCAAGAAGTGGACAACTATCCTGGTACTAATAATATCCCCCATATCAAATTGTCGACAAGAATAAGATATTGACTGATCATCATAATTTTCTTGTTAGGTTCTATAATCCTGATGTTTTTGTGCAAATTCTAAAACTAGATTTGTAGTAACTTAGCTACTTAAAGCTATTCTCCCCCCCCCCCCCCCCCCACAAAAATCCCATCCCCACTCCCTGCACATGCAAAGTTCTATGGCTGGGACTCATTACTTGTGCAGTATTTGTGCTTCCTTAAGTTTGTAAAAATGAGGAAGGGGCTCTCTGATTTTTTTTAAATTTTTTTAGTTATAGCTCACTACTGTCCCAGAGAATGACCTGAATGTTTCAGCAGTCATTCATAATACCTCAAAGAAAGGTCTCTTGGTGGGATCATCAGTTGAATAAATGAAGAAACATATTAACATCTTGATACCTTTATGGCCAGACAAACTGTGGGTTTGGGGCTGTTTGAAGACCCTGACTATTGGGACTCCTGTGTGTAGTATAGGCAGACTGGAAGTTAACTCTATTATCCAGGCATTAAGAGCTCAGTTAATGGAAGCGAAGGAGGACAAGACTTCAGGAACAGGCTTACCCTAGATTGAATTGGCCTGAGAAGGTACATGTTCAGATTAGGTGAATCTCCCTCCTAGGAAAGGAGAAGCATTTGCAATGTAGGGATGTCCTGGTGAAAATGAGTCATATTACAGAGACTTATATGGAGGCAAGAGTAAAGCATTTTAACTTTAAGTGTTGTTTTTAAAAGAAGATGAGTTAGTAAAAATGGAATTCATTTGCCTTGCTCCAGAAGTAGACTTATACTTTGGTTGAGTATCATCTGCATTGACTTTCCAGGGACATTGTGCAGAACTAGTCTATTTTGTGATAACACATTTGTGTAGAGCATACCCCACAGGAAAATACTTCATCTTCAACAGTTGGATCAGGATGCTAGGTAGGGAGTCAGGACAAGGAATTCTCAATTGCCACTATGCAGAGGTCACACAGTAGAATGTTTTGATCCCAAGTTTCTAGATAGCAAAATCCTATTCTCTACGGTCAATATGGTGGCTGTTTATCATATTGGGCTTTTAATAGGGAAGAAAGTACACCCCCAACCTTACCCCCCTGAGGATATGGTATTGTGGAATAAATTTTTTGTACTCTGTAAAGATATGTCTTTGCCATGGTGCCTTATGATTGTCTTAATAAAGAGCTGAATGGCAGTAGCTAGCAAAAAGAGGTTAGGTGGGAGTTAGACTTCTGGGCAGGTGGGCGGGGGTGGGGTGGGGTGGAGGAGATGAACAGCAGTGTGAGACAGGTGCAAGGTGGAAGAGAGGTAAAAAGCTATGAGACAAACATACATTAATATAAATGGGTTAACTTGAGTTATAAGAGCTAGTGGGACAAGCCTAAGCCACATGCCGAGCTTTCATATAATAAGTCTCCATGTCATTTTTTTATAGATAACCACAATTTTTTAAAATATTTATTTATTTTATTATGTATACAATATTCTATCTGTGTGTAAGCCTGCAGGCCAGAAGAGGGCACCAGACCCCATTTTAGATGGTTGTGAGCCACTATGTGGTTGCTGAGAATTGAACTCGGGACCTTTGGAAGAGCAGGCAATGCTCTTAACCTCTGAGCCATCTCTCCAGCCCCCTCCATGTCATTTTTTTGTGAGCTGGTGGCCCAAAGAAAAATCTGGTACAGTGTGGACTATGCCCCTTAGAACCATATGGTAGGTATTCTTGAGAGGTCTTTAGCTGATCAACTGAGATGGGAGACCTGTCCTTAGGGTCCAGTTTGTCATAGTGATTTGAGGGGTGGTTTTCCTAAGGGGATTTCTTGCTTCTCACCATCCATCAGTCTGTCCACTACCACAGGTGTCTTTAGTCCCTTGTCATTATGTGAGCAATTTTCTTGAGCCCTTTCACCTTTCGTCACATAGTGAGTATCTAGCCCTAATTGTCAAGTGGGACATCTGTGTCACCTAATGAATGCTTCTGCATGTCACTGTCCATCCTAGTAGGTGGCACTGTACTTTGATGAGGGCTCCTTGGAACATCATGGTCATCCAATAGAATCAGTCCTCAGGGTCATGACACTGCCAGGTTCCATAGTTGTGCTTCCTGGCAGAGCTGAAGTGCAGCAGCTGTACCTGCTGTTTTCTATTGTAATACAGATATTTATCCTGAATAGGTTGTCATGTCAGAGCATGGGAAGCTGGCCTGCTATAAGAACTCCATCTGTGCCTGGACACCTGGCCTTCATTGGCATGCTCAGAACTTGGCTGTTGTAGCCTACCAGGCCTGCTCATGGCAGCTGGTAGCTGGTACAGCAGATGCCTAGTAATAGCTACAGTGTTGCAGATGCAAGGTAGTGCTTGCCCCCAACCCCTACCCTGCCTTCCATTTTATTGAATTTAAATTAGTCACATGTAACTGGTTGCTGTCTAAATAAAATGTAGATACAACGACTCTAAATAAAATGTAGATACAACCCAAGAGATAAAGTTTATATTTTGTTTGGAGTAACTTTGCAAGAACTCTGAATACCAGTACAAATTTAGTGTGTTAGAAGTCTGAATGAACTTCTCATCCGTATGTTTGCATTGCTTGATCCTAGATGATGTGCTAAGAGAATGACTTAGAAATTGAGGCGGGTCTTCATTTTACTTGTCCTCCTTAGTGCTAAACAAAAGAGAAAAATTTAAGATTCTCTGGATAGAATGAGTTATGTTATCTCAGTGTCCCTGAAACTATGAAGTGGTTTGTGCTTGTTTTATGTTCGGCAAAATAAGTTGGCTTAAATTTACACCATTTCATGGATCAGCATCCTTCAAAATGGTTACTGTTAGCTTATGACTTCATTTGAAATTCTAAACTACTAGCATGTTACCTGTACCAAGTACAATACACTATAAATGATAGCGAATCTAAGATTGTATCTGTTATTTTAACTCTTAGTAAAAGCAGATTATAATTATATTCCTTCCTGCGTCCTGGTCAGGGTTGTTTTTTTACTTGCCTGCCCATGTTGGGTAATAATTAGACTGAAATAATTAGACTCGCAATTTTTTAAAACATACTAATCCGCTGAAACAAAATGTTATTGTAGCCTTGGCTGCTGAGACCACTGGCAGTAGACATGTAAGATCTTAACAACTTGAAATAATTGTGTAAAGACTAGATATGAAATAGACCTAGTTTCCTCTAGGTTTAGCTTCAAATATAATCAGATTTTTGGAGAATAGGGTAGGAAGGTTAGAGGTGAAATAAATGGCAGATATTGCTATTACTCAAGCAATGCTTGAAGGGCTCTCTACATTTTCACCTGTCAATCCTGAAGCATAGGTTGTCAGGACTCACTTCTACTTTAGAAATTTAGATTCAGGTGTGTAATTTGTAACTAAATTATAGAGCAAGGAGTTTAATATACTGTTAGATGCCACAGCTTGAGTTAAACATGAAACAGCAAGGTACATGGCAGACTGAGTGGCACCTTTGGAATATCATGGCTGTAGTAAAATATCCCTTAGACTAAGTTTCTGTTTGCGATTAATCTTAAGTAATTTGATACTGGACTGTGGTGTTCTTTTTTTAATGTGTCTGTATGAAGGTGTCAGAAGCTCTGAAACTTGAATTGAAACATGTTGGTGTGTGTGTGTGTGTGTGTGTGTTTATTTTTAAGCGCACTCGCGACCCTCTACATGAGCTCAAATGGAATGCATGCATAACTGCCATTGAGTAACTGAATTCACAGTAAATAAGATTTTATGGTGATATAGTACACAGTAGTTGGCATCTTTAATTTCTTAGCTGTCATTCAAGTTTATTGCTGTCTTTTTGCATTTGATAGATATTTGGAGATATTGTGGAAACAATCATTTTCACAAAAAATTTAACAATATCTGTTCTTTGACAAATTTCAGGATACTTAATCTTTAAAGCCACTAGTATATTCTCTACAAACAAGTTTTTCACCATGCATGATAAGAGTTCTTTACTGGCTTCACTTTGTACTTCCTCCCTCTTTTGACCAGCATCGAGGTCACGTGCCCCACTATTGCCTTAAATACGTGGCTTCATTTAGACACATAGACTCACTTTTTTGGGCACAGCTTTCTGTTTTTTTTGTTTTTTTTTTTTTTTTTTTTTTTTTTTTTTTTTTTTTTTTTTTTTTTTTACTAGGGCCTCTTGTTCTTCCAGATTCTAGGACCTAAAGATGAGAATTTTCCTTTTCTCTTTCTCTACATTCTTTACACATATTGTTCTTAGAACTGGTTTCAGCTTTTATTTTCCTAACTGCACTTGCATGTTTTTTCTTTTTTCTTAGTCTCTTTGCTGTCACTGTCTTCTGGGCTGTTACTAGCTAGTGATTTTTCTTCTATACACTGCCTTTCAACTAGTTTTCCTTATTATGATTTATTTTTGTTCTTTTTCAGATTAAAGTAGCTGTCCACCTAGAGTAGAATACTCTGACCCTGGATTAATATTATCTATTAAACTTTATCTTTTGGCACCTACTGTGGTGACAAAGGTCTGTTATCCCAGCACTCAGGAGACAGAGGCAGGAAGATCTTGAGTTCTGCAGACAGCTTGAACTATATATAGCAAGACTTCGTTAATAACAACCCCAAGGGCTAGGATGTAACTCTGGTTTTAAAAAAACAGTTGCCAGCATAGAGCAACTTTGAATTTGAATTTGATCCTTAGCCCCAATTCTAAACAAAATAATTTTTCATTCTTTGCCTCCTTTGCAAATTCTCTCTTGCAATTAGGCTCTTTTTCTTCCTTTACCTTTACAAAATAACAAAAATATAAGGAATTGGGAAGGAGCATGCTTAGAGATTACGTTTATTATGTAAAGAATACACACTGCATATAACAGAGTAGTTTGATGCTACTATGTACCCATCATTTAACTTCAGTAACTGGCAACCTTTTGCTAGTATTGTTTTATCTGTCTTTTAACTCTTGATCCCACCCCAATTTACTCAGAAATACCTCTTCAGTATGCATCTTTAGAGGTTTTCTGTTTGTTTGTTTTGTTTTGTTTTGCTTTGATTTTTTTGAGTCAGGGTTTCCCTGAGTAACAGTCCTAGCTGTCCTGGAACTAGCTCTTGTAGACCAGGCTGGCCTCAAACTTACAGGGATTCACCTGCCTCTTCCTCCCGAGTGTTGGGATTAAAGGCGAGCCCACCACCACCCAGCCTGGTTGGTTGGTTTTTCGAGACAGGGCTTTTGTGTAGCCTTGGCTGACCTGGAACTCACTCTGTAAACCTGGCTAGCCTAGAACTCAGAAATTGCTCTGCCTCCCTAGTGCTGGGATTAAAGGTGTGCACAACCACTGCCAGGCAAGAGTTTTTAACTTCTCAGTTTACCTACTAATATACAAATCACCTCTTCAGTTAACTCAGTAGATTATTCAGTTTTTTAAATGTTAAATAACTATTTAACATCTGTTCTCTATGTGGGCAGTGCTACTTGTGTACTGATTCAAATCAACTTCTATAAGTTCTCAGATATCCAAGTCTGCCTTGTAGAACTCAACTGAATAGATTAATAGAATTCAACAAACATTCATATGTTTTATTACATTTTCATTAATTTGGATGGGGGCTATGGAAAATATGTTGTAGTCAGAAGACAACTTGTGGAAGTCATTTTGCACACAATTGCCAGGTTTGGCAACAGGTACTTTTCAAATTTTTTTTTAAAAATCTGTCACAATGTTTGTAGCATAGTTCAAGAACATACTAGATAGATATTGACTTTGCATTTGTATTTTTGGCCTAGCTCTCACTTGTGTACATGGTATTATTACCAACTGCCCTAATTTTCTCCCTGGAATGTTCTTAACATTTTAGAAAGCATTTGTTTCTAAGGCTGAAGACCTATTTTTAAAATTGATTTTGAATTTTGTACATTTCAGAAAGATAATGTATGTGAAAATCTAGTAGGAATTACTGAGAATTATTTCAGTCTTACTATTATTATTATTATTTTTTTTTTTTTTTTGGTTTTTTGAGACAGGGTTTCTCTGCAGCTTTTTTTTAGAGCCTGTCCTGGAACTAGCTCTTGTAGACCAGGTTGGCCTCGAACTCACAGAGATCCGTCTGCCTCTGCCTCCCGAGTGCTGGGATTAAAGGCGTGCGCCACCACCGCCCGGCCCTCTTACTATTATTTTAAAGTTCAGTGCTTTTTAGTGACTTATGTTTGTACTTGACAAAATAAATTCCATTTATTGATTGATTGAGATAGGGTCTTTCTCTAAACCTGGCTGTCCTGGAACTCTCTACGTAGACCAGGCTGGTCTTGACTCAGAGATTGTTGATATTAAAGATGTGTGTCATCACGCCAGCTTCAAAATAAATTTATTTATTTATTATGTATACAATATTCTGTCTGTGTGTATGCCTGAAGGCCAGAAGAGGGCACCAGACCTCATTGCAGATGGTTGTGAGCCACCATGTGGTTGCTGGGAATTGAATTCAGGACCTTTGGAAGAGCAGGCAATGCTCTTAACCTCTGAGCCATCTCTCCAGCCTCCTCAAAATAAATTTTAAAGTTTGCTAATCTTTAACTGTCTTTATTATAAAAATACTTCATTATGGGAAATAAGATGAAGTATACTCAAGTTCATAAATTTCTATATTTAAAAAATTATTACATTCATTATTTTGTTGTTTGCCAGTCTTTATTATGTTCATGGATTTGTTGAATTATAAACAGTAGTGCTCTTTTTCTTCCCTCTTCTCAGTTATTATTTTCCTGCTGTCTTAGGGTTTCTATTGCTGTGAAGAGACACCATGACCATGGCAATGGCAACTTTTATAAAGGAAAACATTTAATTGGGTATGACTTACAGTTTCAGAGGTTTAGTCTATAATCATCATAGTGTTATGCAGTGAGTAGGCAGACATGGTGCTGGAGAAGTAGCTGGGAGTTTTTCATCTTGTTCCACAGGCAAGAGACTGTGTGCCACACTAGGTGTAGGAGTGTCTAAGACCTCAAAACCTGCCTCCACAGTGACATACTTCCTCCAACAAGGCCACACCTACACTGACAAGGCCACCCCTCCTAATGGTGCCACTCCCCGTGGACCAAGCCTGTGGAAGCCATACCTACCTATTCAAAATCATCATACCTGCTATATGCCTTTGAGACAAAGTAATAGCTAATTTCTGGCTATAAACAAAACACCTGTTTTAGTTCATGTTGTAGTTCTGGTGCATAAATCGTCATTTTTATGACCTGAAGTAAATTTCACTAATTTTATCTTTATTGACTAAGCATTTTAAGATGGAAGACTAGAGATTTTGAAGTTGGATGGATGTGTACATTGCTTGGAAGATTTGAGTTCACCCTTCCAACACTTTATTCCCGTTTCTGTGGGATGGGAATTTCTTAGAACTAGGGACATGATCTTGCAAATGTTGATGTTTCTCTTTCCTTGCGGCCTGGTATAGAATAGATACTCAATTATTCCAAGTATCATTTCTTTAGCTGCAGGTCAGCAATACTTAATCTATACTTAATCTTGTTGTGAAGCATGTTACTTCAAATTTAGTTGATTAAGCTGGGCATAGTGTTACTTGCCTTATAGTACCAACTTCTTGGAAGACTTAACTAAATTCAAGAATTCATTTTAAAAAGGTGTTTCATAAAAATTCATCCTGAATTACAGTCATCTGAAGACTAAATTGGGTGGTGGAGGATTTACTTCTAAGATGATATCTTCATGTGGCCGTTAGAAGTAAGCATCAGATCCTCACCACATCTGTCTTGAGTGTGCTGCTAGAGAGAGAGCAGGAGGGACGTTCCAGTGCCTTTTACTATGTTGCATGCTATATACTGATATTTACTTGTAGACATTCATGAGAGGGTACATGTGCATTTTCAGGTCAATATCAGATGTCTTCTTTGGGCTCTCTATCTTATTTTTTAAAGATATATTTTATTCATGTGTATGTATGAGTATAGCTGCCTTTGGAGGCCAGAAGAAGGTGTTAGATCTCTAGGAGCTGAAATTACCGGACATTGTGACCTGCTCCTAACATGGGTACTATGAACGGAACACCTGTGTCTATCTTAAAGAGCAACAAGTACTTTTAGAACTGAAATTTCTCTCTAGCCTCTTTTCACCTTTTTTTTTTTTTTTTTTTGAGGTAGAATCTCTCACTGAACTGGGAGTTCTAGAGTTCTGTCTGGGTCTCCCCAGAGCTGGGATATAAGTGCACAGCAATAGGCCAGATTCAGAGATACACAGTATTATAAGTCTCCCTCATGTGATCTTAAATAGACAATAGAGTAAATGGGACTAGGAAGAGAACCATTGTGACTGGGGATAAGTATGGGAAATGGAGTGGATATCAGAGTATTTTATATGCATGTATGAAATGTTACAGTTCAGCCTAGCCTAGGATGTAGCTCTTTGGTAGAGTATTTCCCTAATACTAGCAAAAAGTGGGAGAGACAATGTAATAATGAAACCCACTATTTTGTGCAGTCAACATAAATCAAAACAAAGTAAAGAATGCCTTTGTAATAAAACTGGGGGTAGGGTGAACAGGTGATATTTTGGTAATTTTTTTCTCATACCAAGAGAAAAATTGATTAAATTTAGACACCTTTTTCCTTAAGACTTGTTATGGGGGCTACAGAGATAACCTAGTAGATAAGAGCACTGACGGTTCTTTCAGACACCTGGGTTTGAATCCCAGAACCCACATGGAAGCTCATAACCATCTGTAACTTCAGTTCCAGAAAATCTGATGCCCTTTTCTGATCTCCACAGACACGTATTACATGTACATGGCACGCAGACATACATACAAGCAAAATACCCATGCACATAAATTAGAATAAATCTTTTTTGAAGAAAGGCTCATTATGATAGTTTACTTTTATAAACCCCAACACTTGAGTGTCTGATGTAAGAAGGAGGGTATATTCATAGTATCATAATACATGTGGCCAAAAATTGCAACCCAGAAATATATAATTTGTACAACTCAATAGTAAGATGCATACAGATTCACACAGAAACATATACAAATACATCAGTGGGTGAAATTGAAATAGATACTTGAGCAAAGTATGTGAATAGTCAATAAGCACATTTAACATTACTAAATCATTACAGGGATTCAAACCACAGTGAGGGGACTCCAGGTAAGAACATTAGTTCTTACTAAAGAGGACCTAAATTTGGATCCCAGGACTCCAGCTCCAGAGGATCTAATGCTCTTATGGCTTTTATGGGGATCCAGCAAACTTACACACACACACACACACACACACACACACACACAACACACACACACACACTGCATTTACATCCATGCAGGCAAAACACTCATTTATAAAATAAATCTTTAAAAAACACAGTGAGGTAGTATATATATCTTAGTCACTATTCTATTGCTGTGAAGAGACACCATGACCAAGGCAATTCTTATAAAATAAAGCATGTAATTATGGATTTACTTACAGTTTCAGAGGTTTAGTTTATCATCGTCATGTCAGGAAGCATGGCAGCAGGCTGCAGGCATGGCCCTGGAGAAGTAGCTTAGAGCTACATCCTGATCCACAGGTCAAGAGAAAGACAAGGGCTTTTGAAATCTCAAATTCCACTACTGATACACACCTACTCCAACAAGACCACACCTCCTAACATTTTAAATAGCTCCACTCCCTGATGACTAAGCATTCAAATAGATGAGTCTATGGGGGTCTTTTCTCATTCAAACCACCACAGTATACCTTTCAGAATAGGAAAACTGTAAGACAATGATTATATTAGCCAGGCATTGTGATGCACTTAGGAGGCAGTGGTGGGTGAGGCCACTTTGATTTCGTACAGAATTCAGGTCAGCCAGAGTTGTGTAGCAAAACTTTGTCTTAAATGTCTTATAGAGAAACAAACAAATAGAAAAGCCAAGACTGATAATTTTAGATGTTGCTGATGATTTATGGCATCTTAAAGCTCAAATGATTGTTTATGGACATATATGTTAGTACAGCCACTTAGGAATGTGTAATTTAGTACTTTAAGTTAAAAGTACTCTTCAATTGACCTGGCAGTTTTACTTCATTTAGAAACAAATGTCCACCACCAGCATGTGAATCATAAATTACAGTGTGTGTGTGTGTGTATACTGATGTCATTATATATATGATGTTATATCAAGGATGTCACTCAGCAGTAAATGAAATCATGGAGTCAGCTTAGTGGTAGAGTACTTGCTTATCATTTATAAGTTCATGGATTTGAGGCAGGATGATGGGATGTCTTTGTGAAATCTTCCTACCAGTAGTGTGTTGCCGTTTGAGTTCTGTTTCTATATCCCTTTGTTAAGGTAGGCAGGCAAAAGATAACATGATTGCTTATAACTGACTTTTCTCTTATGCTTTCAGATTCTCACAAACACAAAGATAAACACAAAGATCGAGAACACCGGCATAAAGAGCATAAGAAGGATAAGGAAAAGTCTAAACATAGCAACAGGTAAGGTTTGACCAACAGGGCTTATCACTCAATTGGGAGCTTGACTCCCATGGATAGGTATCAGCTGGTATAGGTCAGTACCATGGCTATTTGCTGGAGTTGTTAAAGAGAATACTTTGATAATTCAGACCTCATTTGGGATGTTCTTGTTTAGACCAGTTGTACAAAGCAAGCACATTGAGTTTTCTTTAATATACATTTCATAATAGCTAAAGTATAGATCTATTGTAACATGCTGCTTAATCAAACATGCAGAACTTGCCTTGGTAAAAAAATGATTTGATATCATTGTTAACTAGATTTTAAAACTATATTTGTATTTTAAACATATTTTAAGACTACTTCACTAGTTTGTCTTATTGACAACAGACAAGAGAGAATTTCTATCATTTTGTAATATAATTATGAATCATTAAAATAACCAGTTTAATTTTCCCTAGTGAAAGACATTTCTTTCCAAATCATGTACCTCTCCTTGTTTTTCTACTACACAATCATTTCTTAAAACTTGATCAACTATTTTATTTTATTTATTCAAAATTAATCTTAGCAATTGAAATGAGTTTTGGTTCTTATGTATCTTGCCTTCTCCAGCTAATAGTAATATGTACCAAAGTAGATTTGAGAGCAAAGAATATTGCCAAAGACCCTCATTTCATGATGATACAAAGGATATAATAACTACACATGCTGTTATAATATTATCAGAGCCTCAAAATATGCACAAACATAAACTGATAGAATTTTGAAGGGAATTAATAATTATAGCCAATGCCTTCATGCCCAGCCTAAGTTTAGGCAGGTTTTGGTATACACTTTTTAAAATATACTTTTATTTTCATGGAAATAATAAATTAGTAGCCTTTTTGCCAGAAAACTTTGAAAGGACTTGATCTGAGTTTCTATGACTAGTTTCTAATTCATATGTGGTTAAGTTTAGGATAGTTAGCTAGATGTCTTATAAGGAAGCTTATGTTTTGACCATTCCGCAGACAGTTTTTGCAGTAAAGCAAGTGAGTAAAGGTTATACTCTACTACTGTTCAGTGTATTATGTTCCTTAAACATAATAATTTGACTGCTGTGGTTCCTAGTAGTCAGTTTCTTTAGTGACTGTTATCTTCAATGCTGTTATTGTCAGGGAGCATGAATTTGGAATGTATTTCTGTGTCCCTCGTCTAGATAGTAGCATTGATTATTTGTCATCAGATTGCACTTGGGACCCAAGTCCAGGAATTAACATTTCTGTGCAATAATAGTACTATAAATAGGAGAGCCACATTTCTTTGTCTTGGTGCTGTGGACACAAACCTGATAGGATCCCACTTTGGTTATTTGATTTCATTCAAAGAGCAAAACAAGGCAGCAAATATTGAAGATGATTTTCCCCCCCTGTGGACAAGGAGCTTGAGGTCATGTGTACAAAAGTCATAACATTATCCAATAAGGAAAGGTTGTGACTTCAACATTCCAGTAGATTATTCCTTAAAATCAAAACAAAAAACTAAATAAACTTCCTGCCTAAACAAAGTGTATAGCCAACTTACCCAAATATAAGCACTGTCCCCCTAAGCATGTTGTAGGTTCCCTAAGTTTTTGTTTTGTTTTCTTTGTTTCTCAAGATAGAGTTTCTTTGTGTAACAGTCCTGGCTGTCCGGAAACTAATTTTTAAAGATGAGTCCATGTCATTTTGGATTCTAAGTACCTCAGACTTACTACTAAAATCACTAGTTACGTCAAATTCTGGTCTTAGAAAAACCTCATATCTGTCTCCTGTTTCTTTTGTTTTGTTTTTGCCTGTGATGTTGCACAAACATTTACACCAGTCAAATAAAATTATTACTTATATACTTTATTTTATTAGATTTATATGTATGATATGGGTGTTTTGCCTATATGTATGTATTTATAACATATGTTGTACCTGGTGTCCCCAAAGATCAGAAGAGTTTGCTTTTATGTAGGAGACTTAAGTGTTTAGACTTTGTTATAGGGTTTCATTTTATTATAGTACTTTTAAAATAGAAGCTAGTAATATCAAAGCTATGCATATTATGTATGATCAATTTTAGGCTCAGCAACATATAAAGGATGAAGTTCTTTTTTATATTTATCTATTATGTGTACAGTATTCTACCTGCATGTATGCCTTCATGCCAGAAGAGGGCAACAGATCTTACTGTAGATGGTTGTGAGCTACCATGTAGTTGCTGGGAATTGAATTCAGTACTTCTGGAAGAGCAGCCCAGTGCCCTTAACCTCTGAGCTATCTCTCCAACCCCAAGGATTAATTTCTTTACATTGGTTATAGGATAAAATTTTGGTGAAATGTTGCAGTTTAGTAGAAACATACAAGAACACAGTGAGAAGAATGATAATATTAGTAAAGAAATGTTACTCTGCCATCAGCATTCTCTGCCATTCAGCATTCATTAGCTGTATAATTCGTATAGATAACAGCTAATGAGAGCTGGAGGGGAATGTAAATAAGGGAAGAGTATGTAAACAGGGCATAGTGGGCATTTCTCCTCATCTGTAATCGTACCTGCATTCCTCTTAAACCTGCTTAGAACCCAGATGGTTTTCTTAGCTATGGCTACTTTTGTGCATAGAGGTGGGTGTAACAGTAGGTAATCTGACACATCTTCTGTGGCTTGGTTTAATTTAATGCCATTACTTTTTGTCTTGTTTTTGTCTTCTTTATAGACAAGTATCCTTTTAGGAAACAGCTTCAGAGGAGACTTTTTTGGCCTCTTGAGATCATTACCAGTGAAGCCTGCCTTTTCTGCTCTGAGTGAAAATAGTGGCAAATGATCTGATGAACCTCATAGGGTTGACTATCCCTATTGGTTGGGCTTTGTTAGCACTCCTGCACCTGGGATGAACTCCCACTTCTTGTCATTGAATTTGAGTTCTGTTTTGCTTAGCTATGGAATCCATCAGCTCTTTTCAATGAGCAAATGACTTAACTGTTAAGCCAGATATATGGAAGAAAATAACTATATTGTTCTTTAGCATGTAGTTTTTGCTGCTAGTCTCTGTTTCTGTCTACATTTACATTCAAAAACATTTTTCATAGTCCTGTTGGCATCTGTCAGGAATACTCTGCTTGTATACTTAGAGTAGTCAAAAATATTTCTTAATAGTTGTATAATTTGATATAACACAAAATCCGCTCTGGTTTAATTATTTAGATTATATCCATTTTCCCATTTTTCTTGTTTTCTTTTTCCTTTTGGTTACTACGATGAGTACTAAAAAACATCTTTGCCTGTAACATTTTTATAAGGAAATTTCTAGAAGATAGAGCCTATATGAACATGTTTCATCATTTTAATGGCTCTTGGCTTTTAATGTAAGGTTTTGCTTTCCAAAATAGGAATATTATTTTTTCAGTGCTACTGGTATGACCACATGTCTCTTTCAAAGCAAGACTTGGAAGTAATGAACATAGAACTCGTCCTTAATTTCAGATCGGTCTTTTTTTATTATGAGGAAGAGACACGCAGGGCTTATAAACTTCATGTGGAAGTAACTTAGTTCTTCCTAGTTAAAGCGTGGGAAAACGTTGAATATATTGGGCTATTCACTTATGACATTTTGTCTTGAGTCTGGCATAGTCACAAAATTAGATTGAATTCTCTTAGGTTAGATGTGACTGTTAGAGATAGAACTTTTATTTTATTTTTTGTTATTAGGGAGTTATAGAAATAACACTAGACTTGCCATATATTTTGTCACATTTAAAGAATATCCTGGATTTAGTCACTTGCAGAGCTTCCATTATGTAGTGCTGTGGAATTTATCTACCTAATTTAGAAAATCTTAACTTCCCTTCTTTTAATTTTAAATCTGTTTTTCTTGGATAAACTGGCCCCAAGTCTGGAATGCCTTCTCTGACATCTCTGAGCTTTCTCACTTGTTCGTTGAGACATTCCCCACACCCCTTCTGCCATGGAGCTGCTTGTTTGCCATGTGACTCTTGTGGGCTTCTGTTGCAGAACATGCTGGCATAATTCAACAGCATGACTTTCTGTCTTCCTCTTCTCTCTACCTTCCTCTGGCAGGTACCAAGATTTTCTACTTGTGTGCTCTTAAGCTTCTTTCTGAGTCTGTTTCTAAGTTCTTTTATTAATTAGAGTAAGAACCCAAAAGTAGGGAACCCCCAAATTCCCAGGAAATATGTGGCAACTGTGAGTCTAAAGAAGCTTCTGTGAAGACAGAAAACAGGTGGTTATGTTCAGGACTTTTGCAACACAACCTTATTTCTAAGGGACTTGATTGACTGCTGAGTCAGCAGGTAAAGGGGCACCATCTCTCAGGTCTCGTTTGACCTGTGCCATCCTCACAGAGTCATGAATGAAGTAAGATTATGCCATGGAATATTTTCTCTCTCCCAACTAGTTTTCCCTGTGTTCCTAATACAGCAGTGCAGTTGCATACTAGGTACATTTCTTTGTCCCTCTGGTTCATCCTGGGCTCCTGTCCCAGCAACAGCTTGTACCAAGGAGCTGAAGGGAGATCAAAACAAAATCCAGATTTTTTTTTTTTTTTTGTGTGTGTGTGTGTGTGTGTGTGTGTGTTTTCTGGTTAGTTCACCAAGTGAACTAACCCAGGTGTTAGACCTCTGATAACACCAGCAAGTCTTTGAACTTTTTGTCAGGACTATCTAAGCATTACAAGTTTTGATTATGTCTTTTAAGTTGATCTTGTGGTCATAACTCTTATGTCTTATTTTTAACAGTGAACATAAAGATTCTGAAAAGAAACATAAAGAGAAAGAGAAAACCAAACATAAGGATGGAAGCTCAGAAAAACATAAAGACAAACATAAAGACAGAGACAAAGAAAAACGAAAGGAGGAAAAGGTACATAACTTTCCTTTACGGGGAAAAGGAGAAGTTAGATTCTACTTTTATTTTGATCACTTTAGAAGCTGGTAATGAAAGTACCTCCATTGTGTGTGCCTTTGCCATGGGGAGTACAGCAGTCTGTAGGAGGACTTGAGAGGTAGCGGGCAGCACTGTAGTCACTGCCTGGCCTACTGCTTCTTTGCAGGGTACTCATTAAACTTACCACTCCGCCCCAAAGATTTTAGAGTCAACCTGTTCAAACTATGAAAACCAAATTATTTACCAACCGGGTCTTTCACAATACAGTAAACCTTTTATTTTTTACTATAGTGAGGATATAGTGTTTCTGGAAACACCATCTTTCTGAAATATTAGGAAAGATTTGTTTTTGGAAGAAGGCCTCAAGCTTTATTGGGTCTCCTTTTGATAAAGATTGAAGATTCTGGGGTTGGGTATGTACTTGGTTGGTAGAGTGTTTTATTAGCATGCAGGAAGACTATGGTACATGCCTATAATCCCAATATTTGAGAGGTAGAGACAGGAGGAGTAGAAGTTCAGTCATGTTGGGCTACAAAGTGAGTTCAAGGTGATTTCCAGTCTGAAATGTATACCCTGACTCAAAATAAAGGTTGAAGATTCTTAAATGAAAAAACAGACATGGTGGAATATAGAATGTGGAACAAGACCTCTCCTAGACCTCTCCTGACTTGTTGTCCCCATCTTTCCCTGAGGTAGCCAATGTGTTGTTTTGTTCCTTTCCAAAGAGACTGATGGAACTGAGAGGCATCCATTTGTGTTTATGTCAAGATTTCTGAAAGATTTATTTTTTTCTGACTCATGCAAAAAATGAAATTGAAGGAGATAGGGGAAATAGATAATACTCTGCCTCATCCAAAGAGGGCAGGAGAGGACTAGTCTGTTCTCTTTTGATTTTGGTATTTGTTCTTTTCTCTGCACTGCTAGCAGCAGATTTTGAGTAGTGAATATATTTATTGGGGAAGTGAAATTACTATTATTTTAAGATTAAAAAGTTGCTATTTTAGTAAGACCTTTCTTGGTCCATTTTACCTAGCATTGTCAAAAACCAAATTTGGGGAAAATCAAGGTCTTTAGTTGACTCACCTTAGTTTTGCTAACAAGAAGAGCCAGTCCAGGATACAGACGCTCTAAAACAGCCTGGCATGGCCTTAGCCTTCCTGAACAGTCAACCGCTATGATTATCAGCCCAAGATATGTACAATATTGTTCCTGTCAACATTCTGTCTTAGAGATGGGTAGGGACTCATGATGCCTCATTCCTTCAAGACTTACCATCCATTAAAGGTTATTAGAGGAAAGAGGCATTTTCTCCAGTGACCTGGTTACTGGTAATGTGCCTGTACTCCTGTAAGCAACCTTAGTGAGACACCCAAAAGGAAAGAAGACAAGACATGGTAATGGAAACAACTGGACTGGGGAGATGAGCCGTGCATAGATCATATACTTGTATAAATGTCATAATGAAACCTGTTTTATATATAATTAATATATGCTAATAAAAATTTAACACCACCCCCAGTTGATGGTAGTATTCTTGAGTAAGAAATTTGTTTTCATATTTAATACTTTCCAAAGCATGTACTGAATTGTTGTGGTTTTTACCTTGCAGATTAGAGCAGCTGGGGATGCAAAAATAAAGAAGGAGAAGGAAAATGGCTTCTCTAGGTAAGATTTTATGCTATGGTAGCTTATTTTTTTCTGGGTGACTCCACCTGGTTGGTGTCTACACTTTTCCAACACATAATTGACCTACCCAACTTAATGGTTCAAAATAAAGTCAGTAGTAAGAGAACTTGATTTAGGCCAGCTTGGGTTTTTACAGTTCTAGTTAGTGAGACTGAACAGCACTAATCCAGAAAGTTTAGAAATTGAGAAGACTGACAGAAAAAGATATTTAAAAGTTGAGGTATATGCATGCCACAAAATTTGCCATTTTAGAGTGTATCTAGCTTATAGGGTTTTACTGTATCCACAATGTAATCTCACTATTCCCCAATATTTCAAAAGAAACTTCTTGCTAGTAATTATGAAATTTCTTAGTCACTATGAATTACTCCTTAATACCGTAAGGCTTATATATAGAACCTTATTGGACTTAATTTTAAGAATAAGTATATATTTAGGTAGATGTATATAAATGTATACTAACTACCTGTAGCCCATTTTTACTGTCTGTACTTTTTCTGTTCTTTTTCCTCATTTTAAGTACCCTCAAGTAAGTTCCAAAGTTCTTTCTAGATTCAGAAGACCACTTAAAATCACATTATGTATTCTCATGCCTTCCACAGAACAACAGAATGGATTTGTTAGGGATTGTTTGACATATTTACCTTACTGACTGAGTCAAAGAGTTGAGAGGTTTGCTTCCTTGAGTCTTTGAATTTTCAGTTTTATTTGATAAAGATTTTGAGACTGTGCCAAGCATGTATCCAGGTAGTTCAGAGAAAGAGAACCAGGTGTCCTCTGCAGGGATGTTTTATAACCGGTTTAAGAATGCAGAAAAGGTCAAGGAAGTAACAAGCTACTCTTGGTATTCTCTTTCTTAGATAAATTGATTGAGATTTGTGATAACTAGTTTCTGTCCAGAGACCATGCAAGACTTCTGTTAAACTAAGATCTCAATAGATTTTTTTTGACTCAATTTATTGTCTTGAGTTCATTGACAGATTGTGGGATGTTAGAAGGGTCAGGAACATGTTCTTCTAGGCACTGTCCTCCGATTTACTTTGCTGCAGCCACTTGCAACCCAGTGAGTCTTGTGGAGAATCTAGATGCTTCACTAAAACTTTTCTTTCTGGTAAATTGTTTTAGAACTTCTTGAAGTGTAGCAAACCCTCACCTGCTTTAAAAGTCATCAATCGGATTTCTATAGTGGCCTTACCTTTACATCCTCGCTAGCATTTGTTTGTTTTGTTTTGTTTTTTCTTTTTGTTAGCTGTTCTGACTGGAGTGCTTTTTAATGTTAATTTCCCTAATGCCTAAGGACGTTACTTTTTCAAGTATTTTTTGCTGGTTGTATTTTGATACTATGTTCACTTGCTCATTTATGATGTTTTTTAGTGTTCTTTGTGGATTATTGTCAGAAATACAATTGGGACATACTTTCACCTATTGTAAGCTGTCACTTTTCTCTTGGTTTTTTGTTTGTATACAGGTGCTTTCTAATTGTGTGCAATTACTTCATAAGCTATAAGGGGTTCTTTCCAGAAAGTTGTTGCTTATTCCTATATCTATTTTGAAAGTGTTTCCCTCAGACAGTTTAGAATTTTAGATACTACATTAAGGCCCTTGATCTGTTTTTAGTTAATTAAGTTTTTTCAGCATCATTTGCTGAAGAGACTGCCTTTTTTCAGTGCTTTTGATGCCCTTGATGAAAAATTAGGTGGTTGTAGCTTTGTGGGTTTGTTCTGGATCTTTTTTTATTCTGTTGGTTTACCTGCTTGTTTTATGCTATTTTTGTTACCATGGTCTTTAATAGAGTTTGCGATTAGATACTATGCCTCTAGTGTTCTTTCTGCGTAGGACTGCTTTGTCTGTATGGGATCTTTTATACTAACACAAATTTTAAGGTTTTTTTCTAATAATGTGAATATTGTCATTGGAATTTAATGGGGATAACATTGACTCTGTAGATAACTTTTTAAAAAATATTTATTTATTTATGTATTATATATATACAATATTCTGTCTGTGTGTATGCCTGCAGGCCAGAAGAGGGCACCAGACCCCATTACAGATGGCTGGGAATTGAACTCAGGACCTTTGGAAGAGCAGGCAATGCTCTTAACCTCTGAGCTATCTCTCCAGCCCCCTGTAGATAACTTTTTATAATATAGTTAGGTTCACAGTACTAATTTTACCAATGTGCAATCATGGATAGTCTTTGCATTTTTTTAATGTTGTTTTCACTCTATTCAGAGTCTTAATGCTCATTGTACAGGTTTTTCTTTCACTGCCTTAGTTAGATTTATTTCTACTAGAGTATTTGCTTTTCTTTGCTGGCCTGGAACTTGCAATGTAGGCCAAGTTAGCATAGAATTCACAGAGGTCTTCTTACTCTTCCATTTCCTCTTGAGTAATGGTATTAAAGACGGGCATCACCATATATCTATTGTGTGGTTGTTTGTGTGCACAAGCGCATAATACATACAGACAACATGCTTTACATGACATACCCACAGTACCCAGTGTAGCTTCTAAGAATCAGTTCTCTTTCCACTATGTGGGTTCCAGGTGATGAACTCATTATCGGGATAAATAGCAAAGCACCTTCATCCACTTGACGACCTTAGTTGTGTTTTTGTTTAGTTTTGGTTTTGGGTTTTGTTTTTTTGTGAGACAGGGTTTCTCTCTGTAGAATAGGCTAGCCTCCAACTCAGAGATTCACCTGTTTCTGCCTCCAAGTGCTAGGATTAAAGTACTTGTGCTACCATTACCTGGCTTGTTTGTTTTAAAACTATTATTAGAATAGGGACCCACCTCCTCCAGTTTACATCTTGGCAAGTTCATTATTGGTATATAAAAAAAATACTGATTTTTGTGTGTTATTTTTGACAGTGTTTATCAGATCAAAGAGTTTCCTGGTGGAGTTTTAAGGATCTTTTAATAATGCTTTGATTTCTTTTTTTCATTTTTGTATCCCTTTTGTTTCTTTCTCTTGCCTTACTCTTTGGTTCTGATTATAGGGGAAATGTTTTCAGTTTTTCTCCATTTAATATAAAATTTAAGTTTGTCATTATATATATATTTTCATATATATATCCTTTTATGTTGAGGTATGTACTTTATATTTTCTTTAGAGCTTTTATCAGGAAGTGCTGTTGAACTTTATCAAATGCCTTTTATGCATCATTGATCATGTGATTTCTGTCCCCCAGAAGTCTGTATATATGCTGTAACTGCATTTATTGACTTGTAGGTGTTGAACTATCCTTTCATTAGCCGTGTATCATCTTAAGTCTTTTCTTGAATTTGGCTTGTAAATATTTGAGAATTTTTCATCTATATTCGTCCGAGAAATTGATTTATAATTTTATTTCCTTACTTGGTTTTGATATCTTAGTAATGGTGTTTGCTTTTTCTTTTTTGATCAGCTTGAAGAGTATTGGTGTTACATCTTTAAAGAGCTGGTAGATTTTGGCAGTGAACTTATCTAATTGTGAGCAGTTTATTGGCAGACTCCTGCTACAGTTTCTTTCTTGTTATACATAGATCTGTTTAACTTGTTTATAGCTTCTTCATTTAATTTTGGTAAGAAACATATATCTAGGAATTTAATGTTATACTTTGTGTGGGGGGGTGTGGAGCAGGGTTCAAGACAGGTTCTCACTAGTATCCCTGACTACTGTAGACCAGGATGGCCTCTAACTCAGAGATTCAGGATTACAGGCATGTGCTACCATGCTGAGCCTTTTTTTTTTTAAATTAGTTTTTTAAAGATTTATTACATACATATGCTCCTGTATCTGCATGCACACCTACAGGCCAGAAGAGGGCATCAGATTCCATTATAGATGGCTGTGAGCCACTATGTGGTTGGGAACTGAACTCATGACCTAGCTACAAGGGCTGCCAGTTCTCTTAACAGCTGAGCCATATCACCAGCCCAATGCTCAGCTTTTATCTGTTGTTTTATTAGGATTTACTTTAATTTTATTTGTATGGGTATTTTGTCTGCCTACTTGACTGCTGGTCACAGAGTTGAAATGAAGGCATCAGATCCTCTGGATCTGGAGTAAATATGCTGCCGGCCATGTTTGAAATTGAATCTGGGTACTCTGGAAGAATAGCCAGTGATTTTTAACTGATCAACCATTTCTCCAATCATACTTAAAGATTGTGGGTGTGTGTACGTGTGTGCATGCCATGTGTGCTTGTGCCAGTGGAGGCCAGAAGAGGGTGGCGTTTCCCCTATAATTCAAGTTGGAGCATTTGTGAGTATCTGATAAAATTGCTATGAATCAAACTCCAATCCCCTGAAAGAACAGCATGTGCTCCTAACCACTGAGTGCTCCCTTCAGACCTTGTAGTTATCTACTTTTTTCCAACTTACTTTATTTATTCCCGCTGCCAAATTATGTTCTTTCTTATTGTGGCTCTTGTCTTTTATCATTTAACACACAGGCAGTTTCTGATCTGCTATCCTAAAATCTGTGTCCTCTTTATTTTCAGAGGGCAGAGTTTTAGCAAAAGATTCTAGGCATGTTTGGTTTTTCGAGACAGGGTTTCTCTGTGGCTTTGGAGCCTGTCCTAGAACTAGCTCTTGTAGACCAGGCTGGTCTCGAACTCACAGAGATCCGCCTGCCTCTGCCTCCCGAGTGCTGGGATTAAAGGCGTGCGCCACCATCGCCCGGCTTCTAGGCATGTTTTGTGTGAAGTAACAAACCTAACCAGCAGCTTGGAACAGTGGAAAATTTGACTTAATGAGAATAACTTTATTCTGGTACTTATTTAATTCCTAAATTTTTGTTGTAATTTTGTATGACTGGTCATTTTTCTGTGCTACTTAATAAAACATGTATGCCATTGCCACAGCATGATTTTAGCATACCATGCTTAGGCAGGTAGGTTTTATTTCTTTCCTTGTACTTATAGAGGCTTTATTTAATTTTGGGTTGTTAAAACAGTTAGGGTCATTTGTAGGATGTGGATCACATACATAGTTGATCCTTCATGTAAGTTAAGAAAACAATTTATTCCTCTGATGATTTGAGACCTACTGACAAAGGCAGCTAAACTAGTGAGAAAAGAAAATGTTTATTTGGAGTAAAGTCCTTTATCTGTTTATCTATAATATGAAGACAGTATTATTACCTAAGTAAGGTTTTTATAAGCTTGTAATGAAATACAAAAGTGATTGTTGAAAATACATGTGTACTTTATCCTTTCCTTGGTAAGATGAAGTATGCCTACAGTCTTGATTAGGGTTACTATTGCTTTGATAAGACACCATGACCAAATGCAACTTGAAGAAGAAATGATTTATTTGAATTATGCCTGCTCATCACTGAAGGAAGTCAGGACAGGAACTTAAGCTGGGCAGGAACCTGGAGGCAGGAGCTGATGCAGAGGCCATGGCAGGGTGCTGCTTACTGGCTTGCTCGATACGACTTGCTCAACCTGCTTTCTTAAAGAGCCTAATACTGCCAGCCCAGTGTAAAGCCACCCACAATGGGCTGGGCCGTCCCACATTAGTCAGTAATTAATTACGAAAATGCCCTACAGCTGGATCTTATAGAAGCATTTTCTCAATTGAGGTTTCTTCCTTTCAGAATAGACTTTAGTTTGGGTCATGTTGACATAAAACTAGCCAGGCACCTACTTTGTGTTATTTAACATAATGTAGACATTCTAGTAACTATAATCAGTAACTAGCTGTTTTGTTTTGTTTTTTTTCTCTCTCTTTAGTCCACCACGAATAAAAGATGAACCTGAAGATGATAGCTATTTCGCTTCTCCAAAAGAGGATATAAAGCCACTGAAGAGACCTCGAGACGAGGATGAGTATGTATTTCTTCCTGTTGAGAAACATTTAATGAAATTTCAGTTTCAAAAGGATGCTATAGCAAAAAAAATGGAATCAATCTTTATCAACAGATGAATGGATAATGAAAATGTCATGTGTGTGTGGATAATAGAATATATACTACTCATCTCTAAAGAAAAATGAAGTAAAATTCATGCAGGAATATAGATGGATTTGATATGTATAATATTAAGCATGGTTACATAATTTTAGAACGAAGAAAAACCACTCTCATGAGATCTGTGTGTGTGTGTGTGTGTGTGTGTGTGTGTGTGTGTGTAAACACAAATGTATATGTGAATACTGTATACCACGAAGAAAGAGAACAGGAAAGGCTAATGACAAAGGACTAAATGTAGGTGATGGAAATTAGTTATGAAAGTGTATAAAGCTAATTGTTTTTCTAGTTCTGATTTGTCAAGGATTTCTGTTGTTGTTGGTTTTTTGGTGTTGGATAAGTGCATAAAATATATTCAGTACTGAAATGTAAAATTGAATGTGAAACTCCAGAATTTCTATTCTAAGTATAGACATTCATTGAGGTTTGGGTCTGGTTAATTTTGGTGTGTGGTATTTCTTTTACTTGTGTGTGTATGTGTATGCATGTACATGTATACGTGTTTATATATATTATAAAACGTTAAAAATGAATTAGAAGAGGAAAGATACTTCCAAAATATCTTTAAATAATACATATGTGTGTCTCTAATGAATAAAAACTACATTAATTGACATTTTGTGTAATAGATTCTAATTTTTGAGAATTGGGTTTGCTAAGCAAATTAATTTATGGGAGTTATGTGTAACGTGTGTTTTTTCATATTAAATGATAGGCAGATGTAGTATAGAAATTTCAAGTAATACAAAATTAATGAAGGATATTTAAATTATTTAGTCACTTAGAATTCATCATTAATTTTACACTACAGGTAAATTAAGAAAATTGGGTTAGGGATGTAACTCAATTGATGGAGTGCTTGCCTACAACACAGAAAGCAATAGGTTGATTCCAGCACCACATTAAACTGGATATCAGCATTTGGGGAGTAGAGACAAGAGGATTAGAAACTCAGTCATTCTTGAATACATAGTGATTTGAGGCCAGCTTGGGCTACCTGAGACTCAGCCCCAATTTTTCTTTTCTCCTTTTCTAGGATCTATGCCATTTGATACATAGGGAACCTTCAGTACAGAGATAATAAAATTTCACTTGTTATTTATTTAAGGCTCTTACCTAGATTCACCCAGTGACAATACATTTTATTTATTAGTTTGAGTCCATGTAGCTTATTATATATACTCTATGAATGCCTGGGGCTGTAGCACAGTTGGTGTTTACTGTGTGAGCTTGAGGATCTAAATTTGATTCAGATTCCACATATAAATTCCAGGTGTTGTGGCACATGCTTATAATCTTATGACCAGGAAGGCAGAGACAGAATTCCTGGGACTCCCTGGCTAGTTAGTCTAGCTTAATTAGTGAACCCCAGGTCCCTACAAAACCTTGTCTCAAAGGAGATGGAGAATGTTCCTCAGGAGGACAGCTGAGGGTGTCCATTGCCCTCCATATGAATATGAACACTCAGATAGATGCATCGAATAATTGAAAATCAAATATATTGACTACAGCAATGGCTTAGTGGTTGTAAGTGCTTGTTTTTCTGGAGGATCCAAGTTTGGTTCCCAGCTCCCACATCAGGCAGCTCTTTATAGGGTTATATCTATTGCTTTCTAGTCTGTTTCTTTCACACACACAGTATACATATTTATTTATTTTGTCTATGAGTTGAACATTTGTGTATCACATGCATTCCTGGTACCCACAGGCCTAAAGAAGAAGGTATTAGATCCTCTGAAACTGGAATTACAGACATTGTGAGCTGTCCCATGTGGGTGCTGGGAACTAAGCCTTGGTCCTCTGCAAGAGCATCCAGTGCTCTTAGCAGCTGAACATCTCTCCAGTCCTGTCTGATGTTCACTTGTTCCGCTCCATTTAGTATAGAATGCCCAGTCAGGAATAACAGCAATCACATCTACCATGGACACTTCAAGAGTTGGGAGAGTCTAATCCTGTAGGTGAGAACTCTTTAATCATAGTTGCATTAACTGCATATTCGTGTTCCCCTTTGTAGTGCTGATTATAAACCTAAGAAAATTAAGACGGAAGATATCAAGAAGGAGAAGAAAAGAAAATTAGAAGAAGAAGAGGTTAGTAAAGGTTTTTGAGGCTTAAGTTTTAATAAAACAACCTTAAAAACATAACTTTTCTTTTTTATTTTGTGTGTGTTTATGCATATCATGGTGCACATGTAGAAATCAAGGGACAGCTTTGAGAAGTTGATTCTCTTGGAAATCAAACTCAGGTTATCGGGTTTAACATCAAGTGCCTTTAACTTCTGAACCATCTCATTGTTCCTAAAACAACTCTTGAGGCCAAATGAGTTTTGGGGATTTATTTATTGGTTTGTTGTAGTAGTAACAGTGGAGAAAAGTTGTACAGGCAAGTTGTGGCTGTGGCACTGAGTATGCCAACATCTTGAAGTGACCCCAGAGTATCTTTAGGCTATCCTTAGCTACCGTTGAGTCTACTCTGTCTATTCATAGCTTGCGTTGTTAACTGATACTTGAATTTATGCCATCTGCAGGTTTGCAGAAACATGTTCTAGATGATGACTATAAAAATGATCTAGAGATGACTATAACACCATCCTTACTGATGGATGCGTAAACTTAAGGTTTAGAGAGGTTGATCGTTTGTATACCACTGAATTGTACAACCAGGATTTGTTCTCATACATTGTGAGTCTAGAACCAACACACTAGCCGTCATGTTATCTTGCCCATTGTGTGAGAGTGTGATGGTCCTTTCACTTCACAAGAAGAAAGAAGAAAGGTCTTCAGTGAAATGTTTAAAATATTCATGGGTATAGTGAGCTAAAGAGATAATCAGGTTCTGCAGTTAGAAGGTTGTAGTTTTTCAGATCCGTAGTATCTGTTTAGCAGAGGTTCTAGTTAATGAGAACCAGTGTGTGGAATTGATAGTGAAGTGTTGAGTAGCTGTTACTGTGGCCAGCCACTGTACTCTCATTTAGATTATCAGTATAGACTGGTTAAAGAAGTGTAAAAGTTAAGTTCTTCTTGCAGTCTGTTGCTTTGCCTTTTTGTAACATGGCTCTTTTATTAAACAGTTTGGAAAAGAAAACTTTTGACTTTGTTTTGGTTAGTACTCCCCTCCCTGCGGGAAAATACAGACTGAAAGACTAAATTTTGATTCACAGTCCTCTTATGGCAGGGACCCCAGATGTCAGAATTAATCATTAAATCTCATTGGCATTCAGTTTTTAATTTGTTTCTGGGATGGTTCTGATATCTCTTGAGGCCAGCCTGGTCTACATAGGGAGTTCCAGGACAGCCAAGGCCAATCAGAGAATCCCATTTTCAAAAACCAAGAAGAGAAAACCTACAATGTAGGCAGTAGTTTCCCGATGGGATAATATACATGCCTGTTTAAAAGCTGTCAGGAGGCTATCTTAACTGAACAGCATTTCCCTATCCTGTGTTGTGTTTCAGCCTAAGTAGTGAATATCATCTGAATTAATGTAGTTCTCCAGCACATTGTCCCAGAAGAAAGTACAGATGTATTTTTTTTCCATTTAAATTTATTTTTAAATGATAACATAAAATTAGGAACATTTTACCTATTAGTGTGGTAATATTTTAAAAAAATATTTATTAATCTGTTGCTGTGACATAAGGTCAAGTTTATTTTGGCATAATGCTTGAGGAAATATTTTCTGTTAGGCAATAAGAGTGAAGTGTTGTTCTGTAGTGAGGAGCTGCGGGCAGTCCTGCTTTTCGTTCTGCCCAGCTCCGGGCTGCCTGGCTAGCTTGTGCCCCGAAATAACAACACACAAACTGTATTCATTTAAACACTGCCTGGCCCATTAGTTTCAGCCTCTTACTCACATCTTGACTAACCCATATCTAATAATCTGTGTAGCACCCCGAAGTGGTGTCTTACTGGGAAGATTCTAGCATAGATCCATCTTGGGCTGGAGCTTCATCGAGTCTGACTCCAAGAGGAGAGGCATGGCAACTATCTGAGCCATCTACCTCACTTCCTTCTTCCTGTTCTGTCTACTCCACCCACCTAAGGGTTGGCCTATTAAATGGGCCAAGGCAGTTTCTTTATTAACGAATGAAATCAACACAAACAGAAGATTCTGCTTGCTTCACCACTACATTGTTTGATCATGCTACTCTCACAGCCAAGAAGCAATTGATTAATCCTGGGTCTTCAGTACTTGGGATGCTGCTGCCCACAGTTAATAAATGGGTCTTCTCCCCTCAGTTAACCTTCTGGAAATTTTTCTCACAGATATGACATGGTATCTTCTTAGATCCTAGATTTTAGCCAGTTTAGCAGTAAAAACTAACTCAGAAGTTTACCCCTTGGTTTGTTAACAAAAGCACAGAACTTCTCCCATTTCATCTGTGTTTTCATGGGCTTATGACTGTTTCATTTTGCAAAATACATTGACTCTTAACTTCATAGTCCTGTTTATCTCAACAGTCTCTTCTGAGTTTCAATCTCCTAATTCTGAGTTCCTATGAAATCAAATATAAATTATGTACTTTTAATATACAGGGCAGAATAAACATTACCATTTCAAGACCGGAATGGTACAGAGCAAGGGAAGATCAAAGCAAGGCAAGATTAAAATATGGCAAAGCAAACACTAAAGCATATGATGCATTTTTGTTTACTTTTTTATTATCACAGATTCATTTTTATTTTTCTATGAATATGTTCACCATATGCATGTGCTCACAAAAAAAACAATAGGGGGCATCGGATCCCTTAGAATTGGAAATGGTTATTAGCCACCATTTAGGTCGTGGGAACCAAACCCAGTCCTCGGCAAGAACAGCAAGTGCTTTTACCATCTGAGTTACCACTCTATCTCCCCCCTCCTTTTTGTTCCTTTTTTTTTTTATTTTAAATTTTTATGTGTATTGAGAGTTTGCCTACATGAATGCTTGTGTACCACCTGTATGTCAGGTATCTGCAAAGGTTAGAAAAGGTCATCATATACCTGGAACTGGAGTTTCAGATGATTGTGAACTATTATGTGTGCTGTGAACCAAATCCAATATCCTCTGCCAGTGTTCTTAAATGCTGAGCTACCTCTCCAGCCCCTATTTTTGTTTGTGCTTTTGAGACAGGGTCTCACTTGGTATTTCTGACTGTTCTGGAACTTCCTGTGTAGATCAGGTTGACCTCAAACTCAAAAAGATCCCTCTGCCTCTTGTGTCCTGAATACTGAGATTAAAATTGTATGCTATAGCCCCAGCCTATTGTGTATTTTTAAGATGGAGTCTTACTCCAAGACCCAGACTGGTCTTGAATTCCTGGCAGTCTTCCTACCTCAGCCTCTTGACTACAGGGATTTTTAGACATGAGCTACCATTCCCCACTGATGGGATATTTTGATGCTGTCCTTCTACTTCTACACACTTGTATTCCTCATACCTACTTACAGTGTAATACTATAGCATTTGTTTTTTTGTCTTCAAAAATCATCTGCTTAGAAACCTAAGTTTATCCATTCTTTGATTGATAGCATTTTATGGAGTTATAGAATGTTCTCTAGCCATTTCTGTTAGTTGTTCTGTGTTTGTTTGGTCGGTTTTAAGATAAACTTGTGGTCTTGTTATACTCAGCAACAGCTACATAACCTTAATAAAATAGCAACTGATTTTAGAACTACCTCGATTATGATGGAAGAGAACAAACCAAATGGTTTCTAGCTGGGCCATCCTATAATCATCTTTCATTGCTATATAAAACTTTACCAAGTCTTACATGATGTTAAAAATGTAGATCAAACTTAGAAGAAATCAGATTCTGCTGAGTATATCTGTTGCATGTCATACCTTAGTTGGGATGTGTACTTGTTTTTAGATTTGTCTTTATGGTGAATATTACTCTTAGGTGTGAAGCTTTTTTTTTAATTGCTTGAGACTCTCATGCATACATACATACACTCAAGAGCATGCACACACAGTTGGTCTCAAACTCAAAAAGATCCCTCTGCCTCTGTCTCTCAAATATTAAGATTAAAGGTATATGCTATCCCCACCTCCCACCCCCCAGCACATTTAGTATTTGGGATAGAGTCTCTCTTTCTGTGTCCCAGGCTGACCTTGAACTCCTATAACTCAGTTACTGCTGCTCGTACACACAGAGTACTTTTAACTGATAACTACTGTTACTGGTAACTGATGTATTGCCACTTCTACTACAAATAACTGATCACCACCATGCCTGATGATGTTCTTGTATTGTGCCACTCTGAGCATTTCACAGTTGAGAGTACTCTTGTCTTTGTGTCTAAGCAGCAGCAACCATGTCACAGAATTCCCTTTCAGAAAGAATCTTGCATAGCTTTTCTATACCTCGTTAGATTTGAAGAGATTCAAGATGAGTAGATTTTTAAAGTAAATTTGGAAATTACCCTGGGATTACTGTTGGAGTAGTTTACTAGGCTTTCGTCATGTGATATTCTTGGGTAATGGAATTTGTCAGAGGGATTGGGGGAAATACTGACTCAATTGTAAGTTATCAACTGACTCCGTTGTAAGTTATCAATAAATTTTTATCTGTGGTGATGGGGGGGTTATATAAATAAGGTCTTTTAGTTCCAGTATTTTTTTCCTGAAACAGGTTTTTCTCTGTAGCTCTCTGATTGTCCTAGAATTCACTCTGTAGACCAGGCTAGTTTAAGATGCAAATCCATCTGCCTCTGCCTCTCAAGTGAGTGCTGGGTTCAAAGGTATGCACTAACACCACCAGCCCTTTCCAGCAGTTTTTGTTTATAGTTTTTCTTTTGGGTAGCTCACCAAAACAGCCTCCTGGTGTGTAATTGGTCCTGACTTAAGTGCTTTTTCTTTCTTTGTAGGATGGCAAATTGAAAAAACCCAAGAATAAAGACAAAGATAAAAAAGTTGCTGAGTCAGATAACAAGAAAAAGAAGCCAAAAAAGGAAGAGGAGCAGAAGTGGAAATGGTAACATTTCAGCACTGGGTTAAGCTGTCAGCTCTTGCTTTGATTGTGCGGCATAATTAAGCAAGAGTTGAATTATTAAGGTTAATTTCTTAACATTTAAGAGGGAAATACTTAATCTCTATAAGAATAGCTAAATAATAATATTAATAGCTAAATAAGTTTTGGGGTATTAATGAAGTAATTTCTTAGCTCTAAACCTAGTGGATCTCAACTAGTTTCTTCTCATTGAATAGAATGGATTTTAGAAGTAGCCTATGTATAAAAAGATATTCAGCAAAGGAGGAAGGCACAAATGCGTTAATTCGTTCCTTACATATTATCCCTATTAGTGATGTAATATTTCAGTGCATGCTACCCTCTATAATGTTTAATTAGGCTAAGCCTGCCTATCTATCTTTGTGCTGAGAATTATCATCATACTTTCTTGTGTCCTTATTGCTATTAGAAATGTGTTTATTATGATAAATCATATTTGGAATGCTGTCTCTTAGGAAACCTCCACAAGAATATCTTGATGGATGTTTGTGTAATTGTAGAAAAGTGAAGATCATTTGGAGCAAAATACAACCAGAACCATAATGAAATTATTAATTTAAAACATCAGAAATGAAAATGTTTATGCTGGGCAAATATAGATCAGTTGATAAATTAATTGCTTGCGGCACAAGCATGAGAACCTGAGTTTAGATCCCCAGCACCTTTGTAAAAAGCTGAGCATGGAAGGATACATCTGTAATCCCAGTACTGAGGATACAAAGATGGGCAAATTCTTGGTGTTTGCAGGCCATGTTTAGTTAGACAACCTGTTTAAAAAATAAGATACACAGTAATGAGGAAGATATCTGACATTTACCTCTTGTATACACAAGTACCCGCAGTCCCACGGATGTACACACATATGATCACATCTCCCCACATGCATACCTGCAACAGTTTTTAAAAAATAGATTAAAAAAAGGGCTATATAAGATTAATTAATTAGTAAATAAATTAAAAAAAATATGTATGTGGGTTGAGTATGTGTCACAGAGTATGTGTGATGGTTAGAGGCCAACTTTTGGAATTGGTATTCTCCTTTCCCCTTTGTGTAGCTGCTGGAGATCAAACTCAAATTGCTAGGCTTATGTAAAAAACACCTTTACATACTGAGCCATCGTATTGTCCCATAAACTTTTTAACTGAAATTTTTAGGCTGGTGAGAATGCTCATTGGTTAAAGGCACTTGCTTGTAGCCAAGTCTGATCAGCTGAGTTTGATTCCCGGAACTCATATGGTAGAAGGAGAGAACTAGTTCCTTTTAGTTTGTTAATGTGGTAAATTACATTGATAGATTTTTGTATGTTGAACCATCCCTACATCTCTGTGATGAAGTCTACTTGGTCATGGTGGATGATCTTTTTGATGTGTTCTTGGATTCACATTGCCAGTATTTTCTTGAGTACTTTTCCACCTGTGTCCATAGGGAAATTGATCTGTAATTCTCTTTCTATGTTGATCTTTGTGTGGTTTGACTATCAGGGTGACTGTGATCTCATAAATTGAATTTTGAATTTTGCAGTGTTCCTTCTGTTTCTATTTTGTAGAATAGTTTGAGGAGTATTGGTATTACTTCTTTGAAAATCAGGTAGAATTCTGCACTAAAACCATCTGGCCCTGAGCTTGTTTTTTTTTTTTTTTTTTTTTTTTTTTTTTTAATTGGGAGACTTGGATAATGACTGCTTCTATTTTCTTAGGTCTATTTAAATTTTATCTGATCTTGATTTAATTTTGTCAAGTGGTATCAATCAAGAAAATTGTCCATTTCTTTTATATTTTCCAATTTTGTGGAGTACAGTTTTTCAGTTTTTCATGACCTAATGATTCTCTGGATTTCCTTTGAGTCTGTTGTTATAGCTCTCTTTTCATTTCTGATTTTGTTGATTTGGATATTCTCTCTCTCCCTTTTAGTCAGTTTGGATATGGGTTTATTTTGTTGAAATTCTCGAAGAATTAACACTTTGTTTCATTGATTCTTTGTATTATAGAGAATTCTTTGTATTATAGAGTTTCTGTTTTATTGATTTCAGTCCTCAGTTTATTTTCTTGTTGTCTGCTCCTCTTAGGTGTGTCTGCTTCTTTTTTGTTCTAGAGCTTTCAGGTGTGCTGCTAAGTCGCTTTTATGAGATCTCTCCAAATTCTTCATGAAGGTACTTAGTGCTATGAACTTTTCTCTCTTAGCACCCCTTTCATTGTGTCCTATAAGTTTGGGTATGTTGTGCGTTCATTTTCATTGAAGTCTAGGAAGTCTTTAGCTTTATTTCTTCCTTGTCCCAGTGGTAACTCAGTAGAGTGTTATTCAGTTTCCACGAGTTTGCAGGCTTTCTATTGTTGTTGAAATCCAGTTTTAATTCATGGGGGTCTGATAAGGATATTATTTGAATTTTTTCTTTTATTAGACTTTCTTTATGACCTAGTATATGGTCAGTTTTGGAGAAGTTCCATGTGGTGCTGAGAAGATGGTTTTGTGTGTATGTGTGTGTGTTTAGATGAAATGTTCTGTATAGATATCTGTTAGTTCCATTATTTCTCTGTTTTGTTTCTGTCTGGACGATCTGTCCATTGGTGAGAGTGGGGTGTTAAAAATCTCCCATTATTAATTGCATGGGGTTCTCCGTGTGATTTAAGCTTTAGCAGTGTTTCTTTTACAAATGTGGGTGCCCTTACATTTGTGATATAGATGTTCAAAATTGAGATATCATCTTGATGGATATTTCCTTTGAATATGAAATGACCTTCTTCACCTCTTTTGATTAATTTTGGTTAGAAGTCTTTTTCTTTCTTTTCTTTTTTTCTTTTTTCTTTTTTTTTTAGATTTAGGATAGCTGCACCAGCATGCTTCTTAGGTCTATTTGATTGGAAAATCGTTCCCCAATCCTTTACTCTGAGGTAATTCCTGTATTTAATGTTGAGGTGCGTAGAATGATGGATACTGTTCTTGTATCCATTAATTGGCCTGTGTCTTTTTTTTATTGGAAAATTGATTTCATTGATATTGAGGAATATCAATGACCAATATTATTAATTCCTGTTGTTTTGTTGGTAATGGGGGGTAGAGAGAGAGAGTTTCCCTTCGAGTTTAGCTGTATAAGATTATCTACTGCCTGTGTTTTTGTGGGTGTAGTTAACTTTTATTTTCTACTTTTGAGAATTTTGAAATAGCTGTATATCGTTATGTTTATTTACTTAACTATTATACTAGTAATGTTTAATTTATATTTTTGTTGAAAATTTTCAAATGATCCAGTCAGGAAAAAAAATGTTTCTTTTTCCCATTCTTTTAATCTGTGGAATAACCTTCACTCACAGTTTGACTTGTAGCTTCCAGACTCAATTATATTTACTCTCTGACTTTGATTCTTTAGAAAAGTAATGTCCCCATCACCTCTAGGAATAGGCAGTAACAGTGCCCAAGTGGTAGAGAACAGTAGAACAGAAATGTGTTCCCATACTCAATGATGGCATTTTGATGTGATCTTAGGAATTAAAAGGGGAGTATATAAAAGAAAGATGACAGAGTTTGTGAACTCTAGCCTTTCTAGGGACCTGAATTAGAAAACAAAATGATGTATGTGTCTTTTGTTGTTGTTGTTTTTCTTTTAGACTTTTATTTCGTTTTTTATTTATTGATCTTTCCTAGAGTTTGTTCTCAGAATAGTGATACACTTTTATGCCCCAACTCCTTTTTGGTTTTGAGACAGAGTATATATCACAGGCTGCATCTGCCTCCCAGGGCTGGGATTAAAAGTGTGTGCCATTTATGGCTTTTGGTAAAACAATCTTTAAAATAAGTGATTATGTGAATTAGTTATTAGGAATCATGAGGATGGTTAAGTGAGTAATCACCAGTCTATTGGATTTCTCTGGTGGGTACTCAGGAAATGTAGACTGGATTTCCTTGTTATTAGGAACTCCCTTTGGCCTCTGTGCTTCTTTTGTGGGTTCCAATGTAGATAGAATCTTACCCTGTGTGTATATAATTAGGGGCCGTGTGTAGGCTTTACTGTTCCAGTGTTACTTTTAGAGATTGAAGTCCTTATCAAGTGTTGCCAAACATTAAATTTTTTTTTTTTTTTAACAAAAAGGGTATTTATTGGTTCACATAACTGCAAAGTCCAGAGGATATACCACTAGCTTCAGGCACAGTTGGATCCAGGGGGCATAAATGTTGTCATCGGAACTCAAGTGTTTTTACTCTTTTGGCTCTGTTCCTCTGCACTGGCTTCATTTTCTGTCTGGCTCATTCAATATAGTAGGCCCTGTTGGTTTGAGTTTTTCTCCCACAAAGCTTAAGCATCTATGTAAGGAGAACTTCTCCACAAGTGAGTAAACCGCCTAGAACAAACTTGAATCATGCATCCATTCCTGAACCAGTCACTAGAGGCAAGAAGGACTTTGCTGATTGATGAGGTTGGACTAACATGTCTAGCACAAGATTCAACACATGTCTAAACCACATGGACTACTGAAAACTGGAAGAGATGGTTCCAAAAAAAATCAGGAAGTTGTTAGAGTAAGATAGAATAGTCAATAAAAAACAACTTCCAGGGATAAGGCCAGGTACAGAGCTTAATCTTTGCCCATAAAGTTTGTTTATAGTAGTTGGTGTTTCTTCCTTGGTAATCAAATTATAAAAGTCACCAGGAACAATGTCTGTCCTGTCCTTAGGAAACCTACAAGTCACTTGAATGAATGATAATTTCCACTAACATCATACTCGAGGATTCACCATAGAGTTTCCATTCAAGTCAGATTTATCATTGGTGATGTGAAGCAGGAAAACCATTCTCCTACTTGGCAGCCAGATCTGTGAAACTATTTGAGTTAGCTGCAAATTAAGTTCAGTGGTGAAGTTTTTTTTGTCGCTTTATGTCTCAAGGTGAACTTATAATTTCTTAGTCCTGGTCAATCATATTCATTTCTTAGTTATCACAGAATAAAAAACAATGCACTCTGCTTTCAACCTGATATACTTCTGTTAGATCAAACAGATGATTCAGTTGTTGATAATAAGCAGGATTATTTTCTACTTAAAGTTGTTGGTCAAGGAGTGTGCAGCATGGTCCTCCCTGCTGTGAATATTAAGTTCTGGTAGGGTATGGTACAAGTTCCTTCTATTCAAAATTTGTTGATGAAACTGGACAAAAGCCTGAAACTGATGCTATTATTGCTATTATTGCAGTAGCATGTCAAAACAGGCAGATTAAGGACTGAAGACAGGTAAACAGACAGAATAACTTCAGCAGGGCCAGTCATACCAATAGTTAAACTATAATCTGGAAGAACAGGCAGATTAATAATGAGACTCTGTAAATTAGTTTTTGTCCTGGGTACTCTAGAGTTAATCTATAGGGTTTACTCCAGACAAAATATTTTTGTATCTTAAAGGGCCAGTTGGGTATAGCAGCTTTCATTTTCCTACTCTTCTGTGCAAGAACTGTCAGCTTAGAAAGCTATATCCTCAGTGCAGACTTGAGGTTCTATTTAGGAGTCTATGCTACATCTGAGAGCAACAGGATTGTAGAGCCAGGTTTGTTGTAGTTGGCTGTACTTTTTTTGGTAATCAAGTCTTCCCCTTCTGGCCATACATTAATTCTAAGAGATCAAAACTTTTTTTTTTATTTTGGTTCAGAGGGGAACTAGCTAGCCTCTTAAGATAGTTGGTTTGGAAATGGACAGTTTTTTTGCTGTAGATTATGCATGCTTTTTTCAATTTGTATGTGTTTGTCTCAAACACTGTCCAGTGGCATAGTGTAAGCTGCTAGAACTGCATAGGGTTCTGCTCTGTGTTGGGTTAAGTACACTTTTGTCTCTGGACTGACCTCGTAGAACCAAGTTTCACTCAGATTTAAGAAAACTTTGCAAAGGCCTATCTAAAGAGATGGCTCAGTGTTCCCGAACACCTGCTTCTCTTTCAAAGGACCCAATTAGCTTTTTACATGGTAGCTCATCACCTTCTGTAACTGCCCTCTGTGCACTGCCTGTATATTGTATATAATATACATACATACATACATACATACATACATACATACGTGCAGGCACTCACATACATAAAACAAAAGTAAGTCTTTAAAGAAAAAGAAAAGCATGCATAAATCCGTAGTGCTAAAAAAATTGTCAAATCAACTGGCCATCTTTAAAGACAAAACCAAAACAAGAGCCAAATTAATTTTAAACAACTGATTCTTTACCAAAAGACTTGAAACTGGCCAGTTCATCACTAGTGCTAGGTTGGAATTTAAATGGTGTTTCAAGGAAAGTGCTAAAAGAAGTTAGGAATATAATATTGTAAAGGAATTAGTATTAAAAGACCAGGACTCGTGGGTCATGTCAGTGATAATGATTAAATAAAAAAGAAAAAAAAAACTTAATGAATATGGATTGTTGATATTCTTCTCACATCTAATCTTCCCTTCATTCTAGTAGATAGCTTTTAGAAATCTATAGTGTTGGGTTTTAATCTCTGAATTTTTATAGGTCATAAATTTTTGTTGTGAGAATCTTGTTCACATCTGGAGACCTTGACTAGACAGCATGTGCTCCTACTTTCCTACTTTAGATTCCTTTCTGCACTGCTGCACTTTTTTTTTCCGAGCAAACTTTTTTTTCTTTTAATAAAATTGCTTCTTAACTTGAAGCCAACACTCAATCGAGGAGACATTTTGAACACATACATTTCTTAGTTGGTGGAATGTGTGTGGGGTGTTGTTCAAAGACAGTAATTTTATTTGAACAGTAATATATGTCGCTCTAATAATGCATTATAATATATTGGAGGATACGCTCCATTTTTCTGGTTAAACTGAAGTTTTTTCTTCAGGGAATTATTGAATCTTTCTCTGTCGCTCCCCCCTGCCCCCCCCCCCTTTTTTTGAAAACACGGTTTCTCTGTGTAACAGTTCTGGTTGTCCTAAAACTGGCTCTGTAGACCAGGTGGCCTAAAACTCAGAGACCCTGCCTTTCGAGTGCTGGGATTATAAAGGTGTGCGCCACCACCACCTGGCTTTTATTGAATCTCTTAATTTGCTTATGATAAGTTGTCATAGGTCCAGAAGAAAAACCATATTGAATTTGGAGGAATTGTAAGAAATGATTTGGAGTCTTAATTTTGAAACAATAGAGTTGGTGACAGGAATATAAGGGATACATGGTGTTCTGAACCTCTCCACAATTACACTGTGACTGTTACAACATATTTAAGCCACTTTAAGAAGCTTTCACATACTCGTACACTTTTTCTCTGAATTGGAGAGTAGTCGGTTTGGGGATTAGATATTTTCCTGCATCCAGGCTTTTGTCATCAGCTAGTAGAGTATTTTCTTGTCTGTAAAGTTGGTTATAGGAGGACTTTATTGTTCCTTTTAGATCTTAGACTTTATAAGAATCTTCACTTTAAAAAAGTATTATTTAAATACTTGTTTTTTATACAGTATATTTTTTATTGACTTTATTGAGTTAAGACATTTTTCTCTGCTCCCCTCCCTTTCTCTCCTCTCCTCTTCAACCCTCTTTCATGATCCCCATGCTCCCAATTTACTCAGGAGATCTAGTCTTTTTCTACTTCCCATATAGATTAGATCCATGTATGTCTCTCTTAGGGTCATCTTTGTTGTCTAGGTTCTCTGAGATTGTGATTTGTAGGTTGTTTTTCTTTGCTTTATGTTTAAAAACCACTTAGGAGTGAATACATATGATAATTGTCTTACTAGGTCTGGGTTGCCTTACTCAAAATGATGTTTTCTAGCTCCATTCTTAAATACTTACTTGTAATGTCATGTGAATGTATATTTAAAATGTACATAAAATTTGTCAACTTAAAGTTGTAATGAGATACTACTTTACACTATTACAAAGCTGCAATGAGACATATTAAGATTGGGACCAAAAAATGTTAGTGGGACAGAAATAGAAGTTAGAATCCTTGTATACTCTGGAGGCATTTCTACTACTACTACCCAGCATTTGTTTCTTTGTTTAAGAATTGGCCTCCTGGCCAGGCGGTGGTGGCGCACGCCTTTAATCCCAGCACTCGGGAGGCAGAGGCAGGCGGATCTCTGTGAGTTCGAGGCCAGCCTGGTCTACAAGAGCTAGTTCCAGGACAGGCTCTAAAAAAGCTGCAGAGAAACCCTGTCTCAAAAAACCAAAAAAAGAAAAAAGAAAAAAAGAATTGGCCTCCTGGGCTGGAGAGAAGGCTCAGTGGTTACTGTTTCAAAGGACCCGGGTTTGATTCCTAGCACTCACATAATGATGTCTGTAACCCTATTTTCAGGGAATCCAACGGGCACACATGGTGCACATACATGCATGTAAGCAAAAATATTCATAGACACAAGGTAAATAAATGCAAATTTGATTGTGGGGGAGAGAGAAGAGTCAGCCTCCCTTGTGGTTGCCCCCAGCCGACCTTGGATTCCTGGCTCAAATTTTCATTTTCCCTCAGCCTTTCAAGTTACTGGGAGTTACTGGGACTGTAGACCCATGCCATTAGACCCAACAAGGAGTTCTTTGTGTATTCATATTAACCTTTTATTGCATTCCCAGCTTTCAGATATTTTCTTTCATTGTGGGTTGCCTTTTGATCCACAGATATTTTTACTTTTGATGTCGCCCAACTTATGTATGATTTTATAGTTGTTACTTTTGGTATTATGTCCAAGAAATCACTGCTAAACCCAATGTTGTGAAGCTGTTTACCTTTATTTTCTCCTAGATGTCCAAATGCGTTTTAACTCTTATATTTAGAATTTTAATTTCTTGGTTCATTTTGTGTTAACTTTTGTTATTTTGTCCTCTTTGCAAACTCCAGTGTTTAGAATCTGTCATCTAACCATTGGGTGGTCCTAAGTCTTGTTGAAAATTACTTGACAATATATGTTGACTGCAGTTTTATATAACAGTATTATTACAACTTGATGGGATTCGTGTTTCTTATAAAAATGTTGGATTTGGAATTAAATAGTAGCAGAACAAACCAGGCAGTGGTGGCACACAGCACACGCCTTTAATCCCAGCTCCTTAGAGGCAGAGACAGGCAGATCTCTGAGTTTGAGGCCATCCTGGTCTACAGAGAAAGTTCTAGGACAGCCAGAGCTACACAGAGAAACCTTGTCTCAGGAAAATAAAACAAAGTCCTCAAACCAGAATAGGCGTCCATGAAATTCTTCTTGTTTGGAGGTAGCAGTAAAGATGGAATCTGAGTTTTAAAGTAATCTGTATGTCAGATGCCATCTATCTAGCTGATTTCTTTTCAAACTGTGAGGATGGTAAGATAAATCTGTGTAAAGGAGGTATTAGAAACAGCTGCCAAATGTAGTGCATGATCTTCCAGTAGATCTTGACCTGTAACATACTTTGGATCTCATTGATAAATTTATAATCATACTAAATATAAGAATGACACTAGAAAATTATCGACTTCGTTAGATCTGATAATATATGTTGTAACTATGTATTAGAAGATCACTTTTATAAGGATAATAGCTAAAGTATTGTATATTTATCCACAACTAACTTTATTAGTCAAAATAGAAATGTAATATATTTTAATAGTTCTTTGTATATATCCAGTTAATTATTTTATCCATAGTTTTTCTGTGTGTTTGATTTTCTTGGTTTTTATCTATCTAGCTATCTAGCTATCTAGCTATCTATCATCTATCTATCTATGTTTTTCGATACAAGGTTTCTCTGTAGCTATGGAGCCAGTCCTGGAATTTGCTCTGTAGACCAAGCTGGCCTCGAACTCACATAGATTTGCCTGCCTCTGCCTCCCAAATGCTGTGATTAAAGTCGTGTGCCACCACTGCCTGGCTTTGATTTTCTTTTAAATAAAAGCGTTTCAAAAAATTATTTAACCTGCAGTTTATTTAGAATTTTGCAAGTGTTTGCTAGCTAGCTGGATGTATTTAAGTTCCTTAAACTCAGTGTGCCTCAGTTAAACTATTTCAATCCACTTGTTACATTTGAACTTTTTTGTTTGATTGTTTTGTTTTCTTAAGACAAGGTCTTTCTATATAGCCTTGGCTGTCCTAGAACTAGAAATGTAGATCAGTCTGTCCTACAACTCGAGTTCTGCTTGTATCTGCCTTCCGAGTGCTGGGACTATAGGCGTGTGACATCCTGCCTGACTGTGTTTTGTAATTTTTCCTAAACTTTCACCTGCATTTCATCAGTATATTAATGCCTCCTTTGCATATACCACTGTGGCATATTGTTAGAGTACCATGGTAGAACAGTTATCCCCATTTTCATATTCACTAGTTATTGCTGGGCTTTTGAATGATGGTCTTTATACCTACTATCTTTGTACTGAAACTGTTAAATGAAATAGTTACCACATTCTTTCATCAAACTTGAAATTGTCTTTTCAGTAAGAAGCAGGTTATTCTTATCCAGCCTTTGAATGAGTACCATCAGTTGATTAATTATTTTGCATTTGATAGGTAAGAATTTTTTTATTACATAAAGGGATCACTTAATAATTTTGTGCCTTGTCTTTGAAAGGTGGGAGGAAGAACGCTATCCTGAAGGCATCAAGTGGAAATTTTTAGAACATAAAGGGCCTGTCTTTGCTCCACCATATGAGCCTCTCCCAGAGGGTGTCAAGTTTTATTATGATGGTGAGTTATTTCAGGTTGTTTGAATTTGGCTAAGAGTTTGCTTCTGTTGGGATAGAAAGTAAAGGCGCCGCCTCTGCTGGACAGTCCTATGTAGCTGCTTCACTTTATTGACCTTGTGTGGTTTGGGAAAAGGAACCTTGGGTGCTTAATTCATAAGGTCCCATTTGCTGCTTAAAAAAATACCGTAAGTTAAGGGGCTATTGGTATCTTATCTGTAATCCTAAAAGGTTTATCTTTGGGGCTCATAGCCAGCCTATTGTCAGCTCATGGAAGGTTTTTATTGGAACTCAGTTTCTAGGAAGCAGTAAAGGTGTTCTGTTCTGAGGATTTGTTAGAAAAGCCTTACTCAAATACTAGCATTTTATTTTCGTGATAATAATATATACCAACAAACTGCTTATTATTAGAAATAGTATTTGACAAAGGATTTAGCTGCCTTCATTCAGCCTGTAGGTAGAAATCATAAACTGTATCACTCACTTTATGTAATGTAACACTGTCTTCAATGGGTGAATTTTAAAGGAATGTTCTGCCTAGGTCTCTTGTTTTTGTTTATTTACTTTTATTTTTATTTATTTATGTATGTATTTGTTTGTTTATTTTGAGACATTTTCTAACTACATAGCTCTACCTGGCCTTGAACTTGCTACCGTAGATCGGCTGGCCTTGAATTCAGTTCATTGACCTGCCTCTGCTCCTAGGCATGTGCCACCTTACCTGGTCTATTTGGTTTTCTTGGAACTTTCCAAATTGGCTGAGAGTTATATCATCTGTGTTTTTGTCTTTGAGATGAGATACTTGAGAGTAGTCTTTCACAAACCTTTTACTGACAGTGTACTGACAGTTGATGATATCCAACTCCTTCATTCCAAGAGTTCTGTCCAGGGATGCTAGAGTCTTATTTCTCAAACCCTATGTATGCTTAAGATTCACTAAGTATCTCTGGTCCCCTTTAATAAATGAGGGGTAGGACTGGGTGCTTCTGAACCAAATAGTCTGTTTACCAATATGGAGAAACACTGGACAAGATAGTTACTAAGAAGTGCCTTTGGCAAGCACTCAGTTATTTGGAACGTCTTTGTTCATCATCACTGCTTCAGGACTGTGGATGCCTATGGGTTTAGGATGGAATAGGCTTATTAGCATCCAACATTTGAAATCTGGATATCAGAAAAGTTTTTTAAAATTTAAATTACAACATGACACTACAAAATGAAATGTTTAGAATCACCAAGATAGCTCCATAAGGGCACTTGCTGTAAAGCTTGATGACCTCAGTTTAGTCTCTAGTGTCCACATGGTGAAAGAAGCAAGCAGTTCCTGCATGTTGTCAGTGACCACCACATTGCACGCACATGCACACACCCACACCCACACACACACACACATACACACACTCTAAATAAATATGTGCAACTTTAAAAACATAGTGAAATTTGTGTGCTCCGTATCATTAAAGATATTATGTGGCATTACTTTAGGATTTAAAACAATGTATGAAACAAATTTATTATAAACCTGGGTCTCATCCTCAACATAACTCATTTCTTTCTTTCTCTCTCTTTTTTTCCTTTTGTTTTCCTTTATTTATTTATTTATTTATTTATTTATTTATTTATTTATTTATTTTTGAGGCAGGGTCTCACTACATAACCTTGGCTGGCCTCAAGCTCAGAGGTCCACCTGTCTCTACCTCCTGAGCGCTGGAATTAAGATATGCATCATCATGCCCAGCCTGATACTTCATTTCTTTACATACACATACCCCACATACAAGTGCCACAAAATCTGGATGGGGATGGGGGAGAAGTGAAAGCCTAAAATACTTCAGGTGTTTCCAATAAGGAATGTTCAGCTAGTTTTGACCATAGGGCTCATTTTGTATGTACATCAGGAAAATGAACATGCTTGTATTCAGACACCCAAATCCTATCAATAGATAGAAACTACTAATTCAAACTATTTAAGAAGTTGACAACATAAAACACTTCATGGTCTGACTACAAAACAGTTCGATCAAAAAGTACAAGATAGCCTACATACTGGGTGATTCCTGGAGACTGTTATGAAAATACTTGAAGTTAAACTTCTTGATGAGGACATCAAGTCAGAGGGCTTGGAAAAGACAATTGCTGGTATTTTGTGACCTGTCTGGGCTTATTAGCTTTAGAAAACTGAGCTGGAAAAGCCACACTGTGAAAGTCAAGGTGATGAGGGATGGATTTTAGATCCTTTCTCTTGGGGTTTCTCTTACTTTTCAGTATAGAAAACTAAGGCCTGGAAAACCACATTGTTGGCTATGGTTCATTCCTCCATTTTCCTAGCCCTCCACTATAGGAACACTGTTTTCTCTGTTGGTTCTCCTGGGATTTCCTCCCTGTGGTTGTAAAACTCCTAACTGATTTGTTAATCCAAGCTGATAAGTAAGTACTGGTACACAGGACCTGGTTGTTGAAGCACAGAATGGCAGCCTCTGCTCTCAACCTTCACTGTCAGCTGACTCAGCAGTTTCCGTTTCCAGGCTTTCAGCTTCCTTCAGAGTACTATTGCTGGAAACCTATATTGTAGGGGCACTTGTTTAATCTTTCCACAGCCTGTTTACAACAAAAACGAGTTATAGTAGTGGCTTTATTTGGGACAAACCCAGTGAAATAGTTCCAAAGATACCCTCATCCCCAAAATAAAAACATTATTGAATATTTAGTTTATGTGAAACATACCAGGAAACTCATTCATTTAAATTTGTTCCTATCTATTTTTGTTTTGAGACAGTGGTTCTGTATCCTAGGCTAGCTTCAAACACACGATCCTCCTGTTTCAGCCTTCTGAATGCTACAGTTATAGGCCAGTGCCACCTTGGCTTCATTATTTTTTTCTTTATATTTGAAACATGTTGCAGTTTTGGTAGCAACTCTGATTCAGACCTGAGGGTGGGGTGGGGAAGGAGCAGAAACCTCTTCCTCAAAGTCTTTTTTCAAAACAGAAGCTTGAAGGACCGAGGAGGAACTACACCACCTATTGGCCTTTTAAATTACATCTTTTAAGCTGATCCTCTGCTACAACACAAGTTTCAGTTTTATCCTGTATTCCCGGTGTTCCTACAGCCAGGAAGAGCACTTCCAGCCATTATAAGATAAGATGTCTTCTGAACTGTACAAGGAGTAGGCTTCTGGTTAACTTTTAGATTTTTGTAATGAATGTGAATACTTTTGAATTATTAGTACTTACATAATTGTAAATCCATGGGATTATATTTAATCTCATTTAGAATGCAGCCAAATGTTATTGTACTTCTTTATAGCATTATAAAGTTTTGTTTTTGTTTTTAAAGAAAAGATAGAAATTGGCCCTAGGAATACAATATTCTCTTTGAATATTTGATAGATTAAACTCATACTTTCCCTTTCCCTGATGGTTATGATCTAAGATACACAAAACCTATGCCTCCTCCAGAATTTCCTTATTAGTTTAGTGGCTTTCCTTATGAACACAGGGGCTTTTAAAGAGCAGTTTTTACATATACTTATATGCTACCCAGACCCAGCCATACCTTGTGCTGTGGATTGTTTGGGTTTTCTGAAAGGTGAGTTCCTGGTGCTGTTCCCAGTGTTTCGGTTGCAGTGTATTTCACTCTATGTGTACACTAGTGTTGCAAAGGTGCCATTTTTGGCTGGGAGGATGACTCAGTGGGTAAAGTACTTGCTGTTCAAGCCTGATGACAAAAGGTTGTTCTCTTAGAACCCACATCAAAGTTGGATGAAGTAGCATGCTTGTCTGTAATTCCATCATGTCCCTATGGAGAAATGGCATGAGCTTTTGTGCCAGTTAACCTGGATAATGTAGCAGTGAACCAGAGAGACCGTATTACAAAATCAAGATGGAAGGCAAGGTTCTGACCCCTACATGGGCACTGTTGCACACATACAACCCCACATACATACACACAGGCACACACGCACACATGCATGCGCACACACAATACAGGTTTTGATTCTAGGTCTAGGATTGAGGCCTCAAACTTGTTATTTATAACAAACTTGTGTGTGATGCTTTTGGTCTCTGAACCATACTTTATGTAGCAAGGTTCTAGGGGAAGGTCTTATTTAGTTTTTTGTTTTTTTGTTTTTTTGTTTTGTTTTTTTAATGTGGGAAATCTAGGCTTGCCTGCTATGAATATATATTTTTATTCATATTCCACCCACGTAACTTTGAAGAAGAAAGATGCCTATTTCTTTCCCCCACAATTCCTTTCTTCCACTCCCTGCCCCTATCCTTTCCTCCCCTTCTTGAACAGAGGCTGCTTAGCTTAGCAGTGGCAGGAGTCCTTCTGAGGATTTGATTTTTAAAAACCATTGAAGAGGTGTAAAGGACCCTGCTTGCTGAAAGGAAAAGGAAGAGTGGCTGGGCCTTCCCCAGGTCATCCCTGTCCTGAGCAGGCACCTGGGAACAATTAACTGGCATAGTCTCCAAAAAAAGACCCAGGTAAATATCTACTAAAGAGAAGGAGAAATTTTATAAGTAGATATATAACAGTATGTTGCTCTGTTGTTGTTATAATTATGTACCAGCAGACCTTTGTACACTTTGGAGAGGTAAGCCATCAGTAAAGATGTCTCCAGTATTCAGTACACATAGAATATGAATGATGTTCCTCATTGATTTGAACCATTTTCTTCCTTTAGGTAAAGTTATGAAGCTGAGTCCCAAAGCAGAAGAAGTAGCTACATTCTTTGCAAAAATGCTTGACCATGAATATACTACTAAGGAAATATTCAGAAAAAATTTCTTTAAAGATTGGAGAAAGGTATTATGGCCCATGTGTTCATATCTTAATAGTTCACAAAAGTGCTGACTGGGAGGTAAAGCCCATGCATTAATATTTTAATAGCTTGTTTTTTTTTTTTTAAAGCAAACTACAGTTTAATCAACCTTTTTTTTGAATTTTATTATAGTAAAAAATGTATGTCTAAATGTTTTTTTCTCAGCTTTCATGTGACACAGGAAGGAGAATTGATCAGATAGGTTAAACAGAAAACCCCGATTTTAGCTGAACAAAGGAAAGTTTGTTTTTGCAGGGATTGTCCTGTGCTGTCTTTGCACAGGAGTGATCTTACCTCATATTCCATTTTGATTCATGTTGGTTCTACCTATACTGTTAGCCTAGGTAAAAATTGTATTGTCTGCACTTGGATAATGTAAACAAGCTGAGTTAAAATTTACTGACTAAGGCTCTAAAGCCAGATTTAATAACAGGAGTAGTAGTTCTACAGAGAATAAGGAAAAGTGTTTCTCTCATTCCTAAAGTACTTGATTAATGTGTTTCTAAGGTTGGTGTTCATTAGTTTGTATTTTTTTTCTAGAATCCCCCTCAAAAATGAGTAGTTTTTCTCCATGATAAGTCACTTAAAATATTTTTATATTTAAAGAATACAGTTTATAACAGAACAACTCTCCAGCCTTCCCCCCTCCCCTGAAAAAAAAAACACCTTACTGAGATTGGCTACCTTTCTAGACACCTAGAAATAGGAGAACTTATCAATATATTTATATTCTTTTTCTTTAACTAGGAAATGACTAATGACGAGAAAAATACGATTACCAACCTAAGCAAATGCGACTTCACACAAATGAGCCAGTATTTCAAAGCACAGTCGGAGGCTCGGAAGCAGATGAGCAAGGAAGAAAAATTGGTATGATAGAATTTATTAAACTAGAAAATTTTTAATAGTAATTACTTGTCTAATTTTGATTCTTGTGACACAACATTGATTTTGTTAATGTTATTTTTGTGTTAAAGATTCACTTAGTAAATAAAGTCTATGATTTTTTTAAATTTAGAATGAGCTTTGTGAATACTTCAGTAACAATAACTTGACTGCTGTAGCGTTTAAGTCTGAGGAACCCTGTTCCTCAGCAGCTACAGGTACTCAGGTTTAAGACATGAAATAGTACTGACCATGTATCTGCCCATTGTTTTGAGATATTTTCCTTTGGTATCTATTCACTATTGTCCATCTCCATTCCCCAGTGTTGGTTACACTCATTATGAAAGGTCCTCTAGTATCTAATGTGTGTGTTCTCTGCGAGCCACTAGTTTTCATAAACAGATGCAGTTATTTTCATATTCTGAGGAGTTGGAACAAACAATATAGCCTTCAATCTTAAAATATTTTCTATTTAGAAAAAGTTGCCAAGCCCTAATTTAGAGAAATCTTAAGGTAGGTTTTATTCCTAACCAGCATCCAGAAGTTAGAATTTCAAAGAGATTTTTGTACTTTATGGTGCTGTAGTCTTGGCATTTTAAAGGACTTGTAATTTAAGTAACTTAATATTATTTTGGTCCATTCTTTTAGATTATTGAGTTGCTCTAACTGTGTTGGTACATGCCTTTAATCCCATTTCCCATTTTTCATTTTAGGTTAGTTTTATCTGTTGTTTTCCAAGTCACTGAAATTTGGTCTATTATTTACTTAGGGAAATTTTAAGTTTTTAGTTGTATTTGAATGCATGCATGTGTATGTGGTTATACTTGGAGACCAGATGTCAGATCACCTAGAGCTGTTATATGAGGTTATGAGCTGCTTAGCATGGGTGCTAGGAACTGCCTTAACCATGGAGCCATCTCTACAGCCCCAGTGTTTTTAAATATAAATTTACTTTGGACCTTTGCTCTTGGAATACTAGTTAAAATAACAACACTTTTATAAACATTGCCTTGTCTAGGCCCCTGGCAAGGGTACCTGTGGCTAGTAAGTCCAGCAGGGCTTGGTTATTGAATCACTACATGGAATTCATTTATCTATGGGCCATGATGTTGAACTCTTATAATCTCAGAACTGAGAAGACATAAGCCAGGAGGATCAAGAGTTTAAGGAAAGCAAGGCCCTGTCCAATAGCCAAAAACAATAACTAGGCAGTGTTGACAGAGGTCCCTGGCCTATAAGCATGCTGTTGGGTCTTCTTAAACACCATTTAAGTGTTTTGTGGTGGGGCCTCTTAATGGGGCTGCAAAGTTTTTTCAACTAAAGCTGAGTCAGGAAGTCTCTCTTAAATGAGACACACTTGCCTCTAGCAAAGAGAGCCCACTCGAGAAAATGATGCTACCAAGAAGCCGTGTTTAACTCTGTTCTTTTGTGTCTAGAATTACTTCCCAAGCTCTCGAGTTTTATGTGGATATTGTTGCGCCCCACTTTGGGTGCCATTTCTTGACAGAGGTTTCTGTCCTGCCCGGTCCTGAACTCCAGTCCCAAAGAAACACACAGAGGTCTACATTAATCATAAACTGGTTGGCCTATTAGCTCAGGCTTCTTATTAAGTCTTATATCCTACATTAACCTATAATTCTTGTGTGTGTCAGCCATGTGGCTTGCTACCTTTTATTAGTGAGTTATTCTCCTCTTCCTGTGTCTGGGTTAAGACTACAAACTGAGTCAGTCTTTCCTCTTCCCAGAATTCTCAAATTCTCATTGCCCTGCCTATACTTCCTGCCGGGTTACTGGCCAATCAACATTTTATTAAAACAATACAAGTGACAGGATACAAGATTTATTTATTTACTATGTATACATTATTCTGCTGGAATGGCAGAAGAGGGCACCAGATCTCATCATGGATTGGTTGTGAGCCACCATGTGGTTGCTGGCAATTGAGCTCAGGACTTCTGGAAGAATAGCCAGTGCTCTCAACCTCTGAGCCATCTCTCTAACCCGCACAGTATTAATTTTTAAGGTTAACATTTAAAAATATCTGTAGAACTGGGACTGCAGCAGCTCATTTGGTATAGGTTTTGCCTGAAGGCTTGCATGAAGTCCTGGCTCCGGTCCCAGAACTGCATAAAACCATGCATGGCGGTAGTACATTTCTGTAATACCAGTCAATCCTTGGGAAATGGAGACTAGAAAATCAGAAATTTAAGATCATTTTAAGTTGTAGAGAGTTTGAAGATATCCTGGGATACATGATGCATGAGCCCATGTTTTTAAAACTAAGTTGAATTGAAAATAAGCGACATTCATAGGTATATATCCTTTACAATTGAAGACCAAGGGTTGATGCTGTAGCTCAATGATAGAGTACTTATCTGGTATACATTAGATTTAGTTCAGCAGTACTACAAAAGACACAAGTAAGAATCTGTAAAGTCATTTATTCTCAATAGATCTTTTGGCAATTTATTATGTATAAGTTTAAGATCCAGTAGACATTTTCCTTTATTTGAGTTTCTTTCTGAGCAAATTTTGGTCTTTACCTCTTGGTCTTTCTCTCACAAGAGATAAAGTTAAGTAAGTCTTAGCAGGCAGGAGTTTTTAAGTATTTCCTTGCTCTTATTTCAGAAAATCAAAGAAGAAAATGAAAAATTATTGAAAGAATATGGCTTTTGTGTTATGGATAATCATAGAGAACGGATTGCCAACTTCAAGATAGAGCCTCCAGGGCTTTTCCGTGGCCGGGGTAACCATCCCAAGATGGGCATGCTGAAGAGAAGAATCATGCCTGAGGACATCATTATCAACTGTAGCAAGTGAGCATAAAGGTTCATCTTTAGGGGCAGAATTGAGGTGCAGAGCTTTTTCCTCAAAGCTGGTGGTTGGGACTATGAAAAGAGCCTTATGTTTCCATGGGTAGATTTTCAAGTTTTTGTTCAGAATTGCGATGGTTGGGAGGTGGTTGGAAATACATACTTAGCAGATAGGTCCACTTCTGGTTATGAAAAGGGACATGGTTTGCCACTTTTCATTTTATTTACCTTCTACCTGGTTATTTTCACAGAGATGCCAAGGTTCCTTCTCCTCCTCCAGGACATAAATGGAAAGAAGTCCGACATGATAACAAGGTTACTTGGCTGGTCTCCTGGACAGAGAATATCCAGGGTTCTATTAAATACATCATGCTGAATCCCAGTTCACGAATCAAGGTAAGCATAACTATAGGCTACACCTCTTGGTGGGGCTGATAATCTCTTTCTTTTTTGATTGCCTTGCAGTGTGCTTTTACAAGTTTAAAACTTTAACAAGTGTTAAGCTTTAACAAGTTCAAAATTTAGACCTTCTGCCTGGCAGTAGTGGCGCATGCCTTTAATCCCAGCACTTGGGCTGCAGAGACAGGAGGGTCTCTGTGAGTTCAAGGCCAGCCTGGCATACCATGCAAGTTTTAGAACAGCCAGGACTGTTACACAGAGAAACCCTGTCTTGAAATCTCCCCCCCCCCCAAAAAAAAATTAAAAACAAAACAAAAAAACCTGCCTCATCTCATTCCCTCAAAAGGGGCAAGTGCTTACATGGTTATCATTACCTGCTAACCTCCCAGAGTTGTTTCCGTTTGTGTCCTATTATAATTTTACCTATGGAAATTTTCTGAAATCCTACTATGTATTTATGGTAATAGCAATTGCACAGATGCATCTCTTGCATTCACAGTTACTGCTTACTATCTGGTAGTCAGGATGTGAGAAGTGTAGGAATTTTCTATGTATGTAGATACAAGCTATAAAACCTAGAGTTTTATATATTGGCTTTCTAAGGTCTCACGTGAGTAAGTTCCTTTAGGAACAGATGTGATTTCATGTATTGAAAGCCCACCATATGCTATCTTACACACTTGTGTTGTTTTTAATTATTAGACTTATTGAAAGGGACTGTCTTGCTGTCTTGCTAGCTAGCTAGCTTATGCTCGAAGAGTTCTATAAGCTTCCTCCATCAGACATTGTGGAAATGTGAATTACAACTAAAAGAGCAAAAACAGCCAAGGGATTAGTTCTATGTAATCTAGAACTGTTTTCCATTCAAGAGTCTGAAGCTAAAGACTTTTGAAACACTTGTTTATAAGGATTTAGTTTGTTAATATCTGAGAGCTACAGGTGGAAAAAGCTATGTAGATAGATGTATACTTTCTAGCTTACACCCTGTTGTCTGACATACGTCTCTACTTTCTTATTGAAAAATACCACCTGGGTACGTTTTTCTAGTTCTGAGTAAGTATAGAATCAAGAAGGAGAGTAGAGAAAGAAAGTTAAAAATCATGCTATTCTTCCTTGTGTAATTAGCTTACAGAGCTATAGAAGTGGATAAGCTATAGTTTTATTCCTTGACACACTTGTAGGTGGGTGGGCAAATTGTGTAAGGATTCAGTTGTGTTAGAAGCAAGGTAACTGTTATTAATAGAGTTGTTTTTTAAATTAAATTTATAGTTTATTTTTATTTCATATGCACTCATTTGTGTGCATGTATGTCTGTGTGAAGGTGTAGATTACCTGAAACTGAAGTTACAGGCAGTTATGAGCTGCCATGTGGGTGCTTGGCAATGAATTGGGGTCCTCTGGAAGAAAGAATAGCCAGTGCTTCTATCTGCTGAGCCATCTCTCAAGCCCCTGGTTGTTTTTCTTAACATCCCTAATACTCTTTTTTTTTTTTTTTTTAAGAGGAAGTCAGATTAAAGTTAAGTGTTTAAAGAGGTCTTCTAAACAGATTGGGGTGCCTATGGACAAAAGAGGGTACATAGGGAATATGTTAATCAGAAACTGTCGAATACGGTTGGGGGAAATGACACAATGGGTAAGACCTGACCTGAGTTTATGTCTCTAGTACCCACATAAAGCTGGGCAAAGCCGTGTATGCCTGATGATAGGAACCCACTCATCAGCCAGCTTAGCTGAGATTGTGAGTTTCAGGTTTGGTAAGAAATCCTCTCTTAATCAGGCGGAGGGGCTAAAGGGATGGCTCAGTGGCTACGAGCACTGGGTGTTTTTCCAGATGACTGGAGTTAAATTCCCAGCACCCATATGGCAGCTCACAAACCAGTTCAATTCCAGAGCATCTGATGCCTTCTTCCAGCCTCTCTGGGTACTACATGTATGTGGTACACAGGCAAAATACTCATAGCACATTTAAAATAAATAAATCTTTTAAAAATAAGGTGGAGGGTCTCTTTATGCTTGCACAGGGATTTGTGCCTGCATGCACATGTGCATATATCACACCACAATGTGCATGTACTACCTACACTAAAACTACTAAGTAATGGTGGATCCATAACATTGTGAATATACTAAATGTCACACACTGTAAATTCTGTGTATATCACCACAGGCAAAAACTTGTCAATCTATGATGAATTTTATTTTAGTGTTGAAAGGCTTTTTCATGTAAGTTGATATTTAATAACCATAACAGGGTCTACTTTGTAGATGAATAAATTTAGTCTGTGGGAATTAAAAAAAAAATATCCTAGATCTGATAGCTGGTAACTCTGTCAGTCTTCTTAGAAAGTAATTTAGATCTCTAATCTCATGCTCTCCCATGACATCCTGCAGTTAAATTGTGGCCAGTCTTAAATAACATGCCAAAGAAAAGACTGTGTTCTGTTCCAGGAAAAGAACCACTTAAGGACTTTGAATGGAAGGGTGTCTTAAACAGGTTACCAACTTTAGCAAGATTAGTAGGAATGACATGTAATCACAGCAATAAATATAAGCTGTGATAAATGCTGCTGAGTAGAGTAGGAATATCATTTAAGTGTATACCTCGGGGCTTGATCTCATCTCAGTTTCAGGGAAAGCTTCCCAAAAAGATAATATTTAAGATTTGATTTATGAGATGAATAGGAATTTTGTCTGTGGAAAGAAAAACAAAAGGAATTAGCATTCCAGAGAGAGAATGAGACCTTCTGAAATCTCTGCCATAAGAAAGAAGAGCTCAGATATTTGGACAGCAGTAAAAATACCAACCAGCATTGTTGGCCTAATTTGTGTAGAAAAGAGACATGAAGAAGGCCGTACAGAGGGATACAGGCTGGGACTTTACCTCCAAGTCTTGTTTTTTCCTTTCTTTTTCATTCCTTCCTTTCTTTCCTTTTATTTTTTTCTTTTTTTAAAACAATATCCTAAGTCCAAAAGGAAACTACTAACCTAGATCTTAAAGAGAAAAATAGGCTTGACTTGTGGCATAATTGATAGTTGTGACTACTCGGTGAAGCCTAGGTTTCACACAAACAGGAAATTAGGCCACAAGACAACTGTTGTTCTTCAGGCAAGAAACTGTAGAGACCAAGGTAGATAATGGCAGTGGGAGTGGAGAAAGGGAAATAGATTTCAAATATATGGTTGTTGTGTTCTCTTATAGGCAAAGATTATAATGGATTGTAATTCTCACAAGAGTGAGTTCCTTGTTAGGGGAGCCAGAGTACCACCTTAATTAGAGCGGAAAGCCAGCCAGTTTTACCCAGACAATAACCGGATAACTGCATAGCAAGTATTTTTCCAGGTTTCTTAGACAATGGCTATGATAGTAAACTTGAGAATCACCCGGAGATTGTCCCTGTCTTGATGCATGTACCCAAGATACCCTTGACTTGAGTCAACTGGGATGAGATTCCAAAAAAAGTCATTAACAGGTCTGGAAAGAGGTGATGTTATTGGCCCAGGGGTGAGGTAGTGCCTCTGGCTTCTTTTTGTTTTTGTTATTTTGGGGTCCCCCCCGAGACAGGGTTTCTCCTCTAGCTTTGGAGCCTGTCCTTGGAACTAGCTCTTGTATCCCAGGCTGGTCTCGAACTCACAGAGATCCGCCTGCCTCTGCCTCCCGAGTGCTGGGATTAAAGGTATGCGCCACCACTGCCCAGCTGCCTCTGGCTTCTTGAACTTTTTCTCAGCCCTGTCTTAGGCATCTTCCCTTTAACAAAACAGCAATGTCTTCAGTTGCTACCCAGAGAAGCATTATTTTCTTAAGTAATTTTTTTCTTCTCTTAAACAAAGGTTCAAGCTTTAGGAGTTTTTTTTTAGGGGAGGGGATTGTTGTTTTAATTTATTTTTATTTTATGCTTATGAGTGTTTTGCCTGCATGAATGTATGTGTGCTGTGTTGTATGCCTCGTGGCCATGAAGTCCAGATAAAGGCCTGAACAATAGGAACAGTGTTGAGTTACTGAAAACCAAACGTAGTTCCTCTGTAAGAGCAACAAGTGCTCTTAACCTCTGGCCATTTCTGAGTTTTATATTTAATAAATTATTTCAACTATGTAAGAATAGATATATAATAAATTCTTGGCCCTAACATCTGACATTGTCATGGCACCATATTCAATATATTCAATCACTTAATAACAAAAAGTATTCTGATATGCTGGGCATTGTGGCACGAACTTTTAATCCTAGTATTTGGAAGGTCTTGGTTTTGTTGTTGTTGTTTTTCCTTTTAAATTCTGTTAGATTTCACATGGTACAGTGGATGCTATCATGCCAGTGCACATATGAATCTATGGGTTGCACTAACTGTACTTACTGAGTTATCATAAAACCAAAAACTTGAAGTTGGTAGGTATGGAGGGTTTGAGGAAAAATGAGAGATAGATAAGATCAAATTTCATTGTATACATGTATGATATTTTAAAAAATACAGATGTTCATCATCATCATCATCATCATAAAATAATAAAGCTGGGCATGGTAATGCTTGTAAACCCAGCTCTGGGGAGGTAGAGCCAGGATTTCTGGGCCTGGCTTGTCCAACAATCTGGCCTAAGTGGTGAGTTCCAGGTCAATGAGAGACCCTATCTCAGAAACAAGCATCTGAGTAACCATGCTGAGTTTGTCTTACATGTTCAAAGTGTAGTGGCAAATGGCATCTTTCTCAATACGGATTCCTAAGAAGGGCTCAAAGACGAATTCAACTCACTTCCTGCTCTGCAGCCTTTACTCGTCTGCTTGTTTTACTGAGTGGATAAGTATCTACATTTATAAGAGAAAGTATGGTGATCACTGGTTTATAACTGACACTAACTAGTTTTCTCTCTATTATGGAGAGGTTGCCTAGAACTAGGGAAAGAGGAGAGGGAGTCAAGGCTCCTACAATAGCTGTGTTGTTTTATCAAACTGCTTTTCTATTCATCAGTAATATGCAGATGTGGGAGCAGGGTTTGAGGGAGCACATGTGTGCCAATGTCAGGAGATGACCTTCCACAATGGTTTTTGTGTGACTCTCCTTTTAAGACATAGGTGGATATTTTCTACAAGCAGCCCAAAAAGATTTTAAGTCTATTATCATTTTATAGACTTTTCAGCAGCACTGAAAGCAACCAGAACAAACATACTTGGGAGGCCTGCCCTTTCCTGTTAGCCCTTTGCAGGGTAGCTTCTGTCCCTGTTCCCCATCCCAGTGTGAAGGGAAAGCTGCTGTGGAGGTGTCTTATATAAATTTTTTATGTGACTTTCTCAAAGCAATCACTGAGATAGGCTGATGCCTATGTGAGTTGGAGTGATGAGGAAGCCTCCACCCCTGGTTAGATATTGTATTTTGGGAAGCCTTTGCAGGTGTCTTGTTGGTGGTGGTTTATATAACATATTGTGGTGGAGAGACATCATTGCCCTATACAGGAGGACAGCTTGTATTGTACCTTTCCTAATTCACTCTCTTAAACATCAAGTGAGAAATTTTCAGCTCCCCAGGAAATGAGACAACTATTAGTTATTGAACCTCTTGTTTTAAATCCGAACAGCACATACAAATGGCACACACACAATTGTGATGAAAAGTTAATGACTGACTCCTTAGCATATCCAAATAAGCATTGCTTTCTTGAGATCTGGAAGTATGCCTTTTTATTCCATGTACCCCCATGCCTCTGTGTGCAGAGACTGGTTACCTTGACCACTGTTCTTATGTCTCAAGGATTTCACGAGGTCCTGTGGATCAGGTCCTTTTGTTTCATGTGGAAACCAAGAAATCACTCCCACCCAAACAAAGAATCAAGATTAGAAATCCTTGGGTTATTTCTTATTCTTTAATTCCATATGTTTATTTTACCCGTGTCTGTGTGAGGGCATGTGCATTTGATTACCCACAAAGGTGGGAAGCATCAGATCCCTCTGAAGCTGTAGTCACAGGCCACTTTTTTATGGGTTTTGAACCCAAGTCTGTCTCAACTTCTAAGCCATCTCTCCAGCCCCAGATTCTTGTATTCTTCAGAACCTGTTTTTTTCCTGTGTTAATGGCAAACTCTTTGCCTATATGGAATTTTCCTAATCTTCTTGTTTTGACATTATTAGTCCTTCCTTGTGGGTCTGTTTTCACTCAGGATGGTAGCAGAAATCTGTTGTTTAATGACGATTTTCTAAATCTTTTAATGATAGTTATTATTTAAGAATTTCATCGATGCATACGGTTTATTTGGATCACTCCCAGCTTCCCACCTCCAACTATTCCATGTTACACACACACACACCTTCCTCTGAATTTCATGGCAACTCTTTTTAGTAACCCATTCAGTTGAATTAGTGGTGCCCACATATGCATGGGTGTGGCCTTCCACTGGGGCATGGGAAAGCTACCAGGTACCACACCTCTAAAGAAAACTAAGCACAACACCAACAGTCACCAAATGTCAGGAACTCCTCAGCTACAAGTTGGGGCTTGTGTACACTTCCCTCCCCACTTCATACAGGAATGCTGACTGGCTTGATCCTGTGCAGGCAACCACAGCTTCTTATAGAATGGCACTACCATGTCCAGAAGACACTTTGGGCCCAGCCCTCCCTAATCTTTGCCTCAAATAGTCTTTCCATCACCTTTTCCAATGCTTCCTGAACCTTGAGGTCAGAGTGTGTGATATAGAGGTCCCATTCATGGCTGAACATTCCACAGTCAGTGGTTCTCTGTACTTAAGATCATTTGCAGCCTTGGTATTAACCACATCCATATCTTGCACAAGTTTTGTTGATGAGGACCAAGAGCTGCGCTAGTATGTGGGTATAGAAATATGTATTTAGGGGGCTGGAGAGATGGCTCAGAGGTTAAGAGCATTGCCTGCTCTTCCAAAGGTCCTGAGTTCAATTCCCAGCAACCACATGTTGGCTCACAACCATCTGTAATGGGGTCTGGTGGCCTCTTCTGGCCTGCAGGCATACACACAAACAGAATATTGTATACATAATAAATAAATAAATATTTTAAAAAAAGAAATATGTATTTAGAAGACAGCTTTTTACCTCCATATCTCTTTAGCAAAATCATGGTAGTACCTTCACGCCTCAGACATATGAGCTCCCCAGCCACAGGTTCTCGGTTAGGTTTCCAATATCAGGCATATGTAACATTTTTATAACATTTTGTGGGCTTTCAGATCAGACCTCAAGCTTTATGCCAGAAGCTCCAAAGAAGGAGGGAAAGTGTCCCCAGAAACATTGTTTTTCTCAGTCTCACCAGACTCTGCTTTTAAATATAGAAGTTAGAATCTATAACTGTTCATGGAAGTCATTGTGTTCCTTGCTAATTACATGTAGTCTTAGGTTTTGTTTTGTTTTGTTTTTTGTTTTTTTTGTTTTTGTTTTTCGAGACAGGATTTCCCTGTAGTTTCTAGAGCCTGTCCTGGAACTAGCTCTTGTAGACCAGGCTGGCCTCGAACTCAGAGATCCGCCTGCCTCTGCCTCCCATGTGCTGGGATTAAAGGCGTGCGCCACCACCGCCTGGCTAGGTTTTGTTTTTTTGATAGCTCTGTGAAACTCAATGGCTGTCTTAAATTTATTAGAAGTCAGTGCTAGCAGAAAACTGCTATTGAATCTGAGGTTCTGGAGAAGACTGTGGTGCATGTGAGAGGGACTGGGAATGCGTCTGTTCTTTATGTTGACAGAAGTCAGTTTGTGGGGCTAGAGAGATGGCTCAGTGATTAAGAGCGCTGGCTGTTCTTCCAGAGGTTCTGAGTTCAATTCCCAACAAACACATGGTGACTCACAAGATCTGATGCCCTCTTCTGGCCTGCAGGCATACATGTAGACAGAACACTATATATATAATAAATGAAATCTTAAGTCAGTTTGGGGGCCTGGCTTGTGGGCTTCTACCAAGAGTGTGAACATTTTATAGACCCGGAAGCTTTTTTAGCAATTATACACGGGTCAGTTGTGCTTAGTGGAAGTATAACAGTATAAATGCTCCAGACTTTCTCTTCAGTTCTGTGTTTTTCAGCATTGCTTAAGCTCTGGTTATACTCTTATATTCAGAGCTCTGATTATTCAGTATGTTATTCTACGCTCTGTAAATAATCCACCTTTGGGATGTGGTCTCTACAGGGTGAGAAAGACTGGCAGAAATACGAGACTGCTCGACGGCTGAAGAAATGTGTGGACAAGATCCGAAATCAGTATCGGGAAGACTGGAAGTCCAAAGAGATGAAAGTTCGGCAGAGAGCTGTAGCACTGTACTTCATTGATAAGGTGGGAGCAGATTCCTTTATCCGCATTGGATAGTTCTGTTTACAGGTATAGAGAGTATCAGCTCTGTAAGTATAGGGTCGGGAGTATTTATCTGCTGTGTCTATCCTAGTAGGAAAAGTAGATGTGGCTACAAAGAGGCATCCACAGTACGTTTGCTGTTGAGTACTACTCATCTTTGTAACAGAAGATTCTACATAAATTGAAATTTTTCTTTTAGGGGGCGGTGAAGATAACTGTGATACTTTAAAACTTTTTTTTTCCTACCCTAACTTATAATGCAAAAGTACTTATTTTATGTCAAAGTCCAACACACATATTTATTTCTATGCAATCAGTTCAGAAATTGCACAAACCACTGCTTAACTTCTAGACCTGAATTCTGATATTTCATCTCCATTTCATTCTTTTAGAAAAAGATGATTGTAGCTTATAAAATTGGTTAAGCAAAGTGTGATTTATTACAAATACATTTTCACAGATAGTACTATGGAGTCCAGTTTCTTAGAACTCTTAAGTTGGTTTTCTTTTCATTTTGCACTGCTTATATTTTAGCCCAAATTCTGAATTCCCACAAAATTGATAACAGTTTTAATGTGCCCAGTGGAAAAATATGTTCTCATTTGTTGCCTTGTTAAATTTTTTTTCTCTCTATCTCCATTCTAAGGATACAGTAGAGAAATTTAGTCTTTGACTATCCCTGTGTCTTTCATATGAGTCACAACATTGTAGAATCTGAGTTTCCAGGCTGTGCAGAAGAATTGAGGGTTCTGGTTTAGGGTTTCCTAGAGATCGTATATGGTCCATGTCTCTTCACTGATGCTTATCTCTTTCTCAACAACCCCATCCCCTTTCCTGTGCAGCTTGCTCTGAGAGCAGGCAATGAGAAGGAGGAAGGAGAAACAGCAGACACTGTGGGTTGCTGTTCACTTAGAGTGGAACACATCAATCTACACCCGGAATTGGATGGTCAGGAATATGTGGTGGAATTTGACTTTCCTGGAAAGGACTCAATCAGATACTATAACAAAGTCCCAGTTGAGAAAAGAGTAAGTTCATGTGGTCTGTGCTCTCTGGCTTGCCTTTGTACTTATTTGTTCATTCAACAAATATTTATTGAGTGCTTTTTGTATGCTCCACATTTTGATGGGCTCTAGTGAAAATATTCTCAAAGAAAGATACTGCTTTGCTTGGTGTGTTCTCTGCCTCATTTTAGCCCCATCCTGCAACCTCTGCTACTTTGCTAGGAATATGCAGCCGTCTCTGGAAGCATTTTGTAACAGTCTGCTGAGAGTTAGCCCTTACAGCAAACTTAGCATAAATTGGACCCAACCACTTTAGCAATTTAAGCACATGAGCATCATCTAGTCATGCCGCACACTTGACACTTTGTGCCTTTGCTTATCCCCAGGCCAATTCCCAACTGAATAAAGTGACAGTTTTTCAGTTTTCCATTCTCTGAGCCTATCACAGTAGATCATGCTGCAGTTCCATAGACCCATGAGATAGGCATACATGCACTTATTACTCTGGTCTACTAGATAACAATGCATATCAGCTAAGTCATGCAACTGGGGGAAGCATGTAGTTTGAATCTAAGGGAGAGTTTCTGTTTTTAGGAAGTAAACACGGGATTTTTAGAGCTAAAGTGCTGTAATACAGATCCACAAATGACTCAGAACAGATACTTAGGTAATTATGTAAATTTACACATACAAAGCAAGAATTTTGGTATAATATATATGGGTGGTCACTGTGCCTTTTTCTGTTTTGCAAGTTTTGTGACTTTAATGTTATTTCTGAAGATTTTAAGAAGAATAATAATGGGTCTTACTTCTTTTAGGTTTTTAAGAACTTACAACTATTTATGGAGAACAAGCAGCCCGAGGATGATCTTTTTGATCGACTTAATGTGAGTAGACCTTGGTCTAGAGTCCCAGGCAGTCTCATGCTCCTGAAGACAAAAGTTGCCAAAGGATGCTTGGGCTATCCATTCAGGCTAGCTTGTCAGTGACATTCTATATGCCCTTCTTCCTCCCTGAGAGCACACAATGCATCTGTAACCAGGAGCAGACACCCTCTGCTTTACATTACTACCAGAGCCTTCAGGCAGAGGGAGTTGAGGCCTACTGTATTTTTCCCTCTTTATTGCATTCTTTCATGAGATGCCCAGCTGCCTATGCTAGAAAACTAAGACTCTCACTTGACTTCTGTACTGGGAAAGACTTTTATAGAAAAGAACAAATTTGTTGTTTTGAACTGCTCAAGATTGAAGTACTTTGTAGGAAGGTATCGTGCAATCTTGTATTCTGAAATTGTTTTCCTTCTTTGGCTAACTTCCTTCTTAGAGGACAGGGCAGTAACTTATCAGGATGATGACAGCATGGCACAATGACTCTTAGTGCTTACTGCAAGGAAAAGTGTAGTTTGGCTTTTACCCCAATTTCAATATCCTCTGTGTTGCTTTGTCTTCTGCAGACTGGCATTCTAAATAAGCACCTTCAGGATCTCATGGAAGGTTTGACCGCTAAGGTGTTCCGTACATACAATGCGTCCATCACGCTACAACAGCAGCTTAAAGAGCTCACAGTCCGTAAGTAGTTCTGTTGGGCTGCTCCTTGGATGGTACCAGAGCTCCACTCTTCCCCTCTGACCTCTAGAAGAGGCTTAGCTATCTAAACAAAATCAGTGCCTTTCTTCCCACACCTACCCCAAATTCTAGATTAACCTCATGGAATGATACAAGAACTTTGCTCTAAGAATTTTTGTGTTTTCTCTGTGTTACTTAAAAGCTTACAAGGTACACACAATGCTATTAAATTGAGGAGGGTAAAGTTGTCATAGTTTCCAGAAAAATATGAGAGTAAATTTTTTTTTTTTGGTATTTTTATTGTTGTTGTTGTTTTGTTTTGTTTTCTTAATAGTATAGTACATAATAATTACTCTTAGGACCTTAGTACTTTCTTTTTTCCCTTCTTCATTTAAGATAAGTTCTCCCACTGTTTCCTGAAGGCTGGCCATAACTCATTGTGTGCTCCAAACTAGCCTTAAATAGCAAACCTACTGCCTAAAACCTCCTCACAGTTGGAACTGTAGGCATGAGCCACCACCATTCCTGGGGCCTGGATTTCCATGGTCTTCTGTAAATGTGTCCAGTAGTCTCAGATGAGCCAGAAAAGGGTATAACTGAAAATCAATATTTTAGGGTATGATTTTTATTTTGTTTTTTAAATTTATTTTATGGTCATTGGTGTTTTGTCTGCATGCATGTCTGTGTGAGAATGCAGGATCCCCTGGAATTGTAGTTATGGACAGTTGGGAGCTGCCATGTGAGTTTTTGGTCCTTTGGAAGAGCAGCCAGAGCTCCTAGCCAGTGAGCCATCTCCCCAGTCCTAGGGTATGATTTTTAATAATTGCTTTAAAAAAAAAAGTGAAGTCAGATCCCTAGAACTAGCATTACAGATGGTTGTGAGGCAACACAGGGGTATTAGAAACCAAACCATGTCCTTGCAGGTCCTCTGCAAGAACAAGAAGTGTATTTAACCATACAGCCATCTCTGCAGCCCCTGTCACAATGGATTTAACATACATAGTTTAAGATTTCTTCATCTCATCTTTCTGTAGTCTTTTCACCCAGTACAACATGTTCTTCAGGCTACATTTGGATGGTAAGTGGGAGACAGGGAATGAGACAAGCAGTAGAAGGGTCTGTGGCCAAATTCCTGAGGTTTCTTTTTAAAAAAAAATGTAGATTTCCTTGTGATATTTAGAGACAAGCTGGGCACAGTAGTTCTAGCTGCTCAGGAGCTCAGTAGTTGAGAGACCACCTGGACTACATAGTAAGATCTGCTTACAAAAATCTAGTAAGCTTAAAAAAAGAAAGTGGACTTCTAAAATTCCTCTTGTGATAGGAACTCATTCAGGTTTATGTAGACATTTCCTGCTTTTGACGACAATTTTGACCTTGTACGTCAGAGAAACTTGTTTATGATAAGTTGAAGGTCGGTACAAACATCACAAGGATGAAGTCCATAGAAGATATGTCATTTATACATTATTGGTATATAAATTGGACTATTTTATTTCTTTACAGCTGATGATAATGTACCAGCAAAGATTCTATCTTATAACCGTGCCAATCGAGCTGTTGCAATTCTTTGTAACCACCAGAGGGCGCCACCAAAGACCTTTGAGAAGTCAATGATGAACTTGCAGTCTAAGGTATGGAGGGTTGCAAAGGGAGTCATGTGTAACATCTTAAAAAATGAGAGACTTCTGTAATCTGATCTTGTATAGGCTGGGATAACAGCAGACTAGCTTGGTTCCATTCTGAAGAAATATCTGTTCTATAGCTAAGAAGTGGAGATTATTGGATAGTATCAATACTATCTGTTAGTTTGTTTTCCTAAAATGTTTGTTCTGGGAACACAAGTTCTGTATAAATTATTTTCTATTTTGAAGTGCTAACTTTGATGAACCCTTGAATTGCTAATTGTTGCCCCTGTTATACTTAAGAAAAATGGAAATAAGAGTGCAGCTTTGTGGTAGAATGCTTATCTAGCATGGAGCGCTAGGCTCCATCCCTAGCACCACAAAAAATAAAGTCTTATGCTCTAGCCAAGATGGAAGATACACCTCAGTGGTGTAGCCTGCCTGTGCTTGTCTATCTCACATGAAACCTTCGGTTTAGTCCCTAAGGTATAAGCAGGGGAAGGGAAAGTTAACTCTTTCCTATCAGATTGTTTCAAGTTTAAAAGATGGTCAAGCAATGGTGTTTAATTCCCCTCTAATCCTAGCACAGATGTTTACATCTGTTAAATTCAGATCTGACTGTGTCAGGGTTGTGCCCTATAGAGAGAGACTGATAAAAACAGGTTGATGTTGTTCCACTGTCGTGCAGCTCTCCTTCCTCTCTCTTATCATTGCCTGCTTAACTGTGCATCTGAACTCTCTCACCCAAAGTGAAAGTTTGCAGATACTTTATGATGAAACAGTCGCACATGGAAACCAGTTATATTAAAACACAGTTTGTGGCACAGGAATTAAGATCTTCATTTAAGGTCTTGAGGTAGTCCTAATAATTACTATACAGTCTAAGATAGTAATAAATAAAAATGATATTTTAAGATTTCTATAACACTGTAATGTATAATAGGAAAGTATTCAACATCTGTTTTTAATAGTCACAGGATAAGTTATATTTCTTTGAGTTCTTGCCTTAAAGAGGAAATAATAAAAGTCAGCTAGAGAGTAGCTGAAGTACAGATATAATTTTTTTTTCCACCCAAGTTTATGGAATTCTGTACTTGGACAACTCAGTTTTATGAAACTGCTTTGTAGTAAAACTTAACACACATTTCAGAAAATTTTTTCTCTATTAAGATTTTTATGAGTACCCAGGCATGATGTATATAAATCTAAAGATAAAATCTAGAGGCTTTGCTGCGGCTGGCCTGAAGGGAATCTTCATATCCACAGTGAGTGAATACAGATCACAGAGCTCTCTAGTCTATGTACAGGGTTAGCAAGCCAAGAACCCCACAAACTGCCATCTTAGCATTTACCTTTGCTTTGCCCCTCTGTTAAACGGAGATCCTCTGATACTGCTTACTCCTTAGGTTGGCATTCTAAGCTCAGACTAAAGCTTGAGTACTGGGGTGCTGTTTACTCAGTTTAGGAGACCCCTCTTGGATTATTTGTTGCTCTTACTCTGGGACCCCATTTGAGCAGCTCAGAATGTCTGACAAACAAGCCCTCCAAAGCCTCGGAACCTTTGCCTATGTGCCCACAAAGCAAACACACGCTCCATTGCCTAGTGAATCAATGGCATCTTTGATGCTTAGAGAATTTGACATAGCTTGCCAGTTTAGCATTCACAGAAATGGTTAAGACTGTGGTTTGCTGCATTTCTAACCTAAGAAGCATCTGGCTAGTGTTAGCTATTATGCTTTTGTGTATACACTCAGTTCCAGTAACTGTTCAGCGACATAGATGTTGGAAGGAAGCCACTAACAGTAAAACATATTTAATGATTCTCTCACAATGGTGCACTGTTTCTAATCTTAGGCTGCATTTTATGTGGGTTTGGTTTTTGTTGTTGTTTTTGCGGAGGGGGGTTTTTGTCTAACAAATTTTAGGCTCAGTCAACAATAATCCAGTGTGTGTCAGTCAACATGTGTTACTCAGGGATATTCTCTTGACCTCACAGGTCATCAGGGTGATCACAGGAATGAGACTTTTTTGGAACCCAGCAGCACAACTCACTAGCTTTAGCTTTAGTTTCCTAGTATTGCCTACTGCGTGTCTAAGCAATACCCAAAGCAGAACTTAGCTTTTCAAGGATTCCAACAAGCAAGAAAGGATGAAAAATGTTCTGGCTTTTCTTTATAGATATGGATTCTATAAAATTACCTTTGTGGAGGAAAAATCTGCAATTGATGCTTTTCACATCTCTCTTACTGAGTGACTAATTTTCTTCTCAGTTTAGACTTATCTACTTTCTAAAACAGAAAACCGAGGCAAGGCCATTCCTAATTAATGCTATTTGCCTTTTTTTTTTAATTTTTATTTTCCTAGATATTCTCTTTAGTACATCCTTTTTCTCAAAGCTGGCAGTTCTTTCCCAGAGTTGATAAATGTGGGAAATGATCAATGCTTCCTTAGTAGATAATGAGAATCCAGCCTCAATATTTAGTTTCTCCTACAGTATTCTTTTTTTTGTTTGTTTGTTTTGTTTTTTTTTTTTTGTTTTTCGAGACAGGGTTTCTCTGTGGCTTTGGAGCCTGTCCTGGAACTAGCTCTTGTAGACCAGGCTGGTCTCGAACTCACAGAGATCCGCCTGCCTCTGCCTCCCGAGTGCTGGGATTAAAGGCGTGCGCCACCACCGCCCGGCTCCTACAGTATTCTTAAAAGGGATGCTAAAGGCCAGATATTGCATCCCACACCTATAATCCAAGCATCTGAGAATCAAGCAAATCTCTGTGAGTTCAAGGCCAGCTTAGTCTACATAATGAGTTCCAAGATGGCCAAGACTACATAGTGAGACCCTGTCTGTTTTTTGAGACTAACAGACTGACAACAAAGGAATACTAAAGCCTGGCACAGGATTCATTTGATAATAGCTGTCATCTGGGCCCTCCTCTGTTCTCTAAAGCTGTGTGTTTCCCTGAAAGATTGCAACCAGATTTCCAGATTACTTTTATAGAACTTCACATTGTTCACTGAAGAGCATAAATGAGTAGCGGACAGCGGCTGGGTTGTTTTCTGTGGTCACTGTCCATCCCTTGCCCTCATAAACCCACCCCTGTATTTATACTTGAAAACACTGACAACTCCCAGGTTTTACATTCTAAGATGGAGCCCTTCTTTTCCCTCTCTGGCTCATTTTATTCCTAACTTTACTGCTATTTTTTCTGCCTAGATTGATGCCAAGAAAGACCAGCTAGCAGATGCTCGAAGGGACCTGAAAAGTGCTAAGGCTGATGCCAAAGTCATGAAGGATGCAAAGACCAAGAAGTATGTATCTGATACTATACCAAGGGCTTGCTAAGAAACAACAGTTGACCTCAAAATGTAGAGGCCTGGGTGTCCCAGCTCACCTACCTTATTATAGCTATCTTTGATCTCACAATCCTCTTAGCTTCCCAGGCTAAACCACTATACTGAGCTTTTTTGTTTTGTTTTGTTTTTTTTCCAAGGATTTCTTGGGAAATTTTTCCATGCTTTTTCTCCTTTATAGTGGCATGCGAGGACACAGTCTTGTTCTTATTCAGAGGTCAGTCTTAATGTATAATGAATGCCATTCTTCCAGGGTTGTAGAATCAAAAAAGAAGGCTGTACAGAGACTAGAAGAGCAGCTGATGAAGCTGGAAGTTCAAGCCACAGATCGAGAAGAGAATAAACAAATTGCCTTGGGAACTTCCAAACTTAATTATCTGGATCCTAGGATCACAGTGGCTTGGTAAGCATTAGGCCTGTGCAAAGCTCTTGCTGTTGCTTAAGGAAGGAAAGGCAGAAGGTCTCTGAGAATATTGCCAGCTTCCTCATGCCATGTCTAAGCTGCACACTTCTGGGAGAGCCTGCTGCTCTGGTTGCTGAGCCTTGTCTACAGATACAGCAGATTATCCTAGATGGGCCCAAGGACGCGTGCATGTGTGCGTGCGTGCGTGTGTGTGTGTGTGTGTGTGCGACCCCCATGCCTTAGAGGCCAGAGAAGTACACCTCATATCCTCCTTCTTTCACTTTATGCCATGGTTTCTTCCATTTTCACACATGTTCTTCCCTACCGTACATCTCCCAGTCTTTTATTATTCTGAGAAAGTGGGTATTACAGGAATCGACTCTCTTAGGCCTTTGTGAAGAAAAAATAGAAGGGTCAGTTCATCTGTATTTTAACAGAAAGAACTTTTAGTGACCAAAAGACCATCTTTTTATGAGATTAGGTCTCACAAAGTAGTCCTGACTTGTAGAACTATCTGTGTAGACCAAGTTGGCCTTGAACTTGGAGATCCATCTGTCTCTGTTGAGTGTTTGGACTAAAGGCTTACACTACCACTCCCAGCCTGCAACATGTGCACTTAGTACCAACTACTACGTTGGTTTTGTGAACCAAACTGTGGTCCTCTACAAAAGCAGGACGTGCACTTTAAACACTGAGCCTCAGAAATTTTGGACATGAAAGAAGAAAGTAAGTTGGGATTGGTAGTGTATGCCTATAACCCAGCAGTCAGTTGGCAAAAGCAGAATGATCTATGCAAGTTTGAAGACAGCCTGGATTATATAGAGAGACTCTGTCTCAAAAAATAACCAACTCTGAAAAAGGGAGGAAAGGCAGGGCAAAGAATTGAGAATATAGATCCAAGTAACCTACACCATACACAGAGGTAGAGAGATCAATCAACAAAGGCACATAGATTCCCTAATTTGAATGGATGCATACCCCCTCCTTATTTTTTCATAGTCATACAGTACCATCCAACAAACAAGTGGATTGTTTCTGAAGCTTGAGTTGTTGAATTCTAGGCCAGAGACCCAGCTTTGTACTTGTGTTGCTTGGCCTAATTTTCTTTTTCTTTTTTTTTTTTTTTCTCATTAATTTGTGTGTGCATACATACCACAGAGTACTTGGTCAGAGGACAATTTGGCAGGGGTGGGTGGATTAACTCTCCCATCATGTGGGTTCTGAGGATCATACTTTGGTCTTTAGGCTTGGTAGCAAATGACTTACTTACCCTTTCTATCCTAGTTAGGGTTTCTATTGCTGTGATAAGTAACTTTGGGGAGGAACTTGTTTGTTTCAGCTTACGATTCTCAGGTCACATTCCATCACTGAGGGAAGTCAGGGCAGGGACTCAAAGCAGGTAGGTACATGGAGGCAGGAAATGAGGCTGAGCCCACCACAGAAGAATACTGCTTAATAGTTTGCTTCATGGCTTATTACTCAGCCTGCTTTTTGGGTTGGACCCTCTGACATCAAATTTTAGTCAAGAAAATGCCTTGTAGATTTTCCTACAAGCAATCTGATAAAGGCATTTTCTCAGTTGAGGTTCCTTTTCCCTGATAGCTCTAGCCCATCAAGTTGAACAACAGCAAAACCAACCAGGATCCCCACTGAGCCTGAATTAAGTCTTGAGAAGAGGCAGTGTGAGAATGGTTTTAAAAGTGTTTAAAAAGTGTGGGCTTTGAACCAAACTGCTTAGTGTTAAAATTCCATCTGCCTTTTCTAGTGTTTACCTTCTCTGTGTGGTTGTTGTTTAAAGTCTACCTTTTTGGTTTATATATCTGTAGTAATACCTACTTTAGAGATCTCTGTTGAGATTAAATGGTGTGATGAAATAAAGTACTTTGAATATATTTGGTGTACCAGAAAACCCTAGACTGCTGCTGTAGGCTGTTATTAAGGTACACTAATCTCCTTTCTCATCTCTACCTTTGTTTATTTTTTGCAGGTGTAAGAAGTGGGGGGTCCCAATTGAGAAGATTTACAACAAAACGCAGAGGGAGAAGTTTGCTTGGGCCATTGATATGACGGATGAGGACTACGAGTTTTGACCAGTCTTGCCAGGGGTTCTATGAAAAGGGACAGTGTGGTTTGGGGAAGATGGATAAACTGAGCCTCACTTGCCCTCACACCTGAGGGAGAGGCTACAAGTCTTAACAAACCAACATCTTTGCAAAAAGATAGACCTGGAGATATTATAAGGGAGAGCTGAGCCAGTTGTCCTATGGACAACTTATTTAAAAATATTTCAGATATCAAAATTCTAGCTGTTTGATTTGCTTTGAATTTTATTTTTATTTTCAAGAGAGCAAGTGAATGGGAATTTGTCAGCATCCTGCCAGGCAAATTCAGTTTTGCTGCAATGTTTGGATTCTCTCAGCTACTGTATGCACAGTCTGATTATATTGGTGCGTTTTTACAGTTAGGGTTTTGCAATAACTTCTATATTTTAATAGAAATAAATTCCTAAACTCCCTTCTCTCCCCTATTTCAGGAATTTAAAATTAAGTAGAACAAATCAAAACCCCAGCGCACCTATTAGAGTTGTCACTCTATCGTCATGGGAATCAGTTTTCATTAAACTTGAAGCAGTTGTGACATCGGCAGTGTTTTGGTTCAGACACCTATTCACAGAAAAGCATGATGGGAAAATATTTCCTGACTTGAGTGTTCCTTTTTAAATGTGAATTTTTATTTCTTTTTAATTATTTTAAAATATTTAAGCCTTCTTCTTGATCTTAAAGATCGTGTAGCTTGGGGTGGGGAGGGATAAAGGGCGAGTGAGTCTAAGGATAATGAAATAATCAGTGACTGAAACCATTTTCCCATCATTTTTTGTTTGGAGCATTCTTTGTACCCTTTAAGAGAGCCATTCTTTTTCTTTGGAAACCCCAGTCTTTCATCTGAGAGATTTTGTTGTCTAAAAACTTCCACAGGTCAATAAATTTAGAGGAAAATGAGCATTTGGTCCAAGAAAAACAAAAACAAAACAAAAAACAAAAAAACCCAAAAAGTAAAAATAATCAAGATTTTAGGGCTTTTATTTTTTCTTTTGTAATTGTGTAAAAAAAGGGGGGAAAAACATAAAAAGCAAAATTTTAATGTGAAGACATTTTTTGCTATAATCATTAGTTTTAGAGGCATTGTTAGTTTAGTGTGTGTGCAGAGTCCATTCCCTCATCTTTCCTCAAGTATCTTCTATTTTTATCATGAATTCCCTTTTAATCAACTGTAGGTTATTTAAAATAAACTCCTACAACTTAACGGAAACTTAGCGTCTGCCTCTTTGTGAATGAGGCCCCAGGCCAGAGTGAAGGCTCAGGGGCTGGGATTTAGTGCAGTACATGGTCTGCTCATTCAGGTCAGCAAGGGTATGCAGGTCTCTCCCAGGGGAAGATGGATAGGGGGCTTGACATGGAAGTCACATGTCCTGATGTGGAATGAGAGTATCAAAGTCTCCCTCCATAAAGACAGGCCGAGAAAGCAAGGGAAGTTACAATACAACCTTTAAGAATCGCAGGAGCCCAGTGTGAGCAGTGCCTATTGAGCAAGACAAGACCACATTTATTTGGGAAACCATTGTAGAGAGCTTTCTATTAGACAGAAGCAGAAGGTTGCTTAAAGTTTGCTTGTGTGATGAAACCTCCAGTCAGTACTGAGGTCAGGACGGTCAGCTCTGAATACCAGATATCAAAAGCTCCCAGGTAGAATAAAGACTCTCTGTATTGACTGGTTGGAAGTGTTTATTGTGTCTATTCCCAAAGCTGTAGGTACCCAATAGTAGCCCTAATCCCCACAAAGTGTTCCTTCCATCATAAATCTGAAATTCTGGATGAAAAAATGAAGTCTTCGGGCCAACAGGAAGGTCAGAATGGGCTACCAGTTGAAAGGCCTGCACCCAAGCTTGCTGGCTCGAGTAATCTATACATAACCACCTTCCTTAATGGTCTCAGTTGTCTCTGGTGCTCCACCCACAGCAGAGAATTCTTGGTCCCTTGAAGCTTGAACTTCATTGGCCAGTGAGACAGGTAGCACTTAATCCCAAGGAATAAAACCAGTAAACAATCACTGGAATCAAGAGGGAATTTTGAACGCTGTAGTGTTGAGTTAACCAGATGGAACAGGCCTTTGGTAGCCAACTGATACTCTCTGGCTAGTAAAAAATGAAGCTTATTCTGGGGAACCTGGGTAGACCCCGATAACTAGGTTGTCAACTCTAGACAGATACTGAGCAGGAAGTAGTACCTACCTCTGGCAAGCCCCACCTGCCAGGTCTTGGTAACAGATGAAAAGCAAAAGTATGTCCTACTCAAGATAGAAAGGAGCATTCATGGTTGAGTAAAATCACAGAATAGGAATCTCGGCTTATCATGACTGGGACTGAGACGTGGCTGCAAAGATTGGGTTTTGGGGGCTGGTAAGAGGGACAAAGTATAAAGGGCTCTGAAAGCAGGTTGAGCTTGGAGATAGGAGTAAGCTTGTCTTTGCTGGCAACCCAGTACATCTCAATTCCAGCCACATGGGCAGCATCAGAGAAATTCCATTCTGTGGTACTCAGTAGCAGGCAGAGAGGAGCTTCTGTGTGGCACCTAAGCTTACCTTGTCATCTGTGCTGCTAGTTCATGGTCCCTGCCACATTAGAGAGAGAAACTTCCCAACCCCCAACCTTTCCAGCCACCACCTCTTCCTCTCATCTCACAAACAAGTACCTGCCATGAGTCATCTGCACCACTCACTCTCCGCCCACTGCAACCCTGTTTGCCCCAGTCCACTCCCTGTGGACTAGCCTTGGTCACTACTGACCAACAAGGAGAAAGGTGCGCTCTCTCAACATCTCGGTGAAGCTCTCTGCGAATGGAAGTAGGTGCTGCTACTTTTGTTTTTAAGCACTGCTATTGAAGTGTATTTTACATGTCTTAAATACAATATTTTAAAACAATTTTTAGTAACTACTAACAGGTTTGTCCAGCATTATGGGCCACTTTTAGGCCACTTTTATCTGATTAAGATTCCTCACGCCCATTTGCAGCTTACCCACAGTCCCACAGGTATCCTCCACTGGTCATTCTCTTAAAAATGTCTTTTCTGGACATTTTATTAGAAAGGATTCACGTCATGTAACCGCCTCTTCTAAAAGTGCCTCTCTGGGCTCCTATAATGTTTACTGGTTTTACCCCCATTTCTGTAAGGCTATTTGGTGCCGAGATACCTCTAATGTTAGGTCGGTAGCTGCCAGGGTTGTTGTCTTCATATGGCCTAGCTGATTCCAGTCACTCTCAAGCTCTGCATGCCCTGTCAGCCAGTTACTGTCACCACAGCTACTTGGATGTCCACAGGAACCTCCTGAGGATGGCTTGGTACTTGCTGTTCTAAGCCTGTTGGGCCTGGGTTTCCTCTGTGTGAAACCCAAGCCACAGATTCACTGAACCCGGCAGCCTCAGCCTTAAGCCCCTTTCTTCCAAGCTCACTTCTATAGTAAGTTGTCAACTTTGAAATTCTTTCCTAAATACTACTTAAGCTGCATACAGTCATTTTCTTAAAAGGATTTTAAATTCTAAGAACTGACTTTTATTTCAGACCTTGGAAGTCCCTCCTATAATGATGCATTCTCAACTTGTTTTGAACAAAAGAGCACTTCTTGGAGAACATACTACCCTGAAATGACCTCACTAACGCTAGTTTTGGATGCTTATAAGTAGTTCCCTGACAAATCAGTAAACAGAAGAAATTTAACAGACTTACCAATTATTTCCCACAACCCCAAGTAAGCAGCCTTTTTAAAATTACCAAATGGATATTTTTAGACTTAATTATGCTTACATATTTTTTAAAGAAAAACATTAAAATACTTAAGGAAAACAAGTGATCATCAATTAACAATTGCAAAAGCTGGGGCTAGTGGTATAGCTCAGAAGTAGGGAGGGCACTTGGCCCTAGGGTCTGTCTCCAACACCATAAAACCACCAACAAAAAAAACCAACATAACTCCCAAAGTTGGGTGGAGGCTCAGTGTACCTACTGAGTCCTTACGATATGTTTAAAACAATGTAGTGATTATTATGAAGAACCTTAGCATATATCCGTGGAAGACATGTCTTTGTCATGTTAAGCTATAAATTATGCTTAGATTAAAATTCCCAGTGGCTGCATTTCTGCCCTATTTACTGTCTGGGTAGAGTTATAAGAAGTATATTTTTCAAACTCAGACTTTATGCTTACAATGGGTGCATCTTGGGGCTGGAGAGATACCTCAATGGTTAAGAACACTACTCTTGGAGAGGACCTGGGTTTGATACCTAGCACCTACATGTTGGCTCCCAACCTTCCAGGCAACTCCAGTTCCAAGTGATCCAATAACCTCACCTCACTTCCATGGGCACCAGTCACACAACTGGTGTGCATACATACAGTTTTTAAAAAAAAGGTAGGTACAACTTTTGTGTAAATTACCCTTCAATAAGGCTAGGCTTTCAGAAGCAGCAAGAGCAATGTGCTTTGATAACATTGGATGATTCTCCATGTGGTTCTCATGGTAAAAAAACAGACTCCACGGTTCATGCAAAGTTTACTGGTAGGACTGTGAATGGGGAATCAGTATTCATAAATAAATGGCTTTGAATAGTATTACTATGTCACTAAGACCCATGGCATTTTAATCATGTGTCTCTAAAATTTTGGTACTTACTTTGCAGAGACACTCCACGAATACCCTTGGGTGCTCTTACTGTGTAAAGGAGTTCACATCATTTGGAAAAGCTGTATCTTCATATATACTCAGCACCTCTCACTTTGTTCTCTCCCCACAATCACTAACGAATCTAGATAAGGCCCTTGCTGCTCCTAGCACCTTTGTCATACTGAGCTTGGCATACAAGCATTTCTGTAACCACTTCTACAACAGGCTTGATCTGTTCCTGCCTTGCTGACTGAGAACCTCTAGAAGTCATAGTAGGGGTGTGTGTGCTGGAAGAAAGGGTGGGGGAGTAAAAAGCAAGGCCCCCATGGCCTCAGTTTCCCGTCTTCTCTGCCACACTTTACAGTCACTGTGCCCTGCCGATCCCAGATGAGGAGAGCAGATGGGAACAGTCAGCAGCGAGGCAGCTAGGGCTGTGCAGAGTAGTCTGTGGAGCTGTTGGGACAGGTGTAGTTTGAAACTTGAGTAAAATAACAAGAAGTTTCTTTAAGAGACTGAAAATGCAACTTAAGGAGGGAACCAGGAGGTTATGATATTAGAAGAGGTGGAGCCATAGATGTGGAGGTCAGAGGACAAGAGTTTATACTGCAGGTTGGGGTGCAGCTCAAGGTTCACTGAGAGTGAGGTGTACACTTTAGGAAGTTCTTGCTGTGTGCACACCCAACACAGTAGAGTAAATAAAAGGGATAAGGAAAAGAACACAGCTTTATGAATGGATTAGCCAGACATTGCAAGTCTGTAAGTGTCTCCCTTTGTGAAAGGACTGTCATCAACTATGCTTTTGAGTCACAACTTCTACAGTTGCTCAAGGTCATTCATTATAAGAAACAAATTACAAGTGTGTTAGCACTTGGTGCTAGCCTGCTGAGAACACCCTCTGTTATTTCAATCAAATACATATCCATGTGAGAATCTTAAAATTTATTTCCAGGAAAATTTTACCTCTTTTCCAAGTAACCAGTTAGCAAACATTGAGAGTTATTGCTTTAACTGCTAGAAAGCTCATGCACATATGATTTTCAACCATTGCAGCTCTATCACCATATCAACCATATTTTGATCCTTCTTTTATAATCATCCTCCATTGCAATAATAGCATTTTTGTTCTTTTGTATTTAATTACTCTATTTTTCTTTAAGAGCTTGGTGTGGTGGTGCCTATTGATATTGATAGCTCAATTCGTGGGAGGCTGGGAAAACCTCAAATTTAAGGTCAGCCTGGGTTATACAGCAAGACTTTACCTCAAGAAAAATGCAGCGAACAGTTTGCCTGGTTCCCATTAGAAGAAAGACTTGTCCTAACTTCTGAAAGAGGTGTCAACAGAAAACCAGCTACCAGTTTCTAAGATCACAAAGAGCCATAAGGCTGAGGATTTACTTTACCCAGAACAATGAGCATATATTTGAGACTAGTCCCTGGAGGTTGGTGAGGCTGTGCCCATTCCTATTTCCTTCCTGTTCCCTCTACAATGCTGACCTTAGGGCTGCTCACTAATAAGCCTTCTACCTTCTAACTTGCCAGAGTCAGTAAAAACAAAACAAAACAAAACAAACAAACAAAAAAAAAAAACCCAGCCAGCAGGCATAGCTGTTCACACTTGAAATCAATCCCAGCAAGGCTGAGAGGCTGAAGCAGGAGGATTGCTAAATTCAAGACTAGCCTGGGCTACAAAGACTGTCTCAAACAAAATAAAACCCAGTTTTGGCAAACTTCACAAAATAACTAGGCAGAAAATAGAGACAGTGACATAGCTCAGTGGATAAAGGTATTTGCTGCTAAACCTGATGACCTGAATGCAATCCCTAGGACCCACATCCTAGAAGATCCAATTCCCCGAAACTGTCCTTTGGCCTCTCTACTACACAGGTGCCATGGTTTACACACACACACACACACACACACACACACACACACACACAAAATAAAAAAAATCAGACAACAGCTGGTAGCAGTGTTCAGAAAGAGGTGAGGACTCAGGGAAAAAAAGTTGGTATTACATGGTAGGCTGCACAGCACTGACAGATACCTGGCTGCCTGGGTTAGTGTTTATCTTGGACACCTGTTAGCTGTGTGACCCTGAGGTGGTGCCAATTGCCCTTGTTGAGCTCAAACTCAAGATCCTCCTGCATCAGCCTCCAGAGTTCTAGGACTTGGGAGTGTGCCACGGTGCTAAGAAAGGTCTCAGTTTTGTTAAATGGGGATTAACAATCTCATAGAGCTGTAATTAGTCACGTTCACGATATATTTACCACGGTCCTAAGTGGATATTAAATACAGTATATGTGAGATCAAGTCCACAGGTCACAGGGGCAGTTGGGCAGTCTCTCAGACTCCAGGCACAGGCTTGGTATAAGTTAAGGCATGCTGAAGCACGAGTGTTTCCAGAAATACGATCAAGCGGGAAGCGGGGCTAGTCCAAGTGATGTCACAGGCGAGTGCCTTGTGTGGTGCCAGAGCTGCTCCTCCCAGATAGCTCGAATACTTAAGTTACCAGTGACACCTAGGCACCCTTATATATGCTGAGCTGGGGGAAGCCCACAGTGGCCACACCCTGTGTGTGCCCTACTTTTCCCAAACTTCCTTTGGTGGAAGGAGACACCTAAGGCCTGGGAAGCTAATTAAGTCCCACGAGGAAATGGGGCCCTGTTCCCTGATTACAGGCCGGGCAAACAAATTGCTATTGGAAGGGATTCATGGAGCCACTGGGGGTCTTATTATATACACAAGAACAAAAGGTTTGGGCTGGACGCTGGGAAGCTCCCAGAAAAGGGTTTTAAAAGTGAATTGGAGTCTTATAGGCTGTTTGAGTTTACACAGAAAGATCAACAATTGTTATAACATTTAAGAGGAGCCACTTAGGAGAATTGACAAGACCACACAAGCAGCAAAGGTCCTATTCAGCCCCATTTGTTTTCTTGGTATCATCCTGGCGGATAATTCCCCTCCACCGAGTAAACCCCAGCATCCTTTCTAGCCTAGGCCCTTTGTACATGCTATTACTGTTGCCTGGAAAGTACTTTCCTCCAGCCCACCATTAAAATGCATTTGATCTTCTTATATTTGGTCTTTCTTGAAGTCCTATAGCCTTAGCTAGTAACAGACCACCAAGATTTACCTCAGCTAGTGGCTCTCGTGAAACAGAAACACATGGAATCAGGTTCCACTAGTTATGTGGCCTCACTTCGTCATGCAGCTCTGAAACCTTGATTTGAAGATAATATGAGCATTAGTTGTGCAAGCCAGGGTCAAGCATTGGGTCAATTCCAGTTCCCTCATTCCGACATTAAAGGCCTGTCACTAGGTGGCAGTCAGTCCATCTCAACTACCCCATCCCTTAGGACAAAGTTCCTCACTATTATACTGAATTTTGAGATTTTTGAGGGTAACACTGGAGGGAAACAGCATACAGGTCACCACTTCAGCAAGGCAAAGCTGGAGGTGGCCCAGCTGGGTGGGTGGGTTTGCTGAACACACGCGCTCACAAGTTCTAGTCTCCCAAAACCCAGGGAAGTTTTTCTGTATCCGCCGGCTGTTCTGTAGCACTTCTCACCACCGAAATGCTACTATCCAGAGCTGCATGGTAGCTAGCTGCCCACCTAACTGCTCAACACTGGCAGACACCGTAGGTTCACGGTGCTGTCCAGAGAATGGCCTGAGGAAGTCAGGTTTTAAATATATTCAACAGCCGCAGACGAGTGGCGAGCAGAGCAAAGGGTCAGTGGTGAGAGACGAAGCAGGAGCGAGAGGCAGGGGAAGACAAGGACTGCTGGGCCATGAAGGCAGTGCTGATTTGAAGCGCAGTGGGAATTCTCGTGCGCAGTTAAAAGGATCACAACTTAATTCCATTTTAGTGGTAAATCCTGAAGGACAGATGCAGGCAAGACCCAAGAGGACAGTGTACGGAAGGGGGTGATGGGGCCTTGGGATCATGGCCTGAGTGGAGAGAGCCCCAAAGTCAAGAGGGAAGGAAGAGCCTCAGCAGATTACCTAGGGGTGAGGCCGAGGAAAAGGGGCTCCTGGCAAGGTGAGGCCTTTCCAGTTTACTGCCAGGCAGGGAGGGGTGAAGCCAGTGAAAGGAGCCATGTGATGAGGATGGCAAGGCTGTGGTGCAGATAATGGGATGCCAGGGTCGGGGGAGGTCAGGGGAGAGCCAGGATTGGCGTCACCTGTGTCTGCGCAGAGGCGAAGCCAGCGGAACGGTCGGCTCGACCTGACAACTGGCCCAGCACTGAGTCCAGAGGACAGCAAGCTTCTGGGGCGAGGAAGGATCCGCGCCGGGGCAGACACACAAAGCTGAGGAAAAACCAGAGTGTCGGAAAAGCATCCGCAGGTAGGGTGCGGGCGGAGCGTGAGGCGGTCAGCGGCCCACGCACGAGAGAGAGGCCTCGAAGGCCACGCAGCCCGCGGCCGAGGGTCTCAGGGCCCGACCCACGCCTGCAGGGTCTCTTCCCGCGAGGACATCCTCGAAGGCCACCCCAGGACCAGTTCGCGCTACCCTCCTAAGAGACGCCTGTGGCGAGGGGGAGGGGCGGGCAGGCTGTCACTCACGGCCCGCTGGCCAATCCGCGGGTGCGCCCCTCCCCGGAGAGGGTACGCGGCGGGTCCGCCCCCGCCGCCGCCGCCGCCGCCGCGGGTGTAAGGCGGCCAGCCTGGCGCGGCTTCCTCCGCCAGGCAGCCCGCCCAGGTAACCAGGTTCGGCGGGCGGGCGGGCCGGGGGTCGCGCCGTGCCCTCACTCCCCAGGAGACGTGCACACCGCGGCCGGGTCCGTGCGGGAGGGAGGCTCGTGTGTGCGCCTGACTGACTGACGGGCCGCAGCCTGTGGGCGGGGTTGCGTGCGTGACGGGCAGCCGTGCCCCGCGCCCTGTCAGGGCCCGCGCAGGGAAAGCTGCGGGCCCGAGGGACAGGTCCTCCCTCCGAGGCCTGCCCTGGGTGGCGGGGCGCAGGCGCGGCGGCGGGCGGGGGTCGTCCCCAGGAGCGCCTTTGTTCCCGGCGCGCCGAGGGCGGAGCATCGCCCCGCCCCGCCCCCGCGCTCAGTCCCCGCCCCGTGTCCGCCCGCAGGAGCCGCCACCGGGTCCCGCTTGCCTCCCTGGCTGCCGCCTCCGCCGCCCCGGGCCCGCCAGCCTGCGTCGCCGAGGTCGCTGCAGCATGGCGGGCGCCGCGACCCCTTGCGCCAATGGCTGCGGGCCCGGCGCGCCCTCCGAAGCCGAGGTGCTGCACCTCTGCCGCAGCCTCGAGGTGGGCACCGTCATGACTTTGTTCTACTCCAAGAAGTCGCAGCGGCCGGAACGGAAGACCTTCCAGGTCAAATTGGAGACGCGCCAGATCACATGGAGCCGCGGCGCCGACAAGATCGAGGGGTCCAGTAAGTGCGCCCCTGTCCAGCTTGGCTCGCGCCCTCCCGCTTCCCAAACACTTGGGTAAACTTTCGGGCCTCGCGCCTCGCGCCTGGTCTCCGCCTAGTCCCTGGTGATCACTCTGGGAGGGGGGCATCCGGGTCTTGGATCACCTGATAGGACACCCCCTCCCCACAGAGGGGAGTGTTCCAGGCACTTTGCCCTGAGGCCTAAAAAGTCCTCACTGTCTAGACAAGTGGAGCGGGATTCTGGCCCCTAGAACCGGGCCGCTGTCAGCAGCGGTGAGGGAAAGCCGAGCCAGAGGCCCCTCACCCAGCCTGAGGACCTGGGGGAGCGACAAGACCTTCCTGCCCACTGCCATTTCCCCAGAGAGTGCTGTCTGTGAAAGTCCGAGAGCTCCCGGACGGGCACAAGAACCTCTGGAATCCCCATGTAGAACTTAGGCAGATGTTGAGCTAGGGCTGGTTTTGGAGCATAGCGGGGCCTACTCATCTCTCTCTTGGAGACAGGGAAGAATGTGGTCCTTTGGGAGGGTGGGAGTAGAAAAACTGAAAGAAAACAGTGGCCGTTTTCTCCCCCGGTTGCTTCTTTTGTCCCAAGTCTGAGTTTTGGAGGTTTGTGTTACTAGGCAGACATCCAGAGCCATCGCCGGGGCTCTTGGTAAAACGACGGGGCCCCTTTGCTCTTGCAAGCTTGTAACAAGGAGCATAGCCTCAGAAGGGCTCCTAGGGCCTTGGGGTCAGGTACTCTTGGCAACTCTTTGTGTTGAATGTTCTAGTGACCTTAGGGGAGCCCAGAGTTGCTCCCCTGGTTTCCTGCCTCAGCCTTCAGGCCTGAGCTTGGAGGGTTTACACAAGTCTCTGCTGACAAGAGTGAAGAAGAGGTTTTAAGAAACCTCAGCTCTTCTGAGAGTCATTTTCCTTGGTGTGAGGCTGGATACAGCTCTGGCCTCCCAGCTGAGATGCTGTCTTTGCAGCTCCAGGCTTGAATTGGTTCTTGCAAGGACCCCAAAGAGACTGTGATTGGAGAGATCTAGTCTCCGAGCCAGGTCTGTGTTGGGGGTGGGGGAAGGTTGTCAGGAAGTAATAACGGAGAGAAGGTTCCACAGATCTTCCTGGGTATGATGTTCGTGTGTGTAGATGGGTGAGGAGATGAGGAGGAAGGAAGGTTTTTGTGGTAAGGCAGCCATTCTCAACTGCAAACTTCAGGTCTGACACAGCCACCAGACAGAAGTGGCACTTAGCGTCAGGGCCTCATCAGCCTGACCTCCACTGGAAGAGCATTTCGGTGATTTAAGAAACCATGGTTTCCAGTGTGGGGGAATTGCAGACAGTTTGGGAGGTCCTGAGACCGACATCCCAATATCAGGTTGCAGGTTGCATGGCCACCTCTTACATTTATAGTCTGTCCTCTGTTTAAGTGGTGGCATTAGTTCTCTTGATAATAGCTGTATTCTAAACATGTGTGTGACCAGTAGGCAGTATGTGTCTGTAGCCCAGTGGTTGAAGACAGGTATGCATTTGAAGTCAGTTTGTTAGTTGTATGCCACCTAGCCGGGTGCTTTCCTTCTCTCAGCCTTGGTTCCTCTGTAAGTTAGTGTGTTTACTTATAAGTGGTCATTCTTGGAAGGGAGGTAGGTAGTTGGAGTGAAGTAAGCGTTAACTACCTTATAGATGTGAGCTGATGTTGCAGAGGCTTAAAAAACAGTTGTTAGTAACAATAGCCATGGTAGATGACACTGTCCTCCTAGACCCTGGGTTGGGGCTCTGAGGGAGGTCTAATATGGCTCTTTTTTTTTCTTTGAGATAGGGTTTACTTTGTGTATCTTTGGATCCTGTTTTGCTCTTATAGCTGGCCTTGAACTCACAGGGATCCCCTTGCTTGTGCTGGGATTAAAGGCGTGTGCCACCACTGCCCGGCCCCTAATGTGGCTCTTAAGAAAGAGCTTGGAGGAAGGAGGGCTGAGAGAGGGTCTCATTCACTTAACTCACTACCCGTATAAAAGAGGAAACTATTATTTTGTCACACGCCTGTTCACTCATCCTACATGTAGACCATGTTTCTGTAGAAAAAAATGTTTGGAGTTTTGTATATTGGATGTCTTTGTAAGTTGGGGCCTAGACAGAAAGAAGGGGTTTGGGGTTTGGAGAGAAGACCAGCTAGTCCATTTTGTCCCACTCAGGTCTTTGAGGGTTGGAGACAGGAATGCAGAGGACCTCATTTTCCCAGACCTGCAAGGATCACCCAGAGATATGCAGGTTTTCATTGAGCCTGGCCCTTTGCTCTTTGGGGCCATATTAAAGGCTAGGAGCCTGCCCCACTTCTGCCTGTTTGTACCTCACTACCTTGGTGGGTCCTCTACCACCTGCTCAGATGCCTCGGGTGTTTGACTTTTTGCTGATAACCCTAGCCTTGCCTGAGGAGGGAGAAAGGCTGCCACTGCCTTCAGGGTGCTGTGGCCCTGAAGGACAGACTGCCGTTCCCTAACCCTGTCTTCTCTCACTTTGGCACTGGTGAAACAAATGGACTTCTTCTGATGAGAGGCAGCAGCGTGGCTTGGAAGGGGCGGAAGGTGCTTTGGGTGTGTATGTGTGTGACCAGAATTAGGCTTGAGGTTGGCATTTATGTTGCAGAATTTCGGGGAGTTAAAAGCAGTCATAGACTTCCTGCTCAGTGCTAAAGAGACTTTTCACTCTGGCTGCCTGGCCGATCTTTACAGGGACTGTGTTCTCAGGTTGTGTTGGCAGCAGGTCTTGGCCCCATGCTTTCTGTAGCCTTTGTTGCTCCTTTTAAGAAGAAACCTCCATATTTAGACGGTTAAGACCTCTGGAGCATCTGCATCCTAGACAGCTCTCCTAGGCTCTGGCTCTGTAGTTTTTCATACTGTGCCTCTGTAGTGGGACAGTTGAGACCCATGCTTAGTTGAGGACCACTGTTGGTCCAGTAGCTCCAGTGAAGACTAATGGTATGCTGTGATTGGTGGGACGTGGCTCCTGTAGTTGAGGGCGCCTGGCTGGTGAGGACTAGGCCTCTGCTCTATCACCTAGCTGCTCGTTGTGCTGGCTAGGTACTCCCAGTGAGAGAACTCCAAGAGCATGTGCCGGAAGTTCCAGAGCTAGCCATCCCTGCCATGTGTTTCCTTTTTGTCTCATTTTTCCAGGGGAAGTCAGACCTCTTTCTGTTTCCTCAGTACCCCACGCTTGTCTGGTGTGAGCTTCCAGGTTTCCCGTCCAGAGGTGGGGACGGGGGGCTGGAGGGCTTTGTTTTCTCTGAACCTGCTTCACAGATGACTAGCAAAGCTGAGCAAACCCAGAACGAGGAAGCCTGGCACCTCTAGCTTCTCCCAGGACTTTGTGTTGGGAAGGGGTGGTTTACATAGATGCATAGACTTGAGTGGGAGATCTTGACCATTGCTTCAGGTGGCCCCTTGGCAGGATGGTCATTTATTTGTTCAATAGACATTGTTTGCATTGAGTGCATTGATGAGAAAAACGGGTGAGTGGGGCTGAGTGCAGAGTTGAGTAGTTGGCTGCACTGGGCAGCAAACTCCGTGCTCAGCTCACCTGCTCTGTGGTCTCGACCCTGTACTTAACCTTCCGAGCTTCTCATCTGTGAAGGGGAATGGAAGAATATCTGTGTAAAGTACTTGGCATCAAGTGTGGTGTCTGTGGAATCTGACAGGAGAGAGAGTCCCCAGCAGGACCAGCTTAGAAGAGATGTGTGTGTGTTGTAGTCAAAGGCTGGTGCATGGCCATCAAGTCCTTTGGTAAAGGGCAAGAAGCTGTGCCTCTGTGGTTGGTGCTTTTTGCTACCATGGGTATTTGTGTGGAGAAAAGACAGTTGGCTGGGAGCTGTGGCTTGGGTGAAGACATTGTGTTGGTTTGTTTCTGAGCCAGTTCAAGATTGAATTGGTCTTGCTATCTGAATGATAGAGGACACCCAGTCTTCCAGGAAGTGCTCTGCCACAGCCCAGAGTGGTAGGGTCACATCCGCTTCTACTACCTCAGTGTTTCTTTCCACTCCGTCTCCTTTCCCGTGGAACATGGTTTCAAGGGCAGTGTATCCTAGCTGAATATAGCGGAGGAAGTGGGAAGTAGAAGCCTGCTGTTGGTTCTTGCTCTTCTCTGCTCTCTCGTGAAGAGAAGTCAATGTGTAGACTTAGGAGAGTCTCTGGAGGGTGTGGGGTAGGACTGAATGTTTTGGTGCACCGTGTAGTCACTGCCTTGGAGGAATCTCTGATAGTAACAAGGAATGCCTGGATGTCCTTGGGCAGCTAGCCCGACCCTTGTGGTAACTGAGCTGTGACTACTCAGATGTGTTCTTCTGACCCTAGGTAAGTTACTTTTTAGCTTCTCAGCCTGTTCTATAAAACAATTCTTAGCCAGGTGTGGCAAGTTCAAAGCCATCTTGGCTACGTAGTGAGTTATAGACCAGCCTAGGCTACAGAGTGAGACCAGTCTCAAAAAACAAAAGACAGACAGCAGAATTCTTCCTCCTGGAGTTTAGGTTAAGGCTAACGGAGTAAGATTGTATATAACATAAGAGATTTTTGTAAAAATGGCCAGCACAACCTTTGATGCCTACGGACTCTTAGGTATGCCTTCCCTCTGTTCTCCTCTTAGTCAACAGCCAGGTTCTGCTTTCCACCGAGTGTTGCTGGGTGGGAGCCCGTTGTTGCCTTGAGTTTGGGTGCAGAGAACAGGGCATCAGAAAGATTGGTATTAGAATGGTGCGTGGCGCGTTTTCTCATCCCTAGCTCCGTGCGTTCAGGGAAGGAGGAATTGTTGTCCCTGTCGCAGAGAGAAGCAAACAGAGGTCCCGAGAGTGAGGTCATGGAGTAAGTTTACAGTTAAGTGTGGGATTTCTGATTCCTCCTATAGTGTTGTTTATTCTCCCACTCTGGGAAACTAACAATAAGGTGGACCATTCTATAGATACACGACCTCTATTCTGTGCTCTGGCCAAATGTGTTTACCCAGCCCAGGCTTTCATCTGTGGAGAAGCTAGATACTTGTCACCTCCATACCGGTTGTTCTGGCCAGGGGTACTTGGATAGCCAGATACCTAGCTTTCCAGACCTTCCCTCCTACAGTGAAGGTGCTGTCTACCTTCATGGAAGCCAGAGCACCTCATCCCTGGACTTGCTCTCACTAGTTCCTGCTAACAGCCCATCAGCACTTCTCCAGAGGAAAGGATCAAGAAGCACCTTCCCAGGGTCTCCTCACAACAGACTTCAGGGTGCCTCTACTCCTATATGGCTACACCAGGTGTTAGGTGGGCCTAGCTGCTTTGTGCTGGGCTCACTAAGCTGCCAGTTTATGGTATTAGCAGATCACTAAATGGGTTGCTTTTCATGGCAACACAGCCACTTTCCTTAAGAAGGGAGGGAGCAGAGAAGCTGGAGAGATGGTTCAGTGGTTAGAGCAGTGGCTGCTCTTCAGAGGTCCCAGTTGTAATTCCCAGCACCCATGTGGTATCCTAGCAGGGAATCTAATGCCCTTTCATGGCCTCCATGGGCATTGCATGCAGACATGCATTCAGACAAATATTCATATATATATATATATATATATATATATATATATATATAAAATAAACATACATATATGCATTCAGGCAAATATTCATGTATATAAAATAAAAATACATCTCAATAAAAAAAGAAGCCTGGCTTCCTTGGACCTCACTGGATCGTTAAACAAGAAAGGTACCACGTGTGCTCTGGCTTCTCACTGTGGCAAGCATTGTTAAGTCTAGTAGCGAACATACAGTTAGGGCAGATACAGCCAGACAAATAATTACAGGGTGTGGGGAGTGCTGTGCCGGGAAACAAGCATGGGCCCCTCTATCCAAAGGGTGGTTGAGGGCATGCTGCAAGGACAAAGGCCCCTACCGCTGGCTGGTGGCAGAAAGGTTCATTTGTCCTTTATGCTAGCTACATATACCATCCATCTATGCTGTCACTGTCTTTGGAGAGTGGCCTCAGTTCTCTAGGTTAGCCCTGTGGTGCTGACCTGAACACTGGGCAAACTAGACTACAGAGGAATCTGGAGCCTTTCTCTGTAAAGCTAGGTACCGTGTGCACGACCTTTGAGAAAGTCTTAGCATTTAGACTTTGAAGCCCTTATATAATGTCCCTGCCCTTAGACTTTACTTAAGTAGAGTTGCCCCCTGGGCATCATCTGTTGTGGCCTTAGTGTTTCTCCTATAACTGCAGAAGTAGAGCGTCTTAAAACCTTTTTCATGGCTGCTCCCACAGCTCCATGGCTTCATATGTGAAGCCTCTGGAGAGTTGGGGATCCAGGCTCCTGGAGGCTTCTAGAGAATCTGCTTGTTGGCCCCCAGAGAGCAGAGAAAGGAGTACTAGGCCATGAACTGACTCCTGGGGAGCTGTGGGGAGAGGTGGTGGGGACAGTGGAGTAGATTTCAAGTGTCTTACTTGCAGTCCTGGCTCAGGCTGTGGTGCTCTCGCTCTCTCCTTTCAAGGAGAGTTTTGAGGTGGTGCTGGGCTAGCCTCTTGAGAGGCTGTAGTGGCTTTGTGCCCAGCACAAGTATGAGTGCTCTACCCTCACCTCCTAGGAACCAGGCCCATCCTGGGGGAAGCAGGGAGGGGCTACTTTTTATAGCCCGCATAGAGGCTTTGTGTATAGGCTCTGCTGCTTCCTTCCGGCTCTGGCCCTTCCCGTGTTGGCCAGAGGCCCTGGCTTCAGCAAAATTCAGGAGTAAATGGGGCGAGGCTTTCTCCAGCAGAAGACTGGCATCTCCTTTATTGAACCCAGGCTAGGCAGAGAGAACTTGCTTTGGGGGCATTTGCAGTCTGGAACATGGAGCATATTTAAACGGGGCTGACAGGAGGCAGTCCTGTCTGTCATACAGTGCTGAGGACTGAGCTAGAGGGCCCAGTGGAGTTGGCCTCTCTCTCTGGCAGTTCACCCTGCTCCGTAGAGTCCCCTCCCCATTGACTGAAACATCAGCACTGGGTAGAGGCTCTTGCAGTGCCTGGGAGCAGAACACAGACAGATGAGAAGTGCACTGGCCGGACCGGGGAGAGACCATGATAGCCCACAGCCAGTGTGACACCATTTGTCTATGGAACTAATTTTTCTTCAGCTCAGGAGGGGCTTTCATTTTGGGATTGGCTTCTAGGAGACAATGCTGAGTTGAAGTCTTGTGAAGTGATTCTTGAGAACCTGTAGGAGGGTCGGAGTGCCCTTGGCTTGGCCATAGCTGTGCTAAGAATAAGGCTGTGTAGGTAGATGTGGGTGTGTGCTGGGGAGATTCTAGCCTCAGGCCCAGTAGCAGGCCTAAGTTCATAGGATGATTAGCCTAAGAAAGGGGAGGAAAGCCTCAGTCAGTCACAGGTCCCACAGGTTTCTCAGCCTCTAGAGGTCATAGGTCAGCACAGTTCCCTCATTTAACAGGTTGGGGTATCGACCCAGGCAGTGATGACCCTTCTGAGACTCTGCAGACCACCCCAATGGTCCCACCTGATGCTTCACAAGTTGGAGCAGCTTTTTTCTTTCCACCCAGTCACTTCTTCACCCACAACATATCCACTGGGGAGGTTCAAAGGTGACAGTGGCACTTTGTCAGGGGTTTGTGGCGGTGACGTGAGAGCAAAGTACCTGGTCCAGACTGCTCCCAGGAGGCTGTCCTCAGATTTCTGCATTGAGAACTGGCCTGTACTAGAAACCTGAAGTTCTGTACTAGGATGTGCATTGGTGGGGGATGGGGTGAGGGGTTACTAAAACTGGGGGTAGGCTCACAAGGTCTCTCTTACTTGAGAGGTGGAGAGAATTTCAAAGGATCTAATCTAGGCTTCCTGGATAGACAGAGACCAAGTTCCCCTGTGGGTTGAAGACAGAGACTAGATCTTTTCTGGGGCCTTGTTTCTTTAGGAATAAAAGGGGAGTGGCTTGGGCTGGTAAGACCCAGAGAGTGTGGCAGGTGTTGTGGAGGGGCTGGGCCACACAGCTCTAAGGCAGGAAAAACTTCTTGGGGTATAAAGAAATAAGACTTCCACATCATAAGACATCACCAGACCTCCAAATTGATGACTTCCTTTGTCATTGAGATTTAACCCCTGTGACCGTCTGTGGGGTTTAAGACTGACTCTACTTGCACAAGCAAAAGGTGAGCAAATTTACTAAGGAGTTTTGCCAAAGGAAGTTCTGAAGCTGCTGTACTCCTTTGTGGGACAGAGATCCCAGACTCTTCTTTCCCCTCCTAACCTACTGCCTGTCCTCTGCCCTCTGGGAGGGCCTTGCAGAGCCATCTGCAAGCATCAGAGGCTAGAGGTCTCACTTACCTGCTGGGCAGGGGTAGGTTGGTCAGCCAAGAAAGACTCTGAGTATAATTTCCTTTCCTTGCACCATGTGTTCAGTTCCTGCTAGGCATGGAGCAGTGCAGACATGGTTTATATCCTCAAGGAATTTACAGAAAACAGCCAGATAGCCTAAAACACACTTGAGAACTGAGAGAGAGATAGCTTAGTGGGTAAACACACTTGCCATGGAAGCCTGATTGGCCTCTAACCAAACTGGAACCCATAGTTGTCCTCTGGCCTCCCCAAGTGTCATAGGATGTGTGCATTCTCGTGTGTGCGCGCGCGCACACACACACACACACACACACTAATAAGTTTAAAACAATACACATAAGACTTTTACAGTAAGAATGACACAAAGCAGCATGTATGGTGCAGCCTGGAGTCCTGCCATCCTCCTTGTGTTGCTCCCACTTGGCGGCTTCCCACAGGGATCCCAAGGCAGCACAGAACACAAGCCCAGGGCACATACAGCTTGGCACTGAAATATCTTTGGCTCTGCCACTCGCCAACTGTCACCTTGGGTAGGATCATTAGCCACTCTGTGCTCAGTGTCCTCGCTTGGAAAATGGGAACCCTATACTTGCTTCATAGTATTAGTTGTAAGGATGAAATAGCACAGTTTAATTAAGAGCTTTATGTAATATGCACAGCAAATGTGCAAAAGATTAGTGACAGGATGCCAGATGTCACTCTTGCTGCTGCTGCCCTTCCCACCCAACAGAGACAACGACCTCATCCTCTGTGCTTTGCAGTTTCTGAGAAATGTCTGTCTGTAGACTCTGTTTAACATAATCTTCCTAGCACGGTACAAGCTTAATCCTTCCTCCATGGTCAAGCTCCAACACCTAGCATGATGTCCTTACAGTTGCTCATTGTGAATTACAGAGTCAGCTGAACTTGGAGGGTTGGATTGGGGGTTGGTGAGAACCAAAGGATTCAAAAAACTTCAAAGTGTGTGTATGTTTTGAGGTCAGGAAACAACTTGAGGGAGCTGGTTTTCTCCTTTCACCATGTGGATCCCGGGGATTGAACTCAGGTCACCAGGCTTGACAATAAGTGCCTTTTCCTGCTGAGCCATATTGCTAGGCCTGAGAAAAAGAAATCTTAACCTTTTGAAGTTTTCAGTTCATGTACCTGTTTGAATGGTAATATTGTTGGTGTATCCAGAGGAGCCTAGGGTTTGGGTGAGAGAACACAATATTTGGCTTGAAGTTTGTCTTTGTGTGTGTGTGTGTGTGTGTGTGTGTGTGTAGGAATAGGAAGTGAGCAGTTGGAATGTAGTGTCAGACATGTAGAGGCTAGCGACGGTGTGTGAAGCAGAAGGAATTACAGCTGTGGCCATGACTGTCACTGAGATGGCAGTGACACCAGAAGAGGAGAGGACTCTGGCCCATGTTTAATGGCAGTTGGCCTGTAGCTCACAAAGAAGCAAGAAGGTCTGGACAAGGTTGTGTGGAGAAAGTCAAGAGCAGAACACCAAAGAGAGGGGAGGTTGTGGACACACAGCACCACAGATGTCTCCCCGCTGTTCCATTCTCTGCATGACCTCATAGTTATCTGCTTCCCCATCTGTTTCCTTGTTAGGCTGGGATTTTCTGAAGGGCAGGAACTCAGTGCCTATTGATATGTTTCCCCAGGACCCAGCTCAGAGCCTGGTGTGGAGGAGACAGATGCTGGGAACTAGCAGAGCCACAGGACAAGTGACGTGAGGTCCCTTCAGGCTCTGTCTTCTATATGAGGTCTTCTTTCTCTCTTCTCTCCCTTTGGGACCTACATATGCTGTTGCCATTGAAATAAGCTATGTTTTAGGAAAGAGTGCTGCCTGCCTAGGCAGTGTGAAGCCGTCTGACCTTCTTTCTTTTGCTCCATATACCCAATATCAGAGTTAGTATTACCATGGGGACACTCCAGAGCCCCATCTGCCATGAATCACCATTTGATAAAACCCCTTGGGCCCTCCATTCCTCATTTACCTAAAGAGAAGAGTCATCTGGAATCTAGACTCTAGGTGGCTTGCATGTTGGTGAGGATTTTGGGCTGTGCAGCTGTAACCTGAAGCAATTTGTACATCACAAAGCAAGGTCCCATGTAGGGATCCCATGGACCTCTATCCAGCTGTCTGAATGGCTGTTTCCTGTTTACCAAGGTAGGAAAGAGGCTGAATGTGGTTAGGCCCAGCTGCTCTTCTCAGTCAGGGTGTTGGAGGCAGTCTCTTGTGGTGTAACCTGGTTTGGCTAAGGTTCCAAGGAGGGGTTTTGTCCCTTTTGTCCACAGTTGCTGGTGTGGCAGCAGCTGCTTTTGCTTCACAGGCACAGGAAGGACAGTGTGTCATGGTGCCATCTTCCTTTGCCATGTGACCCCATGACCGTATATGTGGAGATATCTGTCTGTGGGGCTGTTTAGAAAGTGGCTTTGCCGGAGGTGGGGAATTTTAGGACAAGAGCTCTGGCCCAGAGTCTTGGGTCTAAATTAAGGTTTTGGATTTTGTTCCTTCATTCCCAGGCTCTGTACTGAAGATCCCTAAAAAGAGTTAGTGCCCCATTCTTTATATATATATATATATATATATATATATATATATATATATATATAATTTTTTTAAAGATTTTATTTATTTATTACATATAGTGTTCTGCCTGCGTGTTTGCCTGCAGGCCAGAAGAGAGCACGAGATCTCATTACAGATGGTTGTGAGCCACCATGTGAACTCAGGACCTCTGGAAGAACAGCCAGTGCTCTTAACCTCTGAGCCATCTCTCCAGCCCGCCCCATTCTTTTTATTCCCTTTCTCTAGTGCTCCTGCTGTCCTAGGTTGTAGACTGTTCACCTGTTGCCCATCTCTGCAGTGGATGCACAGGATGACTGTCCTGTGATGGGCTGGAGAGCTGACTGCAGGCATGTGCTGAGCCTGGTGGCTGGGAAGTAGGGCGCCTTCAGGAGCTGGTCTCCAGAAAAGCCCTCTTCTCCACTTCCCAGCTTCAGGTGTATCTGCCATTTAGCTTGTCTCTGTAGCAGCCCCGTCTCTTCTGCATAGTCAGTGAGTTGAATGCTGTCTGAGGTGTGGGAGTCTATTCTGCAGAAGCTGGTTCTCATCTAGCCCTGAGTGTTACCTTCATAGTGCTTGGGGTGCCTCAGATGAGAAGTCTGTGTAGACCCAGCTGTCTTGGGACCTACTCCGGAGGTCAGGCTGGTTTCGAACTCACAGAGATTCACCTGCCTCTGCTTTTGAGTGCTGGGATTAAAGGTATGTGCCACCCAGTCTTTTAAAGGGACACTAACTGCCATTCTTAGCATGTCCTGAAGGTTTTTGCTGTCTATGTAAACCTCGTCAAGATCCAGGTGCTGTGCCCTGAGTAAGGCTGCTCCCTAGTCTTCAGGGTCTCAGGTCAGAAGTCTGTCCCTGGGCTGAGGAAGACAGAGAAGACAGGAGAGGAGGAGATGGACAGGGAGTAAGTGGCCTTTCCAGAGCCTCTGGCCTCATCGTACACTTTGATTTTTATAACTTTAGTCTTGAGTCATCTGCCTCAGATCTTAGAGATGGCTCCAAATGCCAGGCAGCAAACACATTTCAACTCCTACCAAACCCAAAGTCTAAAAGATTGGAATGGTGGGGCAATGGGGGCTAATTCCCCAAGTGGGTGTTGGGGAGGCATGTGCACCCTCTCACTGATACCCTTATTATTGGTCTCTTTGTTTTTCTGGACTGTACCACTGGAATATACATGCCTACACTGTAGGAGTGTGCAGGTTGGGGTGCTGCAGGCTCAGGAAGCAGGGTCTTAGCTCATCTTTGTATATTCTAATCAGAACATGAGTCCTGCTCCCCACAAAGTACTCATAAGGCCCACTTGTGAGCTGACAAATAGCTGCTTGGGTTCAGGAAGGTGGCCTTTATCTTCATAAAACTTTTGAAGGTTTGAGTTTGCCCTCTGAACAGAGTCCTAGCAGGCTGCTGTGTTCATCTTCCCTAGGTCTATTTTTCATAAGCCCCGTGCCAATAACACTAGATACAAAGACATGTGCGTCCCAGCAAGGCCCTTACCTTGTAAAGTGGAGGAAACTGAACCTGAAAGAGGGACTGCCAGAACCTCACAGCTTGACTTGAAAGGCCCTGTAGTTCCTGGTTTTCCTTGCTAGGCCTGGCAGCTTCAGAAGCAGATGGTCAGGGCAGGCTTTCTTAGGATGCAGGAGTAGGTAGATCTCCAGAAGGGGCACTGAGGAGTACAGGTACCCAGGATTCTGCCTGGTATACCCGATTCTCTGACCTCAGAGCCACCATGTGATGCTGGTCCTTAGCACAGGTGTGGGTGGTTCCTCCCAATCCAAATCCCTTTGAAAAGAGCACGTTGACAGTACCTCAGACCTGTGATCTCAACACTCTAAAGGCTAAATTCTGGAAAATTGCAGATCCAGGGCTGTCTCAAAAAGAAAGAAACAGAAGTAACAAAACAAAAACTTTTTTATAAGAAGTTTATTGCTTTCTTTATAAGAGTTTATTAAGATTAAGTGTGAAGGATTGGGTGTCCCTTACTTCCCTGGCAGCTGAGACCATTCCTAAAGCCTTGGTCAGCCTTCTTACTTGGCCTGGAGCCCTGGTCCTTGGAGGAGTGCATCCATGAAAGCTCCCGATAGACTGTGCTAGCTAGGCTGTGCCCCTTCAGGTCAGGGTAAGCCCTCAATTAGGCCATTGTCATCCTAGTTCCCCTGACTGGAAAAATCTGCTCTTGATTTCAGAGCATACCTTCTCTTCACTTTCCCAGCCCCTGGACATCAGGGACCTCCCAGTGTCCTGCATTTTCCTTTCCCCAGTGTTCCTCCAAACACTCTTCTTCCATAGTTTTTAGCGAGAAGGGAATGCTGGCTCATGGGGCTCCAGACATAGGGAATGAACATCCAAGCATTTGTACACGCACACGTACAGACACACAAGTCATTCTTGACATACAGAAGGTCTCACCCATACCATGGCTGGGCTGACAAAGCAGAGGTGTCTGATTAGGGAGTCTCTTCCCTGTGGTGGCAGCTCCTGGGAACCAGTCTACACTCAGATAAGAGGAATGGCAATGTTTGTCCTAGATGCAGGAGGATCAGTAGAGATTACACAGGATGTGCTTTCAAGGGTCTGGTAGACTATTTCATTGCTGTTAGGTCTTTTCCAATCTGCTTCTGACTTCAGTGACTTAGAAAGCATCATGGTCATGCTATTGGAGGAGGAGCAGGGGGTCAGTGTGGGCTTAGAAGGGTGGTATGCCTGGCCTTCCTGCTCTATGCCTGCCTGCTCCTTGTCTAACCACATGCCTGCTCTGACTTTGGATTGGACTCTGCAAATGTGCCTATAACACAGAGCAGGCTAGGACTTAGCTGGGGCCCATGGACTTTATGGACATATATACATATGTACATATGTGTACAGATATATATGGGAGAACCACATGAAGTCTAACCATGAGCCTTGACTTTATAACTGCCTGCCTATTGTGTACATACCTTATTGTGTATAGCCTGTGGGATCTGGTGGGCAGCAGCAGGAGAGGCCCTAACTGTGGATCATGCAGAGGTGGGTGGGTACACATGCACACACCACACACACACATGAGAATGTGTGGGAGGGGAATGATAGCTTTGCACTGGGAGAATATTTTAGTTTCTGTTTCAAAGGGCAGAATTGGTGGTGGTTGTGTGGTATATGATGTAGGCATTTCCCCCAGTGGAAGCTCTTCCTCCCACCTATAGAAACTGTTAAGTTGTGGGTTTGTGACCCAACTCTCTCCACTCTTGTTCAAGAACCAAGTGGAACGCCTCTGCTTTACTCCATTCCTTTTTACGTCCCCCATCCATGTGCCTGCATCTTTCTCATTTTTGCATTCAGTCACTCAGTGGGTACTGGAAGGGCTCTGCCCGCCGTGGTGTATGAGGAACACACATTTCATAGCATGAGGCATTGAGAGGATGATTGCAGCAAGAGGAGCCTCGGGATCTTCAGTAGCAGAGAATCCAGTTGGAGAACTGGGAAGGTCAGGCTCTAGGATGAAGCGGGGCAGGAACAGTTGCTGTTCTTGCTGTAGGTCTGGTTTGGTTCGGCAGGATCACAGAAGGGGTAGGACAAAAGCTCCAGATAAAGCTCTGAGCCCTATCATGAGAACCTCAAAGGCTACAGAGGGAGTGGGTTTGTGGTGGGTTAGCAGTGGGTATCCTCAGGAGGGGAGTGTATGGGCCTATAGGACCAGGTATTCAAATAAATGTTTTCTGGTTCAGAAGAGTCAGGAAGGATGGGGAGTTGGTGAGAATTGTTTGACCAACAACAAAGTCAGGGCTTCCTGCTGGAGGAGAGACCTGAGGGCTTGGTTGGGGACAGAACTGGATCCAGGTAAAGCTAGTCTGTTTGTGGTAGCAGAGCAGGGGATAGGGCCAGAAGTGATGTCACAGTTCCAGGTGGGACAGATGATGGCTACTGTGGCTGGCTCAAGGGACAAGACAGGAAGACTGCGAGCTGCTGATTGGGGCCTTGGGGTATTCAAGCTATGCTGGTGTTCAAAACTAGAATCTACAGTCAGAAGGAGGACTGGTCAGAACATTTTAAGACATTCCCAAACTGAGGGAAAGCTCTGTATCAAGCCCGAATCTCTCTTCCTGGGCTGTGTTTGCCTCTTTCCAGGCTTGCAGCTCGCTCAGGAATGGAATAGGTGTTCAGTTGGGGCAGCTGTGGCAGGACCTCTCACACCTAAAGAGGCTCAGAGTCCACACCAGAGCAAGTGATGGCCAAGGAACAGCTCTCTCCATGTGGTATACTTAATCCCTGCGATCTTAGCGTCACTTTGGTCTTGCCAGTGTCCTCTCTGATCTTAGCACCTGCAGAAGTGGAACAGTGGGTGCGGGACAGCCATCACTCTGCCAAGACTCACAGTTAACCTGGGTGCATGCAGCCCACTGCAGCACTGTCCTCAGAAAACTGAGTTAGTTGGTGAGACTGCACCTGGGAGGAGTTAGATGTGTCACTAGCTCATAGTTGCACTGTCTGTCACTCAGGTTAGTGGCCAGAATAAACATTTACTTCTCAGCCCATGTATTTGCCTCACCTTTGCTTGTGAGAATAGGGGAGCAGATGAGAACCCCTTGGTAGCTGAGATAAGAATACCAAGCCTCACCAGCACAGGATGCCTGGCATTCTTGGACAGCCTTGGTCTTAGCCAGAACTAGACCTTTGCTAAGACTGGTATGGACATGTCTTTGGGGTGTGGGTCATTTCAGGATTTGCCAGTTTTCTGGGCCTGATCCAAGGTTCTGTCTGGGATTCTGAGACCAATCTAGACTTGCCCAGCCTTGCCTCTGGGACTTACAATTGGGTCTGCATGTGTATTGTGTTAGAAAGTAATCCACAAGGAACTGCCTTGGATCCTTATTTTTCCTTCTGGAGTTCAGCTCTGCTCCAGGTACAGGTGTATAGCCTGTACTCCCAGCAATGGAACAAAGATCGGGATGGGATAACACATCTACCTACCTGTCCCCAAAGAGCCTTAGCCTTAAAAAATAATAATAATAAAAAAAAAAGCCTACTAGATAAGCCCAGCTCTTTCTGTCACCTAGGATAACTATGAGTGGGTTCAGTCTGTCTCTTTGTGTTCCACTCCCTGAAGGAGGAAAGTGTGGAAGTGACTGAGAGGTACGGGTTGTGCGAACCTCCACCTGACCTTGGCCTTTACTACCTTCCCAGTTGATATCCGTGAGATCAAGGAGATCCGTCCGGGGAAGACATCACGGGACTTTGACCGCTACCAAGAAGACCCTGCCTTCCGGCCAGACCAATCACACTGCTTTGTCATCCTCTATGGAATGGAATTCCGCCTGAAGACCCTGAGCCTGCAAGGTGAGAGATGGGCTTAGAGGACGTGGGGTGCAGGCAAAGAGGGAGGATGTGCCCTTAGCTCAGCGTTTGCTCTGCTCACAGCCACATCTGAGGATGAAGTGAACATGTGGATCAAAGGCTTAACTTGGCTGATGGAGGATACATTGCAGGCAGCCACACCCCTGCAAATTGAGAGGTAAGACTCCTCTTCATGTGGTTAAGACCAGATGTCTTGGAGCCAGGGGAAAGGAGGCAGAGACCTCTCCACAGACAGTAACTGTTCTTCTCCTCAGGCTTCCCCTTAATTGGAGAAGGACCCTCACCTCAGGCTTCTCTCTGCAGGTGGCTCCGGAAGCAGTTCTATTCAGTGGATCGGAACCGTGAGGATCGGTAGGTGCTGAGCTGATGTGTGTGCCCAGAGCAATTGTGCATTTGAGCCAGAGGGCCCACAGAACTGAGCTACCTTGAGAGGGTTAAGGGTTCTGACACTGTAGGTCACACTGCCAAGAGTGGGCTACAGCACTGGCTCTGGGTCCTGGGAGGGTTGCTGGCTTCTAGAAGGACCAAGAGATGGAGGAAGCAAACATCAAATGGCATGCATGCTCTATATGCAACTTGTATTGTTGCAAGGCTCTCTGATAGTTCTCAGAGGCTGGAAGTCAGTCATGGGAGGTAAAAAGGAGCGACCTGCTCTGGCTTAGAATTTGCTCAGTGTCCTTGATAGCATTTCTATTGCTATGATGAGACACTATCACCAAAGCAGCTGGGGGAGGAAGGGTTTTCTGCTCACACTCCATAACACTGCTCATCACTGAAGGGAGTCAGCGTAGGAACTCAAGCAGGACAGGAACCTTGAGGCAGGAGCTGATGCAGAGACCATACAGAGGTGCTGCTTACCTGCTTGCTCCCCATGACTTGCTCAGCCTGCTTTCTTTTTTTCTTTTTTTCTTTTTTTTTTTTTCTCCTGAGACAGGGTTTCTCTGTGTAGCTTTGGAGCCTGTCCCAGAACTCACTCTGTAGACCAGGCTGGCCTCAAACTCACAGAGATCCACCTACCTCTGCCTCTCAAGTGCTTGGATTAAAGGTGTATACCACTACCACCCGGCTCAGCCTGCTTTCTTATAGAACCCAGGACCACCAGCCCAGAGTTGCCCCCCTACCCACCCATAAGGGACTGGGCCTAATTCTCACAAGTATCACTAATTAATAAAATGACCCACAGGCTTGCCTACAGCTGCTTTTTATGAAGGCATTTTCTCAGTTGAGGACCCCTGCTCTCCCTATGGCTCTAGCTTATGACAAGCTGACAGAAAACTAGCCACCACATTCAAGATCCTATTGCTGAGTACAGGGTTAAGACGGTGTCCCACCATTCTGGGAAGAGCACGAGAGGGCTCAGTCTGGGGTAATAATGGTAGGAATTAGTTGGATTTCAACTATATTGTTTAAAATTATATTAAAAAGAATTTCCTAATCCTTTGATTTTTGGATGCAGAGAGAAGAGTTAGAGATTGAGATTTTGACTTGAGCAATTGGAAAGTGAAGTTGCCATTGGCTGAGACAGGAAGACAGTGGGAGGAACACATTGTTGGAGCTTAGGGTTCATTGTGGGTGTAGGTTCTATGATGCGTAGTAGATGTCCAGGTAGAGATAAGGTGTCACCAAGCAGGTAGGGTGAGTCCAGATGAGGGGCTGGGAGTAGTAACATAGCTGTGTATAAGGGTGGAGTGGAAAGTCTTGGGGTAGAGACAGTCACCTAAGGGACTCACTTAGCAAGAAACGTGGAGAGGCTCAGTGGCTGACTCCAGACTAGTACCACATGAGAAGCTAAGGAGCGGGAGTACGTTTACTCTCCTGATTGATAACATTGTAGGAATAGCAGTTTCAGCCCAGTGGTGAGAGCTCAGGCATAAAGGGAGTGAGTGCAGGTGAGTCTTGTAAGAGTGTCATCATGGAGGAGGAGACAGCAACAGTTAGAGAAACCTGTTTGTATACAGATAGGAAAAGGCAAGAACCAAGGCTTCTGTCTCATTGGTGGAAAATGAGACCTCTTGACAGCACCTACTTGACTGATTTAGGTTCAAGTGCCCCATGCAGAACAAACACTGACTCTAGAACTGGGTCATGACCCCTTTGGGAGTCAAAGGGTCCTTTCACAGGGGTTGCCTAAAACCATCTTTATATTCGAGATCTACATTACAATTCAAAACAGTAGCAAAATTATAGTTACGAAGTAGCAATGAAAATAATTTTATGGCTGGGGGTCACCACAGCCTGAGGAACTGTATTAAAGGCATTAGGAAGGTTGAGAGCCACTGCTCTAGAACATTCAATCTTATTGGTGCAGCTCTAAGCCCTAAGGGAATTTTGGTCCTTCCTGCCTATCTCTTAGACCAAAGGAGGAAGTGTGCCCCTAACTACAGTGCACTCTCCCAGGAGAGCATCCCTTTCCATCTTGTTCATCCTAGTCACAGGTCCTTGTCCTAGCCCCCATGCCTAGAAAGTAGCTTTCTCTGACATTTTTTCCTGGAGCCAGCTCACTGTCCAGCCTCAGGAGTATGCCCAGGCAGCAGCAGTTACCTGTGGCTAAGCAAGTCCATACTTTCCTCCCTGATGTTTATTGTGGGGTGTAGGTGAGCCTAGGGGCTGTGGATCCCAGGATATCCCAGTAGGTGGCAAACATCGTGAGTGGACACTGCCCTGTTCTGGACAGGCAAGCAAGATCTGAGCTGTGGGCAGCTGCTGGAGATGGCTTATTCATCCCCTCTTGCCTGACTTGCTTTCCTGAGCTTGATCACTTCTAGAATATTGAGCTTTTCCTTATTCACATGCAGAAATTGAGACCCAGAGAAAGGAAGACTTCTGTCACACCATGAACTTTGACCCAGTGTTGCCCTTAGGACTACAGGTTCCCAGAGTATAGCTGTTTACTTGTCTAGCCTCAGGTGTGCTCAGCCTACAGGTCAAAAGGATACTCTTTTTTTCCTCAGTATATCAGCCAAGGACTTGAAGAACATGCTGTCACAGGTCAACTACCGGGTCCCCAACATGCGCTTCCTACGAGAACGGCTGACGGTAATGGACACTTTGGGCTATCTACTGGTGGGGCAGGGGAAGCCAGCAGCTCCTGATAAGGGGCCTGACTGGCAGTTCTGCTCTGTACCATGTAGGACCTAGAACAGCGCAGCGGGGACATCACCTACGGGCAGTTTGCTCAGCTGTACCGCAGCCTCATGTACAGCGCCCAGAAGACGGTGCATGAGCCTCTTGCCCTCCCCTGCCCTTGCCCCAATTCCTCCCTCTACCTCCTAGTCCTGCTGCCCTGCTTTGGGGATTTTGGGTGCCATGCCATTACTCCAGCACCCCCCTCCCCTGGACATCTGCTTCCCTAGCCTTTTCTAAGAGCCCCTTTCCTTGCATGGTCTCCCAGGGCTCTTTCCCTGACCAGATTCTGTTTCCTGCAGATGGACCTCCCCTTCTTGGAAACCAGCACTTTGAGGTTTGGTTTGGAACAGCCGGTTGGGGTTCTTCTCTGGGTGGTTCCGGATCCAGGTGGGAAGCATTTGGGGTGGGGGTGAGGCATGGTAAACCATTGGGTGTCTCCATTAGCTGGGAGTTGCAAGGGGCCCCTTGTGGTCTGATTTGTCAGCCAGTTGCCAGGCACTTCCGTTCTTTCCCTGCAGGACTGGAGAGCGGCCGGAGCTCTGCCGGGTGTCCCTTTCTGAGTTCCAGCAGTTCCTCCTTGAGTACCAGGGGGTATGGCTGGGCCAGGGAGTGAGGCTAAAGGGTGGGTTCATCATTGGAGCCTTCTTCCATGACTCCCTCTACCCAGCAGGAGCTGTGGGCTGTCGACCGGCTCCAGGTGCAGGAATTCATGCTCAGCTTCCTTCGAGACCCCTTGCGAGAGATTGAGGAGCCATACTTCTTCTTGGATGAGGTGACTTTCACATTTCCCACCATTCTTTTAGAGAAACAGGTGGGGTGACCAGAACCCTCCTGTGCCCTAGAAGCTGTTGCTGCAACCCTACTGCCCGTTTTGCCAGCACGGCTGAGAATGCATGCACTCTTCTGCACCCACTTCCATCCCAAGTGGCAGCCAAAACATACTCTCTCTTTCCTCCACATCCATTCCTGTAGTTTGTCACCTTTCTGTTCTCCAAAGAGAACAGTGTGTGGAACTCCCAGCTGGATGCTGTGTGCTCAGACACCATGAACAACCCTCTCTCTCACTACTGGATCTCTTCCTCACATAACACGTGAGTATACCTCTCTCTGTTCATCCAGCCTCTTCTAGGGAGGAAGGTGTACCAGACCATACATGTCTCTTTCTTGTCTAGATACCTGACGGGGGACCAGTTCTCTAGCGAATCCTCCCTAGAAGCCTATGCTCGCTGCCTGAGGATGGGCTGTCGCTGCATTGAGTGTGCGTTGGGGCTAGGGGTTGGAGAGGGAAGGTAGAAGGCCTGCCTGTTTGACCATGATGGTGTTCCCTAGTGGACTGCTGGGACGGCCCAGATGGGATGCCAGTCATTTACCATGGGCACACTCTCACCACCAAGATCAAGTTCTCCGATGTCCTCAACACCATCAAGGAGCATGCTTTCGTAGCCTCAGAGTAAGTAGGTGCGGAGGGCGTGAGCAACCTTCAGAAGGCCCTCTTACCCTGGGACCCCTCACATGGCTTGCCCCCACTCCTGTCTCTACTATTCTTGCTCAAGCCAGTTTCCTAAGTTCTTGCCTCTGTTCCCTGCATCTCTGGCTAGCATTCAAGTTCATCTCATCCTCAAAAACATCTCTGTAACTGGTCTCAGGTCAGCTCCTTCTCCTTCATTGCTCAGAAAAGAATGTGTTCCTTATGAGCTATTCTCAGTTGCTAGCAACCACCAAGCCTGAAGTCCCCAATCTCTCAAAGCACAGAAAGGCTCCTCACGCCACATCTGGAGGCTGCTTCTCATCTTCCCTGACCTACCTGGTGTGGAATGTCTTTTGACAGGGCAGCCTCATAATTAGACCTAGTGCTCCCTTCTGCAGCACTTGCCACTTGGTTCCCACTGCCTCCTCGCTGCTTCCTGATGTGCCCCTCCACGTGGTTGCCCCTCTTCCGAGGGCTCCTGTGGGTAAAGAGCTCCAGGCCCTTGGCTCCTATCATCCACTCTGAGGAACTATTTAGACGGAGGTCTGGCCCGGCATGACTGTCGCGTCACTGTGCATACCCCTGTCCTTCAGATACCCGGTCATCCTGTCCATTGAGGACCACTGCAGCATTGCCCAGCAGAGAAACATGGCTCAGCACTTCAAAAAGGTGCTTGGCGACATTCTCCTTACCAAACCTGTGGACATTGCTGCTGATGGACTTCCTTCGCCCAACCAGCTCAAAAGGAAGATCCTTATTAAGGTGTGGCAAAATTGGTAGGCGAAGCCCTGAAGTAAGAGATGGGACTAGGTGCGGAATGGTTGTCTATGACCTGGTCTGCTTCCACAGCACAAGAAGCTGGCTGAGGGCAGTGCCTATGAAGAGGTACCTACTTCTGTGATGTACTCTGAGAATGACATCAGTAACTCCATCAAGAATGGTATCCTCTACTTGGAGGACCCCGTGAATCATGTGAGGTCTAGCTGAGCCTGGACATGGTGGGGCCATGTGTTGGACTCTGGCTTACAGGTCTTTTTTGATCTGTCCCAGGAATGGTATCCCCACTACTTTGTTCTGACTAGCAGCAAGATCTACTACTCTGAGGAGACCAGCAATGACCAGGGCAATGAAGATGAAGAGGAGCCTAAAGAGGTAGAATTGTTCAGGGGTGTGGGTTCAATCTGTGGGGAACTGGGTAGTCACTGGGTATCTCTGCTCTTGTCCTTCTGTCTAGGCCAGCAGCAGCACAGAGCTACACTCTAGTGAGAAGTGGTTCCACGGGAAGCTTGGGGCTGGGCGCGATGGGCGGCACATTGCCGAGCGCCTGCTCACTGAGTACTGCATCGAGACTGGGGCTCCTGACGGTTCCTTCTTAGTGCGAGAAAGTGAGACCTTCGTGGGGGACTACACGCTGTCTTTCTGGTAACCCACATCTAGCACCGTTCCTGTGTTTAGTCCATGCGTGTAATAGACAGAGCACCATAAATAACTGGTTAACATTTCAGCCTCGGTTCTAGGTTTTCCTTGGAACATAATTCTTTCCTACGCAGGCATTGTGTACTTAAATATGTGTGTTTGATCTCTGTGTCCTATAGGGCTGCCCATTATCCAAGGTTCTTTGGAGAATGGCCTCTGTTTTTGAAACTTAATGTCTTGCCTAGTTATGTAATACTTGCAGCTCTGACTTGTTTTTCATGCCTTTCTCATCCTGTCTTTCCTCAGGCGGAATGGGAAAGTCCAGCACTGCCGCATTCACTCCCGGCAAGATGCGGGGACTCCTAAGTTCTTCTTGACAGATAACCTTGTCTTCGACTCTCTCTATGACCTCATTACACACTATCAGCAAGTACCACTGCGCTGCAATGAGTTTGAGATGCGCCTTTCAGAGCCTGTCCCACAGACGAATGCCCATGAGAGCAAAGAGTAAGGAAAGGGACAGGGAGGTGAGTGGGGACTGGGTCGTTCTAGTCAGGGCCTGACTCTGCTGGTTTTCAGGTGGTACCACGCTAGCCTGACCAGAGCTCAGGCTGAACATATGCTGATGCGCGTGCCCCGTGATGGGGCCTTCCTGGTGCGGAAACGCAATGAACCCAACTCATATGCCATCTCTTTCCGGTGAGGTCTGCTGGATGGGTGTGGGTTCTTGCTGGGTTCGGGGCTGTCTGCCACTCTGACTGTCCTGTCACTGTGAAGGGCCGAGGGAAAGATCAAGCACTGCCGAGTACAGCAGGAAGGCCAGACTGTGATGCTGGGGAACTCCGAGTTTGACAGCCTGGTTGACCTCATCAGTTACTATGAGAAGCACCCCTTGTACCGCAAAATGAAGCTGCGCTACCCCATCAATGAGGAAGCACTGGAGAAGATTGGGACAGCTGTGAGGAGGCCACGGGGGGTGGGGCAAGGGGGCATAACAGTGTAGTTAGAGGACACCTATGATTTAACAATTTCTGCATGTGCTGAAAATGAGCCCTGGGTGTTTGGAGTTGACATGGAGCTCTGGGAGTAACTGGGAGCCATGGTGTTAGCTAGAGTGGGTGGACCCGGAGCCATGCCTGGGCATTAGACAAGATTCTCTTGAGCCAAGGGGTTGGTACCAAGGTCTGGGAGTGTACATGGGGAGAGGTGTGCATACAGGGACTTGGTCTGGGTGTGCTGGGCAGAGGGCAGGCTAGGTACAATTGTACAGATGCCTCAGACCTGCAGGAGACTCTGCAGGGAAGACCCGGGTTTTCCAAGAAAGAGGGTTTACTGGACCTCTTCCCGACCTTGGGCTCAGCCATTGAACAACTCACGGAGGATGTGGTGCTGGTGGCAGCTCAGCAGCAGGCAACTCAGGAGTAGTTGGCATTTGAGCCTTCAGTGGCCAAGGTGATGGATCTCGGGTAAAGAATACAGAAAGGAGGGTGAGGCCAAGTCTCTACAGACACCCTTACTCCCTTGGAGTCGGGGGGTTCCAGTAGGCCAAGTGCCAGTAAACTGGGGTAGACAGCCCAGAAGAGGGCCCGCTGTGCTTCAGAAACCAGGCAAGTGGGAGCTAGCAGCTGCTTTTATCTCAGTTCTGGGGCATTAACAGATCACAATATGTCCTGTTTCCAGGAACCCGATTATGGGGCACTGTATGAGGGCCGCAACCCTGGCTTCTATGTGGAGGCAAACCCTATGCCAACTTTCAAGGTAAATATCTGTCCTTGACACAGGAAGCCAGGAGGAAGGAGAAATATAAGCTTGGGGCTTATATTTCTGTACTCTGGGCCTTCTGTGGTTTGGAGAAGTAAGTAGTGGTTGTGGTTTTCTGAGACTGAGAGGTTGTATGAGATGTGTGGCTGACAAATGACCATAGCTCTTCCAAGGCTGAACCACTCTCTAGTCCCTGGGTTCTGGGCTAATGCTGCTGGCCTTTTGTCACTGTTCCCGCAGAGTGACCTCTGTCTTTCATGGTAGTAGAACGGGGCTAGACGGCACACTGGCCAGTCTTTCTATTCATCACGAAGATCTGTTAGATGATCTTGGTTTGCCCTTTTCTTTTTTTTTTTTTATAAATATTTATTTATTATGTATACAATATTCTGTCTGCGTGTATGCCCACAGTCCAGAAGAGGGCACCAGACCCCATTACAGATGGTTGTGAGCCACCACAATTGCTGGGAATTGAACTCAGGACCTTTGGAAGAGCAGGCAATGCTCTTAACCTCTAAGCTATCTCTCCAGCCCTGCCCTTTTCTTTAATGTGGCAGATTGCCTTGTCCCTTACTCTCTTCAAAAGCCAAAGTGCCATCAGAGATGAGTGAGGGTCCTGACTATGTAGGGAGGTACACAGGACTGCTCTTACTCTCCTATTGCCCCCCAGCCAACTCCTAGGAGCAGGCCCAGGGCAGTACTCCAAAGGTTCCCCCTCGGTGGCCAGGAGGTTACCTGGAGAAAGCCCTCTGTCTTCCTGTCCTGCTTGTCCTGGAACTTCCCCTCAGGCCGCATTGAGAACTGGATCTAGGAATACTTCCTCACAGTGAAAGATGCCTCCCACTAGCATAAGCCCTGGCACGTGTATGTACATTGCTGCACTGGGTTAAGTGATGGAGAGTGCCCATCTGCTTTACTCCACACAATCCTATTGTCTCACCTCTGCAGTGTGCAGTGAAAGCCCTCTTTGATTACAAGGCCCAGAGAGAGGATGAGCTGACATTTACCAAGAGTGCCATCATACAGAATGTGGAAAAGCAAGATGGTGGCTGGTAAGCCAGGCCCTCCAGGCTGGAGAGCCTGTGGCATGGTGGGATGGGAGTCCAGGGCCTGTGGAGCTGGCACTGAGAGTACTGTGACAGAATGCTTTGAGAGTATCCGTCTCATGTTCAGTAGCCTTTTCTGACCTATGTGTGGGAACCCCCAAGAAGATTCTGTGTGAGTTTGAAGTGGTTGCTGGAGTCCATACCCTATGGCTCCCACAGGTGGCGAGGGGACTATGGTGGGAAGAAGCAGCTGTGGTTCCCCTCAAACTATGTGGAAGAGATGATCAATCCAGCAATTCTGGAGCCAGAGAGGGAGGTATGTCTAGAACCACAGTGTCACGGGTTTTCCTGTCCCCACGATCTCTTTCATGTGTCTCTCACACCCAGACCTTCCTGTCACATGTGAGCCAGTCACACATCCCGTGTGGCCACACTCCTAGTCTCCACTGTACCTATGTCACACTTGGCTGGTCATGAGCATATCCAAAAGACAGTCGTACCCACACAAAAATTCCCTCACTTGTGCATGCAGTAGCCATGCTGACTAGCCTATGGCTTTGCTTCCTACAGCACCTGGATGAGAACAGCCCACTGGGGGACTTGCTGCGGGGGGTCTTAGATGTGCCAGCCTGTCAGATTGGTAAGCTCCCATTTTTATCTCTTGATTCCTCTGGTGTTGGGGTGTCCTTGTGGTTCCCCCTGCTCCTGAGGAGGAAGCCAGTGGCTGAGTCCCTAGAGACTACTCTTACATTCTGGAAACCCCAGGCTCCTTTGTCATACCCAGCTTTTACCCTGCATACTTACCCTGTGCCAGATACAGTAGAATCGGAAGTTGGCAGAGCTCCTGAGTACAAGCTGACATCAGTCTTAATGGTTTAGGCCATAGGGTTGTGACAGAGGCTTGAAGACAGGGTAGAGCAGGGGTTAAACGGCCTGGCCTCAAGCAAGGGCTACGAGTCAAGCTGCATTGGAGCCTTGGTTTCACCACAGCTACTGTGGCCTCTGTAAATTGTATCTCTGTACTAGTTGTGCCTGCTTATAAAGTGTGGCCAGGAAGAAATGGGATGAATTCCTTTGAGCCAGTGTCTAAAGCAGTTTCTCAACTGTGGTCATGACCCCTTCGGGAGGTGCATACCAGATATTCACATTTCAATTCATAACAGTAGCAAAAGTAGTTTTGAAGTAACAATGCCAATATTTTTATGGTTGGGATCACCAGAGCATGAGGAACTGCAGTAGAGGAATGGCAGCATTAGGAAGATTGAGAACCACTTCCCTGAGATATGGAGTTAAGGATAAAGAGAACATTCATAGCCCTGTATTATTTACCCTCAACAGCCATTCGTCCTGAAGGCAAGAACAACCGGCTCTTCGTCTTCTCCATCAGCATGCCATCGGTGGCTCACTGGTCCCTAGACGTTGCAGCTGACTCGCAGGAGGAGCTGCAAGACTGGGTGAAAAAGATCCGGGAAGTGGCCCAGACTGCAGATGCCAGGGTGAGAACTGCTACAGCTTGGAAGGTGGTGCTGGGGCCTGGGAGGGCAGAGTGTGGGCCTGTCAGGAAGCGAAGGCCTCCATCAGCTCCTCTGGAAGAGACAGCACACTGCAGGTTGCTGATGTGGCCTGGCCTTAGATAAGGGACCCAGAAGAGTAGACTCAAGACAGAAGTATGATGTACATAGGAAGCATTGAACATGAGATACTCTGGATCACCTGAATGAGTCTTCATAAGCTCCTGGGCTGGCAGCAGGAATAGAATCAGGCTAGAAGAGATGAAGTGGTGAAGATAGGAAGAGGGCTGAGGTAAACGTCTGCGACAGAGAATGTGCCTGGGACAGCAGGCAGAGAAGTTACAGTTCCCCACGGTTGTGGCCTGTACTGTGCTGAGGGCTGCATAGGTGCAGTAACAATCTGTAGGTATCCATCGGCTTTAGCAGCAGCAGGTATTCCTAGTGACGCTATTGAGGTGTGCTAGTGGCATGACTAGGTTGGCAGTGGGTGGCAGGGAGTCTGGAGTGGCTAACCATGACAAGATGGGAGCTGGAGTTTGTGGACAGTGAGTAGTCTACATTTACTTGGAAAGACCAGCTTTCTAGAAGAAGCCTGGCCTCTGCCATTGAGCCTGGTGAAGCACCTGCAGATGTACAGGAACTTCTGCTTTGAGGCTGTTCCTCTAGTGCATTTGGTGAGCACATCTGTGCTTGATTTAGAGAACAGATACCTTGAGCCAAGCAGGGAAGGGTTAAGATGCGGAGGATTTTATCAGTGTGACCTGGAGGGCAAGGCACTGAAAGAACCAGTGGTTGAAGCGCTAGATCCTGGGTCTAGGCTAGACAGAGAAGGTAGAGCATAAACAGAGCAGCCACTGATTGAGGAAGGTGGACACAGCAGAGTCAGGGCGTCTCAGCAGGCTGCTGCTGAGCTAGGTCTGGGAGGAGGAAGATGGTGTTGCTGTGGAGGAACTGAGGTGGCAAAGATCATCTTAGGCACAGACATTGCCAAGTGGGCTTAAGGTCTAAGTGCTTCCGGGAATCAGAAAGCAGTGTTTTTGCTGAAGGATGAAACTGGGTAAAGAATGATCAGAAAGCATTACTGGGAAGGCCTTGCCCACCTTGAACTTCCTATGAGATCATCTGGAACATAAGTTATGGTAAGGCTTCTATCCCAAGAGGGTTGCGGAACAAGTGTGTCCTTGGAGACAAAGGAAAAGAACAATTTTGGGCTGAAACTGGGAACCGGTAGTTTTGTTTACTCTCTGATGATATTTGAAAGGTACAAGGGGAGGGGAGAGCTGTCCCAGAACACCTAAAGTGTGGATGTACACAAGGCTGGCAGGAGCTTTCTTCTCCCGGGCAGAGCTCTAGCCTGGGCCTTATATGTCTTACCAGCTCACTGAGGGGAAGATGATGGAAAGGAGGAAGAAGATTGCCTTGGAGCTTTCTGAGCTTGTGGTCTACTGCCGGCCTGTTCCCTTTGATGAAGAGAGTAAGGCGGGGTCAGGTGTGGTGTGCATGTGTACAAAGGGCTAGTGGTATGCGAGCGGTGTCTAATACCCTCTCATACACACACTGCCCAAGGAGCCTGCTCTGTACACGTTCTCACTGTTTGGCTTAGAGATTGGCACGGAACGTGCTTGTTACCGGGACATGTCCTCCTTTCCGGAAACCAAGGCTGAGAAATATGTGAACAAGGCCAAAGGCAAGAAGTTCCTTCAGTATAATCGGCTGCAACTCTCTCGAATCTACCCCAAGGGACAGAGGCTGGACTCCTCCAATTACGATCCTTTGCCCATGTGGATCTGTGGCAGCCAGCTTGTAGCACTCAATTTTCAGACTCCAGGTGAGAGGGGCCTCAGTGGGTGGGGAGAGACACTTAGGGCAGGTTCACTGGAACACACTGTAATCCCACTCTTCCAGACAAGCCTATGCAGATGAACCAGGCCCTCTTCATGGCCGGTGGGCATTGTGGCTATGTGCTGCAGCCAAGCACCATGAGAGACGAAGCCTTTGACCCCTTTGACAAGAGCAGCCTACGAGGCCTGGAACCCTGTGTCATCTGCATTGAGGTGGGTGTATTCATCTAGTTACTTCAGGGTAGGGAAAGGTTTATGAGGGATATTGATACTAAACTTGCTAAGAAGTTGGGGACCAGATGGTTCTGTCTAAGTGGGGAAGGGCACCAGAGCCAGAGGTAAGCAGCATTCTCTGTCTTGAGTTGGGGAAGGGGAGAACTATTAGACTATTCTTGAGGTTGAAGCAGCACTATCTTAAATGGAAAGCCAGCTATAGGTCCTCTGTGAGGGTTGGGATCCCAGAAGTAGTCGGGCTGACCATGGCCAGTTTTTGCACAAAAGAGTCAGGCTGTCCATTTAAGGCTAACTATGAAAAGTCACTACCTGGCTGGAAGAATCTGGTCAGAGTAGCAAAAAGCAGGCTGGAGGGGGCATGTGATGAGCTAGACTCCTGTCTGCAGGAGCAAGCAAAACCTGGTTTTTCTAGAGCCTGACCAGCTGCCTATCTGCCTTTCCTGGTCCCTAGAATAGAGCTCCCTAGTGCATGTCTGATAAAAAGCCATAACAAAGGGTCAAGCCAACCCTTGTTGTAGGAATCAGCAGGGTGGCCTGAACAGTGGAAAGAATAAGAACAGCGTGTGGCCAGCTGGACCCACCTGGGAGTACAGAGCCATAGATATAGATGGCCATGACTGCTACTTTCCAGCCTTTTTCTCCTAAAGGAGTTTAGAAGAGTCCCACATTGGAACAGACATGTATGTAACATGAAATGGACTGCAAAATGCATACAACACTTGGCTTAAAGCTCAAATTTTTACACCCAGCAGCTTGCTCTGGATTGAAACAGTGAGGGGCCTAATAGGCAGCACTGTCAGAGCCCAGCAGGGGGCATCCTGCCTCCATGGCACATTTGCTCCCCATGCTTCTGCTATGAGGATATTGGAAGCAGGAAGACCGTCATTACCCCATCTTTACTGCCTGCCTTACAGGTGCTGGGGGCCAGGCATCTACCGAAGAATGGCCGAGGTATTGTATGTCCTTTTGTGGAAATTGAGGTGGCTGGAGCAGAATACGACAGCATCAAGCAAAAGACAGAGTTTGTAGGTCAGTCAGCCTTCCTCCATTACCAGTCATTCTCCTGGGGTGACAAAGACCTCTCTCTACCAGTCAGCCAGCCTCTTGATGTGGCCTGAGCTTTTGCCCTTGCTTCCACAGTGGACAATGGACTGAACCCTGTGTGGCCAGCTAAGCCCTTCCACTTCCAGATCAGTAACCCTGAGTTTGCCTTTTTACGCTTTGTGGTGTATGAGGAAGACATGTTTAGTGACCAGAACTTCTTGGCTCAGGCTACTTTCCCAGTAAAAGGCCTGAAGACAGGTAAGGGATCTTCCTTGACATGCTGTTCAGGGTGGAACTGATCCACTTGCCTAACACGGTTGGGCTGAGAGCCAGGTATTTATCCTAGGATACAGAGCAGTGCCTTTGAAGAACAACTACAGTGAAGACCTGGAGTTGGCCTCCCTGCTCATCAAGATCGAAGTTTTCCCTGCTAAGGTAACTACAGCAGAGTGAGCAAAGAAACCCACCCCACCCCCAGGTGCAGAAGAGACCTCAACTTCTGTGCACTTCCCCTTGCTGAGCAGGAGAATGGTGACCTCAGTCCCTTCAGTGGTACATCACTACGGGAACGGGTCTCAGATGCCTCCAGCCAGCTGTTCCATGTCCGAGCCCGGGAAGGCTCCTTTGAAGCCCGATACCAGCAGCCATTTGAAGACTTGCGCATCTCCCAGGAGCATCTCGCAGACCATTTTGACAGTCGGGAACGAAGGTGAGGGAGGTGAAGGGAAAGTTGGCCAGTGTGGGAACTTGGAGGAAGGGTGCTGGAGCCAGAAAGAACAGCACTATGTGTTAGGTCAATCCTTTGGCACCTTTTTCCTGTGTGGGAAAGCGATAACTGTATGTCTTAGGGTTGTCCTATGTGGCTACAAGGCCAGTAAGGATGCTTCACTTCTGTTCAGGGCCCCAAGAAGGACTCGGGTCAATGGAGACAACCGCCTCTAGTCGTGCCCCCACCTTGCTGGAGAGCAGCTGGTGCTGCCCATCTTGTGGAATGCCATGAACTAGGTTCTCTGGGAGCGGCCCACTGTAAAGCCTTCCTGGTCTCGCAGCCTGGAGCCTGGATTCCAGCGGTGAAGGCTAGACAAAACCAAGCCATTAATGAAATGTATTGTTTTGGGCCTCCAAGCCCAGCTCTGGGTGAAGGCAAAAAACTGTACTGTGTCTAGCATTAAGCACACATATCTGGCCCTGAATGTGGAGGTGGGTCCTTCCATCATGTGCCAGGATCAGGGCTGAAGCCCCTTGGAGAGATAAGTTGCCACAGTTGGTGGCATAGGAGACTTCAAGGAGCTGCTGACATTCCTGAGAATGGAGGAGGAAGAAGAGCCTTGCTGGGCTAGGGAAACAAAGTTTACATTGTCCTGTAGCTTTAAACCCACAGCTGGTCAGGGTGAAAGAGTAGATGCCCTGCAGTTTGGCCCTGGATGGAGTCAGGACAGAAGAATGCAGGGCCTAAGGAGAAAGTTCTGCCTTGCCTGAGGAGGAAGACACAGCACAAGGGCACACTGCCCATGGCTGGGGATGCTACCCAGCCTGAAAGATACAGGGGATCATGATAAAAAAAATAGCAGTATTATTTTTTCCTCTTCTTGGTGGTATTGTAACTAAGTTATTCAGTCCTGCCCCTCACCCTGGAAGGGGAGCCCCAGCATAGAGCCTTTGGAAACAACTGTTCTATGGGGTGCAGGAAGAGAGAGAAGAGCAACACCTACCCTGGCGAGCTTTTTTGTTTTATGACAAGGAAGACTCAGTATGCTTTCCCTTAGTAATGAAATGGAGAATAGGGAGGTGGAGTAAGGCAGTAGGTACCGAATGAAGCCGCTGCTAGGCACAGCTTCTGTGTCACTGGTAAAAAGATGCAGAGGAGATGGGAAGGCTGGGAAGGCAGCCTCACCTCTGAAAACAGAGGCTGGGGTCCAGGCCCGTGGGCATAAAGGTGCCTCAGCATAGCCAGCATTCAGCACACGCAAACCCACTGCCCACATTTGGGCTCAGGGTTGGCCATTTGCTAGTTCTGCTGCCCTCTTAAGATCTGACTGCCAAATAAATCATCCTCATGTCCTTTTTAACTTGTTTGTTTCTTGGGGGCTCAGGAAAGCATGGTGATTGATTGAGAATAGAGGTAAGCATGGTATGGCATTCCTGGAGGCTTCTGAAACACAAAGCTCTTCCATGAGTCTCTGAAATGTGACGTCACCTCTGCCACTTCATCTTCTAATGGTATAGCTGAAGTTCACCCCATCTAGGAGCAAGTTCAATTTCTATTGCACAGAAACCTGTTTCTAAAAAGTAATGTTTGGATATGTGCTGCCAGTTGCTACTCTACTTGCCTCTCTACCTGCCTGCCTCTGTTCTTACAACATGCTGCTCAAAAGGCCTGACTATTCCCAAGGCTCTCCTACAGCATTTTCCTGGAGCAGGACAAAAACTATGCCCCAGTGAGCACCCTGTGCTGAACTAGCTGCTCGGGTCACACAGCACTAAGCACTTGAGTGCTGGCTGGTCTGTAGTGGTCATCTAAAGCAGTAGTCTGAACCTGTGGGTTGTGACCCCTTTGGGGCTACATATCATATATCTACATAACAGTAACAAAATTAGCTAAGAATTAGCAAAGGAATTATTTTATGCTTGGGGATCCCACATGAGGTACTGTAAAGTTTTCCTATACTAGCATAGAAGGGAAGAATCCTCCCCCACAAAAACAGTGGGTGGGATGTATCAGGAGCTTTGAGTTCACACTTGAGTCTGTCTGTGGCCCAGGAGAACATAGGAGCCGTGTCTGCTAGTCCTCAGTGTTGATGTGTGGCAGTCTTTGCTTGCTGCTAAGCACTTTAATTCTCAGTAGATACCTCTATTTCATGAACAAGTCTTCCGGGAGAGGCTCAGCTCTGCCTTCCTTGAGCAGCTTCATAGACTGTGGTTCACTCGTTTTGGCGCATTATCGCATGTCCTTTCCAGATGTGTTTTGATTCTTCCCTCAGTGTAACAGACTTAAGGATCCGTTTCATCTCTTAAATTCTTCAGGTGAAGCTGACTACTGTTGACCAACACAGAAGACCCAGCAAAGGGGAAAAATGTTAGCGAGAGAGAAATGACATGGGCCTTAATGTCTTGGCACCTCATGGCTGTCTTACCTGATGTAGTGTGTCCCTACATGTGACAGCTGTGTGACACTGCCTTCCATCCAGAGGGTTGTGACCTGTAGAGTCTTGGCTATGTGGTGCTTAATCACACCCCCTGGTGCATCTGAGGCCTTGTATGGATATTCACAGACTCCTTGGGACATGAAAATGAATGCTCAGGTTAAAAACCACTGGCTTTGGCAGAAGAAACCAAAAGAGTGGGGTTGGAAAGGAAGTCAGTGGTACTAGGAACACAAGCCAAGAGAAGTGTCCTTGTTTTTTGCTAGCAGGCCAGGGATAAGTAAAGAGGGGTCACTAGTGAACACTTACCAAGAGAACACTGACTACAATGTCAGGGACATTCTGCCTCCTGCCACAGACTGAAAACACAGGTTAGAAGGCAGAAACAGTCTGCAGCCTTTACTAAGAAAATTCATATACAGGTAGCTGTGCCCTTAGCAAAAAGAGCTGGGGCTCACTTCTGGTCAGACTCACTCTGATCTTCAGCTGAGGACTGAAACTGGACAACCACTTCTCGTTCAACTTGTCCATTATCAGATCTATTGAAAAGTGGGGAATGAGTGTGAGGTTACTTTACCAAACTAACTTAGTGACCAAAACAAGCCCAGCCTGCCTTATATTTTAATGAAATGGATCTGGCCCTTAGAGGCTTCTCCAGAGGACGTATGCCAGCCTGTTCTTACTAGGATTCATGTAGCTCCCAGGTGGCTGCCATCGCCATCTCCACCCAGTGTGTTCTGGATCTGCCCACCAAGACCTCAGGAGACAGCTCCATGGTTTTACACTACCTTAGTCCAGTTACGTGGTCCTTTACATCCAACACAAAGCAGCTCCTTGACCCTGAGAAGCTCCTTGACCTTGGGAAGGAGCAGGCCCTGATGCTGTTTAACTGCTACCCCTTGTTCTTTCCCAGGTGGACTTCTTTTAGGAGCTCTTTTTCCTTATGTGATAGATAGGCCAGTATGATCATCCCAACAAAATTTCAGTTGCTTTGAGTCTTGGAGGTGTGGGTTTGACCCTGGTCCTCTAGAAGGCTCCTAGGTCTTCCTGCCTAGTGACGTGCCTTCCTTAGCAAATGGCATATTCTGCTGACAAACAACTTCTCTCACCAGAAAAAGGAACACAAGAAAACTTGCCCATGCCCTATGGCTTTAAGATCAGACTTGGTTGACTCAGCAGGGTTTTTAATCTCCATAGTTGTTTCACATGAGGCCGCCAAAGTGAGCTCAGCAAGGCAGGAGACAAGTGTCTTCCCAGGACACTGAAGGAAGCCCCAACATCTATCGATTTTTAAAGTTGGATTTGCAAAAACAAGTAAATCAATAGAAGGGTTTTGACCTTTTATTAATCCCCCCACCACCACACACACACATACACAGTCAGCAGATAAGAAATGTCTGTACATTTTTATTTAGGAACAGTCAAAAGATTGGAAGTACCACTGAGGCCCATTTCAAACTACATAAGCAGTTTTGTCCCTCATCCCATCCCTTATCCAAATTTGCAGATACAAAATCTAGGAAATGTGCAATTTGCATCTTAGAAATAGCAGCATCCCCATGGGGGACCTTACATGGAGGTCAGCCCCGCACCTCCTACCACACACAGCCCACACCAAAGGCCAAGGCCGTCTTTCTATTCAGATGTTTCTTGGGGTAAAGGATTCCCACATTCCAGCAAGGTGTGGCCCATGTCTGCCTGTAACTCAGTGCTTGGGAGGCAGAGGCAGGAAGAGTGTCATCTGGTCTACAAAGTGAGTTTCAGACCAGCCAGGGCCACACAGAAAATTCCCATTCCACAAAGGCCTATGTGACAGACAAGCTATTTCTCAATTTACTCTCATAGCTGGTCACAGTAGCAGGTGACTCTCATTTAGCACCAGGGTAATCACTTCAGCTGTTCCTGGGAGACAGGAAGCACACCAAAGGCAGACTGTTCAAGTCATCCCCCAGTCACAGTTCTCAGCAGTATGGCCCCCAAGGACAAAGCCATCCACAGTGAGATCAGAACATAAAGCAGGTGCTGGAGAACCAGGAACCAGGACATTGTCAGCAAGGAGTCTGCAGGTCCTTGGCAGCCTCCCCAACTTCCCCAAGGGCTGTGTTAGGACAACTCAAAGAACAATAGTCAACGGGCCAGAGAAAGGTTGGCCAGTTTTCTCTGTTTAATAATATTATGACACAGTCTGACCTTCCTGGCAAAACTGAACAAAGCAGGCTACTCAGAAGCATGGGCGAGAGATCACTGCCCTAGTGACCACTGCTGCCCTCAGCCCACCCAATTTCACAAGGAGCAACCCAACTCATGCTGGAACCCTACTGGCTCTCACTGCGGCCAACCTCCTCACCATGGGGCCCTGACCCTGAGCTAACAAAGCTACATGAACAAGACTAAGCTGTGTGGGCAGGAGCTAGGGACAAGATCTCTAAGCACAAACTGTGGGTTAATAGGGACAACTTTATAATAGACTTTCACTGGATGGACAATGTTTCTTCTGGGACTTGCTTGGGAAGGATCAAGCACTGGCAACCCTTTCTATATTCAGTGTCTGAGCAGGCTTTATCATAGACATTTTACCTTCAACTCCACTTGTATAGAGTAATTCTAAATCACCCACCTTCCATAGAAGGGAATATGTGTCAAAAGACATTAGCCAAGAAAAGCTATTAACACACAGGTGCCCATCTATGTGCACAGTACACCACTCTCTTGACAGAAGAGGCACTGATAGCAGGTCAATGTGCAGGTCCCTGTTGGGTGTCCTGACTTGCCATCCGCCCACCCTTATAAACAGCAGGAAGACATCATGCAGCCAACAGTCCTTGCCAAATAGCCGTTTTCTCCCTGCTCTGCCTGGTTCCTGCCAGAGTAAGAGCAAGGTCTAGCTCAAGGAGGGCAGAGACAACAGAGCAATAACTACACTGAATCCATTCAGCCCTGCAAATCGTAACAAGAGACCGAAAACCAAAGGAAGCAGGCACTTCTGTCCTTTGGCAACCGGGGTCTGCCTTAGTCTCATTTCCACCCTTGCTCCAGACTTCAGAGGGCTTAAGAAGAGGTGTTCCTACTAGACCTGAGCTAGAAAAACCTGTATTTTTCAAGTCTAGAGGACCATGTCCATAGGATTGATGGCTAGTGTTGACAAGCATTCAGACCCCAAAGCCGGTTCTCAGTCCTAAGACCATAGACCCAGTGAGCTTCATGATCAAGTGCAGGTTCTGGGTCTTTGAGTACACACAGGTTTGTCACTCCACACAGTGACCCTTAGTGGCCAGGCACTAGGGACACAGACTACAGCAAAAATGGATTCTGAGGACTCGGTTCCATTTGTATTTCTTCTGATAACCCAGGTAGCGATCCAAACAGCGAGCAGTCTGATCAGGTCTGTCATACCACTCAGTCAATGCCAAACCCAGCTGTTCCACTGGAGGCCCAGCAGCCTCATGAGCCCTGGAGTATACTGTGAAGTCATTTGCCTGCTCTACTGAACCAAGGCAGAACAAACTGCAGTGTGGCTAATTCAGGATGAAGTCTAGGGAAGGACTGTGCTGAGAGAAAACCTGTGGGCTCCAGTGCTAGAACACATGGAAATCACCCCCTAAAGGTCTGGGCAGGATGGTGGTGAGCAGTGTGCTCTTGAGAAAAAGAACAGGGAGCTAAGTTAGCGATACTGAAGAGGGAATTCCAGTCTGGAGTAAGGAAAACCAGGCACCCTACTAAACCTTGGCCAGGATGAGCTAACCAAAGACCTTCATGTATCTAGAAGACTTTCAGACAGATGAGCATTGCGAATGAATGTGACACAAATTCATCCTCAAAGGTGGATGGAACCAACAGTCTTCTCTGGGAAACAGCCAGTAAAGGTGAGGGCTTTAGGAAAAACACATATTCTAAGTTTTGTTTTAGGATTTTCTTCTTAGCTCATTTCTGAACTGACTGAGCTGCTCCAATCTGAGGATTTTGGTCCATACAGAGACTAGGAAGATGAAAGGCAATGGCTCAAGACAGGGATAACTTAACAGTCACCTTGGGGGGCAATACAAGAGACTCTAACTAGAAAGGCTGCCTCCCATGCTCCACACAAGGTGACCAGGTGTCCTAGGGCCGACAAGGAGGAAGAGGCACAGGTGTGGCATAGCTACTGTAGACTCTCTGAGAGCTATCTGGGCCTGGAGAGTGCTAAGCTTCCTGGTCAGAGACATTCAAGATCAGATGGGGACAGACTGGAGGATACAGGCAGATATCTACTGGGTCTCACTCAATTATTCTGCTTACAGAGGGAGGGATGCCTCAGGCTAAGGTATTCTGTTCACCTGAAAGCTGCTGCCACTCAGCCAAGAGAAAAGTAGAAGAGCAGTCACTAATAACCTCAAAGTGCTGGCAAGCCATCCAGGGAAAGGACTTCCCACACTGACACACCCAATTCCCAAAAGAAAAATCTCTATGATCAAAAACCATTTTGATCAAATAATATGCAAAACCTATAATTCAGATTTCTGTTAGAATGGGATCTGGTTTAAAACTGAACTTGCAACCCTGTGTAAGTAGAAAAAAAACATAATACAGACAACAGAGAACACTTAGCATTTACTGCCTCTGGAGAGTCCAAGTGAGTGGTGAGTGCAAAGGATGGGGCAAGACTCATCTGACAATGCAAGCTTTGTCAGGAGAAGCACACTCCATCCCACCTCTGCAGCCCACAGCCAGCCTCCTACTGACGGCACTGAGAACTTGACCCTCTGACTGTACGAGGCCACTGTGATCTGTCACATAGCAGCCGCAGACATGGTAGCCGCCAACTTACACCCCTACTTCTCTGTCAGTGCACTCCTGCTTGGCACCCGGAGCTCGTCTCTGAAGCACCTGCTCCATGACCACCTCCCTCATCATTACCTACAATCGTAAGGTCCAAGCCACAACTTCCCTCCCCCATCCCAAAGCAAAGGAAGAAACAAAGTCCATTTCATCTGTTGGGTTTCTTACCTGGACAGTCTTGCCATCACCAGCTCTGAGAAAGGTGTGCCGGGCCAGTGTTACTGCAACTTCCAGAAGACTGCCTGGTGCCCAGAGCCCAGGCTGCTATCTGTGTCCAGCATAGTGTCCACCAAGTAATTTAGTTTTTCTGTTCCTTGTCAATTTTTCAGACCTTTTCATTGACTCTACCATTCAGCTAGTGCAGCAGGGCTGTATAGGTGAAGCCAGCAGGCATCTGGGCTCAGATGAGACACAGGTGCTTTCTTAGACAAGATGGCTTCCTCGGCTGCTCCAGCTGCCCAGTGTATTTGTCATCCCTTCACATACAGGCTACTTCCCCCTTGGGCATCCACATGAAGCTCATGTGGATATGAGATGTGTTTGTGTAAAATAATCAAATAAGTATGTGTACTGTATACGTGGATATGCCGATCTGCATGTAAACAAACACTGAAGGAAAACTTTCAGATGTCTGTTCTCTGAAGGAAAGCAGTCACTCACCATTCTTTCCAATTCCTCGAGGTTTGGGGCCAAATAATTTCTCTCCCCAAACAGAAAGGATAAAAAAATAGACTGCAAAACTTGCCAAGTAGTCAAACAAACCCCAATCTGAGACAAATGTGAGATCATCCCTATGGGGACAGGAAAGGCAAGAAAAACATCTCATAATGGTTCCAGGGCTCTGGGTTCCAGAGAAAGCCCTATTTCCTAGAAGGCTGAAGGCTGCCATGCTCATCCTCAGACTATGCAAAACCTATAGCTCCCTGTGAGGGGAGCCAAGACAATACCTAGAAGTTAACCGCTGTTTCTTGGTCAAAATTCTTGCCCTGCCTGTGGCTCTACTGGTGGAGTTTCCAAGAGGTAAGTGGGGTCATGGATAACACATCCTGTTTGTCATCTTTGTCTCTCCCCTGCCCTGCTTTATCCACTACTCTCGGAGAAGCCAGCTTTGGAGACACGGAGGCTTTAATATTTAGTGCAGCTCCATAAGCAAGTTTTCCATTGTTTCAAAGGCACCTTTTCTTGTGATTTTAATCTAAAGGACACAAGGCTTAGGCAAAAGTAAGTTCTTGTTTCCCAGGTTGGGAATATAAATTTCAAACTTTAAAAACACCTCACAGGAACCTATCCAGTGATGTCCAGCACCTCTGGATCACAAAACCAGTAGTTGGTCAGGCCCTTGGTGTGTGGCAGGTCTTTGTTTTCAAGACCACTCCAGCTCTGGTCTTTTTTTTCAAAACTCCCACGCCCTTCAGCCTCACTCTTCCTACCAGCCACAGTGTACTTCCTTCTGACCCGCAGGAGGCATTGAGAGCACTACGGTGGCCAAAGCCACAGCAACTGGCTCTACCCTGCCCACTTTCCTTTTTCTCTAAAGGAGTCTGAATTGAAGGGCTGAAGGGAGCATATAGGTCAGTACATTAGGCTTTACAAAAATGGCTTCTTTAGCTGATCTGATAATGGAGAAGTTGGTCCATGATTCAAGCTCCATGAAAAATCAGAATTACAGTTAACTAACGAGTGATAAGCATCCAGTAGTAATCTCATAGCTGGGCTCCAGAACACAGGCAAGCCTTGTACAAAATGTGGCTTGCCTCCACTCAATGTTGCGGGTCTCTTCAACAGTTCTGTTCCCTTGAGAAGGCAAGGACTGGGCCTCAAGCAGTTCTGAGCACACACGTAACTCCTGCTGCTGCAGAAGATGTGGGCCCCTATGGTCTCAGCTTCCCAGAGAACAGACATGGCATTGTCAGAGCTGTACTGCTTTGCTAACCCGAGTTCCTGTGGATCGAGAGTGTCTGTAGTTGGACGCTTTATTAAATGTATATAGGCAGCTGTATATGCTAAAAACTTGATTCTGGGTCTAGGTCTATGTAATCTGAACTTCTTTGTCCCCAGGAGGCAAAGGAGCGGTCCTGCACAGTGGGAGGATGGGCTGATGAGAACCCCTTGCTACTTGCTTAGAAGTGTCAGGCAGAGGGTGGTGAGGGCGGCGGCAGGTTCCAGGCTCAGTGAGGCCTCCAGAGTCTCTCTTGGGTGCCTGGCAGCTGTCCATCAAAATGATGCACGGCAGGTTTGGCCCTTCCACATGGTAGACAGCATCCCAGACTGGTCAGTCCTTCACAGTAATCAGATCAATTTCAGTCTGTTTCTGAGGAGAAAACACATACCTGTCACTCTATGGCAGCTACAACTTGTACAGTTTCCAGGGATGCCCAGTCTGTCCTCACTCTCCTGGATAGTATCACTGGTCTTAGGGATTTCTTAATTTCATAAGTAATGTCATGTCCTCTCTTTCACCAGTCTGAGGACAGGCTGAATCTGACAAGTCCTTTTGACTTCCTGGCCTCCTAATTATCACCTAGCCCATCCCATCACCACAACCACAGACCCCCGATGCCTGCTACCTCTGTATTCTGTTAATCCTGCATCCTGGCCTCTAAGGGCCCTGAGCTCTGGCATCTTGGTAGCTCATATCTTCGTTTATAAAGGTCAGGGCAGCTGATCACAAGAATCTCATCCCTTATGTACAGATAGGATCTTTCCACTTTGGCTGGTGGGGGAGCATAAGCAGCCAGGTACAGATATCAGAAGCCTTGGAGGCAGTGCTGCCACAGAGTATGGCTACCCTTATCATGTCTGCTCTGTTCTGCCATGCCTGTTATTTCCACCCTCTCACCCCATCTCCAGCTTAAAAATCTTGGTACAATATACCTAACACTAAATTTCTCATTACAGCCATATGGCTCAGTAGTATTATGTACATTTCAGTTATGAACCCTCACCATTTTCAGAAAGTTTTCAGCACCATAAACAGAAGTTATGTATCCACTATTTAATAACTACCAATTCTTCTCTGAGAAGTAACCTGCATTCTACCTTCAATTTTCATAAATTTGGCTATTATAAACACTGCATATAATAGAATTATACAATATTTGTCTTTTGTGATTTCTGTCTTATGAGCCTGGCATACTCAATGCAGTAATAACTTTACAGCAGCTACCTTCAATTGGTCTAAATAAGACTGGGCCTAAGAAGCAGGAAAGATGCCTCAGCAGTTAAAAATACATGATGCTTTTCAGAGGACCTGGGTTCAGTTCCCAGCACCCACATGGCAGCACACAACCATCTGTAACTCCAGTTCCAGGGGAATCTGCTGCCCTATTCTGTCATCCAAGGATACCAGTCAAGCATGTGGTACATAGACACACATGCAGGCAAAACACCCATACACATAAAATTATTTTTTAAGTAGGGTTGGATACTGGGCCTATCAACAATCATGGATTGGGGAGGATCTCACAGGGCCCTGTTGAAGTACTGACTACTGATGGATTCTGGAGGAGAGGTGGTTATTGCCTTCAGTTGTGTGCCCACTGAGAAGCCACTAGGCTTGAATGGACAGTTCCAAGTCCATGGTCACACGGACTATCCTAGTTAAACTCAGTGGATCACCAAGACAGAAGGGACTGAATTTGTGAAAGTGACTGAGAAGGAGAGAGGATTGGGGTTATAGTAACCAATACACTTTATAAATGTATAAAATAATCAAAGAACACATGCAACAAAAATTTTAAAAAAGTAAAGAGGGGCACACTGGTGGATTAGGGTAGGAGTGTGTAAAGCAAAGTAGGTCCCTGGAACTCACTAGTCAGCCAGGCCTAGGCAATGAGCTTCAGGTTCAGTGAACAACCTTTTCTCAAAAAAAGGGGGGTGGGGATGGAGGATAGAGGGTAACAGAGGAGAAAGGAGAAACATCCAACGTGGACCTCTGGCTCCCACACTTGGATGCATACACAAACATATATAAACACACAGGGCTGGAGAGATGGCTCAGCCATTAAAGGCTAGGGTCAAAACCAGAATATATACAAACACACAGAAAAAAGAAGCAGGAGGGAAGGAGGGGAAAAGAAGAAGAAGGAGGAGGAGGAAAAACCACTGTAAGATGTTGAAGCCATCCTTCCAATAGTGGCTACGTGGCTAGAATTGGTGAGATCAGGGCACTATGGGCTCACACTCCTAACTGCTGACCAGAGACTGGGGTTCCACCAGGTGTCTGCTCCCTGTTTGTTTTGCAAAGCTGAGTTTTACCTTAGTGGGAGCATGAAATTAAATTTTCTGAACTGGGGTGATGACTCAGTAAAGCACTTGCCTTGTAAGCATGAAGGCCTAAGTTTGATCCCTAGACATTATGCACAAAAGCCAGGTGTGATGGCACACACTAATTCCAGTGCTGCTGGGGAGGTGGAGACAGGTGGAGCCCTGGAGTTTGATGATCCACTAGCCTAATGGCCAAGCCCTAAGTCCCAAGAGAGACCTTGTCTAGAAAACAAGCTACATGACTCCAGAGGAAAGATACCCAGGGTTACCGAGCCGATGGTACTCAGGATGCAGAGCAGGTGGATCTCTGTGAGTTCAAGGCCAGCTTGTTCTACAGGAACTAGTTTCAGGAAAGGAACCAAAGGTACAGAGAGAAACCCTGCCTCAAAAAACCAAAAAAGGAAAAAGAAAAAAATACCCAGGGTTAACCTCTGGCCTTCCACAGGTACGCATACATGAGCAAGCACAAGCACATACCTGTGTGCATGCGCATGCACATGCACACACAAAGAAAAAGAGAGAAAGAGAGAGCACTTTTGCAGCTGCTCACTGGTGGCAACCCTCCCCCTAACACCCATCTACTTAGAAATCTCCTTTTCCTTAAATAAGTGAAGTAACAGCATAGTCTTTCAATAAAGGTATCGAAATAAATTGTGCTATTCAGTGAAAGGCAAGAATTTTGTGGCTCAAGTAGAAAATAAATAGGACAGGGAAACCAGGGTTCCTAGATTAAAGCAAACAAAAATGTCCAGGCATTGTACACAAACAATGCAAACTGTCCAGGAAATACCCCAGGATCTCAGGGCAGTGTTGTACTTGGTTGGGCCCCACACAGAAGCAGCAATCTCCAGGACCACAGACACTTCCTAGTCACCGCGGCCCTCCTGCCCCAGCTGGCCAGGCTACGTCAGCTTCTGAGCACTCTTCCCTCCTGACTGCTTGTTCTGGCTGCTCTGGAATGGGGTGTTTCATCAGGAGACAAATGCGAAGGGATAGTGAAGGAACCAAAAATATAGGATATCACAACCCGAAGATGTGACCTTCACAACTGTGTCTTTAAAAAAAATCTAATGTTACTTCTGAATACTAAAACACCACCATCCAGAAAAGCCAAAGGGTGAAATTCAAGCTTTGGATTTCCTATTTCTTAAAACAGAAGATGATGATTTTTCCATTATGATAAACATTTCTTCCACATCAAGAAAGACAACACAAACCTAAGATAAGATTTTCATTAGGAAACAAAGAGCACTCAGTTAAGGACATTTGCTGCTATTGCAAAAGACCCCTGGTTTGATTCCCAGAACCTACAAGGCAAGTTAGAATCACCTGTAACCCCAGTTCCAGGGGGATCCAATGCCCTCTTCTGACTTTTTTTGGGCACCACATACACATGCATATAAATGAGGCCATTAAAGATTCTCTTCTGTCTGCCAATTTGAGTTAAATTTCCTCTGAACTCCTAACCCTGTCTTCCACATAGTGACCGGGATCTTTTTGACTCAGATGACATCTTAATCAATGCTAAGAAATGGCTAAAAAAGTGTGAGTCCTTTTAAGTTCATTATGTCTCTCCCCTGCACTGATTTAAAACAAAAACGACATAGGAACCAAAACAAAAGTTCAGTTTTCAGCCTTTTACTTCTATGGCTTCCATTGCCAGCTGATCCCTGAAATTCACTCTTCAGGGATTAGTCTGGTTGCCAGTAGCCTTAGAGGCAACAGTACCTGCCACCCGTACCGGCTCTGTGACTGCACCCTCCTTCAGATTCAGAGGAAGGTCATGCATGGATCCCACAAGCCCCTTACCGAGCTGACGTCCAGTCTGGGGACTCGAAGTGTCAAAGAGCTCTGAGCTGGCCTCAGGAGCACTTGGCTCCCATGATTCACTGTTCTCAGACATCTCTGAATAGGCATCACCCAGCACTCTATGAACTGCCACAGGCTCTCCAGTTCCAGGGCCCTTGTCCTCACTGCTTGTATCTGCCACAGCCCGGGTCTCTTCACCCATTTTCTCAGCAAACCATTGCTTGACCTGCTGGGCACTCATCTGGGTCTTGTCACAGAGGGTCTGCAAGTCTTCCTCACACAGCATCTTGTGTGTCATGTAATAATCTTGCAGCAGCTCTCGGTTGCCAGGGGCAATGATGAGCAGACCTGGTGGGAAGTTGCCCCTCTTATAGTCTTCGTACCACTTGAGCTGGCCATTCTTCAGGGCATACCTGCTATCTCCAAACCAGCGTACCACCTCTGGCCGGGGCAGCCCTGTTTGGGCCATGATAGAGTCATAGTCCTGGTTGCTTGGCCACTGTGTCTGGACAAAGAGCTGCCGTAGCAAGTGGCGTTGCTGTGCTGTCTTTTTGTAGCTCACTTTGCCTGGTGGCTGTTCTACTAGCTTGTTCAAGCCATCTTCCTCGGGCTCACAGACACCCAGCCCTGGAAGCTCATTCTTGCCACTGGCTTCAGTGACCCGCAGGTTCTTGAGGTTGATTTTGATGGGGCTGACCTTCCGCTCTGCCAAGGTATGGCTAAGAAACATTTCAGGAGAGCCATTTTCACCAGGAACCCTCAGCTCACTGGCCAACTCTTCATCGCCACCCTCATCCTCAGCACCCTCCTCCTCCTGAGGTGCCTGCCCATCAGCCTTCTTGATCTCCTCAGCATTTACTTTTTTCCGTCTCTCTGAGAACCAGCCATCAATTTCCCTTCGGGTCATTTTGGTTTCACTTCTCAGGCGGTCCAGCTCCTCCTCAGGGGGAAGAGGGTTTTGTGCAAAGCTACTCTCCAGGACTCGTAGCTGCTCTGGGGCTCTCTCTTTGTATTTGGTTGGCGTGAAGTCTGGGGTCTGGTGCCAAGATTGTCGTTTGGTGGCAGGGTGGCTTGCTAGTGAGGTTGCTGTTGGGATACAGGTCACTTCCGGAACTTTGGATGACAGGGAAAAGGGCACCTCTGGCACAGAGTCAATGAGCACAGGGCCATGCTCTCCAGGCATCATGGCCCTGGAGCCCTTCAGGTTCCGGCAGTGGTATCTCCGGTCACTGAACCACTTCCGCACCTCTCTGGTACTGAGGCCAGTCACTTTGGTCAGGTGCTCTACTTCACTCTGCCCAGGGAACTGGTTCCGACAGAAGCTTCCTTTCAGAGCTGACAGCTGTTCGTGAGACTTCTTGTTTTTGTAGATGCTCGCATCAAGGAAGGCTTGGGAAGTTATGCTGGGGCATGCTGTGAGGAGTGACTGGGCTGCATTGACTACCTTTACAGCTGATGCCGTATTTGAACACACGGTGTTGATGGGTGCCACAGATGGCTTGGGAACAGATGCAGTTGTCAGAGGGAGAGACGAGCTTGATGCTTGTAACCCATTGGCCATCAATGGCTGAGTGACCAGGAGGCCCCCTGCTGTGCCCTCTGGCTGTCCCACAACATGGCCTGGGAGAGTGGCCTGGATGAGATGCTGTACATTGCCGGTACTGGCAACAAGGGGGGTGTTTAGCACTGTGATAGTAGGTTGAGGCACAGACTGGATGACTGTATTGAACATCTTTTTCCGGGCATCTTCAATCTCTTCAGGAGACCAGCTGATTCCTTGCTTCAGCCTCTGGGCTGTGAACCAGATCTTAAGCTGTTCTTCTGGATACTTGGTCACTACAGTCAAGTAGCAGAGCTCAGCTTTGGTTGGGTAGGGGAATTTGTGGAAGGAGTTCTTCAGAAAGCTGTTGGAGTCCATAGCTGCATTGTATGTTGGGATGCTGCTCAAGGGGATCATGACTTTCGGAAGGGTCTTGGATGTGGGCAGGGGCTGGTGGGTATGGTGCTGGGCATGCACTGGGGGCTGCTGCTGGAGGGAGAGGAATTGTGCTATACCAGCTGGCAGTACTGGCACTGTTCCTATCAGGGGCCCACTGGCAGCATGAGTGGGCTTAGAGGAGCTAGCAGGTGCCTGACTGACTGGAGCTGCCCCATTGGTGAAAGTGTGGTCCCCCTCTTTAACCTCTGCCTCCCCAGCCAATGGCTTTGGCAAGGCCTCACCCACAGGCTGACTGGGAGCATTTTCTTTAAGCATATGAATTTTCTTGGCTTCAGCTTTGCCTTTCATTATCTTCATGATTGGTGTCTTGGTAATAATGATTTCGGCCTGTCCATCAGTCCCGTCAGTAGTAGACTCACCTGCTAGGTCAGATGTGCTAGTGTTCTCGGGGATATACTGTTCCACCACTACATGATTGTCTGGCCTGGTCACATTCCACAAAAAGCTGGCTTCCCCTGAGTGACACTTGGCATTGTGTAAGGAAAGCCCCTCAGGGGTTTTTGCCAGGAAACTGCACCCTGTACACATAAAATGTGGGTCTTTATTAAAGTCTGTGTGCTCTGAGTTCATATGCCCTACAAACTGGGTCATGTCCTGGGACCTGAAGTCACAGTCTTTACAGGAATACACATAGCCATCCAAAGTGCTCCGGTGCCCATTTGCCAGGGTAGAGCCATCAGTGATGTTGGAGTTTGGGGCTGCCTCGCTGCTGGCATCAGGGGCCTCTGAGGGAAGATCCTTCTGGGGACCTTCAGGCAAAGTTTCCACAGGCTGGGCCTCTGTGCTGGCACCTTGCAGCACCACGGTCTTAACTGGGATCATGCATGGGGTGGTGGACTTCCTCTTACTGGCCATGGTGACAATCACTCTGGGTGATCAGCAGGCAAGCAGGGCCTTGCAGTACAAAATTCATCTACTTCATGAGGATCTGAGAAGTGCTTCTAAAGGTGGCTTTATCGGTTATTTGCAGAAAGCTTCTTTTCCTTGTTAAGCCTGAGGAGAAAGAAAAAAAAACTATGATAAAGATCTTGCAGTCTGTGAATCTGTTTCTTAGGTCACCACTCATATACCCACTGCTCGCTTACTATCTTATGGGTCTTTTCACAAGAAGCTCATCATGCATGTGCTTCTTAGCTGTGAGTTCTAAGGCAGGAGTTCCTTGATGTGGGATTCTCCTTTGTATGCTGTGATTACCGCTAATGAATAAAGAAACTGCTTTGGACCTATAGCTGGGCAGAACTTAGGTAGGTGGGGAAAACTAAACTGAATGCGGGGGGGGGGGGGAGAGAAAGGTGGAGTGAGAGAGAAGCCTTATAGCCCTGCCAGAGACAGATGCAGAAACTTTTCCCGGTAAGCCACAGTCACGTGGAGATACACAGATTAACAGAATTGGGTTAAATTAATATGTAAGAGTTAGCTAAGAATAAGAATAAGAAGCTACAGCAAATGGGCCAAGCAGTGATTTAATTAATATAGTTTCTGTGTGATTATTTCGGGGCTGAGCAGCCAGGAACCAACAAGCAACTCACTCCTCACCAACATTCCTTGGAAGCTGTGCTAAGGATGAGCTGGGATGTTCTGTATCATTTGATAAGCTTACATTATATAATTTTTGTTTCTTTTGTTCCCTTTTGCATTCAGTAACTCAGTTTATAAAAAAAAAGAAAGGGGGAGGAGGGAAGGAAAATCACCCTCTTTGTATCTAAAAATTAATTCAGACCATTTTGGACTGAGAACAAAAGACCCAGTGTAATTCCTGTTAAAACATTTAAGCCAACAAGGGTTTTTCTTTTCATAGTCTTCCCACATACAAGAACATGAAAATGCCTCTGTCTCCTTCAAACCAGGCCCAGAGACCAAGTCAGTTTCATCCAGGCCTTGCCTTTCCTACCACCTGGATTCCCAATCAAAGCTGTGGTTCCTCCATGTACCTAGGACATTGTCACTTAGGTGAATTCAAGAATCAGAGGGTCAGGATATCCACATACTCAGTGTGGGTGCAGCAAATAAAAGGGAGGCCTCCTCTTAGATTCATGTAGTTACTCATAAGAACGTACTTTCTTGTTTTGTATTTTTCATTTTTATTTCTTTTGTTCTGTGGTTGGTTGGTTGGTTTGTTTTTTTTTGTTTGTTTTTTTTTTTTTTTTTTTTTTTTTTTTTTTGGTTTTTCGAGACAGGGTTTCTCTGTAGCTTTGGAGCCTGTCCTGGAACTAGCTCTTGTAGACCAGGCTGGCCTCGAACTCACAGAGATCCGCCTACCTCTGCCTCCCGAGTGCTGGGATTAAAGGGCGTGCGCCACCACCGCCCCGAGGTTTGGTTTGTTTTGAGACAGGAATTATCTGTGTAGCCTTGACTGTCCTGGATGGAACTCAAACTTTGTAGACCAGACCTTTTTTCTTGTATGTTAAAAAAAAAAAAAAAAAAAACCCAAACCCTATTAAATCTTTGATGTGCTTGAAGTTAAACAGAAGGCTTACTTACATGTAAGGTAACTGTAGTGCTATTTCAGGAGACACCCTGAGAAGGTGTCCCTGTCACCCTGCCCTGTTTGTTAACAGAGTCTGCCATCAAGGCCTCTTGAGGAGCCACATCCTGTCTCTGGTATGCACTCTTTTTTTCCCAAGTGCTTTTGCTTCCTACTGATTCCTAGCTTACATCTATATTACATTTTCTTTCTAAAAGTCTGGCCTTTAAAAATAAATATATATATATATATACACATATACATATATATATATACATCACTATCATTAACTTTCTTTTTAGCAAATGTTTAAGTTATAAAGACTATAAATATAGTGATTCTTATATTAAATCAAAATTAGTAACAGTGTTTGGATTTGATATAAAATGTAGTTAAAATTTAAACATCTTGATTCAAATTCTTATTAAACAAAGATAATAAACTATTTTTTGGCTACTAAATCTAGCCTGATGATCATGATGATAAAAGTAACGAAAATTAAAAAGGCTGTGATAAACACACACCCAAGTCTAACTCTTGTCACTGTTTCCACTACCAACCTACCAATGTCAGGAGCAAAGTTACTGAATTTAATTACAATTATATCAATAGTACATGGAGTTTAAGAAATAATACTACCTAATAATAATTCAATATTTGTCTGTGTCTAAATATACACATTTTCAATCATAACAAATATATATATTTCCTTTTACTCACTATCACACATATTTCATTGTATGGTTTTCATAATTAAAATGTTTACTAACACTCTAATAATGTACTACAATGGACTTAACTGAATCCTGTTCAGTGTCACATGAAATTAAACTGCCAATTCCTAGGGGTCACTGTACAAGAAGATCTCAGCTCATACAGAGTATTTTTCCTTCCATAAGTTATTTCCTGAGGGTAAGTGCCCATAAATAGGTTTATTAGCTTATTTATATAGTACATAATTTCTAAGTTTGTTTAAATATAATTAGCAAATATTCTAAAGTGCTTTAACTAAGTGCCAAAAATAATGACACACAATTATGCTTCTCTAGTGAGCACATCAGCTTTTTGGATAAGTCATGGAAGGCCTCAGACAGAATCAAAGTACAAGTAAAAGAAGAAAATGACAGATCAACTGAGATTCACCAAAAGTAAAAATGGACTTCAACAGTCACTGTCAGTAAAGTTACAAGGTGTGACTGGAGATGAAGATAGTGTTAGAATGCTTTCTGACATTTGTGAGGAGCTGAGCTTAAACCTCAGCACAAAAAGGGCTTTGAAAATAATATATCTGATAAGATATACCTGGAATATATATGAAGATATTTTACAACTTAAGAAAAAGACAATCTAGTTAAAAATGAATAAAGGATTTGGTCAGACTTTTCTCCAAAGACAAACAAATGAAGAGTAAGTACATTTAAAAGAGCTCAATGTTGTCGGAGGCTGTTCATTCATTTCCCGACCACCCTGACTAAAAATAATCACACAGACACTATATTATTTGTAATACTCTTTGGCCAATAGTTTAAGCATATTTTTAGCTACCTCTTATATCCCAAACTAACCCATTTTTATTAATCTGTGTATTGCCATGAGGTCACGGCCTACCGGCAAAGTTTTGGCAGGCTCCACGTGAGGCATCCTCTGGCGGTGACTACATGGCTTCTTGCTCACTCCACCATTTTTCCCCCAGCATTTAGTTTAGTTTTCCCGCCTAGCTCTGCTCTGCTAAGCCACTGACTGAAACAGCTTTATTCATTAATCAATAAAAGCAAAACACAGAAATATTTTCCACACCACTCAGCACTGGCAAACATGGTGGTGCACATCTTTAATCCCAGCACTTGGGAAGCAGAGGCAGGTGGGTCTCTATGAGTTCAAAGTCTTTCTGGTCTACAAAGTGAGTTTCAGGACAACCAGAGCTACAGAGTGAGACCCTGTCTCAAAAAACAAAAAGAAAACTAATAATAAAAGTGCTCATCATCATTGGGAGCTGAGGAAAATAAATGAAAGCTACAGTGAGATCCCCTGTACTGGACCAGGACAACTACAGCCACACTGCAGAGAACAAATACTGGTGAGAATGCGAAGAAACTGGAACATTCCCTGTTACTAACAGGAATGTAAAATGGTGTAGCTACTTTGAACAAAGGATTTTGGCAATTCTTCAAAAAGCTACATATATAGTTGCTAAATTTATCCAGCAGTTACACTCCTGGACATATGTAAAAGAGAATGGACTGCCCACACAAAAGCACACACAACTTTACTATCCTCTCACTGTGACATCTTTCCTAATGGTAACCGAAAAACGGGTCAGTGGGTGAAACCTCCAGCTAGTAGAATATTTTTATGCCATAAAAGTGATTGGCATTTTTCTGAATTTTGTTTTACTCTTTTGAAGCACGATTTTGCTATATAGTTGGGCTGGAATCAAACTCATGATTCTGTCTCATCCTCTTATGTATTTGCCATGGTATCTGGCAGGGGAGAGGTTTAATATATACTGAAACATAATAAACCTGAAAACATTATACTAAGTGAAAGAAAGATGAAGATCCATCAACTGGAAGATGCACCACCAGCTAGAAGAGAGCTTGGGCTCACCACAAGCCCAGACAGTCAGCAGAATTCAGTAGCAGGTAATGCAGGACCTTGTCTCCATGACACAAATGCAAAAGCACAGGGCCAGTGCTGCTCTTTGTGATGGGGAATACTGGGTTTCATTGAGTAGCAGGTAAATAATGTCTCCAGCGTTTTATTTAAAAAAAAATCGGAGCAATAGTACAAGTAGGGGCAGGTGCATGAGCATTTGCGTGTGTATGTGTGTATGTGCACGTGTGTGTGAACTCCCAAGATTGGCATCACAAGTCTTCATTGTTAACATTCTACCTTTATATACTGAGGCAGGGTTCCTTGCTGAACCTGGAGATTGCTGTTTTGGCTAGTCTGGCTAGCCAGCTTGCTCTAGGAATACCATCTCTACCTCCTGTATGATGTGATTACAGGCTGCTGCCACAGCCACCTAGCTTTCATGTGGATTTTGTGAATCTGAACTCTGGTCTTCATGCTTGCATGACAAACGTTTTACCCAATAAGAAATTTGAGTAAGATGATTAAATATGTTAGCAATACACATAAATCATAAATTTTCCCATATGACAGAAATGACTGGTTAGAGAAATGGAGGGAAAGTTTGTTTACATTAATAATCAAAGCTCTAAAACTTTAACAATAAACACAAAGCTTTAATAAAAACAAAAAAGGAAACCTAGTAAGAGCCAAAGCTTACACCTGAAAGTAAAGATTCAAACTATAGTGACAGCAGGACTTTCCAGAGCAATGCTGGATCTCAGAGGACTATAATCACAGTCAAGAGAGCACCAGACAAATGGAGATGCTGAAGGTATAATCTAGGTGATGAGTATGTGGATGCTTTCCCTATGTCTTTCAATTTTTTCTCTTTGTTCAACACTTTATTTTTAAAAGTGTTGGAGAGAAATGTCCTAAGAATTCTTCATGGAATTTGACAAACTGAATCAGAATTGTCCTTTCAAGAGAAAAGGTAAAAAACAGCTTTACATTTTTGAGACAGAACAGTAAAGGGGGCTTGTTTTTAACCAGAAACTTAAATTTAAAACTGAATGACTAAAGAGGCATATTATTAAGATATTATAACAGATGAAGGGGTCATTAAGTTACTAAATGATCAATATTGATGGATACTTTCAAGGGACTGAAGTACCTTAATTAATACAACAAGCAAATCCCTGAATGTCTGATCCCAAAAGTGCCATCCCACAGGCAAACAGAGAAACCAGTCAACAGCAGATACTCTCTTCTGATGCCTGGCCACAGGATGTGAGTGTCTGTGCTTCACCGTATCTCCTTGAAGTGAACACATGAGTCAAAAAAGCCAATGTTTCCTTTCTTTTAAGCTGTCTATTTCAGACTTTTGTCACAGCAACAGAAAGGCTAACAAATATATTTTATGCACATGGGCTTTTATTCTTTTGTTTAACCTATGTATGTATCTCTGTGTCTCTGTGTATATGCACATATGTGTGGGGATGCCCAAAGAGAACAGAAGAGGGCTGTGGATACCCAGAGCTGGAGTTATAGGAGGTTGTGAGCCATCTGATGTAAATGCTGAGAACCAACGGTGGGTCCTCTCAAAGAGTAACAAGCACTCTTAACCACTGAGCCATCTCTTCATGTCCTAGCTTACAAGGGAGAATAAGCATGATTGTTGATGGTCATTGGTTAGCAGTGGCTAGCACTGTAAACTACAGCTATAAACACTGGACAAAATTCAAGGGTCTATCTCAAGACACTTGTAAAACATAAGATAAAGTAAAAGAAAAAGAAGTCCAATTGTTCATGAAAAGAAACAATCCTATGTCTTAAGTCAAGATCCTTCATTGCCTTCTAGGCTATCATGGGCCTGTGTTTAACTGCCTTGCAAAGAGAAACAGCAGCTTCAGGTGTCTGTAGGAGCTGTAAACACCAGAGGGCTTGCTCTAGAGTAGCGCTTCCTGCACTTTCATCTGTATAAACTTCTATAGAGTATATATTTTCCCTTTTCTTAGACAAGATGGCTCGCTCATGAGATAGATGATCCTTCCTTCTTAACCAAACAAAAATTAGCTCATCAAAATGATACTGCTGGCTGGGTGTGGTGATACATATCTTTAATCCCAGCACTTAGGAGGAGGAGGCAGGTGATTTCTGTGAGTTTGAGGCCACCCTGGTCTCTACATAGGGAGTTCCAAGACAGCCAGGTCTCAGCACAAATTCAAGTCAGACAAAAATCCCAGCACAAGCAGGGCGGTGTTGGCGCACGCCTTTAATCCCAGCACTCAGGAGGCAGAGGCAGAGGCAGGCGGATTTCTGTGAGTTCGAGACCAGCCTGGTCTACAGGCTCTAAGCTGCAGAGAAACCCTGTCTCAAAAAACCAAAACCAAAAACAAACAAACAAACAAAAAAAAATCCCAGCACAGAAAAGGGGAAGTGAACACAAAATCCCACCCTTAACCAAGAAGCTGTTTGCAACTGATACCTGCTGGAAGAAAAAAATTGAGCATTCTCTAATGGAGTGACACTGGATCTATCAATCACACTACAGAAAGGCCCCACGCTCAAGAATAGTTGGCCAACACAAAATGGAATCCATGACTTTGTATGCTCTTTTTGTTATGTTTTGCTGTTTTTTTGTCCTTTAAATATTTTGATTTTTTTAAAAGAGAGTGTGAGAGAAAGCATGAAACTGGGAGGATAGGGAGTTTGAGAGGTTCTGGGAAGAAATGAGGGAAGGAAAGAATATGATCAAAATATATGAAAAGTTAAAAAGAATAAAAATATTTTTAAAAAAGAAAATCATAATGCTTTAAAATGTCCTTATGTGGCCACTCAGATGGTTCAGTGAGTAAAAGCATTTGTGACTAAAGCCTGACAACCTGAGTCCAATTCCCAGGGCTCAGGTGGTGGAAAAGATACCGACTCCTGCAAATTGTCCTCTGACTCTACATGCAAGCCATAACATGTGAACATGCACACGCATGCGCACGCTCGCATGTGTGCAAAAAAATAAAATAAATTTAATTTGGGGGCTTTTTTAGATTTATTTACTTTTCATATATGAATGTTTTGCCTTCTTGTCTGTATGTGCACCATGTGCATGCCTGGTGCCCAAGCAGGTCAAAAGAGAGCATCAATTCCTCAAAGACAGGATCTAGGTATGTGAGCCACTGTGTGGATGCTGGGGCTCAAACCTGGGCATCTGCAAGAGCAGCCAGTGCTCTTAACCTATGAGTCATCCCTCCAGCCCCAATCCAAATGTTTTTATTTTTAAATAAATATTTTTAAATAAATATTTATATTTAAATAAATAGTAATCAAGAGAACACTAACAAAAAGGCACAGAATAGGCTTTTAGAATAAGTGCTATGTTCAAAATAAATAAAAATTTTATTTGCAAATGGGCTACATCTTATTTGGACCCTGATTCTAAAAAACTAAGAACAAAAAGCATTTTTAAAAGATGATTTAATTTTATTTTATGTGCATTGATTGTTGTTTTGCCTAAATATGTGTCTATATGAGGGTGCTGGATCCCCTGGAACTGGAGCTACAGACAGCTGTAAGCTGCCGTGTAGGTGCTGGGAATTGAACCCAGGTCCTATGGAAGAGCAGTCAGTACACTTAAATGCTGACCTACTGTTCCAGCACCCCCCAAGCCATTTTTTAAAAAATCAGAACAATATATGTTGGCACTTTAGTTTATTATCCCATTAAAAAAAAAAACCACTCAAAAACCCAGTGGTTTAAAGAAAACAATATCTTCCTCATGATGCTGAGCAGGCTTAGCTGGGAGACTCTTCTGTTCATGGAAGGGAAGCTGGAGACCAGGACACAGCATCCTTTCTCACGTGAGTCACTCCCTGACTGAGATAGTTAGGACAGGACTCACTCTTCTTATATGGCAGCTTGGGTCTTTTCACAACATAGTAGTTAATAGTAGTCAGAGTTTTTGTATCTTAGATGACTTCCAAGACAGGAAGCTGCCAGTCATCTTAAGAGCTAGATCTGGAACTGCCAGTGTTACCTTTGATATACTCCACTGGTCAAAAATAAGTTATAAGGCCATTTCTAATTAAAGGGGTGGGGAAACATATTCCACCTCCTCGTTTGAGGTGAGGAGCAAAATTTTTATATAGCAAGCAAAGGTAGTATTTTTTCAGCCTCTCTACCAAAATTGGACATTATATGGCATAAGAAACTATTTCTAATGTCTCTGTATATAACATTGGCATTTTAGTTATGTCAAAACAAAAGTTCCAAATTGGTTAGTATGACACATAAAAATATGAGCAAAATAATTCATGTCATAGTGTTTTCTGAAGGGGGAAAGAAGCACAAGAAAAAATGGGGACTGGGTATAAATAAAAAGTCTGACCATTCTACTTATGCATGTATCTCGTATTTTCATAATAAAAATAAAAATTGAGCTGAGCAATGATGGCACACGCCTTTAATCCCAGCACTCAGGAGGCAGAGACAGGCAGATCTCTGTGAGTTCAAGGCCAGCCTGGTCTACAGAGTGAGTTCCAGGACAGTCAGAGTCATTACACAGAGAAACCCTGTCTCATAAAACAAAACAATAAATAAATAAAAATTTTAAAAAACCCGACATAAAAATTTGTATGATTAAGGAAAGCCTTTATATCAACTTCTAAAAACAGTTTTGTTTTAAATGCTTATCTTTCCTTTCCTGGAAATCACTAACTTTAGCCATGACAACCGGATACCACTACTCACCTTCCCACTGCCCAAGCCAACCCTACACAAATTGACTATCATTTTCTGGGGATTTTCCACACTACCAAGAAAACCAAGTTAATGACAATTCCACAATTTAAAAAACATGATTCATTTTCTCTCCTCTCCCCTCCCCCCGCCTCTCTCTCCTATTATATCCTCATTGCCTCCAGGGGATTATTACTGTTCCAACCCTCTTTTAACACTGAGAGGCTACTACGCAAGAAGGGGGATAGGATATGCCTGCCCATCACAGCAGATCTTCATTCTAAGTCCATTTTTCTTTTAAGCTACATTTATCCCGAATCTCTACTAAACAGCAAATATAGTCCCTTTATTTTTACATTTCCTTCCAGGTGGCTCAAAGATTTTACAAACTGAATTAATTATTCCAGTGGGTTTGGTGGGTAACAGTCATTCTTTTTTTTTCTTTTTGTCATTTTTTTTACTTTTTCTCTACTTTTCTTTTTAAAAAGGCATTAAAGGAGCCGGGCGGTGGTGGCGCACGCCTTTAATCCCAGCACTCGGGAGGCAGAGGCAGGCGGATCTCTGTGAGTTCGAGGCCAGCCTGGTCTACAAGAGCTAGTTCCAGGACAGGCTCTAAAAAAAAAAAAAAGCTGCAGAGAAACCCTGTCTCGAAAAACCAAAAAAAAAAAAAAAAAAAAAAAAAAAAGGCATTAAAGGGTACCTTGGTGTTGTTGTTGAAACACCATGACCAATGCTACTTGAGGAGGGAAGGGTTTGTTTGGTTCACACTTGCACATCATAGTCCATCACTGAAGGAAGTCATGACAGGAACTCAAACTGTGCAGGAACCTGGAAGCAGGAGCTAATGCTCACTGGCTTGCTCCTCATGGCTTGCTCAGCCTGCTTTCTTATAGAACCCTGGACCACCAGCCCAGGAATAGTACCACCCACAATGGATTGGGCCCTCCCCATCAATCACTTATTAAGAAAGTGTGCTTCGGGCTTTGCTGTAACCCATTCTTACAGAGCCAAGTTCTTGATTGAGGCTCTCTCTTCTCTGATGACTCTAGCTTATGACAAATTCACAGAACACTAGCCAGTACAGTACCTATGTAGTCAATCTTACTTTTGTGAGTTTTGACTGGTTTTATTGCTTTGTAGCCTAAAAGAGGCTTAGGTGCTGAGGCTTCTTTCTCCTCCTCCCCCTTAAGCCACTTCAGTGCTCTAAGGTTCCTCAAAGACAGAACCAAGTGCACACAGCAGCCCCAAAATGCCTTATTTGACTCTCAGTGCCTCCTTGCTCTGCTGCCTCCCAGGCCGGTAAACTGAACATAACTGTGATCCTGAAGAGTTCTGCGAAATATGGAACTTTATCTATCGATAAGGTATAGTTGGTCCCAATAGTATGGCATAAGATCAGAGTGGATTTTGTAGACTTATCCTGACTCTGAAGTCATAAGGGTGATCAATCTATTGAGTGGCATTTAATATTGGCTATCAAGAGACAACAGTAACTTCCTGATAAGATACTAACAGCATTCAAAGTACCACTCAAGAAGTAAACATTTATTTAAAGTGTCTTAGGCCTTCATTTCCAGGCTGAACCCTGGGCTCTTACAACCTTTCCCCATGCTCAGGCCTGGGGCAGTGCCCTCATTAGGATGATGGACCTGTAGCTTTTTCAATAGAGAAGACATTAAAAGGCTCAATAGCTTCCTTTCCTTTTTGACAAGTAGAATACATTTAAAATTTGGCCTGTTGAGTTCACTTAAAAAGAAGAGAACCCAAATGACATCAGGAAGGACTTGGAAGCAAGCTTGAGTGAGAGCTGGTTTAATGACAAGAACTAAAAGGCAAGGCTAGCTGACAACACCTGCAGGTGCTGACCCACTAGGGTCACAGGACTGGGGAGGGAGGACTAAGGAGAAGCATAGGTTTGCTCCCTGATGAACTCTCACATCTGCATTGTTCACAAGCGCCAAGAGGCATACACAACCTAATGTCCACTGACAAGGGAATAAAATAAAAATAAATAAATATTTTTATATAGATATAGAAAGTGAAATATTATTTACTCTTTAAAAGGAATGGCACTGTGATACAGTATTGCAACACAGAGGAACCTTGAGATAGCTGAGTGAAATGACTCAGACACAAGAAGGTCAGTAGTTTTTGTACCTAAGTAAATTCCTTGTTAGTAGTATTGGTAAGATGATCAAGGTGCAGACTGCACGTAATTTTCATCTGCTCGAACTACATTCTGAAATAGGACTTTAACTCATATGAGTTATATTATGAGCCAATACAGATAGCACTGTAATTATTAGAATTCCTAACCCTATTCCTAGATCCAATTTATCCATGTATTTAATAACCAAAGACTATCGCTATATGTCAGGCATTGTGAATATGGTAGAATTCAAAGAGAGAAAAGGGCAGAAAGTCCAAAAGTGTTAGAAATGTATGCCTGAATACCCAAATGGCCTTATGATAAGATAATCCCTGCCTGCTCAGTCCAGCAGGGGTTCCTTAGCTTACTGGGTCACTTCACCCCATATTTCTCCTCTGGGAGGGAAAAAATGAAACAGAAATTTGACACAGATATTGGGAGTAGTCATTAGGAGTTGCAAAATGGCAAACACAATTCCCATTAAATTTTCTTCTGGTTGGGCTGCATCTTGAGTGCTTTTTTTTTTGTTTCTAATTGCCACATTCTGAAAAGATGTGCACAAATTTGAATGCACTCAAAGGACTGAGGATACCGCTTGGTGATAGGATGTGCTCAAGAACTGGTCTCCTGAGAGACTGCAAAATAAACTGAGGGTGCTTACACTGAAATGACAGTTACTAAAGGGTGAGATGATGACCTTCAACCATGAGACAAGTCAAATACAGAAAGAGCTTCTTGGCCATGTAGTAAACAGATGACTTATTCTGCACCTACAAGGGGAGATCAACTTAGACAGCAAACATCACAGCTGGAATAAGCTCTGAGCCCTGGTGACACAAGAGACTGCAGAGAAGGTCTTGTGGAAATACAGCTCTGAAGGCAGTCAGGCTTTGCACACTGATCCCTTCCTCCACATTGGGTGCTCCCGAGTCTCCTTAGAGCTATGGCTTTAACTTGGAGGCAAACAAAGGTTACGTTTGGGTATTGTATCCTAAGGGGCAGTACCCATGCACAGCACTACAGAGGCTATCCCAAAAGTTTGACAGAGTTGATATTTGGGGTGTAAAGGAGACCCACCTAGTTTCCCATCACTGTCACATATCTAGAATGGCCTTGGGCTGATGGAGAAGTATCTATCTGTTACTTTCATTGGTTAATAAAGAAACTGCCTCGGCCTTTTAATAGGACAGAAAATTAGGTAGGCGGAGTAGACAGAACAGAATTGTGGGACAAAGAAAGCCGAATCAGGCAGACGCTTCAGGCAGTCGCCATTAAGTGAGTCGCCATGCCTCTCCTCTCTGAGATGGATGTTACAGGTTAAGATCTCTCCTGGTAAGCGACCACCTAGTGGTGCTACACAGATTACTAAATATAGGTTAAAGCAAGATGTGAGAATTAGATAATAAGAGGCTCAAACAAATGGGCCAGACAGTGTTTAAAAGAATACAGTTTCTGTGTAATTATTTCAGGTGGAAAGCTAGCCGGGTGGCGGGACGCAGCCCCGCTGCTCCATCTACACTGGGCTTGACCCCACTACCCTATTACTTTCTTTTTTAAAATTTATTTAACTTTCTTTTATGTGCATTGGTATGAAAGTTTCAGATCCCCTGGAACTGGAGTTACAGACAGTTGTGAGCTGCCTTGTGGGTCCTGGGTATTGAACCTGGGTCCTCTGGAAGAACAGTTAGTGCTCTTAACCACTGAACCATCTCACACCAGCCCCCACCCCCCCCATTACTTTCTTGTTATTTGTAACAACTAATAGTTTCTGGAAAATGTGTCATTTTAGAATTTAGTTAAACTTAACTTTTTTGTTTTGAATTCAAAGAATATTCATAATGTTCAAAAGAAGGTTCATGAGGGTAAGGTTTTCTAGGTCTCGCTACTTTATCTTCAAATCAGGAGCAAACACTGACTTGTTTCTCATGATTTTAAGTGTACACGCACATGCACACACAAACACAGAGTTGTATTTGTATTTTAAAACATAACAGGATATATCCTGAAGGTTAGTTTAAGGCAGTATAGAATGTACTCTCCTGTTATTCTTCACAAGTATGTATTATTCCACTATCTAGATATGCAATAGTTGATTCAACTAGTGAGTGCTTAGGTTGTTTCTCACCTATTGCTGTCCCAGTGCTGATCGTGTATTACATACTTAAGATATGTGTGGACTTATCAATAGAATGTGTTCCTAGATACAGAGTGGCTGAGTTGAATAAAGGAGAGAAGAACTTCTATTTTGTTTGGGGGATCTTACAAAGAGTGGGTGAGAATGCCTGTTTCTGAAGCCCTTTCCCACTGAACACAACGTCAGATGTCTCAGGTTTTCCCAAATAAGCTAAAGAGAAGCGGATAATTCTGTTTTCCTCACATGGTGACGAAATGAAGCATTATGTGTCTCATCATGTGAACTTTATAATAAGGTCAATGAAGAGAGTCATCAATGAGACTAAACCTGGAAGTAGAAGGAAGGACACTGGATCTGCAGGGTGAGCCAAGGAGGGTTTTTATTTTTCTAAATGAATGTTCTTCAGAGGTTCTTGTAAGCATGCCAGTCTACAAGCTATTTAGCCTGTAAACTATGTGGCCTACACTGGAAAAATTCAATTAAAACAAAACAAACGTAATTTCAGAAGTAAAACCACATCCAGAACCACTTATAATGCTTTTTAAAATTTTTAGTTTAAATTTAATAAAGCAATTTACTTTTGTATTTGAAACAAAATTTAGGATTCAAGTCTGTTTCCCGGTAACACATTAACTCTGAAAGCGGCTATCTCACACCTCCACGGAACGAGTCCTGGACACTGGCCTCTTCTGCTACCCTAGACTTGCTCCCAGCCCCACCTCAACCCCGTAAGTCTTACCCCACTCCTACATTTTCTCTGTGGATTTGAGAGGGTTTTGGCAAAGACTGGAATCTTTTCACTGGGGACACTGGCATTTCACAGCCTCCCTGCTCATTAGCAGTCTGGCCCATTAGCTCCCTCAAACACAGTGAGGAAACCAGCTCAATCTAGTTTTCCCTTAGAACAGAAGCCCATTATCAGCAGCCCAAATCTCCTTTTGCATTTTGCATTGCATTTACTAGTTCCACATATGTTTTGGTTAATAGTAATACCATCTTCCTAGTCACTAAGTTGAAGTCTCGGTTCCATCCATGTAGATACAGCACACATACCCTGTATTTTCAAGTGTTTCCAGAACCCAGCTACCCCTCTTAGTCTCCATTTCTCCCAGCCTGATGCCAGCCACTGTCATCTCCTGCCTGGACTACTTTCAAACCCTGATGGATGTCCCTGTGTTGCCTCTGACTTTTCCTAGTTTATTCTCAGTACAGCCAGTGGAGCCATGCTGAACTGAACATGGGTCAGATCCTGTCAGTGATGTATTTATTGTCCTCCTATGGAATTGCCTGTCTCAGAGAAGTTTTAACACCATAGTACCCCACCCCACCCTGACAGCTCTTTCACCTGTTCACTTCCTGCTCTCCCTCTATCACTGCTACCATTTCAACATCTGAATGCCAGCTGGTACTTTTGCCTGGAATATGCTTCCCCGCATACCCAGATGGTTTACTTCTGCATGTTCCAGTCTATGCCCCAGTGCTGGAGATAGAACACAAGGCTTTGTAAGTGGAAGGCAAGTGCTTTTCCATTGAGCTACATGCCCAACTCCCAGCTCCTCTGTTAGGACTCATGAGTCGTCACTATCTTGAGACAGGGCCATCCCTCAGCTGCTGGTTCTGGGTTATATAAGAAAGCAGGTTGAGCAAGTCAGTAAGCATCTCTGCTCCATGGCCTCTGCATCAGTTCCTGCCTCCAGTCCTGACTTCCTTCAGTGATGGACTATGATGTGGAAGTGCGAGCCAAGCAAACCCTTCCCTCCCCAAATGGTATTTTGGTCATAGTGCTTCATCACAGCAATAGTAAACAACCTAGATGTCCTTCAATGGAAGAATGGATACAGAAAGTGTGGAATATATACACATTAGAGTACTACTCAGCAGTAAAAAACAATGACATCTTGAACTTTGCATGCAAATGGATGGAAATAGAAAACACTATTCTGAGTGAGGTAACCCAGACCAAAAAGGATGAATTTGGTATGTACTCACTCATCAGTGGATTCCAGGCATAAATAAAGGTCAGTGAGCCTATAATTCCAGATCCTAGAGAAGCTAAATAAGAAGGTGAACCCAAAGGAAAACATATAGTTAACCTCCTGGATATTGGAAGTAGACTAGATTGCCAGGCAAAAATTGGGATCTTGGGGGTGGGGGTGGAGTGGCGGTAAGGGGTGATGGGGAGATGTGGATAGAAAAGTGAAGAGGGGAGGATGGGGAGACCCTGGGGGAATGGGATGGTTGGGATGGAGGAAGGGTGGATAGGGGGGGCAGGGAAGAAGATATCTTAATTAAGGAAGCCATTTTAGGGTTAGCAAGAGACTTCACTCTAGAGGGGGTCTCAGGTATCCATGGAGATGTCCACAGCTAGTTCCTTGGGCAGCTGAGGAGAGGGAGCCTGAAATGGCCTTTTCCTATAACCATGCTGATGAATATCTTGCTTATCACCATAGAAGCTTCATCTGGCGATGGACGGAGATAGAGATGGAGACCCAGAGCAAGGAAGTCAGGACCGCGAGGAGTGTGCCCACCCACTGAGACTGCGGGGCTGATCTAATGGGAGCTCACCAAGGCCAGCGTGACATGGACTGAAAAACATGGGATCAAACCGGATTCTCTGAAGGTGTCGGACAATGAAGGCTGACTGAGAAGCCAAGAACAATGGCACTGGGCTTTGATCCCACCGCATGTACTGGCTTTTGGGGAGCCTAGTCTGTTTAGATGTGTACCTTCCTGGACCCAGATGGAGTGGGTTGGACCTTGGACTTCCATGAGGGCGAGGAACCCTGACTGCTCCTTGGACTGGCAAGGGAGGGGGAGGGGAGCTAAGGGAGGGGGAGGGAAATGGGAGGTGGGGAGGAGGTGGAAATTTCTAATAATAAAGAAAAAATTTTAAAAAAATCTAAGACTCCAACAACTAATGAAGCATACATACTCCCATCTCAACCATTGTCCTACATGAGTGTACACATATTGGCACATGCACAAACACATTATACACACTCATTCAACAAGAATCTAGAGACAGTGTTGAGAATAAGTTCACACAGATACACACACACACACTCACACACACTCACCCAGTGGATGAGTCAACTTCCTCATCAAAGTAGCATGCACTTATTTCCGTTCTCTGACACTGAAGGTGCCTCAATCACAAGTTTCTACTGGGCATAGTGGCCCCACTTGTAACCCCAGAATTTTGGAGGACAGGCAGGAGGATCAATAGTTCGAGGCCACCCTGGGCTATACAGTGATACCCTCTCTCAGAAAAAAATAGCTTCTAAAAAATTTCTCTTAATTGTATGTTTTAAAATTTTATGTAAGGGGTAGGGGAAATGGCTCAGTGGTTAAGAGCACTGGCTGCTCTTGCAGGGGGTCTGGGTTTGGTTCTGAGCACCCAGATGGCAGCTCACATTGCCTGTATTTTAACTCTAGTTCTCGGGGATCTGACTCTAGCATCTGGCCTCCTCATTATCAGGCATGTACGTGGTAAGTATGCAGGGATTTGGGCAAACATAAAAAACATAAATAAACCTTAAAAATATTATGTGTCTGCTTTACAAATCTGGCAGAAGTTATATTTGTTTATCTGCCTTTAAGTAAAAGGCATATTGGTTTGTTACTGTTTCAATGATAACCTTAAGCAAAGCATTAACAAACTTTACTTACCCAGAAAACATTCCCTTAAATGGCCCTCTTCTCTCCTTCCTCTCTCCTATAGACTCAGTCAGCTAGCTAGCCACAGTCCCGTTTATTTAACTTCCCTACTCAGCCTCTGGCTCACTGTAGAACTGTTCCCTTTTCCCATTCTGAACAAACTACTTGCTCCTGGGTGACCAGTCAAGAGGCTCTTCCCAACAATTCTTCTGTCTCTGAAGTCATTAAGGACCCTTAGAACCCAGGGGATGTTAAGACCTATACTTATGCAACCTTACCCATACCACGACTTGGAGTCTTTCCAGATCCAGGTGACTTAAAAAACACTGGCTACACCATTTCCACCTACCATTGATAGGTTCCACTCTGACCTGGGTACTTACTCCTCTAAGAAACTAAACAGAAAAACATCCAAGCTTCATTTCTAGAGCCTAGATCTTTACTTCACTCTCACTATCTGTTGTAGTCAGTTTGGGTTGCTGCAACAACTATGTCATAGGGCAGGTGGCATATAAACAGAAACTAATGTCTCCCAGCTCTGGAAACATTGAGATCAGTTTGAACTCACACTCTCTGCTGAGAGCTTGCCTGCCTTCTCTCAGTCATCATCTCGTCGTGATCTCATGTGAAAAGAGTCAAAGGAAGAGCGTGCGTGGCTTCTTTTGAAAAGGACCAGTCCTGCTCACTAGGATTCTGTCTCCATGGTCTGCTGGCCTCCAATGGCTCCACTTCCTCATCTTACACCGGGAATTAGGATTTCAGTGCATAGCTTTCGGGGACACAAACATTCAGACCACTGTACAATCCATCCAGACGTCCAGGAAGAGATCTCTGCATCACTTCTACATCACTTACCCTGCTCCCTTCTTTCCCTTATGTGCTGCATTAGTCAGTTTTATCATTTCTGACAAAAATGGCTGACAAAAACAACCACAGGAAGTGGATTATTTACTTATCTAATTGCTGTGACAAAAGCACCTTCAGGAGGTTGACCTTGGCTCACAGTGCAGGGTTCAGTCTATCACTCCATGCACTGACTTTTCAAACTGCTCAATATGTCCCTTGATAAGGAGATATGTCTCTTGATAAGGAGAACTCGAGATTCTGATGTAATTCAATTTGCCTGTTTAATCACCTTTTGTTTATTCTTTTAGTATAATAAATAAGAAATCATTGTCTAATCTAATGTTATATGTATTTTCCCTGTAAACCATTTAAAGTGTCTTATAGTTTTAATTTTTTATTTTGGTCTTTGATCCACACTGCATTTATTTTCTACATATGGTCTAAGTGTCCAGCTTTATCTGTCTGCATAGGGAATATCCAGTTTTCCCAGCATCATTTGTTGAAAAGATTTTCCTTGTTCCATTGAAAAGAACTGGTTAAAGTTCATCTATGGGTGTAATAGTTAATTTCTGGGCTCTCTATTTTATTACATTAATCTATACCATTTTCGTTAACAATTTTAATATTGAACACACACTGAAGTAATATTTTAAATAAATTAAATAATGGTTGAAATTAATTTTGTCTGTTTCCTTTTACTTTTTCAGTGTAACTCCTAGAACACTTAAAACCACATATATGGCTTCCATTCTATTTCTGCTGAACAGTTCTACCATAGATGCTCTAAACTGGAGTCACAGGCAGTGAGGAAAGCAGCTGGAACACTGGAGGATAAACTGATTGTAAGTTCTCTTTCCCTTCTGCTGGCATATCATTACAGAACTTATAGAAAGAAAACCACTATGGCAAGCAGGGCGGTGGTGGCGCACGCCTTTAATCCCAGCACTCTGGAGGCAGAGGCAGGTGGATCTCTGTGAGTTCGAGACCAGCCTGGTCTACAAGAGCTAGTTTCAGGACAGGCTCCAAAACCTACAGAAAAACCCTGTCTTGGAAAAAAAAAAAAAAGGAAAAGAAAAAAGAAAACCACTATTGCTAGTGAGGTTTTTGAGTGGGGCAAGGTCAGGTTTCAGAACCTCTTCAACAAAGCAACCATGAATATAAATATTCATATGCCTACCAGGCACTTGAAATATAGTCAGTGTCAATTCAGATTTCTGTAAGTGTAAAATACTGACAATACTTTAAGAAATTAGTACAAAGAACAAACTATCTAAGAAGTTGTATCATTTACATATTAAAATAATATGTTAATAGATATGGTTAAATATATAATTATTTATTGCTTGTATTTGTATTGTGTGTATTTGCACATGCGCACATTCATATTTGTAAAAGAAAAGAGATGTGCTTCTGTGGGAGTATCAGAACACTACTTTCAGGACTTGGCTCTGCCTTTCCACCGTGGGTTCCAGGGGTTGAATTTAGGTCTTCAGGCTTATGTGACAAGCACTGTTACCTACTGAGATATCTCACCAGCCCATAATCCATATTATTAATATTAAATTACTAGGCTTTTTCCTTTTTTCCTTCCATGCTATTTCCTTTCCTTTCTCCCCTCTCCTCTCTCTCTCTCTCTCTCTCTCTCTTTCTCTCTCTCTCTCTCTCACACACACACACACACACAAACACACACACACTTCTTTTTCTTTTTTTTTCTTTGAGACAAAATGTTACTATGCATCCCAGGAACTTGCAACTTCCCCGCCTCAGTATTAGATTATAGGTATGTGCCACTTTACCCAGATTAATTTTGTTTGGGTTTGTCTGTTTTCCTCAGACAAGCTTTCATGTAACCTAAGGTGGCCTTGAATTCACTATATAGTCAAGGGTGACTTTAGACTCCTGATGCTCCTGCCCCCATCTTCTGAGTACTGGGATTATAGATGTATTCCATCATGGTTCTGGCTCTGATGTTGAATGTTCTTCTGTATATGTGTTGCTTTTATTGGTTGAAATCTAAACAGAGATATGTATAGAGAGAGTAGGCAGACTCAGGAGAGGTCATGTACTGTTGAAGGAAACAGATGCACCAGGAATCTTACCAGTAAGTCACAGCCTTGTGCAGATACATAGATTAACAGAAATGGGTTAATTTAAGATGTAAGAGTTAGTTATTAAGAAGCTAAGGCCAAACAGTGTTGTAATTAATATAGCTTTGTGTTATTATTTGGGTCTGGGCAGCTGGGAAACGAACGAGCGGTCTCTGCTTACATGGCTCTGCTTATTTTTTCGGTGCTTAGAATTAAACCCAGGGCCTCACACATGCTAAGAAAGCACTCTACCATTGAGCTCCAGCCCTAATCTTAGAGCTATAGATTTACAGCAAAATTAAGGAGAGAGTACAGTGGTTTCTCCTATATCCAGTCCCTATCCATATAATGCCTATGAGTATCCTCCAGCAGAACATCATATAATGCCTATGAGTATCCTCCAGCAGAACAGTGCATGTGCTATAGCTGATGATCACACAGACCCTGCAGTTTACACCAGGGTCTACTTGCATATTCTATGAGTTTGGGCAAATTTACTGTATTCACTATTACAGTATCATGCTGTGTCTACCTAATTATCCTTTCCTGCCCCTGAAAACCACTGATCTTTTTTACTATTTACACAATTCTGTCTTTTCTAGAGTGCCATAGAATCATAAAGATTGTGGGCTCTTTGGATTGGGTTCTCTGACTAATATGCAATTAAGATTCCCCTCAGGTCTTTTGTTTTTATTTTTGTTTTCCAGACATGGTTTCTCCATGTAACATCCCTGGCTGTCCTGGAACTCACTTTGTAGACCAGGCTGGCCTTGAACTCACTGAGATCCACCTGCTTCTGCCTCCCAAATGCTGGGGTTAAAGGCATGTGCCACTACTGCCTGGCCTTCTCAGGTCTTTTTGTGGCATATAGTTCATGTTAATTTTTACTTTAAAAATATATCTTTTAAAAAGACTTTTAATTATTACTTTTACTTATATGTATATGTGTGTGTGGGGGTGGGGTATGCACATGAGTGCAGTGCCCATGGAGACTAGAGAGGCATACTGGATCTACTGAAGCTGTAGTTATAGGTAAGTTTCCCAAAATGGGTGCTAGGAACTGAACTCAGGTTCTCTTCAAGAATACCAAGCACTCTTAACTGCTGAGCAATCTCTCTAGCTCCTCTTAAAACATTTAAAACGATATATTCATCTTATGTTATGCTTTGGTTGACTGTTCTATGACTTGATGTGGGAAATTTTTCAGAATGCCATTTTCCTGCCTCTCCAACTAGTCACTCAAATACAAACCTGTCACATTTAAGCCTCTGCTTCCTGAAAGTGCTGGCCTCTCTGCCTTTACCTGCAGTAGCATCTTCTTTAATTTGCTAAAATTCAATTCAAACAGGACATGTTCAATGAAGGTTTTCAAATTTCTACTGCCCTTAAACCATCTCTTACAGCATTTCCAGCATAAATTTTAAGCATTACCACCTAGCTTTACTTCCAGATTACCAGGTCCTAGAAGTCCAACCCTACATTTTATTCACTTTTTCCCATCCTCAATCTCTAGCATAGAGTAGAGCACATAGAATCCCCTCACAGATGCTAGCTCAACAGTGACTAAAATAGAAGACAGGATTATCATCTCATAAGATAAAAGTCACAACAGACAGAAAAGGCTCTCAAAAGTAACAGGCTAAACTGCAAAGTCTATTAACTAACATTTCAATCCAATCAATACCTTAATCAAAAGTACTTAAAATGTGTTACAGTGAAGAGATAGAGAAAATAGACTAACAGTCAGCACACTGGAACTGACTTGGAAACATGGGGACTAGCCATGGAAACAGGATGACTAAAACCACATTCGATATCCATTGAATGCTGATGGCCTTCCCTACCAGAAAGAGGCACTCAAATGAGCCTTTGATGTAGTTTCCACAGAAAGCCACCAACATGATTAAAGGGTTAGAAAATGAGATTTATGGGCCATGGCCAGAGGAACAGAGACAACTTCGCCTAGACAAGAGAAAAGGCCGAAAAGTGACTTAATAACCGTTTCAGTCATTGTTATTACACAGACGACAGTAACCAGATGGTCTCCATTTCCACCAAAGAAAGAATATTGAAAAGTACTTACGCTGTAACAACAACAAAAAAAGTTTTCTAGTTTTAACAAAGAACTTGACAGTTAAGAACTGAAATACAGTGAAACAGACCCAGGAATGTGGAGTGTGGCATTTCTGAACCCCTTTATTAGGCTGGAAAGCAGCAAAAGAGAAGAGTGTGTTCAGGCAGTTCTTTGTTGAGAGCACATTCTCAACTGGCTACTCCTCAAAACATGTTAACAAACAACCATAAAAATGAAAAAGATATGAACACTGAAGCACAGCACCCTCTGGTGTACATAACTGTCCTACAATCAAGGAACATTCTTGAAATTGTACGTCTCAAAATCTGTGATACAAACTATGACAAAACTTAGACAAATGTACAAAGTTACTAATAGGATCCATTTATCACTGTATCTTCCATTATCAAGCACTAACTATGTACTTCCTTGGGAAGTAGGAAGTACAACAAAGGCAACCTCAACTCCCAAACTTAGTAAAAACTGATTTCACCCCATCATCTTTTGAATGCTGCATTAAAAGACTTTGATACATCAGTGGTACCAAAGTTGGCACATGAACATTCCAAATGTTGAGGTCTGATAATACCATCTGCCAAATAATATGACTTTGCCAGCATTTTGAAGTATATTTATCACATACAAAAGTAATGAAACTACATTCCCCTGTTCTGCTGGATATATAACCCAGTCCTTCCTTACTACTTTCTGTGTGCTACCACAATCTTCCCCAAAACATATGATAATGTCTATTACATAAATACCCTACAACCTTGGATCATTTTCTGCCTTAGTTAGGGTTTTTATTGCTGTGATAAAACACCACGTCCAAAATCAATTTGGGAAGGAAAGGGTTTATGCCATTTTACACTTCCAGGTAACAGTCCATCACTAATAGAAGTCAGGGCAAGAACTCAAACAAGGTAGGAACCAAAGCAGAAGCTATGGAGGAGTGCTGCTTACTAGCTTGCTCCTCATGGATTGCTCAGACAGCTTTCTTAAGTCATCCAGGACCTGCCTAAGGGTGGCACTGCCCACAGTGGGCTGGGCCCTCCCACACCAATCGCTAAGAAAATGCCTGATTTGTCTATAGGCCAATCATATAGAAGTATTTTTCTCAACCAAGAGTCCCCCTTCCCAAATGACTCTAGATTCTATCAAACTGACATAAAACAAAACAACTGACTACTTCCTGCATCACAAATACCAATAGGTTATGTTTACATCTTCCTGAGCTATACACTCCAAAACTTTTCCCATATCTTTAAATTATTTTTAAGTACAAGAAACATTCAGCCAGCTCAAAATTCCCCCAAATAAGCCAAGAACCTTCTGCAAACTTCGGGAAGTGGTGTATATCTGTAATGCTAGCAACTGGGAGACTGAGGCTAAAGAATCATCAGTTCAAGGTCACTCTGGTATACGTAGACTCTCAAGATGAACGAGAACTTAAAACTATTTTTTTTATTTTTTTATTTATTTATTTTTTTTATTTTTTTATTTTTTTTTTTTTTTTTGGTTTTTCGAGACAGGGTTTCCCTGTAGTTTCTAGAGCCTGTCCTGGAGCTAGCTCTTGTAGACCAGGCTGGCCTCGAACTCAGAGATCCGCCTGCCTCTGCCTCCCGAGTGCTGAAAACTATTTTTTTTAAAATGCTTATTTTTATTTTATGTGTTTGAGGTTTTTTTTTTGTCTGCATGTATGTATGTGACCACATTCATGCCTGGTACCCATGGAAGCCAGAAGAGAGTGTTGGATCCCCTGAAATTGGAGTTACAGAAGGTTGTTAGGAGCCATGTCTGTGTTGGGAATTGAACCCAGATCTTCTGGAAGAGCAGTAAGTACTAGTAACTGCTAAGCCATCTCTCCAGCTCCTAAAAAAGAATCTCTTACAGTCCTCTCCATATCTTTAGTCATCTTGGTATCAGATAGGAAGTTCATTTTCATGATATACACACTTCTTTCATGTGACTCACCTTACCAAGAAGATGATATGTCCTAAATGACATAGTCACAGTTTTGTGAGGGAGACAGACAGATGCAGGTCAAAACAGAAGCTCATAGTTCTAATGGAAAAGGCTAATGGAAAAGGAAAAGGAAAAAGCAATGGAAATACTAGAGAACAATTAGCAAGGTGTTCCTCAGGACATCAGGCAGAGTTCACATCTTAAGAGAACAAGCTCAAATGAATGACAAGGAGTTATACAGGCAGGAGAGAGCAATATGTTTTATTTTAGGTGTAAAATCACCAAGGTTTAAAAACAGCTACTCACCTTTGGGAGAATGGAACCATGCAACACACTTTGCCCTATCCAGCCATCTCCTGGGAGGGGACATAAAAAAAAGACCTGGAAAATATGAACTTGCAAGTAGCACAACATATGCCTAAGAGACAAGTAATGTAACAACCATGACCTAGTCAGGCTCTGGTTCCACAGCAGCAAGCCAGGCAGGGATAGAGAATAGCTACAAGCACACAGTGTGGCTAGGGAGGAATTTCTCTAACATACTTCTCAGTGCCCTTCTGTGGCCCAACCAGCAGCCTCATTCCAGGCCTGTCCTCCGTTTCTGTTGCACTGACAACCCTGCCTCTGACTTTCCAGTATAAACTTCCTCCCCAACAAGATTTGCATGAAGTTTTATGCCTCCATTACACTATACATATGGAGTTCAAGCAAAGCTTGAAGGCTAAGCTAAGCCATAGCTGACACATGTGACTAGGGTTTCAGGAGCACCTGTGAACCAGACACCACCCTCTGTCTAGTTGGCCTGCTTTGCTCTTTCTCAGAAGCATCTATCCTGCTTTTGGCTAAAATTTTTCCTAGCCCTCTATTTTATATTCATAAGCTATCTTCCACCATCCAAGTGAAGAGAAGGGACAGATACTACTCTCTTCAGTTCAGAATGACCTAGTTAAAGGGAAAAACACCAAGCCAAAGAGGTTAGCAGGGAAGTGTCTTCTTGAGCACTCAAAAGAATGTGAGAGTCCTACCTCCTGAGAGAAAAAAGAAACCCAACTCAATTACTGTAAAAATAGGTCACTCACTACTTGAATAGATGGCAGCAAGCCCATTTTGTTTCTGACTCCAATGTCAAAAGAAAGGGACTGCCCAGTCTTAGAATAAGTGTTCCATGACCAGCTGGCCACCTTGGCCTGGCCTTCCAGTTGGCATTCTAGAAGCAGCACACAGGCCAGGACAGTGTGGAGCTCAGCAAGCCTTTGTCACTGCTGACATGAAATAGCAGAGTTGATAAGGTTTTTCTATTTTGTTTTGAACAAGCTGAGAAAGAGTTCAAGGCTGTCTTGTAAGTCTTTCCTCAAACTTAGCAGTACTTTATTAATAGGGATACAATGAAAAGAGTTCAACTAGATCACTTCTTGTGTGTCCAGGCAGCCTTGGCTGGTAAGGCATCAAAATTTGGGCTCTGTGGAGGAAAAAAGCTATTTTGCACAAAGGGTGGGGGAGCAAAGAATTACTGATGGAGAATACTAAATATTGGTAGAACAGTAAATAATGACTTTTTTGGTAAAAACTTACATAATGCTATTAACTTTTGTTCTCTGTGAAAAGCACATAATAAAAAACTAAGTTTGGTAAGTTTACCTAAGTTTATATTTAATCGGTCAAACAACAAGTAAAGTCAAGTGTTATCACCTGTAATACCACCTCTTGGGAGACCAAGAGTAAAATCTTGTTTCATAATAAAACAAAAAAAATCAAACTTTAAAATCATCAAAATATATAGGCAAGTCATTAATTTGCAGAAATGTGTTCTCACAAACAATTTGTGCCTTGCAAAAGTGGAATCCTTCAAGTCCCCAGGCTCCTTTTTCATGATTATAGTCACTGACATGTTAAAAATTGAAGATTATATATCTACCAAACACCATATGGATTCTAAGTCACAAGCAAGAAGGCCAGTTTAAGATGGCTCACAAATAAGGGAGGGTTCTGGAACACATATGGAAGAAAGTTCAGTGTTGGGTGGCTTCAGTTTGATTTAGAAATTTTGTGATAAAGACGAAGGCTTCTATTTTGTTAATCATATCCTAAGGGTAGCTTCCCTAATCACGGCTAACAAACAACTGTCCCAGGCTTCAAGTCCCCCAACATCTAGGTCAGAAGAAAGGCTGGTTTCGGGGGTAGACCTCTTATAAGACTGAGGAGTGGTTTTTTTCCCCCAAACTCCTTAGCAAACTTTCTGAATTTCTGGATCATATCCAGCCCTGAAATCTCCTTCTGGCACTAGTGCTACTGGGTTCACCTGGAGTAACATGTAGGGTGACATGATTTAATTAAGTAATCAAGACCCAAGGCATGAATCTTGGAGTGAGACCAATCCTTTTCTTATGCAGTCTTGCAGCTGCAGAGAGTGGAGAGGTAGGAGGGATGTACTCTTCACCTGGTACATAATTTGATCCTCAGAGTCCTAATAATGAAAGAAATATATATACTTTGAGTGGTACTATTTTCATTATTTAATAAATATTTATGTCTGCACAGAGGCAGTTCCTTCTGGGGGACACTCAAATAGAAGCAGTCCCTGGAGCTGTGTAAGAGAAAACAAGCAAAGGTACAGTGAAATGGATGCAATGGCCATGCTTACATTGCTCTCTAGGTAATGTAGGGTAGAGAACAGACAGTAGGCTGTTATCAAGTGATGCTGTTTCAGTAGATGGCTCAAGTGATGTGGTCCAGATGCTTCCCTTCAAATGATCTCACTTAGAACCTGTAAGGTAAGGCTTGGCCTATCTTAGACTCCCTCTTAAGAATAAGATTTTTGAAAATAGACTCAAACACTAAAAACACAACCTCAATTGTTTCAAACTATTGTTATTTCAGACAATCCTTTCCATGGGTACTTCTGTGTAAATATATGTATTTGTCACTTATTTCAAATAAAAAGTTTTAGGGTTACTGGATATTTAGCTCAATGCCAAGATATATGGTAGATTCAGGAAGAATTCAAAGCTAACAAAGTATCTGTCTTTAAGCAGAACAACTACTAAACAAAATCACTGTATGCCCTCACCAACTTCCTTATATTTGTTTTCTCATTTGACTTGAGCCTTACAATAATGCCAGGAATTAAATATCAACATAACTTTACATAATGGGATGCTAAGGCTTCAACAGCTAAGTAACTTAGGTTGCTGGTACTCAAAACCAGGTATCCCAGATTACAAAGCTTACATGTACTTCTGACAAGAAGAGAAAAACAAATATCCTATAATAATAAATAGTACAAGAAAGTATATTTCAGTACAGAAGTAAGTCCTGAGATATAGCATCTATTCTGGGAAGTCAAAGAAGCAAATAGGGTGAGGAGGTACTCCATGTGTTTCTAGTAGCCATGTGACCCCTGTTGATGCTAATGCCTAACCATCAGGCACATCTGTCTCTAAACTCTGACCCTAAAAAAAGATACTGATAAAGTTGAAGATAAATATTTCATATGCTTTAAGGCATTTTCAAAGTTCTTTTTAAAGAATCAGCTCTTCCTCTCATATGCACAGACTTCCTCTCTGTTCTAAAGATATACCCACCCCCAATGGGGTTAACTTTGAAATTCTCTGAATAAATGCTAGATGGGATTTAAATGTTTATATGATTGTTACAGCCCTTTTCCTAAGAGTATATGAAAATGGTGTTTGACTATGTTATCCATTGTTACTAGCCTGCTAATGCTACAGAAAAAAGTAATTTATTATAATATTTGTCTGGATAAAAGGCAATCCCATCCATGGAGGTGGGAGGACCTTGGACTTCCCACAGGGCAAGGAACCCTTACTGCTCTTCGGACAGGAGAGGGAGGGGAAGTGGAGGAGGCAGAAATTTTTAATAATAATAATAATAATAAAAGGCAATCCCATCCCAGTCTATAACCTGTGTCTCTCTCATGCCTCAGCAATTTCACAAAACAACTGACTTTGGTCTAACTTCAGGTCAATGCAGACCTCCTAACCTTCAGGATGTGTTTCTAGTGTCTTAGTAGTCCAAGAAAGGAAAACTGTTTCTACAAGAAATGGCAAGCTGAGTGTAGTGGCTTAAGCTACTAACACTCAGGAGGCAGTATACTGCTAGATGCTTGAGACCACCCTGGGCTGCGTAAGATTCTGTCATAGAACAAAACATTAGTCACATAGAGGTGGGTGTCCCATGCTTCCATGGAGTAAGGAAAAGCACTAACATTTTGTTTTAATTGTTCATCTATTTATTTTATATCACAGATGCAGCCTTCCCCTATCCTCCCCTCCCAGTCCTTATCTCCCATTCCCACCCCACCTACCAATCCCCTCCTCTTCCATCTCCATCAACACTAACACTTTTTAGTATTTCTATAGCAAAGGGGATCATGTTCATTAGGTTGACTATTTGGTAGCTACCTGTACTCAAGGTCACTACTACTAGACAATAACAACAGTGACATTTTCTGTGTCTGTTAATTATCTACTATCTGGAACCATGGCTTCATTTTCCAGTTCTATAACACATTTGAATGTGATAGGCTCATTGCTAATGTCTTTTCATAGTCTCAAACAATCTCAGGAAGCCAATATTGTTACTGTCTTCCTATGTGGAATCTAAAGGTCAAGGCAGGTATGAGCTATGAATCCTTTGCTCTTTCCTCAATGTGCCCCCTTACTCTTCTAATGCCAAGGTTTGGGCCCTTGGATTATTTTTGTTTTTTTATATATATAAACATTATATAACAACAGCATATTGGATTTGGTGGACAATAATCCACATTCCAATCAAACTATTATTCTGCTCTCAAAAAAACAAGTCCTTGTGAGGGGCTATCAAAGCAACAGTGAGAAGGGCTGCAATAAGTGGACAAGGCAGGTAGAAACCTAAGAGAGGACTGGATAAGGAATGAAGGAAGACTTAAAGGAGGTGAGGCCATCCAGGGAAAGGAGCAGCCATTGAGGTTAGAAATTTCCTTAATGAGACAGAGGCAGGCAGGATGAAACAAGAAACTCCGAGTCAGAGCTTCTCAACCGTGTTACTAATGAAAATTAGCAACAGGAAGCTCTACATCTGGAAGTAGGGTGCTTTACTGTACACTATAGTGTATGTCATCACATCCCTGACCTCTACCCATTAGAAACCAGTAGCTTCCCATAATCTCCAGGTAGTTACAACCAATCAAGGTTTGAGACCCTCCCAAATGCCCCGAGAACATGATTATTTCTTTAGGAAAAGATGTATCAGATAAGGGGTGGCCGAATGGGGGTGGTCTGGGCAGGTGAAGAGTAAGGAGAGGCCTAGAGCTAGAAGAAGGGCAAATAAATGCTGCTGCAAGAGTTCTCCCTCCCCACGGGCCTCTGACAATATGGAAGCACACAGAGCCTCAGGAAGAACTCAATATATACCTACTCAAGGTGACTCTAGAACTAGGCAGCCTGGCAAAATCAAATCCTCTCTTTTGTCTTTTGAGTAAAGGGATATAAGAAAAGAAGACATGGTAATGCCGCAGGAGAGTCAAGAGCATGGGACTCGTACACCTATTTGGGAAATTTGAAGGTACCAGGATTAGGATTATTGACCTAGGATATACTTATGAGAGTGATCCACTCTTATCTTTTCAGGCTAGCTCCTTTCTTCATCTCTTGTCCTTAGCCCAGAAACAGCAGAAAAGGAGTGTGGATACATACTCCTGGGAGGCAGAAAGGAAAAAGGAAGAAGAAGGAGAAGATGAGAGAATTCTGAGGTACTAAATATATAATGATGGAGTTCGTGAATGGGACTTTATTTCTCAGCAAAAAGAAAAAAGGCAGAACTGGGACAAAAGTTGAGAAAAGGTAAATGGAGGAGAAATGAACATTTGCAAATACTCACCAAGTAGTAATATGGGGGAAGGCACATTACATGAGTCACTACAACTAGTGTTGACACTATCACTTAATACCCAAACATGGAACAGACATTAACAGGTTTTCATCGCAGAAGTACAAAGCAGCAAATGTGCAAATTAAGGGACCGCATAGTATGACCAGTCTCCCAAGCTTGTTTACTGGGTTTCTCTTTGCTGTGTCTTTTCACTCCAGTACATCACAAGCCTTTTGTGCCACATGAACTGGCACTGCTTATGTACAGGTCTGTGAGCTGCAGTGAACGAGAGTGTCAGGCTGCAGTTGGAGTTCCTTGTTTCCAGTGTTCTCTTATGCACCAAGCCTCACAGCTATCGAGAAAGCAAAGGAGAATTAACACTGAGGTAGACAAAGGACCAAGGAGGCCCAGCTGTCTGAATTTACAGCAGTACTAATGAGCACTTGCTTACATAACTGCCTCTCCCGCTATGCTCATCGGCCACTAGAGGAAAGCAGAGTTGGCTTTCCACTCCTGAGCTATATATAATCCAGACTTTGAACAGGAGACTATGCTACAGCTACAGCTCTGCCACATTAAATATTAAAATTTCCCCTAAAGACCCAACATTTTTACCAGTGACGCCACACAATAATACAGGCTGAGTACTGAGATACCGAAGTTTAGATACCTTACCCACATTTTTATCCTGACAACATTCATTATCTCTTGCTTCACTGTGAGAAACAAGCAAAAGAAATTGGGAAGGGGAATGCTGGGAAGACAGTTGGCATAAGCACAGCCTTGATGCTAGAACTGAGAGTCTCCAGTCCCAAATGGCTGTACTTCACATGGAATAGTTAACTAGTTTCAAGGAAACCAGGTTTGCTTTTGCTTCTTTACTGTCTATCTCCTAGGATCTAACCCTGGAATCTATGTCATCATGATTGAAGGACTAATGAAGCAAAAAGAAAACTACTTATTTGTCTTGGGGCTGACAAAAGCTGAGCTCTACAGAATAATCCCCCCTTTTAAGATACAGTTACCTGGAAACTGTTTTTCTGAACCCTCTTAGAGCATGTATTTATTTATTAAACAGTGATCCCATACCCTTTCTATTCATGTTAGTCTTAAATGGTTCTTCAGTTTCTGAAGGCCAAAGTGCGTTGTTTTCATAAATTGTTACACATACTCTGAACATTAAAACTTACATATTTTAGGGCTGGTGAGATGGTTTAGTGGGTAAGGGTGTTTGCCACCAAGTCTGATGACCTGAGTTTGATAACCAAACACACATGGTGGAAGGAGAAAACCAATTGGACAGTGGCCTGCTAACCTGCACACTCACTGTGACACACATGCTCATATACAAAGCAAAATAAAATATAAAATTCATTCTATCAGTAACATTCATGTTTTGTCAGTTTGATTGGGCCTTTCCCCAAAGCAATTCTTACACAAGGGTGAAATTTCAAGAAATAAAATCATGCTGTTTTATATTATAATATTTAAGAATAAAAAAGCAGATAATCTAAATGTTCCTTGTATTAGCATTAATGCTAGCATCTAAGTATTACTAGATGACTATTTATAGGTGCAAACTCTCAGAAAGAATGTATACAAGCTGGACATTTTGAAGCAAGCCTGTAAGTACAGCAATGGGGAAGCAGAAGCAGAGGCAAGAGAAATCACTGAAAGTCTGGGGTCAGCATGGTCAACATATGAAGTTCCAGGTTAGCCAAGACCATAGCTCTGTCTCAAATATATATATATATATATATATATATATATATATATATATATATATATATATATATAGAGAGAGAGAGAGAGAGAGAGAGAGAGAGAGAGAGAGAGAGAGAGACTTGTTCAACAATGGGCTGCTCAGCTGTACCTAGTCCCATCCAAGAGTGGGCATGCCACTATATTTAGAGTCAGATAAAACTGAGTTCCAACTCTGACTCGGCTGCTTCCTCATACAGGCCACTTGGGTTTGGGGGAAGTATTGAAACTCCCCAATCCCAGTTTTCATTGGTACAATATCTAAGTGTAAACATTATATAGTTCACTACATTAGACATGACAGTGTATGTGAGTCACTGACAGCATGTTGTTAGCCCAGGAGACTTCCTGTCTGTTTCCTCCCTGTACTCCTTCTCCACCAAGATCAGTCCTAAGCAATGTCCTCTTGCTCTTGTTTGCTGCAGAGACTTCAGTGATCTACACTACCTGCCCTGTCCTCCCCATGAAGTTCTTTATGTCACAACCATATCTGCCTTCCCAGAATGTAGATCAATGTCTCTAGTGACTCCATGCAGGAATCATTTCAGCCTGGCATCATGGTCTTTACTTAGTTTGGTCCAACCTAACATTTCTAGTCTAGTAAGCGCAAACCTACTTTTTCTCACCCAATTCTGCCCCAAATCAATCTCCAACTTCTGGCATTTCACAGCTCTACTGCCTATAGGAGAAAATCTAGGTTGTCTCCAGCCATGACAGTGATGCATAGTGCACAGTCCCTAGCCATTCCCAGCTTCACCTCCTTCCCTACTTCATCAGAATTCTACTAGTACCCAATCCCAGATTGTGTCATTACTCCCAAACTTTAAATCCACTCCTATTTGACCAGAAACTTTTTTAAAGGAAGAAAACTTCTTGAGTACACTCCAGGGAACAACAGGCTCAACAGGCTAGGCAGTAACCAGAGCTGCTCCAGAACCTTCCCATTGGCCATCTGGCAAACTCCTAAACAGTCTCCAAACCTTATTCAAATGTCCTTATTTCTATCGTTCACTATGTGAAATACTGGGATTTGTGTGTTTTCTGTTACCACCACACCTACCTCACAGTTGTGTAAGCATGTTTCATGTTTTCTTCTAATTCACTGGCTGCCATCAATGTCTTCTCTAAAGGATGGGCTAGCATTCAGCCTTGCAAGATGTAGTCAGTCATGGAATGTCTGTATGCTAAGCAGAAGTTGCTCCCACCCTGACAGGCAGATCAGATGAAATGTAGGGGAACATGCCATACACAGTCTGAGGGGAGAGTGGAACAGCAAAAGAGAATTCCACTATACTCCTGTTTAAATAGTTAGAATGTTTTGTTCACCAGAGCACAGGAAGAAAATCCTTTTCATGTAGTAGTCCCAACTCACTCTAGAAAGTCAATTACATTTACATAAAATTAGTAAAGCTCAAAAGCATGTTTCTCTCCCCAAAACCTCATTCTTTTATGAGTCCTTTGCTCTGTGGAATGAACATGGTCCTGCCGATGCCAGTTTATGGCTGTGTTTTTCTGCTCACTGAACTGGCTCATTCCTTCAAGAGAACAAACTGTTCTGCGCTGAAGCAGGAATTGGCTGGGTTCTAACAAAAAGATCTCCCCCCCCCCCCCCAGTGTTTTTGCAAAAGACCCAAGTCAATTTATAGCCAAGTAACAAAAGGTCAGAAAGGTTAGTTAAGCAACGGGCGTAATTCCTGTGTGTCACAGCCAATAAAGGAAATGGGTGGGAATAAATAGTATGCAATTTTAACCCGAAATCGTTTGTACAAAACTACTATTGTAAACTACATAAAATGGTTCCTGACTTCCAATGTTAGTAATTTCAGATTTTTCAAAGGCGCATTTACAGTGGAAGAACTGAGATGACCTCAAATCCCTCATTTGAAAGAAAAGAATGTAAAAAACACATTTATAACAAATGTTTTCAGTGCATAAATTTAAATGTACATAAAAAATTAAATATCTTACAGTTAACTGATGGATACAATTTGCATGGTTGAAATTAAAATAAAATTCCTGTCAAAAGGGAGATGACAAGGGGAGCAGAGAAAAATGTAGAGCTCAATAAAAATCAATAAAAAAAACCCTGCACATCCCAAAAAAAAGGGAGATGGCATTGATCAAAAAGCTAAGAAAAGCCCCTACAAAACTAACAGTTTATCTGTCTTAACTTTCAACTCTCACATGTATTATTCATCAAGAGTAAGAACAAGGAAGGGCTGCTTTTAAGGCAGACATGAAAAACACAAACAGCCAAGCAAGGGGAAGACAGATGATAAAAAGTCTTCCATGGGCCTGTGGAATAAGAAATCTTTTCAGACCCTGAGGCTACTGCAAAGCCTCTCCAAGAAGCCCCCTGCCCACTTTATGAAACTTAAAATTGTAACCATTCAAAATAATCATATTATCCAAAAGGTGAATGGCCAAAGAGAACAGTGTCATGAGTTAGACAACACGGATAAGCCCACGAGCTCACATCTTACCTACCTCCTCTACAGTACAATGGGAGCAACACAAGAGTCAATCGAAGGAAGTTGAAAAGACAGAGGAAGGAAGGTGAATGGCTAAAAACCCAGAAACAACACACAGCTGTTCAAGTTATGAGAACCCTCCATCATACAACAGAAAAAGGTGGCAGGCTCAAAGTTTCCCAATCTCCAACCTAGCAACAGAAGGCAGCCTAAGACTAAATGAGAGCTCTACTGACAATGCCAAGCCAACACCAACTAGCAGGATACTTCAGGACCAGCTGACAATAAATCAGTCTAGGGAAATACCCTCAGCTTCTCTACAGGGTCCCCCAAAAGTACCCTTCATCCCAGTGGGACAGAAACCCTCTCCTCTCCTACATACAGGCACCTGGCAGCATGGCCTTGGGAAACTTCTTACTTAAGATGCCCCAAGCAACACCACAGGAGCTACACCACAGGAGCTAAGCAAACCAAAGAGTTTGCAATCCATTGGGACTGCTCAACCTAAACAGGGTGACTTAACAGCAGACGTAAATAGGACTCAGATTCTCCCAATGTTATAGAAAAACTGTTCAAAACAGTGAAAAATCAGTGGTCATAACCAAAACCAGGAAAATCACAACCTGAATGCGAAAATATGATCAACTGATACCAAAGCAGCCATTAGAAAAACATCTCAGCATGCAATTATAAGGGCTCCTTCTCTTTCTGACAAGACCTCACACAAGTTGTTTTCTGGGCTCCATTTATGTGCCATGGCATGCAAAGCTCTCCCTTTAAATAAACACAGGATATAAAAACCTCACTATAAACAAACACTGACTTCTACTTCATGATATGCACAGAAATACTCAGGGGAGGGGATGAATCAAAAACACAATGGTTAAATGGTTGAAAAAAAACGGGGTGAGAAGTACATAAGAAGAAATAATAACAGGTGAGATACAGCAGTAGATACATGGTTTCTCACCATTATATTCTTTTTACAATGAGTTTGAAAGTTTTAACAGTAAGATGTTAGAAAAAGATCATACTGAAAAATATGGAAGGTGCTCAATACACCTTACTTTACCTCTTATAGCTTTTCCTATAGCTTTCATGCATTTAATCATTCATCTATTAAATCATACTAGGCCATACTAGAACAATGCCTAGCACAATGTTGCTCAACTCCAACCCCTTTGAACTTCAGTTTCCTCACCTACAGAATGACTGTATGTACCTCATGGTGAGAATGGGTGAGGTAATATATAACACAACCCAGCCTAGCACATAAGCAATATTCCATAAACACTAGCTGTTGGCATGTGTCACACAGTGGAGATCATGGGCACTACCACACACATTCCAAGTAGTGCTTAAAAGATCTGTATCCCAACTTCGTACCTGGCTTCCAAATCCAACCGTTTTGTGGCTTTGGGCAAAATCTTTAACCTTTCTGTGCCTCATTTCCTCATCTGTGAAACAAGAGTATGTGCTACTCTCACAGCATTATTATGATAAACAATAATAAATGTGAAGTGTTTAGGTGATGGCTAGAATGCTAAGCACTGATGTTAAGAAAGTCTGGGCACCAGAGGACAGAAAGATAAATTGTAAACATCTCAGTCATGTCAGGATAGGAGATGGCCATGTTGGTTAGTCATGGTTTTACCTGTCAGCCTATGGTGTGTGCTCCAGGAGAGGCACTACACTAGGTTTGGAAAAACCAAGGGAGAGGCATATGGGGTAAAGAAGGCCAGAGTCAGGAATGGTGGCACACATCTGTAATCCTAACACTTCAGAAGTAGAAGCATGAGTTCAAGGTCAGCCTAGGCTATACAGTGAGTTTGAGGCCAAAGATGGTTACATAAAACTATGCTTTAAAAAACCCCAAAGATGAAAGAGCCAAAGAAGACTTCACAGGGAGGACGGTGACTGGTGAACCAGGACTTGCAGGGTAGCATGACAATGGCTGTTAGAACCTCACAAGCCAAGGCGGGCTATCAGATTCACTGCTGAGAAGAGGAGTGGGTCAAAGCTCAACTGATAAACTGATGAGCTTTGCCCTGAAAAACTAACTGGAAAGAACAACCATTCATTCAAACACTCTGATGTGGGATTTCCCTCTGTATTCTGTGATTACGATTAATGAATGCTTTGGACCTATAGCCGGGCAGAACTTAGGTAGGCAGGGAAGATGGACCTGAATGCTGGGAGAAAGGAGGCGGAGTCAGAGAGAAGCCATGTAACCCCACCAGAGCCAGATGGAACTTTAGCCAGTAAGTCACAGCCACGTGTCGATACACAGGTTAATATAAGTGGGTTTAATTAATATGTAAGAGTTAGCCATTAAGAAGCTAGAGCTAACGGGCCAAGCAGTGATTTAATTAATACAGTTTCTGTGTGATTATTTCAGGGGTCTGGGTGGCCAGGAAACGAACAAGCAGCCAAGCAGCCTCCTTCAACAACACTTCACGGAACTGCAAACTATGTCAACTAGTAATGGATTCTTGATTTTTCTTCCTGCTTCAGCTTCTAAAGTGTGGAGTGCTGGGATTACAGAATGGGTCTTCATGCCTGGCACTGACTGTATCCTTGATTTAGAAAAAGAAACAATTTGTAACATCCATGTTTTATAATTCAAGATATGAGGACATAGCTTTACTAGATGAAAAGGTCCAGAAGACTCCAACAGAAGGGCCCAGGAAGAGGCTATTAGTGCTGTGAATCGGGTTGGCAGTGCTACTCTAGTTGGCTCACTGCTTTGAGTGAGGTCACAGCGAGATTGAATCTAGGAAGACAGAAATGTCCACACAACAACAGGGAGAAGCTGGCTCCCTCTGGATGCTGTCAGCTGGCCACATTGCCTCTTAGAGCTTGCTGGACCTTAGTAAACACATTTTGATTGTCATATGCACTGAGGAAATCCACTAATATCTTTAACATCATAGTCTGAAGGGAGCAGTCAGGATAAGGGCTAGTTTTATGATCAAAGGACTAAATGCTGCTGCAAAATTATATAACTCAGACTATACATGAAAGGATCTTTCCAACGTTCCTAGAAGGAAGTTAAAACAATAGTTCATTTTAGCATTAAATAGAAAACACATTTACAGCCATCCAAGGCACTTCTAAGGAAGGCAGATGAGCTGGCTGATGCAAGTAAGGAGGAACAGTTTCATTGCTTGTGAACCCCATGAGGACAGGACTATGACGAGCTTACTTGCTGCTGTATTAACAGTACCTAACACAGTGCCTGGTACTGCTCACAAAACACCAATTCAACCAAGTATGTCTAATTCAGCTTTGATAAGTCCAGATTCTTTTCTTTTAGTTCAGCAAGAGATTAATCAACTCACAACTAGGTAGGGAAGAACTGGCTAAACACCAAGTAAACTCGGGGGAAACAAAGTAGACCCCTCAACTATGAGAGAAGATATGATTTCTTGGAGTCTTATTGTTATGTCACTTACCCAGAACCTCTGGGAAACAGAATTTCTGCTAGGCTGCTGCCCCAGAAACAAATTCAAAACACCTTAAGATCTTCAACCTGTATATCTAGTATGCTCAACTTCACACAAGCCAGAATGTCTGCCCTGGGTCTGACTTCTCTCTTCTCATGGATAAACCAGATGTTCTGATAGATCCCTCTCCTCCAAATCCAAGACTCCACACAGACTCCTAGGCTGCTCTCCCTCTAGACCATGGCGTAAATATTTTATAGACCCCTGGCTTTTCAGATTTTTCTATATATAGTGATTTAGTTTAGTTATTTCCCAACAGCAAAGGGGGGACTTCATAAGCTTCCAGAAGACAGTGTCTTGTCACTTCTGCATGGATGTTTTCAAGCAAACACAATATTCAGAGAATTCCATGAAGCTGAAAGAGATCTTGGGACTCATGGTTCTGTGTAAGTGTGGTTTGGAAATTTTTTCTATTAAGTGCATTATCTTATAATGACTAAGTTCATGATCATTTTGCTCTATAAAATATTCAGAGATATCTCTTATCAGCCTGGCTTTTCACTACTATACCCTTTAAAAGGGTCTAGAAAATGAGGTGTGTTAGAAAATGAGCCAAGAGGCAAGACCATGGAAAGTTACTGGTAGCATCTACTTAGTCACTGATAAGGATTCAATCCTAAACTTTCTTTCATATTCTTTAGCCAGTTTCTACTAAGAACCAAACAGGTCCTCTAACCTCATAATAGATTTTCACTTAAAAGATAAAGAAGACAGAGAAAGATACAGAACTTTTATTTTAAAAAAATTTTTACATAGGCTTTTTTTCTAAACTTTTTTGATCAAATTTTAGGCTTTTTGAAAAGTTACAACAATAGTTCCATTTCCATATATTCCTGATGTAGCCTCCCCAATGTTAGTATCTAATATAGTATAGTATAGTATATTTAACAGAGCCCAAACAATAATACTGGAATAATACTAAACCAAAACCATATTCAAAAGACACCAGCTTTTCCTGCCAATATCCTTTTTCTGTCCCAGACACCTCCTCAGAATCCCAAGATATTTCTCTTTAGTCTTCTAAAGTACTTGACAACTCCCCCATTTATTTTCTTGTCATCCATATTCTTGACACTTAAAAAACTTATCAGTTATTCTGTTGGCTATTTCCTTGATTTGGGTGCAGCTGCTTGTTTTCATATTGTTATACTGTTACAATTACACATTTTGGGCAACATCCATAGCAATGATATTGGGTTTGTCTTAGTGTCTATCATGGGGTAGATTATTTGACATATTACTGATAATCTGGCCTTGACCACTTGGTCAAGCTAATTTCTTCTCTATACACTTCCACCTTTCGTTATAGTACACATGTTGAGGTAGCTTATTTGAATCTATGAAAACTGCTAAAGGTATTTACAGGATGACAAGAAAATAAATGGGGACATTCCCAGTGTGCTCCCTGCCTTCTACTTGTGGGTTTGAGATGTGAGTTCTCAGTTGTTGCTGCTATCATGTCTTTGCTCCACCATCATGGGCTCTTAACCCTCTGAAACCATAAGCCCAAATAAACACTTTTTTTAATGAGTTGCTTTGGTCATTGTGTTTTATCAATGCAATAGAAAAGTAACAAAGACAACAACCATCTGGAATATTTTAAAAATTAAGCTAATAAAGTAAAAAGACTAATATAAGATCAACATACAAATTTTGTGGATAGTTAAAAATAGTAATTTTCTTGTCATTGTGAGAAAATAGTTGACATAAAGAACTTTTTAGTTCATTTATTTTGGCTTGAGTTTGAGAAAAAACAATTCATCATGGCAGCAGGAGTAAGAAGGGACTTTGTGTTCAGTCAGGAAGTAGAGAGAGAAATCCTGGTGCTCATCTCTCTTCCTCCTTCTCGCAAGACTTTTATTCACTTTAGAATCCCATTCCAAGGGACAGCACTACCTACACTCAGGGTGGACCTTCTATTTCCAGTTAGTCTGGAACTAAGGTTACACATCCACACCTCTTCACAGTGGTGCATTTCCTAGACACTTCCAAATCCAGTCAAGCTGACATGAAGATTAGCCCTCCCCAAAATGTTGTCTGCATATGAAATGCTAGAAGAGCATTTTTTTTTTAATTTGGAAGAGCTACCCTTCATACATACATACAACTTTGCATATATACTTGGAGAATAGAAATAATTTTATGGCTTATTTTTAAGGAACATCAGTTGAACACTGAGATAGGGCAAGTAAGGTCACACAGTAGACATCTACATCTCCAAACACTACATTTGGCCAAAGCTAAAAACTGTTCACTGCCAAACTCCTTAAAAATGTAAGAGAACATTACCTGGTAGCCTATTTTTCATTCATCAAAAAAGGATTCAATGGTCTATGAATTATATTGCTTATTTGTATGGACCAAATGACAATCAAGAAGAGTTACTCTCTCCTACTGTTTCCCCCTTAAAAAGCTAAATTAAGAGTGGTGTAGCACATGGCATACTACACATCATTGATTCTAAGCACTTTTTCCACAGTACCTCTTTTAACCCTTATCACAGCCTTGATGTGGGAGGGTCTTCTGTGTTGATTTCATTGGTTAATAAAGAAACTGCCTTGGCCCATTTGATAGGCCAGCCCTTAGGTGGGTGGAGTTGACAGAACAGAATGCTGGGAGAAAGAGGGAAGTGAGGCAATCACCATGCCTCTCCTCTCTGGGACAGACGCAATGGAGCCAGCCGCCAGGTCATACATGCTGAATCTTTCCCGGTAAGCCATCACCTTGTGGTGCTATACACCTTACTAAATATGGGTTAAAGCAAGATGTGAGAATTAGCTAATAAGAGGCTAAACTAATGGGCCAGGCAGTGTTTAAATGAATACAGTTTGTGTGTTGTTATTTCCAGGGCTAAACTAGCTATGCAGGAGCCGGGCGGGATGAAAAGCAGGCCTGCTCGCCTACTCACTACACAGCCTGTTGGTAGTCAATACTATTATTGTCTCCAAGTTAACAGGTGAGCAAACTGAGACACTCAGTAACTAATAACTTGCCTTTTGGTAATAGCCAAGATTTTAACCTGGGCAGCTTGGCTCTAGAGTCAGGCTCTTAGCACTACTACCTCCTGTTGTTAGAGAACTGTTTTCTAGAGGAAAGTCAAAATCAGTGAAACAAAGTTCTGGAGAAAACAGAATTGAACAAGTCTGAAATGGCAAAAGGACTTCAAGAGTAGAAAGAGCTAAAAGAAGAAACCAGAAGAAGCCCCCTGGGGCTTATATATAATTAGCAATCAAAAGAGTCACCACAGAATGTCTATAGCCTAGAAACACCTGAAAACACAATATAGAAATAAAACAAAACAAAGACTTTCAAGTAAACAAGTTAAATAATCAGATGGCACAAAAGGATCAGCCCCTTATTTTTATAGTATCTAAAGTCTAAAGACAAGACTATCTAAGAGATACAGACCTCAAAGGGTTTAAAAACCTGAACAAATCAGAACACCTCTCATATGTAAACAGAATACAGATGTCATATGTGAACAATCAACCATGAAGCCACAGTCTCCCAGACTCTGCCACCAAGCTGTTACCAGGGCCTCACTGAATCTAGGACAGGCTGGTTTGGGTGCTGTGTGGGAACTGAGCATGTAGGCATAGCTTTTAGTTTTCTGAGAACCCAGTAGCTTAGTGTGCCCTTTTCCTATTGTCTCTTAACCACTGCCCCTTGTAGGCAACCATCTCTTCCACACCATTTCTTTGCTTCTAGCAGAAAAGAAAAAAAAAGACTTAGCATTGCAATCCCACTAGCCCCTACCTTGCCCTAGAGCCTTAGTTTCCTGGCTCACAAAGAAGAGTAATAATTTCCATGCACAGGGCTCTTGAGGAGATCAAGAAAGCCATTCGAAGAGCCTTAGCCACTACATGCTGGACATTAAAGTGATCATTATGTTTTTATTTCCTACACACAGAGTTTGACCTTTTCCAAAAGCTTTTATTTTCTGCCTACATGTTAAAGGGGCTTACACCTACTGTTATGAAAGCACATTCTCCTAAAAGAAAATGAGGACCACACCTTATTTCCAGCCCCTGCTGGTCCATTTTAGCTTCTAGGTATTCCCGTAGACATGAGCAAGTTTGAAAATAAACCCTATTTTGTCTATGTCCAAATTTGTTTGTCCTCTCCTCATACATTCAATCCCAGTTGGTCAACAGTTCTACCATTGCCGCCTACAAAACTAATAAACAAAAAGTCTTTGATGACATCCTTTAATTCCCTACAGAGACACTAGTGTTTGTAGATTCTACCTCAAACAATCTATCTTCTCCATCCACACTGTGGGTTCCTTACACCAATAACCCTTGCCTCTCTTCTAGTGACAACCACAATTGCTTAGTTAATTTTCCTTCCTACAGTTAGCTTCACAGCTTCACTTTGTAAGAATGAACTCAAGCATGATTTCCCTCCTATGAGACTTCTGACAGCAGCCTTTAGGATACAGACCTAAACTTGGTGGGCAGGCACTGAGTGATTTACAACTGACTCAGTTTCCCTTTTGTCCAGTTTTAACACTACTCACTCTTCCAAGAACAAGGTGACACCCAGGTGTGCCTTCCCTTTTTCTCTGTCTCACAACACCACCACCAAAGCAACTCTCAGCTCACAGAATTTCTTTGCCCACAAACAAAACACTATTTCCTTCCCACTCCCTGTCTCAAATACATCTGACATATCACAACTTTTGCAACTGTTGTTAGGTTTGCACCGCATGCCACCACTTCAACTAGACAGATGATCTTGAAGACATGAGCAGAGCTACATTTCTCTTTGTTTCTCCTGCTCTCACTCAGTTGCCTAGAACTCTATCAGTTCTAGACAAAATCAGTAGTTATAAACTAAATGGATTCAAAATTTTTAAAAAATCATAGAACATCTAAATATCAGAAGAACTGATACACTTTAGAGACTAGATATAGGATGTAAAGGAAAAGAAAAAATATTTGTAGGCAAGAGAAAATACAGACAAGAATTAGAAAGATAAGATGCCAAAAAAATGGCGAGACTGAATTTCTGATATGGATGGAATGGTACATTCCTACTTCAGCTCTGATGAATGTACATAAAGATACAAACATTTTTTTAGCACTAGCAGAATTCGAAACATTGTTCACCCTTAAAATGGAAGTAAATAATATTCTATGAAAAAGAACTTATAGGGGCTGGAGAGATGGTTGAGTGGTTACGAGCACCGCCTGCTCACCTAAAGGCCCTGAATTCAGTTCCCAGCAACCACATAGTGGCTTACAACCATCTATGGTGGGATCTGGTACCCTCTTCTGGCCTGCAGGCATGCATGTAGGCAGAATACTGTATACACAATAAATAAAAATAGATCTTTTTAAAAAAAGAAAAAGAACTTATATTAAAATGAAGAAATATACTGGGTGGTAGTGTCACACACCTTTAATCCCAGCACTCGAGAGGCAGAGGCAGGCAGATCTCTGTGAGTTCGAGGCCAGCCTGGTCTACACAGAAAGTTCCAGGACAGACTCCAAAGCTACACAGAGAAACCCTGTCTCGAAAAAATCAAAAACAAAAAAAGGAGGAAGAGACAGATTCAGAAAACAGAGGAAAATGCAATAGCTACCCTAAAAACAGAAACCATAAATTCCTACATCAGACACAGATCTCCGAGAAAGGTTAACACAAAGGTGAAACCCAACAATATTCTGCTTGCAAGATAAAAATCTCTAAAATAACTAAAAAAGCCATTACTAGTCTCAAATGTTTTACATTGGTATGGATTTTTATATATTGATACAAATTTAAGGTTATTTTATTTTAACATACTGTATGTATGTATATTTTCTACTCTTATTAAGGTACTATGCCTATGTATCTCATTTTAAAATATAAAGTTCTAGTCCTTAAAGGCTGTTATTAAAAATGGTTTAAGATAATTAAAAAGCATAGGTTAGTAGCTAGTCATCTAAAACTATCAAATTTGTGCCATATTAGGTATGTTTTCAAGGTCAAACAGAGATATATTTTAGATAGGTAGATGGTCTTCAGACACTTCAAAGAACTACATAATATGGCAGTTAAGATGTTTTAATAAAAGTGTAAGACTTTTCATGACAGTGAGACATGTCTGCTTCTGGCAGCATCAATTTACTTCAAAAAAAGAATGACAGGCAACAAAGAACCTCAATATGGGGTTTATTTTCATTACTAACCACTGGGCAAGAAACTGCCCTTGCCTCAACTTCTGACAGTATGCTGTCCAAATTGGTCAAGTAGGACACAAAAGAAGGTGATTGCCAGACGTTGCCAAGACAAGGTAGGATAGTCCTTTGAAATTCCTGCTTCACAAAAAAGTCTGTCAGATATTCTAGACCTGTAGGCCAAAGACAGATGCCCCAGTGTTGCAGAGGAATCTTGGGTGACTGTTCCAGCAGTCAGATGTCTCTGTCATTTCTATAGTTTTGGAAGCTGCTTGCTCTAAACTTCCTGTTTATTCAGATAATATAACTTTTCTCTGGTCTTTGATGGGGTTGAAGACTAGACAGTTATAGCTACAGTTTTCCTTGTTACAAAATTCAGAAAAGAAACTCACAAAAGAGGTGTAAAGTGTATAAAGCTGAGAGACATAAACGCCTAAACTGTTTATCTAAGAAAATGTTTTGAGGTCTCAAAAGATAGTATGGGGTTGGTAATACATGTTAGCATAGGAAATGAATTAGGTACAAAACTTTGAACTTGCCAACATAGGATAGATAATGGAGTATTTTCTCTGAATTTGCCAAATGCAAATGTACTGAAGATTGTAAATGTAATCCTTACCTGATCATGTTATTTAGTGTATATAGTTTTACTATATTAAAGTTAAAACCTTTGCTTTTTATTTAGACAAAAAAGGGGGGAAATGGGATATTTGTACATTGTGAAGATGTGTTGCTGTGATTGGTGTAATAAAAAGCTGAATGGCCAATAGCTAGGCAGAGGTACAGGCAGGACTTTAGGGCAGAGAGAAAACTCTGAGAAAAAAGGCAGAGTTGCCAGTCAAATAAGGAGGAAGAAGGATGGGCAGAACAGAAATGAGGTAATGAGTCTTACAGAAGAATGTATATTTAAAAATATGTGTTAATTTAAGTTATAAAAGCTAGATAGGAACAAACCTAAGCTAAGGTCGAGCTTTTATAATTAATAAGTATTCATGTCGTTATTTGTGAGCTAGAAGTCTAAAGAAAAATCTGACTACAAACTAAGACACAAAAGAATTTCAAGGAACTTGAATAACATTTTTTTTGTTTTGTTCTTGCAACAGACTATTGTTTATGTAGCAAAGTCTATTCTCAAACTAGAAGTAAATCTCCTATCTTTCAATAGTGCTGGTTATTACAGATATGTTGTCATCATGCCCAGTTCTAAGAAACAACACCACTAGTTTGACAGGAGTCACTGTGGGAACTGTAGGAACTGCTGCCTCAGAGAGAATATGGCTAAGGAACAGCTTACTAAACTACATCATTTTCTATTTTTAAAAAATATTTCTCAGCCGGGCGGTGGTGGCGCACGCCTTTAATCCCAGCACTCGGGAGGCAGAGGCAGGCGGATCTCTATGAGTTCGAGACCAGCCTGGTCTACAAGAGCTAGTTCCAGGACAGGCTCCAAAGCCACAGAGAAACCCTGTCTCGAAAAACCAAAAAAAAAAAAAAAAAAAAAAAAATTTCTCCTTTTTTGTTTAGGTTGTTTCAAAGCAGGTATGGTACTAATCCTAATACTCCTTGGAAGTTAAGGCAGAATTTTACATTCTTTTTATTTTTTTAAATTTTTATTATTATTATTACAAATTTTTACCTCCTCCCCTCCTCCCATTTTCCTCCCCCTCCCCCCACTCCCTCTTCTCCTCCTTCTCCAGCCCAAAGAGTAGTCAGGGTTCCCCTGTGGGAAGTCCAAGGTCCTCCCCCCTCCATCCAGGTCTAGGAAGGTGAGCATCCAAACAGACTAGGTTCCCACAAAGCCAGTACATGGAGTAGAATCAAAACCCAGTGCCATTGTCCTTGACTTCTCAGTCAGCCCTCCACGTAAGCCACGTTCCTTCATCTGGCGATGGATGGAGATAAGAGACAGAGACCCACATTGGAGCACTGGGCTGAGTTCCCAAGGTCCAAATGAGGAGCAGAAGGAGAGAGAACATGAGCAAGGAAGTCAGGTCCATGAGGGGTGCGCCCACCCACTGTGACGGTGGGGCCAATCTAATGGGGGGAACTCACCAAGGCCAGCTGGACTGGGTCTGGTGGAGCATGAGAATTTTACATTCAAGGGCATCATGAACTTTATAGCAAAACTCTGACTAAAGAAAAAAAACCAATAAAGTTTAATATACTTTCTTTTTTGTTGATATTATTTGTTGTTTTTTCTAGACAGGATTTCTCTGTGTACTCTTGCTGTTCTGGAACTCACTTTGTAGATCAGACTGGCCTCAAACTCTGAAATCTGCCTTCATCTGCCTCCTGAGTGCTGGGATTAAAGGTGTGAACCACCACCCAGGAAAAGTTTAATATCTCAATTAGGAATATCTGTGAATAAACTAAAAGTGATAAAAAGAGATTCTCTCCATGCATTGTTAAGTGTGCGTTAAAATCAAATACCTGTGTCCTGCTGCTGTGCCTCTGTCCCCAACTCCTGCAGACTTCTACTGACCAGGTGCAGACCACATGAGTCAGAAGGACTGGTACAGCCCATGACAGTCCAAAACACAGGTGCAGGCCAGGCAAGCTAGAAAAACAGATAGGTAAACTCAGGCAGAGACTCCCTGCTAGACCACCATATCCCACCCATCCCCCAACTCAGGCTGTACCCCTGCTGCACCAAAGGACAAAAGTTCAGCCACCAACTTAGACAGAGATTCCCTACCTGATGAGAGGTCATGTTGGCTGCCAGAAATCCAGGCCACAAAGACCAGAAGGCCAAAGGGGAAACAAAAACCAAGGAACAAAACACCCACCCAACAAACACAAACTCAGAAATCAACTATACCACAATCATTCCAAACCCAGATGCCTAAATGCCAGTGCAAGAACACAATCAACAACAGAAAGGGTAATATGGCACCACCAGAGCATATTACAGCTACGACAGCAAGACCTAAATATTCCAATGCAACTGAAGCACAAGAAAATAACCTTAAAACCAACTTCATGAAGATGACAGAAGTTCTTAAAGAAGAAATGGGAAAAAATTCCTCAAAGAAATTGAGAAAAAGACAAACAAAAAATGGAGGAAATCAATAAATCCTTTAAAGAATGCCAAGAAAGCCAAGAAAAACCAAAGCAAACAGGTGAAGGAAACTGTTTAAGAGCTGAAAATGGAAATAGAAGGAATATAGAAAATACAAACTGAGAACTCTGGAAATGGAAAAATGAAGTAAACAGGAACTACAGTCACAAGTACCACCAACAAAATACAAGAGATGGAAGAAAGAATCTCAGACAGTGAAGATATAATAGAAGAAATAGATTCACCTGTCAAAGAAAATGATAAATTTTAAAAAATTCCTAAAACAAAACAACCAAGAAATCTGGGATAGTATGAAAAGACCAAACCTAAGAATAATAGGAATAGGAGAATTCCAGCTCAAAAACCCGAAAATATATTCAACAAAACCATGTATGAAAAATTTCCCAACCTAAAGAAGGACATGCCTATAAAAGTACAAGAAGCTTACAGAACACCAAATAGATTGAAATATTGAACCAGAAAAGTTCCAATATTGCATAATAATCCAAACACTAAATATATAGAACAAAGAAAGAATACTAAAAGTTGCAAGGGAAAAAAGTCAAGTAACATCTAAAGGCAAAACTATTAGAAATACACCTGACTTCTCAATGGAGACTCTAAAGGCCAGAAGGTCCTGGACAGATGTTTTGAAGACTCCTCAGAGTCTCTAGATACCAACCCAGACTACTATACCCAGAAAAAGTTTCAACCACCATAGAGAAAACAAGATAGTTCATGACAAAGTCTAATTAAGCAGTATCTATCCACAAATTCAACCCTACAGAAGATACTAGAAGAAAAACACCAACCCAAGGGTTAACTATATCCATGAAAACATAAAAAGAATATCCTTTCTTTTCATTACCTCCAAAACTGACCACATATTCGGTCACAAAGCAAGTCTCAACAAATACAACAAAATCAAAATAACCTCCAGTATCCTATCAGTCCACCATGGATTAAAGCTGGATTTAAACAACAACTGAAATAATACAAAGTCTACAAACTCATGGAAACTGAAAAACTCCCTACTTAACTACTATTAGGTCAAGGCAGAAATAAGAACATTAAAAACTTCCTAGAACTCAATGAAAACACAACATAACCAAACTTATGGAACACAATGAAAGTGGTGCTAAGAAAAAGTTTACAGCACTAAGTGCCTTCATAAAGAAATTTGTGAGATCTCATACTAGCAACTTAATAGCACAACTGAAAGGTCTAAAACAAAAAGAAACAAACACACCTAAGAGGAATAGATGGCAGGAAATAATCAAACTGATAGCTGAAATCAATAAAATAGAGAATACAATGAATCAATAAAATAGTTCTTTGAGAAACATCAACAACATAGAAAAACCCTTATCCAAACTAACCAAAAGGCAGAGAGAAGATATCCAAATTAACAAAATCAGAAATGAAAATGGGGACATAACAACAGACACTGAGGAAATCCAGAGAATCATTAGGACATGCTTGACAAACCAATACTCCACAAAATTGGAAAATCTAAAAGAAATGAACAATTTTCTCAATAGATACCACTGCCCATCAAGATTCGATAAACAATTTAAATAGACCTATAACCCCTAAGAAAATAGAAGCAGTAAATAAGTTTCTCAATCAAAAAAAGCCCAGGGCTAGATGGTTTTAGCATAGAAATCTACCAGACTTTCAAAGAAGAGCTAATACCAATACTCCTCAAATTATTATACAAAATGGATATAAAAAGAACATTGCCAAATTCATTTTATAAGGCCACAGTTACCCTGATAGCCAAACCACATAAAGATTCAAAAAAGAAAGAATTACACACCAATTTCCCTCATGGACATTGATGCAAAAGTACTCAATAAAATACTTGCTAACTGAATCCAAGAACACATCAAAAAGATCATCCACCATGATCAAGTAGGCTTCATCCCAGAGATGCAGTGATGGTTTAATATCTGAAAATCTGTCAATGTAATCCATTATATAAACAAACTGAAAGAAAAAAAACCACATGATCATATCATTAGATGCTGAAAAAGACTTTGAAAAAAAATTAACACCCCTTCATGCTAAAAGTCTTGGAAAGATCAGGGATATAAGGGACACATCTAAATATAATAAAAGCAATATACAACAATCCTACAGCCAACATCAAATTAAATAGAGAAAAACTCAAAGCAATTCCACTGAAATCAGGAACAAGACAAGACTGTCCACTCCCTCTATATCTGTTCAATATAGTACTTGAAGTTCTAGCTAAGACAACTAAAGGAGATGAAGAGGATACAAATTGGAAAGGAAAAAGTCAATGTACTACTATTTGCAGATGATATATTTGATAGTAAACATAAACGACCCCAAAAATTCTACCAGGAAATTCCTACAGCTGATAACAGCATTAGTGAAGTGGCTAGATACAAGATGAGCTCACAAAAATCAGTAGTCCTCCTATATACAAATGACAAAAGGGCCAAGAAAGAAATCAGGGGAACAATACCCTTCATAATAGCCACAAATAATAAAAAATATCTTGGGGTAACTCTAATCAAGCAAGTGAAAGACCTGTATTACAAGAACTTCAAGTCTCTGAAGAAGGAAACTGGAAAATATATCAGAAGATGGAAAGATCTCCCATGATCATGGATGGGTATGGTGGACATAGTAAAAATGGCCATCCTACCAAATGCAATCTACAGATTCAATTCAATCTCCATCAAAATTCCAACACAATTCTTTACAGACCTTGAAAGAACAATACTCAACTTCACATGAAAAAAGCAAAAAAAACTCAGAATAGGAAAAAAATCAATATAATAAAAGAACTTCTGGAGGTATCACCATCCCTGATTTCAAGCTCTACTACAGAGCTGTAGTAACAAAAAACACATGGCATTGGCATAAAAACAGACACATTGATCAATGGAATTGAAGTCCTAGATGTAAATTGACACACCTATGAACACCTGATTTTGATAAAGAAGCCAGAAATATACAATGGAAAAAAAGAAAGCATCTTCAACAAATAGTGCTGGTCAAACTGGATGTTGGTGTGTAGAAGAATGCAAATAGATCCATTTCTATCACCCCGAAAAGAACTCAAGTTCAAGTGTGCTGTACGAAACCCTTCAGCCAGTAGCCTTTAAGTTACCCACCCATTTGGGCTTGGCCTTTTATAAACACCTATGTAAAGCGCTAGCTCCCTCTCTCTTCTTCTGGCTGCTGGATTCGCTTGCGGAGGACTGTAATCTGTGAGTCTACCCCTAAATAACTAACCCTTTATTATACCCAATTCTGAGCTAGTGTGGGATTTCTTTTTAGTGTCTGTCTTCACAAGTGAATCAAAATCCTCAACATAAAACCAGATACACTGGCCGGGTGGTGGTGGATCACACCTTTAATCCCAACACTCGGGAGGCAGAGGCAGGAGGATTTCTCTGAGTTTGAGGCCAGCCTGACTACAAGAGCTAGCTCCAGGTTCCAAAGGTGCAGAGAAACCCTGTCTCGAAAAACCAAAAAATAAACAAAACCAACCAACCAAACAAACAAAAAACAGATACACTGAACCTCAAAAAAGAGAAAATAGGGAATAGCCTTTAGCACAAAGGAGACAACTTTCTAAATAGTACACCAATAGCACAGGCACCAAGAATCACAATTAATAAATGAAACCTGCTGAAACTGAAAAGTTTCTGTAAGGCAAAGGACAATGTCAAACTAACAAAATGGCAGCCTACAGAATGGGAAGAGATTTTCACCAACTCCACATCTGACAGAGGGTTACTATCCTATATATATATGTATATATTTTCAAGAAACTATACATCAACAAACTAAACAATCCAATTTAAAAATGGGCTACAGATCTAAAAAGAGAATTCTCAATAGAGGAATCTCAACTGGTCAAGAAACACTTAAATGCCCAACATCCTTAGTCATCAAAGAAATATAAATCAAAAAGGCTTTCAGATTCCATCTTATACCTGTCATCTTATACTTTAATGGCTAAGATCAAAAACATAAGTGACAGCTCATGCTGGCAAGAATGTGGAGCAAGGGGAACACTCCTCCATTGCTGGTGGGAGTGCAAACTTGTACAGCCACTTTGGAAATTAATATGATGGCTGCTCAGAAAATTGGGAATTGATCTACCTCAAGACCCCGCTGTACTAATCCTGGGCATATACCTAAAGTATGCTCAATTATACCACAAGGACACTTACTCAACTATGTCTAAAGCTGTTTTATTCCTAATAGCCAGAAACTGAAAATAACCTAGATGTCCCTAAACCAAAGAATGGATAAAGAAAATGATCATTAAAAAAAGAAGAAAAAGAAAAAAATGTTCATTTATACTACGGCAGTTGTTAAAAATGTCATCATGAAATTTGCAGACAAATGGGATAAAATGAGAGAAAAAATCACCCTGAGTGTGGTAACCCAAATCCAGAAAGACAAACATAATATGTGCTCACTTATAAGTAGATATTAGCTGTAAAGTAAAAGATAACAAAGCTACAATCCACAAACCTAGAGAGGCTAAGTAATGAGGGCTTATGGGTGATGTAAGGATCTCTCTGGGAAGGAGAAATAGAACAGATGTCCATCGTAGACTGGGAGCAGGTGGGATTGGGAACAGGAGGGATCAGGTGAGGTGGGAGAAAATACTGGTAGAAACAACTGGAACTGGGAGAGCATTTTAGGGGCAAGGTAGAAACCTAGTGCAAGGAAAACTCCATGGAATCTACCAGAGTAACCCTAGCCAAGACTCCTAGTAATGGGGGACACAGAGCCTGATCTGGCCATCTTCTGTAACCAGGCAAGGCTTCAAGTGGAGATATTGGGACACCAGCTGAGCCACAAAACCTTTGACTTATACTTTGTCCTGCCTGCAGATTGTTCTGGGACCAGAGCCTAGCAGAATCATCATAAAAGAGACCAGAGAAACTTCATGCAGCAACTGATGGGAGCAGATGCAGAGTCCCACCCCCAAATATTAGGAGGAGCTTGGGGAGTTCTGCAAAGAACAGGGAGGAAAGATCAGAGGAACCAGAGGATCAGGGACACCACAAGAACATGGCCCATAGAATCAAATGATCAGGACTCTTGGGAACCAGTAGGGGTCTGACTTAGGTCCTCTGCATATATGTTATGGCTGAGTAGTTTGTTGTTCTTGTGGGATTCCTAATAGTGGGAGCAAGAGCTGTCTCTGACTCTTTTGCCTGCTTGTGGGTCCCTTTTACCCCACTGGGTTGCCACATCCAGTTTTGATGCGATGGTATGTGTCTGATCTTATTCTAGCTTGTTATGCTGTGTTTGGTTGATGTCCCTGAAGACTTGTACTTTTCTGAGGGGAATGGGAGTGGGATGAGGGTGGAGCTGGAGAAGAGGGAAGATGGGAGGGAGAGACTTGGGGGAGGGGAGTGAGTAGAAACTGCAGTCAAAATGTAATATATGATAGAATAAAAATTTTTTAAAATAAAAATAAAAAAACAACCAATAGCTATGTGTACTGCACTTGGAGGGAGGGGGAGACTAAAGCTACATGAAACCACCACTACTATCACCCCACCACAAAATAAAACTTTTTAATTAAAAAAATGTTTAACAGTAGTAAAAACTAAATATGGCTATAACAACTCAGGCATTACAGTCTTGTAATTGACACAATAAGAATTTTGTTAAAATATAGACATACTTCTTGTTCTTGGGAAAAACATTTTCTCACTTCATCATCCTCTCTAGGTTCCCCTTCACTTTCTGCAGTCCTGTGGCATCTTTAAAGAGTCATTTATTGCTTCTGCAGTTGCAACTCAGTCCTGTAAAACAAGTATCACACCATCACCTCATAAGAAAAGAAATCACATTTTAGGAAGCCCAGTTATCTAGTCTCACTAATCCTTCCTAATTCATTTTCACAGCTCTACACATATATGAGGCATGCAGAGAAAAGTGAGGAGATTTACAACTACAAGTACTTTCTGGGCACTGATGTGAGCTTTGCCCTCTTAGAGCAGAGGCTGGGGCATGCGAACACGTTAGTCATCTCAGTCATCAACACAAGGTGATTCATATAAATCTCTGCATCTCCCTGTCCAGTTAAGCTTCAGGTGGCTTGGCAGCAATACTGCATCAGCTGATTAGCATGTGGCTTGACAACTTCCAGGACGCACAGCCCAAGGATGTGCTAATTGTTATGTTCTTCCTCAAAGCCTTGGGGTTTTTCGGGTATAGACTAGAGACACATGAATGCACACATGTGTTCGTACACATTCTAGGTTAAGCAACTAATTTCTCTTTCTCCTCCCCTCTGATCCATGTATCTACATCACTCCGTTTTGCCCAGGAGCACTGCTAGGCACCTGGTAATTCTTAGTGAATGAATAAAAGAAACACTTTTCAACAAAATCCACCAAAGTGCTTTATGAGGTCTTAAAATTACTTAGAAAAGTCTTTAAAAAAAAGTTCTCGAGTTCTATACTCCTTTACCAAAACATTCTCCTCTGTTAAAATTTCTATTAGCAATGAAATGAACCCAAAGTGAGAATACTAGTAGAAGGACTTGAAATTTCCTGCAGTCCACACCTTGCTACATTACCAGGGATCAGGACTGTGAACCTCTGTGACTATGAATAGGTTTGACCCTCACAAACAAGTCACTAACCAAAGTAGCTACCAGTTATTACCAGTATTCTTTCATCCTTAACATGCACATATGCCCTTCCCACTGCATCAAGCCTTGTTCACAGAGCTTCATTTATGTTAGCATATACAATCTTTACCATGAACTTAGTATGAAAATTCTACTGTTCTAATTACCCAGATGATGAAACTCAGGCAGAGAAGTTGAATAAATTATTCAAGCCATGTAGTGTGTGTGCTACGCCACTTTTCATAGGCATATCTTTCTAAGAAATTTTAATTTTAATTTTCCAGTAAGTTAAAGTTTCATCCCTTTTAACTTTTGTTTTCTTGCTCTGCTGGTATGTTTTCTTAAAGTAACTGCCATCAGATTTTTTTTCCTGGTTTACAATTTATTAAAAACCTAATTGATAATTCTCCAACTTTTTCTTATTTTAAAAACTTATCCTATAAGCATCAGAAAAATAAAATCTAGGGGCTGGAGAGATGGCTCAGGGACTAAGAGCACTGGCTACTCTTAAAGATGTCCTGGGTTCAGTTCTCAGAACCCACATGGCAGCTCACAGCCATCTGTAGTTCCTGTTCCAAGGGATCCAGCATCTGCTCCTATGGGCATCAGGCACACATGTGGTACACAGACATACATGCAGGCAGACAAGACACTCACACATAAAATAAAAGTAAGTAATTTAAAAGAGAAAAAAAGAAAATCTAATGATATGAAAACCAGAAGCAATTATTATCTTAAGCTATTATACTCACCTCTCTGATTTATTCTATTTATTTTAGCTATTTTGTTATGTTTACCAAAAAGCCTCTAACTTTAAAGTCACAAAATAAGCAAGACTCCAGTTCAGCTGTCTGGGACACAATGCTTGCCATGTAAGAAGCTGCCAGCTTGGTTCATTACAGACCAAATGAATACTGTTTGTTTCATAGCTCTAGAATCTTAGAATCTGGATGCTGTATTTGAGTCATAAAACGCATCAGGTGGAGTACACAAGACGTTAATGTAAATACATCTAAAAAGGCAAGGACTCAAAAAATATAACAGTGACTATTGGTCAGAAGCCACTGAAGTAGTCATGAAGAAAAGCTTCATGACTGACACACATCTGTCTCTGTGTGAGAAGCTCTTCTCACCCTTAGCTCCACCTGACAGAATGCAACTTAAAATCCAGCCTTCAAAAACTCGAAGCAGGTGGAATGGAAGATAAAGAAATCAATGTGTTTAAATTGTGCATAAACTCTATTTGAAGGAACTGAAAACAGGCTTTCTTATTCCCAACACCAATTCTACTGGTAAGAAAAAGCACTCACAGTGGTTGTAAAGTAAAACAAACATTTCTACCAGAGTAGCACAGAAAGAGTCACAAAAACATCACTGCAACTTCATTTCTTACTAACTCTTTAAGAATTTCTATATATTTTCATTAAATCAAAATTTGCTGCATCTCCAAACAATACAAAATTATTTTAGACATCCCTTTCCAAGTCAAATAAAGATGATCAATGTCAAACCATAAATCACTCAGTCCAGGGTAGAAGCTTTCCAAAGTTAAGAAAATAAAAATGATACATCAAAACTACATTCCTTAATTGTTATTATAGGAAGAAACACACTTGGGACCATCTGTCTTTGAGATTAACCACCCACAACTAAAGAAAATGCCCCAAAGGAGCACTACTACAAAATTCACATGGATTCCAACAGTCACAAGGTAACTATGACAGCAAAGCCATAGTATTTGTGAGATCACAGGAAGTATATGACATAATTATCTATTCATTATGACATAATTTTTAATTGAAGCAAAATGTGCATTATGTAGTATTAACTATTTTTGAATGCACAGTGTTAGACCATTCACAGTATAGAACAACAATTACTTCTACCTCGTCACAAAATATTTCAACAATTCAAAATGAAACCTGGCACTCAAGTACTTCTAGTACCCCTCTTTAATCCCTAGAAACCACTAATTTGCTTTGTTTCTTTGGGTTATTTCTTTTTATGTGCAGTTCTGGAACTCACTATGTAGCAGACTAGTATAGAACCTACAGAGATCCTTCTGCCTCATTCTCCTAAATGCTGGGATTACAAGGTGTGAGCCATGATGCCCAACTTTTCCAGAATAATTCATATAAATATAATCATGCAACGTGACCCTCCATGCCTGCCTTCTTTCACTTAATTCCATGTTTCATCTAAATTGTATTATGTGTCACTACTTCATTTCTTTTTATGTCAAAAAAAATTTGTATGAATTACAATTTTTAATGATTCATGTATTAATGAATACTAGATTGTTTCCATCTTTTGACCACTGTTAATAGTACTGCTGTTAATAAAACTACTATAAACATTAAATATTTGAAAAATGTTTCCAATTGCTAGGTTACATGATAATTCTGCATTCACCTTTTTAGGGAGCTAACAAACTGTTTCTAACAGAAGCTACAATATTTTACATTCCTACCAACAAAGTATATGGTGGGGACTCTTCTCATCCTCACCAATACTTATAACTTTGAGGATTTTTGTTCCATTCTGTTTCAAGGTTGCACTCATCCTACAGGTATAAAGTGGTATGTCACTATGGTCTTGTGCATTTCCTTAATGACTAATGGTGATGGCTATCTTTCCATGCGTATAGACATTCATGCATCTTCTTTGGAAAAATGTAATCAAGTCCTTTACCCATATTTTGATTGGGTTTTGTTTTTCAGTTTTAAGATTACAGATAGTTAGGCCCATAAGAGACTTTCAAATTTTTCTCCTGTTCTATAAGTTTGTGTGGGACAACTGTATTCTGTCAATTATATTTTAAATAAATGCTGATTGGCCAGGAGCCAGGCAAGAAGTATAGGTGGGACAACCAGACAGGAAGTAGAGGTGGATCAAGGAATTCTGGGAAGAAGGAAGCCCATTCCTCTTATTCCGACCAGAGAATAAGCAAGATGTGACTGTCCCGCTGAAAAAGGTACCGAGCCATGTGGCTAACATAGACAAGAATAATGAAATATAATATACATTATAAGAGTTGTTAAGAAGCCTGAGCTAATGGGCCAATCAATCAGCTTCTAGTTAATGTAGACCTCTGTGTGATTTCTTGGAGACTTAATGATTATGGGAACTGGACAGGACAGAAACCCCAACAACAATAAGTTATTTTCATTTACTTGATAGTATCTCTTGGTCCACAAAAGTATTAAATTTTGTACCCCAATTTGCCAAATTTTTTATTCACTGTTTAGATCCAAGTTCAACAAAATTTACCCATGACCATTAAGATGACTCAGAAGGTAACAGCACCTGTTGCCAAAATCTAACAAACTGAGTTCAAGTAGTAGAACCCATGGTGGACAGAGAGAACAGAATCCTAACTGTTCTCTCATCTCTACACTTTTGTCATGGTACACAGATGTTTACCATCACATATACATACAAATAATATTTTTAAATTTTTAAAGGTTTGCCTTTGGGGTTGGAGTTCAGTACTTACGAACATTTATTACTCTTTTAGAAGACTATGTTTGGTTCTCAACACTCACATGATGGCTCACAACCATCCATAACTCTAGTTCCAAGGGATCTGATGGCCTATTCTGGTCTCCATGGGCACCATGCATGCATGTGATATATGTACATACATGCAGGCAAAACACTCATATACATAAAACCTTTTAAAAAGAGATTTGCTTTATGTCTACTTGAGAGAATATCATAGTTTTTGCTCTCATAACTGGGTCTTTGATTCATTTAATATTTAGCATATGGCATTTGGATACAACCTATTTTACATAAAGATATTAAACTGTCTCGATGCCCTTTATTAAAGACAGTATCCTTTCACTGATGAATAGTCTTAACATCACTTTCAAAAATCAATTGGCCACATACACACAGGTTATTTCTGAATTCTCAGTTTTATCCTACTTATCTATATGCTTGTTCTTATATCAGTACATTGTTTATTACAGCTTCATAGTGAAAGTTGAATCTAAGACATGGAGGTCTCCCAACTTAATTTTTCAAGATTGCTTTAACTATTCACGGTCCTCTGCAATTTCACACAAATGAATAGTCCTTGAAACTCACAGACTAACTTGCACCACTAGCACTTTTAACTGCTGAGCCATCTCTGGCCCCAAGGAAGGGTTTTTCTTTAATTGTCAAATAATAAATTTAATCAACAATAAAAGAAGATTGTTTCTAGATCTAAAACATTAGACTCTTCTCTGATTAATCAGAAGGGTAGAGTATGGGGGTGTATTTAAATATTTCAATTATGAAACCTGTTTGTCTATTTCCATTCATTCTTTAAGAACTTCATAAAATGCTTTTTGATCATATTCATATACCCTACTATTCCAACTCCTCTCAGATCCACACTCATTTTGCTTTTCTGTTTTTCAAGACAAGGTTTCTTTGTGGAACTTGCTTTGTAGACCAGGATGGTATTGAGCTCACAGAGATCCTCCTGCCTTTGCCTCCCAAGTGCTGGGATTAAAGGCATGCAACACTACCCCCAGCTCATCTTACTTATTTTTAATGACTCATGAGGTACAATTTGTGCCACTGAAAAACTCACAGGTGTGGGGCCATGTACAGGAGCACTGATGACCTACAAAGAGCCACACTTACAGAAAACTGACTCTCCTTCCCTAGAAGTCAACTGTTAGTAGCTCCTCAGTTGGAAGCTTAAGAGCTGCTCCCAACTCCATGTTAGAATGTTGATTGGGTTGGTTTTGTGCAGGTCTTATGCAGGTAATCACAATGTCTATGATGAAGAAACACTTTTTAAAAAGACTTATTTTATTTATTCTTATGAAAATGTATGTGTATCTCTCTGTGTGTATGGCCACATGAACATTGGATCCCCTGCAACTGGAGTTATAGGCTGTTTTGAGCTGCCTGGTGTAGATGCTAGGAATGAAACCCAAGTCCTCTGCAAGAGCAAACAAGTGCTTTTAACCTCTGAGCTGCATCTTCAGCCCAAGTGAAAGCTCTTTTAAAAATGTTTTCTGAAACATTTTTTGCTAAGGTCTGTGTGAAAACTACCATTTGATATTATAGATATTCCTTGGGCTGAGCACAATCTGTTTCTTGTTCTCACATCAAAATTTAAACTGAAAGAGATGTGGTAACATAGGAAAAAATAACTGCAGTGCTTTCTAAGACTAGCAACTTCAAGGAAATTGTATAGTCCCCAAAGCACAAGTCATCTGAGACTGGAGATTGGGTTTGTGAAGCAAGGACTGCTGCTGCACCTGTGTCTGGTGTCAGCTTCCTAGAGGCTCCAGACCAGAAAGTCCTCCTGACACAGTAGATGGAAAGGGCTTTCTGTCTGGACCTGCCACTACCTAATGAGGTTTGTCTTTGGTCAGCCACAATTACCCTCCCTGTAACAGTTTTTAACAAGATAACTTAGTTGTATTCTGCCTTTCATATTCCTCTACTCTAGTTGCACTCAGCTCACCTGAACTTAATGCCAAGACTCAGAAATGGGTGAGACATGAGGCTTTCTGGTTGGTGGTAGAGCAGAGGAAAAGAAAGATTTTATTTATATTTATGCAAATATATGTGTATCTGAAGTATGCATGCACACATGCAGTTACAAGCTGTTGTGAGCTGCCCTAACTCTACAAGAAATGAGCCTACATTTCTCAAACCCACAACTCAATCTCTAATCTGGGGTAGCATGAAGTATCCTAACACAGGAAATTACTTGAATCTGTGATTTTCATTTCCAGGAGTTAAGAGTGGTTTTTTTTGTTGTTGTTGATGTTGTTGTTGTTGCTCTTTAATTTCACTTCTGCTGGAAGGGTAGACAAGGGCTGCACAACCAGGGTTTCAAGTACTAGTGATCTCAACCCAAAAAGCTATAGCAGAAGGGAGCCCAGAGATCAGGCACTCTGGAACACTGGCTAGGGCTAGCTAGGGATCCTTACAGTGTTGTGACAACTGCTGGGATCTGAATTCATGCACTGGCTTCTCTATTGGATGGTAACTGGGATAGCTTCTTGGATCTTAGCCCTTCCGTTCCTTTTCCTTTCTTTCTTTTTTTCTTTCTTAGTAATTGGAGCTCCTCACTGATTTGCAGGCCCACTACTTGTTGTTTAAAAGCTAAATTGCTGATGTGGCCATCTGGGACTTCAGCTCTCTGTGGTCGTCTTTGTTATAAGTGTCTGAAAGCCAACCCTTTTTTGCAAGGCAAATACCTGGTTTGCAAGCCCCACCAAACAGGAAAAGGAAAGCAGGTGGCATGCAGAGGTTTGTGAAACAGCTACAAACTAACCAGGCTCAATTTTAAAGTAGCCAGTATTTGAGCAGATATATGGTCAGTCAACATGAGAATGGACAGACTGTGGTAAAAATGCAATGGAATACTACTCAGCAATAAAAAAATACATACCTAATACATATATCACAGATTGATCTCAAAATCATCTTGAACAAATGATCTTAGACCTAAAAGAAAATATAGAATTTTGTTTTATAGAATTTTATGGAAGACCGAAGTAATCTCTGGTGGTAAAGTTTAAAGAGATTACATGTGAATGATGACAAAAGAGGTATGAAAGATCTTTTCCAGGGTGATAAAAATATCCTATATAATATTAGTTTGAGAAGGTGATCACCCTTTTCAAAACCACACAATTCAAATCTGCATGTTTTCTCTATGTAAATTATATCTCAATTATTAAAAATTAAAAAGTTCAAATATCTTTTTTAAAAAACAACACAAGGGCATTTTTATCATTACTATGTGGTTAACAGAAAATTATATAGTCTTAGATCTTCAAGGTCAATGAGGTGGCTCTATGGGTGAAAGCATTTGCCACCAAGCCTGACAACCTAAGTTTAATCTCCAAGACCCATGTGCTGGAAGAAGAGAACTGATTCCTGAAAGCTGACCTCCACATGAATTCTACTGCATGTATACACACAAACACACACACAATGAATGCAATTAAGATTAAAATACATGGAGCTGTAGAGTTTAACAAGTGGTTAAAAGCACTTCTTGTTGTAAAAGACCAGGGTTCCATTCCCAGCACCCACATAGAGGCTCACCACCTTCTCAGGCATCTGCATGCATGTGGTATACAGGCATACATTAAGGCAAAACATATACAGAAAAAATAATAAGTCTAAAAAAATAAAATACATATATCTTTAAGTGAAACGATAATACATCTCTTTAAAGTTGTATGGAAGTTTATCCTAATTTAATTATTTACAGTGTGTGTGTGTGTGTGTGTGTGTGTGTGTGTGTGTGTGTGTGTGTGGTGTATGGATGAGTGGGTATATGCAGAGACCAGAGGTTAACATCAGGTTTCCTCCTCTATCACTATCCACCTTATTTTTGAGAGGGTTTCTTTTACTGAACCCACGGCTCAGCTGTTTCATCTAGAATGGCTAGGCAGAGCTCCAGGGGTTTGTCTACCTACTTTGACACCAACCGTGGAACTGAAGTTATAGGTGAGCACCACAGCATCCAGCTTTTATGTAAGTACTGTGGATCTAATTTCAGGTTTTCATTATTGTGCAATCACTATAACATTGATCCATCTCCCGTTAGCTATCTCCCCGGCCTTCATTTAATAAATTCTAACTTAATTACATGAACATTTCTTTCAAGTTTCTCTAACTCTAACCTCCCCTCCATGTCAAATATTTTAGGTGTCTTTGAAAGTGTAAAGTACAGTGTAGAGGAGAAACATTATATAAATATATAAAAACAAAACAGATTATAAAGAGATATAGTCTATATGGAAAACTGAGAGATGCAAAAGTGTATTTAAGTCTATAGAAGGGTGTTCAGTGATAGTTAATTTTGACAGATTTTAGAAACATCTGTATTGGCCAAGCGGTGGTGGCACACGCCTTTAATCCCAGCACTTGGGAGGCATAGACAGGCAGATCTCTGTGAATTCGAGGCCAGTCTGATCTTCAGAGCAAGTCCCAGGACAGGCCCCAAAGCTATAGAAGAAATCCTGTCTTGAAAAACAAAACAAAACAAAACAAACAAAAAGAATAAAGAAACGTCTGTGTCGGTAAAAATATATCTCTTAGTGTTTCCAGATACAGTCAGATCATAGATACTTGGGATTTATAGTATAGAGGCAGAAATCAGCTGAAGAGGAAGAGGAAGGGGACATGCCCTTAAGGCCTATCTGCTGCCTTGAACTCTTCCTGTGTTCCCCTCTTTCTGCTTCCACTTACCAAGAACAGTCTCTGCCACACATCATGTCATGCCAGATATGTAGAGTAAAACAACCATAACTGACATCATTGAAACTGTCCTCGTCAGGGCTAACATTGCCGTGATGAAACACCATGACCAAAAGCAACTTGGGGAGGAAAGGGTTTATTTCACTCACAGTCCCATAGAACCAACAGTCCATCATCAGAAGCAGTGAGGGCAGGAATTCAAGCAGGAAGGAACCTGGAGGCAGGAAACTCATGCAGAGGCCATGAATATGCTTCCTTTTGATGGCCTTTTCAGCCTGTTTTGTTATAGAACCTAGGACTGCCAGCCTAGGGATAGCACCACCCACAATGGGCTGGGCCCTCCCACACCAATTAATTACTGATTAAGAAAATGTCCTAGCTGGATCTCATGGAGGCATTTTCTCCATCGAGGCTCCTTCCACTCCCAATTACTCTAACTTGTGTCAAGTTGACATAAAACTAGCCAGCACAGGAACTATAAGCCAAAATAAACCTTCCTTCCCTTGTTACTGTCAGACATTCTGTTACATCAGTGAGAAAACTGAATCATAATAAAAATTAAAGCATAATGAAGAAAATTAGGGGGCTGGAGAGATGGCTCGGTGGTTAAAAGCACTGACTACTCTTCCAGAGAACCCCAGTTCAATTCCCAGCACCCACATGGCAGCTCACAACTGTCTGTGACTCTGTGACTCCAAGATCTGACACTTCCACACAAACATACATGCAGGCAAAACACCAATGTAAACAAAATAAAAATAAATTTTAAAAATTCAAAGATTAAAGCAATTCCAAAAAATATATGCTCCCCAGAGATCAGTACTGTCAGTATTTGATCTCTCTCTCTCCTCTCTCTCCTCTCTCTCTCTCTCTCTCTCTCTCTCTCTCTCTCTCTCTCACACACACACACACACACACTCAAAACAACTAGATAATGTATATAGTGCTATTTTTACTTTAATGTGTGTAACTAGCACTTCCCATGTTGTTGAGTATTTTTACTATGCTTCTCTGGTTAAATATTTTAATATGATTTTATCATCCACACATTTCTGTGGAACAAGTTGACAATCTAAGAATTTTATTTTGATAACCATATACATATACTTTAGAAACACAGAAAATAAAGGAGAGCATAAGGCTGTAATTCAAACCATAATAACAACAATTACGGTGAAGTCTCATTGTTCTTTTTACTGTGGCTCAATACGCTATGGGTATTTTCTCACTCAGCAACATTGCACAAACATCACCTCTGTCATTGCAGTATTTTCTTAACTTTGCCTTCTTTGCTCAATTTTGTTAGCTGCATAGATTTATCATAGTTAAAATTTACTACTGTGACGGCTATTATTGGTTGTTGGCTTGACTATATCTGGAATTAACTAAAACCCCAAAATGAGGGAATATCTCTGAGGTATTTTTGCTTAATTTAAGGTGGGAAGACCCACTTCTAATCTTGAACTTCGAGGTATGAAGACATTCCTTGAATCCAGATTTTTTGAGCTGGGAAAAACCACCTCTAACCTGGGCCACAACTTCTGATGGAAGAAGGAAGCTTTTGCTCTTCGTCTGCTTGCTCTCACGCTCACTCTCACTGGCAAGTCCATTCCTTCACTAGTTCTAGAGCCGACTTCTTCAGGATTCCAGGGTATCCTGAAGACCATCTGAGACATCCAGCCTCATGGACTGAACACCACTGGATTCTTGGACTTTCCATTCACAGCTAGCCATTGTTGAATTAGCTGGACCACAGCCTTTAAGTAATTCTAATAAAGCCCCTTTATATGTGTGTGTGTGTGTGTGGAGAGAGAGAGAGAGAGAGAGAGAGAGAGAGAGAGAGAGAGAGAGAGAGAGAGAGAGAGAGAGAGAGAGAGAGAGAGAAGGGAGGGGGAAGGAGGGAGGGCGGGCAAGAGGGAGAGAGAGAGGAGAAAGAAAGATTCATTCTGTTACTCTAGAGAACCCTACTACAACTAAACATATAAACATGTTTGGTTTTGGTTTTAATCTACCTTGTATCATTTCTGCATGTAAATTACTGTCTTCATCCATGATTATTTCCTTAGGATAATAGGCCTCAAGAATTTGAAATCCAAGCATTTCTACAAACATTTTAATACCAATCTTGCCAAGCTACATTGTGGCACTTTTCATTCCACAAGGAGTATATGAGAACGTCTTCTACACTCTTGACTGCATGCAATGTCCTGTTCTCTGTATTTCACACTCTCCACCCCGTCATACACTCCCTACCATAACATCCACACCCATACACACAAACACGTTTTGCTAACTTGATACAAGAAAAATAGCAGCTTACAAGTTCAAATGCGTTTTTTATTAACAGAATGAAGTTGTTTTTCCATCTGGTTAAATTACCCATTGCTTCTCTTCTGTGGCTAGTATGCTAAATTCCTTGGACACTTCTCAGGATAATAAAAAGTGTTAGGAATTTCTGGTTCAGCATGTGCAATGTGTATGCAGGTGTATCTACCCAAAAATGCATGTATGAGGCCAGAGATGGACAGCTGGTGTCTTCTATCACTCCCCACATTATTTTTTTCAGACAAAGACTATCTCTGAATCTGGAACTTACTGTTTTCCAGTTTAACTGGCTGGCCCTGATAGCCACCTCTCTCTGTACCCATGACACACCAGTAGGGATTACAGACACAGGCCAGTCCCAAACTTTCTACATAGTTTATAGGGCTCTAAACTCATGCTACACAGCAAGCACTTTATCAACTGAACACTCTCTCCAGGACCCTCTTCCATTTCTTAAAATGCCCATGTAACATACTAGTTATTATAAGAACAGATATTATAAAATATAAAAGGATGATAGAGTAGCACAGTATAATAGGGAAAAGTTATTAGAACAGAGTGATAACTAAAAAAATAAGAAGCAATCAAGATCATGTAAAAAAAATCTCAATCTTAATCAAGCAAAAAGAAAGAACTCCTAAGACTGTATTTACCCAAAAATAAAAGAAAATTGCTTACCTATATCCTCATTTATAAATGTTAATAGAACCAAACTAATAATCAAACACTAAGAAAAACAGTAGATTAAAAAGTGAGGGCTATATGCTCAGTTGGTACAGTGCTTGCTTAGCATGCACAAAGTCCTAGATTTGATACCCAGGGCCACATAAAATTGGACATGATGATGCATGCCTGTAATACTAGCATCTGGGAACTGATGCAGAAATATCAGAAACTGAAGGTTTTTCTTGGCTACATAATGAGTTCAAAGCCAGCCTGGGGTACAGGAGATGGAAATAAAGAGAATAAGGATTTGGGTTCAAATAAGAGAGAAGGGAAGAAAATAGTAACATAGTTGGCTTAGGCTTTCAAAAAGACCACTCTGGCTGAAGTGTCAAATGGATGAGAGTGGAGGCCGGAATATGAGCAGAAAGAGAAAGCAGATGGCTGTTGCAGAAGTCTGCATTAGTGCCACAGTTGGCTGCTGGCAATAGAGAAGGTTCTCCGTGTGCTGGAAGCAGGAGGCATCAACAGGCTTCTGGTGGGCTGCACATAAGGAACAGTGTTTAAGGACAGATCCCAACTTTGTGGCTTTAATTACTAAAACCAGGACAGTTCTGTTTTACAAAAATGGAGATCACAGGTCAGTTCTGAAGACATCAAAAAATTGTCCAGAAATTTCACAGTTCTTTTGTTCAGGATTAACTTTTCTAGATCCTGCAAATATACCAAAGGCAAACATATGATTTATCTCACCCTTCCTATCAAGTAGCAATCTTCCTCAACCCATATTTTTATGTACATTTGACACTAAGAGTAATGCCCCAGATGTCTTCTAAGCTTTTTAATACCTCTAGTAAGGGTCATAGATCAGATATACCCTAGAATCCTAAGTCCATTACATACAGTAAAGCAGGACTAGTGGAGACATTTTATACAATTGGTAATGACGCATGGCTACTATTCACTAATATAACCTAAAGATTACTCTTAACTCTAGAAGTTGGTGTGAGTATACTAAAATGTAAATGTACCTCAAAGATACATCACAACACCTAGATGTTCCATCTGGTTGTGCAGGTATGTGTCTACATACGCTCACACACCAGTGGTTTTCTGTATCATAGAAATGACACATCTCTCCTCTGCGTCTATCCAGTTCTGTAGATATCCCCAGAGTTCATAATGCAGGGCTTCAGCTCTCTAGTGCGAAGCTGGATGTCCTATAACATTAAGACTGCTCGGGAGAACATGAGCAAGGAAGTCAGGACCGCGAGGGGTGCACCCACCCACTGAGATGGTGGGACTGATCTAATGGGAGCTCACCAAGACCAGCTGGACTGGGACTGAAAAATAATGGGATAAAACCGGACTCCCTGAACATGGCGGACAATGAGGGCTGCTGAGAAGCCAAGGACAATGGCATTGGGTTTTGATCCTACTGCATGTACTGGCTTTGGGGGGGCCTAGCCTGTTTGGATGCTTACCTTCCTAGACCTGGATGGAGGGGGGAGGACCTTGGACTTCCCACAGGGCAGGGAACCCTGACTGCTCTTCCGTCTGGAGAGGGGCGGGAGGGGAGTGAGGGAAGAGGGAGGGAAATGGGAGGTGAGGAGGAGGTGGAAATTTTCAATAAAAAAATAAATTAATTAAAAAATATGTTCATGTGGGAAGAAAATATGTAGGTATGCATTGTTGATTCTACTCATAATTTTCAATTGTTATTTTTTCACTCATTTTATTCTATATATTTGTGTTGTGGGTGCATGCATACAAACTGAATGATTCCTTGTATTAAAAACAATCATGGTTGATAAAAAAAAAAAAAAAAGACTGCTCATCACAAAGAGCAAAGGTAAGCACCTCTTTCAGGAAGACTAGTCAATGAACACTAACAAAACATATCTATGAGCCAAAGGCAAGCATGAAGAATCACAATCTCGAAGCTCCATGGGAGCAGGAGCCGATCCAGTCCAGGGACATTGGTGGACCAGGATTGAGAGCAGACCTGAGACAGCGAATTCCACTGGAACAGGTACAGGGGAGTAAGGGCTGAGCGCTGAGAGAGTGAGCCAGAGCCAGAGACCGCTGAGGGTCCTGACACAAATCTGGGACCTTCAAGGGAGTAGAACTAAGCCAGGACCCCTGTGGGTCTGGGCATGAATCTAGGACCTCCGAGGAACTAGGCCTGAACCAGGACCTTTGCCAGTCTGGGTGTGAATCTGGGACCGCCAAGGGAGTAGGCAGGAACCAGACATCTCTGCCGGTCTAGGGATGAGTCTGGGACCTCAGAGGGAGTAGGCCTGAGCTAGGACATCTGTGTGTTCAAGCATTGGTCTGGGACATCAAAGGGAATAAGAAGGAACCAGAAACATCTGCAGGTCCAAGTGTGAGCCTGAGACCTCTGAGGGAGTAAGCCCGAGCCAGATCCTCTGCAGGTCTTGGTGCACCCAAGCTTGGGAGCTCTGAAGGAGTAGACTGGAGCCAGAGACCTTTGCAGGACCAACTCTAAGCCAGGGACCTCTGCAGGAGGGGATCCAGACCAGGATTTACAGAAACAGATCAACGCCAGTAACCTAGGCCAAAGTAGGCCTGAGACAGTAAACTCCAAGGGAGTGGAGCAAAGTCCAGGAGCACTGAGCAATCTCCAGGAAAACGGAATGACCAACAGGGTGAATAGCACCATGGCACTGACTGTACCATGAGGAACAACCATCTGAGCTTTGGGTTCACTGGCACCTAGAAGATTAATCAACAGAATCTCAGACAGCCCCAACCACACCTATTAGAAAAAAAGATGAGTAGAAAAGGTAAGAACACATGCAACACCACAAAGAGCAACACAATACCAGTAAAACATAAAGACCCTACAAAAGCAAGACTTGAACAACCAAATATAGATGAAGTAGAAGAAAATGACCTAAAAAAATAACTTCAGGAGAATGTTTGAAATTCTTAAAGAGGAAATGAGAAATTCCCTCAAAGAAATGGAGGAAAATACAAACAAAAAATTAGAAGACATCAGCAAATCCCTTAAAGAAAACCAAGAAAAAGCAATCAAATATATGAAAGAAACTATACAAGACTTAAGAACTTAAATAGAGACAATAAAGAAAACACAAGCCAAGAGAATTATATAAACAGAAATCATGAGAAAACAATCAGGAACCACAAACACAAGCATGAACAGCAGAATACAAAAGATGGAAGAGAGAATCTCAAGCGCTGAAGATACAATAGAGAAAATAGACTCATCAGTTAAAGAAAACATTAAATTTAACTGAAGTTTAACCCAAAATGTCCAGGAAATATGGACACCATGAAAAGGTCAGACCTAAGAATAATAGGTATAGAAGAAGGAGAAGAAATTCAATTCAAAAGCACAGAAAAATATACTTAACAAAATCATAGAAGAAAACTTCCCCAACCTAAAGAAAGATATGCCTATGAAAATATAAGAAGCTTACAGAACAACGAAATAGATCAAAAAAAAAAAAAGTCCCCTTGCCACATAATAAAACACTAAACATACAGAGTAAAGAAAGAATATTAAGAGCTGCAAAGGAAAAATGCCAAGTAACATATAAAGGCAGACCTATCAGAATTACACCTGAATTCTCATTGGAGACAATGAAAGTCAGAAGGTCGTGGTCAAGTGTTATGCAGACATTAAGAAACCTTGGATGCCAGCCCAGACTACTATACCCTGCAAAACTTTCAATCACCATAGAAGAACAAAACAAGATATTCCATCACAAAACCAGATTTAACCAAGACCTACACAACCACAAACCCAGCCCTACACAAAATACTAGAAGGAAAACTCCAACTCAAGGAAGTTGGCTACACCAACAAAAACACAGACAATTGATGGTCTCATTAGCAGCAAACCCCAAAGAAGGAAAACATGCACAAATTAACATCACCAACAATGAAAACTAAATTAACAGAAGAAAGCAATCAATGGTCATTAATATCCCTTAATATAAATGGACTTAACTCACCTATAAAAAGGCACAGGCTAACAGATTGGATACAAAAACAGAATCCATCCTTCTTCTGCATACAAGAAATACATCTCAACCTCAAAGACAGACATCGTCTCAGAGTAAAGGGTTAAAAAAATATTTCAATCATATGGACCTAAGAAACAAGCGGGTGTAGCTATTCTAATATCTAAGAAAATAGACTTCAAATTAGACATCGTCTCAGAGTAAAGAGTTGAAAAAAATATTTCAATCATATGGACCTAAGAAACAAGCGGGTGTAGCTATTCTAATATCTAAGAAAATAGACTTCAACTTAAAATCAATCAAAAGAGATGAAGAAGGACATTTCATATTAGTCACAGGAAAAATCCATCAAGAGGAAATCTAAATACTGAACATCTATGCCTCAAATACAAGGGCACCCTCATATGTAAAAGAAACACTTCTATGGGAGGCAGAGGCAGGCGGATCTCTGTGAATTCGAGACCAGCCTGGTCTACAAGAGCTAGCTCCAGGACAGGCTCTAAAGCTGCAGAGAAACCCTGTCTCGAAAAACCAAAAAAAAAAAAAAAAACCACACTTCTAAAGCTTAAATCATACATTAAACCCCACACACTAATAGCGGGAGACTTCAACACTCCCCTCTCACCACTGGACAAGTCAGATGGACAAAAAATGAACAGAGAAATAAGGAAACTAACAGATATTTTGACTCAAATGGACTTAACAGACATCTATAGAATATTCCATCCAAACAGAAAAGAATACACCTTCTTAGCACCTCATGGAACCTTCTCAAAAACTGACCACATACTCAGTAACAAAACAAACCTTAACAAATACAAAAAAAAAAATTGGAATAACCCAATGTATCTTATCAGATCATCATGGTTTAAAACTAGATGTCAATATCAATACCAATTCCAGAAAGCCCACAAACACATGGAAATTATACAATGCTCACTTGCATCATCAATGAGTCAAGGAATAAATAAAAGGAAAAATTAAAAAATTCCTAAAATTCAATGAAAATGACCACACAACATACTCAAATTTATGGGACACAATGAAAGCAGTGTTAAGAGGAAAGTTCATAGCACTAAATGCCTACATAAAAAAGCTAGAAAAATCCTACACTAGTGAATTAACAGAACATTTGAAAACTTTAGAATAAAAAGAAGCAAACTCACCTAAGAGAACTAGACGGCAGGAAATAATCAAATTGAGAGATGAAATCAACAAAATACAAACAAAGAAAACAATACAAAGAATCAATAAGACAAAGAGTTGGTTCTTCGAGAAAATCAACAAAATAGACAAACCTTTATCCAAACTAACCAAAAGGCAGAGAAAAAATATCTAAATTAACAAAATCAGAAATGAAAAGGGGGACATGACAACAGAAATGGGGGATATCCAGAGAATCATCAGGTCAAATTTCAAAAACCTGTATTCCACAAAATTGGAAAACTTAAAGGAAATGGATAACTTTCTGGATAATTATCACTTACCAAAATTAAATCAAGACCAGATAAGCAAATTAAACAGACCTATAACTGTTGAAGAAATAGAAACAATTAAAAGGCTCCCGTCCAAAAAAGTCCAGGACCGGATGGTTTCAGCTCAGAATGCTACAAGATTTTCAAAGAACTAATACCAATACTCCTCAAATTATTCCACACAATAGAAACAGAAACTCTTTTTATGAAGCTACAATTACCCTGATACCCAAACCACAGAAAGACATTACTAAGAAAGAGAATTACAGACCAATCTCACTCATGATCATTGATGCAAAAGTACTAAATAAAATACTGGCAAATTGAATCCAAGAACACATCAGAACCATAATCCACCATGATCAAGTCGGCTTCATCCCAGAGATGCAGGGATGGTTCAACATGTAAAAATCTGTCAACAAACCCTGTCTCGAAAAAACCAAAAAAAAAAAAAAAAAATCTGTCAACGTAATTGACTATATAAACAAACTGAAAAATAAAAACCACATGATCATCTCATTTGATGCTGAAAAAGCTTTTGACAAAATACAATATCCCTTCATAATAAAGGTCTTGAAGAGAGCAGGGATACAAAGAACATACCTAAACATAATAAAGGCAATATACAGCAAGCCAACAGCCAACATCAAACTAAATGAAGAGAAACTCCCAGCGATCCCACTGAAATCAGGAACAAGACAAGGTTGTCCACTCTCCCCATATCTATTCAATATAGTTCTTGAGGCCCTAGCTAGAGCAATAAGACACCAAAGGGAGATCAAGAGGATGCAAATCAGAAAAGAAGTCAAACTCTCACTGTTTGCTGGTGATATGATAGTTTACATAAGCCCAAAAATTCTACCAAGGAACCTCTACAACTCATAAACACTTTCAGTAATGTAGCAGGATATATGATTAACTAAAAAAAGCCAGGAGCCATCCTTTACACAGATGATAAAAGGGATGGGAAAGAAATCAGAAAAAATAACACCCTTCACAATAGCCACAAATAGCATAAAATATCTTGGAGTAACCAAACAAGTGGAAGACTTGTATGACAAGAACTTTAAATCTTTGAAGAAAGAAATTAACAAAGACACCATGCTCTTGGGTAGGTAGAATTAACATAGTAAAAATGGCAATCTTACCAAAAGCAATCTACAGATTCAATGCAATGCCCATCAAAATCCCAGCAAAATTCTTCACAGACCTCGAAAAAACGGTACTCAACTTCATATGGAAAAGAAAAAAAAAACCCAGGATAGCCAAAACAATCCTGTACAATAAAAAAAACTTCTGGAGGCATCACAAGCCCTGACTTCAAACTCTACTACAGAGCTACAGTACTGAAAACAGCCTGGTATAGGTATAAGAACAGACAGCAGGACCAACAGAACTAAATCGAAGACTCGGATAATAATCCACACATTTTCCAACACCTGATTTTTGACAAAGAAGCAAAAAAAATATCAAATGGAAAAAAGGAAGCATATTTAACAAATGGTGCTGGCATAACTGGATATCAACATGTAGAAGAATAAAAATAGAGCCATATCTATCACCATGCACAAAACTCAAGTCCAAATGGATCAAAGACCTCAACATAAAGTCAGCCACACTGAACCTGACAGAAGAGAAAGTGGGAAGTACACTTGAACACATTGGCACAGGACACCACTTCCTAAATAGAACCCCAGCAGCACAGACACTGAGAGAAACAATTAATAAATGGGACCTCCAGAAACTGAAAAGCTTCTGTAGAGCAAAAGACACCGTCAACAAGACAAAATGACAGCCTACAGAATGGGAAAAGATATTCACCAACCCCACATCAGACAGAGGTCTGATCTCCAAAATATACAAAGAACTCAAGAAATTGGTCATCGAAAGAACAAATAATCCAATAAATATGGAGTACAGACCTAAACAGAGAACTCTCAACAGAGGAATCTAAAACGGCTGAAAAATACTTAAGGAAATGTTCAACATCCTTAGTCATCAGAGAAATGCAAATCAAAACAACTCTGAGATTCCATCTTACACCTATAAGAATAGCCAAGATCAAAAAACACTGATGACAACTTATGCTGGAGAAGTTGTGGGGGAAAGGGAGCACTTCTGCATTGCTGGTGGAAATGCAAGCTGGTACAGCCCCTTTGGATGTCAGTGTGGCTATTTCTCAGAAAATTAAGAAACAACCTTCCTCAAGACCCAGTAATACCACTTTTGGTTATATATCCAAAGGATGCTCAATCGTGCCACAAGGACATGTGCTCAACTATGTTCATAGCAGCATTGTTTGTAATAGCCAGAACCTAGAAACAACCTAAGTGCCCCTCAACCAAAGAATGGATAAGAAAAAAATAACGACATCTTGAATTTTTCAGGAAAATGAATGGAGCTAGAAAACATCATTTTGAGTGAGGTAACCCAGACACAGAAAGACAAGTATCATATGTACTCACTCATAAATGTTTTTTTAAACATAAAGCAAAGAAAACCAGCCCACAAATCACAATCCCAGAGAACTTAGGCAACAAGAAGGACACTAAGAGAGACATACATAGATCTAATCTACATGGGAAGTAGAAAAAAACAAGATCTCCTTAGTAAATTGGGAGCATGGGGACCCTGGGGGAAGGGTTGAAGTGGAGAGGAGAGCAAGGAGGGTATCAGTACTCAATAAAAATCAATTTTAAAAAAAGAATCACTATCTCCAATTTCTAAATTACAGTTTACTCAGCTTCTTTTATCAATAGTAAATAGAAAATCATCTTAAAGGCCTTCAGGGGGACAAAGGACTAGGAGAAAGGTCCAAGTGGACAGCTTTTTACTCTCTACCTCTCTACACACATACGTATTTTTGAATATATTAAGCATACGTCTGTGAATTATATGCATAATTTTAAAATATATAATACAATTTAGTCTTCCTATAGCAATAAAAATTGTATATGTTTCAACTACAAAATATAAAATGCTTATTGCATAATGACTTCTTAAAAATACAGCTACTGATTAAATAAATTAAGTGCTTACTGCATTTGGTATTTATAAGGCACCAAGAAGCATGCTACACTAGACTTTCTACTACTCTCAAGCCACTAACTGTTCTGTGCTCATCTATGCTGTTCTAATTGATTCAGGTCTCACCTTAAATGCTAGCAATTCCAAAAGCTGGCTTCTCACCATTGGCCAGCTAGCTAAACGCTGAATATTAGCTCTTAGATAAACCATTTCCTTCAAAGCTTTGCTTGTCCTAAACCAGAATCATCCTCTCCTTCAGAACTGATTGCCCTTTCCTCCACTGCCCACCTCAGTGTAGAAGCACTAACAGAATCTATGTCTTTCCATTCCCACAGGTACTCAATACCTATTAGTTTCCCTTCCTGAGTTTTTCATTAATATGCTGGCTATTCAGTTACATCTGTTCAAAGACACAGCCCTTCTCACCAAAACTCCAGTCTCCATGCTCTCTGTATTCCACTCTCTACACTGCTCTAGATTTCTTTCCTCTCTTTCTCCCTCTGTCTCTTCTTCCAGTTTTTGGGATTTTGCATCAATCTGACTATGCAGCCCAGGATGACCTGAAACTAGAAATCTTCCATCTTCAGACTCCTGATTGAGGGTGTGTGTAGGCTTGATATTTCCTGATGGAAATCTGGTCAGTTGTTTTTTTGCTACATAGTGTTCAGGCTCCTTTCCTCAAAACTACAGCATCAAATATATGAATGCAACCATCTGAATCCAGACTCCTCCCCACCCTCATAGTCCACCAATTTAATCAACACCAAGCTCTAGCTCCACCCACCTACCCCAACCTGCACAACAAGTTCTTGCCAGATTCCTCAGGGTCCGAACACATGTTTTTCCCCTGAGTTCTAGGCACACTGCTTCCTCTATATACACTCTCACTTCTCCCTGGATGTGGTTCGCTCTTACTGGTCCTTTAGGCTCGAGCTCAGGCACTTCTGTCTCCAAACATTCCCTAATTACCTCTGCTTCTCCTCTCGAAACACTAGTTTGGTTGTCCTGTTGATTTGTTTTCGCCACTCTGGGGAAATCTGGTATGCTGACCTGTAATTTCCTCTTACTCTTCTCATTCATATTAACTGTACATTACTTGAAGCCAAAGGCCCTGTCTACTGCCCTTTTCCATGGAAGACACACATAACAATAAACACTGTTATACCTTTCCTTCCTACGATCACCTCATTACTGTCCAATATAGATGGAAAAAAGCTGAGGAGATGAAAGGCTAGTCCTACTTCATCTCCCCCTTTACTCCCAAATTTTTCTGTGCCAAATGTGCCAAATGTTTTACAACTTTGCAAAGATAAGCCTCCTGAGATGCCATTAATAACATATTCATTATGAACCTTTTTAGCTATATAAAGGGCATCCATCCAGCATGTTGGACTCCTTTTCCCTTAGAGAATGGGTAGAAGTGAATTATATTCTGGGCATTATTACACTCTAGTGATCCATGGGCTAAGAAATTTCCAGAAGTGGAGCTAGGGCTGTAACTCAGTTGGTAGAGTGTTTTCCCAGCATGCATGAAGCCCTAAGTTTGACCCTCAGCATTGCAAAAACCAGGTGAGAACAGACTATGCTACAGGAAGCCTTGTCAAAGAAAAGAAAATGGTTCTCTGATCCTTCCCTTTCCAAGAACAGCTATATTTTCTCACTCAGTGCCAGTCTCATCCCTAAGACACGATGGTGAGGGCCAGAGTAAATAAATTTGACTTGATGAGCACAGATCTGTCGGGCTGCCATCAGCTCTGGCAAAATGGACATTGTTACCATCGGTGACCCATTTATTGACCTCAATGACATGGTCTAGAAGTTCTAGTATGATTCTACACAACACAATTTCCACAGCACAGTCAAGACTGAGAATAGGAAACTTGTCATCAATGAAAAGGCCATCTCCATCTTCCAGGAGAGAGATCCCACTAACATCAAATGGGTGATGCTGGTACTGAGTATGTTCTGGGACCTGCTGGTGTTTTCACTATCACCAAATAGGTGGGGACCCACTTAAAGAATGGAGCCAAAATGATCATCATCTCTGCCTCTTCTGCTGATACCCTCTTGTTTGTGATAGGTGTGAACCAAAAGAAGTATAAAAACTCACACCAGATTGTCAGCATTGTCTCTTGTGCCACCAGCTGTGTACTCCCCACTGCAGGATATTTTATCACATTGTGTGAAGATGTGTCACTATTTTACCTGCTAAGACACCTGATTGGTTTAATAAAGAGCTGAATGGCCAATAGCTATGCAGGAAAGAACAGATGGGACTTCTGAGTAGAAAGAGAAACTAAGGGGAATGAATCTAATACATACATGCAGGAAACGCCAGTGAGACACTGAGGAAGTTAGACATACAATATGGAAGAGAGGTAACTAGTCATGTGGCAGAATGTAGACTAATATAAATGGATTAATTTAAATCTTAAGAGTTATTTGGAAAAAACTAAGCTAAGGCCAAGCTTTCACAATTAATAAGAAGTCTCCATGTCATTATTGGGGAGCTGAAGGTCCCAAAGAATGTCCAATAAGAAAGTTCAACTATATCCCCCAAGGGTCAAGGTCATCAATAAACAACTTTCATCACTGAAGAACTCATGACCACAGTCCATGCCATTACCATCACCCAGAAGACTGAGTGTACCTTCTGAGAAACTGTGACATAATAGCCTTGAGGCTGCTTAGAACACCATCCTTAGCTGGGCAGTGGTGCCACACACCTTTGATCCCAGCACTTGGGAGGCAGAGACAGGTGGATCTCTGTGAGTTTGAAGCCAGCCTGGTCTACAGAACAAGTTCCAGAACAGGCTCCAAAGCTACAGAGAAACCCTGTCTTGAACCCCCCCCCAAAAAAGGAGAACACCATCCTAACATTCACTGACTCTGAATTCTGAATGAATCCAGAGATAAAAGGGAAGTTCACTGGTGTGTCCACTATGGATCTGAACCACAACCTGGAGAAAACAGCCAAATATGATAATATTGAGAAGGTGGTAAGCAAACATCAGAGAACCCCCTAAAGAGCATCTGGGCTACAATGAGGATCAGGTTGTCTTGTCTCCTGTGACTGTAATAATGTCATTTACTCTTCTATTTTTGATGCTTGATGCTGGAGCTGGCACTGCCTTCCAAGACCACTTTTGTCAAGCTCAATGAATTTGGCTACAGCAACAGGGTGGTGAAACCTCATCATCACTTGCTCTTGAAAGAAGAAGAAGCCCTGGACTACTCATCCCAGAAAGAACATGAGAGAAAGAGAGGCTCTGAAATGCTAGGAATTCCCATCAACTCAGGCTGCCCCAACTCAGCCACCAACACACTGAACATTTCCCTTCACAATCTCTATTTCAGACCCTCAGAAGAAGAGGAAGGGCTTAGGGAGTCCCACTCTTGCATATACTACCAATAAAGTTAACTGTGCTCCCCAAATAAGAAAGAAGAAATTCAAGAAGTATTTTTTAAATGATTGTACCCCCATACTTCTTACCAAATGAATAGAGTCAGGTGACTGTGCTTTTTTTTTTCCAATGCCACAATTAAGCTATTAGTGGGTTTTCTTTGAAAAACAGCACTGGGACACACATTTATGTGAATGAAAAAAACTTTAACTCAATCTTTCCATAACTCTTCCACTTTTAGTTTCTTGTGAGATAAAAACTTACCAATTTGTTTAAAAATATTTAGTCATTCTTTGAATTATAAGGTTGTGACGCAGGGAACTGAAAATGAGAAATTCACATATGAAACATGACATCATCAGTTATCTAAACTGTATACATGTACAGAGAATGTAAGAACTCAATCATGCAATGTCTTTTAGATGTTCCACTTTCTATAAAGTTTTTTGCCTGAATATTATATATAATTAAATATTATTGAAATACATGTAAATATAGTTTTCCCTAGTGGTATCTAAAAGTACTTTGTATTTTCTTATAGAAGTTAAAAATATAGTTTCCTCAGAAATTATAGTCAAAATTTTAAAGTACTTAAAACTAAATAGTCAAGCATGGTGATGGGCACTGCTGTTAGTTCCAGCACTCGAAGGTGAGGCAGGCTGATATCTGTGAGTTCCAGGACAGCCTGATGTATATGGTGAGTTCCAGGACAGCCAGAGCTATATAGCGAGACTCTATCTCAAAACAACAACAAAAGAAAAGTAAATAAATAAAATTGGCTTGTTATGAATCCCAGCTTACAGAATGAGCAGGTCTGGACAGAACATTAATTTTCTAAGCTATTCTAATAAAATCTTGATCTTTTTTTAAAAGTAAATACTCAGATTTTAAAGAAATGATGCTAACGTTAGCATCAAAATACCTGACTCCCCGGTGTTGCTGTCACTGGCATTTAAAAGGTTGCTGCATAACTACAGCTAATATGCCTGAGCCTTGGTTTCCTCATTTAAATAGTCAAAGAGAGGAACTAAACCACTAACAAGACAATACTAAGTTTAGTAAGAAACCATCATCAAAGTATTTTCCAGGGAATCCTGGGTTAACTTAGGACTTGGATAATCCTATCAAAATAAAGTCATCAAAAAGGACAGAAATAATTTTGCAGTTGGAAGTATGAGATCCAGGGTAAAGTCTGTCCTCCTCTTGTTCTCGCTGTGCTGCCCAATAGCTAGAATCACCTGCTTGTGCTTCTCTACAGACAGTAACACCATCAGAAAGTTATGGAACTTTTACAATGTGAGTTTTTTAATTTGTAGAACAGAGACGGCAATGGGGCCTATCTTATAGAATTGTTGAGAGCTAGGAAAGGGAATACTTATAAATGCAAGCAGCCTACCTATCGCAGAGTAAAAACTCATCAGTGTTAACTGTTGGTACAAGTTGTAAGTATTAGCTAATAGAGTCCTTACATTGACACAGGTTAAAAAAAAATACAACAGCATCAGAATAATAGTCAATGTTTAAAATGTACTTTCCTTACATTTGTAAAGTCCTTTAAATAAAAAAATGCATAAAAAGACCAAAAAAGGCAATAATTTCCATTACCCCAAATTAGCCACTTATAATTGAACACATTTAAAGAGACAGCTGTTGTCAATGTGACAGGCTGTAAAATGGCATCTTGCAGCCCATTCCTTCCTTTTGCATTCATTTAGGGGTTTAATAATGATCAGTACATGCTAAATTTCTTGTTATTTGTCTGGAAAACTTGTCACCTACACTCGAAAATGATAGTTAGCTTGCTGTCTAATAATAGTGCAGCCTGAATAATGGCTTAGATAGGGCTGGAGAGATGGCTCAGTGGTTAAGAGCATTGCCTGCTCTTCCAAAGGTCCTGAGTTCAATTCCCGGCAACCACATGGTGGCTCACAACCATCTGTAATGAGGTCTGGTGCCCTCTTCTGGCCTGCAGACATACACACAGAGTATTGTATATATAATAAATAAATAAATATTTAAAAAAAAATAATAATGGCTTAGATAATCTGTCAGATCTTGAATTTACAGGCAAATGGAAGGATCTAGAAAACATCATATTGAGCAAGGTAACCCAGACCCAGAAAGACAAATATCACATGTACTCATTCATAAGTGGCTTTTAGACATAAAGCAATGAAAAACCAGCCTACAATCCACAATCCCAGAGAACCTAGACAACAATGAGGACCCTGAGAGAGACATACATGGATCTAATCTACATGGGAAGTAGAAAAAGACAAGCTCTCCTTAGTAAACTGGAAGCATGGGGACCATGGGAGAGGGTAGAAGGGGAGGGGAGAGGAAGGAGAAGAGTGGATAAAAATATATAGCTCAATAAAAACAATAAAAAAGAGGAAAAAAGATACTCTCAATCAGTTCTTTCCTTCACAGAAGTGACATGTTACATTTCCTTATGTCTCACTCTCTGTTAGAAAGATTTTGAGATGGTCCCTAATGATCTCTGCCTCCTGGTATTCATGCTCTTATGTAACCTCTGACGCAATGTGGGCCAGGCTTACTGACTCACTTCTAACAAATACACCAGATGTGGTGGAATGTCACTTCCAAAACCAGGTTATAGAAATGCTCTGGCTTCCATCTTGGGTGTTTTCTTTCCCTCTTCCCTGGATCATGCCTCCTAGGGTAAGCCAACATGAAGTCATGAGACAACCTGGGAGATGGGTGCTTGTGAATAACTAAACCTAGCAACAACATTTAAATTCAAATGTAGAGCAAAGCAAACGCTTTTTTTTTTCATTTGAGTCTAACTTTAGAGTCTCATATTCTACTTGAAATCTTCAGGATGGTGGTAACTTTTACTCAGTGCCATCATCTCTTTAAAGTGAATGGAGCATATTTGTTCAGTTTTTTTAAGCAAGCACACAGTTTAAACTATACGCTAATTACAATTTACAAGACATAAAAAAGACTTAGATTGCCAACATTTGCTGGAAGAACAACATATACATGGTTACAGGCAGAAATTAGCCTACAAAAAACTAGTCTTAGCAGGCTAGAACTGTATCTGGAAAAATTACACTGACATAGGCACAATTTGTCATCGGTACTCCAGTCCTGTTTGGTTATTGTTGTTTTGTTTTAAAGATATATTTTTAAATTATGTGTATGTAGGTGTACAAAGCAAAGCTGTGAGGTGTACAAAAGAAGATGTCCAATGTTGTGGTGGTTTGAATGAAAATGGCCCTCATAGGCTCATAGGGAGTAGCACTATTAGGAGGTTTGGGGTAGTTGGCTTTGGAGGAAGTGTGTCACTGAGGATAGGCTTTGAGGTTTCAGATATTCAAGCCAGGCCCAGTGTCACTCTCTCTTCCAGCTGCCTTCCGATCTAGATGTAAAACTCTCAGCTATTTCTTCAGCACCATGTCTGCCTGTATGCAGCCATGTTTCCCACCATGATGACAATGGACTAAATCTCTGAACTGTAAGCAAACCCCCAATTAAATGTTTTCCTTTATTAGAGTTACTGTGGTCATGGTGTCCCTTAACAGCAATAGAACACTAAGACAGTTGTCCTGGAGCTGCAGTTTCAGGTGGTTGTGAGCTGCCCAATGTGGGTGCTGTGAACCAAATTTAGGTCTTCTGCAGGAGCAGTGCTTGCTCTTAACACTGAACTATGTCTCCAGTTCCCTACCAGTCCCACCTTTATATTATCTCCCCATCCCCCGCTTAGTCTATGCCTAGATATTCTCCATAATTAGGGATGCCTTGTTCAGCCTTAATGCAAAGGGAAGGAGCTTGGTCCTGCCTCAACTAAATGTACCAGGCTTTGTAAACTCCGCATGGGAGGCCTTACCCTTTTGGAAGATTAGATGGGGGTGGGTTAGGGATATGCGGGGGAAGGGAGAGCAAGAGGAGGAATGGGAGGGGAAATTGTGGATGGTATGCGAAATGAATAAAAGTTTTAAAAAAAGAAATATGTTCAAAAGTAGGCCAACAGCATTTTAGCACTAGAAATGCAGCATTCTAAATATCTGTAAAGTTCCTTTGAATTTCAGAGTTCTGCAACATTGTTAATTTTGAGTATATATTTTGCAATTATTTAGACTCTTAGAAGAAATCAGAAACACTTTTAGACAATTAATGTATTCTAGAAAATATTCCCAAACATATAACCATTTTCAATCATTATTACATCACTGTTGAATGATAACCTAATTCCAATTGTGTTATCCAATGTCAAATTCATGGATGAGTGGTTCCAAACTCAATGTCAGTCCAATATAGAGGAAATAAAGACATTCCTTGTTTCACTTCAAATCTATAAGGAGCTGGTTATAACATGGCACTGAATACAGAGTGGTGTCTCCCATTTTGTCCAAAAAGGAGGCCTCTGTCTTCCTTGGGTAGCATGCCAAGGATACGATCATGCTGTAGCAATACGGAGTTTGGATATGTCTACCATGTTCTAAAATTTGCCTTTTCCTTTTCAGCAGTTTAATCAATGTTGGTTAAAACTGTCACATTTCTTAGACAATCCAATGAGCTCATGAAAGCTTTTTACACTCCAGGTGCAAAGCCACAGAGAAATGAGCCTGACTTGTTCACTATATTCCAAGTGCCTACCAGCAAGTTTAAAAAAAGTAGCAATTTAAAAACTGGAATAAAAAGATAAATAATTTGGGCTGGAGAGGTGACTCGACAGTTAAGAACACTGGCTGCTCTTCCAGAGGCCCCACGTTCAATTCCCAGCACCCACATGGCAGTCTGAATTCCAGTTCCAGGGGATCTGACACCTTCACACAGACATACACACCAATGCATATAAAATAAAAATAAATAAATAATTTTAAAAGATAAATAATTTTACTCATGTAGGAATTTACCTCCATTCTAGTTGCAATTATAACAAAGCAAAGAATTCTCTAAAGCAATTAGATAATCCATTAATCAAGTCACAATGGACTGTACAAAATAAGTAGATGTAATCAATAGGTCTGCATCTTGGCATAGTAATTATTCTTTGAAATAATAAGAAATTATTGGTAGAGCTGGGGATGTAACTCAACAGCAGACCTATGGCTTAGAATACACAAGGTTCTCTGTTCCATCCCCAAACACACACACACACACGCATGTGCACACACACACACACACACAAATACAGTCTTAAACACAGTTATCTGCCTTATACAAAGAGCAAAAAGAAAACACTTTTCTCTCAAGCTAAAAGAGTTCAAAGTTGGGGGGAAAGGAGACATTAGTACTTCTGGCCTCTTGCCCTATGTTCTAAAGAATTCACTTGGCTAATCTCAAAGGCTATCATCTACATGAGTATCTTTTCAGTTCAGGAATGCTATTTCAACAATGAATCCATTTTATACAAATTCCAGTAAAATAAAAAAAAAACCTGAATGGCATTAAGATTTCTTATAAGAGAATTTTATCAGTAACAGCATCCTTTATAACCAAATATTTTTAAACTGTTTAGAATAGGGATATAGTTCAGTGATAGAGTGCTTGCCTAGCATGTTAAAGATCCTGGATTCAATTCTCAGTACTACATAAACAATGTTTTTATCCTTTTTGGTACCTTCTGGTATATGAAAATATTTCCAAAACCCAAAACAAACAAACAAAACCCAAAACAGTATATGTGAATGCTTTGTCAAATGTCCAAATGACAAGCAACTTGAAAAGATACTGAATATTTATGATGTAAGAGCTGTTCTGCTGGAAGAAAAAATCCAATGAACTTGAACTGAGAACTGGACATCTTTTAAAAACTAGTGAAATAGCATTCATCTTGTATTCTTTAGTGAGCATCAGAAAGAATCTTCTGAGGGCTTGGATAGGAACTGCTCAGCCATACAAGCATTGATATATTGCACTCAGGAGCAGTTTAGTCCTGCTACAGGAGTAAGATCCAGAAGACCCCACAGTATCAGTTAACCTTTGAGAAAATTTGTTACTGAGGTGTAATCTCAGGCTATACTCAGACTTACTCAATCAGAATCTGCATTGCAACTAAATTCTGAAAAGCACGGAATTGGGAAGTATTGCCAATTTGGACGGAGGGTTACATAATGTCCCTCCTTGGGATTTCCCTAAGGATGGGATACTGAAAAGCTCATTAAGCCCCCAAGTGACACTAAAATAGAGGAGGCAACATACATGAGCAATTTGTAAAATACCAGGTTTGACAGTAGCTTATATACAAAGACATAAGCAGCCAGGGATTTCTCAACAAAGTAAAATAGCAATGCACACTTGAATTACTACTGTAAATTACACCACTTCTAGGAAATCTGGCCATGTATGCTACAGTGATTAATAGCCAACAATGGTTATGGGCAATGAAGATCAAGAGAGTCTATCATGAGGAATAGCTGACTAAGAAGACATTAGGCTGCAGAAGAACTATGAGGAGACTGTAGTACTAGTCACACATTTCAGGACTGTCTCAGGACATTTCATTCTGCAAATGTGTTTCTGAGCATCTGCTATGTGCTGGGCATTATGCCAAGAATAAGGCTATAGAGATTCAAAAACAAACTACTCTGATTTTTTGGAGGTTTCTGCTTAATGAAAGAAATTTGACTGTTATTCTGGAAAAGAGAATTCTAGCCAGTCAAAAGACATTTAAGGAAGCCCCTTCTGTCTGGGTTATAGCTTCTACAGGCCTGAACAGACAAAAGTGACTCAGCTCCCCAAGCCTGGAAGGAATGGCTAAGGGTGGAAGAAACCACAGCCAGGGCACAGTGCAGGGGACTAGCAGGCCAAGGTTAATATTCAAGGGGTATAAGATAACTGGGGACAATATCTTACTTTAATATAAGATTAACTAAGAACTGTCACATTTAATTTAGCCCAAAACAATGTTTTTAACTTAACCATAGCTCAGATTATCAGTTAGATTTTGTATGTAAATGATATGATGTTAAATTTCCCTAAGACTTAAAACTTCACCTTAACATTTTAAGCAACCATTCTGCTTACTAACTTAGCTAGTCTTGCTTCTCCCAGCTACCCTTCTACAACCACCCCTCGTGTTCCTTGACAGCTTCAGAATTCTTCACCCACTCTAAGTTCCCCTAAGGAAATGCAGATCTCTTTCCACCCATAGAGAGAGAGGGCTTAACTAGATGCCATAAAGAAAAGCAGTATGTTCAAGAAAACCGGTCCTTTCCGGAGAAGACTATGAATAATTTTGAAAGTTTAACAAGTTTTTTTTAAAAAAAGGTTAAGGTAAACAATAAACCACTATAATTTTGCAGATTACATAGCAACATGGGAACTACTTATAGAGATAACCAAAAGTTACAAAGTTTTATAATTCCAACCATGTAAAAATTATACATAAGAAAAAAGCAGGAAAAGGATAAAATTTTAAAGTTATTTTCAAGTGTATTAGGGTATTTTCTTTTTATTTAAAATTTATTTTGGGGGAGCTGGAGAGAAGATTCAGAGGCTTGTTATTTGACAGTCGCGTAGAGGACGCAAGCTCTGGTCCAGTACTCATATGGTAGCTCACAACTATCTACAACTCCAGATCCAGGGGATCTGATTCCCTCTTCTGATCTTCAAGGGCACCAGGCATGCACATATATACATGCAGGCAAACATATACAAAGAAAACAAATCTTAAAAATTAATTTTTATGTTATTTTAATGAGAGTGATGGGAATTTTAACTCAGGTCCTCATGCTTGCCACCAAGTACTCTTACTCTCTTGAGCCGTCTCCCTAGCACACTACTTAGAATTTCTGTGTCAGCGTTGCTTTTCTTATTTTTTCAAAGATTTATTTACTTTTACTTTATGCATACGGTGTTTTGTCTGCACATGTATCTGTGACCAGCATGTGTACAGTAAACGTGGAGATCAGAAGGCGCTCTAAAACTAGAGTTAGAGACTGTTGTGAGCCACCATGTGGGGGCTGCGAACCAAGCCTGAATCCTCTGCAAGAGCAGCAAGTGCTCCTAACCACTTAGACATCTTTCCAGCCGTATTTTTTACTTTCAACACATACTTGTATAATGAAAAGTCTCAGGAAACAAAATAAGAATAACTCATTACTTAGTATAATAATTTTTACATTAATAAGAAATAAAGTAGCAACAGTGATGTAACTGATCTTCATGTTTGATTGGGTCTTTGTCCTTTAAAGATCTACATATCTGGCAAGACATGATGTGTGGCAGAGACTGTTCTTGGTAAGTGAAAGCAGAAAGAGGGGAACACAGAAAGAGTTCAAGGCAGCAGATAGGCCTTAAGGGCATGTCCCCTTCCTCTTCCTCTTCAGCTGATTTCTGCCTCTATACTATAAATAAGAACACTGACTGCTCTTCTAGAGGACCATGTTTTTTATTCCCAGCACCCACATGGCAGCTAACAACTGCCTGTAACTCTAGTTCTGGAGGATCTAATGCCCTCTTCTGGCCTCATTCAGCACTACATGAATGTGGAGCACAGACCTACATCCAGGCAAAACACTCATTCACATAGAAAAATTTTAATTAATTAAGCAAATATTTTTAAAGATATTTAAGTTTATAAGCAAGTAAAAACTAAAAAATGTCATTCATGTTGTTAGAGGAGGAGGAGGAGAAGAACTCAAGCATTTGTGGAAAGTAAAAAGGACTTTGTTCAGCAACCGCCCATGAACTCTGAGTAAAAGCAAAACTAAATTTCTGGATGCTATTTTGCTTTTCACCTTATTTGATCTTGCTTAACATCACTCATGCCAAGTTGAGTTTTTTTTCCTCTTCTTTTTCCTTGCCCACAGTTAAAAGACGTGAAAGAGGAAAATACACAGCAGTTCTATTACAGTTCCCTGTCCCCCGGAAATGCCTTGAAATAGAGCTTTCTGAGATGGGGTAAACACCACCAATCACCACCAGAATCACAAGGACTGGCTGAGACTCAGGACCAAGGTATCTGGGTTGAAATTCACCACATTTGTAACAAGAAAACAACACACTTACCCCAAAGATAAAATCCTAAGAAAGCCCCTAGTGTATGGTGATGTTCAAGAAATGTTCATCTCATCCTTTTATCCCACTTTCTACCTAAAACACATATGTAATACCCCCATTGTAAAGCATCATGAGTCCTTACACCTCATGCTATCCATGTATCTTCCTCTATCCTTCTCTCTAACATACTCAGACCTTGTGCCCCAGTTGATTGCTAAGTCCCAGAGAGAGGCCAAGAGAAGGAAGTAGGGGATGAGGAAAGGAATAAGGCTAGGGGAATTCACTGCAATTGATCTGCTTGCACTACTCATCCAAAATGTACAAGATCCTCTCAAAGAACCCTCCTCCAAATAAAAATCTCTTCTGGCTTCTTACAGGCACTTTGCATCCATTGTCCCTCTTCAGGTAGGGTAGTAACAGCTCCTCCAGTACCTGAAGTTACTATAATATCTTTATGGTTTCCTCTATAGACAACCTACACCCCTCTAAACTTCTCCTGGAATTAGCCTGAGTTGAGAATAACAACATTCCTTTTCAAAATTCCAATAAAATCCCATGCACAGCCTTCCATTTGATATCAAAGGGAAAAAAACACTTCCCCTAGTTTGGCTCTAGGCCTCTACAATGTATGGGACTTTGATTTAATATGGGCTTATAAAGCCCGGAGTGACTGTAGTCACTCAGGATTGAGAAAGAGATTTGACCTCTTTTTACTGTGTCTTGAGACATAGCACGCCAAGGGCCTCAACTCTATCAGCACCCACCATGTGCACGCTGTTCCTCTAGATGACCTGGTAAGTTGACAAGAATCTGCCAACATATTTTTTTTTTAATTTTTAAATGGCATTCCAATGAAGAAGATCAGAAAGCTGGCCACTGCAAGAAGCACAAGAGAAGGGCGTTGTACAAAGAAAGGAGTGAATGAAGTAGTGGGGAGACAGGCTTGTTCCCTATAAACTATGGGGCAGTCTCAACCTTTCTAAGCCTCTATTTTTTTATCCTTACTAAAATGAGGTAACATTATGCCTGAATGATATTATTATTAACACAGGGCTGCTGCATGGTACTAATAATATCTGTAACAAACTGGTTCTTGTCATCAGACTCAAGTGACATGGGTAAATGAACTCTAGCTAGAAATCAAATTCTATAGCTTTACTGGCATTTTCCCCTTACCCACCAATTTTAAAACATTTACTTTCTTTTAGAGGTAAATATATTACAATATTACCAAATATAATAAAACACACAGGAAACTTACCAGTTAAAACTCCTGAGATAAAAATATTCCTGGCCTGCAAGATGGCTGAGGAGGTAAAGACACTAATCACCGAGCCTGATGACTTGAGTCCTGTCCCACATGCAGGAAGGAGAAGACCAACTCCTCCAAATTAGCATAAGTATCATAACATGTGTACATTCATACACATATGCACAAAATAAATATAACTTTTAAATTCTCTAAGTAAACATTTTGGAAAGCTATACTGACAAGAGTTCATAAGGGTGGGTTTCAGACAATTATAAATCAGCAAGTGATCGAGAAAGCAGAAGAATCTATTATGATGACAGTGTAAGAGTCAGAGTAAGAAGGAAGGTTACATTTGCAGAGACTATGGATTCGGAGTGTGGAGAGGAAGACAGGGATAAAAGAGGAGATGATAGCTTTAAGTATCTAAAAGGTTGTATATGGTTGAACAACTAGCTATGAAAAGTGGGTGAATCAAAGTTTCCAAGATAGAGGCTGGTTACCTTTGAGGAAGAATGTTCTTGAGCTAACAGGGAAAGTCCCTACACAAGAAGAGTTCTCAGCATATCATCAATGGGCATACAAGAAAACTCTATGGTCACTTCCTGAGTGTCCATAATTCCAATGTTTAGTTAAGTCACCAGAAAGAAATATAAGTGATAATAAATAGAAAATGGCTCACATGTGCCAGCATTCTTATCAGGATAACAACAAACACTTAAGAGAGTAGAGGAAGTGCTCTGAGTTAGTCTGCTGTGTTACAGAGGGACTTTTACTCCATTTGAGTTATTCTAGGAGCCCTGCAAACAGAAAAAAAATCCAAGCCAACACTACACTTAAAAAGCACAAGTACAATCTGCTGCACTATTTTGTGTAATGATTCTAAGAATCTAATCAAAGGCAAGATAATCTTAATATATATTGATATATTATATATTAATATGTGTTAATATATTAGTATATAAATATTCTAAAAACTGTAGCCACTAGAAAGAAAGAGATTCAACATTGTATTTTCTTTGTTCTACCCTTCCCACACATACACACAAAAAAAAGATAGAGTGGCTTTAGAACTAAAAGACAAAAAGAGAGGATTCAAAAGAACAGAAAAACATGAGAGTGATGCACATGAGTTCAGTGACATTAACTAAACCTTACTGAACTTCTAAATGTTGGACTTGTACACTAACGGACACAGCACCATCTCTGCTCATCTCTTCTTTTTCCCTCTCCACAGTGAGCTGGTTAGCAGGAGGCAAGGACATAAAAGAAGAAGCTCATCTTTCATCCAGCCTGTTTGCTGCTTTCCACGGCTATCACAATTCACCACAGAACATTAGTGCCCATCACCATGGAGGCAATTGTAACGTCAAACCCAGAACTGTGAAATCACAAAATACAAGACACATACAAGTTCTGGAGAGTGAGCAAGAGAGCAGAGATACCAGTAAGGAACATAAATCTTTACAAGTTCTTTTGAAACAATTCAGATTTTTAAGTCATTTTGTTCCTTTCAGAATATAAAGACAATATCTGATTATTTCAAATTAAACTAATTTCTTCTGTCCACAGAAGACATTATACCCAAACCCCAGCCTTCAGACTCAGTGAGAAAAGAATGCTCTATTAAGGGCCATGCAATTAAGAGCAGACACCTTCATAATGAAGTGTGCCTTTCACCTGAAATGAAGAAAGTAATCTTTGGCCTAGATCATGAAGTATTTTGTTGTAATACTACCCTTTATGCACTATTAGCTGGGCAGACAAACAAGTAAGCCAGGTGCTAAGTGCTACTGTAAGTATCCAGTTTATTATCCAAGAGAAATGAAAGAGGTGGGTGGTGCCTGACACAGTCAGAGAGGTCAGGGAGAGACCTCAAAGGAAAATCAACTGAGACAGAGCTGGCAAGGCCTGATGAAGAAGAGAAGCTCATTTTTAGCAGAGGAACATAGGAAATCCAGAAAATTCGGGGCTAGAGGCCTCAGTAATCCATCATTTCAGGACTGTTCTGAGAACTTAGGACCTGAAAGGTCACAGGCCTGAGGGCCAAATAATAAAAGCATTAAATGGGAAAGCAGGTCCAGGCTGGAATTGCTACAGTGAATATCCTGGACTTAGCAACCACAAAGAGCCCTGGGTGGCCCTTGCCTGAGACATTTCAGGGAGTTACAGAGCTAGAGAACAGAGGGCTGAGCCACAGGAGGTAAGGAAGTAGAGACCATGGATAAGGCTACCCCCAGGAAGCTAGGCTTAGAACAGACTGGGCTAACAGGAAACACTAGGAAAATTCTATTCCCAGCCAACATCTCTTCTCTGAGCTCCAGACTGGCCTTTGAACTGTTCTTTTTACCTAGCTACTACATTGATTTATAGTCTGGCCTCCTCTCCACCTATTCTTCATTCAACAGCTAGATGGTATGATCTTTTCAAAATAAAGATAAAGACCATATTATGCATCACTCAAAATGTATAATGAATTCCTGCTGCCCTTGGAGTAAAAATCTCAACTCCTTGCCAAGCTTGTAAGTCCCTGGATGATCTAGCTTCTGCTTCCCTGCCATCTTCTCATCAGCTCTCCCTCCTACCTGATCTTACCAATCTGCTCTTTGCAAACCTAGAACGTTTTAAGCAGGTGTTCACCTTAGGACCCTTGCTCAGACCACTTCTTCCACCTAGAAATATTCCTCTTTTCTTACCTTCCCTCCTTCAACTAAAGCAGCCAAAGGGGAGGTCATCTACAATGACCTTCTGTCTCCTTCTATCCAATGTCCAGGAGGTTCACCTCCAGTCACTTCATCTGTGCTTCAGTAGTCCAGTCATCCAAGCAGGATTTTCCTGGTTCTCACACTACAGACTTAACTCATTTTTCTCTGTTGCCTAATAGCTGTGTGGGCCTTAAAGGGCAACAGTATCTGCCTCCAGAGCTGTCCAGAAGGTTTCTTTAGAAGGTACGTGAACACCCTAGTTCTCACTTCTCTCCTGACCTTTGCAACCACCTGCCTCCAACCAGGAGCCAGTCGTAGGCCCTCAGGTCCTTCTCAATCCTTATCTATCCTGGCAGAAGGCCGTCTTCATTCTGTCTTGAAACTGGAATGAGGTCCTGCCTCACTCTTCCTGGAGTCCTTTCACCACCCTGGGCAGACATTCTTCCTATTCAGCCTCTTCTCAGCTTTTTCTCATTTGGATTTACTCACCAGCTCCCATCCTAAGTGCACAAAAGCCTCAGTCTCTTCCCTCATCTGTTGGTCACTGATACCCCAGCCAACTTAGGAAACCACAATTTGAAGCCATCACATATTCATAGGAGTGGGTCTTCTCTTCCACACAATCTGGATTGTAAATGAGTACAAATATGTTTATTTTTTATCACTGAGGCTTCAGCAGTGTTGTCTATTATATAAGCTAGTGCTTCTCTACTCATAAACTGAGTTTAGGTATCTGAGAGAAGGCAGAGGATATAGTGGTGAAGAAGGAAATTTATACAAGAGCCTGGTGTAAGGATTAGAAATAGCCTAACGACACAGCATCTATAAATTACTAAACCTCATCAAGAAACTCTAAAAGAAAGTTTCTCATTTGACACTCATCATCACCACTCGCTGCTGTTGTTACTATCACAAAGGGTTATAAGTGAAAATAACTTAGGGGGTGAGTCACTAGTAAATGGAGGAGCCAAGACTGAACCACAGTTCAGTACTTGACTCGCATCAGGACTCTCAAATCACATTCTTGTGTTATATCAGAGGTACTCTTGGCTGGTGTACAAAGGAGCTGGGATGAAGGGAAAAGGATAAGTAGTCTGGTAGAACTGATCAAAGACTGTGGAAGTCTTTAAATACCAATCTGTGGAGTGTAACTTTCATCCAACAGACAATGGGAAGCAATAACCAACTCCCACTTCCAAGTTCCACAACAGTAATTCGATATATCCTCCTTCATTCAAAGACCTCACTGTACTATCTGCCCTTGACCAGTTAGTGCTAAAGGCCCACCCACTTCCAAAACAAAATGGCTTTCACAAGAGTAAAACTTCAGCTCCTCCTTCCCACAAAGCCAGCACACTGATCAACCTGGCTCTCATGAACCTGCCAAAGGAATAAAGACTCACTCACAGGAACACAATCAGTGAGAGAGGATTCACTCTAACAAGATTTTCTTTTTCTGAGGCAGACTGTAGCACAAATAATAAAAACCCAAGACAGATATTGGGGTTCAAGCTGAAAATCAGAAAAACAAAGCAGCCTAGCCACTAGAGAGCTCTTACCTTTACCAAGGCTCAGACAAAGCGGCAATCCTGCAATGTTCTCCACCAACCTCAGACTCTACACTCCACTAAATTCCTGTTTCTTCCCCTTTATATTCCTCTCTCTGCCCAGCCATATGGTTCCTGTCTCCACCTCCCTAGTGCTGGGATTAAAGGCAGTGATCCCAAATTCTGGGATCAACTTTGTGGGAGCTCCATTACTCTCTTAGACAGATTCAATCTTGTGTAGCTCAGGGTGGCCTTGAACTCACAGAGATCCATCAGCTTCTTCCTCCCCCCCCCCCAACACCCCACCTCCACCCCACCCCCACCCCCGCCCAAGTCCTAGGATTAAAGGTGTGTGCCACCACTCCCTGACCTGTATGGCTGACTAGTATGACTACTTTGCCCTCTGATCTTCAGGCAAGCTTTATTTATTAAAACACAAATAATATATCACTACAGCAGACCACACAGGAACCAGGCACATAAGAGCTCCCCTGAGCAGTGCTTCACAACTCTTCTGTTAGTCCCTTTGTACTTAGCCATCCTAGAGCAAGAAAGGTTCGAGAGCAGCTGACTCACCCTGCAGGGCTCCATCACCAACCATTCCATTATTTTGGTTTTCCAAATAATCACATAATCACAAGCCACATCATGACGTTTCAGTCAACAATGGACTGCATATATTATAATGGTTCCATGATTATGATGAAGCTGAAAATTCCAACTGCATGGGGCTCATGCAGTTTAAACACACAAATACTACTGTATCATAGTTACTTCTAGTATTCAGAATGGTAGCATGCTGTACATTTTTATAGCTTAGGAACAATAGATTATATCATTATCTTTTTTCTTTTTTCTTTCTTTTTATTATTATTATTATTACAAATTTTCACCTCCTCGCCTCCTCCCATTTCCCTCCCCCTCCCCCAATTTCCCTTTCCTCTCCCTCTCCAGTCCAAAGAGCAGTCAGGGTTCCCTGCCCTGTGGGAAGTCCAAGGTCCTCCCCACTCCATCCAGGTCTAGGAAGGTGGGCATCCAAACAGACTAGGTTCCCACAAAGCCAGTACATGGAGTAGAATCAAAACCCAGTGTCATTGTCCTTAGCTTCTCAGTCAGCCCTCCATGTGCTTACAGAGTCCGGTTTGATCACATGCTCCATCAGAGGCAGTCCAGCTGGCCTTGGTGAGTTCCCATTAGATTGGCCCCACCGTCACAGTGGGTGGGCGCACCCCTCACGGCCCTGACTTCCTTGCTCATGTTCTCTCTCCTTCTGCTTATATCATTACCTTAATCACTGTTCTATTGCTGTGAAAAGACACCATGACCAAGACAATTCTTATAAGGAAAGCATTTAATTAGGGGGGCTTATCTAAGGTTTTAGGGGCTTAGTCCATTACTGTCACAACAAGACATATGGGAGCAGGGAGCATGGAGGCAGCAAGCAGGTGAAGTAACTAAGAGCTACATCCTTCTCCACAGGCAGACAGACAGACACTGGCATGGCAAAGGCTTTGACTTCAAAGTGCCCCCAACTGCACCCCCACTGCACCCCCCCACACATACTTCCTCCAATAAGACCACACCTCTTAATCTTAAAAAAAAAAAATTCTTTGAGAACCATTACCACCACCTTTTTCTTTAACACCAAGATGCCTGGTACATACCAGGCATTTACAAAAATTGTTTTGCAAACTGCTTGGTAACTCAAGCATTACAAAGAGTACCACAAAATGGCAGTTTCTGAGGGTTTCTAGACTCTGGGAGAAAAGAAGTGTGATACTAAAGAGACATCAGACTGTTCACAGGCTTTGTCCAGTGTTCCTCTGCTTTAGGAGAAAATGTTTTTCTAAAAGGGAAAGAATACTGTGACTTCCACGTTTTTTTTTTTTTCTAAGACAGAATATTTTTATTTTAAAACTGAAAGTTCTTATTGCTTGGAATTTGCTAAACTTCCACTACCATTATTTTCTAGGCCTCTCAGTGCGTAAAAACAACTGGGTCCCTGAAGTTCAATGGTAAAGCGGGGGAGGGGAGAAGAAGGGAGAGAAGAGGAAGAGAGGGAAGACTGAAACTCATGACTGGAAGATGTGGAGGGTACTGGAATGCAGCTGAGATGTTAACTGGCTCATCAGCTGAAATCCTGGTTTCTCTATCTAATCGGAAATAGAAATCCAACACAGAACAGAGCAAATCAAGTTTTAAGCTCAAGGCCCACAGCATCCACTTCCTACAGTCATGGCTGCATTCTTCCCCCCAAAAGCTTCAGTGTTTGTGTATGACAACCCAGGTGGTACGTATAGATTTAAGTATCTAACAGGACAACTCAAGCGCAAAACCTCCTCACAAGGAGTAACAGAAGCTCCTAAGCAGTCTGTCAGGGAGTTCCATTCCTTGCAACTACTTGTTTATAGTGGTCCTCTTGTCATGGAAAGAAACAAATATTCTTAGTAGAAATAAAAGAACAGGGCAGCATGGCCACTGGTATCATGATACTAAGTTCTAGTCATATATACATCCCTTATGAATAAAATTCCTTTTGTCTTTGGTATGTTATTAAATAAATTTTTCTTTTAATCCAGTACCTTCTGAGACAGAATTGAGCGGTTTAAGTTAACTTTATGGATCACTAAATTACTAAAACTTGCGAGTTTGTGATAAAAAAAAAGCTTTCTAAATTGCACTATTCTTTCCTTGCTTTATGAACAAACCAAGCCTGAAAAGTTATTTGTTTTGAATGGGATAACAATAATGATTTATGAGCATCCTTCAGTTAATTTGTTAAGCAGTGTTGTTTCTACACTTACCTGGGTCCCTTCCAGTATGGGTGCCACTAATGAAACATTTTCCAGCTTCTGCTATCAGGTGAA